>NC_138079.1:87161816-88364316 GCF_964212035.1 Myotis nattereri | reverse complement strand
TTACGCACAGAGCAGGGCCCATGAGGGGGTTGGGGAGCTCCCCCGTCACGCACAGAGCAGGGTGGGTCAGGGGGTTGGGGCGTCGCCCTCTATCACCCACAAAGCAGGGCCAATCAGGGAGTTGGGGCGCTGCCACTGTCACACTCAGGGCAGGGCCGATGGGGAGGTTATGGCTCTACCCCGTCACACACAGAGCAGGGCCCGTGGGGTGGGGGGGTTGGGGCGCCGCACCGTCACACACAGAGCCGCAGGGCGATCAGGGGTTGGGGAGCTCCCCCCTATCAGGCACAGAGCAGGGCCGGTCAGGGGGTTGGGGCGCCTTCCCCTGTCAGGAACAGAGCAGGACCACAGAGGTTGTGGCCCCGCCCCCTGTCACACACAGAGCCGCAGGGCAATCAGGGGGTTTGGGAGCTGCCCCCGTCATGCTGATCCCGGTGCCGGGAGGCATATTACCCTTTTACTATATAGGATAGAAGCCTGGTGCATGTGTGGGGGCCGGCTGGTTTGCCCTGAAGGGTGTCCTGGAACAGGGTGGGGGTCCCCACTGGGGTGCCTGGCCAGCCTGGATGAGGGGATGATGGCTGTTTGCAGCTGGTCACACACCCTTCAGGGTGGGGGTCCCCACTGGGGTGCCTGGCCAGTCTGGGTGAGGGGCTGAGGGCTGTTTTCAGGCTGGGGGTGACTGAACTCCCAACCGCTCCTATTTTCTTTTCTTTTTTTTTTTTTTATTCTGGGCCAGCTTTAGCTCCAAGGCTCCAGCTCTGAGGCCTCAGCTGCTGAAAGTAGGTATCTGGTTTGTTTTGGCTCTATAATCGAAACTCTGTATCAACTCCAGCTCTGAGATCCCTGGCTCGCTGAAAGCAGGTTTCTGGGGTTTTGTTTAGCGTCTATATTTGTTACAATGTTCAAACTGCAGGCTCAGAGGCCGGCAAGGCAGGCGGGGAACGTTGGAGTCCTCCGTCACTGAAGCAAGCAAGCCTCATGTTCAGTTTAAGCTGCCTGGCTGCCGGCCGCCATCTTGGCTGGCAGTTAATTTGCATATCTCGCTGATTAGCCAATGGGAAGGGTAGCGGTCGTACGCTAATTACCATGTTTCTCTTTTATTAGATAGGATGCTGCAGCAAATACCTGCGCACAAGTCATTTTGCGCATGTTGAACTGCAGTGTATTTTCAGAATGGCTGCTGGAGTTCCAGCCTTGATATCATTATCTCAGGCTGCATGCAACAGTTGGGGGAAGGCAAGAAAAGCAGCTTCCAGTTGTCTGACCCTTCCCTGAAAATCCTACCTAAGAGTTTCTGTTTATATATCACTGACCCAAACACAGTCCCATGGGCACATCCAGCTGCAGTGGGAGAGAGAAGTCTGAGGGCCTCCCCTGGGATCTCGTGGAAATGGATGGATAAGCACGATGTCCCATGTTACTCCAAGCAGGTGGGAGTGGTCCAAGCTGTCCCTTCTTGCTGTGGCTTTCTTAAGGTTCCCTTCCATCAGATGGGGATAAAGTATGGAGATAAAGCCAGGAGGCCAGACTCGCAGCCTTAGCCGTCACCATGGGTATCTTTGTCTCCCAATCTAAAGATGCCCTCTCCCCCTCCCATCTTTCCTCTACTTTAGTCTGTTTTAACTAATGGCATTTCATAGAAAAACTGCAGATTTTTCTTCAGACAAGATCTCTTCCCCTAATAAACACTTAACATTGTTAGCAGCACCCTTCCTTATCACCTTAAAAATAGTGAAATGGGAAATATACTTTATGTCTATATACTTTAACCAATACCAGTGACTTTCCATTTCCTAATTTCACATACAGTAACTCTTCAAACAGCTCAAACAGGTTTCTGGCTCCTCCTGAATCCTAATTAAATCAGTACAAATGTTGTGGCTCTAAAAGGATGGGGGATGGTGATTCCAATGAAAGCCCTCTCTACCTGCCAAGGAAATGGATTTGAGAGCAGTTTGAGGGAAAATTTTAGACCTTAAGATTAATTCGATGTGGATGGTGAGGCTGAAGAGAGTCAGAAGGCTGGATTTTGGCCTCTAGTTTACACAGCTGGGTAGATCTTTTAATCCCCAGTGGCTGGCTGGCCCTTTATCTGGCATAGGGCAGATGTTAAATTTTGTGAATGAAAAAAACATAAAAAACCTTCTTTCAATACTAGTCACTTCCCTTGACATGATTTCCTTATTTCTGTCCTGTATTTTGACTATTTTCCTATTCAGCCTGAAATTTACCACTAACTCATGTTCCCTTCAGGCCCTGTATTAGTCAGGATTCCCGAGAAAAGCAGAACCAATGGGGGTTGGAGGTGGTGTACATATAAGGACTTGGCTCACGTGATGACAGAGGCTGCAAGTCTCAAGATAATCAGTCGGCAAGCTGGAGCCTCAGCAGAGCAGATGGTGGGGGGAGTTCCAAGAGCCAATGTTTCAGTTCAAGCCTGAAGGCAAAGGACCAACGTCCCAGCTCGGCAGTCAGGCAGGAGAAATCGCCTTTATTTTCAGGAAGGTCAGCCTTTTCATTGTAGTCAGACCTTCAACTGATTAGATGAGGCCCACTCACATTAGGGAGGGCAATCTGCTTACTCAGTCTACCAATTCAAGTGTTAACCTCAACCAAAAACACCCGCACAGAAACACCCAGAATAATGTTTGAAAAATGTTTGGTACCCATAATCCAGTCAAATGGACACAGAAAACTGACCATCACTAGTCAATTTTATGAGTGCACCTGACTGATTAGCCAACAAGTCCCGCTCTTTTTCTGGAGAGGTGTTTTCTATGCAGTCAGGGTCTTGACAGAAATAAGAAGCACTCAAATGGGAGAACTGAGTGGAGTTTATCGATGAGACTTGTTCAGAAAGGTGAGGGCAGGATGAAGGGAACTTAAACTTGAGGGATGGTGAAGCCTCCAAGGTCCTGAGACAGTCAGAAGCTTTTATGATTTCCGGGTCTGATGGGGCAGACAGAGGGAATGTGCCAGCCATGTTCAAAGCACTTGACTCATTACCTTTAAAAAAAATGCTTTTTTTAATTGACCTTAGAGAAACACTGATCAGCTGCCTCCTGCACGGTCCCTACTGGGTATCAAGCCACAATCCAGGCATGTGCCTTGACCAGGAATGGAACTGGGACTTCTCTGTGCATGGGATGACGCTCAACCAACTGAGCCACGCCAGCCAAGGCTACACATATTACCTTTAAAAAAAGTTTTATTGAGACACTAGAGGCCCGGTGCACGAAACTCGTGCACAGGGAAAGGGGATCCCTCAGCCCAGCCTGTACCCTCTCCAATCCAGGACCCCTCGGGGGATGTCCAACTGCTTCTCCCAATCTGGGACCGCTGGCTCCTAACTGTTTGCCTGCCTGCCTGCCTGATTGCCCCTAACTGCTCCCCTACCAGCCTGATTGCCCCTAACCACCTCTCACTTGCCCTGCACCCAGGACAAAGGATTCCCTTTTCCGGCTGGTCACAGGCACCCAGGACCTGAATTTCCCCTCCTCTGGCCGGCCACAGGCACCCAGGACCCAGGCTGGCTGCAGCCACAGAGGACTGTGGGTGGGCGGCTTCGCCTAGGCGCAGCCGCAGGTGCCTGGGACCGCAGGGCGGGCAGCTTGTCCCTCTCCTGGGTAGCAGACTGGATGGTCCCCATTCCTCTCTCACGAGCTCATTTGTGCCTGGCTGGTCCCCATTCCTCTCTCCCCAGTGTTGAGTGTCTGAGCTGTTATGGCATGATGGTGTGACAACCACTTGCATATTAGCTCTTTATTATATAGGATAACTCACACACCAGACAAGTCTCTAATTTAAGGTGTACACTTCAATGGCTTTTAGTATATGCACAGTGAT
The DNA here is from genome assembly GCF_964212035.1 of Myotis nattereri. NCBI lineage: Eukaryota > Metazoa > Chordata > Mammalia > Chiroptera > Vespertilionidae > Myotis > Myotis nattereri. Next base: position 88,360,467 of record NC_138079.1, on the reverse strand, counting down.
CTGTAACCATCACCACAGTCAAATTTAGAACATTATCCTGAAAAGAAACCCTGAACTCCTTAGCTATCACCCTCCAACACCCCCATTCCCTCCCAGCCCTAGGTAACCACTAAACTACTTTCTGTCTCTATGGATTTACCTGTTCCGGACATTTCATATAAGTGGAATCATACAATATGTGGTCCTTTGTGACGGGCTTCTACCACTTAGCATACTTTTTCAGGTTCATCCATGACAACCCAGGTGCACCCATTTTACAAGTGGGTAAATTAAGGCACTGAAAGGTTAGGTAACACCTGATAAGTGGAAGAGCAAGAATTCACACCCAGGTGTTTTAGATCATTATGCTACGCTGCCTCTCTGTTACAATAGAGTCCTCACCCACCATCAAGGGGAGCACTATAATAATGTCCCCCCTAATTGCATCCTCCCTGACCCAGTCCATCCTGAACCTACTGCCCCATTTATATCCACTCAAGTTCTGTCTCCAACACGACTTCCTGGGCTCAGGGGACATCAAGCCTTTTTACCTTCTCCCTTCTCCTGGTGAGGGAACTCTGGCTTCCTTTGTGGGAACCATCCCTACCCAACTCGAGGCCATGTGGCTTGAGTGGAGTTGTTCCCACTCCACCAGGCAATTCCCCAGCCACAGTAATTGGTCTAGGGAGAGAAATGTGACCTAATTGGAGAAAAATTAGACTGGAGTGGGGGAGGGGCATCGTTGTGGGTTCTGGGAAACCAAAGTTTTCTCTCACTTCTGTAGAAGCTAGAGCAGTGGTTCTCAACCTTCTGGCCCTTTAAATACAGTTCCTCATGTTGTGACCCAACCATAAAATTATTTTCATTGCTACTTCATAACTGTAATGTTGCTACTGTTATGAATCGTAATGTAAATATCTGATATGCAGGATGGTCTTAGGCGAAACCCCTGTGAATGGGTCATTCGACCGCCACTGGGGTCACAACCCACAGGTTGAGAACCGCTGAACTAGAGGAAGAGATCCTCTTTATGTGGCTGGAGGAGTATTAAGAGGTGATGGAGGGAAGTGCTGCAGCAATTCTGCTGCCATATATGAGGCGGGCCACTGGGAGCCATGGTGAGCCCAATTTCAACACTATGAAAAGCAGAAATAGGAGAGAAAGAGAAGCCAAGTATTTGGCTCGAGCTCCTGGGTCAAGCGATACCTGAAGAAAATGACCTCTGAATTTTTCATTCTTCTTATTAGAAGAACTGTGAGATGTTTTGACTCTTCTAAATGATATGAGAGAATTTCATGTTCTAAAATTCTTTTCTTATATAGCACTTAGAATATGGGCCCTTGAAGCAGTCAAATAAATAACTGAGATAATTAATCTTTTAATGCCCATGCTGTCTTATTTAAACACATACAAAGAGCATCAGCAAGTGAGTGCAACAGGTGGCATCTCCATGCAATTTATTGTTTCAATAAAGCCACTTGGAAGTTAGGCATGGAAAATACCACACAAAGGCGCCACTCCCCACCCCCTGTGGAATGGGAGCATTGCTGTCACCATTGTTTCCACCTGACAACTTGCTCTGGAACGTATTTCCAGCTGTCACGTTACCAGGTGGACTGGAGAAAACTGGAACAGCAAGTCACATCTTAGTGGAAAAGTGGGACAAATCTTGAATCACCCTCAGGGAAAAGCATCAATTTGGGGGTAGATTTAAAATAAAGCGCTTGTGGAATTAAACCACTGATTCTTAACCAGGGTGCATATCAAATCCTTGTGTGAGCTTTTAAACTATATCCATCCCTTAGGCCAGCTCTGCAGTACCTGCTTCAGTAGGACTGGGGGAAGCAGGAGAAATCAGTCAATATTTTTTATCTCAAGAGTTTAATTTGATTTGCATGCCTAATTAAGAATTCCAAAATTAAACATTAGGAAATTCTGTGTAACTGGAAATATAATTGAGATTTTTTAAAAAGGGACAAAAAGTGTCATGAAGAGAAATTCTCAAAAAACACACACAACAGCTATAAATAAAAAGCATTCTGAGGAAGGAGTTGAGACATAGTGGCGGGTGAAATGTTTGTCAGGCTTCCGCTGGGTTTGGAGTGCAGATGGACAAGAGGACTGAAGGGCTCCCACAAGTCTGAGCCTCCTTCCCCCCAGCATACTCTGACCTAGAAGTTTCTAGGTGAGCTCGTATTGAGATCAGGTGATTGTCATTACTTGTTTCAATTCGTTTTGTTCCATTCCATGAGCCCACGTGGTTTGTTTTTAGCTTAGATTCGTTTATCAAATGTTGGCTGAGGGCCTGCTAAGCTCCAGGAACTGGCAATAGCCCCTGCCTTTGAGACGCTCGCTGCCAGGCTGGAGAAATGGTAGGAAAGCGGGCAACAACCATACAATTATAGAATGCAATACCAACGCAGGAAGCTAGAATATGCAGGGATGGGAACGAGGGTATGGGAGGATTTCACCTAAGAGATAGGGGGTTTGAAAGGGCAAACAGCCTTAATCAATAGAAGGGCAGAGCATGCAGATTGCAGGAAGGTGGGGGTGAGCAAGGTCCAGGGAGCAGTGCCAACTAATGAATACGCATTCAGTGCGGCCCCTTGGACGCTACTTGGTGCTTAATGCGGGTTTCTCCACATGTGGTACCCTCCAGACACAGACTAACGGAGCTCCCCTGTGTTTTCCTCTCTCCCTTTTCTGAAAAGGAAAAGCCTCCTCTCTGAAAAGGACTCTCAAGTTAGTGGCCCAGCAGAGTAGAATAGCCAGCTGAGCAAGTCCTCCATATCTTGCAGTGTGCAAATGTGACAGTCCACTCTCATCTAATGGCAAAAATCAGGAGGTGGGCTTATTGGGGCCAGAATATCACCACGCGTAGCAACTGCTTATCTATGCTCTCCAGGGATTATCCCTAGGACATTCTGGAAGTGACAGAGCTGGTAGGGGGCGCTGGACTCGGAAATCAGGGGTAAGGGCGCCCTCTGGTGGCCACAGGCGGGCGCTGGGAAGACCTTCCTTGCCCTTGGCGTGCCCAGCAGCAGATCTTTCTTCTAGAACCAGGATCAAAGGGCCCCTCCTGTTCAGTTACAGTCCTGCAGGGCTGCCATTTCAGGAGGCAGGAGTGGAAGGAAGCACGTCCCGAAGGCAAGAGGAGCCTTTTAAACATTTGAAAACATATTCAATAGAAAAGTGCTTTGTGCTCTAGCAGAACCAAAAAAGGTGGTTTTGAAAAAAGGTTTCTTTTGTTCCCCTCCTGTTGGAAAAGGTCATGTTTTCTTCTCCACAAATCACTCAGATCCCGGGTCTTAAGGAGGACCTTTAGGAGTCGGGGGGGGGGGGGTGTCCAGAGATTTTATCATATTCTCAAGGAGGTATGGGATCTCCAAAAGGAATAAGAACTCCGAGGGGTCCCTCCTCCTGAAATTTCATAGAAGCTATGTTCAAATGTGATCTCCTTGAAGCATTAGAGGTCCCCAAAGTCTGTTCTTAATAACCATCCACCGATAGGGTAAGAGAGGGAACAGGTAGAGGCCGGATAGCTTCCTGGTTAAGTGCAAGCTCTTCAGCACCTAGCAGACTCTGTAAATAGGGGGACCAGGAGAGTGCGTGTCCCATAGGGTGGTCCTGAGAGTTCAGGGGTAAAGCAGTTAAAATAGTACATAGTCTGAGCAGGTAAGGAGCTGGCACGGTGCCGCAGTGGCTCAGCTGTAAGAGGGAAGAAAAGTACTGCAACCAATGAAAAGAATGAGGTAGATCTACACATACTGACTTGGAAAGATGGCCAAGTAGGTCACTGAATGAAAAAGGCAAATTGCAGATCTAGATGTACAGCATCACTCCATTTGAGGTACAACACAAACCCAAACACCTACATGTACGGATAAAAGGTCATGTTGGGTTTTTTTGGTCTGGAAAGGCACACGATGAATTATCAATAGTGGTTACTTCCAGGGAATAAGTTTGGAAGGGGTGCTTTCTTTTTTAGTTATATGTAGTTTATATTGTTTGATTTTGAGGCAAGCATTACTTCTGGAAGGAAAAAAAAGGAAAAAAATGTGCTGTCCTCTGTGGCAGATTGCTAATAGTTAACTACAAAGTAAGGCAAGTGGTCAGTTTCCTGCTAACAAGCAATCTACATGGAGATTTACCTGTCACTGCACATACGGAGTATTTTACCATGTGCATACATGCATTATTTATTACAAAAAAAGTTTTAATCTTTTAAAACAGGGCAATTTAGCCCTGGTCTGGTAGCTCAGGTTAGAATGTCGTCCCCATATACCAAGGTTGTGGGTTCGATCTCTGGTCAGGGCACATACAAAGAAGCAACCGATGAATGCATAAATAAGTGAAACAACAAACTGATGTTTCTCCCTCCCTTCCTCTCTAAAATCAATAAAAAAAAAAACAGAGGCAATTTAACTTTGTATTTAGTCTAAGAAAGATTTACTGAGTGTCAGACACTGTGCTAAGTTCTGAAGATACGGGAAGGATGAAGACAGTCTCTGCCTTCCAGTTCATGGTCTAGTTCAGTGCTTCTCAAACTTTATTGTGCTTCCAAATCACCTGCAAATGTTACATATTGGTTATCTATTGCTTTTTAGCAAATCAGCCCAGAACTCTGCAGCTGAAAACAAACATTTATTATCTAACATGATTGCTGAGTCAGGAATTCAAAACTGACTGAACTGGGTGATTCTGGCTCTGGGTCTTTCATGAGGTTGCAGTCAAGATATTGGCTGCAGTCATCTGAAGGCTTAACTGGGGCTGATGGGTTCACTTCCAAGATACTGCACAAATATGGCTGTAGGCAGAGGGCCTCAGTTCTTGGACATATGGCCCTCTCCACAGAGTAACTATCTGAGTGTCCTCATCACATGGCCTCTGGTTTCCCCCAGAGTGAGTGCTCCTGGAGAGAAAAGTAGACGCTGCAGTGTCTTTTATGACCTACCACCCCTGAAGTCAAACTTCATCATTTCCACCATATTCTCTTTGCTAGAAACAAGTCACTAAGGACAGCCCGTCTCAAGGCAAGGGGAATTGGGTTCCGCTGAGCAGAGGAGTATTGAGGAATTTGTGGACATACTTTAAAACCACGACTGGGTTTGGAGTGCATATTAATAAAATGCATATTCTGATTGAGTAGGTCTGGGGAGGAGCCCAAAGTTCTGCATTTTGAACATGCTCACAGTTGATAGCACTGCTATTGGTCATGGACCACACTTAGAGTTGAGAGGGAATCACATATGCAAAGAATGATAGCTCAGATCATGTCTTTGGAACAATACTGCTTGCAAGAATAACATCCTCTGTTATGCTGGCATTCTTTGGATGATGTCCAATTTTAAAATCACATTTCCCCTGAAAGGTCAGAGCAGTAAAGTAAGGGAAAGACAAGATTACCTTGTTAATACACGAGGACAAGCTGTAATGAAATAAAAAACAACCAAAGGGAGATCCATAAAATCTCTCTGGTCTTGTTTTGGAAGCTCTCAAGCATAAAACATCAGCCATCAATTCTGAAGGGGATGCTAAACAAACAGCAACAAATCTGGGCTTTTAATAAGGATTGTGCAAAGTGCCTTCATATGCCTAAGATTCCTGCCTGCAATACTTACAAAATTAGCTCTGACATGAGGGCAATAAATAGTACCAGCATTTCAAAGATCAAAGAACAAATACCATCAGCAGCAAGATCCAAAGGAGAGGGAGAACAGCCTAGGAGGCCATTTTCACAGCAGTTTTGCAATTGCTTAAGATATTTTTTTATATGTTTTTATTGATTTCAGAGAGGAAGGAAGAGGGAGATGGAAACATCAATGATGAGAGAGAATGATCCATAGCTGCCTGCAACCTGAGCATGTGCCCTGACTGAGCTCAATCACTGAGCACACTGGCCAGGCCTTAATAACATCTTGATCCTTCCCTCACCTTGTCCTTTCTCCTTCTCCTTCATTCCTTCCTGTCTTCCTTCCTTTAAATGGGCGCCTACAATGTATTAGGGACTGGGAAAGATTATTTGCCTTCAAGAAGCTCTTGGTCTTATATAGGAAAGACATAAAATGAGCATTTATAAAACAATGTAGGCATGAAGCAGTCACTGTGCAGAACAGTCGTTCTCAACCTTCCTAATGCCGCGACCCTTTAATACAGTTCCTCATGTTGTGGTGACCCCCAATTTCATTGTTACAAACTGAACATAATTAAAGCATAGTGATTAATCACAAAAACAGTATGTAATTATATATGTGTTTTCCGATGGTCTTAGGCGACCTCTGTGAAAGGGTCGTTCGACCCCCAAAGGGGTCGCGACCCACAGGTTGAGAACCGCTGGTGTAGAAACTTGGCTTTTCAGTTGTTAAACAACTACACTAAACTACACTGCAGGTGTCTGTCTGTAACCTAGCACTAAAGAGCTGGGGATCTAAATTGTCTTTGACCTTTCTCTCCCATGTTGAACTTACTGCAATTATCATCAGAAGACTGATTGACTTATCACATAAATTAAACTCACTCTTGCTCTAGGAAAAGAGAAATTGACTAAACCAAACTATCCCCGTGTCCACTATTCTTCAAAACTGGACCCCTTGGAGGCAAGTCATGCCTCGTCAGGCAGTGCTGATTAAACCCAGAAAGGCAAAAACCTTAATGCTGTAATTCTTCACCACAAGAAGCTTAACACATTTTGTTCCGCTCAGGAGTGTTCTCGTTTGTCACGCCCATGGAAAAAGGAGCAAATCTAGATACTTATGTAAGTTTTGTTTGGTCCCTCTTCATAGAGGAAAATGTTTTACGCAGTACCATATGTTAAAAAAGTACTAGGAACTTTAATTGTTTAATTGTTTTTGTAAATAAAAACATTATAATTATTGAAAAACAACACCTAAAATGCATTATGATGATTTAAGTAACGTGAAGTTTGCCCAAAAACATGCAGTCCCTGGCATATGTCTTAGAGATTTCTATGCGGTACCCAATGTGTTAAGAGTGTAGGCCCAGGAGTCTCCAGTCCTGACTCACATTAGAATCACCTAGGAGCTTTGGAAACCATTCTGATCCTGGGTCCCACTCTAATCCTGAATTTTTAGTTTACCTACCACCTGGAAAAAGTTCCTCAGGACATTCTAATGTGCAGCCAGAGAGAATTACTGATCTAGGTTTTTCATAAATTATTTTAGAACTAGAGGTCTGGTGCACAAAATTCATGCAGGGGTGTCGGGGGCAGGGGGTGTCCCTCAGCCCAGCCTGCACCCTCTCCAATCTGGGACCCCTCGAGGGATGTCCAACTGCCTGTTTTAAACGGGTAGTCAGACATCCCTCTCACAATCCAGGACTGCTGGCTCCCAACCGCATGCCTGCCTGATTGCCCCTAACCACTTCTGCCTGCCAGCCTGATTACCCCCTGCCAGCCTGATCGATGCCTAACTGCTCCCCTGCCAGCCTGAATGCCCCTAACTGCTCTCCCCTTCCGGCCTGGTCCCTCCCCGCAAACTGCTCTCCCCTGCTGGCCCAGTCACCCCTAGCTACCCTCCCCTGCAGGCCCAGTCCCCCCCTGTTGCCCTCCCCTGCAGGCCTGGTCGCCCCCAACTGCCCTCCCCTGCTGGCCTGGTCGTCCCCAACTGCCCTCCCCTGCTGGCCATCTTGTGTCCACATGGGCGTGGCCATCTTGTCTGTTGGAATGATGGTCAATTTGCATATCACCTCTTTATTATATAGGATGTGCAAATCACATAAGACTTCAACACAGTATGAAAAGTTTAGTCCTTTTTGGTCCATTTTTTGGTAACAGCCCTAAAGAAAATTATTATAATGCAAATTCACAAATAATTCACAATTTAGTATATTCTCCAATGGAAGTAATCCGCCTTCAATCCACAATTCAAAATAGAAACGAGTTTCCACTTACCTGATGAACTTCACAGCCTTGCTTTGTGTCAAACTTAAATACCTTTGTGTTTTCAATTTCCTTTTGTTACCAGTAAACTCAAATTTTTCCTTTAGATTCCTATTACTTTCTTAATAATTTATTCTTGATGTTTTAGGAAAAAATTAGCTATGGACCAAACACTGACCAGCTTTGTTTGCTGAAATTTGAATGTACCTGGTGCACTGTCAGCCTTACAGCATACACAAAAATCAACACTGGAGAGTTTTATTAAAAAACAAACCTCTTGCAGTTTAACAAAACTCATATAACAATATTATAACCACAAAACTAGCATAAGCTGGCCTTGTTCTGTTCCTAATGAGATACTCAGTTGTTTTTCAGAGTTAGCAGAATAAGACTGCAGACCATGTACTAGAATAGTAGGACAACACGCTAGAGAAAAAATTTACCCTAAAGTAACTTTTCAAAGTCACCGGGTCAAAATCCACTGTGGACTACAAACCCCTACCCGCAAATTCAAACATTCAATTCAAAAGCTGTGATTCCCAAGCACCTGCGTCCTAGGCTCTTATTATGTTAAATCAATGTAACTCTCTAAATATGCAAAAATTCCCCTGCTCCTTCCTTTAACTGTAGCCCAAAAACCCTCACCAGGGAGACAGATCTGAGCTCACCTCCAGTCTCATGGCTGGTGGACCTCACAATTATAGCCTTTTCTTTTCTCAAAAGATGACGTCACAGTATTGGCTCCTATGCATGTGGGACAGTAGCTCTTGCTCAGTAACAATATTGTACATTTCCTTTCTACCAATATCACTTGTTAAATTACTATCATCTTTTATAGACAGGGAAAAGTGGTCATACCTTAGAATCTTTCTGATAAATATATCGCTGCACTGCATCCAGCCTGGATAACCTTCTTCAGAATGGCATATGCTGGAGCCTGTTAAAGACAATAAGCAAACAAAAGAAGCACTCTCTATGTTCACTTTTTAAAAATATATATATATTTTTTTTATTGATTTCAGAGAGGAACTGCCTCCTGTACGCCCCACATTGGGGATTGAGTCCGCAACCCAGGCATGTGCCCTGACCTCCTGGTTTACAGGTCGATGCTCAACCACTGAGCCACGCCGGTTGGGCTATGTTCCCTTTTACTTGTGAAATCTGCCTGGCAGGACTGAGACTTCTCTGGAAAGAAATAAGATCTAAGAGATAATCCATTTTAATTTGGGGGGGGGGGTGAACTATTCAAAAGATTAGAATGCCTCTGCTACTGCCAAAGCACTGAGTCATCTGGTTTCTCACTGGAAAGGGAAAAGAAGCTGCCAGGGAAAATGATAAGGAGGAAGCAAGAAGATTCCCAATTGGAAGCTTGCTCTTTGTCAAAGCAGTGTATTCGTTTTCTTCCCTTGGCAGTCACTTTGAAATCTATTTTTTGGGGAACAGAAACCTTCCCACCCTACAGCCTTCAAAATAAGGTAACCAAAGCACCACAAGCAACGGTAAAGGTAGGTCCTCACCAGTTCTGCATCATGTTCCAGGCCTATGTCATGGTGCTCAAGCTCTTCATCCCTAAATTTCTTTATCACCTGGTTAAATAAAAAGAAACAGAAGCAAGTCAGCATTCCAACTCTCCGGGTGAGACTAAAAACTCATATTATTATCTAAGAAGATAGGGGTAGGTAAACTTTTTCTATAAAGAGACAGAAGCGCCGAAACCGGTTTGGCTCAGTGGATAGAGCGTCGGCCTGCGGACTGAGGGGTCCCAGGTTCGATTCCGGTCAAGGGCATGTACCTGGGTTGCGGGCACATCCCCGATGGGGGATGTGCAGGAGGCAGCTGATCGATGTTTCTCTCTCATCGATGTTTCTAACTCTCTCTATCTCTCTCCCTTCCTCTCTGTGAAAAATCAATAAAATATATTAAAAAAAAAATTAAAAAAAAAAAAAAAAAAGAGACAGAAGCAATACTTGAAGCTTTGTATGGTCCCTATCATATCTACTCAACTCTGCCATTGTAGAGGGGACAGCGGCCATGGACATGTGAACAAATGGGTGTAGCTGTGTTCCAACAAAACTTTATTTAGGGAAACAGGTGGTCAGTCACAGGCCATAGTTCACCAACCCGATTTAGGCTTTAAAAAAAGCCATGCCTGCCCTAGCCGGTTTGGTTCAGTGGATAGAGCATTGGCCTGTGGACTGAAGGATCCCAGGTTCGATTCCGGTCAAGGGCACATGCCTGGGTTGCAGGCTCAATCCCCGGTAGGGGGCATGCAGGAAGCAGCCAATAAATGGTTCTCTCTCATCACTGATGTTTCTATCTCTCTCTCCCTTTCCCTTCCTCTCTAAAATCCATAAAAATATTTTTAAAAAATAAATTTAAAAACCAGACCTGTATCTGTTCCCTTACCTGCCGTGGAAAATTATCTGAGAGTATCTTTCATTTTATTTATTTTTTAAAGATTTAAAAAATTGATTGTTATTTGTTTTTTAAAATCTGAGGGTATCTTTTAATTCATTTATTTTATCTGAAGGGTTCGTGCTAACAGCATTTGCTCAAGACCTACCAATAATCCAGAAATGGGGAGAATACAGGTCCGGGCTCAAAAGACATGGGGTTCTGACGTCTGCCCAAGCATGTGACCAGGGCACACGGCTTCAGCTCTCAGTACCTTAGTTTGCTTGCCTTTAAAATGAGGTGCTGACCTAGATTTCTAAGGTCCCACCATTTTCTAACATTCTATTATTTTTTTCTTCTTACCAAACTGCATATCTGCCCCTTTCCCCCTTTATCAGCCCCTTTCAGAGTGTAGTCAAGTACCTGAAGAAGCTCCTCATATTTTTCAGGATCCTCCTCCATCAATGTCCTGATCTGGTTGTTGTAGTGATGTGCTATGGACTCTTCCACGGCCACAGTGCAGGCCATCGCTCCTTCCCTCCCAAGCAGGGCAGTTCCTGCGCCTGGAATTGTCAGATCCAGAGCAGTCAAGGATGGGACTGACTCCACTGTTAAAGGAGAGCACTACAGACTCTGGGGCTGGATAACCAATCCCTTGTTGTGAGGGCTGTCCCATGCACCATAGTATGTTTAGCACCATCCCTGGCCTCTACCCACAAGCATTCCCAGATATGACACCAAAAATGTCTTTAGATACTGCAAGTGTCCTCAAGAGCAATTTGACCCCATTGAAAACCACTGTTTTAGGGGGTACCAGATTAAACCTTGACTAATGCAATAAGAAGGCTATTCTCTTCCAGTGATCTCCCTAACCTGATTATGGCAAGGAGAAAGTCGTCATTTGGGGTGTGTCTTAGATTCTCCTATACCATTTACTTTTCTCCCTTGTTAAAAGTGAGCAGCTTTGCCAGGAAACATTATCTGGCTACAACTGAATTAGTCTAGCTTTGTTTCCCCCCTCCTGTTGTATCTATTTTTACTGTACCTTTTATTTACAGAACTACTGATTTTGAGAGTCTATCTGAAATAAATTTAAGCAAAAAAAAAAAAAAGAAAAGTTAGCCAATTTAACTTTAGAAAAATATTAAGTAAAAAAAAAAAAAGGCCGTAGAAGGACACAGCAAGAATTGTGAAGTGGCACTTAAAGGATATGTTCATCTCAGACCTTTCAGCTCCCATAAGCTCTTCTGGACAGACACGCACCTAACGCAAACCCCACCACGTTCCAAAAGGGCATCAGAATCGTCGGCCGGACCCTGAATGCAACCATCAGTTCATTGAACTTTTTCAAGTGGTCCTTTTCTTGATCCCACATTTTCTGTAAGAAACATAACAATAAAAACATGTAGGCATTCCATATAGGCCACCGCTGTATCCCAAGGAAGCTACGTGCCCTATCCATGAACCATGATTCTGGCAGAAGCCCTTAGACCCACAACGTACCTAAAGCAGTGGTTCTCAACCTTCTGGTCCTTTAAATACAGTTCCTCATGTTGTGACCCAACCATAAAATTATTTTCATTGCTACTTCATAACTGTAATGTTGCTACTGTTATGAATCGTAATGTAAATATCTGATATGCAGGATGGTCTTAGGCGACCCCTGTGATAGGGTCGTTGACCGCCAAAGGGATCACGACCCACAGGTTGAGAACCGCTGGCCTAAAGGCTGAGGAGCCATACTCATAAGAAATGAGATGTTTAGCTCATTTAAAATTAGGAGGGCAGAATATTAGGTATCGTATAATTTCCTTCCAGATTGCTAGTATATAAGTAACATGTATATCAGAGAAGAAAGGGTGGATGATAATAGCAGCTAACACACAGCACTTCCTGCCAGGCACTCTATCAAATAGCTTAATGTAGGCAACTCATTTAAGCTGCACAACTGCTTTGTGAAGGACAAACCATTATTATCCCCATTATACAGATGAGGAAAGTGAGGCACAGAGAGGTTAACTTGCTTGATGACTCAGAAAAGGCAATTTAACTTATGCTGAGTGTCTGTTACATGCCAGGCATGGTATCAGCTGCTCTATACCAGCCATTTATTCCTCACCAAAACCCAATGAGGTAGGTGTTATCAGCCCATTCTGCAGATATGGAAGTGAAGACCTAGAGTTTATGTGACTTCCCCAAGGTCACAAGGTAGCAGGTGGGAGAGAGTTGAAATGTGAAGGTGGGTCTGTGTGAGTACAAAGCCAAGGTCTCTCCTTTTCATCTCTGCTGGGCTCCAATGGGGGCCGGAGTGCAACCTCTCAGCAACTGGAACTTTTACCTAAAGGTGTTTCTCAACCCTTTTTTCTTTTCTTTTTTTAAAAAATGCCTGCAAACCGGGCATGTGCCCTTGACCGGAATCAAACCCAAGACCCCTTCAGTCTGCAGGCTGATGCTCTATCCACTGAGCCAAGCCAGCTAGGACTCGACCCCTTTTTCATTATCACCCACCCCCACTATAAAAATTTACTACTTCAGATATACCATATTATCTGTTTATGTACTAAACTAGAGGCCCAGTGCACGGATTCATCCAGGGCATGTCCGGCCCGTCCCAATCAGCCGGATCCCAGCAGCAAGCTAACCTACCAGTCGGAGCGTCTGCCCCCTGGTGATCAGTGTGCGTCACAGCGACTGGTCAAACAGTTGAACGGTCAGACACTTAGCATATTAGGCTTTTATTATATAGGATGTCCATCTGTGCTCTATACATAGAAAGAATAATATCCTTTTCACTCTTCTCTCCCCAATATCCAATTTTTACTCATTTGGGGACAAAGAGTACGTCCCCTAAGAATACATGACCTAATATGATTCATTATTTTGAAGGCCTTTGGGTCCCCACCCCTGTAAGCCCTGTTCAGTAGACCAGGCTGAGAGATATAAAGCAGCGCCCACCTGAATGACCGGCCCGACACTTGTGCGACCCAGGACAGCCATCTGCCCTGCATAGATGCGGTTTGCTCCATATTCACCTGCATGATCCACACGGATAATTCGATCCACAGCTGCCCGATTGATATTGTCTAAAGTCATTCTTGAGCTGCAAAATCTGACACTGATTCTTCTTCCATAAGCTGCAATGCAAGTGTTTATTCTTCATTACTCTCAAGTAAAATTGAGATGTTTCCTTTTACAGACAGAAGAAAGGGGCATCTTAGAACAAAGGTAACAAGTGAGTTCCCCTAGGCTGACATGCCCCTAAGTGTACTGTCTATCCTGCAGTATTGGTTTTTAAAAGAAGCGAATGTTACCTACACTTAAAAGACTTCAGCTAAATATCTGGATTTCTGGTTTAAGTGTATGAAGATAGGGAAATGCTGAGTCTGCCTTCTCTTAAGGCAGCTGATGGGGCAGCTGGCTCTAGATAGGCATGGTTCTCTAGTTCACTCACCGCTCCGGGCCCACTTCGTGCCCAACCCTGACTACCCAGAACCTTGTAGGGAGCTTACAAAACCATGAATGCTCCTCCCCAACTGACTTCTGGAAGGGGACACTGACATTTTGAAAAAGCTCTGTACACAAATCTTCTCTGCAGCCAAGGTTGAGAACCATAGATTTAAATTCTCTTAAAATACCCATATCCATGAGCATCTGATTTTGAGAAATAAGCCTTAGAACTTAGGTTTCATCTCATTATGGTACAACTGAATTATTCTTGCCTTCAAAATGTAAATTCTTTAGGACAGATTATATATTGTCTTTAAAAATTTGCTAATAGTGACACCTGGATTTGTATTCTAAACCTCATATGGCAGCATCCCAAAAGTTTTTTTCCCTGAGAAGAGTTTTGTAATGTGTTTAGGTATGTAAGCTGTTTTCAGTCCATTTTGCAGATATGGAAATGGAGACCCAGAGAAAATATTTAGAGTGAACTTTAACCTGTATTGGTATCACCTTGAGATGTGTTCCAAGCCTTATGTATGACAACCATGTCTTCCTGTCTTTAATAGATATTTTTCATTTAGTCTAACTTCAACACCCAGAAAATGTGTGGAAATTTCCATTTGGGGTACATCTATAGTTTTTTCATTAAAAAGCTGGAGTGCTTTGGACATAAGGTGATGGGGTAGGCCTGGTGGGATTTAGGGCCAATTATTCTGCATTTGAACTTTTTGGCCAGGTGGGGTTTAAGGTGCCTCACTGAACACAACAGTGTGGGTGGGCATGGAGGTGTGAAGCATGGTGACCCAGCTTTGGTCTACTCCACTGCACAACCTGCTCCACCTCACTGAGCATATTTGACTCGAGAAACTAGACTCCAGTTCCTGCACTCCAAATTCTGCCAAGTATAATGCACTACTCAGTTCTGTGCCTTCTGACAATGGGTCAATGTTAACTGTGGCCATATTTTTATGTGGACATTTGATAAAGTCAAGGTAGCCTCTTGCAAGTTTCTGCCTCCTAGTCCAAAGACTGGTGCTTTCATCAATCTGACCTTCTTATAAAGTCTAGCGGCCTGATGCACGAAATCCATGCAAGGGACTTGGCCCTCACAGCCCCGGCTGCCTCACGTCCCCATGGCCCCGCCCACTGGTCCTTCTAGAAGGTCATTCTGCCGCTCGGTCTAACTAGCATATTAGCTCTTTATTATATAGGACTAGAGGCCCGGTGCACAAAAATTTGTGCACTCGGGGGGGAGGGGGGTCCCTCAGCCCGGCCTGTGCCCTCTGGCAGTCTGGGACCCCTCGGGAGATAACGACCTGCTGGCTTAGGCCCGCTCCCGGGTGGCAGAGGGCAGGCCCAATCCCTAGGTGCAGCCCCTGGTCAGGCTCAGAGCAGGGCCGATTGGGGAGTTGGGGCGCCGCCCCCTGTCATGCACAGAGCAGGGCGATCGGGAGGTTGTGATGCCACCCTCAGTCACACTCAGGGTAGGGCCGATTGGGGGGTTGGGGCACCAAGCCCTGTCACACTCAAGGCAGGGTTGATGGGGAGGTTGCGGCGCCACCCCATCACGCACAGAGCAGGGCCAATCAGGGGGTTGGGGCACTGCCCCCTGTCACTCACAGAGCAGGGCCCATCAGGGGGGTTGGGGCTCTGTACCCTGTCACACACAGAGCAGGGCCGATCAGGGGGTTGGGGCGCCTTCCCCTGTCACGAACAGAGCAGGGTGGATAGGGAGGTTGTGGCCCTGCCCCCTGTCACACACAGAGCTGCAGGGCGATCAGGGGGTTTGGGCGCTGCCCCCTGTCACACTGATCCCGGTGCCCGGAGGCCTCGCAGCTCCGCTGATCCCGGTGCTGGGAGGCATATTACCCTTTTACTATATAGGGTAGAGGCCTGGTGCACGGGTGAGTGCCGGCTGGTTTGCCCTGAAGGGTGTCCTGGATCAGGGTGGGGGTCCCCACTGTGGTGCCTGGCCAGCCTGGGTGAGGGGATGATGGCTGTTTGCAGCTGGTCACACACCCTTCAGGGTGGGGGTCCCCACTGGGGTGCCTGGCCAGTCTGGGTGAGGGGCTGAGGGCTGTTTTCAGGCTGGGGGTGACTGAAGCTCCCAACCACTCCTTTTTTTTTCTTTTTTTTATTCTGGGCCAGCTTTAGCTTTGAGGCTTGGCTCCAGCTCTTAGGCCTCCGCTGCTGAACATAGGTTTCTGGCCTTTGCTTATATAGTTGCGATCTGGCTGGCTGAAGCCCTGCGGACTAAAGCAGGTTTCTGGGGTTTTGTTTATCTTCTATATTTGTTACATAGTTGCTTAGAGTTGCAGCTCAGAGGCCGGCAAGGCAGGCGGGGAACGTTGCAGTCCTCCGTCACTGAAGCAAGCAAGCCTCATGTTCAGTTTAAGCTGCCTGGCTGCCTGCCACCATCTTGGCTGGCACTTAATTTGCATTATCACCCTGATTAGCCAATGGGAAGGGTAGCGGTCGTATGCCAATTACCATGTTTCTCTTTTATTAGATAGGATTATATAGGATGGGGCAAAAATCTGACCCAGGAATTGACACTGAAAATGATGAGCTGGCTCTACTTCTCAAATTAATCTTGTTTGCTTGTTCTTTCTTTTGTTACTCCCACCCCAAAACATGTCAATGGGAAAGAACTTTACAGACATCCCAGTACTCATTTAAATAAAAACACACACAAAAAAATACACTTTTTTAAAAGTACATAGAATGAATTCCAACGAACAGGTGACTTTTTGTGGGTAGGATTATATTTAGATTAAAAACATACTAGATTGTTCCCTAGGCCTGTACCACCTTTCCAGATTCAGACACCTAGTAAATGATCTGGGGTGAGAGGTAACATGGAAAATTGAGTATCATAACATTACCCATTTCTATCTTTTCACAATCTCTGCAAGGTGTCTTTACTAAGCATGAAGGGACCTTAGAAAAGGCACAGAGCGAGGGCCAGGAAATGTGTTTTGTCTCAAAACACTAACTTTGGACAAATCAGAATTGCCATTTCTTACATACAAATTGGTAATAATCAGGTTATTACCCTTTTAAGGGAAACATACAACAAAACCTTTCTTACTGAGTTACCACGAAGATAAAATGAGATACAGGAAGGAAGGTAACTTTATAAATGAAAGAAGATTCTTATTCTGTTATGCCCATTGGCTCAACAAAGAAGCATTACAATCCATGTTCAACAATCCTATGAGTTTTGCCTGTATTGTCACACACTTTAAAAAAAATAAATTAAACTTGAGAGCCAGTGGTAGAAGCTCTCAAATGCATCGTTTTTATATTTGTGTTTTCCAAAGTGTGAAACATATACCAATAATGTTACCCAGAAGACTTTAAGTGGTATATGGGAAGATTTTACATGGCTTATGATCGTACATTAAATAATGCCCATGTGGTAAGAGTTATTCTCTTTTAAATTCTCTTCCAATCCTTTTGATTTAATCAAGGACACTGGTCTGTTTATAGCTGACAAATCCTAACACTTGGTAATCTCCCTTTTTAAAAAAATTTTTAAATCCTCACCCGGGGATATTTTTTCATTGATTTTTACAGGGAGTAGAAGAGGGAAAGACAGAGAAATATCGAAGTGAGAGAAACACATCGATTGGTTGCAGAGGTACCTGCCCTTGACCAGAATCGAACCCGGGACCCTTCGGTCTGCAGGCCGACGCTCTACCCACTGAGCCAAACCGGCCAGGGCTAATCTCCTTTTTTTTTTTTTTTTTTTTAACCAGGAAAAGAGATGGTCTTGGGCTCAGGCCTTGGTAGGCCACAGTATCTAACACAGTTTAATAACTTTTTGGTTTCAGTGTATTGATTACTTGATTTGGGGCAGGCAATTCGGGTCTTCTGTTTACCATAAGGACTTAGTTTCCCTGAAACGATTTAATTTAAAAACGGAATACGGTTATAAAATACATTGAATAATCAAAAGTACATGATTTTGCTATGAGGCAAAATCCCGAAGATGGCACACGAACGACTTCACTTGCAGGAAGTGACCTCCCCATTTTCCGAGGCAGCTCAGGTGAACCGAGAAAAGGAGAAGCCAGGACCCAAACCCAAGCCTCCCTGCTCCCGACTCGATGCTCCTTCGACTACCCGGGTGCTTCTCAAACTTCCTACTGAAGTACACGGCTCCTCCCCAGAGCGCGTTAAAGTACCACCGGCAGGCAGAGCGGCCCAGCAGGTCCGGGACGGACCCGAGCCCAGCGCGTCTAACAAGCTCGGGGTGGAGAGGGGGGAAGCGGGCGCCGGTCACGTGACTGCACTCCGCCTGACCAGCCCCGAGGACACCCCGGGGGCACTGAACCTTCAAAGCTCACACGTGTCCTCCGCCGGGGGCTCCGACACCCGCAGTGACGTGACGGCACAGGTGTGCCCTTCCCCAACGCGCCAACCCTTAGAGGCCGCCCCGGAGAGTCCCTGCGGAAAGCCATGCTCGCATCCCGCGGCGCCCTAGCCGTCAGGGCGCCCTAGCCTTCAAGTCTCGAAGCCCCGTGTTTCAAGTCTCGCAGCCGCTCTCCGTCGCAGGCCTGTGACGTCATTGTAAACGTCTCCCCCGTGACCTCGCCGGTCCAAACCCCAGGCGAAAATCCCCGGGCTTCCCGCCCAGCGCCGCGCCGCGGCCGCGCTCCCACTTTACCTGAGAGGGGTCGCGAGGCACCGGAGCACAGCCGCCACCGGCAGCCAGACGCCACCCACCGGGCACAGCTCATTGTCGGCAACAACAAAGCAACGACTCCCTTGAGCGAAGCGGGCCCAACGTGCCCTTAGCGCGGATTGATGACGCACGACAGACGTAGGGAAGACGCTGCCCCTAGCTGCATCGGTGGTAACGCCCCAAGGCCCCTGCTTCCATTCGATTGGTTGGAAATCGCAAATGAAAACATTCTATTGGATGCAGTTGCTATCAATCACTTAGGGGGTGGCGAAGGAACCTTGGGTTGCCATGGAGGTGAGAATGCTAAATTGCTCGTCCGAAGATCTGACAGGGTAAAGATTTTTAAAATCACATATTTCTTTTTAATTTTTAAATTACAGTTGAGTACAATATTATATTAATTTCAGGTGTACAACCCCGTGATTAGATATTTATTTAACTTCCGCCCTTGACCGGAATCGAACCTGGGACCTTTCAGTCCGCAGGCCAATGCTCTATCCACTGAGCCAAACCGGTTAGGGCTGAAAATAATGTATGTGAGGGTTTGAGTATGTAAAGTATGTATGTGAGGGTAAAAAATCAAAGATGTATATCTGGGAGGATATATAACAAAACATTTATATTGATAACTTCACAGGGTTAGTATTGTGAGAAAGGGGCTATCAATTTCTACTTTACACCTTTATATTATATATATATATATATATAAAATCTTTTATCCAAGTAACTATAAAACATGTAAGGAACACTGCTCTTGTAAAATAATTGAAGTTGCTAGTTGTTTTCAAATCACTTTAATACACTGCAGTCATTAAAAATTGTGATGAACTAATATAGTTTTTTAAACCCAAATACTTCTTGAAAGTGACAGTGATATAACATTCTCATCTAGAGCTCCTAAGAGTGTAAATCTGGCTCTCAAAAGCATTAAAAGGTTCTGAGTTTTGTTGTAATCCCACTTGTAGGTCTCTATCTCTAAGAAGGAAAAATGTTGACAAAGATTTATATGGATGACTCAGTTATTATCAGGAAAATTTGGAAACAAAATGTTAAGTAGCAAGAGAATGTTTTTAAAAATTATCCGTATGATGTTGCTATTATGTAGCCCACTGAAATGTTTATAAAGAACTTTTGATAAAAGAAGAAAACTTACATTAAGTGAAAAAGAAATAACATTTTTTTTTCTTCTCATCCTCCTTCCCTCCCTTTGTACTTTCTATCTTAAAAGGAATTTTGTCAAGTTTAACAGTGGCTATCCATAAATATTGCTTATACATGATTTTTCCTCCCCCCCCCCCACCTGCAGCTTTCAATGTTCTCTGCATTTTCTATAATAAATATTTTTATAATGAGGAACAAAATTTCAAAAAGAAAAGGCATACTTATCCCTAATTCAATCCTCAAAAATAAAAGTGATTGTATTTTATTTTTCTATTTAAAATAAGTGTTAGGACAAGAAAAAGGCCTCTTTTTTCTTGCTGTAGCCTTCCACAATTTATGAAAAGTACCTGGTAAGTAAACCCCAAGGTTGTTAGCTGCTCTGATTCAAAGAGCCCCTCTGTCCAAATGGCTGGACAAGATAAGCTACTCTCATGGCAACATTCTACATCCCCATATTCCCTACTGTTTTTACAACTCAGAGATAATTCTCACCAAGGAATCTCTAGTTCCAGGGTGGGGAACCTTTTTTCTGCCAAGGGCCATTTAGATATTAATAGCATCATTAGAGGGCCATACAAAATTATCAACTAAAAAATTAGCCTATTGTTTGGTCAAACATTTAATTAATTCACCCCTAATGCCTTGGCAGGGCCAGACCAAATGATTTCTCGGGCCTTATATGGCCCCAAGGGCCAGATGTTCCCCACCCCTGCTCTAGTTAGAAAGTTCCCTTTCCCCCTCCCCTTCAAACAAGCCTCTTTGGAACTCTTCATAACTTTTACTCTAAGCATGTTTTATAGGCTTCGGAAAAATACTGATAAAACACCTCCCTAGGACATCTGCCTGGACTTCTCCTGAAAAACAAACAAACTACACTCCCCCCCCCCCCCCACCTTAATGTCTACTCAATTTCAGCCCCCCAAATCCTCCTCCCTTTTTTATCACCTAGCAACTGCAGCCATTACCCTTTAAAGGGGGAAACCATGTTTTGTTTCTTGCCCTTTTATTGATTAGCAATGAATGCACTAGCCCTTTCCCTTTATGAAAAGTAAAATAAACTCCCTCTCACTACATCTATCTCTTCTCTCAGTTATGAATTCTTTCACAGCCAGTGTCACTGGCCAAGCCTAACAATAAGGGAATTTTATCCCAGAAAGATGAAGAAGATACCTATACAAAATCACACAATTAAGCAAATAGCAAAGCCATGCCATGTCCCAAGCACATCCCATGCATTGGAAAGAAAATACGCCAAATGGAACTAATAAAGCCGTACCTTATATAAAGAAGGTACATGCAGAAGTTCAATCTTATCTTGCAGTGCTAACCTAGAAAAATCAATTCCTTCCTTCTCCAACACTTACTTGCATTTAGCTGCAATCAGATATGTAGCTCCAGGGATTTAGTTGGTCAATTTACAAGTTAATTCAAACTAAAAACTTGCCTAATTGGATTCTTCTCTTTCCTGGATGAGAATATTTTGTGATTGTAAGAATGTGCAAAGCATCCTTCCAAAAGAGTCTGTAGCAGAATGAGGCAGAACAAAGAAATAAAGAAATGCTGGGCGGGGGAGGGGGGGGCGCTTTTAAAATTCCAGCTCCTAGTGTTTTTAAGGGGTGTGGGTCGAGGGCTAAAAACAATTTAAGTGTCCAGAAGAGAGCAAATCCTTATGGAAGCAATCACTTGTTAGATAGTACAAGGGTCTCAAGATTAGGATTAAAGTTAGGGTGGTTCTTAATAAATGCTCTTCTTGTTAAATGTTTAAAAATACAGTCCAGTATTTTGCAGATGCAGCTGTAAACAGGATGAGCTTGACAGGAACTCAATGGGTAAATGCAGCCAACTGCAAAGAAGAAATCAATGTGTAATTAACCAAACAGTGTATGTATAAGGAATGGCTAAGGCTCCCCTTGGGGAGACAGAGCTTTGAATGTGAATCTCCTGTGCCCTTTAGTTGCTGCAAGTAAATAAAACAACCACCTCTCATTGTTGTTGTTGTTGTTGTTAATCTTTAATTTTTTTAAAATTGATATTTTGAGATAGAAAGGGAGAGATAGAAATATTGATTTTTTTCAATTATTTATGCATTCATTGGTTGATTCTTATATGCGCTCTGACCAGGGATCAAACCTGAAACCTTGGCATATCAGGAGGATGCTCTAACCAACAGAGCTACTCAGCCAGGGTCACATCTTGTTCTTGACTAGAACACCCCAAGTGGTGCACTCCTTGAGTTCGGTAACACATATATAATGAAATGCCATGTAGCCATTAAAAAAGAATGTGCCACTACTCATATGGAAAGATCTTTAAGATGTTATTGAGAAAAAAGGGAGAAGCTCAGAAATATATCTCTCATACATTCACACAAATATATCTGCCTGAATATGTATTATAATTTTCTGGGAGAATAAAATAAACATCATTAACAGTGATTACCTCTGTGGGGGAAGGGGGTAGGGTGACGGGGGAAGGGCATGTAATAAGAATTGTACCACAGTTGTTTAATGATTTTTTGTTTGTTTGTTTAATGATTATTTACCTTACTATTAGGGGTGCTGAAGGAGGAAAGCACGAGGCTGAAAGTGGTAAAGAATAATAAATTTATTAGGTCATCCAGAAACCAGTTGAATTGAACGCCAAAATAGTGCCAGCACACCCAGGGACAGGGAATCAGAAGTTTTAAAGGGCTCTAGGCAGGCTTTTCTGGCAGGACTCTGGGCAGATCCAGATCCTACAAGAGTCCAGAGGGGAAAGATAACAGTCTTAGCAAGTGGAATGTCGGTTGTGAAATGGTCTAAAGGTCAGTTTTCCAGGGGATGGGTATCAATTCAATTATTTGATGACACCTAGCACTAACTATAGATAAAATGAGGTTTTCTTACAAACCCTGGGAAACTGAAGGACATGTTGCAAAAAGAAAATACATTTTAAAAGCAGATCAAGGCCTGGCTGGCATGGCTCAGTGGTTGAACATCGAACTGTGAACCAGGAGTTCACAGTTTAATTCCTGGTCAGGGCACAGGTTGTAGGTTCAATCCTCAGTGTGGGGAGTGCAGGAGGCAGCCAATCAATGATTCTCTCTTATCACTGATGTTTCTATCTCTCCCTCTTCCTTCCTCTCTGAAATCAATAAAAATATATTTATAAGATAAAATCCTATATAATAAAAGGCTAATATGCAAATCGACCGAACAGCAGAACGACCCGTCGCTATGATGCGTACTGACCACCAGGGGGCAGACGCTCAACGCAGGAGCTGCCCCTCTGGTGGTCGGTGTGCTCCCACAGGAGGAGCACCACTCATCCAGAAGCCAGGCTCACAGCTGGCAAACGCAGTGGTGGTGGCAAGAGCCTCTCCTGCCTCCGCAGCAGTCCGACATCCCCCAAGGGCTCCCAGACTGTGAGAGGATGCAGGCCGGGCTGAGGGACACCCCCCTCCAGTGCACGAATTTTGTGTACCGGGCCTCTAGTAACAAATAAAAGCAGATCAAGGACAGGACACACTTTGACTTGGTTGCTGTGCCTAGACCATGACCCCTTCCTGGGGGTGGGGGGTTGCCTCAGGAATGCTGACCATTCTCCAGTCCCAGGTATGGGCTGAGCTGTTTGTAACATCATAGGAGATTAGTCAGCTTGTTGTTGGACTTCAAGGTCCTGAAAGCTAAACTGCAGACCCTCCCCTCCCCTTTCCCCAGTTACACTGTTAGCTGTAGGTCGCCCTTTCTTCCTCACTGTAATAAGCCAGCTGGCAAAGGGGTGGGGGTGGGGGCAGAGCAGAATTTCCAGGATGCTCTCCTGCTGCTCTCCCCATACTGCGGGCATTATTGGAATAAACGTCCATATATGGCCCTGGCCGGTTTGGCTCAGCGGATAGAGCGTCGGCCTGCGGACCGAAGGGTCCCGGGTTCG
Source organism: Myotis nattereri (assembly GCF_964212035.1). NCBI lineage: Eukaryota > Metazoa > Chordata > Mammalia > Chiroptera > Vespertilionidae > Myotis > Myotis nattereri. The sequence continues at coordinate 88,336,990 of NC_138079.1, read as the reverse complement.
ATTCCGGTCAAGGGCATGTACCTTGGTTGCGGGCACATCCCCAGTTGGGGGTGTGTAGGAGGCAGCTGATCGATATTTCTCTCTCATTGATGTCTAACTCTCTATCCCTCTTCCTTCCTCTCTAAAAAGAAATCAATAAAATATATTTAAAAAACAAACAAACAAACAGAAAGTCCATATATGGTTCAACCCTGTCTCTGCTGAATTTGGCTCAAGTAGTGACAGGCAGTCTCAGACCCGATTAGTGTCTAGTATCAGGCGGAGCACTTGAAATACTTTTATCTTTTAAGTTTAAACCATACACACACACCACCCTCAGCTTCAGCAGAGCCAAGGAGTTATCAAAACACTCATCTGATGATCTCTTATAATTAAGCACTTCTTTTCTCTCTCTGATTCTAGGAAAAGACAAAGAATGACTTTACAAATTTATAATTGTCCCTGCTCACTTGATTATTGACAAGAAAGCTCTGTGAATTCAAATATATACAATCACATTGAAAAACCTTCAAGAGTGTTTAATCAGTAGTTTTCATGCACATTTGTTAGTGAGAGCTGCACTTGAACAATTATACAGACATCGCTTAAAGTTATTAAAGTTATCAAAATACATATATCAAAACATTCAAGAGGTATGTAAATTAGCATTTAAAACAAATATGTTAGCATATTTCAGTATCATTTTTATAATAGGGAAAGAAAACAGCTTCCATCTCTTTCTTCTCTCTCTCTTTTTCTCTCTCTCTCTCTCTCACACACACACACACACACACACACACACACACACAGAAAACTTGGCTCTCCTCAGAAGTATGGTAAAGGTGAGAACATTATATATATATATAAATACTCTAGGTAGCAATGCCCCAAATTGGAATTTTTTAAAAGTGAGGGTTGCATGAACTTTTGTTCACTCAAAATTCCATGATATTGGTTTTTAGACTTAGGAAATCGTAAACCTTAACAAGAGAGAAAAAGCTTGAAAGCCTCATTGGTGTCACAGGTACAAAAATATCCCATGTTACTGCTCACTTTGTGGAAGGCAAGTAAGTGACCTGGGGCAAAGAGACAAGTATACCGCAACGTGCAAGCCACAGTCAGCTGGCTCTGCTTCTCAGAGCAGTCGTTTTTTTCTAATGAGGGGTGGAGGGGGGTGGGAAATAGTCTTAACAGCAGCAGCTTTCTGAAACCTGCATCCAAGGTGAAATTCCAGCTACCCCCCAGGAGAAGGTTTAGTCAGTAAAAGGCAGGCTGCCTCAAACAGTACGTTACAAAACAAATGACCTGAAGATGTAAAAATGAAACCGTTATCACATTAAACAATAACTTAGGCTTATGTTAAAAAGTTCAGACCTATCCATTTCGGAAAGCTTATGCTGAGGTATTGATTGCATACAGTTTTTACTGTAATTGAAATTACCTTCAGAGGTACTCTGCATGTTTTGTAACATAAAGGCACTTATGTTTAAAATTTGAAGCACAAGAAAACCAACAGTAGCCCTGAACGATTTGGATATATGTATTCAAGAACACAATATTGTCTGATTTGCTACACTGGCTACTAGGCTGGTCTGATTAACAGGCAGAGCTGCAACTCATATCCCCCAAAACACTTCTGCCCATAAACCCACAACTCAAATAAATACTCAACAGTCTTTCCAGCCTGGCTCTGAAATGGACAGCGTCCTTCAGAAATAGAGACCTCAGTGCAGGAAGGGAAGTGGCATTTGGAAGACGGAGAGGCACCCTTTGTCTCCCTCTTCATTTTGATGGCACAGGGCCCTCTCCCAAGTCCCCAAATTCAAGACTGGAAGGGAACCGAGGGCTTATGGATATCCAGCCCCGTAGAGGCACCGTCCCCTGAGTAATAAGGCCGCAGCGAGGGAATCACTGCCGCCTGCAGCCATCCCCTCCGAAGGCTTCCTCGGTACATCTGGAGGCTGTGCCTCACACAGCAGGACCGGCTTTCCCCACATCACTACCCCGTGTGGCTGAAATTACACAGCCGTCCTCCCCATGTTCCCACCACGTGTTCCCAAATCATGATTCAAGGCTTTCTCTTCATTAAAAAAAAAAAAAAAAAAAAAATCAGGTTTCATTTTAAGTCCACAGAACCGTCCAGAAGGGTCACTACTTCTTAAGGAACACTTCTCAGTGTAAACCCCCAGAACCTGGTTTAAAAGAATGACCCCAGCCTCATGAACAGATGACCCTACAGTTAACTGTAAAAGACAAGACCAAGAAGCCCTTAAAAATATGTAAGGTCTCTCCTCCCCCATTTTTGGTGTAAAAGCTTAAAGGCTGCATACATCAGTCACTGAGTGGCTGGTCAACAGGCAAGAGTTGGTTTGGAACCTGCTTTTCTACGTCACTAAAGCCCTCGGTAGGAGCCGGGTCACGGAAACATGGCCACCACAGCTGCACACATGAGGCCACCTTCAGGAAAGGCCTGGACTCCAGAAAAATACTCCTTAAAAAATCCGCTGCAAATCCAGCCGCACCTCTGCAGGCTCAGCAGGTCGCCGAGCCAGCTTAGGAACATGCAGCAGCATCTTCTCATCCGTCTCGTCAGTTCCTCATATCCCTCTGGGCTTCTGTTAGTTTCTGGATTAGGTAACGCTTGTCACGACTTTCCTAAGAAAAAGAAATAGGTTCAGGAGTACATCCAGTATACTTGGAAACAAATATCCTGATTTCAACCTGCTCAATTACCTACCAGACACGAGGCCAACGATGCTAAACACTGGACGACTGTAATGGCCTCCTGACTGGCCTGTCTCTCTCACTCTTGCCCCCACCACAGCCCCCTGTCCAAAGAATGGACAGTAACCTTTAAAAAATGTCCATCAGACTTCTACTTCACACCCTCCGGTGGCTCCCTGTCACAATCAGAATTCCACCTAAACTTCCGACCAGAGCCGTCAGGCTATGCTGTGACCCAGCTGCAATTCCGCCTCATCTCGCCTCTCCAGCCCCACCACCCTCCCTCCCTGCCCCCAGGAGAACCCAGCTCGTTCCGCACATGGCCTCTGCCTGTTCCTCTCATCCCCGAGACCTCCCACAATCAGCTCCTTCTCATCATTCAAGTCTCAACTACAAGGTCATTCACCTCCTCCAAGAGGCCTTCAGTGGCCACCATCTGCAGCAGCAGATGGCCCACTTGTCACTTTGCCTTGTTCATATTATCTTCTCAGCAGTTACGGCTATCAACATTTCTTTTGTCTTTAACTACTTAGCATTCCTTCCTCACCACTGTAAACCAGCCCAGTATGAGGCACAGATAGTGCTTAATACATATGCTGAAGGAATGAATGAGTCAGTGGATGAATGAAGTTGGTGGAGGCCTGGCTTGAAGGCAGAGTTTTGGGGGAGTGGTGGTGAGGGAGGGACGGTAGCATTCCTCAGAAAGAGGCTATTTTCCACTAGATGCCCTGGGGAAATGTCCCCCGTCATGACGCCCAGGGCCTGCATGCTTCCTTACCAGGGACAGTTGCTCTCGGAGCTGGACGACCACCCGCTTGTGTGCTCCGGCCAGGGCAATGAAATAAAACATAACGAGGCTGCAACACAAGGTGAAGTGGTCACTAGGGTGTCTGTACCATTGGAAGGCCACTTAGAAAAACAACTTGACAGGTTTCGCCTGCAACAGTTTTACTCCTTAGACAAAGACAACCCACACCTCTTCCAAACAGGGCATCGAAACAGTCAGAGGGGTGAATGATCACTGTGGAGTCTCTCTGGACTCAGTCTTCTCATCTGTAAAAGGGGGATGATACAGTAACACCCAGTGATATCAGGCCTGAGATAATCCAATTTTGAATAAAAGCAATTGGCAACCGGCTTCTGTTTTCTGTGCAGCCCTAAATCTCAAATGGGGGTAGGGGTGGTCAATGAAATTATTATCTTTGGGGCGTGGGGCAAGTGGAGTGGAGAAAAACAGCGGACAAGCTCATTACATGAAGGGAAGGTGGTTTCCTGTCCATTCTCCCCAGATAGTGCTGAGGAAATGAGGGCCACTGGAATCACTGTTATGATCGATACGCTCCTGGAAGTCCCCACAGCCAAGGACAGAAAAGGTCCCCAAAGATGCTGAAGCCAGATCAGGTAACCAGCACCAGATGGTGCCAGCCAAACCACAGCTGGGGTGAACGAATTAGGATGGAGTAGCTCCATCGCGGGGACCTCGGATGCAGGCTGGCTGGCTGCCCAGCTCCCCAGGTCATTTTATTCATCTCATCCAAGGGATCCTGCCTTTCACAGATGAATTTTTGGGCCCACTTCTTGCACTGTGGTGGGGTTTTACTGCAACAATGTCACAGGGTAATTGTGATGCTTTCATGAGCTGCAATCAATTCCAGTTATTTGTAGCAGTCTCTAGAGCAATGGTTCTCAACCTTCTGACCCTTTAAATACAGTTCCTCATGTTGTGACCCAACCATAAAATTATTTTCATTGCTACTTCATAACTGTAATGTTGCTACTGTTATGAATCGTCATGTAAATATCTGATATGCAGGATGGTCTTAGGCGACCCCTGTGAAAGGGTCGTTCGACCGCCAAAGGGGTCACGACCCTACAGGTTGAGAACCGCTGCTCTAGAGTCTCCAGGAACGCTGAATTAGTGAATTTTGGACCAATGCCCTTAGAGCAGTGGTTCTCAACCTTCCTAATGCCGTGACCCTTTAATACAGTTCCTCATGTTGTGGTGACCCCCAATTTCATTGATACAAATTGAACATAATTAAAGCATAGTGATTAATCACAAAAACAATGCGTAATTATATATATGTTTCCCGATGGTCTTAGGCGACCCCTGTGAAAGGGTCGTTTGACCCCTAAAGGGGTTGCGACCCACAAGTTGAGAACCGCTGCCTTAGAGGAACTGCAGGCTTAGGTTCCGATGGTCACAACATTTTCCTCAACTGATCAATACCTTGTCTTATGTTTCTTGTTTACTGCGAAAGGTTATCCATACATAACCTTGTTTCTGTTTAAAGAGATTTAATATTCATTAGCATTGAACTTACAGCCAACAGCACTGTAACTCATGACTGACCGAAGCTAATCTAATATACGGATTATCTCTGTAAAGCACATCACAGCCTTCTTGCACTTAGGAACGCTAGACGGCACTTCAGCATTACACTTGGGGCCTTCAAACAGTGGAACCGCCAACCAAAAGCATAAGATGCAAGAAACACAGCCCTAACTAGATTGCAAACAGGGCACGTGCTTGTGGTGTGAGAACTGAAGTCAGATGGCAGTGTACTTAAGGCCTTGTTTCACCTCAGCTGGGAAGGTGCATGCGATGGTCTGAATATTTGTGTCCCCACTAAGTTTACATGTTGGAATCCTAATCCCCAATGTGACAGTGTTAGAAGGTGGGGCCTTTGGGAGGTGATTATGTCATGAGGGTGGAGCCCTCAATATTTGGATTAGTGCCCCGATAAAAGGGACTAGAGGCCCCGTGGCCCCTTCTGTCCTGTGAGGACGCAGTGAGAAGGCTGAAAGCTGGAAGTGGGTCCTCATGCAGCCATCCGGCACCCTCATTTTGGGGCTCGCAGGCTCCAGAATTGCGAGAGATTCCTGTTGTTTATAAGCCACCTAGTCTGTGCCGCTTTATTATAGCAGCTTGAACAAACTAAGACTGCACGGCAAGAGACCCAAATGACCATGGAAACGGCTGCGAGTACTGATTTTGAGATCTCAGCAATCTTTTAGTGAGTGGGCACATTGACACCACAGGAATAAAACACACAGACTCCGTGAACAATGTACAGACTCCCACTGTAAGGAGAACAATGCCCCGCTCGTAGTAAGCCCTCGATACACGTTTGTGATTAGAATTACTTTACCACTCAATATCAGTCATCACTGTGTAGCGAAGACCCTCGTCACCCTTGCATATAGCACCTCTCATTTACTGGGCCTTTAACAGCCAGGTCCTCTGCTAAGCATTTTTTTTTTTTTTTAATATGGAACGCTTCACAAATTTCCATGTCATCCTTGCACAGGGGCCATGCTAATCTTCTCTGTCTCGTTCCAGTTTTAGTGTATGTGCCGCAGCAGCGAGCACTCTGCTAAGCACTTTACATGTGTTATCACCTCTCCTCCTTCTCACAGCCTTATCAGGTATGTGCCATTCTTATCCCCATGTTCCAGGTGAGGAAACGGAGGCTCCGAAAGGATATATATGGGATGACCCAAGGCCACACAGCTTATCACCGGTAGAGCCAACGTTCAAGTTTATGCTCTTTTCTCTGCTCAATAATCAGTTTCTTTTTCAAAAAGCAGTGATTTTGAGAATAATCAGTAATTATTATTACTTTATTAGGTTTTTGTAAGTCAGGCATTGGATTAAGTGCCTTACATGTAGGATCTTACTGAACTTGCTCAATGATCCTCGGAAGGAATTGCTATTATTAGGCCCATTATAGAGATGGGAAAGTGAGGCTCAGTAGCATCTGAAGTGTAGCAGGTGAGTCCCCATTTCCCAGCGGAGAGAAGCCCACGTGCTTCCCTGGGAGTTACTCACGGGGTCCAGGTGGTTCTCACTCACCAGATGATCATGAAGAAAGGCACTGCGAAGGCTTCCGACGTGATGCCGTGGACCAGGGACTGCAGCGAGCTGGGGAAGGTGCTCACCGTCTTGGGGACCACCTCCCAGGTGGTGTTGGAGTTGGTGAAGGGCCCACAGGCTTTCGAGGAAGGGATGCTGCAGACACAGACCACGGAGCTCAGGTGAGGCGCGCTTCCAGGCTGAGCGTTCCCCCTTTACACACCTACCAGGTTTTGTTAACAGCAACCTTCGAGCAACTGCCTGACCTCATGGCCTTCTGGAATATTCTGGTCAAAAATGCTTACCCTGAAATTTCATCAAATCACTAGACCTGACTTCCAATTTACAGGAAATTCAGAACAGAACAAGTTACATGACACCATGAGGAAATAATCTGACAAATGCACAATGTGGGGATTCCATTCTCCAGGCTCTTAGAGGTGAGGAAACTGGCCTGGACTCTTCAAAAAAGCAAAGGTTAAAAAAAGACTAAAAACACATACCCGAGAGCAATGGGTAAAGCTTGAAAGATCCTCATCCTATATAATAAAAGGGTAATATGCAAATTGACCAAACAGCGGAACGACTGGAACACCCACGGTCCCTCGCCCCAGCCAGCCCACCCCCGATGGCTCCCACTGGGTGGGCCGGCTAGAACCCTCCAGTGCACAAATTTGTGCACCAGGCCTCTAGTTCTAAAACAAAGCTACGAAAGGCTATTTGGGGACAATTGGAGAAATCTGAAAATGGCAGGACTGTGATGTTGGTATTAATTTTCTTATGTGTGACATGTTTTTGTGGATGCACAGGAAGGAGAATGACCTTATTTTTAGGAGCTGCATCCTCAAGTACTTAGGGATAAACTCATGGTGCCTACAACTTAATTTCAAGTGGTTCATCACACACACAAAAAGGTATGCATAGAGAGAGAGGAAATAACTGTAGCAAAATGTCAATAATTGGGGCATCCAGTTGAAGGGTATATGAGTTTTCATTGTGGCTATTCTTCAACTTTTCCATAGGTTTGAAATTGTTCAAAGTACAAAGTAGGGAAGAAGTAAAACTATGTTGGAAAAAAATTAAGCTCTGCAAAGAACTGCCTACATTCACATCACAAAGTTCTGTGTAGAAAGTTTTCCATTGCAGCCCTATTTTTTACGGGTAAAAATAAATTCCTGAAAACCATCTAAGTGTTGTCTAAGGAAATGGATTAACAATTTATTATTTTTTTAATTTATTGATTGATTAGAGAGAGAGAGAGAGAGAGGAAGGGAGAAATAAATATATAAATATGGATTATGTGCCATGTCAATATATGTATTCTATTTTAAAAATTAAAGTTAAAAACTATTTTAAAAGAATGAGAATTCTATATATACTGGCATGGACAATGACACAATATAAAATTAAGGGGGGAAAATAAGCTGCCAAACAGGATTATAGCATTATTCCATAGGTAATATTTTAAAAAAAATATTTTGCTTATGAATTTCTAGAAGTATTCACAAAATGTTAACAGTGGTTGCCTAAGAGTGGGATTATGAGGTGAAGATAAAGAGTGATTTTTCCTCTTTAATTTTCACCCTTCTGTACTACTTGAAAATTTTATGTATAATATATATTACTATAACAATGAAATATATGTTTAGGTTAATTAAAAAATAAAGTATGAGAGACAGATTCCAAATTGAAGGATTTTTAACTTAAAGATAAAGAAATTAAATTCCATGAGAGTGTAAGTCAGCAAGCTAGAGAGCCCATGGACCAAACTTGACCCCCCCCCACCACCTGTTTTTTATAAGTAAAGTTTTATTGGAACACAGTCATGTTCATTAGTTTTTATATTGTCTATGGTGGCTTATGAACACCATTTGGCCCTTAGAGCCTAATTATTTACTCTCTTACTTTTACAGAAAAAGTTTGCTGGCCTCTGGTATAAGTGTTTACCCACCAAGGGAGTGGCAAGACTGGGGCTTGAAACCTCAACTTCTGCTCCTCAGTCCTGAGCTGAGCATCTCTGCTCTTTCCAAATTCCAAACCAGGCTCTACATTCATATGTCATGTGTTAAGTGTCTTTATATCCCTAGCATCTAGCATAGTGCTTGGCACATAGAAGGTGTTAAGTAAATGTTTGCCAAGTGCAAACCCTCCACTAAAGGGGCAGGAATATGGGTGACTTCCTGCTTCTTTTTATAATCAGACACAATCCAAATGGGGACTAGCAGAGAAGTCTCAGGAAAAGGGAACAGATAGGACAGACCCACCTGGCACTCTCAAAAGTAATGGCCACCCAGCAAGCCCAAGTTCTGGAAGTGGACCCAGAGGATCCAGCCACCAGAGGGAGCGTCCAGAGCAAGGACGGGCCTGGCTGAGCCAGGAGCAACTTCTTGACCCGAGCTCTGCGGGTGGCGCCCTGTGAGCAAAGCCCATAGAAAACGCGAGGGACCCTTTAACAAAAGGGGATCCTGTCAGGAAGCAGGGAAATGTGTTAGAAAACCAAGTGGAACTCACTGTGCCATGCTGATTGTCAGCGGTATTACTGCCAAGCACAGGCCGATGAGCAACACCAGCAGGAAGAAGAAATTAGAATTGGATGCTCTGAACTGCCTTGGGGAGGGTCTGCAGGTATGAAGAAGGCTCATCTAAGGGGAGAGAAAAAAGAGAGGAAACGTTAAGAGTACAGCTTCCTTGAGGATAAATGAGCAAAGTCAAGCATTACAGTGGAAATGTAAATTGGTCTAATCTTTCTACAGGGCAGTAAGCAATCTAGATCAAAATGAAAAATGTTTAATCCAGACCCCAACATTGGGCCAAAATACATGTATGTGGACGTTTACTGCTATAGTTGTTGTTATCAAGGAATAACTAAACTGGAGCAACCGAAATAGCTATCAAGGGGGTGGGGGTAGTCCTTAAAGGTTAAAAAGTTACATCCAGCCCTAGCTGGTTTGGCTCAGTGGATAGAGCATCAGCCTGTGGACTGAAGGGTCTCAGGTTTGATTCCATTCAAGGGCACATGCCATGCTTGCGGGCTCAGTCCCCAGTAGAGGGTGTGTACGAGGCAGCCGATCAATGATTCCCTCTCATCATTGATGTTTCTATCTCTCTCCCCTCTCCCTTCCTCTCTGTAATCAATAAAAATATGTGTGTTTTTTTAAAAAAGTTACACCCACACAACGGAATACCATGTAGCCCCTAGAAAGGAGGAGAAAGCGAGCTTTACCTCCTACGTGGTGCTGTGAAATGAAAAGGGTAGATTTCAGCACTCTGTCCTGTATGACCTCATTTAAGGTTTTTTTTTAAAGTATTCTTTACTAGAGGCCCGGTGCATGAAATTCATGCACAGGAGGCAGGGGAGCGGGTCCCTCAGCCCGCCTGCACCCTCTTGCAATCCAGGACTGCTGGCTCCTAACCACTCCCCTGCCTGCCTATCTGATTTCCCGTAACCACTCTGCCTGCCTGCCTGATCGCCCCTAACCGCCTCTGCCTCAACCCTGCCGCCATGGCTTCATCAGGAAGGACGTCCGGAATGACGTCTGGAAGGTCGTTCAGCTGTCTGGTCTAATTAGCATATTACACTTTTATTATTATAGATAGGGGTTTAAATATGTATTAAATGGACCTACAACCCTGGCCAGGTAGTTTAGTTGGTGAGAGCATTGTCAGATTTGATCCCCAGTCAGGGCACATACAAGAATCAACCAATGAATCCATAAATAAGTGGAACAACAAGTGTCTCTCTCTCTCTCTTTCTCTCTCTCTCTCTCTCTCTCTCTCTCTCTCTCTCTCTCTCTCTCCGTCTTACCAATAAATAAAAATAAAAAAATTGATCTACAATACTCCATAAAAAATTAAGATATATTTTACTTGAATTCTTATAAGCATATTTATTTTTCCTATATTTTATTTTTTAATCCTCACACGAGATATTTTTTTTCCATTGATTTTTTTTAGAGAGAGTGGAAGGAAGGGTGAGGAGGGGGAGAGAGAGAGAGAGAGAGAGAGAGAGAGAGAGAGAGAGAAACATCAATGTGAGAGCAATACATCGATTGACTGCCTCCCACTTGCACCCCCAATAGGGCAGGGAATTTGGTCCACAGGCTGACGTAACCACTGAGCAAAACTGGCCAGGGCAATTTTTCCTATAGTTTAAAATAAGTATTTCCATTGAAAGAAATATCAAATGGGGAGGAGGAGAGAGGTATAATAACAGGCATAATATTTCTCCTTATTATTTTAAATGCAATTATTGGGAGTAGGCATCAAGCTCTTCTGATTTCAGCAGTAGCCAGAACATCCTGTGAGCAGAGGACACTGAGTTCCAAGGACACTTGGTGTTCTGTCTGGGGGCAGCCGGTCAGTCAGGCCTGGAGTGAGTGTCAGAACAGCCCAGTGCCCCTGACCCAGGCCTTCCCACGCTGTCTTTACTGTGCTGCAGGCTGGGAAGTCACTGGCCAACCAATATTTTCGGGAAAGGGAAAGAGTTCCTATGAGCTTTTTCTCCTCTATTTCTTCTTTGGTGACTTCAGCCAAACAAAGTTTCCAAATGAAAGCATCAGAACATTCTTCAAAGGCCAAACCATCCAGGTAGAAAGTTTGGCCCAATTTCAAGATCCTGCTCACCAGGTTAAGTGGCTCTGGAGTGAGATAAATCCAGATTCAAATCCGAAGACTCACTTATAAGCTGTGTGACCTTAAACCAGTTACTCAACCTCTCTGAACTTCAGCTTCCTAAGTGTTCATCAGAGTAGGGGCACATGGCATTACAATCATCTGCTATTATTATTAATACTATTATTATTTCCATTTCTGAATCCTCAGGCCTTGGTATTAGAGGTAATAGATGAATGTTGGGCTTGTTAACAAAGGATACCTCTGGAAGAAGGGATGAACGTTACTGTATACATATCTCTACTGTTTAAATGTTTAATATTGAGCATACACTGCCTCTATAACAAAGAAAAATAAGTTTGGTTAATAAGCCCAGGTAGGTTAGTCATCTGCAGGCCACTTCTCCCATTAAGCACTTATTTCAGACACAATGCCTAGGGTCTGCCAGCTATTTGAGAACCTACACAAATAATTGAGACCAGAACATAAATTCACAGGCTCCAAAATCCAAACAGAAAATTACAAAGTTTAAATTAATAATCACTGCATTAAATATGACCAAAATGTCCCACTGTCAACTGGTCAATAATTGCAACTCAGCTCCTAGACAGTGACACATAAAAATGCCATTTAAATTACAGGAGCAAGACAACACTTAACAGAACTCTCAAAATTATAAAATGCGAACATCTTTTTTCCAGAACAGAAGTATATATCAAATAAGGGGTGCAATTTTGAGGTATCTGACAGAATGTGGGTGAGCTCCAAACACGGGTACTGAATGCCGTGCAAGGTCAAGAATGGTGCCGGGTATCAGCTTGTCATCCCCACCTCTCCTTACCTCTTTCACGTAGAAGATGATGATGAATTTCACGGTTGCAATGGCAGGGAGAAGGGGTGAGAAAAAGGCTCCGATCCAGCAAATGGTTTGCCCATACACGATCCCCAGGACATTATCAGGAATGGCAAATTCCTGCTGCCCCCAGCACTGCATCAGCTTCCAAGAGGAACAGTACGTCACCAGGAGCCTGGAGACAAACGGGACAATTTCTCACTTGCACCACCAGCGTCCGCCAAAGCCACAGAACCACGTCCACAAAATTAGGGCCATTTCCACACAGATCTGGAAACTGGTTAGTCACAAGGCTAGAAGATGCAAAAGACAGTGAATTCTGGAATCATAAAACCAGGGTCTGAGTCTCAGATCTACAACTGAGCAGCCGAATAAATTAAGAGAAGGCTCATTTTTCTCATCTGGAATATGGGGGGTTTATGACACAATTTAGTTCACAGGGTTGAGGTGATGATAAACAACATGGGCAGTATCTGTGCTCTGGCCTGCACTCAGCCCACGAAGTCATGTGCATCCACACAGAAAATAGCTTATGAAGACCCTACCACCTAGCATGCTGAAGTCCTAAAGCTTCCTACTGACACCCTCAGGCCAGAGGTCTGAGATAAACACACACCATTGTTCACTACAGCATTGCCATGCATTAGCAAAAATACCTAAATGCCCACAATTAGGGCCTGGGTTGACAAATTATAAGCCATGGATACAGTGGTGCATTATACAGTCCTTAGATGAGGAAAATCCATGTGTCCTTCCATGGAAAATTCAAGATGTTTTGTTTGTGTGGGAGGAAAAAAAGCAAGCTGCAAACCAATCGATGCACCGTGATCCCATGTAAGGGGGGAAATGAACATGTCTATATAGCAAGGCTGTGTGTCTATGTACACATGTATTTATGCAAATGACTTTTTACTGTTAAGGACTGCTGGATCTGCCCCCAAGTATTAACAATGGCCATCTCTGAGGAATGGGATGGGTTTGGGGAGTTAGAGGTATGGTAACAAACAAGAACTCTCACTATTCTTCAGACTCCTGTACTTATTTAAATTCTCAATATTTACAAAATTTTAAGAAGCACATATTCATGGCACATTTGCATAATGTTTATTTAAAAATATATATCTTTATTGATTTCAGAGAGGAAGGGAGAGGGGGAGAGAGAGAGACAGAAACATCAATGATGAGAGAAAATCATTGATTGGCTGCCTCCTGCATGTCCCCCACTGGGGACCAAGCCTGCAACTCGGGCATGTGCTCTGATCGGGAATTGAACCATGACCTCTTAGTTCATAAGTCAATGCTCAACTAATGAGCCATTAAGGCTGGGCTGTATAATTTTTAAAGGGCAGTTTCTTTTTTGTAACTTTTTAAAATATGTTCTTATTGATTTTGAGAGAGAGAGGAAGGGAGAGGGAGAGATAGAAACACTGTTGAGAGAAACATTAACATTGATCGGCTGCCTCATGCACACCCCCTGCTAGAGACTGAGCCCACAACCAGCGCATGTGCCCTGGCCAGGAATCGGACAGATGACTTCTTGGTGCATGGGTAGACACTCAACCACTGAGCCATACCACCGCACAAGGACAGTGTCTTTTTTAATGTTTATTTTAAGGGCTTACTGGACTTCTGACATGCTCACAGAATAGTACTGATAATCATAATGGTGATAGTTAATGTTTTGCTGAGTTTCGAAGCATGGAGTGTTCTTAGTACTTTTCTCTGCATTTTCTCATTTAACTGTCACAATGGTGCTGTGAGGTGGGCACTGCTACTGCCTCATTTCACAGGTGGGAAAATACGCCCAGACCTTCCTTAAATTGCCTGCCCAAGGTCACATGACTAGCAAGTGGCAGTGCTGGGGTTTGAACCCAGATCAGGAAATGGGGTGTCCACTGAGGCCTGGAGGGTCTTCCCTGACAGGGCTGTGGCTGTGCTAATGGCAGGAAGTCATCCCCATGGAAACCTCATGAAAAACAGACATTTCCACTCCTCACACTGCCTTTTTGGGGAACCTAATGGACTATGGGGTTGATGGCTGGGAGCTGTGTGAAAGTCACGGGATGGTTGTCAGTGGTTTCCCGGGACTGAACTCACCCAGCGCTTTATGGAGGGCAGCTATGAGAGGATCCTCCAGTAGGCGCAGGGGTGGGAGGAGTAGGGTAGTAAAGGGGGGGGAACCCCTCACACTTACTTTCTGGGAAAATCCACAAAAAGGGTCACAGCCAAGATGATGATGAAGTCGAATATCATCAGCTTGTACATTTCCTGCCCAACTTGGGTCTCCCAGCACTAAAACCAAAGACAGGGAGAGACCATGAGACCCGACTCAGGGCAGAGAAAGCCAGGTTCTCAGATTCCTCCCAACGCCCATCCTCGTCCCCGATCCTGTTGCCTCTGGAGCCTGTCAGCTGATGCTCCTCTGAGCTCCGGCACAAACTGGTTTTCAAGCCCTTAGAAGTGAGAAAGCGGATCAACTGGAATTCAAGCCCATGACCTCCAGATTCTTCTCTCAACCTTGAGACTGTTTCTCCAAAATGACCCACTCAGCGGGACGCGCCCCTTCCCCCCCCCCCCCCACCTCACCGGGTAGAGTTTCTGGTTGTAGCCACAGAGCTCACACGAGTAGTTATCACAGGATGTAATCTTGGAGCCCAGGGTGAACACCAGCACACAGATGGTCGCCAGCCGCATGAAGACACACCTGCAGGAAGAGAGGAAGAGACGGAAGGGAAGAGGAGGCCCTGGGGCAGGCTGGGCCCTTAAACGGGGCTAGGGGGCAGAGAAGCTGCCTTTCTTAAAAGCAAACTCACAAATGGGTAGAGTTTCCGTTTGGGATGATGAGCAAGTTTTGGAAACGGGTAGTGGTGATGGTGGCTCAACACTTAATGCCACTGAGTTGTACACTTAAAAATGGCAAATTTTGGCCACCCGGTGTGGCTAAGTGGTTGAGCGCTGACCCATGAACCAGGTCGCGGTTGGATTCCTGGTCAGAGCACATGCCCAGGTTGTGGGCTCGATCCCCAGTAGGGGGTGTGCAGGAAGCAGCCCATCAGTGATTCTCTCCCATCGATGTTTCTATCTCTACCTCTCCCTTCCTCTCTGAAATAAATAAAAACATGTTTTAAAAATGGAAGATTTTATGCTAATATAATACAACAATTTTTTAAATGGCAGGAAAAAAAGATAAGAAAACGGAGACCTCCTGAATCTATGATGCTTTAGCCATATTATAGAACACTGTACATTTCTGGGGGGGGGGGGAAGAAAATACTAATTGAATCTTATAAGCATCAGCTTTGAGAGATGTCTGATATATTGAAAAATGAATAAAGCATATTGCAGAGTTTCATACAGATACGAATCTACTTTTTTTTTTTTAATGTGGATGTTGGCATGAGCAGATGAGGGCTGCCTGGGGAAGCTGGATTCAATAAAGGAGGGCAGAGGGTACTATTGTCTTTTTTAAAGATGCTTTCTATTATGTGGTTTGTAATTTTTTTTATGCCATTAAAAAGTGGGCAGTAGAAAAAAGCAAGTCCACACCATTGGCTCACTCTTCCCAGTGGGCAGCGTGCCGCCTGACCCTACGTGCCTGGTGGTGAGATGAGAACCCAGAGTCACTGAGGAGTTTCCATAACGAAAAACTGAAGCAGAATATAATGAAGAGTTTGAACCTACCCAGTAGTTTACCATGACTATGGTACAGAAAAACAAACTCACCATGAAAAAACAACTAAATGCTGCCTACAGGGCATTCTACAGGACAAATGCACCAGTGTCCCCCATAAATCAATGGCATAGCACAAGGGGAAGGAGAATTCTTTAAAGAATAGAAGGAGCATACAATTCTATAATACATCGTCTGTATATTATAGTGTGTGTTCACCACCCCAAGTCAAGTCCCCTTCCATCACCACTTATCTCCCCCATGCCCTCTCCTACCTCCCCCACCTTCCTTTCCCTTTGGTAATCACCTGGTTGTTCAAACCAGGGCCCCACCCTACGCCCCGGTTTGAACAAACCAATCATACAAACCCATCTGCAATTCCATCAGGGAACTGACAGTTTTATTAGGGGTCATGATGGTTATATACATATTTTTAAATCCTTGTCACTTAAAAGATATACCGAGGTGTTTACAGGTGAAATGACATGTCGCCTGAGATCTGGGGGGGAGGGGGGGGGAAGCGGGGGATGAAACAAGACTGACAATATGTTGATAATGGAAACTAAATGACAGGTGCATGGGGGGTTCATTATACCATTCGTTCTGTTTAAAATTTCCCAAAATAAGAATATTTTCTAAAAATATGCAAATGGTCCTGGTTGGGTGGCTCAGTTGGTTGGAGCATCGTCCTGTACACCAAAAGTTTGCGGGTTTGATTCCCAGTCAGGGCACATACCTAGATTTCGGGTTCAATCCCCATGTATGGGAGGCAGCTAATCAATGTTTTCCTTTCATCTCTCTCTCTCTCTCTCTCTCTCTCTCTCTCTCTCTCTCTCTCTCTCATCAATAAAAACATATTCTTGGGTGAGGTAAAAAAAAAAAAAAGATGCAAATGTAATGAGGCATTTGAGAAGCAGCAAAAAATGCTCACATCACATGGTCCCCACCTGGTCCTCTCCAACTCATTTGTGTTAACTTCCTGCGCCCTGCTTCATACCTGTCATTATTTTTAAAATGAGACTGAATATTTATTTAAAGTGAGAAGAGGTATTACAACAACTTACAGAAAGTCAACTGTAGCACACACTGTGGGTGAAATGGCCACATTTTCTCAGCGCTCACTATTCCAACAAATGCTTCAAGTTCATCCTGCAAGGACTTGTAACTCTCTACCCAAAGCCCACCCATGGAGGTAGTGGGTGGAAGTGTGGGGAGTTAATGCCTCTGGGAGCCAGCCACCCTTAGGCAGTAGAGGCAGAGTATCTGGTTTGGTTGGAGAACTGAGCCCCAGTAACCACCAGCAGTAACTTGCCCAATAACACACCATTTATCAGCTGCCTTTCCTTCTCTCTCACTTCCTTACCCCCCTCGGCATTTCTAACATCGTCAGAGCAACATCTCCTGTAGGGCCCCACCCTAAGCCCTCAGATGTCGATGCGCCAAAACATGAACCAAAAATATAACACTGATGAGTAGACTCTTAAGTCAAAGAGATTTCACTGACTGTGCAAACCCTGATTCATTCCTGGGAGCTGTCTGAACATTGAACAGGATTCTTGGCTTAGCAGGAAAATGTGTCGCCATTGATTAGCAATGTCTGCCAGAAGCAAGGGATGGGGCAATTGGTGATCTGAGTGGCATGTCTAGACATTACCTAAGGATTGTCAGCCTGATCTCAAAGCCTGGGGAATAATCCTCATAGTGGATGATCCTGGCGAAGATCACTGGGGTGATAAAATTGGCCAGAGTGATCACAATAGAAGGCAGGTACAATATCAAGAGGTTCTCTCCAAAAATCATCTTGTCGATTTCCTATGAAGATAACAAAACTGGTCAGGAGAATAATACGGAAAGTTGCATCACAGATGAACTGATCTTAAAAGAACTCAGCTTACATGTATTAGGCCGTACACTTTCAACTTACACAGTGTTGTATGTCGATTATACTTCAATAAAACTGGGGGGAAACCTCAACTATACATGTTCATTAGCAAACAAAACAAAATAAAACATACATGTCATTCAACAAGGCCTTTAAACATAAGCCATCCTCCTTCCTTGGGTGTTCAAATACAGGAAACATGATCTAGCACATACTAGAAGAAAAATGAGCTCTACTGGATTTGCTTGGGTGAGATGTAAGAAAAACAATCCATATTTCTGTATCAATGGGCAATGTATTTTCAAGGTTGTAATAATTACTTATAATAGCCATTCTTTCCTTCTTTAATTATAATAGACTATTTAGCCACATACAGTATAGGCCTATCCAGGATAAAACTACATTTCCCAGCCTCCCTTGTAGCTAGGTACAGCTACCTGACCAAAAGGATGTAAGTGGAACTTTTACGTGCAACCCCAGGTCACGACCTTAAAAGGGAAGGGGTGTGCCCTTCTCATCTCCTTCCCATTGGCTATATGGTAAGCTATCAAGTACCATACAGAAGGGGGCCACACTCTAAGGGTGGCAGAGCCACAGGCTGGAAAGCATCTGGGCCCCTGATTGACTTTATGAAGCAGAGCCACTAGACCGAATTGAGTTTTTAAAACCACTGTTATTTTAGGTAAACTGAGGCCCCTACTAATAAGTAGAGGAGTTGGGGGTTAAATCAGGCAATCCAGCTGGATTTAAATATTGTGAGTCCCAGGGAGAGTAGAGCCACAAATATTCTATCCTGGATGTTTTTTCTTTCTATTAGAAGTGGAAATTGGTCACCTCTGATCTCTGGTTCTCTGTCATATCAGCCAGATGACTGACATGTAAAACAAATGATGGTGGTGTCTGCCTCATAGGTTTACAAGGCACTTAGCTTAATGTCCCAACCAGTGTAAAAGCTAACTTTCAAGGAGTCCTTACTTTTTTCATGTGTTCTTGTGAGAATATAGTTGCTCTATAGATTGCATAAAAGCATGCCGCTAAAACAGCCAGAACAATACAGTTCAAAAACAGCCTCAAAGAGTAAATCCGTATCGTTTCTTCAGAGGTCCTTTCTGCTATTTTCTGCCGTATTCGTTCTTCCTCCAGATCTGCCTGAGGAGCAAAGAAGACTCATTTGTGAGCATGAGGGTGAAGGGACACTCAGGGGTGGAACCTCTGGTTTTATCTTCAGACCCTATCCCTCTTTAAGACTTTCCTTAAATATTCATCTTTCCCAGGATACCTTCCCAGATAAAGCCCAACTAGTTTTTGTGTTTAAAGGCCAAAGGCAAGGTAGAACCTTCTATTTGAGATAGCAATTACAACTGCAATAAATGGGAAAACAGAACTATTAGCCTATTCATGATATTACTTATATGTTATATGCATTATTTCTTGAAACAATATGTAAGGTGGGCATATTTGGTGTTTTTTTTAACTCAACCTAGTCTCTGCTTTTAATAAAATTCAGTCTGTTCATATTTAGTATAACAAATAACACATGTGATTTTATTTCTTCCATCTTACTTTATTAAACTTTGATACAATTGTCTCCTCCTCTGAGGAGGGAGGTAGGTTTGATCACAATGCTATTTATTACTCCTTCTCTCCTTATTGAGAAATTCTCCTACTTTTTCATGTTCACTCCACTCTACCTTATCAGCCTAGCATTCCGTCTTTTGTCCTATTTTTCCTGGTATAAGTGATGTTTATGACGGGTTCTCACGAGATAACAGGGTGGCAGGGGGAGGAGGAAAGGTACCACTTCCTCCACTCACTGTCCAGTCCCCACGTCCCTTCCCAGCCCTAGTTTACAAGCTCAATTCCAGGAGGGACAAGGGTAGAAGGAGATCAACCCCAGGAAGCTGTTCTTTGCTAAAAGCTCTTGAAAATTACAAAGTGCTTGCTAAGTACTGGAGAAGCCTGGGCCCCACCTAGCTCCTCTGCAAGCCGCAAACCACCTCCCAAGGCACCACCTTGCTGGCAAAGCAGCCACCAAGAGAAAGCCCAGCAACACTCACTCGGAGCTCGTACCGCAGGCTACTGTGCTTGAGGTTCGCCATGCTTTGGTTGGTGATGCAGAAGTCCCAGCCAGCAAAGATCTTGTTGCAGTAACTCTGGAAGTGTTCCTCACTCCGGATCAGGTTGATTTTGAACCCTTCCACCGACCTGACCCCAAAACACGATTATGCTTCTTATGAGAACAACAAGATACAAGCCCATGGATTGACTTTGTCTAGACTAAAACAGTTACACATGGCGGCATTTCCCACCCATTTTGACACAGTCACGTTCTGGACCATCCTAAATATATGTGGCAGCGAACCAGGCATCTCCTGGATGAAAATAACTTCCTGTCATCCACATGACAGCTCTTCTCACAGTTGGAATAAAATCCAAATTCTAACACAGCCTATATGATCCTGCACGATACCATCTTTCTTCCCATATGGCCACTCTGTTGATACCACACCGACTTTTTTCCTTTTCATAAACACACACACACCTCTGCTCCTGCCCCAGGGCCTTTGCACTTGCAGTCCCTGCTACCCTCTTCTGGGACAGTTTTCCCCCTGCCACTTCCTATGTCTGCCTCCTTCCCATCTTTTAGGATTCAGCTCAAATAACCCCTCCCTGGATTCCCCACCACACCATCTAAAGCTGTGACTCCCACTTTAAATTAGTCTCTTTCATTTCCTTCACAGCAGTGAACCTACCCTGCAATTATCTTACTTACCTGTTTATTGCTTCTAGTCCCTGACCCTGATTAAATTTTAAATTCCTTGAGGGCAGATACCCTGGCTGCCTCGCCACCTTGATATCCAAAATGCCTGGACCATAATGTGGCCACTATCCAACTGATGGATAAATGAATGAATAGATTATTTTAAATAGTAAATGAATCCAATATTTAGTCAGCATCTGCTCCAATCAGGTGCAACTCTTGCATGCTTCATAACTGTTATTCATTCAAATGCTTTCATGGGGGGAAAAAACACTTGATGACACAGATATATGAAATGTCACATACTGTAGATGAAACGGGGAGTTTTTAGGATTTGCCAGTGAGTTGTGAAGACAATAAAAAGCTAAAGGAATTATAAAGCTCAGTCATTCTGCCAAAGTTCATAGCAAAGGATGTTAATCAGAACCATCTGGGTGTTTTTCCAAAATGCAGACTCCCAGGTAGGGTCACATCCTGGTATTTTCCATCAAGGAGCTCTCAGGGTGGGAGGGTTCAGAAATGTGTTATTTTATAAAACTCCATGGTGATGCTGAGGTACCACTGCAGGTGAAAAATCTGATTTAACCCAAACCTACATTTGACAGATGAGAAAGCCAAGGTCTGGAGGAGAGGAAACTAGTTCCCTACAACAGTGGTTCTCAACCTTCTGGCCCTTTAAATACAGTTCCTCATGTTGTGACCCAACCATAAAATTATTTTTGTTGCTACTTCATAACTGTAATGTTGCTACTGTTATGAATCGTAATGTAAATATCTGATATGCAGGATGGTCTTAGGCGACCCCAGTGAAAGGGTCGTTCGACCGCCAAAGGGGTCGCGACCCACAGGTTGAGAACTGCTGCCCTAGAATCAGTTAGTGGCAGAAATGGGGCCAATTTGATGATGATTTTAATTTAATAAATGTGTCAGGCCCACATTTATTAAATTAGGATCTTTACATGCCTTGTTTCTGCGAATTCTCCCAACAACCAGGTGTCTACATTTCACAGAGGAAGAAAATGAGTTTAAAGAGGTGAAGTGACTTTCGAACCTCAGTCTCTGAACCCCAAAGTCCACACTCTTTGCCACCCTACCACTTCTTCCTCCAGGGGTGGGCCTCTCCCCATTACAGCACACCCAGCCCTCCCTCCAGGCTGCCCCAGGGAGCAATCAAGACCCAGACATGAGGAGCTTGAGCAAAATCTGGAGATGGAGTCACTATTTGGCTAATAAACTTACTTCTTTTTCAGGGCCCCTTCCAAGGCCCTAGAAGCACCTCTAGCAATGTGTTCATCTGGTCCTGTTTCTTTTTATATTTTACTAGAGGCCCAGTGCACAAAATTCATGCACGGGTAGGGTCCCTAGGCCTGGCTGGCGATCAGAGCCAATCGGGGCCTCCCGGCTGCCAGCCGGGGCCTTCCTTCGTTCCATGCCACTACCTGCACGTCATAGCAAGCGATCAAACTTCTGGTCTCCTAGTCGAACTCCTGAGGAGATACTTTGCATATTAACCATTTATATATATATAGATACTTCAAAAAAGATATTTTCATATCCTTTGTCTTAAAGAGGACTCCTCCAAATCGTCTAAACTGCAGGTCTGTAAAACTTGATCTGCCCTGCCACCATTGCCAAGCAGCAAAGCCAGAACTGGAGTCAACCAACATTTCTTTACAAGAATCTCTCTGTCCCTCCAAATGAGCCACTGCTCCTTCTTGTCCATACTCTGCCCATTTGGGTTGGGGAATGGACACACACCAGGCAATTTTCATCTCAGAGCTTCTGCCTCAGGTTATGAGTGGCCAGCTGGGCTCTGGGGCTGGTGTCGTGGTGAACCTGAGGCTCCATGGAGGGAAACTCGGTCCCAGCATCTTGGTCTCTTCTACGCCTGTGATAAGGAGCTTCACAGCCCCCCGGCTTGTAGCACTGTTCACACTCTCACATGGACAATGAAGTGGGTAAGAGAGGTGCCCATCATGATCCTGTCTGCCAAGCAACCCCTTGGGGCAGAGACAGAAAGCTGTCCATCAGAAATTTGTGGTTTCCCTTCCACAGTATAGTGTCAGTGCTGGGAAGTGGCTCCCAGCCAGGAATAACATTTCCTAGCCTCCCTTGCAGCGATAGTCAATGGAAAGTGAGTGATGAGTATCACTTCAGGCCTAGCCCATAAACACCTCCCACGGGATACTCCTCCATGGCTGTTCTCCCTTCCAGCTCTCAACGGGAACGTCAATGCTGACAATGGCTGAACTTTGGCCCACTTGAGTCCCACAGTGACTAAGAAGATGTCTACCACACTAGCCTGTGTCCCACTCAGAACTTTATGTAAGAAAGGTATACAACGTCCATTGTGTTTGGGCCATTGTACTTTTGGGGGAAGTTATTCGTTAATAGAGTAATTAATATTCCTCACTTTTCTTTTCCTGTAAATTGATACTAAACCACGTGTCTACTGGGGAAATGCCAGGTTCTCCTGTGATCCTAATCCACTGGCCACGGCTGAAGGGTCAGGGTTGGGTACCTGAATGAAGCAGAGTCAACAAATCTCTTTAAAGGATTTCTGAACCCGTGACCCAGAGAGGCCACATAAGGGAACTGCCACCAGGAGAATCAGAGATGAAGGAGCTCTTGCTTTGGGATAGTTCGAAGTCACACCTGTATCCTTGTCCCTCCTGTAATTACTTTCCTCCCTTCCTTGGTTCTCTGAGCCACTCAGCTGTCCTTTGCCCCAGTTAGTCAGACGTGGGTTTCTGCCATTTGAAAACTGTGAGAGACGTGGTTAATATACACACCAGACTGAAGATAAGGTTGGGGACATGGCATTGGCACATGTGTGCAATAATGACTGAGTGACGATCTGCAGGCTGCTCCTCCAGCTCTCAAATCCTCCTCCACTGCCTTCACATCCCCAGTCTCCAGAACATATAAATCTTTCCCCCGCAAAGCCCACCCCTGGACTCTGCTCATCCTCTGGGCAATGCCTCCCAGGGTCCGTGGCCTCCAATAAACTCCAGCCATCAGGGTAATTCAAAGAGAACACAATGATAAGGTAAACTTTACCTTTTCACTATCCAAAGAAGGCTCAGGGCCAGGTAGGCAATTGTGCTTAACAAATAAGCCAGAGGCAAATCATAGGTGAAATTCTGAAATTTCACCCCGTCAATGGTGTAATGTCCATAAAAGAGGCAGGTCTCTTCCAAGAAACCCTAAAACAAAGTCATAGGCATGAGGTCAGGCTAGTAAGTTCACTGCAAGAAACCAGTCTCTATCTCAAGAACTCACATTCCAGTGTCATTTCTCATCCCTGAATTCCCAGATTCTGAAACCATCCCAGGGATATCAGGGTTGCTTAATGTTTGGGGAATAGAGCATGGATAAATCCTGAGCATTAAAAATACACAGGTCTGGGATCCAAATATGAAATTAAAAAAAACCCCAACAATTCCATGTGCAGTAATAGCAAAAAAACAAAAAACTTAAGAATAGATTTAACACTGGAAATGTATATTCTTAAAGCTATAAAACATTGTTTAAAAATTAAAGAAGATCTAAATTAATGGAAAAACATCCCATGTTTATGGATCAGGAAATCCATGGTAATACGCCCCAATTGATCTATAAATTCAACACATCCCTATCAGAATCCCAGATGGCTTCTTTGCAGAAAATTACAAACTAATCCTAAAGTTCATATAGAATTGAAAGGGATCCAGAATAGCCAAAACAATATTGAAGAAGAAAAAAAAAAAGAAGAACAAAGTTGGAGGACTCACACATTCCAATTTCAAAATTTGTTGCAAAAACAACAGTAATCAAGACAGTGGGGTAGTAACATAAGAATAGAATATAAATCAATGAAAAAGAATTGAATTCAAAATTAAGCCTATACATTTATGGTACATTGGTTTTTGATATGGGAAAAGAAGAGTCTTGTCAAGAAATGATGCTGAGACAACTGAATAAACACATGCAAGAAAATATATATAAACCATATATAAAAGCTAACTTCAAATGGATAAAAGACCTAAATGGAAGAGTCAAAACTATAAAACTCTGCCGAGGCCGGTTTGGCTCAGTGGATAGAGCGTCGGTCTGCGGACTGAAGGGTCCCGGGTTCGGTTCCGGTCAAGGGCATGTACCTGGGTTGCGGGCACATCCCCGGTGGGGGATGTGCAGGAGGCGGCTGGTCGATGTTTCTCTCTCATCGATGTTTCTGACTCTCTGTCTCTCTCCCTTCCTCTCTGTAGAAAATCAATGGAATATATTAAAAAAAAAAAACTATAAAACTCTTACGAGAAAAAAATAGAGGGCTAGCCCAGCCAGTGTGGCTCCATGGTTGAGCGTTGAAGTATGAAACCAGGAGGTCACGGTTCAATTCCTGGTCAGGACACATGCCCAGGTTGCGGGCTCAGTCCCAAGTAGAGCATGTGCAGGAGGCAGCCGATCAATGATTCTCTCACCATGGATGTTTCTATCTCTCTCTCCCTCTCCCTTCCTCTCTGAAATCAATAAAAAATATTTTAAAAAATAGAGGGCTAAATCTTCATGACCTTGGATTTGGCAATGGATTCTTAGCTATGACACCAAAAGAAAGAAGAGCAATAATGAAAAAAATAAATTGGACTTTATCAGAATTTAAACTTTTGTGTTTCAAAGGACACTATCAAGAAAGTGAAAAGACAATTCAGAGAATAGGAAAAAATACTTGTAAACTACATATTTGATAAGGTATTTGTATCTAGAATATATAAAGAACTCTTATAACTCAACAATAAAAAGATATATAATCCAATAAAACATGGAAAGAGGTCCTGCCTCGGTGGCTCAATTGGTTGGAGCATCATCCCATTCACCAAAAGATTCGGTTTTGGTCCCAGGTCAAGGTGCATATAAGAATCAACCAACGAAAATATAAATAAGTGGAACAACAAATTGATGTTTCTCTCTCTCCCTTCCTTTCTCTCTCTGAAAGTTTAATAAAAAAATAAATAAACACAAAGTCATTACACTTCACACAAACCAGGGTGGCTATATAAAAAGTCAGGTAATAGCAAGTGTTGACAAGGGTTGGACATCAGAACACTCATACAGTGCTGGTGAGAATATAAAATGGTGCAGCCACTTTGGAAAAGTCTGGCATTTCCTCAAAAAGTTAAAGATAGGGTGACCATGGGACCCAGTGATTCCACGCTTAAGTATATTCTCCCAAAGAAGTGAAAACATATCTCCACACAGAAACTCACACATGAATGTTCATCGCAGCATTATTCACAATAGCCAAAAGGTGGAAACAACCCCAATGTCCATCATGAATGAATAAACAAAATATGATATTTCCATACAATGGAATCTTATTTGGCCATAACAAGGGATGAAAAACTGATAGCTGCTACAACATAGATGAACCTTAAAAACATGTCATGTGAAAGAAACCAGAGACAAAAGACCACATATGATTCCATTCATATGAAATGTCCAAAATAAGTATTTCATAGAGACATAAATCATTAATAAAATAGATTAACGATTGCTTAGGTCTAATAACAGGGAGTGGGAAGTGATAGCCAAAGGGTATGAAATTTCTTTTTTAGGTGATGAAATATTCTAACATTTATTGTAGCAATGACTGCCTAACTCAGTGAATACACTAACAACCACTGAATTGAACACTTTCAACAGGTGAACTGTATGATAGGTAAAGTACACCTCAATAAAGATATGAACAAAAAAAACAATAATAATAAAGTGACCTCTGAAACTATAGCACAGAACAGTCCCTGACTTCTTATGGAAAGAATAACTGACCAGCTCAACTTCCTCGTTGGGTGGCAAGGAGATTCCAGGAGAGTGAGAAGAGGACATACACAAAAGCAGCAGTATAGGTAACCAGAGGTGTTCACCACGGCACTGTTTATAAAGAAGGAAAAAGGAGGCAACCTGAATGTCCGGTGGCAGGGGCCTGGCTAGACTGTGGAAAATCCATACTCTAAATAGTAAGCAAGACCTTGTTAGTGCCCGAGAAAAGGCAAGAAGGCTATGAACCACGGTGTTCAAGGTTCGGTGACCTGCAGGAGGGGTCCTGTCACACTTTACTCTATAAATTCTGTTCTTTATGACAACCATGTATTCTTATCGTAAGTAAAATTTTTAACAGAAAAAAAAATGTAGAAACAGAAGACTCCGTGTTCTTAATAACTCTCCCAAGGCAGCGCACACAGGCCGGAAAAACTTGCCCAACGGCATGAAACCTGTTTATATTTCCCTGGGGTTGATATCAGGGTTATCATTAATCCTCCCCCAAAATTATGTAACATTACGGGGTAAAGGTTCATGGGCCAGGAAAATAATTTGTCTGATTTTATAATGAGCTTGGCTTAACTGTT
Organism: Myotis nattereri; assembly: GCF_964212035.1. Taxonomy (NCBI): domain Eukaryota; kingdom Metazoa; phylum Chordata; class Mammalia; order Chiroptera; family Vespertilionidae; genus Myotis; species Myotis nattereri. Next base: position 88,310,271 of record NC_138079.1, on the reverse strand, counting down.
TCCAACAAAGACAAACCACTCTTGGATCTCTCTAGCTCTAGGGGCAATTTAAACTTAAATTTTTAATAAAATTAAAATTCAGTCTCTTGGTCACACTAGCCACATCTCAAGTGCTCAAGAGTTACTGGCTATCAGAGTTTACAGCACAGTGCCAGAACATTCTTATCACTGTAGAATATGCTTTTGGACATGCCTGTTCTTTGCCATGCATACTTTATTGAACACTGGTAATCAGGTGCATCTAAGTTTCCTATAGAATATTTCCTAAAAGGCCCTGGCCAGGTGGCTCAGTTGGTTGGAGCGACATCCGTACACCAAAAAAAGGGTTGCAGGTTTAAATCCAGGTCAGGGTGCATACAGGAGACAAGCAATTGATAGTTCTTACTCACATTCTCTCTCTCTCTCTCTCTCTCTCTCTCTCTCTCTCTTCTCTCAAAACCAATAAAATCATATCTTCAAGCAAGGATTTAAAAACCAATTTCCTATAAGGAAGAAGATTATGATGTGTGGAAATCTACAGATTTCTCTTTTGGGATGTAATCTAAAGAAATGGGGTTAACAGCAGTTCTGGGATTTGATCCTACTTTGCTTTCACTAGCTGGGTGAACTTGGGTGAATCACTGAACTTCTTTTCTCCTTGCACAGTGGACATTTCAATACCCACCTGATAATTCCTCTCAGCTATTTTGAGAAATACATCAGAGACGTAAAAAGCACTTTTTCAGAATTAAACACAATGGACAAATTCAATACTTTCTATTTATCTATTCCAAAAAGTGGAAGTTCAATGCAGTATTTTAATACCAATAACTTCCAGAAATGTATTTTTATAAATATCGAACAAAGTGGTTCTTAATGAGGGGCAATTTGTCCCCCAGGAAATATTTAGCAGTGTCTGGAGACATTTTTGGTTGTCACAACTTGTGGAACTGCTACTGGCATCTAGTGGGTGGGGACCAGGGATGCTGCTAACACCCTAGGGTGCACAGGACAGGCCCCAGGGGCAAAGAATTATTGGGCCTGAGATGTCAACAGCGCTGAGTTGAGAAACCCTGATCTAGAGGGCAGATGGCCACTTTACATAGCTCACACCCACACACAAAAAATGAAAGCTCACAAAATACCACATTTTAGAGGAATGTTAAAAAGCCCTTTTGAAACTACTATAAGAAGGATGAGATTAATTACACTTTAGAGAAGGGTGTGTTAACCTGGGATCAGGAAATGTGTATGTAGGCACACACGTCTGGGCATGTGTGTGCACTTGTGCAACACGCACGTCTGTGTGCGTAATGTCTGCAGAGAAGAGCCACAGCTTTCATCCAGGTGATCTAGAACACCCAAATCTTATAGGTTTTCAATGTCAGAGAAATTAAGTAATTCTGCCTGGGTTTATTTTCACTGACTATTCTGTGGAGGAACTCAGTATTTTGTTGCCGTTCAATCTGAAGGTGGCAGAGGCTAGGAAAAGGACAATGGCTGACAGTGACAAAGCACAGTTCCTGCATATTCTAGGAGGGGGTGGGTGAACATTATCCTTGTAGATGAGATCACTGCAAATCCTGTTCCTTTTATTGGTACTTGTGCCAACACTGACGACATTCAGGAAACTGATGTTTAAATTAACCTATTTTCAGGATCTTAAGGGCTGAAATACAGAATTATGTTAAATACTTACAGTGCCAGAGAGCAAGTCTATGATATAACTGTAAAAATAGATGAGTCCAGAACTACTTATTGGATATACTGTGCATTGAATATCTATAAAAACAAAACAAAACAAGGTCAGTGGAAATAGCTTTACAGTCTCTATAACTTGTCTATCACCCTTTGTAGAGATACGCACATACGGATATATATACACATTTAGATGTCATTATATATTGGTATATTTGTGTAGGGATGTGTGTGTGACTTTCTATTTGCAAACCAAACCCCATTTGTGAATGATAAAATAGTTATTCCATTTTAACAACATCCAATTCTAACAGATCTCTGTGTATATGGGAATAAACATGCAGTTTTATTTGAAAAATATATATATTTACATATGTTTAATTAACCAAGAAATATTTGAATAATAATTTTAATGACACTACCTTATCCTTGAATTAATTCATTCCTCTGTATCAGTCAGCTATTATTGTGTAACAAATAATCTCAAAGTTTCAGTGACTTCACATACCAACCATTTATTTTCTCATTCATGGATCTGCAGTTGGGGTTAATTCAGCTGATTTAGGCTAAGCCAGGATGGACTCTAGGCTTCCACTTGGGCTCAGGACTGCTCCCCATGACTCCATTCTGGGGCCCAGGATGAAGAGTAAATGGCTCTCCTCATGGTTTGTCTCATAAGGCAAGCCACACAAAGCCATTTCAAGCTATCATTCCAATAGACAAAACAAGCCACATGGTCAAGTATAATATCAATGGAACACAAAGTATTCTCTGTCCACAGTGAGAGGTCCTGCAAAGTCACAATTACAGGGGAGTGACAAATTGGGGGAAATAAACCAATTTATCACCCCTTTTCTGGGTCTTAGTTTCCCCTGTGTTAAAATAAGAGAGTTGAAGCAGTCTCTTCAAAGCCAAATTCAGCGCTGTCATCTTATAATTCTAACATGCATATGTTCATTTATTCATTCAACAAACATTTCTTAATCACTTGGATGTTGGCGATAAAATGATGAGTGAGCAGCAGTTCCTGCCCGTGTAAAACTCCCCATTAAGGAGAAAGAAAGACAAGCAGCAGTTACATTTACAGAAGGTACTCAAGTGGTTGCATGAATACGGTATTATATGCAGACGAAGGAGACAGTCATTCTATTTGGAGGGGAGTCAGGAAGATGGAATGAGATGCCTGCCATTCTGCTCCTCACTCACTGTCCTCCAGCCTAGAGGGCGGCAAACGATGGCCCATGGGCCACACCTGGCCAGCTGCCTTGTTTTTGTTAATACGGAGTTATGGGACCACAGCCACGCCCATTCATGGATCTGTCTGTGGCCACGTTTGTGCCACAGTGGCAATGTTGAATAGTGGCAACTGAGACTGTATGACCTGCAAAGCCCAGAATATTGACTACCTGGCCTTTTATGGGAAAAGCCATGCCAGGCGTCTCATTTCTCTAATACGCCAAGTTACTTGCCAGCCCTGGACCTTCGCAGATGCTGCTCCTCTGCATGAAGGTGCTTCCCTGAGCTCCTCCACAGCTGCCCTCTCCTCACCCTCCTGGACTCGGCTTAAACGTCCCTGCCTTCACAGAGGGCTTTGGGGCCCCTCGGCCTCCAGTGTCCTGGTGTCCAACTTCTCAGGACTTTATCCCTTTCCTCTCCCATGGCCCAATTCACACCTTCTATACTTCGTGTGGTTCACTCCTCAAAGCCCACCTTCTGCTGGAATGTATGAACCCTGTGGATGCAGGTGTGATGTTCCCTGTTGTAGCCTCAGTGCCAGGCTCAGGGCCCAGCACACAGTAGGTGCTCAGTAAACACTTGTTGAAAGGAATGAAGAAAGGAAGGAAGGTGCTGAGCATTGTACTATCTTATTTAATACTCACTTTTAAATTACGAGTATTGCTTAATTATTTAAACGTTTTTATTTTCTTTTAAGTAATATAGAATTTGTATTATTGCTTTCAATTATTTCTAATTTAAATAAGTATTTATTATTTTTAATGAGCAAAGTATTAAATAGTGAGGTGTTATATGAATAATGAAAGTAATCACCTCATTATTTAAATTATCACCAGCATTTGTATGGATAAGGAAACTGAGGCTGAGAAAGTCTAATCAGCTAGCAGAGCAAGGCCTTGAAATGGAGCCCAGGGTTCTCACAAAGCAGCAGTAATATTTATCTGTAAAATGGACTTCTGTGAAAATGAGAGTGTAGTGTTGGCATACAGTAGGCACTCAATATGGGTGCCACAGCCCTGAACTAAGTCTGGGTTTCCACATTATCCTCCTTTTATTTCGAAGTGTAATAGAATTAAGATAGAAACAAACATGAGGAGGAGGAAAGTTTAGGGCCACAGAAGTGATTCTAGAGGAGGGTTCTTCTAGGGAAAGGAGTTCTATGATCTGAGAAGCATGAGGCTCCAATTCCAGCCCCAGCACAAAACCTGGTCACAGAACCTAATCAGATGTCTGCAGAATGACTGAAACTCGCCCCATTTGAATAAACAAAGTGCCCAGAGATCTGACCTACGTTAAGAATTCAAAAAAACAGCCCACACAGGTCCAGCACTTGCCAGTGGCACATGATTGGCGTTTAATAAATGGTAGCCCCGAGCATCGCCATTGTCAGAGACGAAGGCCTTAATTGTATTAAGCCTTAATTACTTGCTAAATATTCCACTTTCCAACCCTGCGATTCTCCTCCCACATGCCTTGATGAACTCAGGAGTGGCTGAGCGACTCGCTTTGGCTAATGAGATTTGGCAGAAATGGCATGTGTCATCATCAGGCAGACGCTTTAGGAGTCAGCACATCTGTCATGGCTCCAGCATGAAGACAACACAGAAAAAAGCCCCCACCAAACAGTGGTGGACATGTACTGTGAGCAAGAAAGAAACCTTTGTGGATATCAGGTGCAGAGAGTCACAGGGTCATTTGTTTCTGTGGCATAACCTGGCCCATCTTGACTACGGTAACCAAGATTAAGAATATAAAGATTTCTAAAGAAGCAGGCATTGTAACCAGACAACACTCTAGGGAAAACCAGGCCGTGAACTCACCCGAGTCTTTGGCTGGGATGAGCACGAAGCTGCTGTTGGTGATCTTGTATTCGGTGAGCAATATTGGGAGCAAAACCAACATAAAGATGATCAGAAATATCACCAAATTCAGCAACACCAGAAATCGCAAGAAGGAGAAATAGGACTGAATCCCAGTGCCAAATTTCCCTGGAAAAAAAGAAATCATTGAGCAGGAGTACTGACCCACTGCCCACTGTAGATTTAATCAGCCACACTGGGCTGAAGATGGAGGAATCCTGGTGGAGGGGATGGAGAAAGAAACATTTTATTTTTTCTACTGTTGGCGTTAAGGTTCTACTTCTAATGGTTTAAACTTTGACTTATAAATGTACATTCAATCTTTTTTTTAAAATATATTTTATTGATTTTTTTACAGAGAGGAAGGGAGAGGGATAGAGAGTTAGAAGTATCAATGAGAGAGAAACATCAATCAGCTGCCTCCTGCACACCCCCTACTGGGGATGTGCCCGCAACCAAGGTACATGCCCTTGACCAGAATCGAACCTGGGACCTTTCAGTCCGCAGGCTGACGCTCTATCCACTGAGCCAAACCAGTCAGGGCTGTACGGGAGGACTCAATAGTTTTCTTTTCTCACATAAAAATCTAGTTCATTTCTGCACCATTTATTGAAAGACTAAACTTTCCCCCAATGAATTGCAGTAGTGCTTCAGTAATTGTCCGTAATGTATGAAGCCATTTCTGAATTCTCTATTGTATTCTATTGGTCTATTTCTCTATCCTTGCACCAATACCAGGTTAATTATTTTAGATAAGTATAATAATACTTGACATATAGTGCTGTAAGTCTCAGCTTTATTCTTCCTCAGGTCTGCTTGATCCTTTGTATTCCTATATAAATTTTAGAACCAGTGTGTTAATTTTCACATGAATACATATACACACATATACACAAAATCTGCTGAGATTCTGATTAGGATTACATGGAATATGCATGGGTCAATTTGAAGACAAGTGACTTGTTTATAATATTGAATCTCTGATCCATGAACATGAGATATTTAGGTTCTTTAATTTTATTTTTTTTTTAAAATATATTTTATTGATTTTTTACAGAGAGAAAGGGAGAGAGATAGAGAGTTAGAAACATCGATGAGAGAGAAACATCGATCAGCTGCCTCCTGCACATCTCCTACTGGGGATGTGCCCGCAACCCAGGTACATGCCCTTGACCGGAATCGAACCTGGGACCTTTCAGTCCGCAGGCCGACGCTCTATCCACTGAGCCAAACCGGTTCCGGCAAGGTTCTTTAATTTTAATGTTGTACATTTTTATGTGCAGAATAATTCATATCTTTCTTTACATATATCTATATTCCTAGGTAGTCAATGATTTTTTTATGCTACTGTAAATTGGATCATTTTTAAATATTCATTTTCCAAGTGTTTGTTGCTGGTATATAGAAATACAATTGGTTTTATATAGAGATCATGTATGTAGCAACTTTACTCGATGAGGTCATGAGGGTGAGGCCCTCATGATGGGATTAGTGCCCATATAAGAAGAGGCGCCAGTTTGAGTCTTCTCTTTCTCCCGCTCCTTAACCCTCTCTCCTGGAGTGTGCACAAAAAGAGGTCATGTGAGGAGGTGACCTGATCTTGAACTTGCAGTCTCAGAACTATAAAAAAAATGAATGTCTGTAGTCCAAGCTCCCTAATCTGTGTTACTTTGTCATGACAGCCCGAGCTGCCTAATGCAATCCTGCACCCCACTGTCACTATTATGGGAAAGAAGGGATTATAAGTATCCTCAGGGTCATGGGTATCTGTGGCTGTATGGAGAAGCCTAATGAACTTCATCTCAGAATAATGTTTTAAATGCACAAAATACAAACAAAACCAAACTTGTGATGGGATAACACATGGACATCTCCATTGGCACATTAAATAATCAGATCTATTGGTAGATCTGAAAACTGCTATAATTTCACAGTAGGGATGAGCATAAGTGGTTTCCCAAGATAACTACAACTGGAAGGAATAGGAAACTATCTGTGATTTTCCTGGTGACAAAGACACAGGTTCTGCTAATCCTAACGGTGGTGTTGCTCACATTCATCATGGAAGGAAATGCCAGATTTCAGCTAAAAGTCCATGAAAATGAAGCTGAATCCCCCCCCCAGGCACTATTGTGGCAGAGCCGGTGCAGAGTGTGGGGTGTGGTACCTCCTATGCTGCGAATGTCGTCCCGCCACAGCTCCAGGTGGGTCGTCATCTCACGAGCTTTCTCTAGGAACCTCTTCCAAGACTTGCTGCTATACCGTTTCCACTGGTCCCACTCAGATAAATACTTCATTTGGGTCTCCTGAATGTCCCTGCGTTAAAAAAACAAGCGTGACAATGACTATGGCACCCCTGACAAGCCTCAGCATCATATAAAACCCCAGCAGAGAGGATGTGGAAACCCTGGAGCCCTCAGACATTGCTGGTGGGAATGTAAAATGGTGTGGCCACTAGGGAGAGCAGAGTGGCCATTCCTTGAAAAGTTAAACCTAGAATTAACATTTGACCCAGTAATTCTACTCCTAGGTAGATATCCCAAAAGGACGGAAAGCAGGGTCTCAAACCAAAGCTTGTACCCGAATGTTCACAGCAGCACTATTCACAATAGTCAAAAGGCGGAAACAAACCAAATGTCTGTCAACAGATGAATATATAAACAAAATGAGCTATATATCTACACAATGGAATATTATTTAGCCATAAAAAAAGAAGGAAGTACTGATGCATGCTACAACATGGATGAATCTCAAAAACATTATATTCTGGGCTGGCCTTGTGATCTGTGCAGACCACAGAATGCAGCAGAAGTGATGCTGTGCCAGCTCTAAGCACCGGCTCCCAGAAGACTTGCAGGGTTCTGCTCTTCTCTTGGATACCAGCTGCTGCCATACAAACCTGCTGCAGGATGAGACCATTCCAGACCAGCCTACAGCCAGCGGAGCCTGAGCCTGGATGAGCAGAGCCGCCTCTCTGACCACAGCTGGCCACAGGTACATAGTGAGCCCAAATGGAACTAGAAGAATTGCCCAGCGCCAACTTGTAGACTTGAGAAACTGTTGTTTTAAGCTACAAAGTTGTGGGGTGACTTACTACGCAGCACAGCTAACTGGTGCACACATACTCCATACTCTCTCCCTTTACATTGGCTAGATGCAGATAATAGTTCAGCTTTGGGAGGGCTGCAGAGCTACAAGATGGAAAGAACCTGGTCCCTAAATGACTGCAAAGTCCTCCATTGACCTGACCCAGGACTTTTATGTGAGCAAGAAATAGATTTCTAAAAGGCTGACCTTTGACATGTTTGGGTATCTTTGTCACAGCAGCTTAGCTTACCCTAAGTAATAGTTTTGATTATGTGAGCTCTTGAGGAAATAAATGCATGCCATGCACAAAACGCACATCTGCCCCAAAACCTACATCAGATGCCTTCCAGGCGGCTACCGAACGAACCTTAGTCTCCGCTTCTCAGAGATGTTCAGTGCATACTTTCGAATGGATTGGCTATTGAGGTTTTCAGCGATTCCTTCCTCCAGTTGGGAGCTGTAAGAGTCTGTCGGCTTCAACAAAGTGCCACTTTGCTTGTCTCGGGAGGGGATGTTGGTCCTCCTGCGTGCAATGGACCGGTAGCTTGGCAATTCTTGGAGGAAATTCACAGGTGGAGAAGAAAAGAAACTGGAGTCCAAAGAGAGGCTCTCTGGGTAGGAAAGAAGAAAAGCATCACTCACTTCCAGTGAGCCAACAAACCAAAGTTGTGTGGGAGACTTGGCCCTCAGAGACCGTAACGAAACCCTGCAGGCAGCCACTAGCCTGGGCCCCCGACCAAAGCGTTTGTATCTTAATTCGTTTATTTACCAGGATGGTGCTCAGGACAATGAAATCATCTGCAAACGGGTTCCCTTTCCACAGACGTGTTTGTAAATATGCTTTAGGTTACATGACATCTGAATGCTAGAGTTTGGCTGTGACCACTAACTAAATGGGTGACCTTGGGCAGTTATCTAAATCTCTGTTGTTCATTGGTCAAATGGGGCTAGTACATTTGCCCCAATTATCCTGACAGTGTAGGGCAGAATGACGTATGGAATAAAACATGAAAAGGGTAAAGTGCCTTGCAGAGTAATAACAATAATGTTTACAGAACAATTCCTAACAATAATGTTTACAGTATGTTAGCTTCACACACACTCATGGGATCGGGGCTGGCCCTATGATCTGCTTGGACCAAGAGTATGCAGTGGAGACGATGCAGTCCAGTTCTAAGCTTGCAAACTTCTGCTGCTCTCTGGACCCCAGCTACTGCCAAGTGAACCAGCTGAGCTAACCTGCTAGACTGCAGTGGTTCTCAACCTTCTGGCCCTTTAAATACAGTTCCTCATGTTGTGACCCAACCATAAAATTATTTTCGTGGCTACTTCATAACTGTAATGTTGCCACTGTTATGAATCGTAATGTAAATATCTGATATGCGGGATGGTCTTAGGCGACCCCTGTGAAAGCGTCGTTTGACCACCAAAGGGGTCGCGACCCACAGGTTGAGAACCACTGTGCTAGAGGATGAGAGGATGTGGATCACGGATGATCGCCCTGCTGAGACAACCCAGACCGGCCTACAGCCAGCCGATGCCCAGCAGACCACAGACACTCCAAGCACTGGGGATGGGTTTATTATTATCCCCATGTTACAGGTGAGAAAATAAAGTCATTGACGGGTTCCCCAGCCCCTTGCCTATGCAAAGTCCTGCATGATCTGACTCCTGCCTGCCTCTCCAGCTCCTCAGGCTCTTTGCCCTCCAACCACACATTTTTAAAGGTCATTCTAATACCAAAATGTGTTTCCTCCTCCTCAGAGTCTTTGCATATGCTGTTCCCTCTGCCTAGAAAGAACCTGCCCACCTCTTTAACCTCTTAGCTCCTACTCAAGTGTCAGTTCCTCAGGACACTGTCCACTCCACTGCACTATCACAGGTGCCCTGTTACACATCTTTCCACACTGGGGACCTATTTATTTGGGTGACTGTGTGAGTATGTCTGTCTCCCCCAGTGGACCCAGGACCTAGCACCACCCTTGGCTCAGAGGAGGAGTTCATAAATACCTACTGGGTTGATAGATGAGGGATGGTATTCCTAGATCACCTGTTTAGAGAGCCTGTGAGTAGGGGTGCTGGAAACAGAACCAGGTCTGCCTGGCTCAAAAATCTATGTTTGCTCAACTACATCAGGCCACGGCTGGAGGTCGAGCTTTGCTGTGTCTGGTGCAGTGGTCTAAGAAGGGAAATTTTCCTGTTAAAGGTGAGAGACACCACCTTCAAGATGGGTTTTACGCCTGATCCGATTTTAATTGTGGGAAGACCACTGTGAGTGGAGAAGGCAAGACACAGGGAGAGAAAAACATGAAGCAGCCATAATTAACTAAGTAATTGACCCTACATGCAGCAAAGCTTCTACTAGTATGGCTCAATGTTAGATGCTAAATTGCTTGGGTTTGAATCCTGGCTCTGTCAATTATAGCTGTGTGTCTTTGGGAAAGCTACTTAACCTCTCTGAGCTTCAAACTTTAATACACATTCATTCAACTTTAATACACACTCAGTCAACAAATATATCTACCATGTGTCAAATCTGGAGCTAGAGCTACCACAGAGAACAAAGCCCTATTCATGTGACACTTATATTCTGAGGTGGGGGCAGGGGGAATCAGACAATAAGTAGGCAATACATATTAAGCCAGGAGGTGATACGTGGAAGAAAACCAGAGGGGGTTAGGGGCAGAGGTGCACTGTTTTGATAAGATGGGGTCAGGTATGGTCTCTCTATTAAGGTGGCATTTCAGCTGAGGCTGAATGGAGGGAGGGTGTGAAGTAGGTGGGTATTTGGGGAAGAGCATCCCGGAAGAAGAGAACAGCAAGTGCAAAGGCCCTGGGGCAGGGATGTGCATGGTATGTTTGAAGAAGAGCAGAGAGGCCTGTTTGGCTGCAGAAAAGTAAGTAAATGAAAAAGTACATGAACAGAACTAAAGTTTCATTGGTGGCCCCGAGGAGCCACGCCAGCCCTTCACTGCCCCCAACTCTTGAATCTGGGCTGAATCTGTGACTTAACCAAAGGATGCAATAGAAGTGATCCTCTACCAGTTGCGGACCCAAGCCTTAAAGGAGTCTGAAGCTTCCACTTCTGCCCTCCGGTGAGCCTGGCGCTGCTGTGTAAGCAGTCAGGCTAAGCTGCTGGGACAACCACATGGGAAGGAGGAGGCTCCAGACTCAGAGGAGGAAACCCAGGTGCAAGGCTGAGGACCCCCGCGGGCTATGACAACCGGTCCCCAGTCCCCCGCGTCCTCCTCGCCAGGCACCGCCATGGGTGTGAAGAGGCCACCAGGACTCAGCCCCAGCAGACTTGACACGCAGCAGAGCAGCCACACTCTGCTGATTTCCTGGTGCATAACATCAGCAGGAACAATAAAATGGCTTTAGTCCTCATGTTTGGAGCAGTTTATTAGCAACAACAGGTAACTGGGACAGGGAGATGGGAAAAGCGGGGGGTCAGAGAGGTGGTGGGGCCAAACCAAGTCATGCTGCGATCCTTGAATGTGACAGACGGGAAGCCACTGAGGGCTCTGGGTAGAAGTGTGTCATAATCTGACTAATTTTAAAGGATCACTTTGGGCCCTAGCCAGTTTGGCTCAGTGGCTAGAGTGTCGGCCTACAGACTGAAGGGTCCCAGGTTCGATTCCAATCAAGGGCACATGCCCGGGTTGTGGGCTCCATCCCCAGTAGGCGTGCAGGAGGCAGCCAATCAATGCTTCTCTCTCATCATTAATGTTTCTATCTCTCTCTCCCTCTCCCTTCCTCTCTGAAGTCAACAACAATAACAATAATAATAATAATAATAAAAGGATCACTTTGGAGGCTGCAAAGCTAAAGAGAGGGCCCACTTATAAGCATTAAAGGTTAAAGGTGATCATATAGATAGAAGCGCCCAGTCCAGTGCCCAGCATGCAGTAGACTCCATAAATGTCCATGTAGATAACAGGACAAGGGACCGAGGGAGTGCTGCGAGGGAGAAGGGGTGGTGGGAGGGGGGTACAGCCAAGGCCTCGCTCTGAGTGGGAGTCTGACGGGGCAGAGCTGTAATCTTCGCCTCTCTGATGGGCCTGTGAGACACAAGGGAGCAGCTGTCCCACTGCAGATGACACACAGCCACGTGTCTGGAGCCCGGCCAGTCACCAAGTGCAAGCCTGCCAGTCTCCCTCAACCTCCCACTTCCCTGCCCAGCACACCCTGGGATCTGTCACACTTCCAGTTAGTACTGGTGGCCTCCTAAAGCCAATCAGGAGCGTGGCAGGTGGGTCCTAGAGGCGACAGGGTCCAAGTCCAGGCTGGAGGCTACTCCTCCCTCTGGACAGCAACAAAGAGCTGTTATGAACCACAAACAAAGGCCTTTGAATATGGAGCAGCACCGACCGGCTGACTATTCAGCAGCTGTGGGGTCAGGGACCGAGCACTGGAGCTGGAGCCGGAGCTGGCTTGTCAGCCAGTAGCCAGGCCAACCCAGCCAAGAAAATGAGCGTCTCTGAATCATGTTTCTCATCTCCGGAACTGGGGGTGTGACCCCATGGACCTCATAGGCATGATCGTGAGGACAGAGTTACAGCCTAGGATACACTGAGCACTTACTGTAATAGGCTATTCGCGATACTCAATACGTGTCTCCACACTTAATACTCTGAACTACCCTTTGAGTAGAATGATCCCATTTTGCAGATGAAGAAACTGAGGCTCAGAGAGGTCACGTGGCCTTTCCCATTCACACAGCTGTTAACATTGGAACTAGGCCCCAATCACAGGTTTGTCAGATGCCAAAGCTGGGGTCTTCACCATGAAATGATTCAATGGGCCATGGATTTGAAAGTTTTTCTTAATCACTACAAAGCCATACCGATTAATGACTTGATTGTTCTTGCAAACGTTCCACAGGAAAGATACATCTTATTTACATTTCATCATGACCGTTCCTGGTGGAAAACGATTATTTTCAAAATGGCCATCATTGAAGAGGAATGATTCTTTCCTTTTCAGACATTCCTGGGAAGTTCTCGATCTTCAAATAACATTAAAAAAATCACAACCATACCTTTGAACACAGGCGTCGTTATTTTTATAACTAGGTTCCGCCTCCTCTCGCTCTCACATAGGACCACACTTTTCAAAGCCTGACAGCACCTGCTTTCTCACGCCAACCTGCAGAGGCGGGCAGCGCAGGGCCCCGGCTTTGCAGCAGGGAGGCTGGGGGCCCGGAGAGCTGGCAGCCCGCCCAAGGCTCTGATGCCCAGCAGACTCCTGGCTCCACTGCTTCTTGCAGAGACAGGCACGTCACCTCTCGGAGCCTCGATTTTCTCGTCCCCGGAAATAAGAAGAATGTGTCATTACAGTTACTGCCCGATGTTCTCCTGAGTTGGTCCGGCTGAAAGTGTCATCCGTGTGGCCACTTAAGTCCTGGGGTCAGTGTGCGGGCTGTTTGTTGACCATTTGCACAGGGGTGGAGGGAGGGACATATTTCAGATGTTGAGGTGCCTCCATCTAGGAATATATAGACTGTTTGCCATCAAAGCCAGATTTCAGCAATTAGATCAGTGGTTCTCAACCTTCTGGCCCTTTAAATACAGTTCCTCATGTTGTGACCTAACCATAAAATTATTTTCGTTGCTACTTCATAACTGTCATGTTGCTACTGTTATGAATCGTAATGCAAATATCTGATATGCAGGATGGTCTTAGGCGACCCCTGTGAAAGGGTCGTTCGACCGCCAAAGGGGTCGCGACCCACAGGTTGAGAACCGCTGAATTCGATGATCAGTGAGGTGGGCGGGTGAGTGGGTAATTGCAGGAGGGTTGCGGACAGGGGCGGGCATAAGTACTTTTTGTGGTGTCTTGTATTCTTCCAGGTTAAGGACCAAGTTAGTCTCTCCGAGGCTTAGAGCACAGTCTTGCTCATAGAAGGGCCTCCATCGGAAGAATGAATAAATGAACAAATGGACAGATGCAGGCACATCTGGAGAGCATCTTTAGGTCCCAACTCTTCTTCACAGCTCTTTCCACAAGACGCCAAATCCCCCCAATGGGCATGAACACTCCCAGGATGTGGGCATAGGCCGACTGTGAGCTGAATGGTACTAACATCGCCACCAGCCTCCCTCAGATGCTTGCCAAGAACTGATCCCAACCATATTTGGTGCTGGGTTCACTTCAGGGATTTTCTTCCCACTCGCAGAATCATGGAAACTCCGGATAAGATGGGACCTTCTGGGTCACCCAGTCCTGGCCTCTCGCCAGCTGCCGTGGGAATTAGTTTGGTTGCATGGAGCCCCTCTGGGCAGGGACTCTGAGCTGGGCGCTGCGACTCTGAGAGGATGAAGGTTTGCAGACTGGCTTCCTGCCTCCCTAAGCACCAGCCCATCACACACACCTCTGCCATTACTCCATCCCCTGCCCGAATTGTTTCCTTGTGTTGTGTCTGGTCTTTTCCCTCCCCCATTATTCTGTAATCTCTAAGAGGCCAGGGACCCCATCTCTCTCCTTCACCACTAAATGAATGAATCATGAATGAATGAATTGGTGCTGGGGATACAGGCAACATTGGATCATCCACAGACAGACCAAAGTAGAGGCACCAAAACGTGAGAAAAATATTTAAGGAACTTAAGCTTTTAACATTATTCTTTTCTATATGGATGATATTTTTCATAATTTAAAAAAAATTAAAGTTGGGGGAAAAGCTGGCAAAAAATATTGAGATGTTGACCATATATTACATTTTTCCTATTTTAGGTGCTTTCCACAAACCAACCCAATTAGGAACATGCTTTGCTGTTACTGCTCAGAGATCATCAAATGGCACATGCTCACCCAGTTTTGGTATTACTACCAAAGGAATGTGGACATCAATTTCAGGACTTTCTGGACTTCTTTATACTTATATTCTATGGTTTGACATTGGTTTTATTTTGAATGCTAATCAGAGGTGGGGTCCCTGATTAATTTGTGCTCACAGCCACCAACGGGTCTTAACCAGGGGCTCACAGACCAGGGAATCTAGTTAAAGCTGCTGACATCTCCACCAAGTGCTCAAAAACCTCCGAGGCCAGAGACTCATCGCTGCTCTACCCCCGGAAAGGCCACCCACTCATCCACCTGTTCATTCACTCACATACTCGAAAGCATTTGCTGTGCAACTGCTATGTGCCATGCACTGTCCTAGGACTGGAACACAGCCCTGAATATGACTCACAAATTCCCCGGCCTTTGTGGGACTTATATTCTAGCTAGAGGAGGCAGACAGTAAACAAACAAGAACAAAAATATTTCAGGTAATATGTGGAGAAAAATAAGGCAAGGGTGGGTTTGAGCAAAGCTTAAAGGGAGAGAAAGAACCGCATAGCTAGGTGGAAGCGCAGGTGCAAAGGCCCTGGGGCAGGACCATGCCCAGCCAGTTTGAGGAACAGGACTGGAGAAGAGTTAGCACAGAGGAAGGTATTAAGGTAGGAGTCAAGGCCACCAGGGCCTATGGGCCAAGGTGAGACTATGGCAGAGGAATGACATGATCTAACTCAGACTTAACAGGATGTCTCAGCCAGCCCTGCGACTATTTCTGTCTTTGGGCTGAGCAGTTTGGCATGGCTATGCACCATGCCAGGGCATCGTGTGTCAGGCTGTACTGTCCTTCTGCAATGGTAGAAATGTTCTATATCTGCACTAATATGGTGAGTATTAGCCATGTGTGGCTACTGAGCAATAAAAACGTGGCTGGTGAGACTGAGGAAACTGCTATGTGAATTTCTAATTTGATCAGACTTCATTAAATTTACTTCCTCATAGCCACACGTGTATTGAACAATGTAGAGGGGCCTCATTCACAGGAGCCCAGAGCCTAGCCTGAGAGGGGAGAAGCCAGGAGCACTGGGAGCCTCCTCTACCTGCCAGACTTAAGAACTGCAGGGCTGGGCGGACCTGCATGAATCATGGCACCTGGCGCCTGGCAACAGGGTGGGACAGGCCAGGTCCAAGGCCTCATAAACCATGAGCAAGCAGCCTACGGGAGCAGTGACTAACTGGGTAATCAGAGCCATGCTGGGCTCAGGACCCAGGTCTCCTGGTTTTCAAACCAGTGGAGCATCCCGTGGGCTGTCAGTGGAGCAGTGACTTTGATTCAATCTGTTTGAGGAGGTAACATCACCTGGTGGTTAAAAGCATAGCCTCCGGAGTCCGCTGCCACCTGGGTGCCCTGGCAAGTTTCTTAACCACCCTGAGCCCTGGTTCCCACGTGTTAAATAGGGATGGTAGTTTCCACCTGCACAGCCATCCTGGGGGTTAAACAGCTATGCTGTATAAAGTGCTTAGAAAACATCCTTTTTTGTGAAGGGCCAGATAGTAAATACTCCTTACCACATGGTCTTTGAAACAAATACTCAACTCGGACGTTGGAGTAGGAAAGCTACATAAGTCATAAATAAATGGGCACAACTGTGTTCTAATAAAATTTTATTTGTAAATATAGGTGGTGGCATGGATTTGGCCTGCGGGTTGTGCTTTGCAGACCTCTGGCTGAGAGCAGTGCCTGGAATACCGTGCTATACATGGGTAGTTATTGACTGGTGAACTGACTTGATTTATTATGAGCCTTGAGAAAGAAGATACCTACTAAAGATGACTCCTGGTGGCTAACTGGGCTCAAACTAAAAATAATAATAATACAACAAAACAACAACAACAACAAAACAGAGCCCAGCAGCCATTTCTACACAGGGGTCTCTCACGCAAACTGCACCTCAAGGAGAAGCCTGCTCTGAACTACCTGCCTCTGCACTGAACTGCCTGCCTGCACTGTGTTTCTGCCATCTGAGCCAGCCCTTATCGAGGAGTTCATGGAATCTTAGTTCATCCAAAAGGATTGAGGCTTTCCCCATCCAATTGGAGATGTGTGGCTCCAGCCAACCAGAGAGCCTCTATTCTGACCAATCAGGACAGTGCCTTTTGGACCAATCAAACATTGAGGATTTGGAGTCCTCATCTGCAAGAGAACAGACGAATCAGGGACCAGGGGTGGGGACTTCTGTCCCTATAAGCCAGCTCCCCCTCTGGCTCTGAGAGTATATTTTCCCTTTCCACTGAAGACAAAAGAGTGGGTTTCCCTGGCTGAGCTAAAGCACTGAAGATACCTCACTGGAGCAGAGCTGAGGAAGCCAGCACAGGCCAGAACAGACCAAAGCACAGTGGAGCAGACCAGCACAGAGCAAAGCAGACCAGCAAGGAGCAGAGCAGATAGGGCCCTGGCCTCAGGCCCACCTGGTCCCAGGACTGCCTCACAACCACGCTATTTTCACAGCTGTGCTGTGTCACAATTGGGCTCTTTTCCACTGAATAAAGTTTCCTTCTTCACCGCACCCCAAACAGAGGATTCCTGTTGGTGTTGAGTTGGTGCCAATGACCATCGGTTGACATATTTACTGATGAACTTAATGAACATGGAGAATTGTATCTGCAGTGGGGGATCTTCTTGCTATGGACCAAGCTACTCCCTATGTGGCTGGTTTATCCTCCTTGGCCAGGTTCTCTCCAAAAGAGATTTTCCTGGGGGTGACATTCATGACAACTAGTATTTACCATGTGCCACGATTATGCCAAACTCTGCACGCTTACCTCCTGTGACCCTCAAAATGACTTCATGTATCACTGATTCTGCAATACGGGAAGTTCGGAGAAAACAAGAACTTTGCACAGTTTGAGCTAAGGTCTGAACCCCCAGGGCAAAGATGCCAGCAAGCCTTCCTCACTCTGACACCCCTGGCGATCAGCATGGGGCCTGGCACACGACAGGTGCCCAAATAAACATTTGTCAAGTGAATACATGGGCCCGCTGGCTCTCGGTTCACCCCATAATGTCCTTCTGTCTCAGGGGCTTGTCACGTAACTTTTCAGAGCCTCAGTTTCCACAGGGATAAAATGGACGAATAACACCTACTTCATGGAGTTGCTGTAAGGAGTTCAAGCAAGTTACGTATTTGAAACCAAAATCACACAGAGGACCCGGGCTTAGCGGAGCCTCAGGAACCGGTTCCTGCTTGCCTGACCTCATGCCATCTCCTCCTCTAAGCGCCAGCTGGGAGCCTCCTCCAACACACCGAGGTCATTCCCACTCCAACCTTTTGCTCTTCCTGTGCCCCCCTCTGAATACGCTTTCACCTGCACTTCAGAGAGTCACCTACACTGAGTCCTTGACATCCTTAGCCTGGGCTCTGAAGTCCCTCCTCAGAGAGGCCTTCCGGACCACCCACCTAGGCAGGTCCCCCCTCCTCCCTATGCCATCACCTGTTAGTTCCTTCTCAGCAGTTCTGGTGAACTGTAACTACCCGATTTTTGTCTTTACCTGTTCAGTGTTCTCCCTGCTTCGTGAAAGCGTGTCCCTGGCCTGCCTCTTCCACCACTAGGCCCCACGCCTGGAGCATGCTTAAGGCTCAAGGTCAGTTCCCTTCCTCCTCCTCCTGGTGGGTGGAGGGGAAGGCCCCACAGCAGCTCTGGGTGGGTCCCGCACCCAAACAATGCTCCTTTAAAAAGCAACCAGACTACAACAAAGGTTACAACACTGAAAAGTCATTTCCCCCTTTTATCCCTCTAAATTCTTCACTTCCTAAAAGAAACAAACACACCGAAAGCCACTGGGGGACTCTGGGTCTAATCTGGGCCTGGGTTGCTGGGCAGAATTCAGCCTCTTGCAGACAGGGGGGTGGGGGGGAATAAGCCAGATGGCTGGCTCCCCAGCGAACCATTGCAGCCTGAAAATGGTCCATGCAATCTCCAGCTGTTCCAGACCTGCAGAAGATCCCAACCTCTGGGACCCCTGTAAGGGTGATGAGTGACCCGGACGAATGGGCTTAGCAGATAAGGGAGGGAGGGGGGAGATAAACACTGCAGGTGGAATGGTTACTTCAATTTTAATACACTCTGTTGCAATAAAACAGCCCAAAGAATAGTTGTTTAACTCTATAAATATCTAATAGCGTACCTCCAAAAAGCACAGGCACACAGCACATGCAGTCATAAATTTTATAACGTTAGAGCTAAGAAGGCCCGAGTAATAATAATGCCAACAGCGACCATTCAAGTGCACAGAACTGGTGTGGTGCTAGATTCTTGACATGCTTATCTCTGTCTATCCCAGGGGAGGGCAAACTTTTTGACTCGAGGGCCACAATGGGTTCTTAAACTGGACCGGAGGGCCGGAACAAAAGCATGGATGGAGTGTTTGTGTGACCTAATATAAATTCAAAGTAAACATCATTACATAAAAGGGTACGGTCTTTTTTTTCAATAGTTTTATTCATTTCAAATGGGCCGCATCTGGCCCGCGGGCCGTAGTTTGCCCACGGCTGGCCTGTCCTCTTGGTGACCCTAGCAGAGGGGGATGATTATCTCTGCTTTACAGATAAGAAAAGTGAGGCTGAGAGAGGCAACATGACTTGCTCAAGGTCACACAGCTGATAACTGGCCAAGTCAGGGTTCACACCTAAGCCAGGTGGTTCCATAAAAACGACCACCAGAGGTTCTCTTCATTTATCTTTAAAAAACAAAAAAGTTCCACCTCCCCACACAGGAGGAGTCTAATGGGCCTGTTTAGTTTTATCCCTTCACCCTCTAGGGCAGTGGTTCTCAACCTTTCTAATGCTGCGACCCTTTAAAACAGTTCCTCATGTGGTGGTGACGCCAATTTCATTGTTACAAACTGAACATAAAGCATAGTGATTAATCACAAAAACAATATGTAATTATATATGTGTTTTCCGATGGTCTTAGGCGACCCCTGTGAAAGGGCCGTTTGACGCCCAAAGGGGTCGCGACCCACAGGTTGAGAACCGCTGCTCTAGGGGGTCCCTGCTTCAGAGGCCCAGACATCTGGCAAGTGGGGTCAATCCAAACTGTCCCAGCAGGGCCCGCCAGGTCCCCTCCTAAGAGCGGTGCCCTTGAGGAGGAGAGAGGGGTGGTCAGTGGCCCTGGAGCCATCACACAGGTTTTAATTCTGTCCAGCCCCCACATCGTGGTGATATGATCATCTTGGATGAGTCACTTGGGTTTGCCCACTAAACAATGAGATAATGGTCACAGTCACTCCCCACAGAAGTGTCAGGAGTCTCTGAGCTTGGCCCTTCCTCAAAAAAGTTAAATACAGAGCCAGGCCTTTGTGGTTCAGTGGGTGAGTGTCAACCCATAAACCAAGAGGTCACTGGTTCAATTCCCGGTCAGGGCACACGCCTGGGTTTTGGGCTTGATCTCCAGTAGGGGGCATTCAGGAGGCAGCCAATACACTGAGTGGCCAGATTATTATGACCACCCCATCAGTACTTCATTGACACTTCCAAAAATACTGAATATTGAAAACTTCCTAAGCAAATACTCTCAAGGTTTCATTATTATTTGCATAACTAATTCACTTCATTGTACTGATGGGGTGGTCATAATAATCTGGCCAGTGTAGATGATGTTTCTTTCTCATCGATGTTTCTACCTCTCTATCCCTTTCCCTTCCTATCTTTCTAAAAATCAATTTAAAAATATATTTTTAAAAAATTAAACACAGAATTACCATATCATCTAGCAATTCTACTCCAGGGAGTATGCCCCAAATAACTGGAAAGAGGTGTTAAAGCAGAAACTTGTGCATAAATGTTCACAGTGGCATTTTCCCCAACAGCCAAAAGGTGGAAACAATCCAAATGTGCATCCATGGGTGAATGGATAACCTGTGCTATATCCACACAATGGAACAGGATTCAGCCAGAACATGGAATCAAGTACAGTACCAATGCATGCTACAACAGGGCTGGAGCTCACAAACATCCTTATTGCCCTGGCCAGTGTTGTTCCGTGGGTTGACGTGTTGTCCCATACACCAACAGGTTGTGGGTTCGATCCCTGGTGGGGGTGCATGCAAGAGACAACTGATCAATGTTTCTCTCTCACATAGATGTTTCTTTCTCCCTCCCTTTCTCCCTCTAAGATTAAAATAAATACTTATTTTAAGTGGGAAAAAAACAACCACCATAAATGGTCACATATTCTATGATTCCATTTATATGAAACTAGAGGCCCAGTGCACAAAATTTGTGCGGGGGGGTGGGGGGGTGTCCCTCAGCCCGGCTTGTACCCTCTCCAATCTGGGACCCCTTGGGGGATGTCCGACTGGGGAAACTGGGGCTCAGAAGAGGAAGTCACTTGCTCAAGGTCACAAGGCTTTTTTTTTTCAGCAACAATAACATTCTGGGCCAGAAAAGTGATCTCTGGATAGAAGGCTGATGAGTAGAATTCTCACCACCAAGACTTTCTTTTATACACAATCTTTATTCTTTTCATGATTTGGAAATCCGTATAATATAGGCATCAGGGGGCAGTAACCAAGGCAACCAGAGCTGCAAGGTTGCCCACAGAGAACTTTGTATCACTGGCCACGATTCCACCTGGCCACAGACAGGGCTTGTAAGAGGCTAAGTTGGTGTCTTCACCCAGCGGTTCTCAACCTGTGGGTCACGAACCCTTTGGTGGTCCAACGACCCTTTCACAGGGGTCGCCTAAGACCATCCTGCATATCAGATATTTGCATTATGATTCATAACAGTAGCAACATTACACTTATGAAGTAGCGATGAAAATAATTTTATGGTTGGGTCACAACATGAGAAACTGTATTTAAAGGGCCAGAAGGTTGAGAACCACTCTCTTAACCCCACCCCTATTCTTAAGAACAAAACAACTCAAGAAAATTGAGAATACAGTTCAATGGATACTTTGAAAGGGTGAGGCCAGGGTCTGTGTGGATTACAGAGAAGGGACACAGAGTCCAGCCTGTGGGAGGAGAGGTAATCAGGGAAGACTTCCAGAGGGAAGTGACAGCAGATGGAAAGAAGAGAAGAGCAGTATGCCTTATAAAGAGGCACGGTAATGGCCCGCGGGGGAGAGGGCACAGAAGGAGCGTCTCAGTCTCAAGAAGCAACATGCAGACGGCAGGTGTGGGGGGATATGGGAGCTAAGACAGGGACCAAACCACAAAGGGCATCCCTCAACTAATATTTACTGAAGGCCCACTATGCACCAAATACTGTGCTAAGCATGTGGATGCAATGGGGAGCCAAACAGGCCCAGCACCTGCCCTCCTGGAGTTTATTATCTAGTGGGGGGGGGGGGCAGAGATATTCATGAACAACAGTTAACACTCCCATGGCAGCCAGTCTCCAGGATGGGCCCCAAAGATGCATCCTCTCCCCCAATATCCTGACACTCATAACTTTATATAGGCTCCTTCCACACTGAACGGGGCCAATAAAATATTGCAGAGCCAGGCCAGTATAGCTCAGTGGTTGAGCACCGACCTAGGAAACAGGAGGTCACGGTTCAATTCCCAGTCAAGGCACATGCCCGGGTTGTGGGCTCAATCCCTAGTGTGGGGCATGCAGGAGGCAGCCGATCAATGATTCCCTCTCACCATTGATGTTTCTCTCTCTCTCCCTCCCCCTTCCACTCTGAAATCAGTTAAAATATATTTTAAAAAATATTGCAGAAATACCACTGTGATTTCTGACACCAGATCATAAAGGCATTACAGCTTTGGCTTTGCTCTCTCTTAGATCACCATCTGCTCTGGGGAAGCCAGCCGCCAGGTCATGATGACGCTCAGCAGCCCCCTGGGAGGTCCATGTGGAAAGGAACTGAGCCTCCTGCCAACAGCCAGTGTGAGTTCGCCATCTGTGTGAGCAGGCAATCTCGGGAGGGATCTTCCAGCCACAGGCAAGCCTTCAGATGACACCATGACTGAAACCTCACGAGAGACCACAGCCAGAACCACCTAGACAAGTCGTTCCCAAAGTTCTGACCATCAGAAATTGTAAAGAAAATGAGTATCACTGTTCTAAGCCACTAAGTTTTGGGGTGATTTGTAACACAGCATAGATAATGAATACAAACATTAAGTTCTTTATATAAATCAACTCTCTTAATCCTTATAGCACCCTGAAGTGGGTTCTATTCTCAGCTCCACTTAATACATAAGGAAACTAAGGCACCAAGCAGTTAAGTGCCTTGTCCAAAGGCAAATCCAGGAAATGGGAAGATGAGGATTTGTATCTGGGTATCGGAGCCTAGACTTACCATCACTACAGTGTAGCTGTGGTCCCCTGCTTGCCTCTCTCCTCCCCTCCTTCCCTCCCCTCTTTCACTTATTTGTCACAATTTAGCATCTCTTATGTGCCAGACACTGTTCTAGGTCCTCAGGGAACAAGACAAAGCCCCTGCTTTGCATGGCACCCATATTCCAGAAGAAGAGACAACTAACAAAAAAAGTAAACAATCAAACTAGATGACTTCAGGTGGTGATAAATGCTTTGAAGGAATAAGCAAGGTAATGGGTCAGGGAAAGAGAGCTGGGGTACTTCTTCAGACAAGGTGACTCTAGCGGTCCCCCTCTCTGAAATGATATTTGAGCAGACCTGACAGGAGAGGGAGGAAGGGGAGGCTGACATACAAAGAACAAAGAGAAATGTAGTTGAGGCAAAGAGAACAGCAGATGCAAAGACCCTGAGGCAGAAACCACCCTGATATGCTGAAGGAACTGGAAGGCAGCCCGCGTAGCAGACCGGGTTAAGGGTGATGAAGGCCTGGAGAGGAGGCTGGGGTCAAATCTCCAGGCCTTGTTGGCCACCAGAGAAAAGCCTGGCCTTTATACTCAGAGCAATGGGAAGCTACCTGGAAGTTTAATTACGAAGGGGAATGGTGTGATCGATCACTTAGATACAGGGGTGGGGAGCCTTTTTTCTGCCAACGGCCATTCGGATATTTATAACATCATTCACGGGCCATACAAAATTATCAGCCTAAAAATTAGCCTGCTATATTTGCTCAAACAGTTAATTGACTCACCCTTATTGCCTTGGCAGGGCCAGACCAAATGATTCCTCTGGCCTTATACAGCCCTGGGGGCCAGACACTCCCCACCCCTGACAGAGGAGGCACAAGCTGCATTCCATAAACCAGATCCCCTATGTTTCCTGCCCACCTCCAGTTGTACTCCCATAATGCCCATATAACGGATAACCCTTTATAGTTACAAAAGTGCTACAAAGTTATAAACATGTCCCTTCTGAGCCTTCCACCCATGCTAGTGGGTACAAGGTCAAACATATCATCTGTCCAAGGTCTGGGGGAGACTTTAGAAGAGCCAGTTATACTCATAAAAAGATGCTTAGAGTCCCCTTAAACACCCAGGAAAGATCCAAAAAAGATGAATCTCACACCTTCTGTATAGGAAACCATGGCATCTTAAATGTGATTGATTGTGCTAAAATAAGAGGAAGATAAATAGAAACTAACTAAAATAATCCTTGAATGGCCGTTATTGAAAGGTTAAAGCTGATTCCGCAGGATGAATAATGAGCTTAAAAAAAAATTACCATCAAGCCCAGTCTGAGTTCTGATTCCTGAGCAAGTTCCCAGGGTTTGGGGCCCTTCTGGATGTCTTTCCTTTTTCTTCTTCCAAATGTTGAGAACAATCCAGTCATAAGGGTCTAATGCCCAGATCTACACTCATGTTTTACTGTACATCCTTGCAACAAAACCACCCTTCTCAAATTGAATTAGAGAAAGCACTGCAGATAAAACTCAGAATACACTCTTGTGTTTTGTTAAGGGAAAATATAAGATACAAATGCTACAAGGAAGCCTGCCTGGGTGCTGGCAACTTTTCTATATTGACTGGGTGGTGGATGTCCATGATTTTGTAAAAGTTCACAGAGCAAGACACAACTTTCTCCCAAGGGGAAAAACAACCACATTATCATGCTTGCGTGGTTACCATTTATTGTGCTTTCTCTGTACCAGGCACTGTGCTAGGCACTTCACAAGTTTTTCTCTCATCTATAATCCCACCAGCATCCTATTCCCACTTGACTGCTTAAGAATCTGGGGCTCTTCGCTTGTCACCTCCGACACGCGTGACATAGGTTCGCCATCACTGCTTTAAGCAATAAAATAAATAAATAAATTTTTTTAAAAAAAAGAATCTGGGGCTCAGAGAAGGCAAACCACTTAGCAAAGATCACACAGCAATAAACAGCTGAGGCAGAACTCGGTTCCAAGTTCATCTCATTGTAAACCCTGAAATGTTTGGGGGCTGGCGCCTCCTGTCAGAATGTTAGAACTGGTGGGGATCTCAAAATCTTTTCATTTAACGGATAAGGCTATTTGGAGACTAGCCCAGGATCCCTCCGCCAGCAACGGGAAGACAAAGCCACCTCGCTCTGGACTCCCAATGTCCTGCTCCTCTGGTGGGGCAGGCGCCCTCCTAACTGGGCGAGGATGGGTGAGAGGAGGGAGAACGGGAATAAGAAAGACCGCTTCCCACCCCCACCCCACAAAGACTGGGAGGGAGGGAGGAGGCTGGGCTCTCGCCAAGTTCCAGGCACCTCGCCGCGTGCCCTCCGACCACTAGGAGCACCGTCCCGCCGCCCTACCTGGATGGACGAAGGGCTGCCTCCTGGGCCTGCCGGGCGGGAGCGCACTGGCACTGGCGTCGCTCATGGCTGCGCTGCACGCCCCGAAGAGGCCGCCGGAGACCCGCTCCGGCCGCCGCCGCCACCTCCTAGCCTTCCCTCCCGGAGCCGGGATTCCAGGTTCCGGCGTGGACGTCACAGAGGCCGGGGCGGGGCGCGGAGTCCGCTCTTCCCACGCCCGCCCCGCGCTGGACCACTCCGGGGCGGGCGCGCGCCGGGATGTGCCCGCCGGGGGTCGTGTGATGTAAACCCCGTGTCGCGTCCCGGCTCGGGGATGGGAGCCTCGGCTGGAGATCTGAGAGTGCTCCATCCAGTGGCCTGATACGGGGCGACCTCCCAGATGTCTCACTAAACATTTTGCAAGTATAATAAAAATAACCGAACTGTAAACAAGTGTTCCTATAAGTTACCATTTGGGCACAAACGGGGGTGGGGGGCAAGGATATAGCTGGACATGTCTGTAAGCGCACAAGGTGTCTCTGGAGCGGGGAGCTGCACGGCTGGGTGAGAAAGGTGTCAGAGAGCGTTCTCCCTCTGTGCCGTGTTTGTCTGTTAAATTTTACACCGTGTCCACGTTCCATTTCTGCCTGTATACCTCTATTCATGGACAGTTTAAGACATAGAATTACAAGGAATTGCCAAATTAAGTAAGTAACGGGGAAGTGCCCTCCGCAGCAGAACTCCAACTAATATATATGGGTATGTGGATAGTTCAAGGAGGTGGAGCTTAACTCCCCACCCTGTGAGTGTGAGCTGCACAAGTGACTTCCTTCCAAAGAGGGCAGTATGGAAAGGAGAGGGTGGGGCACACAAGTCACTGTGCCTGGAAAACACCCGCCCAACACTCTCAGGCCGACAATCAAGATCAACATCTACAGTCCTAAGTCATGTTGATGGGAGGCGCTCTTAATGCGAAGTCATGAGAATGACCCTTTACCTAGGGGGGTCTTTCTCACCAGTAGATGTGGGAAAATCTTTCTCACCAGTAGATGTGGGCCGTTCTTTGGGAAAATAACCCGTCTTACTCATAAGAAAAACATCAGACAAACCCGAATGGAGGGACGTCCTACAAGATATTGATGAGCTCCACGAGGTTGTCAAAGTCATCAGAAACAAGGAAAGGCTGAGAACCGCCCCTGCCCAGGGGAGCCTATGGGGACATGCCCACGTAAGGGTAATGTGGTCGCCAGGGTGGGCATGCGGGACAGGAGAAAGCAACAAGTAAAGTGCTTTACAAATCACGCGTGGACTTCAGATAATAACCACGCGTGGGTATTGGTTCATCTGTTGTGAGACATGTACCATGCTGATGTAAGATGGCCATAATCAGAGAACCTGGGTCTGAGGTGTATGGAACCCCCCTGGACTCTTCTCAAACTTTTTCTGTAACTCTAAAACTATTCCAAAATAGAAAAACTGATTTTTTTTTTTTAAAGTAATTGTCTGGCTCAAAAGAAAGACGCTTTTTATTGCATCAGGGTAGGGTCACTGGTTTCCCATCGGAACTTCGTTTCCAATTATTCCCGGAGTGAGCTGGACCCATGCCTCTGTCTTCTCAGCGATGGCGTAGACTGCTCGGTCCTGAGCTGCGGGGAATTATCACCCGCAGTGCCTGGGCAGCGCATCTCATCTGGACAGCAACACCGCACTTACATAGAAGAAAATCCAAAGATGTAAGTGTAAATAGTAAAACCATGGAAGTACTAACATCAACATATTAAGAGGGTTGTTTTTTTTTTAAGTATCAGAGAGGGGAAGGTTTTATTAAGTTTGACTCAAACCCAGAAGCCAAAAAAGCATGATAACTTCAACTCCATAAAAACTTTAAATAATGACATTTGTACCAGGATAGTCCTTGCAATGTTATTTATAATAGCAAAAAAGTGGGAGCAACCTAAATCTCCAGATCAATTTTGACACACACGTCCAGCTGTTCCATAGCTCTATGTGTAGATATAAAGAAAGTTCTATGTGCATGTCAGTGAAAAAAGCAAGGTGCAGAGGTGTAGTAGGTGAGCTACCATTTGGGGAAGGAAAAAACAAGAATATGTATGTGTTTGAAAATGCATATATCGCTGGACGACAGTGGGAGTATTACTATTATCATCACCAGAGCTGCCTCCCTGCCCCTTGATCCAGCCCTTAGCTCCGGAAGGGGCTGGATGGAACCCGTTCTCTTTACAAATGGAGGACAGAATGGGGTGGATGTGGTGGGGACTGGTCAGTGACCCTAGAAAGAAGGCTCAGACCTCCTGGCACTCCTCTCGCTCCTGCCAATGTCGCCGGGCACCTGGCCCTGGCTGGGGTCTGCATTCTGGCCAGGTGAGGCCTGGGCTTCTCTCCGGGGCGGGGACCAGCGCGGGCTCCTGAAGGAGACTCCTCCCTCCCCACAGAGGACTAATTTTACAGGAATAGAAATGGGGTCGTTTTCTGGGAAAATGCCACAGAAATACCTTGTTTGAAGGAGGTAGAAGAGGAAGAAGGCCAGACGCCAGACAGATTCAGAGGATGGCAAGTTCCAAGGGGAGCCACCTCTTGCCACAGCGCCCCCTCGGAGCATTCTCATTTCTAGCGCTTTTTGGTACAACTTCTGTCTACATTATTTGCTACACTAGAGTATACATAAGCGTGGTGAGGGCTCTCTTTTATTATTAGGGGGATAATAATAATAATAATAGCCACCTGTTGAGGACTTACTCTGCACCACAACCTTATGATCACAACACCTCGTTTAATTTTCATCATCCCTAAGAAGACAGGAGGAACCTTCAATCCCCATTTTATAGAGAACGAATGCATAAATAAGTAGAACAACAAATTGATCTCTCTCTCTCTCTCTCTCTCTCAAATCAATCAATAAAAAATATAGTAAGTCTGCCCTGATCGGTTTGGCTCAGTGGATAGAGCGTCGGCCTGGGGACTGAAGGGTCCTGGGTTCGATTCCAGTCAAAGGCATGTACCTTGGTTGCGGGCACATCCCCAGTAGGGGGTGTGCAAGAGGCAGCTGATCAATGTTTCTCTCTCATTGATGTTTCTGATTCTCTATCCCGCTCCCTTCCTCTTTGTAAAATAGTCAATAAAATATATTTAAATATATAATATATATATATATATATAGAGAGAGAGAGAGAGAGAGAGAGAGAGAGAGTAAGTCAAAAGTGCATTTAGTAGCCCTAACCTATTGAACATCATTGCTTAGCCTAGCCTACCTTATATTGCTCAAAACACTTACATTAGGGGGAAGGTCAAGGAGGGGAGGGGGAAGGAGACAAATGTACTACTCTTTGTAATATTTTAAGCAATAAAAAAAGTTTAAACTTAAAAAGAATTAGGTATGCTTCAAAAATAATTTTAAAAAAACACTCTGTGACCAGAAATAAAATAGAAAACAAAGCAATAAACAGAACTAAAACCAAAAGCAAAAACACTTACATTAACCTACAATTAGGCAAAATCATCTAACACAAAGCCTATTTTAAGTGTTGAATAGCTCCTGTAATTTATGGAATATTGTACTGAAAGTGAAAAACAGAATGCTTAACTGCACAGCATCGTTAAGTTGGAAAATCCTAAGTCAAACCATCATGATCAGGGACCGTTTATATTCCACAGGCTTGCTCCGGCTATGAGGCTGGTAGAGGGCACGAAGGCGCCTGTGAAGTTCATTTTAGGGCGGTGAAGGATGGCATTTCCTCTGGACCCTGCTGAAATGTGAAACATAATGGGGTGAGGGAGGGGAACCTCTCTTTCTTTCTGGTATGAATGGCTCCTTGATGTTTAAATGCAACATTTCTTCACTTGGGGTCATGAGAGGCGATCTTCAGGCAAACTGCAGAGTGATTCAGAAAAGGTGACACACCTCTGAGGTCAGGAGAGGCCGGTCCACTTTTAGCTGTCCAGGCTCTTGGCTGCCAGCAAAGGGCCCTTTCACAGAGAGGTTCTTTCCCGCCTGGAGAGAGCTCAGCTGTCCCTGTAAGACCTAAGTGCTTATGGTCAGGCCCCCACACAGGCCTGCCCTTTCCCAGGGGGCCCATGGGTGGACCGCGGGCCCATCTGGGAGGCACTTCCTACCTGCTTCCCAGTCCCTACATCTACCACAGCCCTAACCCACACCCTCTTCCCACCAAGCACAGAGCATGCCCCCTCTTCAGGGACAAGCCAGTTTTAATCCACTTCCCTCCAAGGCTGAATCCCAACAAAAACTGAGATAGGATTCCCATGGGGCTGCTCACAGCCTAAAAACCAAGGCCCCCTCTGCGACCAGCCAGGGAAACTCTCCATCAGCTCTATTTTGCACTTACCACCAAGCTGTGGCGCAGGGGACATTGCAACATTAAATCTTTATTGCAAGCCCCTGCAAGTACATTTATCTGTGTGCACGAATGTGTCAAGTTGCAAAGCCCTCTTTTTGGGAAGGACTGTTATGTTCTGGTCTGTAATCCTCCTTTTACACATTGAAATGTCCTATTTGGCAGAGAGAGAGGTGATTATAGCATGGATGCTGAAGCTACACAGCCTGGGTCCCACGGCTAGCTCTGCCACTCACTAGCTGTGCGATCTGGGGCGAGTTGCTAACCTCCTCTGTATTCCTGTTTTCTCATCTACCAAATGATTCTCATAACACTACCTCCCACCAACACAGGCCTGGGACTAGAGTCAGGCAGGAGCCTGGACAACACTGAAGGAGACACGCAGGGTTTTGCAAGGGTAGTGTTGGTACCTGAGCTCATGTCTCTGGCCCTCCCGGCACCCCCCGCCCCCGCACCCCAGCCCAGCTCTTAAAGTTGTTGGAAGATGACATAATTAGGTTATCTTTGTAAAGCACTTAGAGCAGTGCCTAGCCCATAGTAAGTGGTATAAAAATATGTTTGCTAAATACACTACATTTTTTCATTAAATGTTTGTGTTCATAAATGGTAATGTTGTTTTTTCTTCTTTATGTAACTGTACCTGGTGTTGGCCATGTTAAAAAAAAAAAAATGGCGACCCTAAATTAGTTCCCAAAGTTTGTGGCAGAAATTTGATTGCTTTGTGTATTTCATATTCCGTCACCAGGAGGCACAAGTTGTCAGATTGTCCCTCTGTTGGTGGCATTGAGTTCGGTTGCCTTGTTGAGGTAGTGAATTTGGAAAATTTAAAGCACCAAGTTTGGAACATTCTGACTTGTTAACATTGCAGTTATATCTGTAAATGATATTCCTTTTTGTTAACATTTATGATTCTTCTTTAGGATCCTTTCTCAGGGTCAACATTTGGATCTACTGAAGCTTTGCAATTTACAAAAAAAAAAGTCAAATATCAGAGTGACTTGTGATCATCATCATGAAGCAAACAGTATCTGTACATTAGAGAAACTTGTGGGCAACACCACTGAGATAAAACTTTTAATGTGACACAACCTCAACTATTAACTGAATCAATTCAGAGAAAAGAGGCAAGTCCCAACTGTGGGACTTCCTGGGAGGCAACTGGCCTAAATGGTTCAAAAATTCCAGTGAGGGGACTCTTTACCCCTCGCACCTGGGAGTCTATGCTGTGAGATTCTTTCCCCTTCTGTCCCCAAGTGCTGTACTTGTTCTTCAATAAATCTCCACCTTTTCTATATATATATATATATATATATTTTAAAAAGCCAATGATTTGAACGACAAAACAAAAACAAAACAGGAACAAATTAAAGACTAAATGATTAAAGGAGAATAAAGAGCCCTAGCCAGTTTGGCTCAGTGGATAGAGCGACAAGACAGCCTGTAGACCAAAGGGTCCTGGGTTCAATTCCGGTCCAGGGCAAGTACCTGCGTTGCAGGCTCCTCCCCAGCCCTGGCCCTGGTCAGGCGCGTGCAGGAGGCAACCAATAGATGTGTTTCTCTCCTATTGATCGTTCCCTCTCTCTTCCACTCTCCCTAAAAATCAATGGGAAAATAACCTCAGGTGAGGATTAACAAACAAAAAAGGGAGAATAAAGAGGCATGAAACTAAATGCAATTCATGACCCTGGATTGGATTCTGGCCTTGGTTCCTGCCCACCTGGGTCTTTCCACGGGGCTTCTTGAGTGTCCTCCCAACATGGCGTCTGGCTTCTCCCACAGCAGGTGCTTAAAGAGAGAGAGTGAAAGGCAGAAGCAGCACTGTCTTTTATGACCTAACCATGGAGGCCACTTACTGTAATTTCTACAACATCCCCCTTGGTTTCACAGATCAGCCCTACTCCGTTTGTGGGGACAATGCATAGGGGCTGGAATACCATGGGGCGAAAATAGTTGATGACCACCTTGGAGGCTGGCTACCACAATACCTACCTCACAGGGATGTTGTGAGGACTAAATGCGTTTACAGGAAGTGCTCACAAATGTTAGTTTTTGTTATTATTGGCCCACAGGGCAACATGTTCACTTTCTTCAGCTACCTATCACTGTCACAATTTAGAAGATAAGAATATTTCTATCTTTAATCTAGGATGCCCCTTGGAATCAGCTGTAGAGTTTTCAGTTTAATATTACCTTTTTAAAATATGTTTACTTACTGATTTTTTTTTAAGAGAGAGAGAGAGGAAGGGAGAAACATCCATCAACTGCTTCCTGCACGCCCCCTACTGGGGTTCAAGTCCCGCATGTGCCCCAACCAGGAATCAAGCCTGCAATTTTTTGGTGCACGGGATGATGCCCAACCAACTGAGCCACACTGACAGGAGCTTAAAACTATTTTAAATGGCTTTTGAATTTATGAAAATAACAATGCTTGCTCAACTTTACAGGAATATGTGTAACATATGCTTGTTTCCAATAACACAGAAATAAGAATAAAAGGTAACATCCTTTCCATGGCCTATTTGGTTCAGTGGATTGAATGTCGGCCGTGGACTGAAGGGTCCTGGGTTCGAGCACCTGCCCAGGTTGTGGGCTCGATCCCTAGTAGGGGACGTGCCAGGGCTCAAGGGTCACCAGCATTCCGGGCTCCTTGTCCACACCTCTCTGCTAGTGAAGACAATAGGCGGCTTCCCACAGCCTCAGGTACTTAGCCTGGTCAGCAAACTGGGGCTCGCAAGGCACATGCGGCTCTTTGGCCCCTTGAGTGTGGCTCTTCCTACGCCTTAGGAGTACCCTAATTAAGTTAATAACAATGTACCTACCTATATAGTTTAAGTTTAAAATATTTGGCTCTCAAAAGAAATTTCAATCGTTGTACTGTTGATATTTGGCTCTGTTGACTAATGAGTTTGCCCACCACTGGGAACTTCCTTTCCTGCAACCTCACCTTCTGAACAGACTTCCCTCAAGGGGGCGCAGGGTGAGCGTGTGAGTATATTGCAGTCTTTGGACTGAGCACAGAC
The DNA here is from genome assembly GCF_964212035.1 of Myotis nattereri. Classification (NCBI taxonomy): domain Eukaryota; kingdom Metazoa; phylum Chordata; class Mammalia; order Chiroptera; family Vespertilionidae; genus Myotis; species Myotis nattereri. The sequence continues at coordinate 88,277,590 of NC_138079.1, read as the reverse complement.
CCAACCAGCAGAGGGTGAGAGGCTATATCCCAGCATGTAAACACCATCCTCTCAGGGGATGCCGGGGTAAGATTGTGTCTTGGACATAATGAGTGCTCTAGGGAGTGACAACCGCTCCCACTCTGCCTCTGGGGAGCCTGCCTTCTGGTTGCTATGGATGTTTCCCAGCCACTTTCTTCCCAAAAGCGCTGATTAAAAACCCTTTTGTGACCAAAGCCTTCATTTTAAAGTAGATGTCTTCCTACTTTCCAGTCCCTCCCCATCAGGTTAGCTGAAGAAATTTTGGCAGATTTAGAAGTCCACTCAAAAAAAATGATTGAATAAACAGAAACATGATTGTGTTAAAAAATTTAAACCAGCTAATTGTGATATCCGAGATCTCATCTCATTCAACTCTATGAGGTATTATTATTTTCCCTATTTGATGATTGAGAAAATGGAGACACAGAGAGGGTTAGCAACTTCCCCAATGTCACACACACAGCTAGGGAGTGATAGAGGCAAGTTTCAAAGTCTTATCTGTCCAATATTTCGCATGCCTAACCACTGCACACATGGGCTATCTGCTTGCGATAAAGACTCCTGGGCTGGAGCCAGAAGACATGGTTGAATCACAGCTCTTTTACGCTGAATAAATTGGTCCTGCATTGCGGTAGGGGATAGTGTGACTCTTGACTCCACTAAATCCCTCTTACGGGGTTGTGTAGGTGTCACATGTGACAACAGGTGTGAAAGTGCTTTGTAAACTGTAAAGAGAAGTACACAGCTGGGGGCAAGATGCAGCTATAACTAGAGTGATGAGGATGATGGCTACGGCTATATGAGTCTGACAGCGAAAGAAATGAGGGGTCGTGTAGATTTCTGAGGGCACATTGCTCCAAGCAGAGGGAATAGCAAGTGGAACCGCCCCGAGGCCAGTGCGGTGGAGCTGAATGGGCAAGGTGGGGAATTGTGGAAGATGAAGTCAGAGGGTGATGGGGAAGAGCCCCAGACTTCACAAGCATTGTAGGGACTTTGGCTTTTACTCTGGGTCAGGTGGGAACCACTGAATGGATTGGAACAGAAGAGGGACAGGATCTGATTGTGCCTTAGCAGGATCAATCTGACTGCTGGCTTAAGAATAATGCCCTAACCGGTTTGGCTCAGTGGATAGAGCGTCGGCCTGCGGACTGAAAGGTCCCGGGTTCGATTCCAGTCAAGGGCATGTGCCTTGGTTGCGGGCACATCGTCAGTGGGGAGTGTGCAGGAGGCAGCTGGTCGATGTTTCTCTCTCATCGATGTTTCTAGCTCTCTATCCCTCTCTCTTCCTCTCTGTAAAAAATCAATAAAATATATTTAAAAAAAATAAAAAGAATGAACTGTGGAGGGACAAGGATGGATGAAGGCAAACAATGCAGAAATCAAGAGATGCTGGTGGCCTGGACCAGGGAGGTAGCCGTGGATACAGTGAGAAGTGGTCAGATTCTGGACATAACTTAAAGGTTGGACCACCAGGATTTGCTGACAGAGCAGATGGGAGGAGTAATAACAGAAGAGACATTGATAGTTTCTTCAAGGTTTCTGAGCTGAGAGGCCATCTGGGAGGATGGAGCTGTGATTTCCTGAGAGGGGAGATTATGGGAGGAACAGGGTAGAGGGGGGACCCTCAGGGGTCAATATTAGCCTTGCTGGGTTGGGATGCACCCTACTTTTACATGAGAAGATAGATTCTGATTCTGCAAGGTTATATTTGCAAAAGGTATGCTTCCAGGGATGGGAAGAATGTGTGACTGCAATATATCATAGCACGTAACGTTGTTAGCACAGTTGGTGGCACACAATTACATTTTCTTTTATTTAACAAGCACTGACAGTGGGGCAGTGTAGCATAACTCATGGTATATGCTACCCCATTAGATCCTTGAAACAGCCCTACGTGGTAGGTCTTGTTATTGTCCCCATTTTATAGATGAGGAAACTAAGGCACAGAGATTAAGTAATTTGCCCAAGATTATGAAGTTAGTAAGGAATATAGCAGAGTTAGAATTTGAACTCGAGTAGTCTGGTGCAGAATTTCTGCACTTACCATTGATGTTAATTAAGTAATTGACTGTGGATTAATTTTTGGCTGTTGTCATTATCAGCATTGATTTGATTTATGAAACAGGAAAGTTCTCTGCACTATATAAAATGAATTCTTTTTCACAGCTGCATAGTATTCCATTGTGTAAATGTACCACAGGTTTTTAATCCATTCATCTACTGCTGGGCTTTTGGGCTATTTCCAGATCTTAGCTATTGTAAATAATGCTGCCATGAACACAGGGGTGCACATATTCTTTTTGATTGGTGTTTCAGGCTTCTTAAGATATATTTCTAGCAGTGGGATCACTGGGTAAAATGGCAGTTCTGTTTTTTAATGTTTTTTAAAATTGATTTTTTGAGATAGAAGAAAGGAGAAGAATAGAGAGATAGAAACATCAATGAGAGAGAAACATCATCCATTGGCTGCCTCCTGAAAGCCCCCCACCCGGGGATCGAGCCCACAACCAGGGCATGTGCCCTGACTCAGAATCAAATTGGCAATCTCTCTCTCTCTTTTTTTTTTTAAATTTCAGAGAGGAAAGGAGAGGGAGAGAGAGATAGAAACACCAATGAGAGAGAATCATTGGTCGACTGTCTCCTGCATGCTCCACACTAGGGACCAAGCTCATACCCTGTCATGTGCCCTTGACCAGAATCAAACCTGGGACCCTTCTGTCTGCAGGCTGACACTCTATCCACTGAGCCAAACCAGCCAGGGCTTGGTGATCTCTTGGTTCCTGGGTGAATGCTCAAACACTGAGCTACACCAGCTGGGCCCATTTTTAATTTTTTGAGGAAATTCCACAGTTTTCTCTATAGTGGTTGTATTAGCTGACATATGCACCAGCAGCATACCATGCAGCTGTAAAAAAGAAGGAACTCACCCAGCCACCATGGCTCAGTGACTGAGCGTCAGCCTATGAACTAGAGGTCACAGTTCGATTCCCAATCAGGACACATGCCCAGCTGCAAACTCGATCCCCAGTGTGGGGCGTGCAGGAGGCAGCCAATCAATGATTCTCTCTCACCATTGATGTTTCTATCTCTCTCTCCCTCTCCCTTCCTCTCTGAAATCAATAAAATATATTTTTTTAAAAAAGAAAGAAAACGTGGCATATAGATATAATGAAATATTATGCAACTTTTTAAAAGAAGGAAATTCTGATATATGCTACGACATGGATGAGCCTCAAGGACATCATGCTGAGCAAAACAAGCCAATCACAAAAAGACAAAGAGTGTATCATACCATTCATATGAAGTATCAAAAGTAGTCAACATCATAGAGACAGAAAATAGGAAGGGCAATACTGGTTCACAGGGCAATACTCAGCCTCTGGGCCATGCCAGCTGGGTTAGGCCACATGTTCTTTACCCATTCACCTAAAGATGGACATTTAGGGTCGTTTGTACCTCTTGTCTCTTGTGAATAAAACTGTAATAAAGCTGGGTGTGCAAATATCTCTTTGAGATCCTGCTTTGAATTCTTTGGGATGTATACTTAGAAGTGAGATTGCTATTTTTAATTTTTTTTTTTTAAATATATTTTTTTTTATTGATTTTTTACAGAGAGGAAGGGAGAGAGATAGAGAGTTAGAAACATCGATGAGAGAGAAACATCGATCAGCTGCCTCCTGCACATCTCCCACTGGGGATGTGCCCGCAACCCAGGTACATGCCCCTGACCGGAATCGAACCTGGGACCCTTCAGTCCGCAGGCCGACGCTCTATCCACTGAGCCAAACCGGTTTTGGCTATTTTTAATTTTTTAAAGGAACTTCCATCCTCTTTCCCACAATGACTGCACCACTTTACATTCTCACCAATAGTGCACAAGAGTTTCAATTTCTCCACATCCTCACTAACCCTGTTTGTTTGTTTGTTTGTTTGTTTGCTTATAGTGGCCAGCCTAATGGATATGAGGTGATATTTCATTGTGGTTTTGCTTTGCATTTCTCTTCTGGTTAGTAATGTTGAGCATCTTTTTATATGTGTGTGTGTTTTTTCCCCCACTTGTATATCTTCTTTGGAGAAATGTCTATTCAAGTCCTTTGACCATTTTAAAATCTGGTTATTTGTTTGTTGTTGTTGAGTTGTAGAAGTTTTATTTATTTATTTTTTTAAAATATATTTTATTGATTTTTTACAGAGAGGAAGGGAGAGAGATAGAGAGTTAGAAATATCGATGAGAGAGAAACATCGATCAGCTGCCTCCTGCACATCTCCTACTGGGGATGTGCCCGCAACCCAAGTACATGCCCTTGACCGGAATCGAACCTGGGACCTTTCAGTCCTCAAGCCGACGCTCTATCCACTGAGCCAAACCGGTTTCGGCGAGTTGTAGAAGTTTTAAAAAATACATTCTGGATATTAATAGTTTATCAGATCATTTGCATATATCTTCCCCCATTCCTTAGGTTGCCATTTCTAGTATGGACCTCAAAAAGGAATATATCTGCCAAGAAGGACTCCTTTTAACTGGGCATAAATTTATAACTAGAGTCTAGCAGTCATTGCTGACAGAGGTCTCTCATACACACTGCACTCCAGGGAGAAGCCACAGACTGAGCTGCAGTCCTGTGGGCTGAATCAATCAATCCTTATAAGAATGTTCCCTACCCCTCAACTCTGATTGGTTCATCTTCATGCACATGAAGGCTCCAAATCCTTGCAGTTTGATTGTTCCAAAAGGCACTGTCCTGATTGTTCAGAATAAAGCTGTTCTGATTGACCAGCGACGAAGCTGATGAGATACACCTGTGCAGTTCCCATTGGGTGATGAAAGCTTCTGTTCTATTGATTGAAATAGGATTCCAGGAACTCCTCTATAAGGGCTGGCTCAGGTGGCAGGAACACAGTGTACAGGCAGGCAGGTCAGTGCGGAGGCAGGTAGCTCAGTGCAGGCTTTGCCCTGAAGTGTAGCTTGCATGACAGACCCAAGTATAGAAATAGCTGCTAGGCCCTGGTTTCTAAATTGGAGGCCAGTTACCCCCCAGGAGCCCTTCTTAGGATTTTCTTTCTCCGGGCCCACACCTGTCAGCAATATAAGGCCATGGACAGGATCTGTTTTGCTCCTCATTCTATTCCCCCAGTGTCTGGCTGTTGGGGGAAGAATAGAAAGGAGGTGGCTGCCCGTTGACCAGAGAGCTGGGACCCGGGCAATTGGAGGATCCTCACCCCCAACCATCCTTGGAATGTAAGTTCTGCTTACTCTTCACACACGAGGAGCCTTTCAGCAATGCAGCCTTGAGAAAGTAAGATGTTGTTGAGAGCATACACGTGACTGAACCCTGTTAAGGCCTCTGTAGAAACTTCAAGATTCTGGCCCTTGGGTTTTGAGATCTACTCCTCTAATGGCACCCAAGACAAGCCTCTAGGTAACTTCCCTTGATTGTTAACACTGCCACCTACCCATCTGGAGCAATCTGCCTCTTTCTTCTCTCTTCCTGCCCTCCATGGCTGCGCAGGGGAAGGGGAGGGGGAGGTTCAGATGTAACCTGAGAGGCTCCCAAGTTTGTGAACCAACACTAGCATCCTGACTGGTGCATACCAGGTCTTCCTCAAATATTTTCCAAAGGAAGAGCTGAATCAATTCTAGAACAAAGAACTGGGAGAGGTGCTTGGGAACACCATATGTGTTCCTGCCCAAGACCATAGATGTCATTTTAAATTGTCTAGAAAAGGAGAAACAGGTGAAATTTATTTTTATAGTATATTTTCTTTAACAAATGATACCCACAATATTATCATTTTAACATGTAACTCATTTTAGAACTTGTAAATATGTTTTAAAAGATTTTCTTATGGCCCAGCCAGCGTGGCTCAGTGGTTGAGCATGGACCTGTGAACCAGGAGGTCACATTTCAATTCCCAGTCAGGGCACATGCCCAGGGTGCAGGCTCGATCCCCAGTGTGTGGCGAGTAGGAGGCAGCCAATCAATGATTCTCTCTTATCACGGGTGTTTCTATCTCTCCCTCTTCCTTCCTCTCTGAAATCAATAAAAAAAAATTATATATTATATAATTTTATATATATATATATTTTAAGATTCTCTTATGGTCCTACCTCTTACAAAATATTTTAGCTCACTAGAGCCACAGTTTGAAGTGCTTCATAACCACTTGAAACGTTTTGGAGAGCACAGCCCAGCCCCTGCGCCCTCTGAGCCCTCTGGGAGCCTGCAGCAGGTTTGCTGGGTGGGAGGAAAGAGCAAAGGCAGACCCCGGGGCGGTGAATATGCCAGCAGGTGTACACGCCCAGCACTCGCAGGAACTGGGCTCGATTCCAAGCAGAAAGCGATCAGCCCTACAGGCAGGAAGTTTGGCTGCGGGGCCAGGACGCGCAGCCCACTGGCTGCCCCAGGCGGGGGTCACCATCGTGCTCCGCGGGCGAGCAGACGGGCGCCAGGGACGCGACAGCCGGCGTGGGGAGCGAGGCAGCTCGCCAGGGCCCGGGGTCTGCGCTGGGAAGTCTTCCCAGGTATCTGCCGAGACCGTGGGCTCCGAGAGAGGATGGAAGGGAAGAGGGGGGCGCCTCCGTGAGGGTGGCCAGGGGGCAAGGGGGGTGGGGTAAGAGAAATAGAGGGAGAACCCCCTGGGAGCGGGAATCCCGGAGTAGGGATGGATCGGCTCCGCCCGCCGCGCGTCGACCTTCTGCGTTAGCCAGGTTTCAGAGGAGGGCAAGCCATCGGTCGCCCCATTCAGTTCCCCCCGCAGCTTCAGGAAGGAAAGAATAATCGCACCGGACCGGACCAGGTGGGCTTTTCTCTGCGCGGCTGTGGAATCGCACTGTCTGTGTGCTGTGCGCCTCTGGGCAAATTACTTGCCCGCTCTGGGCTCCAGTTTCCATCTTTGTGGTTTCTCGTGTGCGGGTGTTTTAAGGCTAAAAATAGGACGTTCCCTCTTAGGATTTCTGCGAGTGTCTGTGTGCTGGGAACCCAGGAAGCACTCCCTAAATGTTAGATGTTATTTCCCTTGGATAAACTGAGATCCGGTCTCCCGGTCCCATTTTACCCCTGAGGAGATTCAGGCTCAGACAGGTTCAGTAACTTGTCCACCACAATTAGATGGAAACAACAGGATTTGAACCCAGGAAGTCGAACTCCAGAGCCAACAGTAAGGTCTAGTCCAAGTCCTACTACTTCCTAGAAGGACTGGGGGAAGGGACAGTAAACTGATTCTGAGTCTCCTTCTCTCTATCTGTGAAATGGGTACAAAAACAGTGCCTAACCTCTGGCTTACTGTAAGGATTAACAGAGCGAATACATACCGCAAATGCCTCCCTCCTAGAATGTGCATGTCACAAGGGCAGGATTTTTTTTTCTTCTGTTTTCTTTGTAGTTACTTCCCCAGTGCCTGGCACATAGTAAATGCTCCATGAGTACTTGCTGAATGACTAAGGAGCACATATAATTGCCATGTATCAATAATCCCTATTAGTTCCATGTTACTGATGGGGAGACTGAGGTTCAGAGAGGTTAGGTAACTTGCAGGATGTCACACAGGTGGTTGGTAGAGGAGTCAACATTTGAACCCAGGTCTGTTTGATCATAAAGTCTGTAGAGTCTTGATGTCCAATCCAGGTTCCATCACATCCGGGTAGGGTGAAATGTGGCAAGTTATTTAACTCTTCTGTGCCTCGGTTTCCTTATCTGTAAAATGGGGACAATCGTGTGTGTTTTTCCTGTATTAGCACTCAGCACAGTGCTGGCACTCAGCAGGCACTCAAAAAACACTGGCTACAGTGAATGCTGACTGCCCACTCCAAGAGTGGAGGGGCTGGCACAGCAGGCGTGTCCATCTAGAGGAGGCAGGGAGGAGAGTGGAGGTCGGAGTGGGAAGAGATGACTAAAGAGATTTCTTGTGTTCTGTGTGATCCACAGAACCAGGCCCCGTTTGCTCTCTGGAACATTCCTGAGAAGTCTCCTCACCACCACCACCCCCACCCCCCAGTGCTCACTGCAAAAGGAGGGGTGTCCCCTGGTGTCCTGCTCTCCATCCAGTGTAGAAGGAGGCTGTCATGAGAACCTGCTACCCTTTTGTTGTATAAACAGGGAACAAAGTCCTCTCCGCTTCAGTTGATTCTCTGCTAGCAGATGAGGCTTTTGGGAGGAGGATTCAGGTGGCAAGGGCAGTTATGCAGTGGTTATTCCAGCTGGATCTGGGTTCCAATATCATCTCTAAAAGTTCCAGCTCTGGGACTTTGGCAAGTTGCTTTCAGAGCCTCATCTGTTGAATGGACACAGGGTTATTGGAAGGCTCATCTGAACTCATGTCTAGACAGCATTTAGCACACTATCTGGACCACGATACATGGCAGCTACTGTTGCTCGTGTTATCAGAAGCTTGATGTTTCTTTCTATTCCAGGCCTTGGGACCTGCTGCTGTGCAGGTACCACGCTCCGAGGAGGGCTAAATAAAGTGCCCTTTCCTGGAACTCCTTCTCATCTAGAGAGTCTCATTCCAGGGATTCCCCACCTGTCAAATCCTTGGAGTTTTGTGCCGCCCTAAAGTGTGCCAAGGCAGTTCCTGGGGACAGTAAAGCTGGCACGTGAAGGGAAGGGCACCTCGCTCTCTGCGTAGGAAACTCCGTCCTTTGATGTGGGCACTTGGTGGGGGTAGCGAATCCTAGCCTTGTAATATTATTTGAGTCGTTAACATTGTCCCGTTTACTCTGTGCCAGGCATTGTGCTAAGCCCCAGCTCTAGTGATCTATGGAATGTGGGCTCCAGAGCCAGGCTGCCTGAGTTCTAATCCTGCTTCTGCCACTTTTTAGCTGTGTGACTAGGGGCCAAGTTACTTTACCTCTCTGTGTTTCAAATCTGTAAAATGGAATGATTGTGATATACCCAATAATAGAGCTGCTGTGAGGATTAAGTATCAGCAACTTACATATGGTGATAAGAACAACGTAATGGTAAACGTTATCCATTTATATATGTTATGACTGTCTTCACTCTGCAGCTGAGGAAACTGAGCATAGCTCAGGGAAATTAAGACATTAAAAGCGCTATCCTGCCCTAGCTGGCTTGGCTCAGCGGATAGAGCGTCAGCCCTGGTCGGGGTGCATGTGGAAGGCAACCAATTGATGTGTCTCTCTGCCTTGAAATGTGGCTGGTTCCGCGCTGCCTGTCCTTTTTCAGTTTATTTATTTGTTTATTTCTTTTTAATATATTTTTATTGATTTCAGAGATGATTCTCTGTGTGTGTGTGTCCCGCTCCCTCTTACTCTCTCTAAAAATCAGTGGGAAAAATATCCTCAGGTGAGGATTAACTAAAGCGCTACCCTTTCTTCTCTCCCATTGGCCCATTGTTTTCCATTCCATTGCCCTCATTTTAATTCATGCCTGTCCTCCCACGCCCAGGTTCCTTCGTCTGCCCCTGTCTAGGATCTCTGTTTCCCATGTCTGGGGCTCCCAGCATCTGCTGCCAGAAAGTTCTCTCTCTTCTTCTGTTTTTATAAATTGATTTTTTTTGAAAGAGAGAGAGGGAGGGAGGAGAGAGAGAGAGAGAGAGAGAGAGAGAGAGAGAGAGAGAGAGACTTGTTGTTTCATTTATTTATGCAATTTTTGCCTGATTCTTATATGTGCCCTGACCAATAATTGAACCCACAACCTCCCCGTATCCAGACTACGCTCTGACCACCTGAGATACTCGGCCAGGCTCTCTGCTTTACTTCCAAAACTTTAGTTCCCCAGTGACCTTGGAACTAGTTCTTTTTCTTTTTTCTTTCTCTTCAGCTGAGACAGAAGAGATGATTTATTGTACACATTGCATTCAACCACAGCTGAGAACAGAACTAGTGCAGAATGTCACAGTCCAGGGCAAGGGACCAAAAGGAACTGTTTTGTATGAGCGAGGTGGGTCTCTCAAAAGGCGGTTGCCGAGATCAGATGGCGATGTATGTTGTAGATCCGCTGGAAGTTCTCGCACTAGGCATGCATTCCAACAATTCGTACCAGGGCCCCAGGCCTCTGGCTCCCCTCGTTTCTGCTCCAGTGATTTCCATGGTGCACAAGCTAATGGTTGGACCTCGGCCTCGTCTTTCTCCTTCTGCGCTTCAGCCTGCCCATTCACTGCTTCCTCCACTTAGCGCTCACGGCGCAAAGGTTTCTAAGGACATGGTGCAAAGGTCAAGGAAGCCTAGTTCTTTTCTTTTATCTGATTAAAAACATTGTGCACGTACAAGTTACTTTAAAAGAGTATGCCTAGCCCTAGCCGGCTTGGCTCGGTGGATAGAGTGTCAGCCTGCGGACCGATGGGTCCCAGGTTCGATTCCGGCCAAGGGCACATGCCTGGGTTGCGGGCTCGATCCCCAGTAGGGGGTGTGCAGGAGGCAGCCGATCAATGATTGTCTCTCATCATTGATGTTTCTATCTCTATCTCCTTCTCCCTTCCTCTCTGAAATCAATAAAGAAATATATTTAAAAAAAAAAAAAAAGATTATGCCTATGCCTATAGCCCTGGCCAGGTAGCTCAGTTGGTTAGAGCATCATCTCCATACACCAAGGTTGTGGGTTCAATCCCTGGTCAGGGCATTTACAAGAATCAACCAATGAATGCATAAATAAGTGGAACAACAAATTGATCTCTCTCTCTTTCTACCTCTCTCTCTCCCTCTCTCTCAAATCAATAAATAAAAAGAAAAACAAATATATGTCTTATAAGAATATTTGCAGAGGACGTGAGAAGCTCTGCAATTTCATCCTCTGGTGATAATCATTGTTTTGAGTTTCATGTATATTTTGAGTTCTCCCTCCAGACATACCAATAAAGATTTTTAAAATTTATCTTAAAAAACGAGATCATGCTATCCAAACTGTGTGGGATTCACAGCAGTAAATTTTCCCAAAATGTAATTTATTTTTTGAATCTTACACCTCTGCACGGTATAAAATCCAAGAGATGGCTAGCAAATATTGAAAAAAAATCTCTCTCTTTGTTCTCAGTCCAGAAGCTACCTCACTCACCAATTTACACTCCACCTGCAGACAAAGAAAGAAACATGTAATTACAGTTTGTAGGGCAAATTTTGTGTCATAAGCCACAATACTTTATAGTCGTAAAGTGCTAGTCAGGATATGATTAAATCAGCCTGCCTTGAACTGTGGCTGGTTCCATGCTGCCTGTCCTTTTTTCAATTTATTTGTTTATTTATTTTTAATATATTTTTTATTGATTTCAGAGAGGAAGGAAGAAGGAGAGAGAAATAGAAACATCAATGATGGGAGAGAACCATTGATCGGCTGCCTCCTGCACGACCCCTTCCTGGGGATCCAGCCCGCAACCGGGGTATGTACCCTTGACCAGAACCAAACCTGGGACCCTTCAGTCGACAGGCCGATGCTCTAGCCACTGAGCCAAACCGGCTGGGGCTGCTGCCTGTCCTTTTATTCCTGGAAAGGATTCCGTCATAATTGTGAAGTTCGCCTGTAAGGTCTGACTGTTGCCCCCGGGGCCAAGTCTGCAGAACAAATTGGCCAGTGCCTGAGGGTGTCTTGTGGAGCATCATGTTCTAGAAAAATGCTTTAGTGAATAAACGGAAGGATAGTCTCTTTCCACCCCACCTCCCTCCCTGTGGGGAAAAAGAAAACACACACCCCACAATATGACTGACTTCCTTATGGCATCCAAGAAATAAAATTATTTTCTAGAAAGGACTTTGTTCTTTTACTGCACTGATGCCAAAGAATATTCCTGAGAAGTTCAGGAAGAAAGAAATGCACAATTTGGCCCCTGAGTTAGGGCTTCTTCTCCTCTAACTCGAGACACAGAGGCCATGGAGCAGCCATGGTGTTGGGGGTCGAGGACTGACCTGCGTTTAATGGGCGAGACCCAGTTATTCATTGGCCGGCAAAGGGAGACGTGATAACCAGGGTGGCATAGAATGGTCAGGAGCTCGTAAATGTCCCCTCCCTGGGAGCCCAGCCACATGACTAAGATTAAACGGCTGTGTTTAAGGCAGAATAAGGCTAACTCAGTAATGAAAGAGGACCCACTACCTCTGCAGAGTGGAGAGGAAATGCCTGCGTGTTCCCACGGGTAAGAGAGGGTACTTTGCGGGGGGAGACACAGAAATGATGGGGAGCCCGTGCGAATGTGTCATGGGAGGAGCTGTCCTGTAGCTAATCACCAGATGCCAGGAACAGAAAATATGCACGATAAATATTTGTTAGAGGAAAGAATGACTGTGGGGAAGTCGCAGGCAAGGGAACGTGTGTTGGCTTGAAGAGGAAGCTCTACAGCTGTCTGCCTGAATCAGAATCTGGACTTCCCGGAGTCCTAACTGTGAGTTACTGTATTTTTCTGGCCTCAGTTTGCTTGTCTGCAGAATGGGTAGCATGCTCAGAGCACCCACTTGCACAGGTGGATAGCAGAGCTAATAAGAAAATATGGTGCACTGTAAGCACTCGAAAAATTTTCCCTTTAACTCCTCCTCTTCTCCTCATACTCCTTTTCTTCCTCTGATAACCAAGCTATTGATGATGATGATCACCGTTCAGAGAGGCGGGGATTTGAATCCCATTCTGCCTCTGCTTAAGCCTTGTGACTTTGGACAAATGGCTTAACGTCTCTGGGCCTCATTGTAATCATTATAAAGTGGGGATAGTAAATCCTTTCCATACAGTTGCTTGAGGGTTCAATTGCTAATGCGTGGGAAGGCATAGCACATGAGAGGGCATTGCACCGGCCTAGCGCTCGAGTAAGTTCTGGGTAAACGGGCCTGTCTTTGTGCTTTATTACTCTGGGAGGACACAGAGTCATCAGGTTCAAGGTTTGAACATCTTTTTTAAAGCGCGGTGAGTCACTGACTGTTTGCCAGGAGTTCCTGGAATGGTGGTGGGAGATAGGGCTATTTTACAGCTCAGGTTGTTTCCTAGAGTGGAAACCCCAGCTGAGGGAATGCTAATCGTTAGGTAGGTCATTTCCAGAAAGGACACTCCTTAATCATCGGGGCAGAAATAAGGAGCGGGGTGAGATTTCTGTGTTTTTACCAGAACTAGCTAATTCTGTTTTCTATGGCATTTGAATCCGGGTGGGTATCACTTAAGAGGATTGTAGGCCCATGGTTACCGTTCCCAACCTGGCCTGGACCAGCACCCCCAATAAATGCGAACTAGTGGCTTTCCAACGGAGACAGACGTGCTTTATAAATCTTACAATCACAGGAAAGGTCTCAACGTGAGACGAGGTCGGCGAAGGAAAATGGTTTTATTTGCCACAAGAATGTCATTCCCAAGGTGGGATGACGGTACCTGGCAGCGTGAGACTCAAACACCTGGATTTTGGGGCCCTGCCTGCCAGTCAGCATGGAGCTAAGCCAAATTGGAGCAAAAGGACAAATAAGTCATCTTGATCCGGTCTTTATTGAAAATGTCAACATTTTAGTTCATCATGGATTTTTGTGTGATTTTCTACTTTTAAAAATACTGCTTTAAACTATTTATCTTGATTACTGGGGGTTTTGGTATCCCTGTTGTTAGCCCTGATGCCAATGACACCGAGTCTAGAAACTTCCCAAGTTTAACATCATATTTACCTATCATGAGCAAAAAGATGACCAACATCAAGATGTGAATGTGGCCCTGGCCAGTGTTGCACAGTGGTCAGAGCATCAGCCCATGCACCAGAGGATTGTGGGTTTGATTCCTAGTCAAGGGAACGTGCCTGGCTGGTGAGTTCGCTCCCTACCCCCTGTCGGAGCATGTGGGGAAGGCATCCAGTTGGTCGATGTGTCTCTTTCACATCGATGTTTCTCTCTCTCTCTCTCTCTCTCTCTCTCTCTCTCTCTCTCTCTCTCTCTCCCCTCCCCCCCTCATCCCCTATCCCCTACCTCCCTTCCACTTTCTCTGAAAAGCAATAGAAAAACTATTCTCAGGCTCTTGCTCATCCTCTGTGAGATGGCATAACTTGCACCGACTGCTTTTCAGGGCTGTTGAGATTTCTTTCCAGTGTCTTTTTGTCTTGTTTCCGCTTAATCTCAAGCAATTTTTCAACGGAGTTTGGCTGAGCACAGGATCTTCAATTAAGAGTCATTTTTCCTCAAAACTTTGCGGGCTTGGGGATGGCCTCCCCAAAGCTGAGGGCAAAGCCCAGACCTCTCTTTAGATAAGGTTACATTCTTTACTACCTGGTGTTCACCCTAAAATCAGAGGGCACCCTGTAAGTCCCAGAGTGGAAGCAGCCTGCTTGTTGAGGTTAAATATGCTCATTGTTGCCGCCCAGCCTGTGCAGCCAACCCTTACCTGCCTGCCTGCGCCTGGCACCTCCCTGGCACTGGGCCGGGTGGAATGTCCCACCTCTGCCTGTCTCCCCTGGTGCCCCTTCTGATCTGCAGTTTCCTCCACCCTGGCTTATCCATCCATGCATCCACTCACTTTCTGAATTTTGGAAAGACATGGTCCTCTCTAGTCTTGTTCTTTACATTGTTAATGGATTTATTCCCGGTTGTGTACCTTTTCTGTAACTTCACTGAGACTTTCCGAAGGTAGGCTGAGGCTACCACCTTGAAGCAGATTGTAGTTTCTTTGGTTACGTTCTGAATAGGATAGGATTTTTAGCATTTTGTGCCTTCCCCCTGAACCATTTCAAGAAATGTGTTTTGTGACCCACCAAGGACGAATCAAATTTGTCCTGTGGCTCAGTGAAGGCAGGCAGGACTTGGAGTTCTGTGGACCTAGGTCAGTGATGGCGAACCTTTTGAGCGCGGCGTATCAGCATTTTGAAAAACCCTAACTTAACTCTGGTGCCGTGTCACATATAGAAATTTTTTGATATTTGCAACCATAGTAAAACAAAGGTTTATATTTTTGATATTTATTTTATACTAAAGGCCTGTTGCACAAAAAGATTTGTGCAATAGGCCTCCCCTTCCCCTGGCTGCCTGCACCGGTTTTCCTCCGGCACCTGGGACCCAGGCCTTCGCTCTGGCAGGAGCCGCCTTCAGTCTTCGCTGCTCCAGCCGGAGCCGCCTTCAAGCCTTCGCTGCTCTGGCCGGAGCCGCCTTCAGTCTTCGCTCCACCGCTTTGCGCCTACGTATGCAAATTAACCATCATCTTTGTTGGTGGTTAATTTGCATATCTCGCTAATTAGCCAATGGGAGGCATAGCAAAGGTACAGTCAATTACCATGTTTGTCTATTATTAGATAGGCTATTTAAATGCCATTTAACAATGAAAACTCAACCAAAAAAATGAGTTCGTGTGTCACCTCTGACATGTGTGTCATAGGTTTGCCATCACTGACCTACGTTCTAGCCCTGGATGTGGACAAGCCGTTTAACGTCCAGTGAGTTACTTTATGTCCTTGGAAACGATAAAACACAGTGATGCCAATTTTGGAATCAGTTTACCTGGTTTTATAATCAAGCTCCACTTCTTACTGGCTGTGTTTCCTGGCCAAGTTACTTGGCCTTTCTGTGCCTCAGTAGCCTTCTCAGTAAAACAAGGGTAATAATAGCACCTATGGTAAGGATTTAATGGGCTAACACCTGTCAGGTCCCCGTAGCAGTGGTTGGCATGTACATATTTGTTGTCTTGTCATCCTTGGTTTGTGCTTTTGTTTTTCTGTCTGCAAATCAAAACCAATAATTCTTAGGTTGTGTTATATGTGTGTTTAAATAGGCAATATAAGGACTA
Organism: Myotis nattereri; assembly: GCF_964212035.1. Classification (NCBI taxonomy): domain Eukaryota; kingdom Metazoa; phylum Chordata; class Mammalia; order Chiroptera; family Vespertilionidae; genus Myotis; species Myotis nattereri. Next base: position 88,261,889 of record NC_138079.1, on the reverse strand, counting down.
TTATATTATGGGGAACTGAATTAGTCTGATTAAGAATTAAGCTTCTAGCCTGGCTGGCATGGCTCAGTGGTTGAGGGTCGATCTATGAACCAGAAGGTCACAGTTCCATTCCCGGTCAGGGCACATGCCTGGGCTGTGGGCTTGTTCCCCACTGTGGGGTGTGTAGGAGGCAGCCAATCAATGATCCTCTCTCATCATTGATGTTTCAATCTCTCCCTTCCTCTCTCTGAAATCAATATATATATATATATATATATATATATATATATATATATATATATATATGGTGAGAATGCCTAGCTACAGAGGGCTTGAAGGTTTATCAGTTTTCACTGCTCCCGGCAGGATTCTGAGCACAGGGACCGTGGGAAGGGGCAGGAGGCTGCCGAGCACTTTAGACCATTCTCTGACTGTATCTTTGCCGTGCCTGAGTGCTGCCCTTCATGGGCTTAAAGCTCATGTTTCTTTTTCAGCCTCTGACACTCTCTCATGTGCTTAACAAGCTAAAATCTACATTCCTCTTGCACTCATAAAATACAACTCTCTTTCCTTGTGAATTAAGTAAATATCCTCAAAACCTAGTAAATTCCTTGGTGAAGGGAAAACACAGAAAGAGAACAAGAAGACATACCCATTTTATTTTATTTAGATTTTGCAGCTCCTATTCATAGCTTTCATATTGGTTCTTGCACACACAGACCTTAGTTTAGAAGGGTCCAAACCTATGTCGATGGATGTGCCTAGGTGTGAGGCGGAAGTACGCTCTGGAAAGCTCTGTGGGCCATGCATCGACAAGCGTGTCGTTATGGGAGGGTTTTGTTAAATGGGTGATTAGAGGTTATGCCCTCACGTGCTTTTCAGAAACTGTTGCCTTTATAAACATTGCCTTTATTTCCTTGTTCTAAATATCATACACGGCAGGTAAAGGATTTAAGGCGTTTGTTTGTAGTGGCATGGATGATGAAAGCCCGACTAATCGTTAAGCTAACAGGACAAATCCAGAAGGAACAACGAAGTCTTTGCAAACCAAACTGGGTCTCTGCTGAAATGTAGGTGTGTTTGTGTGGGATGGCCTGGTGCCTGGGCAGCCTCTTGGGGACGTGTAGTAAGTAGCCTTTGTGTTGGAAATGACTTTCTGAGATCAGGAGGAAGGAATCAAAGCTTCCAGAGCTGTGATGATGAAAGTTTCGTTGAAATGAGATGTCTGGGATGAGCCATTTCTTTTGGCTCAAAAGAAAAAAAAATATTTTCCCTTCCTTTACAGGAATTCTTAGAAGCATAGACTGGTAGTGTGTGTGTGTGTGTGTGTGTGTGTGTGTGTGTGTGTGTGTGTGTTTTGGGGGAAGAGGGCAAGGATGCAATTATCTTGTTGTATAATGTCCATTGTTTTCCCAAATTTAGTAATTTGCATTCCACTTTCATAATCTTTGCCCCTTTTCTTGCCATGCATAGTAATGTTTTGCTATTCTTTTTTACCTAATAGATTTGTTTTAAAAGGAAACTGATGTCATTGTTAAATGGGAAACTTGTACCACTAGCTTATAAATATAGGTGACTATATATTTATATGCATGCATACATATAGTTCAAACCAAACTGTGTTATTAAATTCCAGCTAAATTTTGCTGAGTGTGAGAAGCTATATTCTGTGCAATTCCATTTATGGGACATTTTGGAAAAGGCAAAACTGTAAGATCAGTGATGGGCAAAGGGTGGGAGGAGGGGTTGATTTTAGAGGGGTGGCCCAAGGGAGCTTGGGGGGATGAAACTGCTCTGTAACCTTATTGTAGGGGTCGTTATGCATGTGTTCAAATTCATGCACCAAAAATATTTTACTGTATGCTATCTTAAAAATGAAATAGTTAAGTGCTAGTCCTATGTTGTGGCCTGAAGAAGTTCTGAGCTTGGAGCCTTGCTCCATCTTTGTGGGTAAAGAGACTATGGCAGATTCAGAGAGGTGCTAAAAAGTTAATAGCACCGCCGAAACCGGTTTGGCTCAGTGGATAGAGCGTCGGCCTGCGGACTGAAAGGTCCCAGGTTTGATTCCAGTCAAGGGCATGTACCTGGGTTGCGGGCACATCCCCAGGAGGAGATGTGCAGGAGGCAGCTGATCAATGTTTCTCTCTCATCGATGTTTCTAACTCTCTATCTCTCTCCCTTCCTCTCTGTAAAAAATCAATAAAATATATTAAAAAAAAAAAAGTTAATAGCACCAACGGAGTCTTTCCCTGGTTGTTCATTTGAAATATTCAATGAAATTTTAAAAAGAAGGAACTATCCCTGGGAAATTCTTTGTTATTTTCTACCAGGGAAATGATCCTTGCAAGAATCCCTGAACTTGTTTGGAACCCTCAGTTTATGGGCTGTATTTGTGCCAAATATGGATCCAGGCATGAGTGACCCCTCCCTTCCTTTTTCCCCTCCCCCCCAGAGTAGTCCAGCTGATGCCTGTGTAGGTTTATTTCCCTTCCCACTGGCTGAGGGTGGCCACCACCAAGATGGACTCCAGGTGATGGATGAGATGAATGAGAACTTTGTGGGACAACATTCATTCATTCATTCATTCAACAATATTGAGTGCTGTCTACACGTCAGGCATGGTATTAGATGCTGGGGATAAAGTGAGCAACATAGAATAACCCCTGCCCTTACAGAGCTTTCAGTCTGGTGGAGGATAAATAATGAACAATATGTACACAAAGTTATTATATAATTACAAGTTATCTATATATATAAAAGCCTAAGTGACCATTCGACCAGTAGCTATGACATGCACTGACCATCAGGGGGCAGACGCTTAACGCACAGGCATGGAAACATGGAACAGACTGATGAATCTCAGAGGGAAGTGGGGGGAAGGTGGGAAGAGATTAACCAAATATCTTATATGCATACTAGAGGCCCAGTGCATGGATTCCTGCACTGGTGGGGTCCCTTTGCCTGGCCTTTGTGGATCAGGCCAAAACCAGCAGTCCAACATCCCCTGAGGGGTCCTGGATTGTGAGAGGGTGCAGGCCAGGCTGAGGGACCCCACTGGTGCATAAATCCATGCACTGGGCCTCTAGTTAGTACATAATTAAGTCCTATGGGAAAAGGGCAAGATGATACAAAGAGACCTTCAAGGGAACTATTTAGATGTGTGTGTGTGTGTGTGTGTGTGTGTGTGTGTGTGTGGCAGGGGGATGGGGTAAGATGCCCCTCTGTGAAAGAGGAGTTAGCCACACCAAGAATGGAGGGAAAAGCATTTTAGGCAGAGGGAACAACATGTGCAAAGGCCATCACTCAGGAATGCAGCCCAGTGTTTTAGTGCACGGGTTGGCAAAGTATTCTATGAAGCTCAAATGTGGCCTTTAACCTAAGAGTGTTTTTTAAAAAATATTTTTAAGTTATTGACAAAAGAATAATAATTAATGACACGTGAAAATTGTGACATTCAAGTTTTGGTGTCCATAAACTGGAACACAGACACACCCACTCAATTATGTCAGCTGTCTTTGTCAAGTGCAGGTGGGGCTGGAAAAGTGTTCAGGGCTGTTGGGTTTTTATTTTCCTTTTATTGCTGTGATGGATGTTATGTTAAACATTTCAGTGATGGCTTTATTGTGCTTGTTTTGAGGATTTAAGTAAATGGGACAGTTCAAAAACTCAATATGTTTTGATTACAGCAAATTTTGACTTATTTTAAAGCCTGCATAACTTATTTGGGGATTGAGCAAAAAAGCATTCACATAGTCAGCTTATCCCAGCTTTTTCTCTTCCCTTTTCCCCCACAGTGCTTGTGTTTTACTCTTTTTAAAAACTGGGTTCCATGTTTAAATTACTGCGATTTGGAAAAATTCTTGTCTCCTTTTTTGTCTTTACAATTCTTTTTTAAATTGTAGTAAAATATACATAACATTATATTTATCATCTTAACCATTTTTAAGTGTGCAGTTCAGTAGTGTTAAGTACTTTCGCATCGTTATGCAACCAATCTCCAGACCTTTTTTATCTTGCAAAACTGAAACTCTATACCTATTAAACAACTCTCTGTTTTGTATTTCTGTGAGTCTAACTACTCTAGATAACTCACACAACTGGAGTCATACAGTTTCTGTCTTTATCTGACTGGCTTATTTCACTTAGCATAATGTCCTTAAGGTTTAACCATGTTGTATCCTGTGTCAGAATTTCATTCCTTTTTAAGAATGTAAAATTTTTATTTTATTTTTTCCATCACCATTTATCCCCTCTATATCCTCCTGCACCTCTACCCAATCCCCCCCCCCATACACAATAATTTCATGCCTTTATAAGAATAAATACTATTCCATCGTGTGGCTACACCAATTTTGTTTATACATTCATTCATGGATGAACACTTGAGTTTCTTTCACTTTTTGTTTTTTTGTAAATCTCTTTGAAACCGTGCTTTTGATACTTTTGGATATATACCCAGAAGTAGGAATGCTGAATCGTGTAGCAATTCTATTTTTAATTATTTGAGGAACCACCATATTGTTTCCCATTGTGGCTGTACCATTTTACATTCCCACCAACAGTGCACAAAGGCTGCAAATTGTTCACATGTTTACTAACAGTTCTTATTTTCTGTGGGGTTTTTTTTTTCATATTGGCCATCCTAATGGATATGCGGTGATATCTCATTGTGGTTTAGATTTGAATGTCTTAATAATTAGCGATGTGAACACCATTTCATATACTTGTCGGCCATTTGATTATTTTCTTTGGGGAAATGTCTATTCAAGTCCTTTGCCCAGTTTCTCATCTGGTCACTTGTGGGGGTTTTTTGTGGCTGCATCATAGGAGTTCTTTCTATCTTCTGGATCCTAACCCGTGTTCAGATATGTGATTTGGAATTATTTCCTCCCATTCCATGTGTTGCCTTTTCACTCTTTTGATTACGTCCTTTAATGCACAAATTTTGATATAGTCCAGTTTGTCTACTTTGACTTTTGCTGCCTGTGCTTTCTTTCACGTCTAAGAAATCACTGCTAAATTCAGTGTCATGAATCTTTTGCCCTGTTTTCTTCTAAGAGTTTTATAGTTTTAAGTCTTACTTTTTTAGGCTTTGGATCCATTTTCAGTTAAATCTTGTATACAGTGTAGGGTACGAGACCAACTCCAGTCTTCTGCGCGTAGATATGCAGTTTCCCCAACACCGTTTGTTGAAAAAGCTGTTCTTTCCCCATTGAGTGGTCTTGACAGGCTTGTAGAAAATCATTTGACCCTATAGAAGAGGGTTTATTTCTGGATTCTCTGGTCTCTTCCACCGGTCTATGTGTCTGTCGTTATGCCAATTCTTGCCTCCTTTTACACTACTTTGTTCATTGTTTTTCTTTTTTTAACCCTCACCCGAGGATATTTTTCCATTGATTTTTAGAGAGAGTAGAAGAGAGAGGGAAAGATAGAGAGAAATATTGATGTGAGAGAAGCACATTGATTGTTGCCTCCTGCACGAGCTCCGATCAAGGCCCGGAGCCTACAATCGAAGTACATGTCCTTGACCTGAATCAAACACGGGTCCCTTCGGTCCACAGCCAACGTTCTATCCACTGAGCCAAACCGGCTAGGGCTCATTGTTTTCTTTTCTTTGTTTGTTTTGGGGTTTTTTTTTTAATGTAAAAAAGCCTTTTTTTCCCTCCTGGATCAAAATTGTGATATTTCTGTTATCTATCTTTAATGGGGGAGAAAAACTCTGCCTCCATTTCCCCTTCTACTTGAGCAATCTTCATGGATTGTTTGAATGAAGTAAGTAACTAAATAAGTAAATTAAAAAGTGAGGAAGTCAGTCTACTAATATGTGGGAGATGGTCAAGTGTAGTTAAGATATTTATGTTAAAGTCCTTGCCCTGCCTACTATCTGTGAAATTTGGAGAAGTTACCAAGTCCTCTAAACCTCAATTTCCTCATCCATGTAATGGGAGCATGAAGAGTCCCTCGCGCTGAATCGAGTGCAGGTTCTGGGCAAGTATGTGCTTACATTGCTCTGCTCCAAAACTGGCTCAGAGTAAGCAGCAGAATTTATGCCTCAAAAGTACACATTTCCTTACTCTGTCCATTTCACTTCCTAACTTAGATCTCACTTTCACCCAAAATGTTCACTTCTTTCTCTTTTTTAATTCTATAAATTTTTCTTCACATCATTGACTTAGAGAGTTGGAAAAGCCCTTCTAGACCTCTCCTGTTCATGTCAGTTTAAGTGGTCATTGCCAAACACAGAGTGGGTGGGAGAAGTGGTGATTTTGTCTCCTGAAGACATTTGGCAGTGCCTGGCCCTAGCTGGCTGTCACAACTTGAGGAGGGTGCTGCTGGCACCTGTAGGCAGAGACCAGCGCTGCTGCTAAACATACGACGATGCACAGGACAGCCCCACAGCAGAGAATTATCTGGCCCCAGATGGCAGTACTGCTGAGAAGGAAACACCTAGTTTAACTGAGGCTAATCCTGATGGCTTTGTTTTCCTATATTAGCGTCTTACACTTGCCTTTTTGCAAGCTGCATTTGATACTGACCGAGTGTAATCCAGAGAAAAGGAGAAAAGGTCAGTTTGGGGACTATTCCTGGTTATGCTTCTGAGGTGACAATGTGAAAATGAATACCCTACTTATATGTAGCTGTTAGGAATTAGTACAACGTCTTGGGGCCCATCGTCCTTAGGAACTGAAAACACGGAAACCAAACAACCTGGCAAAACCACTTCCAGGTCTCTTCCTTGGAGAAGCTTTTTTTCATGAATGCGAAGAGATGGCGGCTGGGATGCACACTGATCATTTAATAGTGAAAAATGGGGAACGGCCTAAATGTCCATCAGTAGGAGAAGCACTAAATATGCTGGTCATAAAATGGAATAGTGCATAGCCATTACGATGAACAAACTTCTAGAACTAGCCATAGTTACTAGAACTACCAACATGGAGAGATCTCAAAGCCAATTTTATGTTTTTAAAAAAAGGCAAGTTGCAGAAAATATGTAGGATATGAAATAGCCATAGACACAGCCTTTATGTGTGAAGCGACAGTATTGTCACGCATTGACACACATATGTGCCTTCACTCGTTTCCTGGGGCTGCTGTAACAAGGTACCACCGCCTGGGTGGCTGACATAACCAAAACGTATCGTATCACAGTTCTGGAGTCTGGAAGTCTGAACACAAGGTGTTGAGCGTGTAATGGTCCCTCTGACGCCTGTAGAGGAAGGATCCTCACTTGCCTCTTCCAATTTCTGGTAGCCCCGGACTCTCCTTGTCTTGTGGCAGGATAACTCCTGTCTTCACACGGTGTCCTCCCAATGGCTGTTCATACATGCCTCCCTCGGTGCACATCTGTGTCCACATTTCCCTTTTCCATAAGGACATCAGTCATATTGGATTAGGGCTCGCCTTCATGACCTCATTTTTAACCAGTTAACTGCGTTGTGTCCAAAACAGAAACCATCCCCATTTCTTCCATTTGCGCCGGAATATTTACAAATTTAAGTTACCATAATTTTCTTTACAAACCCAGAGATGTCATTTAACAAGTCTGATTTTAAAATTGGGCGACCAGAGTTGATATGCGAGGTTTGCGGCTATAGACACGCGTGGCACCTTGTGGGGGAAGTCTGCTGCTTGCGTCTATAGGTGCTTATGGCATACAAAAATATATATATATTAGAGGCCTGATGCACGAAATTTGTGCAGGAGTGGGCCCTCCTTCCCCTGGCTGCTGGCACCGGCTTCCCTCTGTCACCCGGGACCCAGGCTTCCCTCTCAGCCCCAGCTTCATCCAGAAGGTCATCCTGTCTAATTAGCATATTACACTTTTATTATTATAGATATATATATTTACTTATTTCAGAGAGGAAGGGAGAGGGAGAGAGAGAGAGAAACATCAATGGTGAGAGAGAATCATTGATTGGCTGCCTCCTGCATCCCCCACACTGGGGATAGAGCCCACAACCCAGGCTTGCACCCCAACCTGGGATCGAACTGTGACCTCCTGGTTCATAGGTAATCGCTCAACCACTGAGCCACGCTGGCCAGGCCTTATGACCTCATTTTAACTTTATTACCTGTGTAAAGACTCTATTACCAAATAAGGTCACAGTCTAAGATTTCAACATATCTTTTTCCGGGGACACAATTCAACCCCTACCAGTGGTCAAAGTATAAACAGTATGACCTGAAAGTCCCACACCAAATTCATGGTGGTGGTGGTTTCCGGACAGAGAAGAAGGGGGACGTCAGTGGGAAGGTGGATTGGGGAGGGGTGTAGAGAGCTCCAGTTTTACCGGGAACGTTTCATTTCCTGGGTAAAATAAACACAAATCTTGAATTAATACGAAAAGGATTAGTATTTGCTAATATTTGCTCTTTTATTCTTTTACTTGAGTTTAATTTTTTAAAAGTGATTAAGAGAAAACAAGAGGGCACGTGAGCCAGCATTTCTCACTTGCGTGTGCACCTGACCGAGCTGTACAGTATGAAATAGACTTTTATAGAAGTCAAAGTCCTCTGTTTTTCAGCATATGTGGCTCTGCCAGCGTATGTGGCTCAGCAACTTGGAAAATTCAGACTTCAGACCGATATCGGAGGTTCTAACCGTTTGTAAATCATCTGCCCTCCAGCTCCTATTGAAAGCTATCCAGAGAGCAGCCCCCCGCGTGGCTGGCACAGGTTCCCACAGCATCTTCAGACCAGGTCGGTTTGTGCAGTTTGCATCCATTTGGAACAAAGTGAGGAAAATAAGGACAGAGGGGGAAGTTTTTATGAAGTTGAACCTATTCAATTAACTGGCCGCCCTTCCTTTTGAGATTGGAACCTTCTCCTTAAAAAAAAAAAAAGTCCCTAAAATGTTTTATGAAATAATAGTGATAGTGGACTGTAACTGTTATTGTTTTTAATGTTCTTATTTAGCAAAAATAAAATGTTTCTTACTCTCAGATTTTTTTTTTAATTTGGTTGGTCTTCTAAATCAAACGATTTAGAGCTAGTTAAGAATTTCTATAGAACCACTTTGATCATTTTGTCTCTGGGTCTTAAATATGTATGTATTTTGTATCATTTATAGGAGTGTAGCTAGATAAGCAACGTTGATTTTAATTAGGTTTAGAGGTTTACCTTGCTATCTGTTGGCACAACAAAGTTCACCCCCTTAGAAAAATAAATAGAAGGTACACCTGATATGAGAATGTGTGGTTTGCTTTGCCTCTTAGAGGGTGTTGTCTTGCATTTGGTGATCAAGTTTATTGTTTTATAAGCCCTGGTTTCTCTTTCCTTATCTTTCAGGTAATAAATGGCTTCAATTGGCCAAATTAACCTTTGCCCAGTTCACAGCTGCATGGCCATGATATTGTGGCCTGGGCCTGGGCAGGAGATGAGATCAGAGAAGAACCATGACCAGCATCCTCTGCTGGTACACGCATTCTTTTTTTATAGCGACATGATATTCTGTTGTGCAGAAGAGAGATTTGCTCCACCCCCTGTGGCTGGGCTTTTGGATTGGTTCCAGTTTTGTGTTATTATGCACAAGGCTTGGCCTGATAACCCTGAATGACTCCAAGTCCCTGAATTTTGGGAGGTCATTTCAGCAGCTGCAGAAAAGAGCTTGTGGGTGGCTTGCCTTGGCCTATGCTGGCATAAGATCGGCAAAGCTAAGAGGCAGCAGAGCGCTAGATAAGCAGCCTGAATGTGACCTCATCACGGTTTTAAAATGTACAGTAAGTCCTCACTTAATGTCATCCATAGGTTTTGTGAAATGAGGTGTAACAAAACCAATTTTAGTATCGGCTAGTTGGTATAAACAAGAGTTAAGTTCCTACAGCATCTCATTAACATTATAATGAAAGGACATTGAACAAAACTGTGAAGATCTACTGTGATTTCATCTTGTATTTCCTGGACAAGCTGAATGACAAATGGGAGGTTATTGTGATCACCCATTCGAACCAGGAGCCTTGCAAGATCAAACAGGGAGTCCACAGCGAACAGATTTAGCAAACATTTTTTTTTTATTGCTTAAAGTATTACAAAGGGTATTACATATGTGTCCTTCCCCCCCCCCCCCCCCCGCCCTTGACAATCCCCTGGCCACCCCTACTTAGCAAACATTTAAGTGCTTGAGAGTGTGACTGAAAGCCACAGAAGCAGGGAAAGGGGGGGCCCTAAGTCCGCAGTTGGCAAGCTGCGGCTCGCAAGCCACAGGCGGCTCTTTGGCCCCTTGAGTGTGGCTCTTCCTAAGCCTTAGGAGTACCCTAGTTAAGTTAATAACAATGTACCTACCTATATAGTTTAAGTTTAAAAAATTTGGCTCTCAAAAGAAATTTCAATCATTGTACTGTTGACATTTGGCTCTTTTGACTAATGAGTTTGCCGACCTAGGTCCTAAGTGGAATGTCAAAGGAGGACTCAATAGCTGTTTCTGTGGCCCTAATTGGTACTAGAAGGTACTAGAGCAGTAAAATTTGGAGGGGGGAAAGTATAGTAACCTCTGTGCTTTATCCAGGGCACAAAGCAAAATTATTCCTTTGAAGGGCAGGATATTTGTTCTTTCAACAGTGAATAGGAAACTATAAGTAAGGTGCTTAGAAGACCACGCCCACTGTATTTGACCATTCATACATGACTATTTCCCTATAGTTATTTCCTCCTTCCTCTTCTTTCCCAATCCTTTTCTGTGGGCTTAGCTCTTTGTTTGTTTAGGAATTTGTCCCAGTGCAGGGGATAGTAGTTAGAGCACTATCTGTGCTTGGATTGTGAAAAAGACACGGTACACAAAGCTTCTGTCTAATGACATTAGTAGAACTGAGAACTGTATCAATAAATTTAAAACTAATTGTTGGCTGATCACATATGTCTATCTATCTATTTATCCATCCATCTACCTACTTTCTACTTATCTGTCACCTATCTTTGTGTTTATGTGTGTGTGTATCTATGTGTGTGTGTGTGTACTATATGAATCTGTATATGAATCTATATATATAAAAGTCTAAGCGACCATTCGACCATTCGACCATTCAACTGGTAGCTATGATGCACACTGACCACCAGGAGGGAGACGCTCAACGCACAGGCATGGAAACATGGAACAGACTGATGAATCTCAGAGGGAAGGGGGGAGAGTGGGAAGAGATTAACCAAAGATCTTATATGCATACTAGAGGCCTGGTGCACAGACTCGTGCACTGGTGGGGTCCCTCAGCCTGGCCTGTGGGGATCAGGCTGAATCCGTGCACCAGGCCTCCAACATCCCCTGTGGGGTCCCAGATTGCAAGAAGGTGCAGGCCTCTAGTAAATATACATGAATCAATTTGTCAAAGTTTCTAATAAAAAGATTATCTTGTATCAGTCAGGCTAGGCTAAGCTCTGGCACATCAAGAAACGAGTTCAAAATCTCAATGACTTCACATATAAAAGTTTCTTTCTTGCTCAAAAAAAAGCTATTGTGGGGCCCTGGCTGGTGTGGCTCAGTTGGTTGAGTGTTGTGCCATGCACCAAAAGGTCACTGGTTGGATTCCTGGTCAGGGCACATGCCTGGTTTCAGGCTCAAACCCCAGTAGGGAGTGTATAGGAGACAGCCAATAGATGTTTCTCCTTCACAGCAATGTTTCTCTCTCCCGCTCCCTTCCTCTCTCCCTAAAATCAATAAAAAACATACATTTTTTAAAAGCTATTGTGGGTTCATGGAGGCGGAGGTGGCTGTGTTCCATTTAGTCATGCAGGACCCCAGGCTGATGAAGGAGACCCTATCTGAAGTGTCACTGGTTGTCTTGGCAGAGAAAAGGGGAGCCAGAGGGTTGTGTTTGGGCTCTTAAATCCTTTGGCTCGGAAGTATCACAGCCACTTATGCTCACAGCCCATTGGCTGGAAAGGCCGTATGCCACTGCCTTCCTGCAAGGTGGCTGTTCATCTCCTCGCAGTGACCTGGAGGGGACGCCACAGCCTCCTCCCCACCCTCCTCCTGCTGCTCATCCGGGATTGCTAGAGCTCCTGAGCCCTTTGCTGGCCACCCTGAGCCCTGATTTTATTATGTGGTTATCTGATCCCTTGGGAAGGGTTCTTATGATACATTATTTTCCAAAATGTATCCTGAGAATAGGTGTGGCCCTCTTGAAAAACTGGTATACTTCCTCTTCCACAAGCAGTGAGTATTAGATCATCTGTCTTGATCACCTTTCAGTCTGGGCTAATCAACTCACAGCAAACCTTGGAGTCCCTATGTCAACTCAGGAATTTTATAACATTGCTCCTTCCTTTACCCGATTATAATACATTTCCTATTTCTTTAATCATGACTTGGTTGAGTGCATGATTTTCATCGTCTACCAACCCCCATCTCTTTTGGAAGTTTCCAGGTTTACATTACACATAAATTAAAATAGAGGTTAAAGAAAAAGATCTTCCATTCAGTGAATGCTTCCTTGGTGCCAGCTGCTTTATGTGCCTTTTCTCATTCATTCCTTAGGGCAACCCTATGAGATGTAATTGTCCGCACTGGATGAGTAAGGAAACAAACTCACACAGCCCACACAGCCAGCAGAGGGAAACTAAACCCACTCTACTTATGCCAAAGGCTGGGTTCCTAACCACTTTTATTTTACATCACATAGACAGATGATTTCATTCAGGTAATGGGTCCTGTCCTCACCCAGCTTTTGCTTTCATTAATTCAGACTTTCTGTGATCTATGAAAATTGGAAATGTTTGTGAGCCAGAATCTTTCATTTTTTTTAAAGTTGGTATGGTGGGCTCTTGGGGAAATAGAAGGTTTTGTATTATAGCTTCTGGTTTCAATCTTTTTCATTTTCTTTTTAAAATTAAGAAGTAATATATTTACAGAGTTGTGCTTAATGAATTTACACACACACACACACACACACACACACAGGTAACCACCACCTAGATCAAGATCTAGAACATTCCCAGCACCCCAGAGTTTTCCTCACATCATTTTCCATCTCCTCCTTTCCCCAAGCTAACTGATATTTTGACTTGTATCACCATTTACTAGCTTGCCTGTTCTTGAACTTTATATAAATACTAGGGGCCCAGTGCACGAAATTCGTGCACTGGGTGTGTGTGTGGGGGGGAGTGTCCCTCAGCCCAGCCTGCCCCCTCTCACATACTGGGAGCCCTCAGGCGTTTTCCCCCATCACCCTCCAATCGCAGGATCAGCCCCTTGCCCAGGCCTGACGCCTGGGCCAGAGGCGTCAGGCCTGGGCAGGGGACCCTCATTTCCCCCCATCACTGGTTCTGCCCCCAGCCCAGGCCTGGTGCCTCTGGCCCAGGTGTCAGGCCTGGGCAGGGGACCCCCAAACCCCTCCGATTGCTGGCTCTGCCCCTTGCCCAGGCCTGATGCCTCGGCCAGAGGCGTAGACCCCCATCTCCCCCCGATCACTGGCTCTGACCCCCGCCCAGGCCTGAGGCCTGTGGCCCAGGAATCATGCCTGGGAAGGGGACCCCCATCTCCCTCTGATCGCTTGCTCCACCCCCCGCCCAAGCCTGACGCCTCTGACCCAGGCTTCAGGCCTGGGCAAGGGGACCATCATATCCCCCCAATCCCTGGCTCCGCCCCCCACCCAGGCCTGATGCCTCTGCCAGAGGAGTTGACCCTCATCACCCTCCGATCACCAATCACCAGATCGGCCCCTTGACCAGGCCTGAGGCCTCCAGCAGAGGTGTCAGGCCTGGGCAGGGGACCCCCAGCTCCCCGCGGTTGCAGGCTCCGCCCCTGCCCAGGCCTAACGCCTCTGGCCTAGGCGTCCGGCCCGGGCAGCGGGGACCCACAGCTACAGCGGCCCCACGATCGTGGGCTCCGCTTTAGGCCCAGGCAAGGGACCCCTAGCTCCTGGGACTGTCAGCTTCGACTGTGCCCAGCTCCCATTGCTGGCTCCACCCCTACTTCCTGCTATCACTGGCCAGGGCGGCAAAGGCACCTGATTCTCCGATCATGGCTGGAGCTCTTAGCTCCCCCCTGGGTTTCCGATCACTGTCAGTGGCAGGGGGCTTCTTCCTGCTTTCCCTTTCACCTCCCTGCATTGTGCCTACATATGCAAATTAACCGCCATCTTGTTGGCAGTTAACTGCCAATCTTAGTTGGCAGTTAATTTGCATATAGCCCTGATTAGCCAATGAAAAGGGTATCGCCGTACGCCAATTACCATTTTTCTCTTTTATTAGTGTAGATTGCACTCCTTTGTATCTATCTCTTTCTCTCATCATTACATCTATGAGGTGCATTCACGTTGTTGAATGTAGCAGTTCAGTCTTGGTTCCTGCTGTGTGGTATTTCATCTTAGGACCATGCCACCATTTATTTACTCATTCTGCTGTTGAATGACATGGGTATTGCTTTCAATTTCTGGCACATAAGGGGGGCGGGGAAGCTGCTGTGAACATTTTCATTGCCTTTTGGTGGATTTATTAATTTCTTTTTGGCTGGTATTGTTGTACCTATTTTTATCTTCTTGAATTTTGTGGGTATCATTTGGCTTGTTAGATTTAATAGCTCAGGTTTTTATAGGTCATGGAAGTCCTAGACCAGTGATCGGCAAACTGCAGCTCGCAAGCCACGTGCGGCTCTTTGGCCCCTTGAGTGTGGCTCTTCCACAAAATACCGACTTCTGCACACGGGCCACGAAGTTTCAATCACACTGTACGTGCGCACCCGCACATGGTATTTTGTGGAAGAGCCACACTCAAGGGGCCAAAGAGCCGCATGTGGCTCACGAGCCGCAGTTTGCCGACCACTGTCCTAGACCATAAGTATGTTAATATCTAGTCTTAAAATATAAAGAAATGAATGGGTTCAATTTCCATCTTATGAAAAATAATTAGTAACAAAGCATAGTATTTAGTCTTCAGAGTACTCACAGTTTGTGTAGATGTTTTTGTTTGAAAAACTTGGCATATTGGTCAGAATACTTCTCTTTCATTTGCAAATTACAGAAACCCAATTCAAAATAACTTAAGTCAAAAGGGAATGTAATGAACCAAGTATTCAGTGGTTGTCTGCCTTCAGGCATGGCTGGATCCAGGTGCTTCAAAAATGTCAATAGCGCCCTAGCCAGTTTGGCTGGTTTGGCTCAGTGGACAGAGCAACGGCCTGCGGACTAAAGGGTCCCAGCTTCAATTCCAGCCAAGAGCACATGCCCGTGTTGTGGCCTCGGTTTCCCCCGCCCCCATACTCCCTTCCCCATAGGGGATGTGCAGGAGGCAGCCAATCAGTGATTCTCTCTCATCATTGATGTTTCTATCTATCTCTCTCCCTTCCTCTCTGAAATAAATTTAAAAAATTTTTTAAATGTCATCAGCATTTGATTGTGGGGGGCTGTTTCTCTCTTTTCCATGTCCCGCATGGAAAAGGAAACAGTCCATTTGCTGAGTGGAGGAGCTGGGGATTAAGAAATTAAAGAAAGACCAAGATGCAGAAATAGATTTTAAGCTGGGGCCAGGTGGGCGCCATCCTCTCTGATGGAGAGGCGGCAAAGGCGGCCTGAGCCACACAGCAGGTTTATTTTAAAGGCCTAGATTTACATATCTAGTTCCACCCCTGCCTGATTAACATGTCCAGCCTTATTGGAGAAGCATGTCCCAGGGCGTGGCTCTGCCTATGCTCTGAGTTCAGCTGACAATAATTATAAGCAAATGCCTAGGTGCCTCCCGGGCGGCCCTCTACATTTGATTTCTATTTCTATTAATCTCTTGGCTCTGTTCTCTCCCCTGTTGACATCAGAGAGCTTCTCTCTTCCCAACATGTCTGACCAAAGTCCCAGAATTGAATCTTATTGGTTATGACCCTGACCCAATCCTGTGGCCAGAAAGAAAATAATTCTGATTGGTTCATATGTCCACACCTGGACTGAGAGTGGGGCTGTTCCTCAAGGAAAACTGTTTCCATAAGAGAAAGAAGCGGATGCTTGGCAGAAACAAAATAAAGAAAAATGGACTTACACTAGGCTGAGAAATATGGAACTGGAAAATGAACATTCTAAGACTATAGGTGATGGAAGAAGGTTAATTGTTTCCAGCTCTGATTACTCACCCGAAAGTCTAACCACTTTTGCTTGCATAAAGATAAATTTGTAAACATTAGCTGAACTTTGAAAATTGTCTACTTCCATTTTTTGAAGGCCTCACCATTCATCTAATGCTGGTTTGCCTGGAGATATTTTTGTCTTTTATTTTCTCTTCCCTCTCCCCTTTCCCATATAGATTTAGTCCACAAATCCTATTGATTATTCCTTTAAATTTTCTCCCCTACTTATTATTATTTTTACTGTTACTACTGATACTACATCAGCAGTTCCAGGCTTATAGTCTATCATTGGAGCAACTCTAGTGACATAAGGACCAGTCTTTCCCAGTAATTCTAGTCAAAGTCTTAGAAGACTGAATAGTGTTATGTACCCATTCCTGAACCAAACCCTGGGGCAGGGGCATGGTGGACAGTGATTGGCCAGGCCTGGGTCATGTGACCATCTTTGGTACTAGGAATGCCATCAGCAATTCCTGTATCACCTGGACCAAGAGTGGGAGAGGGGCAGATGTCCAGAGGAAAATAAGGGCATTGATGCAAAAAAAGGGGAGATGGGTAATAAGCAAGTAAAAGCAACCGATATCTGGGGCCAGCCTGACAGGTTGAGCCGGGCTGAGGCAGGGAGATGGGAAATGAGAAAAGAAAGAAAGACAGGAAAGCGGGATCAGGAGGACTCCAGTTCTTGAGGAACTGAAGCAACTTTATTAGCCACACAATCCTATTTATATACAACACACTGAATCGGAGGTCTGTCAAGAGGAATGTATTCTTTGTTCCTCTTAATCTCTAAGGGAGGGACAGAACAGAAGGACAAGTTCTCAGTACAGCATATCTCAGTAAATAGTTACAGACTTCTTGGTAAGCTATGAAAGGCTATTCTCATTCTACAAAGGTTGCTCTTATTCTACCAATAACCGCCATCCAAACAAATCTGGGAAAACTGTGTGGGTAAGGGTCCCAGCCTTGCTAGCCCCTTTAGGTGCAAGGACCTTGCCAGCTTACATCTGGCCCCCAACAGATATCCAGCACAGTTATAAATCAGAAGTGTTGAAGTTTTGCTTTATAAATTTCAACATATGTCGCGTCTATAGATTAGAGTTCATGGAACTCATAAAATCATATTTTCAAACTGGAAGGGATGGTACCGATTGTCTCCTTACACAAGTCCTCTAGTTACCATTAACCATCTTCCTTCAGGCATTCATACTAATTTATGCTTTGAACTCTAGAACCACTAGTGCAATCAAAGGACTCAAAAAGTCCTTGTTCCTTCCAAGCTTTTGGTTCATAGTACCCCTCCTTCCCAACTGAGGGATTATATTGGTCAGGATAAAAGTTTGGCCACACATATCAGAGACCCAAAAAAACAGTGGTTTCCGTAAGATAAATGTTTCTTTTTTTCTTGACATAAAAGCCCAAGCTGATGTGTCAGCACTGACCTGTGACATCATCACCAACCCAGGCTTCATCCCTCTGTTGAGCTGCTATGCCTGGGGTGGTAGGGTGGGTGCTGCTTTTGTGTGCATGCCCAAGATGGCACACCATCACTTCCGCATTCCAGCCACAAGAAGCAAGGCCTGAGAAGGGGACGCATACCCCTTCCTTTTAGCAGCACAACCTGAAAGTTGTACATATGGCTTTTGCTCACATCCCATTGACCACACTAATGGCCACAGCTGGGTGCACAGGGGGCTGGGAAATGTAGACTTTATTCTGGGCAGCTGAGTACCCAACTATGAAAGAAAGAAGGACAAATACTGGGAGTTAACCAGCAACCTCTGTAGGGAAGAAAGGAAAACATCTGACCTTTTCCTTCCTTTTTGCTTTTCAGATTTAAAAAAGATACCTGAGTCGCGCAAATGCAGGAACACTTGAACATTCCACGGTGAAGGATCTGTCCCAGCATGTCTGCCTATTACAGGAATAATGGGTATGAGGAAGAGCCGGATTACCCTGGTTATTCAGAGTCTCGGAACCACACGCAGGGGTATCTGAACACCCAGGATTATCCAGGTTCTCTGAACAACTCCGCTTACACCAAAACCAGGGGGAACCCATACTCTGCAGACTCCAGAACAAGTCCAGACTATCCCCGGTCTCTAGCAGAACCAGATTACCCTGGATCTTTGAGTAATCCAGACTATCCTGCCATCAGAAACGATCCGTACTCTGCAGACTCCAGAAGACAACCAGGCTATCACCGGTCTCTAGCAGAACCAGATTATTCCTGGTCTCAGAATAATTCAGACTACTCTGGCACCCGGAGCAATCCATACTCCGCAGGCTCCAGAAGAAGTTCAGACTATCCCACATCTCTGGCAAAGCCAGACGCTTCTTGGAGCAATCCGTACCATCCATACTCATTCAAAGAGCCAGACTACTCTGAATCTCCACGAAATCCTGACTTTGCAGGTTCCAGAGGCAGTGGAAACTATGCGGGCTCCAGAACAAATCCTGATGATCTTGACTTCTTGGGAGAACCAGACTATCCTGGGGCTCAGGGAAATGCTACCCATCCTGGCCCCAGAGCCAATTCCAACTATCCAGGCTTTAGAAGGAATCAAGGATATGCTGGTTCCAGGATCAAACCATCCATAGATACCCTGGGAGAGCCTGATTACCCAGGTGCTGAGAATCAATCTTACTCTCCACACTTTTTAGAGAAACCAGATTATCCCGGTGCTGAGGACTATCAGAACTCTCTACATTTTGGGAGGGAGCCTGATTACCCAAATGCTGAAGATGATCGTGATTATGGCTCTTCCAAGACTCTGGAAATGACCAGGGGGTAAGTGCAGGCATCTCCCTCCCCTGGGGGTGGAGGCTGAATCAATGAAACTCGGTTGGCATTGTTTGGGTTAGGGACACATATTGTGGTTTTCGTGACCTGAAGTTACGGTGAAACTTTCATACCTACCTGTAGACCCTACCTGGGCCATGGACTCTCAGCCTGAGGCTTCAAGCCTTTACCTGAACATAATCTTTCCTCAGCTCTTGCTTGAATAACACCTTCTCCAGGCTCCACCTGGTATCTAATTCCTGTAAAACATTTAGATCCCCCCTGTTTTGACTGGCTACTTTGCAGGCCAAAGGCTTGATAGTTACGACCACAAACATTTTAACCAGAAGTGTATCAACAGGAATGCATTGCAATAAAGAAAATCTTTTGAAGGTCTAACTCCATGAATTCAATTTAATTCTTCAATTGGTTATCTTTATGGCTGAGCCATTAAAAAAAAACTTGTAATCTTCCCTCAATTTTTGGTCATTGACCAATTTTACTAGATGCAGTTCTAGTTTGAGTGACTTAGTTCTACCAAATCTAATTTCTTCCTGGGTTAAAATTTTCAATGTCCATGTTGCCAACAAGATGTAACTCTTTAGTAAGTGTGTGGTTTTTTTAATCGATAATAAGTCCTAGCCAGTGTGGCTCAGATGATTGGAGTGAGATCCTGTACACCAAAAGGTTGTGGTTCAATTCTGGTCAGGGCACATACCTAGGTTGCAGGTTGAATCCCCATACGGGGCAGGCAACTGATAGATGAATGCTTCTCTCTCATCTTTCTCTCTCTTCCTTTCTCTCTCTCTCTCCCTTCCTCCCTCTCTCTCACACACACACACACAAAAATCAAAAACATGCCCTCAAGTGAGGTTTAAAAAAAATTGGTAACAAATTTTACCATGTGAAATTCTAATCAATATGAGTCTCATTTTGCATGTACTGTTTCTACTAGTAATATTTATGAAATCAACAAAAACTAATGGCTTGTTTTATCTCAAGGAACAAGGATATGGGATTTGGGTATGTACCAGGGTCAAAATGTCTTTGTCCTAAATAGTAGGGTTAACAAGACCAGGTCAAATTGTCCTCCTTGGTCTTGTCCTCCCTGCCGGATTCATCATTCCAAAATACACTTCTGACCCTGTCACTCCTTTGCTTCTCATCTTCCATGAGACCCTATTGCCTTTGGGGGAAAGGCTGCACCTGTGAGGACATTTTAAAATGAGGATGCCCTGGGCTAACTGTAATATGCCAGCCAAAGACTTGACCTTCTTTCTCCACTCTTATCCCTTCTCTACCTCAACCTTATATCTAAGATCAGTGTTCTTGATCTTGGCTGATTCGTAGAATTACCCGACCACCTGGGAAACTTTAAAAATAATACAGATGCCTGGGCCCAACTTTCAGAGCTTCTGATTTAATTGTCTGGGTGGGGTCTGGGAATTGGTATACACATAAAATTGAGAACCATTGTTAATTTATTTAAATGAGCCAGATTAACTTATTTTCATACCATTCCCTGTATATATTCAGCACTTTTTGGTCTCATACCTTTATTTATGCTGTTCTTCATCCTTGAAATGCCCTCCTCTTAACTCTTTATGTATGAATTTATCCTTCTAATCTCAGTTTGGATATAGATTCCTACCCCTTCCCCCAAAACTCCCAGCCAGAATTCTTCTCTCCTTCCTCCAAACTACTTGGGCCTATTTTCTGATCCTCAACAATTACTACAGTGGGGCCTTGACTTACGAGTGTCCCAACTAACGAGTTTTTCGAGATATGAGCTGTCTTGACCAATTTTTTGCTTTGAGTTGTGAGCTAAAATTTGGGTTACGAGCCAGCTTCAGATACCCCACCGCTAGTTGGCGCAGCGAACGTCACAGTGAACGCCACAACATCAGCCCAGCATCACATGTCTCACTCGTTCACTTTTTGATTTGACATACGAGTAATTTGAGTTACAAGCTCTGTCACTGAACGAATTAAACTCGTACTTGTATTATTATTGTACAAGGCCCCACTGTACGTGTGTTATTATTGCCTTTGGCTATTTCTAAGACGCTGTACCGGGTTTTATTGGGAGTTCCTTGAGGGTAGATACTCCAAGTCTTTATCTTTATGTCCTCACTTCCCAGCCCATGCCTAATACATGGTTGGTATTTATTTGGCAATTGTAACATGGATGGATGGATGGTTGGATCAATGGATGAATGGGTGACTGTCCTTACCATGCTACTGGATGGATGTTGATCCATCATGTTGGGATTTCAGGGTGCTCAGCAGAACATCTTCAGTCCATCATGGGCGTGTCAGCCCCTTGGGCTTGCTTGCAAGGCAGCATGAAGAATATCCTGAAAACATTGAAATGGAATCCATGGAGATGGCAAATCCCTATGGCCACTCTGATAATGGCTATGGTAAGCATTTGTTAAAATGAGATCATATCCTGGGAAGAAAGTAAAATTCAGTGGACTTAGGGCAACAATCATTAAAGATTTACAGCAATAGAAGAATTGGTGTATCTCTCTTCACTCAAGCACCCACATTACAAGGAATGAGAACTCAGTGTCTAGAGAAGAAGAAGTATCATTAAGTATCAGAGCAGGCCAGGTAGGAGTTGTGCGTACGTGATGTAGCCAACGTCCAGGGTCCATGCCTTGCGGTTATGCGGGGAAATGTGGGTTCAGTGTGGCCAGATCCTCAGATTTTTCTAAAGAAGTGAGAAATCTTTGTTTTTATGTGAATGCCACCCCCCCCCCCCCCGATTTTTACATGCTCCAAAAAAATAATAAAAATGTAAAAAACTCTGAGCTGGGCAACCAAAGTCACTGGTGAGCTAAATTCAGTTTGTGTGCTGCCCGTGGCCAGCTTTAGACAGTCAGCACCTGTGTATTCGAAACCTACTGTGAGGCAGAGGGAGTAAGAGGCAGCTCTGCCCTCAAGTGACTTAAAGCCTGAGTGGGTAGGTGACACCGGCACTTTAAGACTTAAGAAAAGGAGCAGGCAGACTATTAATATGAGAAAAATCCCATCATCTTCAGAACCTGCTATGTAAAGGTTTGGCTCTGGGAGGCAAAGTAAATGCTACCAGTTCTTATGTTGTCAGAGGAAAAGGGGACTGGTTACTGGTCGAGGAAGCCAGTTTATTAAGTCAATGTTACAGGAACTTAGAGCCCACGGGGACAAGAAAAGGTAGGGGTGTTCAGCCAAGAACAGAATGAGGGGCCCAAGTGCTGCTTGGAGCAGATGGAGGGTTGATCAGCCCTGAAGAGGCAGGCGGGGAAGAGTTGGAAGCAGGCAGAGAGGAGCGGGTGGGGTGCATTGCCGTGCACTAATGAGAAACACCCACTGTTACGTGTTTGCATAGAAAACATTCGTTTAATCTATTCCAAACGTTATGCCACGCATGATCAATGGGGCAAAATCAATCCCAAGGGATGAAATTTTATTTTAAAAGGCCGTAAAAAAGCTCCTTCCTTTTTATATATAAAGCACAGATACACATACTGCACATGAATAGGTATACAGTCTAAATGTATAGTCTATCTGTGGTATTAACATTTCATGGGGAAGGGCAATGAGGAAGAAATGTCTAAAAAGACACCTATGGGCCAATAATGAATAAAAGATACTATGTCTGATTTAGAGGCTAAGATGCAGAAGCTCAGAGAGGTTAAGTAACATGCCCAAAGGCATGGCACACAGCGAATAAGTAGCGAACCTGGGAATGGATCTTTGGCGAGAAGTTCCGGAGCCTCCTGCAGTGCAATTTTGTGCATGTTACCATCAGAATGTGCTCCGTTTCCTCTTTGAGGTGTTGAGCCTTTAATGTTTACCATGGGTTGAATCAAAATATGGTGAAATGGGACACTGTCATGAAGACGCTGAGACTGGACTCTGTCCCTAGGAAAATCGTGTCATATTTTACATTCATTTATGCACCATCATAAAATGCTAGGAAGGAACCTCAGTCATCTAGATAAATTTTTTTTTGCTTAAATTTTTTTAAAAATTAAGACTATTTTTTAGGTTTGCGGTAACATTGAGGGGAAGGTAACAGAAATTGCCCATGTATACCCCCAACCCCCACACAAGTAGCTTCTGTTATGATCAAGATCCCCTCCAGCGTTGGTACATTTGTTGCAATCAATGGACCTACGTGACACATCATTATCATCCAAAGCCCATAGTTTACATCAGTGTTCACCCTTGGTGTCATACATTCTATGGATTTGGACAAATGTATAATAGACATGTATCCATCATTATGGTATCATACAGAATAGTCTCACTACCCTAAAGCCCCTTGGTACTCCACCTAGCATCCCTCCCTCCTAGACAAGTATTTTTCAAACAATTAACAAGTTGTGAAATTAATTTTTTAAAATGAAATGGAAAAGAATCAGAATATATCAGAATGCTGTTTATGTAGTCAAGCAAAGTGTTGTTTTGGAAAACTTGTTTTTTAGTTATTCATGTGAAGGTATGTCCTGAATCTCAGTGTAACAATTATTTTTAACTATACTTATAGTCAAATGACAACCACCAATCAAGGCTGTTTGCATTGAATAGCACTGGTTTTGAATTTGTGTCCCATTTTTCACCCAAGTGCTAATCATTAGTCTGTTAGAACCTTGAGGTCAGGGTCTCAGTCTTATTGACCATTGTTTGCTCTGTAATATCTAGTGCGTTGGGATTAATGGTGATGTCTCCTGCCTCTTCATTCCAGTGAACCCTGCTTATGTGGATGAAAGTATCCCTGGCCCAGCTTATGGAAACTCACCGTCTGGAGGTGATTGGTACAAGTCACCCCAAGGTAAGACAGTGACCAAAAATTCAACCCTAGAGACATTGCCATTCAAGCAATGCAGACATTGCCATTTCTTCTTAGCCTCCAGTGTGGTACTAAGCAGTACAGTACTTCCTAAATTTATCATAATGGGGGTTTCTTTTAGACATGAAGAATTTTTTCTCTTCTATATATCAAGGTGGCTTCATTAGGATTCTTCTGGTTGCAAGTGACAGAAACCCAAGTCACACTGGCCCAAAGTGAACTTATTGGCTTGTGCATGGGGAAGGATATGGGGGAAACAAAGAATTGAAGGTAGAATTACTTTCCGGCACCTGTACAGTGCCTGACACATTACTAGTGCTCAGAGATATTTGTTGAATGAGTTACAGCAACCAGGGTCTCTGCATGTGAAGCCAGGGGTTTATTGCCACCTGGACTCTCTTTTCCTCCATCAATTTCTCACCTGTGCTGGACTTCTCCACAGGCCAGGGAGCTTGACCAATAGCAGGACTAGATACACACCCTCAGCTCAACAACCTCATCAGAAAGTCTTTCTTTCTCCCTGGGTCTGTTAAGTCAATGCTGAGAAATGACTCTGTCCAGCACTTTTTGGGGCCATATGCCCACACGTGGACTAATCATTTTTACCATGGGGAGGAAGATTGGGTCACATGTTCATTCTGTGGCTAATAGATCTAATGGTGAGGTGGCAGCACATTGATCAACTTTTTTCTGAATCATCATATAAGTATTAATGGTGGTGGAGTGTAGAAGCAGTTGGACTGGTGAAAGACAGAAGGCTTTGAAATCAGTCGGGAAGCTTTGCAATGACCGCTGTGTGTCACAATAAAGGTCTGGTCAGAGGCAGAGACTAAGAAAGAAAAAGGATACCCAATCAGTGTTGCTCAGTGGTTAAGTGTCAACCCATGAAACAGAAGGTCATGTTTTGATTCATAGTCAGGGCACATGCCCGGGTTACGGAATCAGTACCCAACTGGGGTATGTGCAGGAGGCAACTGGTCAATGATTCTCTCTCATCATTAACGTTTCTATCTCCCTCTCCCTTTCTCTCTGAAATCAATAAAAAGAATTTTTTTAAAAGAAATAAATAAAAATGAAGAAGCAGAGGAGAGAGGCCATGGAATGCTGGAACCTAGAGGCAAATCTGTGAACAGTAAACAAACCCATGGCGTCCTCTACCTAACAACAAAAATTGAGGAGTTCCATGACTTAACACTATAGTATTTCTCACCTTCAAGCCTCCCATCTCATATGATAACTAGAGGCCCGATGCATGAAATTCGTGCAAGGGGCTCAGCCCTCACAGCCCCAGTAGCTGCCTCAGCCCTCACAGCCCTGGCTTCCTCCAGAAGGTCGTCTGTAAGGTCATCCGGACAGTTGTTCCACTGTTCCACCATCTGGTCTAATTAGCATATTACGCTTTTTATTATTATAGAAATGTAGCCTCATTCTTAAGAGCCTTCTCAAGGGGGTGTGTATCTTCCACAAAGGTTAGCTATTGCTACTTGGGAGAGAAAACCATGGGGACATAAACAATCTCCTTTTGGTTCCCACTGGAGCACAGAATGACTTTAACTTTGGGGAAAAGAAAAGTCTTTAAACTTCGTCAGACTGCTCTATCTAGCCAGCATGAGGTTTGGGGCTCTGGTAAAAGAGGAGCCCCCAGGAAGCAGAGAGAGGTAAAGAAATGAAGGACCCAAAAATGAACCTGGCTTTCTTCACTGTTTGCTTTGAGTTAGTTCTGATTCTCCAACCATGTACAGTTCATTGGAGGACAGCCTTCTGATCAAGGGCCACTTCGATGGATTATGCTGTGCACCTAAGGGAGCACCTGGCACAGGGTGGGTGCACATAAATAGTCATTCTTTTATGAATGAAGGAGCAATACATCAACATCTTGTTGCATGAAGGGACCAGGATGAAGTGATTAAGAGGCCCCGCTTTGGGGCCAGACAGAGCTGGGTTTGCTCTGCTACTTTCTGCTTTAGTGACCCCAGTTTTCTTGCTATAAAATTGGAGTTATTAGGATACCTACTTCATAGGGTGATGATGAAAATTAAATAATATACTCTATTTAAGGTACTGGTCTTGCCATAATGGCAGATATTACTGTTCATTATCGTTGGTGGGGAGGAGAAGAGTTCTAGTCCAATCCTGCTGTTTAATGAGTGTGACAGGGAGGAGGTCGGTTCATTTCTCTGTACCTCAGTTTCTCCAATTGTTAAATAAGCAGCTGGGCTGAGGGGATTTCCAAATCGGGTCACTGGGATAGGAATCGTGTTCAGGCGCCTGGCACTGAAATTGCCGGTGGCTTAGCAACAAAGGGGTTTATTTTTCTCACGTAACAGGAAATGTGGAGGGACGGAGTCAATGTTTGCACGGCAGCTCTGCCCATGTGTCCTCAAGGACTGAGGCGCCTTCCATAGCTTTTTCCTCCACCAACCTCAGCAGGTGAATGTTTTTCCTCCTGTTTTCAAAAGGGTGGCCTCTAGTCAGGAGGAAAACCAGGCCAACTGTCACCTTTTATTTTCTATTTATTTATTTTTTTAAATATATTTTATTGATTTTTTACAGAGAGGAAGGGAGAGAGACAGAGAGTTAGAAACATCAATGAGAGAGAAACATTGATCAGCTGCCTCCTGCACATCTCCTACTGGGGATGTGCCCGCAACCCAGGTACATGCCCTCAACCGGAATCGAACCTGGGACCCTTCAGTCCGCAGGCCGACGCTCTATCCACTGAGCCAAACCGGTTTCGGCCAACTGTCAGCTTTTAAAGGGCATTCTGGCACAGAACGGAATTTGGAATCTCAGAAGGAAGGCAGGGGAGGGTGGGTGGGTGAGCAGTGATCAACCAAAGAACTTGTATGCATATATGAATAACCCATGGACACAGACATAGGGTGGTGAAGGCCTGGGGGTTGGGAGCAGGCTAGAAGGTGTCCATGGGGAAAAAGGAGGACATATGTAATACTTTCAACAATAAAGATTTAATAATAAAAGATAAAGGGCATGCTGCCCTAGCTGGTTTGGCTCAGTGGATAGAGTGTCAGCCCGTGGACTGAAGGGTCCTGGGTTTGATTCCGGTCAAGGGCACGTACCTCAGTTGCAGGTTTCCCGGGCCCTGGTTGGGGTTAGTGCAGGAGGCAACCAATTGATGGGTCTCTCTCACATCGATGTTTCTCTCTCTCTCCCTCTCCCTTCCACTCTCTCTAAAAACCAATAGAAAAATATCCTCAGGTGAGGATTAACAAACAAAATAAAAATAAAAGGCATTCTGGAAGCTACATGTTTCATTGGCCAAAATGGGGTCTTGGGTCCACCCTTAGCCACAAAGGAAGCTGGGAGAATTTTAACTGGGCACAGTCCTTGCACAGGAAAGGAGGCTGCTGCTGGTAGGAGAAAAGTGGAGAACGGGTATTGGGAGGCAGACAAGTTTCAGCGTTGGCCATGCAAGGTGATCAGGAGATAATAATTGTTTCACTATAAACCCACCTAGATTTATGTAGGCATATAAAATCATGATTATAAAATATGAGTTTTAGGCCAGAGGCACCAAACTGAAAAGAAAATCTGGCCCTTTGGTCATGAGGCCTTTAGAAGAACCTCTGACTTGTGGTTCTAGAACCCCATTGTCTTTAATGAAGGGCTCTGTTTCCGATTTCTTCCCTAGCTACCGAGACAGAACTCTTCAGGAAAACACACCTCCTCCTAGGAGACCCCTCCAGTGTAGATGTGGGGAGTTAGGCTGTGGTTTGTATGAGGCTGACTTTGGCAATGTCATCCTGGCATTTTTAAAACGTGTGAATGGAGCATCCCTCTGTGATGTTAGCCCGCTTTTTGGTGGTTCTCACCGACGCCGAGTGTGACCGCTGCGTGAGGTCTGGGGAGGCCACCTCCGTGCAGAATTAGGCTTGGAGGAGGCGAGAGATGCTGTCTGATGACCAAGTGAATGAAATCATCATTAATGTTGAGAATGTTCCATCTGGGGTCCAAAACCACCGATCCTCAAATCTGAGTGTTCCAGCAAAGTCGGGGGTGAACTCGAGCTTTGGCATGGTCTCGTCCGTATCTGACATCGATGTGAAAGACCCTCAGGTTTACAGCCGCCGGAATGACAGGAAGGCCAAGCAGTTGCTACGGTTTTCATCTTTGAATGAATCATTTTCTCAGACGCATCATAGCCCAGACCTTGTGGACATGGACACGCCTTGTACTTCCCATGAAAACATTCAAGGTAGTAAGTTGCTGGGGCAAATGAGCAAAGACAGCTTACAAGTGACCCCCAGGGATTTTTAGTTTTAAGACATCAAGTAGGTTGAAGATTTGGTAGATAACCCAAGGATGCCAGGGACTGAGAAAGGGGGTCACTTTGAGAGCATCTAACACCTAAAAAGGAGTTGAGCTTGATCAAGCTGATTTGGTGGGCCTCGCTCTCTGCTGAGCACTTCCTTTCTGTTATCCATTGAATTTAGTTGTAGTTTCTCCCCATGCTCCACACCTCTAAGGCAGGCATGCTTGTCATTTCCATCTGCTTGATGAGGAAACAGGCTGAGGGAAGTTAAGTGATCTGGCAGATCTGGAACCCAAATGCAGGTCTGTCTGATTCCCAAGCCTGATACCTTAACCACCACCCTGTTCTGCTTTGGTCCAATTCCTTCCCACCCTGGATTCGGCAACATAGGATGCCTGTTATTGTCAAGTCCACCATGAAGCCAGTTCTCAGCTGAGACCTCCCTGCCTCTCTGCTCTGGAGGTCAGCGCTGTTTGGTCATTTAGATGCCGTTCCTGTTTCATTCCATAAGACTGGAGGCATAAAGTCTAGCCTCTCTCAATGATTCCTAAGAGGGAAAAAAAATCCACTTACACCAAAGCATTGTGTGGGCTTAGCCCCTTAAATGAAGACTGGGGCATCTTCTGTCAGGCTGCTGTCTCCTTGAATCTGTTTTTTTTCTCCCTCCTTCTCCTTTCTTTCTCTCTGAGAAAGAAACACAAATTCCTCGTCTTCGACCAAGTGATTTGGTGGCCCTCTCCTGGGGACTCTCAATTACAGAATCCTATATAATAAAAGTATAATATGCAAATTGTCCCCTCAACTGGGAGTTCGACCAGAGGGCGGGACGAGCTGGCCAACCTCCAAGATCCCCTTCCCCGGCTGGCCTGGCCTGATTGGCCCTGATCGGGGCTGGCCAGCCGGACCCCACTGTGCACAAATTCGTGGACTGGGCCTCTAGTGTCATTATAAAACAGGGGTGGGCAAACTTTTTGATTTGAGGGCCACAATGGGTTCTTAAACTGGACCAGAGGGCCGGAACAAAAGCATGCATGGAGTGTTTGTGTGAACTAATATAAATTCAAAGTAAACATCATTACATAAAAGGGTACGGTCTTTTTTTTTTTTTTTTTTCGTTTTATTCATTTCAAATGGGCTGGATCCAGCCCGCGGGCTGTAGTTTGCCCACAGCTGTTATAAAATGAGAGGTTCTGACCCAATAGCTTGACCAGGGAGCCATCCCACTCCCTCATTTGGTGCCCCAGCTGGCCCCCAGCTGGCTCCCTCTCCACTCCGAGATGGTGACAACACTTCCAGGTGTCATATGTGGACACAACTTCCAGAAGCAGGATGTCTTTGCCTTGTGTTTTGAGCGTTGCTTTTTTGAGAAGGAAAAGCTTTGCCAAGAAGCTCCTCTGCAGACCACCCCTCACAGAACATTGGCCAACATCTTGTCACATGCCTGTGCCTAAATCGCTCACCTGCAAGGGGACAGGACCTTCAGGATGGGCTTGGACTCATCAGGACCCGTCCCGGGTGCCTGGAGATGGGTCCCACCCTGAAGAAGCTCGGGGCCATGTGAGGGAGAGGGTATATTTCTAAACAAAATCGGGATTCTATTAAAAAAGGAGAGATGACTCTGGGGAAGGCCGCCAACAGTATCTGCCACACTGACCCAAAATGTGATCACGAGTTATCAGGAGAAAAGGTGGGGAAGTCATTCCATGTGGAAGAGTGTCTGACAATAGTCAGGCACTGCAAGAAGGTCAAGTCCAGGGTGCCTGGAGTCAGGGGGACAAGAGAAGTGATGTGGAATATTAAAGTCAGGGACATTAAGGTGCAAGATGTTATTGCCATGGAAAAGGAAAGCATTGAACTGGAATTGCATGCACACTACCGTTTTCTTTGGCTTTGAGGTTCAACACAGATGCTTGCTGTCCGCTTGTTTTTATCTGTGACGTTTGGGATCATTGAGTCCATACATTCTTCATTCTGTGTGCTCTTATAAAAATACTAGAGGCCTGCTGCATGAAATTCACGCATGGGGGGAAGGTGAAGGGGAGGGTAGTCCCTCAGCCCGGCCTGTACCCTCTTACAGTCCATGAGCCCTCAGGGAATGTCCAACTGATGGCTTAGGTAGTCGGACATCCTTAGCACTGCCACAGAGGCAGGAGAGGCTCCCACCACCACCGCTGCCCAGCTTCTGGCTGAGCAGCGCTCCCCCTGTGGGAGTACACTGACCACCAGGGGCAGCTCCTGCATTGAGTGTCTTCCCCCTGGTGGTCAGTGCGCGTCATAGCAACCAGTCATTCTGTGGTTCGGTCAATTTGCATATTAGCCTTTTATTATATAGAATGCTCTAACTTCAGCACCATATTTTAAAATGTCATTACTCTGTTAAAGGAAAAAGAATAAACTCTGTCTATTTTCTTACACAGGACAAAAGTTAATCGCATCTCTGATACCCATGACATCTAGAGATAGAATTAAAGCCATCCGGAATCAGCCAAGGACCATGGAAGAGAAAAGGAAGCTTCGGTATGGATCAAAAGCTTTTCTTCTTTCCCAGATTTTTATGCCAATCTCGAGCTTCTACTTTTGCCCCATCTCAGAAAGAT
Organism: Myotis nattereri; assembly: GCF_964212035.1. Classification (NCBI taxonomy): domain Eukaryota; kingdom Metazoa; phylum Chordata; class Mammalia; order Chiroptera; family Vespertilionidae; genus Myotis; species Myotis nattereri. The sequence goes on along the minus strand of NC_138079.1, from coordinate 88,231,379 downwards.
AAGAAATAAACAAATGCAACAGAAGAGGCCATCTTCCTACAGAAAATTCCACATAATCTCTTGTTGCCCAGAGAGGAGGCTGTGTGTGCTACTGGCCAGCATCCAAAGAGTAGTGTGTGGAAATAGGGAAAGTAACTTTCTAGAAATGACATCCATCTAACACTACCTCGGCCAAGTGATCAAGGTTGACATCTTCAGAGATGAGTCATGTGATCAGAAGGACATATCCCTCTGTGGCACTCTCTCTTGAAACCTGTAACCCTAGTCTAACCAGAGAAAAAAGTCAGGAAGACCACAATTTGCGAGGGAGGGAGTATATTTCTACAAAATACCCAACCAGTACTAGTCAAAATTATAAGGTCATCGTAAATGAGGAAAGTCTGCGAAACTGTTACAGACTCGAGGATTCTAAAGAGACATGACAACTGACTGCAATGTGGATGGGATCCTTGAATAGAAAAGTCCAGCCACCTCGGTCTCCTAGGGGCTTCGAGTGTCCCTATGCATGGGACAGTCCTTTATCCATATCATGAACCCCTTCCCTCTTACAAGACTTTATTCAAAAGTCACGCTATTTCAAATTGTAACACAGTCCCCACCCTAGCATTACCCATCTCCTTACCCTGCTGTTTTCCTTTTTCTTCCCCATAATACATATTACCTTGTAACATGCCATGTAGTTTACCCACTTTATTATTATACTAGAGGCCCAGTGCACGAAATTCGTGCACAAGAGGGGGGGGGGTCCCTCAGCCTGGCCTGGACCCCTCAGGGGATGTCTGATTGCCTCTCACAACCTGGGACCACTGTCTCCTAACCACTCGCCTGCCTGCCTGATCACCCCTAACCCCTCTGCCTGCCTGATCGCCCCTAACCACCTCTGCTTGCCTGCCTGATCAGCCCTAACTGCTCCCCTGCTGGCCTTATTGCCCCTAACTGCCTCTGCCTCGCCCTGCACATGGGACCCAGGATTCCTCCCTCTGGCTGGCCACAGGCACCCAGGACCTGGGCCGGCTTCATCCAGGCCAGCCATAGCCGCAGGGGACCATGGGTGGGTGGCTTCACCCAGGCCACAGCCGCAGGCACTGGCGCCTGGGACTATGGGGCGGCAGCTTGTCCCTCTCCCGGGCCACAGGTGCAGGCGCAGCCTCTGGCACCTGGGACCATGGAGCAGGCGGCTTGTCCCTCTCCCAGGCCGCAGCCTGGCTGGCCCCCATTCCTCTCTCGCGAGCTCATTTGTGCCTGGCTGGTCCCCATTCCTCTCTCCCCAGTGTTGAGTGTCTGAACTGTTACGGCGTGAAGGCGTGAGGAGTGATGACCATTTGCATATTAGCTCTTTGTTATATAGGATTTATCACTTATTCTCTTTCTCTTCCAACTAGGATGTCAGCTCCATGAGGCAAGAAAATTCTCTCTCTCTCTCTCTCTCTCTCTCTCTCTCTCTCTCTCTCTCTTTACTTGTTTTGGGATTTAATGTCATAGTAATAGATTTTATTTTTTTTAATTGGTCTCTTTATCTCCACCTGGGATGTAGTAGGTGCTCAGTAAACATTTGGGGACTGAATGCATTACAGCGCTTGCATCTCTCACTTGCTTCTGCTGTTCCCCCAGGAGAATGGTTGACAAAGAGAAAAGTAAGCAGTCCCGACGTATCTTTGAGCTCAACTGCTGCACTCAGTGTTTGAATTCCATTTCCCTGGTAAGTCCGCCTGTACTGCAGTCAGAGATATGAGCACGAGAGGGTGAAATGGGGAGGTGGGAGAGTGGGGATAAACGGGGACCCACGGGGAAGAAGAACCAATTTCAGGGCTGTTTTACTGAGGCCATAAAAAATGGGTCAGTGTAGGTGTGGGGAAACCAGGTGAGTGTGCAAAGGTCTGGGTTATTTGGGCAATGTAGCCACTGTGAGTGTCACCTTCAACAACAAATCTGGGAAAATAATAATGCACTCCCTTTAGGGGATGGGTCTGCAGATTAAATGAGATGACATTTGCAAATGTCTAACGAGGTGCCTGGCACATTGTAACGCTCTAGAAACGGTGGCCGTTTTTGCTATTGTGGGACCTGCTCAATAGATACTTGTTGAGGGAATGTCAAGCCTCATCTTAACCTCAGGCATACCGGAGATGCAAGAACATCCTGTCGGAGCTGCTCAATTCCATCAGCCTGTGGCAGAAGACGCTCAAGATCATCGGAGGCAAGTTTGGAACCAGCGTCCTGTCCTACTTCAACTTTCTGAGATGGCTTCTGAAGTTCAACATTTTCTCATTCATTGTGACCTTCAGCTTCATCACCATCCCTCAGTTTACCGCGGGCGGAAACAACGCTCTCCAATTCACAGGCCTGGAATTTTTCACGGGAGCGGTAAGTTCTCCGTTTCCCCCACTGAGAGTTCACCACCTTGGGAAACCCGGAGACACACCTTGCTGGTCACTGTGCCAGACCTCTCACTTTTTCCTGGGAGCCACTGATGGGGAAAGTGGGTGTTTAAATAATGTTTTTCTTTTTCCCCCAAAAAAGAAACATGCATAACATAGGAGACCTTCTGTCTCCAGAAGCAACAGCGTATGTTGTGCATATGCCTCCTTTTCTCTTCTTTTACAAAAGATCAATTATTCATATGTACTGCCTATGATCTGCTTTCTGCACCTAATATGTGGTGGGTTTCTCGTGTTGGTGTTCATAGATTTTCTTTTTTCTCTTTCTTTCTATAAACTGTAATGCTCCTTTTGGAAAATTTCTGCTACAGAGGAGAAAAAACTAAGAGAAATCCATTTTACCCTTCATCCCTTGTTTAACTCCCCACTTCAGAGGGTATCTTTGACCACTGTTTTTCTCACTATACCAACATAGAGATATACATGCATAGGTAGGTAGATAGGTAGGTAGGTAGGTAGGTTGACAGATATTCTTTTTAAAAATAAAAATAGGATAGGATGCTATGAGTCTTGTTTTGCAACATGTTTGGCTTTCCTAGGTATCTTGGGTATGTATATAGGCCCATGTTCTTCTATGCAATAGCAACCACGATTCATTTACCCAGCGCTTTATCAAGGCACAGCGCCCCTCCCTTGTGAGCTCGCCTGCTAGGAGAGATTTCTGCCTTTGAGAGTCTATAGACCAGGGATGGACAAACTACAGCCCGAGAGCCAGACCTGGCCGCCATCTCTGTTTGAACTGCCTACAAACTAAGATTGGCTCCTCCATTTTTCAATGCTTGAACAAAAATCCAAAGAAGAATAGCATTTTTGAGAAGCATGAAAACGATATGAAATACATATTTCTGTGCCCATAACCAAAGTTCTTTCGGAACATGGCCACACTCCTTTGTTTACACATCTGCACTGCTTTTCGGCTGTCGGCAGAGATATTACTGTGCTGTCATAGTGGTCCGACATTTACTGTCTATCAGCTAGAGCAGCCGTGGGCAAACTACGGCCCGCGGGCCGGATCCGGCCCGTTTGAAATGAATAAAACTAAAAAAAAAAAAAAGACCGTACCCTTTTATGTAATGATGTTTACTTTGGATTTATATTAGTTCACACAAACACTCCATCCATGCTTTTGTTCCGGCCCTCCGGTCCAGTTTAAGAACCCACTGTGGCCCTCGAGTCAAAAAGTTTGCCCACCCTTGATAGACTCTAGACAGAAGAGAGCTAGACTCTAGCTCTTTACAGAAGGTTTGCTGACTCTTGCCGTGGAATGTTCAAAATAAGGTCCTTCCATTTGTCTTTTTATTTTAAAGACAAATTTGATTTAAAAATTTTTCTCGGGATAGATGCATTTAAATGGAATTATTGTGTACTCTTTTTCTCATTACTATGTGTATTTTGTGTTTTTGTATATATGGAACCTTTTATTATGAAAAATTTCAAACATACAAAAAACAAAGAGTAGTATAATAAACATCCACATACACACTAGGTCAATTTAAATTTGTTAACATTTTGCCATATTTGTCTTACTATTTTAGGAGGCATTTCGCAGTAGATTATAGACATCAGGACATTTCACTCTGAACTTCAAGGTGCAGCCTGCCTTTAGTCATGCTTCGCTTGCTCACCGGGTCCTGGTGGAATAGCTGGGTCCCTCTATTGTAAAGCTATGCGGGTCTGGGAGTCCTTTCCAACTAAAAGCTTAGTGATAAAATGTCTAGCTTCTCAGTGGCCTTGGAGGTTCCTTTTCCTTGCAAACAAAACATCAAAATGGACTGGTCCATGCTTTTAGAAGACAAAAGAGGTCAATAGTCAGTCACTCATGGTTTTCTCAAGAGACCCACCTGACCTAGGGCTTATTGTCCCTTCCAGGGTTATTTTACTGACACAGTGATGTACTATGGCTTTTACACCAATTCCACGATCCGGCATCGGAGCGGTGGGGCATCTTACAACATGCAGCTGGCCTACATCTTCACAGTCGCAGCCTGTCTGATCATCTGCTTCTTCAGTTTGCTATTCAGGTACAAAGTGTCCGCATTCCCTGATTCTAAGCTCTTTTTAGATTTAGGCAAAATTCAAGAGACTCAAAAGTTACCCAGGAAAAAGTTTCTCTGTAATCTGTCTGATCATTCCTTGTTCTGCAGCATAAAATATAAGTTCAGAGAGAAGGGAGAGATTTAGAGGTTTCCGTGTGAAGCATCGATCAGACTGTCAAACCTCAGAGGGAAGGTAGGGGAGGGTGGGGGTAAGGGGAAGAGATCAACCAAAGGACTTGTATGCATGCATGGACACAGACAACAGGGGGGTGAGGGTATGAGTGGGGGAGGGGGGAGTGATAGGGTAATGGGATGATAAGGACACATATGTAATACCTTAATCAATAAAGAAATTTAAAAAAAAAAACAAAGAAAAATAAATAAATAAAAGAAATTGGTCAGTCTGGACATAAGGATGCAATAGCTCAAGTAGTTATATGGACAGAAGGATATGGATGGACAGTTGGCAAATGGGAAGTATTAAAGAGGAAGTACAGATGTTCAACCCCTGTATTGGTTTGCAGGTTTGGGTGGCTTAAGCAACAGGAATCTATTTTCTCAAGTTCTGGAGGCTGGAAGGCCAGGATCTAGGTGTTGGCAGGGTTGGTATTTTCTGAGGCCTCGATCCTTGGCCTGTAGACTGTTTTCTCTCTCTGTCCTCACATGGTCTTCCCTCTGGCCATGTCTGAGCCCTAATTTTCTCTTCTTATAAGGATTAGGGCCCAGCCTTAATGACCTCATTTTAACTTAATTACATCTGTAAAGGTCCCACCTCTAAATATAGTCCATGTCTGAGGTACTGGGTGTTAGAACCCCAACATATGAAATTTGGGGGCATACAATTCAGCCCATAACAACCTCATTGCCAGCAAATTAATTCAAAATAAAATGAGATTTTTTTTTTTTTGTCCTATCAAACTACGAAAATACTCATGGTGGCACATTCTGGAAAGGGGGTGCCCACGTCACTGAGCATTTATGTATCCTAAGCCTGATTTCACTGGGCCCTCTCAGCACCCCCACAATAGTAAGAGCTGCCTTTATTGAGTGCTTATTGCTCTCAGCACTACATAGATTCTTGTGGTCGCTGAACAATGCCCCTCACGTCCCAAAGATGTCCACCTTCGAATCCCCAGAACCTGTGAGCATGTTACCTTACCTGACAAAAGGGACTTGGCAGATGTGATTAAGGGTATTAAAATGGGAAGATCACCCTGGATTATACATATGGGGACAATGTAATCACAGGGTCCTTAGAAGGGGGAAGCAGGAGGGTCAAGGTTAGAGAGAGAGTGTCAGATGTTACTCTATGAGCCAAGGAATGCAGGCAGCCTCTAGGACAGCGATTCTCAACCTGTGGGTCGTGACCCCTTTGGGGGTCGAATGGCCCTTTCACAGGGGTCACCTAAGACCATCGGAAAACACATATATAATTACATATTTTTGTGATTAATCACTATGCTTTAATTATGTCAATTTGTAACAATGAAATTGGGGGTCACCACAACATGAGGAACTGTATTAAAAGGTTGCGGCATTAGGAAGGTTGAGAACCACTGCTCTAGAAGCTGGAAAAGGCACGGATACGGATTCTCCACTCGCACCTCCAAAGGGAATACAGCCCTGCTGACACTTGGATTTTAGATCCATTTTCTAATCTCCAGTAAGAGAATTAATTTGTGTTGGTTAAAGCCACTAAGTTTGGGACAATATGTTACAGCAACAATAGGAAACTAACACACCTCTCATAATAATTCTGTGAGGTGAGTACTATTATTATCCCCATTCTACAGATATGGAAACTGAGGCTTAGAGCAGTTAAAATGACTAAGATCCCCCAGCTGGCAGTGTAGGGTTGTAAGTCCGGCCTGTCAGATCCCAAAGCCAGAGCATCTAACCGTTGTTTGTGATCACGCTGTTCCAGAAGAACTTGGAACTAACTCTTCCATATTATTGTTCTCTGTTAAAGATAGGACTTTCTTTTATTTTAATCCATGCAGTCCCCCTCCCCCCAGTGCTTGTCCTAATAACCCTTGGTATGCTGGTTTCTGCTTTCCCTAGCATGGCCAGGTATTTCCGGAATAACTTCATTAACCCCCACATTTACTCCAGAGGGATCGCTAAACTTATTTTTTGCTGGGACTTCACCATCACCCACGAAAAAGCTGTGAAGCTGAAACAGAAGAATCTTAGCACTGAGATAAGGGTAAGGCAAGCTGGCTTTTGACAACACCTTCCCCGGCCAGTCTCCTCTCCTTCAGTATGTCTGTAACTTTTCTTAAAGTAATAAGGAATTATTTTTTTATTGCCAATGATATTAGCAAAAAAAAGGAACACCCCCCAAAACCCAGAAAAAAATATTCACAGTGCCCGGTGCTTGTGATGGTGTAGGGAGCTGGACGTTTTCACAGGACACGGTGGCTTTGGAATTGGTACAAGCTTACTGGAGGGCAACTTACAAAATGTTAAGTGTAAATACTTCTTGACCTCATAGCGCCACGTTTAAAATGTTATCCAGCGGTTTTCAACCCAGGAGAGTTTGCCCTTCAGGGAATAGATGGCAATATTTGGACACTTTTCTGGTTGTTATGCAATTTGGGAGGGGTGGGGGTGCTATTGGCATCTAGTGTAGATGCAGGTAAACATCCTGATATGGACAGGACAGCTGCCACACACAGAACTACCTGGCCCCAAATGCTGAAAAACCCTGGTCTATTAAAAAAAAAACTTATTAAAAAGATAGAGCAAGCAGAATGCATAAACAAAGGGGCTGTGTCAAGAGGATTGCAGATGTTAACTTGTTATTCTTCAAGGGTTTCATGACCTCAGTGTACTTTCCTAGGATCACAGCCCCAATCTACTGGTCCTATCTGTTCCTCTACGATTAAAAACGGCATTTGATGCAGTAATGGAAGTTCTTGCCCATTTGAGATCTTTCCCATGGGGTCTCCCATAATCCCTGTTCATCATGAACTTTCTCTGTCTCTCTCCTGTGGATCTGGGGGGGATTTGTGTCTCTGGGAGTGAAGATTATTCACCCTGCAGGCCAATGTGACTTCCTTGTGTTTATAGGAGAACCTGTCAGAAATCCTTCAGGAGAACGTCAAATTAACGCTCAATCAGCAGCTGACCCGCTTGTCTGTCCACCTGGCGGCCTGGGTTGTCTCTACCGGAGTGGCCATTGCCTGCTGTGTAGCGGTTTACTACCTGGCTGAGAACAACTTAGAGGTAACCAGAGCGCCAGAAGCAGCAAGGTGCAGAGCACAGAGAACCAGGTGAAGGGTGGGATGCTGGAAGGGAGAGGGAAGTAGACCCTGCTGCTCACACTGGGTCCATTGGCATCAGTTGGAAACCAGTGTAAAAATGCAGGATCTCAGGTCCCTCCTGTTGCCCATGGGCTCAGAATCACATCTTAGCAACGTCCCCAGGTGATGTGTGTGCACGACTTAGCGTGAGATGCTCTGGGCTAGTGGAGAGATGGGAACTTTGGCTGGTTTCTTCCTTTATTATTATATCCCTGCTGCTTCCTAAAACCCCTGGCACAGTGTAGACACTCACTAAGTATTGTGATCTGATGGACTCTGGCAAGTGACTTAATCCTTCTGAGCCCCAGACTCCTCACCTGTAAGGTAGGAATGGTCATACCTGGCTTTGTAGGTGTGTGGTCAGGACTGGAGAAAAGTTATGTGGAGAGTCTGCCCAGTGCCTGGTACTGCGGGTGATGAAGGAATGTTAGTTTTGTTTTGTTTTGTTTTTAAATGATATGAACTCTGAGATCAATTAGCTCTGTGGCCTGGGTAAACTACTGTTTTTCTGTAGGTTTCAGCTTTTTCCTAGATGTAGCCAGTTTGCTGAGCTCTAGAACTGTGGTGCAAGTTGGTCACTTTTTTAAATGACTTCCCTTTACCCTCGATATAAAATCTATCCTCTGTAGCATGGTTGCTAGATCTTTTATGATCTGACCCCTGCCCATATCTCTAGCCTCAATACTCCACAACCACCCATATCCCACACCAGCAACATTAAATGGTGTGCCCATAGTTCCCTGAATACACCATGTTTTCCCTCATCTCTAGGTGAGAAACCTGCAGTCCATTCTGCATGCCCCTTCACTTCCCTTCATCTTATAAACTCCTTTTCCTCCTCTGGACCTCAGCATAGGTGTCACTTCCTCTTCTCGCACCACCACCGCCTTCACTAGGCTGAGTTAGGTGCTTCGTAATCTGCAGGCTTGCCCTGTACACTTGTCACACGCAGCATTAAAAACACCTGTTTATGCATCTGTTTCAAAAAAGACTGTAGCCAGAAACCTGGCCTAATACCTAGTACATAGTAGATGCTCCACAAATGGATGAATAACTGAAGGAGAGGCCAACAAGAACATGGATGTGGGATTACGCATCCCAGGTTTGCCACTCACTATATTAAGGTGTGCTCTGAAAGAGGGGAAGTTGAGTCACAGCACCCAGGGGCCTGGCATTGCCTGGGGTGGAAGCTGTGACGGGGCAGCTGTAGGTATAAAGAAGACTTCTGAGCCCTGGCTGATGTTGCTAAGTGGTTAGAGGGTTGGCCCATGCACTAAAGGGTCCCAGGTTCTATTCCTGGTCAAAGGCACATACCCGGCTTGCAGGATGACTTTTTGAGGTCAGGCTCCTGAGTCAGATAAACCCAGGTTCAAATCTGTCCCTTCCTAGCAGGGTGACACTGGGCAAGCATCTCCACTCCTCTGCGTCTCAGTTAAGTCAGACTTAACCGGCGGGGCTGCCATCACGGGGGTAGTGAATGCTTGCCACAGGGAAGTGCTCACTACCCAGTAACTTAATAGCTGACCCCAGAGGAGCTACTGCCGGGGTTTCCATGGTGAGGGATCTTCTGAGCGAGGCAGAGAGGGGTCCAGTGCACAGTTGGCATCTGATTCTCCCCCTCCACCCCCGCAGTTCCTGAAGAGCCACCAGAACCCCGGCGCCGTGCTGTTGCTGCCTTTCGTGGTGTCCTGCATCAACCTGGCGGTGCCTCGCTTCTACTCCATGTTCGGGCTGGTGGAGCACTTTGAGGTTCCGCGGCAGGAAGTTTATGTCCTCCTGATCCGGTAGGTGTGTCTGTCACCAGCCCCCGTTTTCATGGAGGGAAGTAGAGTGGCAGCTACTTATGCTCGAGTTATGCTCCAGTTTTCCAGGAAAAAAAATTCAAGAGTATAGTGTGTTTGTATGGTGTGGGTAAATAACCATAAAATCCAAAGAGCCCAGAGAAAATACAGGCTTTTAGTTACATCTGCCTTTTGCTCAAAATCATGACTTATCTTTCCCAGTTGCTACCAGCCTAAGGATTAACATCGGTCTCAGGTGTAAGATGGACAGGTAGGCAGGCTGCACACAGCACACAGGTTCCTGGCTGAGGCGTTGTCTGGGGACTGAAATCATTCAGTGTGTCCATGAGCCAGACTGTGAGCCCTGGTACCCACTGCGTCAGCCAGGAGGGAGAGGCACATTCTGATAATTCAACCACCCAAATGAAGGTGGAGGGAGGGCTTTTGGCAATTTATTGGCTGGACATGGTGATGCTTTATTTTGATTCCCACAAAAGCACTGTATGTGCTAGAGGTGACCCCAGCGTTTTGGCAAATAAGGCATAAAACTACCCAAGTTGTGTTCTTATTGCTGCTACTTAGCTAGGTCCCTGACCAGTTCTATGCTATGATGGTGTTTATGACGATAGGGCTGCACAGTGCAGATTGAGTTTCTTTACTGATCAATTCCAGAGCCCTGGTCTTCTGGCCTCTGAGGTCAAGCTCCCGGCCAGCTCTCCAAGTCATTTACTACACTCCCCCCTTCCTCAGTGTGCCCCCATCCCCATGGAAACCTAAGTATTTACAGTCATGCCAAACTATATACCCACATCTGGACCTTTGTCCTGGACATTACTTCTTCCTGGAATGCTCCTTCCGCAGATAGCAAATCTATACTTACATCCATGTTTAACTTCCTACAGAACTGACACATTTTTGTTACCCTCAATTTATAACAAGGATATTCACACACACACACACACACACACACACACACACACACACACACTCGCTCGTGCGTTTTGGATCAGGAGTTGGCAAATACAGCCTGCAGGCCAGCCTCCATTTTTATAAAGTTTTATTGGAACACAACAATGTCCACTTATTGACATATTGTCTGCCACTGCTTTCCTGCTACAATGGCAGAATTGAGTTGCTGCAACACAGACTGCATGGCCATAAAGCCAAAAATATGTACTATCTGGGTCTTCATAGAAAAAAATTGTTGACACCTTTTTTAGGTCAGCATTTACCATTAATCTATATAGGTATTATTTTCCTGAAGAAAAGTCTTAGCAAGCCCTCACTTCTATCCACCTCACCCCACTGGATGCCTCCTCTCCCTGGTTAGAAATATTTAGGACTTTTTATTGTGGTATATATCATAAAATTTTTCATTTCAATAATTTTAGGTGTACAATTCAGTGGCATTAAGTAATCTGTTGGGGTTTTTTTTAGTGTATACATTAATAATAAGTTTCACTGGCTTCTTTGCTCACTGGTATTTACTTAACGTTTTAGGAAGAGCAGCTGGGTGAGTATTTGACCACACTAGATAGCAGAAAATCTCAGAGCAACACCTGTAGGCTCCGGAAGAGGTTAGTTAGAATACAGAATCTTTGGCCCATTCAAACCCACATGCAAATAGCAAAGCAAAATAACGATATGTTAGAACATGGAAGTACTTAGAGAGTTGACCATCCCAAGACCGACTCTAAAATAATTTCTCTTCTTACAATATAAAAAGAAGAGGTTGTAAGTAGACATATATACTCAGAATGCCACTTTGATCCAATGCCTTTGCTATTTTGTTGTGGACCAACGTTCGCGAGAGTAAGACCACCGACTCCAATAAGGTCTTAAGCAGCAAGGGAGGATTTACTGAAACTGCCCAGTGACTGCCGTAGGCGTTCTCTCCTACGACAGCGTCGAACCTGGTTCTAGGCCAGCCTTTTATACACAGAAACTACAAAACGGTTGGCTAAACACACACAAAGTTACCTGGGATACAGACACAAAGTTATCAGGGTTACATTAATCAATACTGCCCCATTACCAAGGTATTATTAATCAACTTTGCCCCGTTGCTCCAGCTACTAATATAAACTTGCCCCGTACCCTAGCTAATAATATCAACTTGCCCCGTTTCCCAGACTACCCTTAACCATAGTTGGTTCCATTTCCCCAGTACAAGAGGGGCTTAACTGTAACAATTTCATTTTCATTTTCTGATCACTAGAGAGGTGAATTGTCTCCTAATATACATTAGCCATTTGTATTGTTTCACAAAACATTAAACATCTCTTCTACATGAAGAGAAGATGGGAAAGCTCAGAAATACACAATCTTTCTATCTAAGATAAACTTTTCTTTGCTTAGAAGAGTGTGTTTTCATGTTTAATGTGGAGCTACACTGCAGTATTTATAAAGTTCTGACACCAATTCCAATATATGAAGGTTTCCCCCCACACCACCAAGCGGTTCTCTGACACCAGCTGGGTGTCCAACAATTCAACTCAATTCTGAACTATCTACCTGGATATTACACAGGCTGAGGACACAGTCTTACAAGATGCCAATTGCAAATCTAGGTTGTAACCTGTGGTTCTGATTTATCAGCTATGGATTGGAGGTTCCCACCCCACCCCCTGCATCAGATTAGATTACTCTGCTAGAGCAACTCAGAGAAACATTTACTTCCTCGATCACTGGTTTATTAACTCATGAACAGCCAAGTGGAAGAAATGCACAGGGCAAGGAATGGGGGAAGGTTGGGAATGTCCATGCCCTCCCCAGGCACATCATTCTCCCAGCAACTCCACATGTTCACCAATTCAGAAGCTCCCCAAACCCCATCCTTTGGATTTTATGGAACTTCACTACATAGGCATAATTGATTAGTTCATTGGTCATTAGCCATTGATTCAACTTCTAGCCCCTCTTCCCTCCCCAGAGGTCAGGGAGGTGAGACTGAAAGTTCCAACCTTCTAGGCCAGTGATGGCGAACCTTTTGAGCTGGGCATGTCAGCATTTTGAAAAACCCTAACTTAACTCTAGTGCCGTGTCACATATAGAAATTTTTTAATCTTTGCAACCATAGTAAAACAAAGACTTATATTTATGATATTTATTTTATATATTTAAATGCCATTTAACAAAGAAAAATCAACCAAAAAAATGAGTTCGTGTGTCACCTCTGACACACGTATCATAGGTTCGCCATCACTGTTCTAGGTATTACCAAAAGCCCCTCCTTACCAAACAAAAGACACTTTTTATCGCTCTCCTCATTTAAAAAATTCCAAGAAAGGGTTTTTAGAAGCTCTGTGCCAGAAACGGGGCCAAAGATCAAATAAGTATTTCTTATAACTCACAATATCACAGTGTACTAAGGCATTAATCTAGAAGATATTGCAGGTCATAGTAGGGCTTGGCAATGGGCAGGAGGTTGGGGATCTGGCATTTAAAAAGACAGATCCAGTTCCCTTCCTTCACAACGGATCTAGCACAATGGTTCTCAACCTTCATTGTGCAGCAGAATTACCTGCAGGGATTGCTAGGCCCCGCTCCCAGAGTTCAGAAATTCCATACATCTGGGATAAACCCTAAACACTTGTCCTTCTAACAAGTTTACAGATGATGATGATGATGATGATGATGATGATGATGATGATGGTGGTGGTGGTGGTGGTGGCGGCGATGGTCTGGGGACCACACTTGGAGAACTACTGGTCTAGTGAAACATGATTCCTAGCCCACCAATCTTAAAACCAGCAGTTGTTGACTTAAATACCTGGGTTTAAGAACTGAGGCTGTGAAATCAGATGGTCCTCAGGTTGAATCTTTTTCATGCCCCTAGTAAGCTGTGTGACCTTGGGCAAGTTATGTTATCTCTCTGAGCTTCAGTTCCCTCATTGGTAAGATAGGCATAAAATGCTATCTACTTGATGATAGAGTTGTACAGATTAAGAGGGATGCTTTAATAAAGTGCTTAACACAGTGTACTGTCTATGGTAGCACCCAATGAATAGATTACTATTATAATGAAAAGTGAAATCAGATTTTGAGATGCACCAAAAGAGGGTGTATCAATCAGAATAAATTAGGTTATGCCGTGATAACAAACATCTCCTGTGACCCAAATCTCAGTGGCTTAAAAAAAACAAAGGTTTATTTCTTGTTCATGCTACATGCCCCTTGTGGATTGGCAGGGTTTATCGCTCATGTCAGTCATTCAGGGATCCAGGCTGAGAGAGCAACAATCATCAAATATTGCTAATGGCCATTCCAGAGGGAAGACAGTAAGTTCCTGGGGTGGGTAGTGGGGAGGGTCTCCCTGGCTTTTAAATGCTCCAGCCTAGAAGTGACATAAAGTAACACACATCACTTTTGCTCACAACTCATTTGCCAGAACTAGCTATGTAGCCCCAGTCAACCACAGTGGGGCAAGAATTTCTATCCTACTTTGTGCCCAAAAGGAAATATTGGCGAACAGCACTAATGATGGCCATAGACAGTAATGATAGTTATTTTCTCTCCTGTTATTCAGAAACATCTTTTTGAAAATATCGATCATTGGAATTCTCTGTTACTATTGGCTCCACAATGTGGCCCTGGCTGGTGAAGAGGTGAGCTTTCCATGCTGTTCTGCCTTCACTTTGGTTTCTTAGTCTTTGACCACCAGAGAGGAAGTGAGTTCCTCAAATTCCTCAAGAGTTTCTGCTCATGATGTTAGAGCAAAGATCTTCTTCTATCTGTCCATTCATTTATCCATTCATTCACCCATCCACCCACCCATCCAAAACTTCCCTCTCCTCATTCAGTCAAATCTAAAAGCTCTTAGTCCATCAGCTCATTGTATGAACTTCCTGCAGAGGTAACTGACTGCCAGTTTCATAAACTGACTAATTCAACCTTCCAGTTTGTGCTAGCTGGCTACCTACACCTCTAGGCTACTTTCTTAATCCAGCAGATGTTAAGTGATTTTTCATAAGGTTAATGAACAAAAGGAGTGGAGGCATCATTAGCCATTGATCCCTCCTGCTCTCCTGAAGAAGCTGATTGTCCCTGGCAGAGAAATGGGATCCAGAAGGCATAGGGGACAGGAATGACAAGTGTTTAAAGGAGAGAGAGAAGGAAGGGAAAGTTTGGATGCATGTGGAAGGCAAGCCTTAATGAAGGAAGAAGCATCACAGACAAGGAATAAATACCCTGAAAACAAACTCAGACTAATGATGCATTTCTACCAAGAGTGGGTCTGCTTTTCTGGGAACTCAGAACTCCATCAGACTGAGGCGGGGCCACCAGCCATGCCCTCATGAGTACAGGGTGCCAGGAACAGATAGAAACTGAACGGAGGCAACAGCCCCTTCCCACAGCCTGACTCTTGTTTGCCTTCCAGTGTTGGGAAACGCTGATTGGCCAGGAAATCTACCGGCTCCTTCTGATGGATTTTGTGTTCTCTCTAGCTGATTCCTTCCTGGGGGAATTCCTGAGGAGGTAAGTATTTGTCTGCCTTGGGTGATTAGTGCATAGGGTTGTAACTGGAGCCATTGCCTCGTCTGAGCAGGCTTCACGTTCTCTAAGACTGCATTGTTCTAAATCTGCCTGTTGTCCTTTGGGATATTGTTCTCTTCTGAATTAACTGAACTTTCACCTTGGCCTGAGAGTCCTGTTGTCAAAGTCCTTTTGGTTCAGTTGGCCCTTTCCAACTTTCTCTTTTTAAAAAAAAAATATTCTAGAATAAAACACAAAAACAGAGAGCCATTTGAGATCTTATTCCCCACAGATAATTTTAATATTCTAGTGTATATTCTTCCAGATTATTCTATGCATGTACTGCTTTATATGTGTATTAGAGGCCCAGTGCATGAAATTCGTGCACGGGTAGGGTCCCTAGCAGCTGCCGACTGCTAGCTGGGGCCTTCCTTCGTTCCACGCCACCCCCTGATGGTAAGTGCACATCATAGTGAGTGATCAACTCTCAGTTGGTCAAACTCCCAAGGGGACACTTTGAATATTAGGCTTTTATATAGAGAGATGTACAAAAATGGGGTCACACTGAAAAATCAGTGTGGAGGTTGCTTTTGTTAATCTGATCACAATGCTTTGGCACCTTTCCATGCCAGTACATATAGATTTATCTCATGATTCATTTAATTGGATATAGTTAAGGTACTAATTATTATTTTAGAACCAAGATGTACAGAATCAAGGCAGTGTCATCATTAGCCCACATGTAGTCCTTATTATTTATTTATTTATTTATTTTTAAACAATATCATGACTATCTCATTCCTTAGAGACATTTCCATATTTCTACAAGCTGCCTCAGTAATAAGTGGCATGATATAATGCCAATTCTCTCCTCAGTGGGTAGGTTGAATAACAAAATTTCACTCAGTCTTTCCAAACTAACTTCTATTACAGCCTCTGTCTGGGGTATGGACATAAAGGTGAGAAGTTTGGGGGGTTTATTTTGACAGTAATTCTTACTGGCAACTCTTCTATATGAAGAAATAAAAGTGGTCTCGAGTTTCCTCAGCATAAATGCAAACCTTAGTTCCTTCCTTATGGATTTGGGAGCAGGGAAAGACCATTAATTCGACAACATTAATCAAAAATGGAAAAAATTTCAATTTATTTGGGTTGGGAGGGACTGAGTTTATTTGGTCATAAAAAAAAAGGCTTAACAAGCGAACAGTTGTATAAACAAGATAATAGATGGGATAATTTAAATAATAAGGTAACAAATGTTCTCTATAATTTTTTAAACTATATTAGCTGTACCTCCCTCCCCTACACCCATTTGAATGTCGTGTCAATTCCATCTTCCCTCAGTTCCTTCCATTATTTCTTCAAAAACATGCTTGTACTTGGAACTTTTCAAAAATTTATAAGGGGACTTCGGAATGTATTCCAAACTGATGAGGGTCTCCTTTGTTGATTGTGGGGAATCTTTTGAAGGAAGGAGTTGATGGATTTGGGTGCTAAACTCGGTATGTTCTCGCAGAATCATTGGGATGCAGTTTATCACAAGCCTTGGCTTACAGGAGTTTGACATTGCCAGGAACGTCCTAGAACTGATCTACGCACAAACGCTGGTGTGGTGAGTTTTGAGACTCTTCCATGTGCCCAGTGGTTCCTGCCTGCTGTGGACTCAGAGCTTGGTGGCGAGTCACAGAATCTGTTGATTCTAAAGCTGCACGGGGGATACCAAGTCTAGCCAGTGTGAGAACCATGAACATATGTCCTTTTCCCTTTATGAGGACTTCAGGCAAGAATTAAAATAGAATGGGAATCCTGACCTGGAGGCCCCAGGCCGTATCTAGCCTGCAGGTGTGTTTTGCTTGTCTCACACTGTGCTTTTTCTAAAAATTGGAAATAGTCATCAATATTTAAAAATCAGGAGGTTTCATATAAAATTTAAAATTTTTGACTTCTTCCAAAAAAGAAAAGATGTATCCGTCTCCCATTATGGCAGTGGTTTTCAACCTTCTGGCCCTTTAAATACAGTTCCTCATGTTGTGACCCAACCATAAAATTATTTTCGTTGCTACTTCATAACTGTAATATTGCTACTGTTATGAATCGTAATGTAAATATCTGATATGCAGGATGGTCTTAGGCGACCCCTGTGAAAGGGTCGTTCGACCGCCAAAGGGGTCGCGACCCACAGGTTGAGAACCACTGCATTATGGTAACAATTGGCTGGGTCTTGGAGCTGGGCTGAGCC
The DNA here is from genome assembly GCF_964212035.1 of Myotis nattereri. Lineage (NCBI taxonomy): Eukaryota > Metazoa > Chordata > Mammalia > Chiroptera > Vespertilionidae > Myotis > Myotis nattereri. The sequence goes on along the minus strand of NC_138079.1, from coordinate 88,214,105 downwards.
CCTCCAATTTGCCATAGTACCCCCCTCGCTATTATCTTCCCAACATAGATTTGCCATTTCTTGTTGCCCTTCTGGTATTCATTTTTTTATGGTAGAAAATTTTACTTTGCATTAATGGATGTTTCAATAGAAGTGGGAAAATAAAGGCAGGAGGGCTGTTTATTTCTTATACCTGGTCTGCTACACTCACTGATGGAGTAACACCGGATGGGGCCTCTGTAGCCTTGAGGGTTTGTGGCCTGTCTTAGCAGCTGTGTATGTGCATGTGTGCCGGTGCTAGTCTTTTGAGACTAGCCAGCTAATTGTATCAAATATTTAACAAGCGCCCTAACCGGTTTGGCTCAGTGGATAGAGCGTTGGCCTGTGGACTGAAGGGTCCCAAGTTCGATTCCAGTCAGGGGCAAGTACCTTGGTTGCAGTCACATCCCCAGTAGGGGGTGTGCAGGAGGCAGCTGATTGATGCTTCTGGCTCTCTATCCCTCTCCCTTCCTCTCTGTAAAAAATCAATAAAATATTTAAAAAATATATTTAACAAGCTCACCTAGAAACTCAAACCAATAGCCAGTGACTACTTTTATTTATCTTAACATGATGTTATTAAGGCCAGAATTCTGTATGGTGTATCCCAGATTCCATCCGTTGGGGCATTGCTAATTTGAAGGTAGGGGATTTGGAATTAGAAGCAGGTTCCCCCTGTATTAGTTTATTAGGCTGCCATAACAAAGAAACTTGGATTCTGGGGCTGGCTCTGCTCCTCACTGAGGTCGCTGAGCTTCTCTGAGCCTGTCTCCTCATCTGTAAAATGCACATAATAGCTCTAGCCAGTTTTGCCCAGTGGATAGAGCGTCAGCCCTATCTGAAGGGTCCCAGATTTGATTCTGGTCAAGGGCATGTACCTCAGTTACAGGCTCAATTCCCAGTCCTGGTCGGGGCACATGCAGAGGGCAACCAATCTATGTGTCTCCCTCACATCGATGTTTCTCTCTTCGTGTCTCGACCTCCCTTCCATTCTCCCTAAAAAAAAGAGTCAATGGAAAAATATTCTCGGGTCTGGGTTAACTAGAGTAAAAATAAAATCCACATAATCATAGCTGCCTTTGAATTGTGTTCAGGATTGAGTCAGATGATATATGGAAACTACATTGCAATCTTCAATATGCCATCCAGCTGTAAAGTGATTTATTTTCTGACTCTTTAAAGTTGCCCTGGGTGATTTAGCCATCTTCAAATAACTCACTAATGTCAATGAATTTCTTTTTAGAGGTAGTGAGGACTTTTTCTTTATGTGGTTTAGGTGATGTATTTGCACATTGCAGGTTATGCCCTGACAACTGGGCAACTTATGAAAGCCTTTCACCCACATTATATCAACCAACGGGATGCCTTTGGGCAAGTTAATTAAATGCTCTCTAAACAGTTTTCTAATTCTTCAATGGAAGTGATAATGTTCAGAATATTACCTGAGATTGGAGTTTGGTTCAGCAACCTTGGTACGGTATTTGAGTGCTGACTAAGAAAGAATTCAGAGCCAAGACTCACATAGTTCGTCACAGAGAGAGATGTGAGCTGTGGGAGAAGTGAGCCAACAGGCCCTCTGTGGGCTCAGGAAACAATTTACAGAGGCAAAAGAAGGGCTCTTGGAACTTAAAAGAAAGAAAGCAGGGATATAAATGTGGAAAGGCTCCCACTTGTTCCAGAGAGAGCCTTGTTCCAGAGAGGGCTGGGCCCTCTGTCCTAGGGGCTTTTAAGGGAAGGTCCCAGGAGAGGATCTCAATAGAATATTCATCAGCTTTCCCGGGTTGTGGTCTCCACTGATTGGCCAGTGCCCGTGCAGGAAGTCATTATTCAATGCAGCTGGCCCTAGTGAGCAATGCCTGGCTTTGCTGCTTTTCTGGGCCTGGGGCTGAAACAGCTGAGGCCCAGATGTTATCTCTAGGGCTTAATGCTTCAGGGATCGCGGGTGCAAGGGCTTGTATTCTCCAGCACTTAGCTCCTCCTCTAAGGGGGTCTGCCACATGACTAGCAATATGAAAGGTCAGGGGATCTAAACCTCACGACTAGTAATATGAAAGGGGAGGAAAAGTCACCCTGGAGGCAAGATTCCATCCTACAATTGTCCATTGCTAGACACCCCAAGCTTTGCACCTGGTGACCTTCAGCACCCGTCCTACTCTGCTCCTGTCTGTCTACCTATTTCACAGGTTTAGGTGGGGATTAAATGAGAAGCAGAGTGAGTACCTGGCTCAGAAATGTTTTATAAGTGGGAGAAAGTTACAATTAGAGATGGCCATTATTACTTCTAGGCCAGTGATGGCGAATCTATGACATGTGTGTCAGAGGTGACATGCGAACTCATTTTTTTGGTTGTTTTTTCTTTGTTAAATGGCATTTAAATATATAAAATAAATATCAAAAATATAAGTCTTTGTTTTACTATGGTTGCAGATATCAAAAAATTTCTATATGTGACACGGCACCAGAGTTAAGTTAGGGTTTTTCAAAATGCTGACACGCCGAGCTCAAAAGGTTCGCCATCACTGTTGAGCCTTTAATTGAAAATACACACCTCTTTTCTTTTCTCAGTGGCAATTATAGATTTAGCCTCCGTGGGTTTTAGGAGACTATTGCCTTTGATGATGAGCTTTAAAAGAGGATAATATAATGACAGAAATTGAGTGATGTTAGGGATAATGGTAGAGGTAAGGTGAGGAAAGTGTTTCCCAAACTTCAGTCTTTTGTACACCAGCCTGCCTATTATTGGCATATCCACATATCACCTGCACTCTTTTTTACTTAATATTATTTTTAAAGCTTAAATACATTTTAAAAAAATATTTTTATTGATTTCAGAGAGGAAGGGAGAGGGAGAGAGAGCTTGAGACATCAATGATGAGAGAGAATCAATGATCGACTGCTTCCTGCATGCCCTCTACTGGGGATTGAGACTGCAACCTAGACATGTGTCCTCACCAGGAATCAAACCATGACCTCCAAGTTCATAGGTCGACCCTCAACCACTGAGCAACACTGGCCGGGCAAGCTTAAATACATTTTTAAAGGAGTGTTCATTTTATAATGAGAAAATGAAAAACCAGTGTCATTTGACAGACATTGCGAGTAACTTGGAAAATAAAATTAATCTCATCACAAGCAGTCATGACATTCTAGCTAAATGCTGCTGTCTGCTAAGGGCCAGTCAGAAACCGCCTCCTTTTTTCAACAAAATGGGAGGTTGGCATATGTTATGAGTTAAAGAGATTCTGGCACCAAACTGAGATCTTCTTTTGGACTCCGGAGCACGGAGGATTGTGGAAGAGGGAGTTGCCTTCTCATTTGTAAGTCGATGTAGTTTAAAGTCAGTCCCTGCAGGCTCTCAGACCTTCTGGGTACCATGGAGGGAGGAGGGTGGCATGTTTCACATTTGGGGCGCCTCGGTTAGTGCTTGCTCGGGACATCTGGTGGTTTCGTGTCTGTGTGGGTGGGGTTCTCTGCAAAACCTCTTTTCCAGAGCTGGGAAGGGAGCAGCTGTGGATACTGGGTATGGTGGGAGGAACTTGCCGGGGGTGTAGGGATGGAAGCAGTCTCCCTCTGCATTAGTCTATTAGCCTGTCATAACAAAGAAACCCAGACCAGGGGCCTTGAACAACACACATTGATTTCCTCATAGTTCTGGAGGCTGGAAGTCCAAGATCACGGTGTCCGGTGTCCACGGGGTTGGTTTTTGCTGAGGCCTCTTTCCTTGGCTTGTAGAAGACCATCTTTTCCCTGTGTCTTCACATGGTCTTCCCTCTGTGTGTCTGTGTCCTAACCTCTTCTTTCAGAGGATTGGATTAGGGCCCACCCATTTTAAGGCCCTATCTCCAAATACAGTCACATTCTGAAATACTGGGGTTAGAACTTGAATATTTGAGTTTTTGAGGGACATGATACAGCCCATAACACCCCCTTTCCATTCCCTCCACACCCCTCTATGCCCCCACCGCATGTCTCCCCTGATCTCTGACACTCACCCTCTCTCCCTCACAGGATTGGAACCTTCTTCTGCCCTCTGCTGCCCTTTATCCAAATGATTACTCTTTTCATCATGTTTTACGTCAAAAATGTGAGTCAGTCTGAAGTCGGAACCAATCAGCGTGGCTCAGTCACATGTGACCCCGTGGTGGTTGGAATCAGGAGTGGGAGGGTGTGGAGGTGGGCTGAGAAGGTTTTCGGGAAGCCAGTGTCTGGCTGGGGTCCCCCTGGCCTGCTCACAGATGGTAGGCGGCCACTCCTCTCTCTTCAGATCAGCCTGATGATGAATTTCCAGCCTCCGAGCAAAGCCTGGCGGGCCTCCCAGATGATGACTTTCTTCATCTTCTTGCTCTTTTTCCCGTCCTTCACTGGGGTCCTGTGCACCCTGGCCATCACCATCTGGAGGTAGGAGATGGCGGCCTTAGGATGAGGTTTGAGAGCTGGGGTTGGGTGGGTGTTTTAAAATGTAGGTTTTATTATTATTCAGATTTGGTGAGGCCGACAGATCAGGAACTGACTGCCACTGAAAAGATAATTTGTTATACTCACAGATCCCCAAGAGGGGGCACACCCACCACAAAGGACGGAGGAGGCACATGGGCAGGCACCAGGGTAGCTCAGGAGGCAGAAGGGGCAATGGGGAAAGGTGGGCAAGAGCCTTTATTGTGGCTTCCATGGGAAGGAATGGTGAGGCAGAGTAAGGACTGGCTAGTTTGAATAATTTCAGCGGGCTCTGTGATATTGGAGTTGTCTGGAGTTGCCAGATATCTGGCCCTGGGGTGATTGGGGCAGGAGAATAGTGACCCAAGGTGTGAGAGCTTGATAGAGGGTGGAATGCTGGCTCTGGATTAGTTGGTTTGCACATGAGAGACTGAGTTTGTAGGCTAGCCCAGGGAATGGCAGTCTCTCCAGGGTCAGTAGAGCCTGCTAACCATCAGAGTAAAGAGACATGCTCAAGGCAGTGTTCAACCCCAGGTTCCCTGGCTAACCAACGGACACTACATCCAAGGGAGGGAATAAGTCTGAGTTCGGGGCCCACCCTCATGACTGGCTCAGCTTCCTCACTTTCTGAAAAATGGAGAAAGGCCAGTTCCTCCACCTGGAGAACAGAACTGCATCTAAATAAACTGAAAGGCACTGTCTGATCAGGCTCTCTCCTACTTCTCCAACCTCACCCCCATCGGCTCCTTCCTCCTTTGGCCCCACAGCTCTTGCTCCATTCCTGAGACTCTCAGAGCTCCTCCCCACGTGGAGTAGCGTTCTCTATTTGAAGAGCTCTCCCCACCCCCTTTGCTTAGAGACCTTCTTTCCATCCTCTGCTTCTTGGCTCCAAAGTCATCTCCAAACTCTGACCTTCAGGACCATCCTTGTCTATTGTCAGTTCCACCCCTGCTTTCTCCCAGGCCAATTTCTTTTCTTCATTCCATAGTCCACAGTCAGAAATGCGTTTGTTTGAATCTTCGTTAATTGTTTGCTCATTGGTTGTCCATCTTTCCCACTAGAACAGACATCTGCGAGGGCAGGTACCATGTCTGTTTTGTTTACTATGGGTTCTCCAGGGCTAAGTATCTAGCACAGTGCCTGGTCCAAGTGCAGTAAAACTAGAATGAATGAATGAATGGAGGGAGGGAGGGAGGGTTGGTTTTTAGGATACATGTGGAACTGGAACCATTGGCAATTCAAGTGGCTTCAGAGCAGGCTACTCTGCTTCACAATGTCCTTGCTACTCTTTTTTGTGTTTCTTCCTAACCAGTCCCTTGTTGCCCTCTAGTTTCTGCTTGTTCATGACCACTGAGTGCCCGTGGCCATCATTGCCACACCTTCAGGTTCCATAGATTACAGGGTCCCCTCTTCATATTTCTGAGTTCAAGTCCCCAAGAAAGAGAATCTGGCTGCCCCAGTTCATTTCTTTGAGCCGGGGTACCACAGAGGCTGCCGTGAATTGACTACCGTTGGCTCAGATCCGTGGTCGGCAAACTGCAGCTCGCGAGCCACATGCGGCTCTTTGGCCCCTTGAGTGTGGCTCTTCCTAAGCCTTAGGAGTACCCTAATTAAGTTAATAACAATGTACCTACCTATATAGTTTAAGTTTAAAAAATTTGGCTCTCAAAAGAAATTTCAATCGTCGTACTGTTGATATTTGGCTCTGTTGACTAATGAGTTTGCCGACCACCGGAGATGATTCTTCTGCCTGAGCGCTTGTCCTCAGGATGTGGGTCATGAGTATGAAATACACCAGCTGGGGCTGGGAGAAGGTTTCCTCTGGAAGGGAGGTGTGGGTGGAACCGGCAAGAACTGCTGATTCCAGAGCCTAGAAAGGGCAGCCTGAGTGTAGTTCAAACTAGACCAGAGTCTCGCACTACAGGCGTTTTTCTGTCCCTTGTTTTACCAGATTGAAACCGTCCGCTGATTGTGGCCCGTTTAGAGGACTGCCCTTCTTCATTCACTCCATTTACAGCTGGATCGACACCCTGAGTAAAAGCCCCAGCTACCTGTGGGTGGTCTGGATCTACCGGAATCTCATCGGCAGCGTGCACTTCTTTTTCATCCTCACCCTTATCGTATTGTGAGTGGGGCACCTTGGCAAACACTTTACTGACACAGCATGCGGACAGCCACAGGGATGTCTGGTGGGAAAACAAAGGGCTACAGAATAGCTCAGTGTTCTGGATGATCCTGACTCGGCCCCTGAGTTTTGTTTGTTTGTTTGTTTGTTGTTAATCCTCACCCAAGGATATTTTTTCCATTGATTTTTTTAGAGAGAGCAGAAGGGAAGAAGGGAGGGAGAGAGAAAAAGAGGGATCAATGTGAGGCAACATTGATTGGTTGCCTCCCACATGTTACCGGGACCGGGGATGGAATCTGCAACTCAGGCATGTGCCCCTGACCAGAAATTGAACCCAAGACTCTTTGGTGCTTGAGCCAATGCTCCAACCACTGAGCCACAGCAGCCAGGGCTGCCCTTGAGTTTTGGGGTTTTTTTTAAATATGTTTTTATTGATTATAGAGAGAAGAAGGGAGAGAAAGAAATAGAAACTTCAATGATGAGAAGTTGGCTGCCTCCTGCATGTCCCCTACTGGGGACCTGGCATGTGCCCTGACCAGGAATTGAACCTTGGTCTCCTGGTTCAGGGTCAATGCTCAACCGCTGAGCCACACCGGCCAAACCGGCAGGCGAGGTGATTTTTTTTAATGTTTAATATTATCTTAGAGTGTGGTGAGGTGTTTTTTTGCCTGTTTTATGAAGAAAGCAATACCTGCTTTGCCCCTCATAAGAGAAAACATGAAACTAAAATTTAAAAAAAAAAAAGGATATGAGAATGCTTAGGACAATTATATGTGTGATTCCTTCTGAGACTATAATGTATTAAAATGGGTTGGGCATTATTGATACATAGGATAGTGTATTTTCATTTTCAAATAGAAAAAGATCAACTTCTGACTTCTTGTAAGAAAAAAAAAGTAGATCTGACAAGACTGGGCCCGTTTCCTGCATGAACACCTGGTTGGCTGAGTAATGGCTGCCCCTCTTGGAAGCCCAGCCCTGATGGCATCTGAGATTGCAGGTCCTTGTGTGGAGACACACACACACACACACACACACACACACACACACACACACGGCTCTCCGTCAGGCCTTCCTCCCCAACACTAGGTTTCCATTGGCCTCTTTAAAATGGAAAGTTCTGCCCTAGCCGGTTTGGCTCAGTGGATAGAATGTCGGCCTGTGGGCTCAAGGGTCCTGAATTTGATTCCAGTCAAGGGCACATGCCCGGGTTGCGGACTCGATCTCCAGTAGGGGGCATGCAAGAGGCAGCCAACCAATGATTCTCTCTCATCATTGATGTTTCTCTCTCTCCCTCTCCCTTCCTGTCTGAAATCAATAAAAGTATATATTTTTTTAAAATGGCAAGTTCTCTGAGTGTCTTGCTCCTTCAAACTCCTAATTTACTGGGGACCTTGTTAGAAATCTGGAATCTGCCTTAGCCAGTTTGGGTCAGTGGATAGAGCACCGGCCTACGGACTAAAGGGTCCCAGGTTTGATTCCAGTCAAGGGCACATGCTTGGGTTGTGGGCTTGAACCTCAGTAGGGGGCGTGCAGGAGGCAGCCAATCAATGCTTCTCTCTCATCATTGATGTTTCTATCTCTCTGTCCCTCTCCCTTCCTCTCTGAAATCAATAAAACATGTATTTTAAAAAAAAAATGAAATGTGGAATCTCAGGCCCTACCCTAGACCTGCAGAACCAGCACCTGCATTTTAACAAAGTCCCAGGAAATTTGTGTCACATTCAAGTCTGAATAACACCATTCAGATTCATAAATGCTGGCTGCACATTAGAATCATGTACATTTTTAAAATAGTGATGTCTGGCCCCATAGTCAGAGAAGCTCAATGAATTGATCTGAGGATGGGCCATGGCGTGAGTCCTTTTACCACCTCTCAGGTGATTCCGTGTGCAGAATGGGGACAGCCATTGCTATAATGTACTCACCCTATTACTCAACCAGACACAACTTTTCAGGAACAAATCTATTTTCAAGTAAATGTTTTCATTCCTTTGCACCCGATTGTAATTCAGAGCCTGAAAAATGCCTGCCATTCTTTCTTCTCGTCTCTTCCAGAATCATCACCTATCTTTACTGGCAGATCACAGAGGGAAGGAAGATTATGATCAGGCTGCTCCATGAACAGATCATTAATGTAAGTTCTGCTGGACCCATCTGTTATCCTCTCCCCCTTTTTAACATTTTATAATGGAAATTTTCAAACATATTCCCAAACAGAATAGTAACATGAGCCCCCACCTGCCCACAACCCACCCTGACAACCATCAGCAATTGTGTCTTCTTTTTTCTTGTTGTTGTTGGTAATCCTCACATGAGGGTATTTTTTCCGTTGTTTTTTATAGAGCATGGAAGGGAGGAAAGGAGTGGGCAGGGGAGGGGGGAGAGAAACATCTATGTGAGAGAGGCACATCGACTGGTTGCCTCCCACACTCGCCCTGACTGGGGCTGAGGAGCGAACCTGCAACACAGGTACATGCCCTTGACCAGGAATTGAACCCGCGACCCTTTGCTGCACAAGCCGATGCTATAACCACTGGGAAACACCTGCCAGGGCAGCAATCCCTTCACTGCAAATCTCTGGGTTATTTTAAAGAAAATCCTAGACTTTATACCATTTTATCTGTAAAAACTTCTATATGCCTAAGATATACAGACTTTTAAAGAAAGAGAACCACAATACCAATCATCACACCTGAAAGAAAACTTAATAATTCCTTACTACTCATCCAATATCCAGTCAATGGTCAGATTTCCCAATTGTATCATTACGTGTCTTTTTACATTAGGGTTGTTTAAATCTGGTTCTGAAAAAGTGCCATATGTTGTATTTGGTTGGTATGTCTTTAATGTGTCTTTCAATCTATAACTGTTCACTCGTCTCTTCTCCTGCCATTTATTGTTGAAGAAAGCAGGTCACTGTGTTGTAATAATTCCCACATTCTGGATATATCTGATTTTCAACCTGTGGTGTTTGGCATGTTTTGGGGTGTTTTTTTTTAATGTTTTTATTGATTTTTTTAGAGAGAGGGAAAGGGAGAGGGATAGAGAGATAGAAATATCAATAAGAGAGAAGCATCATCAATTGGCTGCCTCCTGCACTCCCCCTCCTGGGGATCAAGCCCACAACTTGGGCATGTGCTCTGACCAGGAATCAAACCAGTGACCACTTGGTTCATGGGTCAGTGCTCAACCACTGAGACACACCAGCTGGGCTGGCATGTTTCTTTTTACTTTTTAAATATATTTTTTTTATTGATTTCAGAGAGGAAGGGAGAGGGAGAGAGGAACATCAAAGATGAGAGAGAATCATTGATTGGCTGTCTCCTGCATAGCCCCCACTGGGGTTCGAGCCTGCAACCCAGGCATGTGCCCTGACCAGGAATCGAACCGTGACCTCCTGGCTCATAGGTTCATGCTCAGCCACTGAGTCATGCCAGTCAGGTTCTTTTTACTTTTTATTTCCTGTAAACTAGTGGTGAGATGTAGAGATCTGATTAGAGTCTAGCTCAACTTTTTAGCCAGAATACTTCATAGATGATGCTATGAGCATCTTATAGCATTTGAGGTATAAAATGTGATTGTCTTTTTTGTGTGTGATGTTAAGAGCGATCAGTGCTTTGTTAGCCTGACTCATCCATTGTAAAGCTCATCAGCCTTATCTCTAATGGCCTTGGCAGCCTTTGATGAGTATTGCCTAGAGAAGATCCATTTATTTCATTATGGATTACAAAATAGTGATACTCTGATTCTAGAATTCTTCTGCATATATTAGCTGGAACTCTATAAAAGAAGACTTTTGCTCAGCAATGATTTGATTACCTTGCATTCCCAAATTCAGTGCTTCCGTAGAGAAGATTTCCAATTAATAAATGTAGAAGGAATGAGGGGAACAGAAAATCATCATAAAACAAACAGCACAGTAGTAATTGTTACAAGTGAGATCCACTAGTGGAAACTAAAATTAACGAGTGAAAATTGAAGGGAAAACGAGGGCATGAGACCTGGATTCACCTGACTAGACAGACCATCAATGGTGCTCGCTAGCCGACCTCAGCTCAGGTGGAACATACCACTCTCGTATCTGCAACAGGTTCACAGGAAAGCAACTCACCCCCCTGGGGAAGGCATACCCTCTTCCTTCCTTCCCCTTCCCAACTAGGGGATTATTTAACTCGGTCTATTCCATTGACACAGATAACTTTGACAAATGAAATAGATTTGATGTCCTTAGATGCAGAGCTATAAGCTTTGACATTCTCAGTGGGAGGACAGGGCAGACCCAGGCAATGCTGGGTGCCCACGCAGGGTTCTAGGGCAGAGGGAATGCCAGGAAGGGAGAGAGAATAAACCATTTGTCCTGGGCCTTTGACAGTGGCATGTAAGCTGCTTCTAGCATCCAGGCTGGAGAAGGCTGCTACTCAAGCCTGCTAGGGGAATTGCTTTAGAGGAGAATATCCTAATTCAGGAAGGCTTTGGGGGATCAGTTGGCTTTACTATGACATGTTTTATTTCATCAAGAAAAAACATGGCGGCAATATCCATCCAATGGACCCTACCTGCCTACAAAGAAGTCTTCCCTTCATTTGCTTCTCAACTCCACATCACCATTCATCCTCCATGTTTGCCTTTTCCTTTTTCTTCTTGGCAGGAGGGCAAAGATAAAATGTTCCTGATAGAAAAGTTGACTAAGCTGCAGGACACAGAGAGGAGAGCAAACCCCAGCTCGTTCACACTGGAAAGGACAGACGTGGAGGTGAGGCTGGAGGCCGCCTTGGGATCCCTGTGACCCCTACTTGCCTCCCTGTGCAAAGGACATCAGGGAACTAGAATCACATGAGGGCACTTCACTTTCTATGTTTACACATTTCTGTATTTTGTATTTAAAAAACCGTACTCACTCATTCAACACTTTCCAGGCCTGGCCTTGCTCTAGGTGCTGGGCTATTGTGGTGAACACAGCAAAGGTGTTGTCCTCATGCAGTTTGCATCCATCTTTCCTATAAATTGAATCATACAAAAGTATATCCCACCGAGATGAGAAGTGCCCTGAAATCTCACCCCTCTACATTAATGTATATTCTTCCTGATCTTCCCTCTAGGCAGCTGCAAACATACTACATGCATCTCACATTTTTATTTATTTATTTTTTTTACAAAAGAGGGGTTATAGTATATACATGTATCATAACTCCCCCCCCCTTAATATCTCAGACATTGTTTCAGTCTGTACATATTTGGACATTTGGATTGTTTTCATGGTCTTTAAGATCACAAACAGTACATAATGAAACATTTTTGTTATAATTATTTTAGGCAAGTATTTCAGCCATAGGACGGCCACATAATAATGTTAATAGATGTTGCCATAGCACTCTCTTAAGATTTTACTAGTCTCACTCTTACCAGGAAGGCGTACGAGATGCCTGGCACCCTGATTCCAGAGCCTCTGCTGGCTTCCCTGGTGTCCTGGAAGATACAGATAAACAGTAAACCCATCTTATTCAGATGCCACTAGTTCTGGAAGTTAAGACTTTGTCAGAAGGAACTGTTGTGTCAGTTACTATCTGTGCGATTAGTACTATCAGCACCATTTAGCGTTCTAGAGGCTCAACTCTAAATCCTGTGGAGGCAGGGACCATGTCGATGGCCTTGCAGCCCCAGGTCCTAATCTGTTACCTGGCATAGTGTAACTGCTCTGTGACACGAAGGGGGGGCGGGGGGAGAATGAATGGAATCACAGCCCCTAAAGAACACAACAAAACATGTTTGATGTTTCTATGGTTGAGCCTTGTCCTTAATCTGTCACCTCTCCATTTTAAAATTGGGGCGGGGGGGAGGCGGGTGCACATACCTTCCCAACTATGCAACAGGACCTGGGCTCTTTTCCAGTGATAAGGCTGCCTCTTTTCTTCTCTTTCAGGAGCCGGCCCCTTTGCACAGCAGGGAACATGAAGCTGCTCATGGTGAGTAACCCAATTGGCGCCAAAGAAGACCTAATTTACCTAGAGGACAAACCCCAAGGTAGAGGGTCAGAGCTGCTCATGAATCAGTTACTCGTTCAATTGCAAGAACCTACCCAACGTGGCTTTAGCAAAAGCCCAAGAGTAATTCTTGCTTTAACAGCCGGGGCTCACAATATGTCACAAGAACCTGGTTTCTTTCTGTTCAGTTGTTTTCCATGTCAGCTCCTTTCTCAAAGAGGCGCTTCCTAATGATTGCGAGGCAGCTTTCTCAGCTTCTTCTGTCAACTGGCCAGAGCTGAGTCACCGGCCTCATCTGTAGATGCAGGTGGAACAACCGTACAGACCACAGGGGCTGAGACTGGGGGAGAGTGGCTTCCCTAAGAAAACCTGTGGCTGATGCCAGAGGGGAATGAACGCTGGGGAGGAAACAAACAAACCGATCAACTCATCTTTTGGGGGATAGCATTTACTGAGACTTATCCAATGATGGGAGTTCAAGGGGCAGCGCTGAAAAGGAGGAGGCAAGGAAGGCATGAGAAGCTGAGTTCTCTTGAAGGCCAATTTGGCCTTTCCCTTGGAGAGCTGGGGCAGGGTGTGTCTGTGCTAACTTCTCTTTCCTGTGTCAAACCCAGACCTGCGATTTAGGAGGTCAGTTCAAGAAAATAGTCCAAAGGCCTGAGGATGATTGTGGTGGCCAGACACCAATCAAAAAGGACAGACGATAAAGATGGAACAACGTTTGGAGCTTCTCGGAAGAAAATTCAAGCCATCTGGTAGGAGTAGAAACTGACCACAGTGTAAATACTGAAGTAAAACTGGCCATTCCCTGCTGCTATTTAACACTTGAATTGCTGATTTTTTTAAGATAAAACATTTGGGATTTTCTAATAAAGACTGTCGTAATATTTTAACTAGTTCACAGAAACCTTGGAAAAGATAACCTGGGAATGATGTATTTTATCTTTAAGAGATGTGCATATGAGTTATTGGTCCTTAGAAATCTCTCCCCCCAGACCTCCCAGACCTGGCAAAGGTTTGGAAAGTGGTGCTCAGACAAGTGGTACAGCCTGAATAAAAACGTGGTCCTCTGTCAGGGGTGTGATGCCTCCTCAATTGTAGGACCTGCATTTGTTCATGACTTTGAACTAAAAATATTCCAAAAGTGAAATACAAACAGGGGTCTCAACTATGAACTCTGTTGCATATGAAGTACATGAGTCTTTGGGGTTGGACGGGGGTGTGGGTGTGGACAGGACTCTGACCTGTGAGGTTTTATATGTGACTATCCAAGTCTTATGTTGGACCAAACATGAGACCAGTGGTATGTGTGGAATATATATATGTATGTATATGTTTCTGTGGGGAATAAATATGTGTGTGTGTGTGTGTGTGTGTGTGTGTGTGTGTACATATGCATACACATATAGATAGCATCTTTTTGCAGATTTGCCAAATGATTCACAAGACCTGTGACTGTACTTAAAACTGAAGGGTCCAGCAGAAAGGTGCAATTACCAAATTACCTGAGGTGGGGAATTTCCTCTTGACTCATCACTGTCATGAAATCTAATTGGAACTGGATTTAAAAAACATTTCAGATACATTTGAAACACAAACATACAATCAGTGTTCAATCATGGATTCACTTTTTCATTCACTTAGTTATTCATTAATTCACTTTATCAACTGAGTTAATTTCTTGTGGTGGCTAGTAGTGTCTGTTCATTTCACAAATACGTGCCAAGTGGTGAACAAAATAGTGAACAAGTTAAGACACAGTCTCTCCCCTCAGATGCCTAGCAAGTTAACTCAGATAGGAGCTTAATAATTAATTATAATTGTATAGATGCTGTGCAGGAGAAGCCCATGGGACAGCTGGGATACAACTTGTCTCGGGTCAGTGGAATTGGTATTTGAAGTTATTTCCGCCCCCCCAGCTCTGTATCATCTTAATGTTGTTTGTGTTTCTCTGGCTTCTACATCAAAAGGTAAACTCCCTCTGAAAGCATTTTTGCTGACTCACTACATACTAAAGGTTTCTATCTCCATTCACCTCCATCTCTTGTCCCCACTTGTGTGAAGCCTGCTTCCCTGGAGATGTAAACACAACGGAAAGATTGAGTCTGCAGGCCTCACACACACGTGGATGTGAGGATGCGTTTTACATTTAGTCTTGAGATGGGGGTGTATTAATTTCCTGGGGCTGCCGTAACCAAATATCATGGGTTGGGTGGCTTAAACAACAGATTAATTTTCTCACAGTTCTGGAGGCTAGACGTCCAAGATCAAAGTGTTGGTATCCAGTTTTGGTTTCCTTCCGAGTCCTGTCTCCTTGGTTTGCGGACGGCCACATTCTTGCTGTGTTCTCACACGGTGTTTTTCCTCTGTGGGTGCAGATTCCTGTGTACCTTTCAGTGTTCAGATTTTCTCTTCTTATAAGAACACCAGGCAATTGGAATAGGGCTCACCTTTATAGCTTCCTTTTAATGTATTCACCTGTGTAAAGGCCAGATCTCCAAATATGGTTACATTCTGAGGCACTGGGTGTTCAGACTTCAGCAGAGGGAGTTTGGGTCGACACAGTTCAGACCATAACAGAGGCCAGCTCTCCCCCCGTCCCATCATAGCCTCTCTTTAGGCATCAGGGTTCCCAGTGCTGGCTGCCCCCAGAATCACATAGGGAGCTGTCGGACAACAGCCAGGCCCAGGCCCCACTCTAGACCAACTAGAGTAGGCATCCATATTTTTTCTTTAAAGCTCCCCAAATGGTTTTAGTAGAAAGCCAGGACTGAGGACTACTGAGCTAGGATCTAGAGTAGTCCTTCCCAAACTTGCCTGACCATAAAAGCCACTGGAGGAACGTATTAAACATACAAAAGGTGAGTTCATCATATCGCATCAAAATCTTCTGGGGACATTCCCCATTCTCCTCTTCCCACCCTTATTTTAATTAGTTCAAAATGATAAAAGTAACATGCTTAACATGCTTTCCAACCATCCCTTGAAAGCTGGCAGTTTTAAATATATATATACTTATATATATATAAAGGATATATATATATATATAAAGGATATATATATATATATATACATATATTAGCCTCTTTTGAATTTCTGCAGGATCTGGTCCTTCAAGCGGTCTCAGCGAATGGCCCAGTTCATTTCTTAGGAGGCTATGAGATGCTTTTGTGTAAAGTTCAATTATAAAAGGAGTGGCTAAAATAGCACAGACTAGCCCTAATTGGTTTGGCTCAGTGGATGGAGCGTCGGCCTATGGACTGAATGGTCCCGGGTTCGATTCCAGTCAGGGGCATGTACCTTTGTTGCAGGCACATCCCCAGTAGGGGGTGTGCAGTAGGCAGCTGATCGACGTTTCTAACTCTCTATCCTCTCCCTTCGTCTCTGTAAAAATTCAATTAAAAAAATTATAAATATAAAAAAATAAAATAGCACAGACTGGCATTTTTTTTAAAAAACCTTTGAATTGAGGACAGATGGTAAGAATTCAGCTCACTCATAGGAACTGTCTCTAGTATGATAGCACCTCACAGAATCCCCCCTCACTTGTCCAAGTCAAAACCTTTTCATAGCATTTCCATGTCTGATCAACCGCCAGACAGACAGACCATTGAGAGGAGCTCAGTGTGCAGCAGAGGGCCCTCTGCTTTGCTCACGGCTGCAGCTGATACCAGTGCCTTACACCTGTGTACTGTTACTCTCCACTCGGTGCCTTTTCCACTTTAATCGCCAGGGCTCTTGTTGTAAAGCAGATTCTAATTTGGGACGCCGGGAGGGATGGGTCTGAGGACCACACCCTGAGCAGTACGCTAGAGCATCCTCACATTGTTTTTCTTATTTTATCTGCACTCTTAGGGACATTTTTCAAAAACACTCCCACTTCTATCATTTGAACCTCATACCATTATGGCTGTTAAGACAGTTAGTGCAAATATCATGACCTCCATTTGACAGGTGATGAAAACTTGGGCATGCACAGGTAAGTGATTTGCCTAAAGTCTCCTAGCTAGCCAGTGGCAGAATCGAGGACTTCAGGTTTTCTCTAGCTCAGTGGTTCTCAGATTTGTGGATGTATCAGAACTGCCTGGAGGTTTAAAACGAATTTTGAGCCCCACCCAGAGTTTCAGTTCTGGGATGGGCTCTGAGAATTTGCGTTTTTAACAAGTTCCCCCATAGCTGATGTTGAATAAATGTCTCAAAGGACAGCATCCACCGTGCCTAGCCTCTTCTTAATACTTGGAGTTTGGCACATAGATTTTGAGCATAAAGTTTAATAATAGAGCACACAAAGTCATCGATCTTCAGCATTTTTGATAAATCACCTCACCAAACCGTAACTATCACTCCATGCTAAAGGTTTGAGTGAATGTTTGGATGTTCATTAATTCACACCCTTCCTGTCCTCAAGGCTGTGGTTTACTGTTCTGTTCAAACACTGTTTCCACTTTAGAGTGTGGTAGGTGTAATTTTATTTAGAAATTTGCATCTAATAAAAATAGAATATTTGTCTTGGTGAAATTCTTGTCAAAACAGGATTGTAGACGCCAGTCTCCAAGTAAGAAAATGAGTATTGTTTAATCAAGTAAGTAGTGGGTTTTTTAAGCCTTTTGAGGTAGCCCTTCAATGTTATATCTCCAGAATCCTGAGAGCAGAGGTGCAGTCCAATGAACAGATGTGATCTTTATCTGTATTGATGTTCTTAGAAAGAAAGCTATCGATTGGGATTTTGGATGGCCCCTTGATACTGCTGAATCTGAATCATTTATCTAAACTCCCAAATTTTCATCTTACTGTATGTGTATCTCTAGCTTCCTCAAGGAAGTTTCCACTGATATCCTCTAATTCGTTCCTTCAACATTTATTGAACATATACAGGCATTGCTACAGGTATGGACCAGCCATGATAAGTAGGGCTTTAGGATGTGGGCTCTGGAATTATATCACCTGTGCTTGAATCCTTATCCTATTACTGTTGTGTGACTGTAGACAAGCTACTTAATTTCCCTGTGCTTTGGTGTCCTTTAGCATATTATGGTAACTACCTCATGGTGTTGTTGCAAATACATGGAAAACATTTGAAATAGTGTCTTGCACATGGTAGAGTCAGTAAATGTTATTAACAAGCCTTTTACACGCACTTCCGTTTAATCACAACCACCCTCTGAGGTGGTACTACTACTGCCCTTATTTTACAGATGAATTAGTAACTAGTCCAAGGTCATACAGCTGGCAAGGTGCTGATCAGGAAATCAGACTTACCTTTCTCTGATCCCAAATCCTGTTTTTAACCCAATACCAAGCCTTTCAAGTAAGTACGTAATAGTAGTATATATATTATTTCAGAGAGGGAGAGAATAGAAACATCAACGATGAGAATCATTGATTGGCTGCCTCCTGCACTCCCCTTACTGGGGATCAAGCCCAAAACCGGGGCATGTGCCCTGACCAGGTATCAAACCTTGAGCTCCTGGTTCATAGGTCAACGCTCAACCAGAGCCACAGTGGGCAGGCAACAGTAATACTTATTAACATCTTTCTTCATCCAAATTCTCCATTCTTCAAGGCCCAAGCCACTTTAGCACAGGCTCTAATCCTTCATTGGGTATGGCACAGTCAAGAGCAAAATGGATTTGGGACAAAAGTCAAGACAGTAAACTGGCTTTCAAAAGGTCTTCACATAAGAGGGATACTAACTTTACTGCCCCTAAAG
The DNA here is from genome assembly GCF_964212035.1 of Myotis nattereri. NCBI lineage: Eukaryota > Metazoa > Chordata > Mammalia > Chiroptera > Vespertilionidae > Myotis > Myotis nattereri. Next base: position 88,195,834 of record NC_138079.1, on the reverse strand, counting down.
GCATTCCTTCCCTGTCGGTGTGCATCTCTGAATATAAGTCACAGGAGGAATTCGGGCCACAGAAATTTTGGGTGGTTCTCATCATTTGTCATAATGTGACACAGAAATACATGCAGTTTAGGTATCTGCTCCATTTATTGAATAAATTTTTTATCTTATAATCTTAAAATTCAAGGAAAAGTTTATAAATGGAAAATTATCCCAAACCCCACCTACATGCTCCTGCCAACACCAACTATAGCAAAAGTCCATTTGCTTCTCACTGCCACCTGGCTGCGTGGACCGGTGGCCTGCCGCGCGTGCGAGGCTGGTGACCCACTGGACTCAGGAGGGAAGTCATGACTAAGTAGTGAGGCCTGCGATCAAGGCTACAGATGGGGCTGTTAGGTAGGGGGAAGAGGGGCCTAGAGGAGAAAGAAAGCTTTGCAATCTTTTAAAGTCTCAACTTTATTTTAAATATTGCTATTTAAGTTCACAATAAGACCCTCCAGTAGCTCGTGTGGGAAGGAATTGGGAATCAAGAGCTATATAAAGGCAGGCAGGGGGTTAAAAGCAAGAGCTGAGTCAGACCAACCTAGATTTGAATCCCAATTGCACCAAGAAATTTGAGACCTTAAGTAACTAATTTTGCAGTGCCTCAGTTTCCTCAAAAAGCCAATACCTCTAAGATTTTTGTGAGATTTAATTACGATAATGTGTTAAAAACCACTAAAGTTCCTGGCAAATAGTAAAAAAAATTTTTTTTAACTATCATAAGTTCAGGCTCTGCTACATCACCAGTGGCGTCATTTTTGAATAAGACCCTTCCCTTTCACAGGTTTTAGTTTTCTCACGTAAAATGAGGATAAGCCTAGATGTCCTTGAATAGTCTCCGATCATCTGTTGTAGAGTAGCCTGAAAGGGTGAAACTCTGCCCCCTAGTGGTCTATAGTTCTTATTTCAAGATACCACAAGCAATCCCTCAGGCTGGTGGCAAGACTTCCCTGACATGTGCGTCACACTGAAGCTTTTGCCCCCGTCACTGGATTGCTGATAGCAGCTTCCCTAAATTCCTTATGTCCTAGGATTTGATGCTTGATAAGCAGTTTTCCCTTCGTGCTCCTTTTAATGATTTTATTATTAGTATGGTCACAAGTTTGATGACTACAGTACATTGATAATGTAGCCAAATACAAATATTTTAAATAAATTACATGTGTGTCAAATTTTAAAATGTCAAGTTTGAGTGATCATGCGTATCCCATGCATTTGCATTTGTGCCCCCACATTGCACAGCTCAATCTGTGCCTATCCTCACTGGGTCTTGGTGTGTGCCTCAGCGAGGTCTGGGCAGGAGCTATTGTGCCTTTTTTTGCAGACCCAGATTTTCAAGAGCAATGGTGTTGAACTCAGGCATTCCATGGAGCACGGTGGCAATACCAGGCTTTGCTTTGGTCCAAGGTTAAAATGCAATTACCGACTATTGCTTCTGCGGGCCACCCGATTCCCCATGGCTTGGGCTAGCACAAAGGGTTTCTCAGCATCCCTGCATGAGGCCAGCAGGCAATCTCTGTACCCATGGCTTCCTCCCTGGGGGAAAAGTCTAGTAGTGAGGTGGGCAGTTTTCCAACATGCTGTCGGTGATATAGCTGGAACCAAGATAGGATTCATAGTAACTTTTTTCATCAAAAGTATTAACAGTCCAACCAACCACCTGAATGCCTTTAGCGGACCACTTCTTTAGGTAGTTCCTGGAGAAAGAGGAAAAAACAAATCTGTTAGAACAATGACCAGTTGGTCTAGGCATCTATGCTGGTCACTAAGTCTGGTACTCAGTGAGTACTCACAGTGCTCTTAACTGGCCGCTGCACTGAAATCAGAGAAAATGTTCCAAAAGCCAGCTGTCACACTGTCACAGCTTAAAACTTTTCAGGGGCTTACTAAAAATCCCACCCCTTCCCAATAAGTCATAACAGAGGCCGTTCCTAGCTTAGTCCCACCTGCCTCTTTGGCCTCACCTTAACCCATACTCCCCCTTTCTTTCCTGTGCTGCAGTATACTGACTTTCTTTTAGTTCCTTGAAACAACCAGATTCCTTGCTGCCACAACATTTTTGCATGTGTTTCTCCCTCTGACTTGATCTCCACACCACTCCCCTCAGTTCCTACTCACCCTTTAGCTGTTTTCCCCAACTCCCCTGACTAGGTAAAATTTTATATGCACACTGTTCTCACCTACAAAACATTATCTTAGCTGTAATTTGTTGAATTTTTATTTATTTTTATTTTTTTAAAAAAATGTATTTTATTGATTTTTCACAGAGAGGAAGGGAGAGAGATAGAGAGTTAGAAACATCGATGAGAGAGAAACATCGATCAGCTGCCTCCTGCACATCTCCCACTGGGGATGTGCCCGCAACCCAGGTACATGCCCTTGACCGGAATTGAACCTGGGACCTTTCAGTCCGCAGGCCGACGCTCTATCCACTGAGCCAAACGGGTTTCGGCTTGAATTTTTATTTGATTAGCATCTATCTCCTTTTCCACTTAACTATAAACTCCATGAGGACAGAACATGGCTTTGTTTCTTTACCACAGTATCTTCAGATTCTTAATGCCTTGCAATACTGTAGACCAAGCATGTCAAACTCGCAGCTGGCCACGAGAGTTTGACATGCTTGCTGTAGACATACACCAAATATTTATTGAATTAAATGCATACAAACCTGAAATAATATGAAACTTAAATTATAATCAGCTGAAATACACAAAACTGCTAAAAAACAGATTGCCAGCACGTTAGGGAACAAGAAGTTTCGGAAACAATGGAGCAGAGCCTGCGATGTAGCAGGGAGTGGGAGGAAAGACTGAAGAGATGAGTCAGGCACCCACAGGACATCTTCACTGTGGTTCTGTCTGACCTGGATTCTACATTGGTTTTCAAAGGAGACGATCACAAGGAAATGTAATTTCTCTCTCATCAGTTTGACAAATTTATTTTTTCTATAAAATGCACTTAAAACCAAGAATATTTGATCAACTTGTTTTTGGAAATAATAAAGTATGCCTAAACTCTTCCCACCTAAGAAGCTAGTGGCATTCCAACTTAATAAAGGTGCGTTGGGCTCTATGGGTGGGAACTTATCCAGGCTGTCCACTGTTACTCTTCCTTCCCAAGAAGAGCATTCAAGAAATGTGTCAGAAGATAAAATACTGTTCAACTTACGGGGATATAGAATCCTTCTGTACGAGGAAAGCTGAAATTCCACACAGGTACCACAAGACATTATGCATGCTCCAGTCAAGTAAAATGTCTAAGACCACAAATGTGGACAGTTTCCACATGTTATCATAGCGTGGTTTCCCATCTCCAGTATGGCTAAGGCTCCAAGGTCTGTGAGTTAAAGCCGTTACTACATTCCGATCTGTTTGTCTCATCTGAAAAGGAATTTTGGAATATATAATAATTATCATAAGTCCAATACCTCTCACTTCTTATTTAAATTTAGCCAATGTTCTCATTCTGAAAAGTGAGTTAGTACACTGTCCCATGTCTACTAAATAAGTACTCTATCATAAACACTTTGAGAAAATAAGGTGACAGAGTAAAGCATCTATATATATAAAAGCCCAGCGACCCTAACGGTGGAACGACGGGAACAACTAATCGCTATGAAGCACACTGCAGCTGCCAATCAGCCCGATCCGGGCCCCAATAGGCCCCCAATCGCCCACAGCCCCTCCCCCGCAGCCAACCCTCCCCCCATAGGGCCCTCCAACACAACTGGGGGCGGGACCAGCCAGCCAACCACCCACGGCCCCTCCCCCCAGCCGGCCGCCCCCGCCCCCATAGGCCTCAATCGCTGGCCAGGCCAAGGGACCCCACCCATGCACAAATTCGTGCACTGGAACTCTAGTTTAATATAAGTATCAATAAGAACAATTCCTTTACAATCCTAAACAAACTGCAATCCTATCTTTAAAATGAGAAAATCATAACCTCAAAGAGAAATCATGACCTGGGGGTCAAGTTTTAATAATGTCACAAGAAAATACTTTCAACAGGATATCAACTTAAATTCTGGGCAAAGATAATTAGAACTCAATGAGGATGGAACTAAGATCATTTCAAGATAGGCTGGTCAGCTTTTGATCCTTTCTAGAGAAAATGGCTGAAAAGAGTGGTGGGTGGGGAAGCAGGATAAGTACGTGAGAAGAGAATAAAGAGGAAAAATGTGGGGTTGGGATAGGAAGAGGGCAAAGGAGAAATGGGGAGATATGGGTGGAATTATTTAAGTCTGTGTGCTATGCTCCTCTGGAAAATACAGCATACATTTTAATTTTTTTTAATGTTTTTATTGATTTCAGAGAGGAAGAGCTAGACAGAAACATCAATGATAAAAGAGAATCATTCATCAGCTGCTTCCTGCGCACCTCCTACTGGGGATCAAGCCTGGAATCCGGGCATGTGCCCTGACCAGGAATTGAACCATGACCTCCTGGTTCCTAGGTCCACTGAGCCACCAGGGCCGGCCTGCAGCATACATTTTAAAAGCCTCTTTGGCCAAGCAAGTTTGGGAAACACTGATCCAAATATTTGAAAGCCCTATGAGACCTATTCATCTTATTGACAGTTTACATGTGGACTGGCTACACTCTTACTATAAAATTTTAAATGTATGCTCTGTTGGTCACTATTAAAGAGTGCTACAGAACCAACTCATTATTTTGGAAACTGGCAAATTAAGGGAAAGATTAAGCATTTATTTGCCTATTGAGCAACTAAATAGTAGATTAGTTTCTTTTTATAGAAGTATTCTAGCTAATACATGAAGAAATTATAGAATTAAAATATTAACATTTTGCAACCCCTAATAAAGTGAGAGAGCTGACCATTGGCATCAGTAGCAGCTGCTAACAAGAGTCAGCCAGCCATTATATGCCCTTCGATGGAAAAATAACTAACCTATGAAATTATCTTGCCAAGAACAACTGACCCTAATTTGATCAAGCCTTTAGCTCTCATCACCAATTTACAGGAAATATACAGAGGAGAAGAAAGTGTTGAACTGTGTTATGGCATAATTAGCAAAATCCAGACTTGGGTAAACTCTACAAAACAACCTGTTTCTTCAATAAAGACATCACAAGGGCTAGGGGATGGGGTGGGAGAGAGGAAGAATTTACTAGTTTAAGATTTAAAATTATGACAGATAGTCTTTATTTGGGTCCTAATTCAAATTAGCAATTTGCAAAAAAAAACATTTGTGCTACTTCTGAGACAAATGAAAATGTATACACCGAGTGCATATTTGATTTTAGATGATGGTATTGTGGCTGTATGTTTTTAACGGAATTGCTTTTTAAAGATACTTAATCTGCCTTGGCCAGGTGGCTCAGTTGGTTAGAATGTTGTCCCGTATACCATAAGGCTGCAGTTTTGATTCCCAGTCAGGGCACATATGGGAGGCAACAGATCTATGATTCTCTCTCTCTCTCTCTCTCATTTCCTCTCTCTAAACATATCCTCAGGTGAGGATTTAAAAAAAAAAAAAGATACTTAATGCAATTTTAATGGATGAAATGATATGACGTCAGATACATTTCAAAATAACACTGGGGAAAACAAGGAGGGTACAGATGAAACAAGCCGGGGGGATATGGATGAAACAAGCCGGATCGTGGTTAGAGGGACTCATTGTACTACCATCTACTTTTATGCGTATTTTAAATTCTCTGAAATTAAAAGCTATTTTTTAAAAGGTATATTTTGATGTTACTCAGTGAGATGTAGAGCTACACAATTCTTTCTGTTCTGAGAACGTTTTCCAAAGTAATCTGAATGAACCTATAAACACAAAAAAAGGAGCTAAAAAGGAATCACGGGATTTTTAATATATTTTTTATTTATTTCAGAGAGAAGAGGGAGGAGATATAGAAACATCAGTGATGAAAGAGAATCATAGATTGGCTGCCTCCTGCATACCCCCTACTGGGGATCGAGCCCACAACCAGGGCATGTACCCTGACTGAGAATTGAACCATGACCTCCTGGTTCATAGGTTGACACTCACCCACTGAGCCACACCAGCCTGGCCGGAATCATGGTATTTTTAAATGGGATATGAGTACATTCCCCTTCCTGAATTTCTCTGGTTAACTTAAAAGAGGAGTTTCTTAACTGATTCAGTTCAATTTAACAGGCATCTGTCTTACAGTTATTTGGCCCATTGCTATTATCACCACCAACTAATATAATATTATGTACAACAAATATCCTAAATTTTACCTTATAGATAACTTCTGGCAAGAAAGAGCAGACCATACTAGTATTGTATAGTTGAGGAAACTCCATATATATTTTCTTTAGAGCATCAATAGCCTGTAAAACAGAAGCAATTCATGTATTTAAAATCTATTAAAATGTAATAGTCTTAGGCAATAATTATTACATATTAAGTACAATCCTATCAAATAAATCAGAGGTTTACTAATATGTAGGGACATTGAAAGGAGTATTAGTAGATCCCACTATCTATTGGGATATATTTTAAACTCACATCTGCAGCATCTGAAGAAATTGGAATACAGCTACTTTATTGTCTTGCTAACAGGCTCACCTCTTTTGTCATATTTTTGGAAAGTATGGCAAACTATAAGCCAGTGGAGGCTAGAAACAAAATTTAAAAATATTTTCCCTATACCTTAGTTTAGCCACTAGGAAAAGTCCTTTTATACCCAAAACTCTATCACCCTGTGCTTTTCCGAGCTCAAGTATAAGCCACCAGCCTGGAAACTACAAAAGGGTAGGTTTTCTCAGTCCAGGGGACTGAGAGGAAATGTCATCCACTATGAACATGAAGGTAGGAACAAGGGAGGAATTGGGGAGAGCTGGAAATCTCCCAACTCTCCCCAAGGTGAGCAAAAATTTCTTTTTGTAGCCCAGCTAAATAAATGAAGAAGGAATTATAGAATTAAAATATTGACATTTTGTAACCTCTAGTGAATTAATAGATTTGGTCATTGAATTTAATGCTGCTACATCATAATTTTTGAAATACTGCTAATTTTTGGAAAGTCACACATACCTATAACCAAATAAAGGCAATAAAATGGATTCCAAAAAAGAACACAGAAATTATTTGTGCTATGCTTCCCCTTCACTAATGAAACAGCGTGAGCTACAGAGCCAAGTTACTTTCCCACTGTTTGAATTATCACATGCACTGCACTGTGTGTAACTCTTCATCTACATTATTTATTTAATTCTCACAACAACCCTATGTGGTAGTTTCTTTTATGATTCCCATTTTACCCATGAGGAAATTGAAACTTATCAAGGTTGAGGTTACACTGTACTAAGTCCATCATATTGGCTCCTGTGCTCTACTGTCACCAATTTGCTGCCAACATCTGTTCCTTTATATGACATTTTGGTGAACTGGACCGCTATGTTCTACCCAGGCGTGCCCAAACCACCTTTTGAGCACCCAACCAGAAAGCTTAAATAGCTGGATTTAAAAAAAAGTTGTCTTCTCCCTCTGCCCACCTCCCTCTTATTCTAAGACAGTGGTTCTCAACCTTCCTAATGCCGCAACCCTTTAATACAGTTCCTCATGTTGTGGTGACCCCCAATTTCATTGTTACAAATTGAACATAATTAAAGCATACTGATTAATCACAAAAACAATATGTAATTATATATGTGTTTTCCAATGATCTTAGGCGACCCCTGTGAAAGGGTCATTTGACCCCCAAAGGGGTCGCGACCCACAGGTTGAGAACCGCTGTTCTAAAAGAATAAGTATGAAGGTCAGTACACCATTGGGTGAAATGTAGGACCTATCAGGGTTCCCAAATATGGGCCTTATTATCAATAAAACCTGAAGTGCTCATTAAAAATACATGTTCCTTGATCCCTAGACATTTTCAGAATTTCTTCTCTAGTTGGTATGGCCCAGAAATCCATAGTTTTTATAGGCATTCCTGGTAATTCTGATGCAGACCAACTGAAAAACCTAGAACTATCAATTTAGAAGAATAATAAATTAACCAGAGCACCATTCTCTTTTTTCTTCAAAAATAGTTTACTAGCCCTAGCTGGTTTGGCTCAGTGGAGAGAGCATCGGCATGCGGACTGAAGGGTTCCAGGTTTGGTTCCAGTCAAGGGCACATGCCCAGGCTCGATCCCCAGTAGGGGCATGCAGGAGGCAGCTGATCAATGATTCTCTCTCATTATTAATGTTTCTATCTCTTTCTCCCTCTCTGAAATCAATAAAAATATGTATGTTTAAAAAATACGAGTTTACTATACTAAAGTTAGAATATATACTGTGGCTTGTATTTCAGATTTTAACAACTGGTTTCAATTGTATCCTGGGATTAATTTTAAAACTTGGCATCATCAGAATTCTAAACCAGTAGACGGCCATTAGTGATTCTAACTATTATAAGCTAGGAGTAAATACGCAAGTTACCCAAATGGAAAAAGTATTTGTACTTGAAAAGCTGATTACAAAAGAACAAATGTTACCTGAACTACATTTTCCCTTGCAATATGTTTTCATAAGTAAAAGTGTATGTTCTAAAATGTAAGCAAAATTTTACATAGGAATGTCATACATATTTGAAAGTATTATAGTAATTTTCTGATACAAGTATACCAGTAACTATTCAAATCATAGAATAACAAAAGTATACATAAGAGATAGAAATCATACAGAAGGGCTAAATCTGTGCAAAAAATACCCTATTAGCTATCAGAAGCTTTAAATTTCATCCATAGTTGTCCATCTAAGACAGCGGTTCTCAACCTGTGGGTCGCGACCCCTTTGGGGGTTGAACAACCCTTTCACAGGGGTCGCCAAAGACCATCGGAAAACACATATATAATTACATATTGTTTTTGTTCAATTTGTAACAATGAAAATATATCCTGCATATCAGATATTTACATTATGATTCATAACAGTAGCAAAATTACAGTTATGAAATAGCAACGAAAATAATTTTATGGTTGGGGGTCACCACAACATGAGGAACTGTATTAAAGAGTCGTGGCATTAGGGAGGTTGAGAACCACTGATCTAAGACCTTTAGTAGCCAGATGAAACTGGTTGTGTCCACCTCCTGTTTAAAAAGTGCTTCCTTACTATTTATTTCATATCTCTGGCAAATGCTTTATGCAAATTGGAAATACCTCTTCTATGTTATGCTACTTGTAGAATATCAGTTGTTAAAAGGTTCCATCAAAGGTTAAAAAAAGATTCTGTGATTTACAGTTTTCCTTACAGATGTGGATTTTTGCATTGTACACTTCCATTAAGCAAACATAATTTATAAAAATAATTTAAGAATAAATAACAAAATATGTAGTTTTGGAAATCACTAACAATTAAAGATATCTTTTTTAAAAAGCAAAGTCTATAGTATAAATTTTACCTTATTTGCATGGCCCTTGACATCAAAGAAGATTGTGAGGTTTTGGTTTAGGGACTCTACAACTCCTTCCCTCAGGGTAGGGATTTTTTCATTAGGGAAATCATTCCTGTCAGAGAGGGAAAAGGCATAGTACATTGCAGGAAAAACAAGAGGTACAAGTTTAGTGGAACAGACATTTAAACAATGTCTCCCAAACAAAAGGAAAGAATGTTTTCCCCAACTTCCTTTCTTAACTACACTAAAGTCCAAGGGTAATTTACTATATGGACTTGAACCAAAGTACAGATATTCTTGACCAAAGAACAGAAACAACAAAAAAAATCATTTAATTTTTAGGAAGTCACTGGATTTCCACTGAATTAGCAATATAAGTAGAAATTCTACTCAACCAAGGGCAGAATATATGCCACCTTTGGAAACTCAGAGACTTAATTTTAAGATTGTAATTGCCCTTGCCTAACCGGTTTGGCTCAGTGCATAGAGCGTCGGCCTGCGGACTGAAGGGTCCCAGGTTTGATTCCTGTCGAGGGCATGTACCTTGGTTGCGGGCACATCCCTAGTGGGGGGTGTGCGGGAGGCAGCTGATCGATGTTTCTCTCTCATTGATGTTTCTGGCTCTCTATCCCTCTCCCTTCCTCTCTGTAAAAACTCAATATATTAAAAAAAAAAATTGTAATTGCCCTAACAGAACTTTTACAGGAAAAATTCCTAGGATTACATAAATCTGTGATTCTTTCTCATCACTGATGTTGTTCATTTAAGTACAACTGTTTAAAATAATGTTCTAATACATAATTTTCAGATTAAAAAAAAGGGAAGTTAAGTGCAAGATATTAAGAAATTGGCTTTTCTCACATAATGAAGTTTCACGGCACATGATTTAACTTATGCTAATTCAACTATATTATTTCAATTGTAAGATCTTGGCTTTAAAAAAAAAAAGATAAAGATAATGGAAACAGTACAAGCAATTCTGCCAGCCATTCTATTCAATACCTATTCCTTGGAGTGAGAAATAGGCATTGAATAAAATGACACACAGGATGACATCACTTGGATAATTATAGAGAAAATAAGTAGTTTTCCTACAACATGGGCCCTAAACACAAGCAAATTATCATTTGATGTTCAAGAAAAAACAAAACTGCCCTAGCTGTTTTTGCTCAGTGGACAGAGTGTAAGCCTAGGGACTGAAGGGGACTGGGTTCGATTCTGGTTAAGGTCACATGCCTGGGCTGCAGGCTTGATCCTCAGTAGGAGGCGAGCAGGGGGCAGCTGATCAATGATTCTTTCTCATCATTGATGTCTCTAACTCTTTCTCCCTCCCCTTTCCTCTCTGAAATCAATCCTATATAATAAAAGGCTAATATGCAAATCGACAGAAAGGTGAAAAGAATGGTCTCTATGACGTGCACTGACTACCAGGGAGCAGATGCTCAATGAGGGAGCTGCCCCCTGGTGGTCAGTACACTCCCACAGGGGGAGTCCCACTCAGCCAGAAGTTGGGCTCATGGCTGGCAAGCGCAGTGGCAGTGGTGGGAGCCTCTCCCACCTGCAAGGCAGTGCTAAGGATGTTCGAATGCCAGCAGTCGGACATCCCCTGAGGGCTCCTGGATTGCGAGAAGGTGCAGGCCGGGCTGAGGGACTCTTCCCCCTCCCACCTGAGTGCACAAACTTTGTGCACTGGGCCTCTAGTAAAAATATATATTTTTTAAAGTTAAACAAATAAAATAAATAAAAATAAAATATATTTTAAAAAGTAAAAACAAAATGCAACCTATTCCAATTGTAGAATAAAGACTTGTTATTGCTAAAGATATAAAGATGGTATATTGACTCTGTTATCATGCTTTTCCCTCCCACTCCCCAATATTTTTAAATTGATTTTTAGAGAGAGAGAAAGGGAGAGGGAGAGGGAAACATCAATATGAGAATGAAACATGGATTGATTGGCTGCCTCCTATATGCCCCCTATGGGGCATCAAGCCTGAAATTCAGGCATTTGCCCTAACCAGGCATTGAACCAATAACCTTTTGGTGCATGGGACAACACCCAACCAACCGAGCCACACTGGCCAGGGTTGATAATATGCTTTCTTAAAGGATTTTAAGAGTGATGCTGACACTAAGCATTTTTTGCTTTTTAAGTGCTAACTTTGAACCTGACATCTTATGTGCAATGTCACTGTCACATTAAAACCAGCCTTTTACCCTAGCTGGTTTGGCTCAGCGTCTGCCTCTCGACTGAAGGGTCCCGGGTTCGTTTCCGGTCAAGGGTCCATGCCCAGGTTGTGGGCTCAATCCCCAGTTGGGGGTGTGCAGGAGGCAGCCAATCCATGATTCTCTCTCATCATTGATGTTTCTATCTCTCTCTCCCTCTCTAAAATCAATACAAATACATATTTTTTTTTAAAACAGCCTTTCCCTCGCATGCAGCAGAGCATGAAATATCTGATTACTACAGTAAAGGGTAATCTCAGCAGCCTGGATTTAGAACTTGCAAGTGTTACAATATTCTTTCTAGACTAAAACATGATTTCCTTTGGCTGACTTTTAATTTCTTCCCGATTCTAGGAAAATTAAGTCTAAATCATCTTTTCGGGAGGAATTTAACTTAACCATAGGGTGGAATACTCAGTACTCAAGTAGTACTCATCATTGTCCAGAGAACTGATACGACATAGTAACAGTAAGCACAGTTTTCAGTATTACAAGAGGAGGATTTAAATAACCACGTTCCAAAGTATATTATTACCCAGTATACCAATCCCAAGGTGTTTCTAGTTGTTAATGGTAGGAAGAGTGTGGGTTCTATGGTCATGAACATTTGAGAAACACTAAATTAAAGGTAAGAATTGACTGACATGGGCTCTTTCCCAGGAGGAACAACTAGAGTACAGTGTTTGATTTTACTTGATCATAGAGCCCTTTTCTTGGAGAATATCGTATAGGACTAGTTTTGATATACATATATATAGGGCATCCCCCAAAATATATACACACAATTTGAATAATTACAAAGGCAATGTTTATTAAATACACTTCATTTTTCAAAACTGAGCTATCAGCTGTTAAACTGTGTATACATTTTGGGGGGACACCATATATATATATATATATATATATATATATATATATATCTACACTAATAAAAGAGAAACATGGTAATTGGCGTACGACCGCTACCCTTCCCATTGGCTAATCCCCGTCACTCACAGAGTAGGGCCGAGATATGCAAATTAACTGGCAGCCAAGATGGCGGCCGGCAGCCAGGCAGCTGATGCGAACAGGGAGGCTTGCTTGCTTCAGTGACGGAGAACTCTTAACATTCCCCGCCTGACTTGCCGGCCTCTCAGCTGCAACTCTAAGCAACTATGTTGCGAATACAGAAGCTAAAAAAACCCCAGAAACCTGCTTTACTCAGCGGGGCTTCAGTCAGCCGGACCGCAACATTGTATCAAATACAGACGGTAAACAAAGGCCAGAAACCTGTTTTCAGCAGCCAAGGCCTCAGAGCTAAAGCTGGCCCAGAATAAAAATAAATAAATAAATAAATAAAGGAGCAGTTGGGAGCTTCAGTCCCAGCCTGAAAACAGCCCTCAGCCCCTCAGCCAGACTGGCCAGGCACCCCAGTGGGGACCCCCACCCTGATCCAGGACACCCTTCAGGGCAAACCAGCCAGCCCCCACCCGTGCACCAGGCCTCTATCCTGTATAGTAAAAGGGTAATATGCCTCCCAGCACCGGGATCAGCGTGACAGGGGGCAGCGCCCAAACCCCCTGATCGCCCTGCAGCTCTGTGTGTGACAGGGGGCGGGGACCCAACCCCCCCGCCCCCCACAGGCCCTGCTCTGTGACGGGGTAGAGCCATAACCTCCCCATTGGCCCTGCCCTGAGTGTGACAGTGGCAGCGCCCCAACCCCCTGATCGGCCCTGCTCTGTGGGTGATAGAGGGTGGCGCCCCAACCCCACCCCCCCACGGGCCCTGCTCTGTGCGTGATGGGTTAGAGTCATAACCTCCCCATCTGCCCTGCCATGAGTGTGACAGTGGCGGCGCCCCAACCCCCTGATCGGCCCTGCTCTGTGGGTGATAGAGGGCAGCGCCCCAACCCCCTGATCCACCCTGCCCTGAGTGTGACAGGGGGCGGTGCCCCAACCCCCCAATCGGCCCTACCCTGAGCGTGACTGAGGTGAGAGGGCACAGGCCGGTCTAAGGGACCCCCCCTTCCCCCGAGTGCACAAATTTTTGTGCACCAGGCCTCTAGTATATATATAATTTATATGACAGTACAACAGTACTTGTCATGTTCGTGACTAAGACAATATTGTCTTAAGAATAATTCCGAGGCCAAATTTGGACTCAGTGGGAAAAGATTAAAAACATCCATTTCTGTTGTTCCTGGCACCTGCTTATTACTTAGGAAATCTGTAGACAGTTCAAAATAAAACACAACCAAACAACTCTCCTGGAGCAGAAAATGTGCTTGGAGATACCAGGGTCTGTCATCTCCAACAAAAGCTGAAGATATGTTTAAGAGACAATCAACAACTTACCTTAATCTGTGATTTGCTGCAGGATTAAGCTTCCTAATTTGTTCAAATGTCAAATCACATATTCGGCCAGTGCCATCTGTTGTCCTATCCACTGTGTTATCGTGCATTAAGACGGGAACCCCATCAGAGGTAAACTCAATGTCCAGCTCCACGCCTGTGGCTCCATTCTTAGCTGCCTTAACAAAAACATCAACAATATTAATGCCAAGTATCATTCCGTAATATAAACACTCAAGGCAACCAACAGCTACTCTTACGGATTCTTTTCATATTCAATTGATCCATTCCTCAACTGATGGACCACTTTTGTTGTTTCCACTTTTTGACTATTATGAATAACACTATGCACATTCGTATCCAAATTTTTACATTTCAATTCTTTTGGGTATATACCTAGGAGTAGAATTGCTGGATCATACAGTAACTCTATGTTTCACCTTTTGAAGAACTGCCAGACTGTTTTCCCACTAGCTCTGAAATCAATGAAAAATATATATATATTTTGTAAAAAGCCAATGACATTTGAGCTGAGACCATAATAGATAAAAAGAAGTCAACCAACCATATGAAGATCCAGGGGAAGAATGTTCCAAGCAGAATAAATAGCAAGTATAATACAAAGGCCACGAAGTGACCTAACCTATTGCTTCTTGACCTAAAGAGCTTACATCTGTGGGCGTCTTAACAGTCATTCTTTATCCCATCACCCTATTTCTCCATTGCATTTTCGCTCTCTTAAAGACTCTCATGTATGTATTTACGTGTTTAAGGCCTGTTTCCTGGACTCCAATGCAAGTTCTGTAAAAGCCAGGTGCCTTTCTGTCTTGTCCATGACTGCATGCTCAGCGCCTGGCACCTGGCAAACGTGAGCGTACTCGCTGGGTTCTATAAATACTTGAAGTCGGGAGGCTTGCCAGACGTCAAAGGGATGGAGGGCCACTTCAATGTCTTCCCGGCGGGCGAATGGGGTTATGGGAAGGCAGGCAATCGTGAGAAGACGGGGGAACCTTCGGAAAAGGCACGCAGGAAGCAGTCCCAGCTCCCCGGAGGTGCGCGAGGCGGCCGGGGTCTCACCTGCCGAATGGCCGCCAGCGTGTTCTCGGGGGCGTCGTGGCAGCCGCCGCGGTGGGCGATGGCGGAGACGCGGTCGCGGGGCCGCAGCACCTGCAGGGCCCGGCGCGCGGGCAGAGGCTCGAAGCTGAAGAGGCGCAGCAGGAGGTAGAGGATGCCGGTGAAGAGGCAGGCATTGCAGGGGCTGCGCGTCACCAGCAGGCACAGCAGCAGCAGGAAGGAGAAGGGGCCCAGGAGGCCCCCCTGTGTCTCCCACAGCCACATGCCGGCGCCCGCACCGGCACGGACGGGAATCCCGGACCCGCCGGGCTCCCGGGACAGGAGAGCGAGAAGCAAGGGCAAGAATTCAAGGCACTCACCGCAGGAGCACCCTTCAAGGGTTACAGCGCCGCGCAATGGCGGCGGCGGCGGCGGTCACATCCGGAGAGGAGCCTGCAGCCCAGCCAATCAGGGCCGGGGACCTGCAGAGGTCGGGGGCGGAGCCTCTGGGTGGCCCCGGAGGCGGGCCCCGGTCCCAGGCTCGCGTCCCAAAAGCGCTTTTGGGGTGATTTCTGGGGTCTGGACATCAGCGCGGCTTTCAGACCCCAGAAGGAGAGGGGTGCAAGAGCCGTTGTACGGTTGCACGACTGCACGGGTTCTTAATGACTCCTTCATTCTGCCCTCGAGGACACTGCCCTGAGAGCCTGGAAGGGGCAGGACGCTTTCGACTATTCAGTTCAATCCCCGGGCTCAGGACACAAACGTGAACAGGACCCAAGGAGTCCCTGCTCTCCTGGGGCTTACATTCTCGTGGGGGTAAATAATAGTGTCTGAGTGCAGCTAACATGTGTAGAGCACCTAGCATGCTCCAGATTATGTGTGAGCAAATGCTTCGTGCATTATATCATATATTCTCACAACACTGTCATTGGGTAGGCATTATCTCAGGAAGCTGAAACCACTCGACTTTAGAAGGATTTTTCAGCCTGGTCGGTGTGGGGCAGTGGCTGAATGTCAACCTATAAACCAGGAAGTCAAGGTTGGATTCCCAGTCAGGACATGTGCCCAGGTTGTGGGCCCTATTCCCAGTAAAGGGTGTGCAGGAGGCAGCCAATCAATGATTCTCTCTCATCATTGATGTTTCTCTCCCTCTCCCTTCCGCTCTAAAATCAATAAAAATATTTTTTAAAGAATTCTTCAGATTTGGAGGGAATGAAAGAGCATAGCAAAAGGAGGCATAATCCTATATAATAATCCTATATAATAAAAGGGTAATATGCAAAATGACCCTAACCGTGAACAACAGGTTGCTATGATGTATACTGACCACCAGGGGGCAGATGCTCCACACAGGAGCTGCCCCTGGTGGTCAGTGTGCTCCCACAGGGGGAGCTCCACTCAGCCAGAAGCAGGGCTGATGGCTGCAAGTAGAGTAGTTCCAGCCTCTCCCACCTCCGCGGCAGCACTAAGTATGTCTGACAGCGGCTTAGGCCTACTCCCCGCAGCTGCCAGAGGGCTGTCTGACTGCCAGCTTAGGCCCAATCCCCCGGGGAGCGGGCCTAAGCCTGCAGGTGGACATCCCCAAGGGTTCCAGACTGTGAGAGGGCGCAGTTTGGGCTGAAGGACACCCCCCCACCCCACCCCTGAGTGCACGAATTTTCATGCACCGTGTCTCTAGTTGAATTATAAAGCTGGGAGGGATCTTAAGGATTCACTCAATTCATAGATGAGCAAACTGAGGCCAGAAGAAGTGAAGTGAATAGGGCAGTAAATGGCAGTCTGGACTGACTTGAAGCCACCCCAGTGTTAGGCCAGTGACTTTTCTACCGTTACTCCTCCTCCTAACCTTGCTTCTCCATCTGCTAAGGGCCAATAGTGGAAGGAATTATGTTGTTTCTCATAACCACCCTTGTGACAGTCATTTTTAAAACTCATTTTACATATGTAAAACTATGCACAGGAAGGAGCCAGGAAGTAAAACCGAGTTAGGAAATGAAAGAGGCCACTACATCATATTTCGCAAAGCCAGTAACATGTTTAGATAGAGAACTTTGTTAAAAACATTCGGGCTTTTCCTGTCATCTTGAACCTGTCACCTTTCTCAGACATTATTTTCCCACTGATTTGCAAAAGGGTAAAGGATGTCTTAAATTTGAGAGTTGGCATCTAGGATTCTGCAATATTATATTTACAGAAAAAAATTTCGATGAATGTCGTGTTTTCCAACGATCACACATTAAAAAAAAAAAAAAAAAAAAAAAAAAAAGGAGCGTTCCCATTCTAATAAATTATAGTAGCAGCGGCCTTAGCTTGCTGTGAAGACTACACCTCCCATCGTACATTGCGCTCTCATGAGTCCTACGCCCTCTATAACTGGGACAGAACGCAAGCGCGCAATGCACCTCAGGAATTGTAGTTTCCTGGTGGCCCAACCGTTTCAACGGCCCGGGAAGCAACTACCGGAAGTGCCGGCCCTGAGAGGTGGAGTCCGGGCGGCGGCGGCCGTTGCCTGGAGCCCGCGCTGCCGCCTGAGACCGATAATATGGCCGGGAGGAGGAGGAGAAGGCGGCGGTGGACCGAGCTGCTCTCTTTCAGTACCAGTTGAACCGTTTGCTTCCTGACAAGGCCCGTGGTGAGGGAACGAAAGGTGACCGGGCCGTGGGCGATCGGGTGTGCACGTGCTGAGGGGGCTTGACTCCGAGAATCCCTGCGGCGGGGCCACCGGCGAGGCGGCATTGGCGCCTCAGGAGCTGAGGGCGGGCTCTGTACGGAACCGAGCGCCAGCGCCGGGCTCCCGGGCCTCGAGCCCCTGGAAAGGCGCGGGTGTGGGGAGGCGGAGCTCGGGCGCCGGCGGCATGGGGCGCGCAGGTGATGCTCGGATGCTGGCGCTGCCTCGCGGGCCCTCGGGATGGAGCCGCATCGCAGGGAGAAGGGCGTGGGGCGCTGGGGTGAGAGCAGAGGGTCCGGGTTCATAAACTCCGGCTCGAGCCGGAGAACCACCTCCTATGGACAAAAATGGGCCTTTTTTCTTCTCCCTGCGGTGCTGGCGAGGGCGGAGTCCCCGGGGTGTGCACTAGCCACGTCTGAACGCGGTTACCACGACCAGGCGCCCTAGGACCCTCGGGGGCAGGAGGATAATAAAGCAAAGTGTCCTGATTGCCCCTGGTGCTGCCACTCTTTGCTTCTATCTGGTTTCGATCCCAGCTCCCTATCCCGAATTGAGGCAAATGGCAGGTGCTAGAGATCGATTTAATGGGGGAAGGGTCTGGAAACAGCCAGAGGCGGAAGCCGTTGTCCCGCTCTCCACGTTTTTAAGTTACCTGTGAGTCTTAGTAGGAGCCAGGCACTGTCACTGCCCTCCAGTTCATAGTGCAGCGATAAACATCATCATCCTCAGGTCGTCATCTGCATAATAAAAGCAGCCCCCACGTACTGATGCTTCCTGCACGTCCCGCGGGAGACTAGCCCTACCAGTTACCCTCGCAGCATCCCTTGGAGACCGGTGGGGTTATCCCTGTTTCACAGAGGATTCTGAGGCCTGGCGATGGTGAGTGAATTGCCAGGCGCTCCAGCTAGTATGAGCCTACGAAACCTTCCCCGTCATTGCCGCCATAAGAAGTGTATGTCGCCCTAACCCAGTGGTTCTCAACCTTCCTAAGGCCGCGACCCTTCAATACAGTTCCTCATGTTGTGGTGACCCCCAACCATAAAATTATTTTCGTTGCTACTTCCTAACTATAATGTTGCTGCTGTTAAGAATCGTAATGTAAATATCTGATATGCAGGATGTATTTTCATTGTTCGCGACCCACAGGTTGGGTCTAACCGGATTGGCTCAGTGGATAGAGCGTCGGCCTGCGGACTGAAGGGTCCCAGGTTCCATTCCGGTCAAGGGCATGTACCTTTGGTTGCGGGCACATCCCTAATGGGGGGTGTGCAGGAGGCAGCTGATCAATGCTTCTCTCTCCATGTTTCTAACTCTCTGTCCCTCTCCCTTCCTCTCTGTAAAAAAATCAATAAAAATATATATTTAAAAAAAAGAAGAAGAAGTGTATGTCTTGGGAAGGTTGGCGGGCAAACAACCAGCTAGAATCTGAAAGCAAAGCCAGATCTGACGTTTCTGGCAGAGCACTGGTGCGGAGCAGCTAGCCTGGCCATGGGCCTGCAGTGTGAAAAGAGGCTTATTTGGAGAAAGGTCCTGGTATAAATGCAGAAGACAGGCATGTCTGAACTTGAGGCAGCTGGCAGACCACTAGCTCCAGTGGGCCAGTAATGCCTGATGGCCAAGTGTGAGGCCGAAGATGTGTGGCTGGAGTCACCAAGCTTGTAGTCAAGGCTCCCTTAAAGTAAAACCCCTCTGACAGAGATCATTGTGTTGTGAGAGAGGAGTGCCCTCTTGCTTAATCACATAGGATACGGATGCTCACTTTTTGAATGGGTTGCCTTTGCAATTTAGAGGTTCCAGGTTCTTCGAAAATACGGTCATCTGTGAAACTGCCATTCTCCAAAGTCCATTCTGCCTTACTAGCTTTTTTCTGGTTTGCATTATTGTTTGAGCTTATTACCCTAATATTTATTTATTCAATACTTTTTTATCAAGTGCTACTGTGTTGCCTGCACTGTTCTGTGTCATGGGGATTCAGCCGTGAGCAAGACTCGGAGAGCACCTGTGCTTATGGAGCTTACGATTTGGTGGAGGAAGACAGACAAAAGCCAAGGAAATAAACAAGATAATTTCAGATAGTGGTAAGTGCTATGAAAATTGGAAAGCAGCAGTGTAATGTGGCAGTGACGGACACAGGGCTAATTTAAAGGGACAGCCTTTCAAAGGTGGAGACCTACAAGCTGAGACTGAAGGATAAGAAGGATCCAGTCAGGCTCTTCTGGGATCATTTGGTGATTTCCATAATCGTATTAGCACTTGTATTGGGATATTTTATGCATTATCATATGCCATAAGTTACACTGTTTATAATAATAAATTACTGTACATCTGCAATATGTATGACATGCATGTACTGTTTAAGGGATATGGATTTAATTTTCTGAAACAGTGAGGCATATCTATATGACGTTGTTGAAAGAAAAATAAAACTATTGCCATAAAACCATTTTATTTCCTTAAATTTCCCAGACCTTTAAAATGGAATTTCATGCTTTGCGTGTGTATTCATTCATAGGAAATATGTTACATTGATTATATAAGTAATCTATTTATGTTCCCTGTATTGCTGGATGCATTACATACTTTAAAGTATTTTAGTAGAAATGGGGTTATTTGAATTTCTCTTACATCTTAGCTTCTGCATATTTGGTTGTTAAGATATCATAATATGGGTTGAAATTTAGACTAAAAATTGAGGTATTATTATGGTTATCATGCAGTAAGGTGTTGGTTTTGTTTTTTACTTTTGCTTGTTTTATGAATATAAATTTGAAAAATAACCTCATTCAACTCAAGAGAACCATTTCTCTGAAATTAAACTCTCACTTTGCATAGGTTGAATATAGAAACAAGTAGAATTGATGGGATCGTAGGAAGAAGTTATTAAGACTACCAGTTGGTCAAAAGTAGCAACATATCTTATTTTATATCATCTAATCCTAATTTTGAATATGCCTTTTCTTCATTTCTGATTGTGCTATATTTTGTCCCTGACACTTTAGTGTACTGAATTTTTAAGTACCTTGAGACTTAGGACAGTATCATATTTTATCTTATTTCATCTTTGTATATCCTACATCATGAATTGAATTTCCTTACCCTCTTTCTTTTTTTGTTAATTAATTAATTGCTTTAAAATGAACACCTAAAGGAACATTATTGTATTAGTTTTTCTATTTTCATAATTCATTCCCTTGTTGGTTATGAGCCTCATGATGTCTCTTTTTTCATTTGTCCTTGTTTATTTAAAGGAAACAATGTTGGACATAATGCTATGGGAACAGGCAATCAAATATTTAACGCTTGCTTGATGAATGAATATGGTGGTTAATCCTTCCTGGTTACCTTGTATTTTCATGGCCACCATAACAATTTCCAGAAATTGTGAAGTTACTGGGCTGATTATTTTAAGTAGTTTGGCAATGGTTCCAATTTTCAATAATAAAATAGAATTATTACGAGAGTCATTAGGTTTTCTGTTTTCTACTGCTGACTGACTTGGCTAGTAATGATGGAGTCATAATATATTTTTAAAATATGCAAGTTATAGACTTTGAACTCCATGATAGAAAAAGAATTTTTAAAAGAGGTAACTTTTTAAATTTAAATAGCCATTCTGTCTTTCTGGGTACCTTTGTATACTTTAGTTTTTCTTGTGCTGTGTAGCTAAGTCCTGCTAAAGAAAATATATTCTATTTTATAATCTAAAGTTAGTAAAGTGATAGAGAACTTTGTGTCCTTCAAGTAGGTTTCACTGCTAAGTTCTTAATACTTCTCTAAACTAATCACATTTAAAGATTGATTTGCATGCAAATGTTCAGAAATATTTACTACATAATGTAAGCCTTAACTGGGTAGGATCTTGAGCCACTTACCTATACTTAAGAATTCGCTCCTGAACAGTGAAAAATTTTTTGGTAAGGCCAGTTCTAGGAATTGTGAATTCTAGGAATATTTTAGTGGTCCAAAAAATTTGCCAAATAATTAAGATCTATTTTTCTCAGCACATTAAAAATGACATTTTTCTCTTTTTGCAGTGTGGTTGTGGGAAGATGGAGGAATATGAGAAGTTCTGTGAGAAAAGTCTTGCCAGAATCCAAAAGGCATCACTATCCACAGAGAGCTTTCTACCTGTTCAGTCTGAAAGCATTTCACTTATTCGCTTCCATGGAGTGGCTGTGCTTTCTCCACTGGTAAACATTCTTTGATTTTAAATAACCTTTTTTCTATAGTGAACCACTAAGGCACTTCACAGGAAAAATAAAAGAAAGGTTTATAAACATCAAAAAGATGCCTAATTTATTTATAACTAAAGAAATACAAATGAATTAGCTTTTTTTTGCCTATTGGATTGGCAAAGATCTGATTAGGACCTAATGTTCCTTAGGTTGTGGTGAAAGAGCACTTTTGCTGAGAGAATCAGTTGATTTTATTTTTTGGTGAGCAATTTGGTAGTGTTTATCAGAATTTTAAAGTGTACATAACCTTTGACTCAGCAATTCCATTTTGGGAATATTGTATAATTATGTTCTCATCTAAGTGTCCAAAGAAATATTCATAAGGTTATGGTAGCATTCTTTATTTTTTAAATTTTTTAAAAATATATTTTATTGAATTTTTACAGAGAGGAAGGGAGAGGGATAGAGAGTTAGAAACATCGATGAGAGAGAAACATCGATCAGCCACCTCCTGCACACCTCCCACTGGGGATGTGCCCACAACCAAGGTACATGCCCTTGACCGGAATCGAACCTGGGACCTTTCAGTCCACAGGCCGACGCTCTATTCACCGAGCCAAACCAGTCAGGGCTATGGTAGTGTTCTTTAAAATAGCAAAAGACTGATGAACAACCTGTCCATCAGTAGTGGACTAGTTTAACTTTGATTCATCTTATAAAATCTCATACATGCCATTAAAATGAGTACAGTAGACCTAAATGTGTGGACATGGAAGGATCTCCATGAGCTACTGTAAATCACTGCACACAGCCTGCTCTTGGAGACGGTGTGGAATAGTGGTTTAAAGTCCACCTGTGGTGCCTTCTGGCCTGGGTTCAAATCATTGCTCTGCCACTTACCTGCTTTGTGAACTTGCAGGTCCATTTTCTTTACTTGTTAAATTAGGATAAAAATAATGCCTGCCTCATAGGGCTGTTTTGAGGATTAAATGAACTAATACATTTAAAATGCTCAGAACAGTATTTAGATCATAGGAAGAACTTAATATATGTTAACTATTTGGAGTTTTAAATAAGGCTATTGTATTCTTTCTCTGGAAAGGGGTAAGGAAATATAAGATGAGAGGAAAGACACATTTTTCATCATAAACCCTTTAAATGTATGTGATTTTATGTCAAAATTAATATGATTGAAAGAGTTCAATTTTTTTTGTGTGCATAACTAGTTAAAAGATCAGTATTTTCTGCCAACTTTTTGTAATGAAATTTTCAAACATACAAAAAAGTTGAAAGGGTAATACAACGACTACCCATATATCACTAGTTAGATTCAACCGTTTTTTAACATTTTGCCATCTTTGCTTTATCGTGTGTATAATCTTATATATGTATGTGTGTGTTTATATTTACCTACTCTTTTTGTCTTATTGCTGAACCATTTGAAAATTGCAGATATATAACACTTCTCCCTAAATACAGAGTGGGGCAAAAGTAGGTTTACAGTTGTTTGTATGGAAAATAATGTAATAATTAATAAATAACAAAAGGAATAAACTCTGTTTCACGTACTCATAATTGTAAACCTACTTTTGTCCCAACTGTTATTTTGGTATATATATTCTAAGAATAAGGATATTCTCGTATATAAAATCCCAATACCATTATCATACCTTAAGACAATAATAATTTTTTTTTTAAATTTTTTTTTTATTTATTTATTTATTTTTTATATATATATTTTATTGATTTTTTACAGAGAGGAAGGGAGAGAGATAGAGAGTTAGAAACATCGATGAGAGAGAAACATCAATCAGCTGCCTCCTGCACATCTCCCACTGGGGATGTGCCCGCAACCCAGGTACATGCCCCCGACCGGAATCGAACCTGGGACCCTTCAGTCCGCAGGCCGACGCTCTATCCACTGAGCCAAACCGGTTTCGGCAAGACAATAATAATTTTAAAAGCATCTAATATTCTTTTCGTATTCAGATTTCCCAATTTGTGCTCAAAATGTCTTATATAACTTTTTAAAATCTGAATCCAGTCAAAATTCACAAATAACATTTGCTTGTTACAATTTTTAATCTCTTTTGATCTGGAATAGTTCCCCCACCTCTTAAAAAAAAATTAATAGTGAATTTTTAAAGAGACCAGAGCAGTTATCTTGTAGAATACCTTACATTATGGATTTGTCTAGTTGTTTCCTTCATGGTGATGTTTAACTTGCCCTCTAGTCACAATAGTTCCTATAAACTGGAAATTTAGTCTAAAAGTTTGATTAGAGTAGGTTAAACGTTTTGGGTAAGAATTGTTTGGAGATGATGCCATGTATTTCATAGTAAATTAAATCAGAAGTTACAAAATATCTAGTTCCTGTAGTTTGATGTTCAGTTTGAATACTTGTTTTTATAGTGGTGCCTATCAGATTATTCTTGAAAGGTATCTTCTTTCCCCTTTTTTATTAGCAAGTAAATGGAATGATTTTATTAGCAAGGGTGGAATGATTCTTTGATACCATGCAAATAGGAAAAATTTTATAACATTTTTATCAGCTACTTGATGACATATTGCTTGATCAGTTTAATATGGACCAAAATGTCTACACCTTAACAGCTTAGGATCTATGACTCCATCAGTTACTTATTTATAAGTAAAATCTGATATTTATGGACATTAATCCATGTTTTTGTTTTTAATCCATGTTTTTATGTTATACTAGAGGCCCTATGCACGATAATTCGTGCAAGAGTAGGCTTTCCTTTCCCCCACTGCCGGCACCAGCTTCCCTCCTTCGGCCGCCACTGGCAGGCACCTAGGACCGGAGCTGGCTTCCCTCCGGCCCCAGCTTCATCAGGAAGGACATCCAGAATGACACCAGGAAGACATCCAGTCTAATTAGCATATTTCCCTTTTGTTAATATAGATTTGATGGATGAATATTGCAACTTTGGAAAAATTTTTATAACATATTTTTCATTTGCATAAGTCTAAAATAAGTCTTAACTCCTTAACACAGTGACTAAATTTCCCAGAACTTAATAATTAAGATTTAAACCCACTGTAAAAAGATATAATGCATAGAAGCCTTCAGTTTTTTAGGTACATTATATTTTTAGTGGAGGTTACAATGAAGTAGAACCAAATCTGTGTACTGATTTTGTAGGCAAATAAAATATCATCTATTTCTTTATCATTAACCCTTTGGATATTTTCTTGAGGTAGAAAAGAGTTAAAATGTACTTTTTTTAGAATATTAGAATCTAACTGACCCATTGAAGTAAGGTATTGCCAAGTGAAAAGATCAGCAGTGGCCAAAAGGGCTGATTTTATAACTCATTTTAGAGTATTTGAGAAGGTGTGTTTTTTCCTTTTAACTTTTTTTTTTAGTTGAGAATAATTTACATACAGTAAAATGCCCAAATCTTAGGTATTGAAGTTCCATGGATTTTAATATATGGTGTACACTTGTATAACTCACACCCACACAGAACATTTTCATTACCACTGATCCCTGTCAATTACCCTGAACCATTTCAGATTTCTTTCTCTATAGTTTTAATCACTCTGATTCAAAACTTACTGGTTTTATGCTATTTGTATATTTATGAGAAATCCTTATTTATTATGTTTTGTAGCTTAATATTGAGAAAAGAAAGGAAATGCAACAAGAAAAGCAAAAAGCACTTGATGTAGAAGCAAGAAAGCAGGTTAATAGGAAGAAAGCTTTACTGACACGTGTCCAGGAGATTCTTGAAAATGTTCAGGTGTGTAATTTAAACTCTATTCAGTTATAATTAAGAAATCATGAGCTAAGAATTGAAGATAATTTTTCATATATATGTTTGTATTTAATAGTTAATTACCAATATACTTTACTGTTCTGTTTGAGAAGTTTCATAATTTGTGATATTCCATTTCAATTATTCCAAAGAAAATTCACTTGCTTGTTAGTGATGACCAGTACTTGAGTCAGAGGGTACAAATACAATGGAGTCATACATTGGATATAATTGCTTCTTGTATGTGTCCTATGACTCTAAAAACATGGAATTCTCAGTGACAAAATGATAGAATTGTCCATTGTACTTTACCTCTGAATTAATCAAACTATTGACTCAATTATCTTATTCTCATTCTTCGTTAAAATAAATAACTGCCCCCAATTTTGGGGGTAAAAATTCTGCTCTTAGATACACAAATGCAATTTAGATTAGATAAATAGAATTAATTGCCTAGATGCATCTTAGGTCCATATTAAAACCATTCGAACAACTGATCCATACTTTTTGTAATTATTTTTATTTAGTTTAATATAAATTTGTTTAAACAATTTGTTTTAAGGTCTGGATCATTTTATACTAAAAGAAAATAAATGAATTTGATTAAACAAATAATTTCTGCCATATATAGCACTGTTTTGCTAGTTACATTTTTTTCCCCCATATTCCTAAGGATTTGTGGTTTGTGTAATTTATACTAGATGAATGTACAATGAGTTTTAGAATATTTCCCATTAACAGCTAGCTACTTTCATTTCTCTGTGGTTAGTAGATTTTAATTTGCAGATTATAATTACTTCATATATTAAGTTTAAAATATATAATGTGTAGCACAATAAGGTTGGGTTTTTGAATTTGATATTTTTTATTATTGAAATAAAAATGGTCTCTCATTCTTGGTCCATTGAGGGAATATATCATATATATTACTAAAGAGATTATTGTTGAGTCTGAAAACTTTCTATGTTTAATAGAGCATGTACAATGTTGAACTGTAATGAATTATGCAGGTAGAGACATTTTATATATTAAAAATAGATTTCTACGATCTGTCTCATCTTTAAAACTTATGATTCTATCATAAATTTTTTGTTATTTAAATCATGTAACCAAAGGCTCATGTTAGGTGTATACGAAAACATTAAACCTATGAATATGTCCATAGACTTCATGAATATGTAGTTCTTTTGTTTTATTTTGGTCCTGAGTATACCTTGTTGTACTGTTTATTGCATAGTACGTACCTGGAAACCATTATACTATTATGTCTTGGGATTTGTACAGTCAAACAGGAGTGCCATATGGCCTAGGGAACGACACATGCAAAACAACCTGAAAATCCTTCAGTAATCATGATTCTGGAGTCTATATTCACATAGTATGATAATGATTTCTGCCAGTTTAATATATGCTTGTATAATCTTTAGAAACCATCCTAGTTCACTTTTAATTTTTTTGCAAAGTTGAATTATTTAAATACAAAATGGAATTTAATTTTTTTCTGTTGGATCTCTTGTGTACATAATTGCTCTCATCTTAATTTATCAATTTTTTTTTACTTATTTTGTTTCTTCTAAAACTCAATAACAGGTTTCTGTTTTAAATGATCATCAGTTAATCAAATTGAAATTTTCTTTAATAAATTGGGTTTGAAGTTGAATTTTTTCTTATTTTTAAGTAATTTAAGCTACATGGCTGAGCTATCTCTTACTACAAATTTATCTCATTACATAGATGGATTTTAGTTAAAATTTGGAGTAAGTATGTGGGAGACAGGTGTCTTATTACTGAATTGTTTTTTCTTAGTCACTATCCAGGATAAGTTAGTCTTTGTTAAGGAGGGAATCATTTGTGTAATAAATTTAACGACTTGCTACTTGTCTTATATATTGCTATCCTTAAATGATAGCTCTTATAGGTGGAATAGTTGGTAACATTAATAACATATAACCCGAAGAAAGTTAAGGAAAATGCTTCTATTCCAAGATTAAATTGCACATGGATATATGAATATCTGTGTGTGTGTGTGTTTACACATGCACATATGTTCATAAATTTACCAGAATAGATAATTTTTTAAAAATCTTAATAAATAGGCAGGAATGACCACTAGATGTTATTTATAGTAATTTGAGCTCCATGTGGTATAGGATACCATAGAAAAAGGTAATCTTAGTCTTTATTTGTGTTTTCAAATATTAGAACTCTGAATTTTAAATTTTAGTTTTATTTAGAAAACAATAAAATCAAAGGTGTTGTTTGCAATGAGGAATTATTACTTTTTAAATTCATTTTTCAGGTTAGAAAAGCACCTAATGCCAGTGATTTTGATCAGTGGGAGGATGAAACAGTTTACTCTAATTCAGAAGTCAGAAACTTGAATGTTCCTGCTACCTTTCCAAATACCTTGCCAAGCTCTACTGAACACTCTACTTTAGCAAAGTTTGAAAAGATAACTGGAATTTTGCCATTGAATAATGAGGACCAATTTAAATCTGATGGAATAGACTTAGCTAGGGATTCCGAAAAAATTAATTTTCTGAAGCAAGGTGGTAGTTCAAATATTGGTCGTACAGAAAATGAAGCTTCTCTGAAGACCTCAGCAACCCCACAAGAGACTCTTATTTCTGGTGGTCTCCTCCCAAAAAATGAAGAACAGGATCCATCACTTTTGGAAGAAGTTACTCCGGATCCCTACTTAATGAGTCTCCAGAACCTGATGAAAAGGTCAAAGGAACATATAGAGAGAGAACAATCTAGACGCAGTCTGAGAAATAGTGCAAAGGGAAGTGTTAATGAGAGTCATTCAGACAAAGAAAATGATGCCGTTAAAGTGACTGACTGTGTAAAGGAGAAGACCCAGTTTATGGGCAAACACTGTAGTTCAGTGATTCCTGATAAACCAAGCCTTAATAAATCAAATGTTCTTCTCCAAGGTGCTTCCGCTCAAGCAAGCAGCATGAACACAGCAGTTTCGGGTAATTTTTCTAAAGCAGACATAGCTGTGGGAACTGGCCACCCCACTGTTTCAGATCCTGATTCTGATTTTAAAGTCATTCCCACTTTTGTTACTGAAAATAATGTTATCAAAAGTCTTACTAGTTCATATGCCAAATTACCTAGCCCAGAGCCAAGCCTGAGTCCTAAAATGCATCGAAGGCGTTCTAGGCCATCATCAGCATATAATATACTTATAAATAATCCAGTAAATGCCTGTGAATTAAGTCCTAAAGGAAAAGAACAGACAGTAGACTTAGTTGTTCAAGATACTGATGAAAAAACAAGCGTACCTGAAACGGTGCCAAAGTTACCAACTGATTTAACAGGAGTTTGTTCAAGCAAGGTTTATGTCAGCAAAAATACATCTGAAGCTATACAAGAAATGGTTCTAAGTAATTCAAATCAGGTATGTCAATCTTCAGGAAATCAATTAGAAAATAAAGTTATTCATGGACTTGCTATTGTGGAAGGTCAATTACCATCTGATGGAAGAGTTCCACACAAAATGGACAGTACAAGTACTGCAATGCCAAGTTTGCATGAACCATATACCACTGGTCCATGTATAGCAAGTCAGAACTTTGGAACAATGAGTGGACTCAAGTCAGCCAGTGTGTTAGAGAAAAGCTGCAGCTTACAAATGGAACTGAATAAGTCTTATGATGTAAAAAACCCATCTCCTTTACTGATGCAAAACCAGAATGCCAGACAGCAGATGGACACCCCTACAGTGTCCTGTGGAAATGGACAATTTTTGGATAACAGTTTTGAGAAAGTTAAACGGAGACTTGATTTAGATATGGATAGTTTGCAAAAAGAAAACTACCCATATGTCATAACAGCTGAACAGGAAAGGCAACATTTGCCAGAAAAAATATGCCCTACAGGATCTGTCTACATCAACAAGAATAAAATGTTAGAAAGTATTTCTAGAGGTAAGAAACTTGGAAATGTTTGATACCTGCCAAGCAGATGACACCTTTATTGAATACGTTCAATTGACATTTTGCAAAATAATCATCTTTATCTGTTCATTAGGGTACTTGATTTCATTTATCTTACCAGAGTGCATATTAGCTACAGTTATTGCCATTTGGCTTTTCTTACAGAATTTTAAATTTTAATTTATGAATCTTTCACAATCCACTTGGTATTATAGAGAATATTGTTAATGACTGGAGGAAAAAGTTCTTGTATGAAATCAGTTTTAATCCAGTGTATTGTTGTGATGTCTTCCTTTTGGGCTGTGGTTTCTATTATTTTCACCTGTTTGTCCTTTCATTTGTGATGAGATCTCCTGTAGTTGGCCCTTTAGTAAATACTTTAACATCAAATTATTAGAGAAAAATATCACAAATAAGGCTCTGTGAGTAGTATTTCAAGAATAGTATCTTTAGGCCTAGCTGGTTTGGCTCAGTGGATAGAGCGTTGCCTGTGTACTGAAGGGTTCAATTCCAGTCAAGGGCATATGCCCGGGTTGCGGGCTTGATCCCCAGTAGGGGGGCGTGCAGGAGGCAGTCGATCAATGATTCTCATCATTAATGTTTCTATCTCTCTCCCTCTCCTTTCCTCTCTGAAATCAGTAAAAATACTTGAGCCCTAGCCAATTTGGCTCAGTGGATAGGATGTTGGCCCTAGGACAGAAGCATACCGGGTTCGAATTCCAGTAAAGGATTGTACCTCAGTTGCAGGCTCAGTCCCGGGCCCTGGTCACACATGTGTGGGAGGCAACCAATCAATGTGTCTCTCTCACACTGATGTTTCTCTCTCTCTGTCTCTCGCCCTCCCTTCCACTTTCTAAAAAAAAAACAATGGAAAAATATCCTCAAGTGAGGATTAACCCCCCACACACACACAAAAAAAAGAATAGTATCTTTATTGATAGAAATTATTTCAAATTTCTGTTGCATCTGATATTATATTAACAATTTGCTAAAATATGTCTTCTCCATTACTTCTTACTTTGTTGTCATGGTTCATAATTCTTCATTGCTGAGAATGGGATACATAAGTGAAGTAAATTAAGTTCTTAGACATAAACATTTCAGCTTTAATGTGATATATGTCTTCCTGAAAAAAACCTCACATTCTGTAAAATAGTATGCTAAAAATAATAGGATTTTTAGGAAAAATGGGGTTAGGGCTGACCACTTAAAACCTGTGCAACTTGATAAGAATGCTGATAAAAACAACAGTGGATAACCTGGGAAGCTAACCTGATTCTCCATGTAAACGACATACCATGGCTAGAAGCTATCTCAGGGAATCCCAAAACCAACAAGTGGCAATTCTGACAGTGGAGGCAGCCAGGTTGCTATCAAAGTGGGCAAGGGAGGCAGTGCCCCTCTCTAGTGAGGGAGCTCCTTGTCTTGAAGCACTGGGCGGAACCCCCCACATTATTATTTTATTGTCATCAATAACTTTTTTTTAAAGGCTTTATCAAAATACAACCTTTCATGGAGTACTCTGAGAAGGGAGAGGCAGAAAGGAGAAGGGGCATGGAAAAAAGCTTACTTTTCTGCTGCACTGTCACATGCTCAGCAGCACCTTTTTTCACATTCAGTTAAATGATATATTTGAAGCTGAAAGTGCTGACACAGGATAGGCATTTGCCTTTGCATCTCCAGAACAAATCTTGATAGCAGTGGGCACAAAGCAATCCTTAATAAAGTTGACAATCAGCTTAACTCGGGACATTTTTAATAATGCACAGTTAAAAAAATATATTCTTACAAATTGTTCTGCAATCCAAATATACAATAGCTTGGAAAACAAGCCAATGTAAAAGGACAGATTACAGCCACTAGAACAATACAGGTTTTATATGGCTCTGATTTTACAGTTTCCTACTGCATCATCAAGGTTAGAAATTTGTTCCTCCAGCTGGCTTCATTGCTTGGGATTTCAAGAAATGCCTTTTCTTCCTGGTTTCATTTCACCTTCCAGATCCATCCAATATTCTCTAGTATCAATTAGGAGCCTGTGAAGGTGGTGAGATGAGGGCCTTTATTTGATAGCATGAAATAAGAGTCCCAAAAGAGAATGTGGTTCAAAGGAGGGGCCTGGCTATATCTTGATTATATTATGTCAGATCCAGGAATAATCTCTTGTCAGAAACATACTTTAAGTTGATATAAAACATCAGATGTTAGATTTGTAAATTTGTAAATTTTCTAAATCTGAGGGGACATGTTTCTTTTCAGACGATGAGGAAATATTAAAAAGCAAGATGTTAGCATTTGAAGAAATGCGGAAAAGACTAGAAGAACAGCACGCCCAGCAGTTATCACTACTCATAGCTGAGCAGGAGAGGGAACAGGAAAGATTGCAAAAGGTGAGGTATTAAAATGTACGGATATAGGGCTGGTAAGTGGAATTTAGCCAGCAATATCTAAGAATTTTAGTCGTGGATAGGATACTTGCAATTTTCCTCCAGAATATGTTAACCTAAAGGGGTCATTGGTTTTGATACCTGGATAATATTTTTATTGCCAGAATGTGAGGTTTACTGTTTAGATTGTTATCTATATATATAAAAGCCTAAGCGACTGAACGACCAAACGACCAGTCACTATGATGCGCACTGACCACCAGGGGGCAGATGCTCAACACAGGAGCTGTCCCCTGGTGGTCAGTGCACTCCCACAGCCAACCTCCCACGGTCCCTCCCCACAGCTGGACAGCCCTGATTGGCCCAGGTGGCCCCGATTGTGCATGAATTCGTGCCTCTGGCCTAAAAATAATGTAGAATTTATCAATAGGATACTTTATTGAATCCTTGATTCAAAACTTAATATTTGTAAAGTTATTTTATAAGTAGATGCTAAAATAAGCATTCTGCAAGAGTATATTTTAAGAGGAGGACACTTGTTTTAAGATTATTATTGTTAATATATCATATTTTTAAATCAAATTGTCAATTTTATTAGAGGGAGGAACACTTGAAATAGATAACAATTTGCTGATAATTATACATACTTTTAGCTAATCCTAAAATGATACTGTTTTGGGATACAATTTAACAAAAATATCTAGCATGTTTTAATGAACTCTTATTCTATAGGAAATAGAAGAACAGGAAAAAATGTTCAAAGAGAAGAAAGTGATTACAGCGGAAGCCTCTGAATTGGATATTAACAATACAGTGGACTTAGAATGGAGAAAAATAAGTGACTCCAGTTTGCTAGAAACAATGCTCTCTCAAATGGACTCACTCCATACTTCAAATTCCAATAGTTCTGGTAAATATTTTAAAATCCTTTCCATTTGAAAAAATTATCCTGTAGTAAGATATTTTATTTGTCATACTTTAAATTGTAGCTTTTTTTTTTTTTCAAGTAATTCCATGCCCAACCCACTGCTGTTTACCAGCTGCTTATTAACTA
The DNA here is from genome assembly GCF_964212035.1 of Myotis nattereri. Lineage (NCBI taxonomy): Eukaryota > Metazoa > Chordata > Mammalia > Chiroptera > Vespertilionidae > Myotis > Myotis nattereri. The sequence goes on along the minus strand of NC_138079.1, from coordinate 88,162,805 downwards.
GTGAAAAAGTAAACAATAGCAGCAGATCGAAGACGGTGAGCAGGTGTTCATGAGAAAAGCCACTTTAGCAAGGAAAATATCCAGAAATTTGATGCAGAGTCCAATCTTTGTTCACTCATGCAGCAGGTGATATACTTCAAGTGAAAACACCGTTTGCTGTCTCCAGAGTAATCTTGAATTACATCTAATTCCTATCCCAGTAAGAGTTTATCTTCACATCTTCAATTATCCTGAGATGCTGTTTGTGTTGAAAAGATCCATCTGGTACATAGCCTAACGTCCATAAATACTTGAAGTAGATCAGTTTCAGAGGCAGTTGTCATTGTTTTTTGTTGGTAGTGTTCGTAATGAGTGTTGTGTTTATTTAGATGTTTTGCATATTCTGATTATCTCACATCAAGTATAATACTAAATGTATATTTCTCTAGGCTTCACAAATTCTGCCCTACAACATAGCTTTGGTTCTGTAAATGAAGCACCATTCTACCTCTGGGGATCATCAACTAGTGGCTTGACCAAACCCTCCGTAACAAGGCCTTCTTTAAGAGCCACAACTAAATGGTCTCAGGTGGGCAAACTTAATGATACATGTATATCCATTTATCTACTATCTATTTATCTTTCTATAACTTTTTTTTATATATATTTTTATTGATTTCAGAGAGAAAGGGAGAGAGAGAGAGAGATAGAAACATCAATGATGAGAAAGAATCATTGATCGGCTGCCTCCTGCATGCTCCCTGCTGGGGATTGAGCCCACAACCCGGGCATGTGCCCTTGACTGGAATCAAACCCGGGACCCTTCAATCTGCAGGCCAACACTATCCAATGAGCCAAACCAGCTAGGGCTCTTTCAATATTTTTTTAATATTTTCTATATTATCTTAGGTTATACAAATGAGCATGGGTATTTTTGTCACACATCCAATAGTTTAGCTTTTATTAGAGTTGAAACTACATAGAGCATATATTTATAGAAAAATTTAGTTCATTGTAATAGATAAACAATCTTGAGTATAATGCTCAAGTTATTAAAACATGTGTCTCTCTTATTTCTTCTAGGCTTTCAGTCCAGAAGTACAAGCAAAATTTAATAGAATAACTGCTGTGGCAAAAGGATTTCTTACTCGTAGGCTTATGGAGACAGATAAATTGAAGCAACTTCGACAAACTGTAAAAGTAAGAAGATCTTTATAAATTATTTGTATTTCACTTCTGTATCAGTTTCTGTCAGTCTTGTTACAGCTGAATTGGCAAATTAGTTCAGAATTTAGGCAGATCAAACTATTTTTAGTTATTGTAATATAGGCAATTTTAGAAATCTGATTATTAATTTTCTGATAATTTTTTAAAATATGTAAAGAGATCAACCTAAGGACTTGTATGCATGCATATAAGCATAACCAATGGACATAAGACACTGGGGGATAGGGGAGGCTAGGGGACTGTCAAGGGTGGGGGGAAAAGGACACATATGTAATACCCTTTGTAATACTTTAAGCAATAAAATAAAATTTAAAAAAATATGTAAAGAAAGTAGTTTATGTATTTTCATCTCACTTTAAAGTGAGTGCTGTTTTGATTCTGATAATAGATTTGTGTTCTTAGTAATTTTGGATTGACTGAGAAAAAGAACAAAAGAAAACTCTAGTGATTGTGAACCTTCCAAGAAAAATGGTTTTTGAAGGAGCATTTTTTTCGTTCAGGACACTATGGAATTCATAAGAAGTTTTCAGTCAGAAGCACCATTAAAGAGAGGAGTTGTTTCAGCACAAGATGCTTCTCTTCAGGAAAGAGTGCTGGCTCAGGTAAGTGTACGGGTCCTAAAGGCTTTGGGAAAGGAAATGTTTTATTTCTCTCCCTTCACTTAACCACAGGAAATATATTTTAATTAAAACTTTAATCTTTTTCTCTAAATAAAGTGTATATAATATTATGAACCCTGACCTCATTTTTTAAAATGGGTACAATATTTTCTTCTTTTAAAACTAGTTGCGGGCTGCCCTGTATGGTATTCATGATATATTCTTTGTAATGGATGCAGCTGAAAGAATGTCTATTCTACATCATGACCGAGAAGCTCGCAAAGAGAAAATGCTCAGGCAAATGGTACGTTATCTGATTTTGTAATGAATAAGTGAAAAAGAAAAACTGTTGCTTCTACAGTCACAAAATACTTCTGACACCAGCCGTGTGGGTTTTCCCCCCACACCAACCAGTTCTTTGATACCCTGAGTGTCATTCAATTAAGTTCTGATAGTATCTACCTGGAGTTAACAGATACTGCAAGTTAAGGAGGCAGTTAAGACTGTCCCCACGTCTGACACCAATCACAATTCCCAGGTTGTCACTTAAATTTCTGTCTGATGCTTATAAATTGGGGTTCCCATTAACCCCCTCCTTCAGGTCAGTAATTTTATAGAATGCTCACAGAACTCAGGTAAACACTTAACATACACTTATTGGTTTATTATATAACTAGAGGCCCAGTGCGTGTCATAGCGACTGGTCGTTCTGCCATTTGGTCAATTTGCATATTAGGGTTTTATTATATAGGATAAAGGATATAATAAGTTGTATAGATGACTAGCCAGATGAAGAGATGCATAGGGTGAGGTCCAGAAGGATCCTGAGAGCAGGAGCTTCTGTTCCCATAGAGTTGGGACCATCTTTCTAGCACATGTATGTGTTTACTAGCCTGGAAGCTCTCTGAACTTTAGGATTTTTGTGGAGGCTTCATCATGATCAATTATTAACTCAATCTCTAGTTCCTCTCCTGTTTTCAGAGAATAGGAGATGAGGCTAAAAAAGTTCCAAACTTCTAATCATACTTGGTCTTTCTGATGACTAGGAGTCCACCCAGAGTTTCCTCATTAGAACACAAGATGCTCCTATCACCAGAAAATTCCAATGGGTTTAGGAGATCTGTGTCAGGATCCAAAGTCAAAGACCAAATATTAAAACAAAAGATGCTTCTCCCATTCATATCAGTCAGATTAAAAGGGTTTTAGAAGTTTAGCTCTGTTAGGAACTTGGATCAAAGACCAAATATTAGCAGGAACCAGGGGCAGAATCATATATATATGCTCTTTTGGGTTTGGAATACTTGATACTAAATGTCATTCTCTATTGACTTCAGCACCCTGCCTATAATTCTTAAGCACAGGTAATTCTGGGATTACCAGCAACACTTAAGTGTATAGACTGATTAAAAGAAATCTGTGAAAGAATTGCATATTGTTTTGTGATTAGATTTTGGAGTTTGAAGCTTTGAATGTTGCTTGGACGCCTAATAAACTATCATCTACTCCTGATGAAATTTCCTTGAAACTATCATGTGGCTTTTTCCTTTTTTGGAAATCAGAGTTAGAAAACAGGCTCCAAGTTCATTTGAAATATATCAGAGTGTTGGAGTTCTGTGGTTTGAAACAATGATCTTAGTGGGGTTGGCAAAAGAAAAGCAACTTTTATATTATCTCATTGGTAAAAATTAAATGTTTTTAATTGGACTGTTTCAATCATAAAGACTAAGTTAAAGTTCAAAATACTGGTAAGATATGCCTGTCCATGCAATTAAGATCATCCTATACTGTAATTTAGTGGTATTACTGGGTACTGTTAGAGCTTTGTTACTTTTGTATTTTAAAGGATAAAATGAAAAGTTCGCGAGTGTCTCTTTCCGCTGCAACACAGAAGTCTCTTGATAGGAAGAAGTATATGAAGTAAGTTTTTTTCCTGTCATGTCACGCTAATTTAATTATTATCATACCCATTCATTTTAGTCATCTGTTGGTCTAAAGAACAAAAAATAAAAATATTTAAAAAGAAATAAAGAACAGTTCACTTTTCTGCAGCTGAACTGATAGAAATCCCTTTTTTATATAAGAGTTTTATAAAATCCAGTGGTAAAATCTGATTTCATCTTTAGATAAATATATTTATTAACTACTAAATTTATCAGAGTTCAACTTGTGTAACTGATAGTCAATCAGATCTTAAACATAGTTTATCCTTATATGCAGTGTCACTTTTATATATTTTAAATATGTTCATTTTCTAATATCCTAAAGACTTAATGGGAAAAAAAAACTTATGCAAGGAATATCCTAATGATTATCTTATTAAAACTCTTTTTTCTTGAAAGCAGTCTTTCATATGCTTAATTAGAGGTCTTTCGTGGTACACTCTTTTAAGATGATTCGTTTCTGCCACCATGTATCACATTTGTAAACATGTCTTTTCCCCCTTTCTGAACTCATTGTTTGTGTGTCCTTATTTGTATATTGTGTTAGAGCTGCTGAAATGGGAATGCCAAATAAGAAATTCCTGGTTAAACAAAACCCTTCTGAAGCAAGGTGAGAAAAATCACTTAGCCTCAATGAGAGGCTATATTTTTTATTTTTTTAAAAAAGAAAATGTTATAAATCCTGAGCTTGCTTTTTATTCGCTTTGTTCCATTTGTTCTCAGTAGAACACTCTCTGCTGAGTTGGAGGATCTCAGGGTCAGAATTCGTTTTAACACCTGATCATGTACCTGGTCACATGTCAGACCAGATATTCCTGGAGCTTTCTATGAGACATGTTGTCTCTGGTAAAAATTTGAGTCCTTATGTCCATGGGGGGAGAAGGGAGGGGGGGGTCTTTGATATTTATTTAAAAACCTTCAAGCCCTAACCAGTTTGGCTCATTGGATAGAGCATCGGCCTGTGGACTGAAAGGTCCCAGGTTCGATTCTGGTCAAGGGCATGTACCTTGGTTGCGGGCACATCCTCAGTGGGGAGTGTGCAGGAGGCAGCTGATCAATGTGTCTCTCTCATCAATGTTTCTAGCTCTCTATCCTTCTCCCTTCCTCTCTGTAAAAAATCAATAAAATATATAAAAACCTTCGAAAGCTAACTTAATATTTCTGATTTGTTTTCTACTCTTGTAAGAGTGAAGTTTCTTCTCTCAGATATTTGAAAGGAAAAATTGGCTTTTGTAAAGTATATAAATAAATTACCTAAAAGCATCAGGATTAATACTTATGTTGGACATTTCTTTCCTGACAAAAACCTAATGTTTGAGTTCTTGGTGAGCAAAATATAAGTACCATATTAATTTGCTTTAATCAGTTTGCTTTGCTTTGTAGTATTATAGTGGCCATATCATTGCATAGATGACTTCTACCACCCTGTTATCATTTTATCTAAAGAAAATGGGGAAAAATGGAATTTATCCTGTTAAATTAAATTTTTTTTTTATTTTGTTAACAGAGTTCTTCAGCCAAACCAAGGACAGAATGCTCCTGTTCATAGGCTACTTAGTAGACAAGGGTAAGAATGCAGCACATAAGGGTATCAACAATATTCAAATCAAGACTGGCTTTGAGAGGGAAAATAATTTAGTGCTCTTTGTATAAAGGATAGCTGTTTTTCAAATGTGATATTTTTTATAGAATTAGAAAGAACTTTTAAAGTTTTGTGTTCAAAGATAACCCTTTGTTGTACTATTGTATATTATATTTTAATTATCATCTTATGTTGGCATGCTTTTACTTTTCATTTCATACCATTTTGCTCATTAAATATTGTAAACATCCATATAGCAATTTCAGCATCACCAAAGTGTTCTTCAACAAAGTATGTCACAGTCTCCTGCTGAGGCAAAGTGTAGCTTCCCTAATGAGCATGCATGAGACTTAAATTATTTTCAAGCTTATTTGTGTTAAGAACAGTTGATGCAGTATGGTTGCTTTCTTTGAATGTTGAACATCTAGACCTTAATGCAAGTGACTTATTAATTCTTTTATATTCAATTAGAACCCCTAAGACATCAGTGAAGGGGGTTGTGCAAAATAGACAGAAGTCTTCACAGAGCAGAGTGCCTAACAGAGCGCCTGTTTCAGGTGTGTAGCAATGAGTTTGCAAAGCCCATTTGAAAGAAACAAGTGCACAAGCTGCCCTGTAATGCAGGCCTCACGCATGGGATCGGTTGTCCTTGCCACCATAATTCTGGCATATTCACAGTCATGCCTAAAAAGTGATCATCTGTGTTAGTAGTTCGTGGCAGTCAGGAGGAGATCTTAGTAAAACTGTTTCCAACATTGATTTCTATAATAATTCCATAGAAACACTGTTGTTTTTAATCTGAAAATTTTGTAAAATTATACATGCTTAATTCAGAAACCTTTTTATAAATGAGTGAAATATAACAGTGATCTCATGCCTAAGTCTATGCATGTTCAGTTTTGGGGAAGTGTAGCTATTACCCAGGAATACTTTATCTGTACAGAAGGGAAAGAAATTCTCCCTCTGACCACAAGATCACATGTGAATATGCCAGTTGGGAGGGGGTAAGTTCTTTAGTGCTCAATAAGAAGCTTGCGTTAAATCTATGTTCATTATTAGAGGATTCTTTAAGGGCTAAACTAAATAATGTATTTTAAAATTCTGTGTATGGTGGCAAGAGACAAATTCAGTGTTGAGCTAATGCAAAACGCTTAAGCTAATGTTTTAATATTTTTTTATTTATCTTTGTTAACACACTTTGATAAGCTCACAAAAAATTACATGATCCATTAAAAATACTTTCTAAAATGCTTTTTTTAATTATACTACTTTTTAAGCATCTAAAAGAAACCAAAATTAATCAGGCAATGATGATTAAATTTATAATAAATTATAATCTCATTAATATACATTTAGCATATTTTAGAGCTTTTATTACTAAGTGATTTTCTCCAAAGTAGGAGAAAACAAGCAACATAAGAATTTTTTTTCATATTATCACCACTTGCTTATAGAAGTTCAAAGAAGGAATCAGATATTGATCATAACTTGGAAATGATTGCTGACCTTTGCATGTAGAAAGTGAATTTCATTCATAATGTTGCATGTATAGACGATAATTTAAATGTCATCTTTTGAAAGTCACTGTGAGTGACAGTTGGTCAGTTCTTTTATGCAGTTGAAGATCCTGCTCATTCCAGAGGGAGTCAGAATGAGCTGTTTGAAAAATAACCTTTTGAAAGAACTCAGACCAAACACCAGATCTCTTGCTTGTGAAGTTATATAGAATTTTCAACTTTTGAAAATTCAACTTTTGAAAAGTACATTTTCAATTTTCCCCATGATATATATATATATATATATATATATATATATATATATATATACACACACATGGTGATAAAGCCTAGCTAGTTGGCAAATCATTGAGGAATTAATACTATTTTGCCTCAAATTATCTATTTGCCACAGTGACTACTCTCCATGTTCTTTCTCATGCATTTCATCTCCACTTTTTGTCACTTGTGAACTTGTAAGCAAAATAGCAACTACTGTTTTTATTCAGGAATGTTCAGCAATGTCACTGCAGTTAATAATATACAATGTATTTCAGTATTGAAAATTATTGTGATTTAATTGCATCGTAACATAATATAAATGAACTCAACCCTTGAATTAGCATGTCTAATTAATATATACCTAAACAAGTATAGAAATCCTTTCCTAAGATTTACTTAGACATGAGTGCATCTATAATAATAAAAACGTAATATGCTAATTAGACCAGACAACCTTCTGGACGAAGCCGGGCCTGTGAGGGCCCAGGCAAGCCACCATGGCTGCAAGGGCCAAGCCCCTTGCACAAATTTCATGCATCGGGCCTCTAGTATTTAAATGATTTAAAAAGACTAGAGAATCTTACCCTTTTACATAAAATGAAAATTTGGGATATGTAAAATTCTCAACACAGGGATTCATAGTTGTTCTTGAAAAGATTACTCTTTCCTGTTTAGATTTTTAATGGTCTGGATTATGTTTCAAACAAATTTGAAATTATGCTCTGATTTAAGCTACATGGAGAACAAACCATTTAGTAAGCAATTTTAGGAAATTCATTTTTATGATGACAGAATATCATAATCTTAGAATGAAGTAGAATTCTAAGGTGTTAAAATTTACTGCAAAGCACTTAAAGTTGTTTATAGGTTTTACAAACTAAATTGCAATGTCTGATCTTGTATGCTTTAAAGCATATTTGTTCACTTTATGTTTTGTGTTTAACTCAAGGGTTGATAGTGAAATTCAGAAACCACTAATTAAGGCAGAGTAGGAGGCAGCAATGAAAAATGGGTAAGGAATGCAACAAAGCAGGTTGAATTGGGGTCTCGGAATCTCTGCTTCTAGCTCTGTTACTTAGGCAGGTGACTTACTCTCCTGTGTCTCAGTTTTATTGCAGAGGTAGCAGTTTCTACCTCAGGATTTTATGTAAGGATTAAATATGATAATGTATATTGCTTAACTTAGTGCTTGGCAAGAGCATTAAATAGTATCATTACAGAAAAACTAACATTGAGAAATAATATTAGTTTTGCTCTATTTTTAGGAGTATATGCAGGAAAAATCCAAAGAAAGCGGCCAAATGTTGCGACAATTTAAGAAGACAACATTCATTAGGATAAAAAGGGGGGAGGGTTTCATCCATATTATTGTCCATGCCCAAGACTTTCATTTCACCCTGGACTGTTTACACAGACAAAGTGACGTCAAAGGGCTGAATAATTACGTGGGTAATATGGTCAGTCTGGCTAATTCCTTCCCACACCCCCATTTTCCTTTTAACATTAGGTTTGGGTGAAGACAAATTAGTATTTAGTTAATTGACTCATCTCTATGCTTAACCTGTACAAACAGGTTTGTTTTATGTACCCACATGTCTGTTGAGAACTTTTTGTAAACTTAAAAGGATATTTGGGTTTATATTTATAAAATACTGAAAAGGTGTGATAAAATATAGGTTCTGAAATAGAAATTTCATTCATCTCTGCATACTGATTGCTGAATTTGATGTATTAGATGCTGTTCTATTCAAGAGGAAATTATTGCAGAAAAATGTTTCTCCCAATTTTGTAAAAACTGATTAATCTCTCAGCCTTCATGTTCTTGGTCTTACAGGGTAACCATGTAGAGTCAAACATTTGCCTGCTGAGTGTAGGTCCGCCTAACATTTACCACGGAAGTATCTGGGGATCACCCTTTTGGTCATAAGCACACATTTCTCTCAACAGCTAGTTGTCTTACAGAAATGGTTAGGTTTGATGTTTGTTGTCCCAGTACTCTTAGAAACATTTCTGCTGAATTATAAAATCTTTCTGTAGAGGGTGACAACTTTGGTGAAGGCAGTACAGTCTTCCTAAACGTAGTGGCATGCATTAATGTTACATTCATCTCTGTAACATAGAATGTTGCATGCAGTTTTGTTTTGCATTTAGTCTGTATATTTTTTTTCTTCAGAGTCTGCTTTTTCTAGCATGCTTGATTTAGGAGAGAACAAAGGGCTATATAACATAATAAGAAGGTCAGATTTTCAAATGGGATAGTAATATTATCTAGTTGAAATTCTGCATTATTTAAGAAGCACTGCCTTTTAAAGTTTTTCATCACTAACATATTCATTTAAAATATAAACCAAAAAATGTTACTAAGGGACTATGATTTTATGAAAGAGAATGCCACTGTTGATTTATGATAGCATTTCCAAAAAGGGATTTGTGCTTCTCACATAAAATTGGGACTGTGTACATTTAACCTGTCTGAATTTTTAAAAGATACTGGTGTTTGAAAATGTAGCCTATATATATTCCTAATATTCTTTAAAGAATGGAGATAAAGATTGTTTTCTTTGATTTTCTGTTCTATTTAAAATTTAACTTTTACAGCCAACCATGGACAGAAAGTAAAAACCTACTCTATCCGGGTGTAAACTTTATTGAGATGTATCATTTGTTGAATGAGTAAACCAGGAAGTTAAAAGACAGGTAAAATGTCTGAGTTTCCAATTTTTTTATTTGTAGGCAAGAATATCAAATTATCTTAATATGATAAATTATGCTTTATCGTTCTGAAACCTCAGGAGACAGATTGCTCATATCATTGTGGATCTTTCCAATAAAAAAGATACTAAAAGTTTTATGTCCACTAATCCAAATTAGCTAAAACAAATAGTATGTTTTGGAGAAAGTTAAAACTAGTTTTAGATTAAGGATGAGAAACTTGAGTGTGTTTTTTTTTTAAGATAGAGCATGTGTGTTTTATACCTTGTTTAAATGTTCACAGCTTTTCTCATAAAAGTGCCAGACATTGTTTTTGTGCTTTTAATGGATTTTTATTTATACGCATTATTTTTTTAATATTTACTTTGAAGTGGAATGTTCATTAATGTGAATTGTATTTATTTTTATACTTTAATTTTCATTAGTTTTGCTTCTAGGAAAAAGACAAAATAAACTTTTCTTAAAGGAAATCTAGTTTGATCTTTTTTATTTACTAGGGAAAAGGACTATTAAGGGATAGATGTTAAAAAGTATCGGGTCAAAACGTTAATACTGTAATATGGTCTTTTTTTACAATTAAAAGTCCCATGAGAAGTATATCCCACTATTTAATATTAACCTATACCAGTGCTTATTCCAGTATTTAATGTTGCATGACTCAGACTTCACAGAAGACAAAAAGTTCACTAGAGGTGGAAATGTCTTAGCTTACTAAGTTAGAAGCCTGCTAAGGAGCGAATGGGAGCAAATACTGAGGTTGAAGCTCACATAAAAGCTGCTAATTTGTGCAGCTTTGAGTCCAGCTCTTGTTCCTGCCTGTCGTATAATGTGAGTCCAGTAAAGTGCTGCTCATTTTCACCTCTTACTGAGATATACTGCATTGGATAATCTGCAAGGCAGTGTGAGAAGAGCCCTCACTTTTCCCACGGCCAACCTTGAACTCTTGTTCATTTCATATATTGGGAATAATGGATATGACAGAAAACTTATTCACACTGAGCGGAAAGAAAGGGCCCATTCTGGAGGCGAAGGTCTTTGTTTTCTGTCAGGTGTCACTGTTCCATGAGCAACCACAGGCAATCTCTACCCCCTCCCCATGAAAAGTAATAGTTACAAAAAGAAAAGCAAATGGAGTTGGAATGCTTGATCTCTAAGGGACCATAGTAGGCATATGTATATGTAGATCATAAAAATCTACACTAATAAAAGAGAAACATGGTAATTGGCGTACGACCGCTACCCTTCCCACTGGCTAATCAGCAAGATATGCAAATTAACTGTCAGCCAAGATGGCGGCCAGCAGCCAGGCAGCTTGAAACTAACATGAGGCTTGCTTGCTTCAGTGACGGAGGAAACCAACGTTCCCCGCCTGCCTTGCAGGCCTCTGAGCCTGCAGTTTAAGAAACATTGTAACAAATATAGACGCTAAACAAATCCCCAGAAACCAGCTTTCAGCGAGCTGGGATCTCAGAGCTGGAGTTGATACAGAGTTTCGAGAACCGAAACAAACCAGATACCTGCTTTCAGGAGCGGAGGCCTAAGAGCTGGAGCCTCAGAGCTAAAGCTGGCCCAGAATAAGAAAAAAAAGAAAAAAAGGAGCAGTTGGGAGCTTCAGTCCCAGCCTGAAAACAGCCCTCAGCCCCTCACCCAGACTGGCCAGGCACCCCAGTGGGGACCCCCACCCTGAAGGGTGTGTGACCAGCTGCAAACAGCCATCATCCCCTCACCCAGGCTGGCTAGGCACCACAGTGGGGACCCCCACCCTGATCCAGGACACCCTTCAGGGCAAACCAGCCGGCCCCCACCCGTGCACCAGGCCTCTATCCTATATAGTAAAAGGGTAATATGCCTCCCAGCACTGGGATCAGCGGAGCTGAGAGGCCTCCCGGCACCGGGATCAGCGTGACAGGGGGCAGCGCCCAAACCCCCTGATTGCCCTGCGGCTCTGTGTGTGACAGGGGGCAGGGCCACAACCTCCCTATCGGCCCTGCTCTGTTTGTGACAGGTGAAGGCACCCCAACCCCCTGATCGGCCCTGCTCCGTGTGTGACAGGGTGCGACGCCCCAACCCCCCCCCCCCCCACGGGCCCTGCTCTGTGTGTGACAGGAGGGTAGAGCCATAACCTCCCCATCGGCCCTGCCCTGAGTGTGACAGTGGCCGCGCCCCAACCCCCTGATCGACCCTGCTCTGTGGGTGATAGAGGGCGGTGCCCCAACCCCCTGATCCGCCCTGCTCTGTGTGTGACGGGGCGGTGTGCCAACTCCCCTATTGGCCCTACTCTGTGAGTGACGGGTGGAGCTCCTCAACCCCCTGATGGGCCCTGCTCTGTGCGTGACACGGGGGAGCTCCCCAACCCCCTGATGGGCCCTGCTCTGTGCGTGATGGGGGGGGGAGCTCCCCAACCCCCTGATCGGCCCTGCTCTGTGCGTGACAGGGGGCAGCGCCCCAACCCCCTGATCGGCCCTGCTCTGTGCGTGACAGGGGGCAGCGCCCCAACCCCCTGATTGGCCCTGCTCTGTGCGTGACAGGTGGTGGCGCCACAACCTCCCCATCAACTCTGCCTTGAGTGTGACAGGGGGCGGTGCCCCAACCCCCCAATCGGCCCTACCCTGAGCGTGACTGAGGGTGGCATTGCAACCTCCCAATCCGCCCTGCTCTGTGTATGACAGGGGGAGGCGCCCCAACTCCCCAATCGGCCCTGCTCTGAGCCCAACCAGGGGCTGCACCTAGGGATTGGACCTGCCCTCTGCCACCCGGGAGCAGGCCTAAGCCAGCAGGTCGTTATCTCCCGAGGGGTCCCAGACTGCGAGAGGGCACAGTCCGGGCTGAGGGACCCCTCCTCCCCCCCGAGTGCACAAATTTTTGTGCACCGAGCCTCTAGTAATTAAAATAAAAGCAAAGGAGACTTAGTTGTTGAATATACAGCCAATCAAACTGGAATATGGTGCAGTGGAGTCCCATCCTTGATCAAGTTGTAAAAACACCTCTGAGGGCAAAAATTGTGTCTAACCAAAATTATACTTGAAAATAAATATTGCCTTTCCCTCATTTATTTCTTCTTCCTTTTTGGTCAGTTTCTCCGTGGCTTTCAATTCTTCAGTTTCTTGAGGTGGTTGGCAAAGTTGCCATCTGAATGGTGGTTTCCTTCTCAGCGAGTGGTGGGAAAATCCCCTATTCACACTTTGCATAGGTTTTAACATCTGGTTCAGGATGACTTGCACTATGTTGAATGCCCACTGGGGACCTGTGTATCTCTCCCGAGCAAGGATCATGAGGACAGGCCAGGGAACCTGTCCTGGGCCAGGACACCAGGGACGCGGAGGAGAACAGAAATCTGCCAATTCCTAAGCTCATGTGTGCATGGAGACTTAGTCACCCCGAAGCCAGACATGACCGAAACACTGCAGACTTGGTTTGTGACCAATCTGTCGTGGAATGGGAGACACCTGGGAGTCCTGGTTAACGGAAAGGCCCAGAGTCCCATCAGCGGAGCACAACCTGGAGACAGACTATTGCCACATTTTTAGCCCCAATTTTATTTTATTATTTTATATATATATATATATATATATATATATATATATATATATTTTATTATTGATTTTTACAGAGAGGAAAGGAGAGAGATAGAGAGTTAGAAACATTGATGAGAGAAAAACATCAATCAGCCGCCTCCTGCACACCCCTTACTGGGTATGTGCCCGCAACCAAGGTACATGCCCTTGACCAGAATTGAACCTGGGACCCTTAAGTCCGCAGGCCTATGCTCTATCCACTGAGCCAAACCAGCCAGGGCAAGCCCCAATTTTAGATCATATTGTGGGGTGGGGAGCCCTCCACCCAGGGAAATGTTGAGGTGGTGTGGATGGATGAGCCGTGGTCCGACAGGCCTGGGGAGCCCCAAAGCCCTAAGCCTGCTGGAGGGTTGCATACTGCTCATCTGTATGGGGTGTGGTCCAGGGTAGCCAGAAGCAGAGGGGCCAAATCACAGGCACACATTCACTTGGGACAGAAGGCATGTGCCTAAATCTCAGTCCCTGTCTGTCAACGTCACTTATTCCCACTGAAGACACAACAGGGTGTAACTCCGAAGTCTTGCCACAGAGAGGTGAAGAAGGACCCAGTGTGGAATCTTCCACTAAGGGGCGCCTTGGAGTCCTGGTTGCTGGGTTGGTCGCAGCTGCTGGAGGCCTGGGCTCGAGAATGAACACCTGCAGCTCTGCTCACCTCCAGAGCAAGGGGCATAAGACAGCCTGGCTCCTGGTCCTGCTGCAGGGGCCGGCTCAGGCAAGACCAGCCCACAGTCGGGCTCTTGTGGAAAACCAGGCATCTGCCAATGTTCCTACCTACACAAGCATAAAGGATGCTATTGAACAGGAAGACAAATATTGTGAGAACTGTGAACCTTAATTGGTGAGACCGGACAATCTGCAACAGGAGACATCTAAGAGTCATAAGTCCTGGATGGGACAGGGACCCCATCAGCACAATCATTTGGGGACTGACTGTTGCACCTGTGAAGCCCCAGTATCTTTTCATATTTCAAGGGGAACCCCTCCATCAAAGACAATACCCAAAAGGTTTGAATGAGCTATGGCTCACAAGCCTGAAGGGCTTCAGGAGCCCAAAGCCTGCTGCAGACATGCCCACTATGCATGTGCATGCTGCGCGGTTCAGGGTAACCAGGGATAAGGAAGAGTTCAAGGGTAAAGAGGTGCCTTTTACTGGTGTGGGTTCATGAAAGATCCAAGGCGTCTCCCTAATTCCAATCCCTAGTCTACTTAATGTTGCCTATTACCCCTGAGGAAGATCTTGGGAGTACTCAAAAGTATCCCATGTTGCCCTGGCCAGTGTGTTCCAGTGGATAGAGCACCAAAGGATTGTGGGTTTGATTCCCAGCCAAGGGCACATACCTGGGTTGCAGGTTCAATCCCTGGCCTAGTCAGGGCAAGTTTGGGAGGCAGCCAATCAATGGGTTTCTGTCTCTCTGTCTCAAAAATCAATGGAAAATATATCCCTGTATGAGGATTAACAACAAAAAACTATCCCATACTGCGGTGGGGCAAGGCTGGCAGGGTATCCTCCAATGAGAGACATCTGGAAATCCTTGTTGAAAAGCTCACGGTTGAAGGAGGCGTGGGATGGGAGTTAAGCTGCACATGCCCATTTTGTTCCGCTCCCCATGACAAAGGGACCTAAGACCCAGCCTTGGTCTTGTTCCGGGTTCAGGACTAAATGCAGGAGTGGCCAGATAACTCTCTGGGCTTTTGGGGAGAAACCATATGCCAATGTCCAATCCTGCACCTGCACAGAGGTTCCTATTCCCCCAGAAGCCAGGTGTCCCTGAAACTCTAAAGCGTTGATTGGTGAGACAGGAATTCCTGAAAACTCCCAGAGTCCTGTCCTGGAGAGGCAGCTTGAGCAACTGCGGGCTGTTTCCACCTCTGTAGCCTCAGCATGTGATTGTATTGCAAGGGGGAACCCCCACCAAGGTCAGGTTGTTCCGAAGGCCAAGGTCCTGCAAGCCTAAATGGACCTGTAGCCCAAGTCCTTCTGAAGGGGTGCCTACTGCATGACACTTAGTTGAGAATATCCAGGGATAACAATAATTTCAAGGGACATGATTGGTTGTTCACGGTGCAGGATCAGGGGTGCCCACGGTGTCTCAGTAATTCCCATCTCTGTCCTAACTACTGTCAGCTGTTCCTCCTGAACAAGACCCGGGGGAACTCAAAGTCTTGCCAACACTGGTTGGGAGGAGCTGGAGGTTTACCCTCCAATAAGAGACCTGGAAATTCTTGTCAGAAGGTTCGTGGTTGGTGGAAGCCTGGATCGGGATGGAACTGCACGCTCTGGCCCTGCACGGTTCTTCAGAGCAAGGGGAGTAAGTCCCAGCTCAGACCCGGAACCAGTCCAGGACTCAGTCCAGGAGAAAAACCAGGCATGGGCCAAAGTCCAATTCCACACCTTCTCAGAGGCTCCTATTCAAACAGAGGCCAGATATCTCGGGAAATATTAAGCCTTGGTGGGTGAGACCCAGGATATCTGGGAGTGGAATGAGAGTCCTTGGTCCTGGAGAGAGGCAGGACCCCAGTGACAGCACGACCAATAGGGGAATGGCCGTCACCATCCTTGCAACACCAGCTTCAGATCATATTGCAGATCATATTGTTCATCCAGAACAACAACCAAGTGGTTTGGAAGGACATGGCTTCCCCGGCCTGGAGAGCCCAGCTGAATTGCTGAATTGATGGGTACTGCCCATCCATGTGTCGTGGCGTCAAACCCCATGTCGATGTTCTTACTCAATTGGTGTCACTTTCCTGCACTGACATAATGCTGTTCCGAATGCAGCTGACAAGAGCGTTCTTAGAGACATCTCTTTAGAAAGTGTTCTAATTCACTTCACTGCATGCCTTAGGGCCGTGGTCGGCAAACTGCGGCTCACGAGCCACATGCGGCTCTTTGGCCCCTTGAGTGTGGCTCTTCCTAAGCCTTAGGAGTACCCTAATTAAGTTAATAACAATGTACCTACCTATATAGTTTAAGTTTAAAAAATTGGCTCTCAAAATAAATTTCAATCGTTGTACTGTTGATATTTGGCTCTGTTGACTAAGGAGTTTGCCGACCCCTGGCCTAGGGTGTGGAGACACTTCCATTCAGCGATAGCACAGACCTGAATGCAGCACGCAGGTTGTGTTCTTAGAAATATCTTTATTGTAAGTGTTTTTAAAACTTCAGTACATGCATTACACAATGAGGGTCACCTCGGTTCACTGATATGACACTGGTGACCACATAGGTTTCAGGTAGTGATTTTAGAAACATCTTTATTACAACTGTTCTGACACCTTTTACTCTGTACATTAAACTATGGAGATCCATTCCAACCACTGAGACAACACTGGCATGATGGTAGATTCCAAAGTGTCATTCTTAGAAAGAAACCTGTTTATTACATGTGTTCTTAAAACTTCATACATGGGTTAAAGAATGGATCGCTTTTACCTTCTGATATAACACAGGTCTGAAGGTAGCTTACAACTAATGTTCTAGGGACATCCTTAGTATCAGCATTCTTACACACTTCACTACATACATTTCAGAATGGGGACCACCTCCATGTAGTGATGTAACACTGTTCTGAATGCAGCTTCCAAGCAATGTTCTAGAAATATATTTATTACAGTGGATCTTAAGCACTTCAGTGAATTTATTAAAGCATGGATGTCACATCCGCTCAATGATATAACACTGTTCTCAACAGCTTGTAAGTTGCATTCCAGAGGGAATTACTCTATTCAGTAATACAGTAGTTGCCACAGCATACCTTGCAAGCAGCAGTCCTAGAAATGTTCTAGTTATAAGTGCTGTACATTTCAACATGCATTACAGAATCGGGATTACTTATATTCACTGGCATAACACTTGTGAATGCAGCTTGCAAATAGTGTTCTTAGAAACATCTTTATTAGAGTGTTCTTGATAAAACATTCGCTGATATAACTAAATTTTAACATAAAATTTAAAAATTATATTTCTAGTGTTTTTAGAAACATATGTATTGGAAGAGATCATAATTACTTCACTATATTCATTACAGACTGAGTGTCACCTTAGCCTGGCCAGTGTGGCTCAATGGTTGTGCATCATCCTATGAACCAGAAGGTCACAGTTCGATTTCTGGTCAGGGCACATGTCCGGGTTGTGAGCTCGACCCCCAGAGGGGAGCATGCAGAAGGCAGCCGATCAATGATTCTCATCATTGATGTTTCTATCTCTCTCCCTCTCCCTTCCTCTCTGAAATCAATAAAAATTTAAAAATGTTTTTTTAATTTTATAAAAAAGAACGTCACTTTCATTCTTGACTATAACACTGTTTTTAAACTGCTTGCATGTGGCGTTCTTAGAAATATCTTCATAATTAATATTCTTTATACATTTAAAAACCTTTATGAATTTTAGAATGTGCATTGTTTTCATTTACTGAAATAACAGTAGTCAAAATGCAGCTTGCAAGTTGCATTATTAGAAAAAATGCTCTTGCTCTGACCAGTCTGGCTCAGTGGATAGAGCGTCAGCCTTTGGACCGAAGGGTCCCGGGTTCGATTCCGGTCAAGGGCATGTACTTTGGTTGCGGGCACATCCCCAGTGGAGGTGTGCAGGAGGCGGCTGATCGATGTTTCTCTCTCATCGATATTTCTAACTCTCTATCCCTCTCCCTTCCTCTCTGTAAAAATCAATTATATATATATATATATATATATATATATATATATTTATATATATATATATATTTATATATATATATATATTTAAAGAAAGAATGTTCATAAGCATTTTTCTACCTGCATTACAGGAAGGGATCATTTTTACTCACCTGTATATATAACACTGGCTTGAGTAAAGCTTGAAAGCAGCAACTTACAAATATCTCTATTAGAATTGTTTATAATAACATCACTACCTTCATAACACAATGGTGATCACTTTCACTCACTG
Organism: Myotis nattereri; assembly: GCF_964212035.1. Taxonomy (NCBI): domain Eukaryota; kingdom Metazoa; phylum Chordata; class Mammalia; order Chiroptera; family Vespertilionidae; genus Myotis; species Myotis nattereri. The sequence goes on along the minus strand of NC_138079.1, from coordinate 88,144,486 downwards.
ATGAACTGGTTTAAATTCAGCTTACAATGGGCATTCTTAGCAACATCATCTTTAGACGTATTCTTTATCACCACCACACTCATTACAAAGTGTATTTCCATGACTGATATAAAACTCCTTTGATTGCAGCTTGCAAATAGTGTTCTTAGAAATTCGTTAAGAATTCACTACATGCATGGCAGAATGAGCATCACCTCCATTCCATGAAGTAACATTGTTCAAAACGCAGCTTGCAAGGAGCTTTGTTTGATACACACTTGTTTCAAATGTCCTCCCAATCACTGAAATACATTGTGCACAGCAGAGCTGGCAAGTACTTTTTAGGGAAATCTAACTACATGTGTTCTTAACACATTAATACGTGTGTTAAAGAATGTGTATCACTTCTAGCTCACAAGTGTATTTTCAGAAACATGTTAATTACAAGTGTTCATAACACTACACTATATGTACTATAGAATTGGTATGACTTTCATGCTGAAAGGAAATTTTGGAAATTACAAAGCATTATCTTATTTCTAATGCTTTGATAACTTTTGTTTTAACATATAAGGCATAATATTGTCAGCAAAATATTACTCACGGTTTCCCATTGTTCTCTGGCTCTCTCTAACTTCTGAATATTAGTTTTGTAAGAACTGACATCAAAGTATAGCAGTTCTAATCAAAAACCTAATCTTTTATTATAATAAAAACTATCAAGAAATCACTCAGTAGATTTTGATAAGGAAAATGCTGAGGATATAGCAGTTAAAAGGTGCCTGCTTTTAAGAGTTGGAGGAAAATTTATTAACCAGCATATAATAAACAGACAAATTTTAAGAATTAGTAGAACTTCAATCAGGTAAGTGCTATGAAGATCATCTCCCAAAGAGACAGGGCTCTACAACAGAGAATGGTGAGAGAGGACTATTTCTTACGATCTTTGTCCTTTTTTATATTGGCAACCTGAGTCTGTGATATTTCAGAGTCAGCCTTCATTTTATAAAAATTCATGATTTCTTCATCCAGTTTTCTTTTCTCCTCCTCAAGTTTTATTGTCTCCTCTTGCTGGATTCTTTTAAGATGCTCAAACTTGTCCTGTAGCTGTGAAACAAAGATGCATTTGTGACTCAAAGTGCCATGTGTGGGTATCCCTGGGAACATGCTTGACTTCTTTCCTGGTTATCAAACATATATTAATCATCAAAGTAGAGTTTGATCTTAATAACAATCTCAAAACTTTGTTTAAAATAAACATTCACATATTTAAAAAATTCATCAATTAAAAAGTGTCTCCCCATTGAACCAAATGTAATAAAAACTATGGCTATAAACAACAGTTTTTTATTTTTTGTAAATATATTTTTATTGATTTCAGAGAGGAAGAGAGAGACAGAAACATCAATGATGAGAGAGAATCATTGATCAGCTGCTCCCTGCATGTGAGACCGTCACCCAGGCATGTGCCCTTGACCAGAATTGGACCCGGGACCCTTCAGTCCGCAGGCCAACACTCTATCCACTGAGCAAAACTGGCTAGGGCAACACTCAGTTTTTTAAATACTTGTTTTTCCAAATGATATCTATTTTCTCACTCTACACTTCCCCATAAATCTCTTCAAATAAAATTTGATAAATTCATGATCATTAAAAATATACACATTGAAATATAGTAGGAATGATGAAACAATTGTTAAGACTTTAAATGATACAGACCTTTTCTTCTTAAGTGAAATTAGCATAATTATAGAAAAAAAAATTCCAAACACCTCATTCAGTTACTTTTTATTTACTTGTGAGGTTGTATTTAATCTGTGGGATTTAAAATAAATATAATCAGCCATATGAAAGAGTCCATTAGAGTTGGGCCTAGATCTTAACACAACTTCATTCAACAATGTAAGGATTGCTTGTATGCATCAGAGAAGGTATGGTTTATATATACTAATAAAAAGGTAGTATGCTAATTTGACGGGGAGACCTGGACGTCCTTCCAGACAAAGACATGGTGGCAGGGCTGAGGCACAGGTGGTTAGGGGTGATCAGGCCGGTGGGAGGGGCAGTTGGGGGTGAGCAGGACAGTGGGGGGGGGCAGTTGGGGGCAAGCAGGCCAGCATGCAGAGTGGTAAGGGACTATCAGGCAGACAGGCAGGTGAGCGGTTAGGAGCCAGCAGTCCCAGATTGCGAGAGGGATGTTCGACTGCCGGTTTAGGCCCAATTCCACAGGGATTGGGCCTAACCCGGCAGTCAGACATCCCCCGAGGAGTCCCAGATTGGAGAGGGTGCAGGCCAGGCTGAGGGACACCCTCCCCGCCAACCCCCGCATGAATTTCGTGCACCGGGCCACTATACTATAATAATAAAAGCATAATATGCTAATTAGACTGGACATCCTTCCGGACGACCTTCCTGACAAAGCCACAGCAGCAGGGGCCAAGGCAGCTGCCACAGCAGTGGGGGATGAGCCCCTTGCACGAATTTCGTGCACCAGGCCTCTAGTATGGCATAAGAGTCTAAAGGACAAGTTTATTTGCAGCTTAACTTTTTGAAAAACAAGTAGACCGGGGGATTCTATTGCCACAATATTAACCATCTGGTGTATATGGCTGTGAAGAACACGGGGTGAGCACCAGTGGTTTTCAACCCTAGGTGCTCATTAGAATTATTCAGTGAGCTTACCAACCTCTCAATGTTCAGGCTGCACAAGATCAATTACATCAGATGACCTGGAGCTGAAACCCAGGCATCAATGCTTAAGAAAATTCCCCAGGTGATTTTATTGTGCAGCAAAGGCTGAGATCATGGTTCTAAATAAAGATTCTTTTTTCCTTTCCTGGAGTCAGATGTCTCTTGGAATTACATCTTCAGCCCTGAGAAGCAAATGAGCATTTAGATACAATGGCAAGAAGAATGATTGGAAAGGCTGGGGATGTGAGAGTGTGGTATCTGTAAGTGATGGCAAAAATCACTGTGGAAGTGTTTCTTTTAAAAATGGGAGCGTGAGAGTAGAAATCAGAGAAAGCTAAACTTCATCCTAGTATACAAACATTTCAAATATCAATGACTCTGGTGAAAAGCCTGAAGTTTTCCCCCAAACAGGTGCAAAGCAAGGATGTATGCTCTCATCACTCCCTTTCAACCTTGTACTGGAAGTCCTTGCTAAGGCAATAAGACAACAGAAGGAAATAAAATATTTACAGATTGAGAAAGAAGATATAAAACTGTCTTGTTCACAGGTAACATGATCATCAATGTAGAAAATGCAAAAGAATTAACAAAAAGAACATCCTGGAACTAAAGAGATTATAGCAAAGTTGCAGGATATAAGGTTAGTTGCTTTTCTTAGCAAGGACCTACAACCAAGATTACTCTGCCCAAGAAAACTATCATTCAAAATTGAAGGACAGATAAAGAGCTTTCTAGACAAGAAAAAGCAAAAGGAGTTCATCACCACCACCAAACCAGTATTCCGTGAAATGTTAAAGAGTCTTCTTTAAGAAGAAAATAAAAAATATGAACAATAAAATGGCAATAACCCTAGCAGGTTTGGCTCAATGGATAGAGTATTGGCATGCTGACTGAAGGATCCTGGGTTTGATTCCGGTCAAGGGCACATGCCTGGGTTGTGGACTCAATCCCAGTTGGGGACGTGTAGGAGGCAGCCAATCAATGATTCTCTCTCATCTTTGATGTTTCTCTCTCTCCCTCTCCCTTCCTCTCTGAAATCAATAAAAATATATTTTTAAAATGAAATGAAATGGCAATAAATAGATATCTATCAACAATTGAATCTAAAGAAACAAAATAAACAAACAAGCAGGACAAAAACGGAATCATAATGACTGAGTGCCTGCTCCATGCTAATCTTTGTTCTAAATGCTGAGGATACAGCAGCTAACAGGAGGGTCAAGGTGCCCGCTTTGAGAGTTAGAGGAAAATATACAATGAGCAGACAAATTTTAAAAATTAGTAGAACTTCAACCAGAGTTAAGTATTATGAATAACAAGAATTTTTTTATAGTTACCAGATGGGAGGAGTTTTGGAGGGATAGGCAAAAAAGGTGAAAGATTTAAGAAGTATAAATTGATTGTTACAGAATAGTCATGGGGGATGCAAAGTACAGTATATGGAATATAGTCAATACTAGTCTAATAACCATGTATTATCTCAGATGGGTACAAGATTTATTGGGATGATCACTTAAGTTATGTAATTTCTAATCACTGGGGTGTACAACTGAAGGTAATATAATAATGTATGTCAATTGTAATTGAAAGTAAAAGATGATTGAAAATTATATTCCAAAAATTTTTTAAAAGGTTCATTGCTTTTCTATATATCAGCAATGAATAGGTAGAATTTCAAATTAAAACACAATACCAATTGCATTAGCACCCCCCAACATGAAATACTTTGGTATAAATCTAAAAAAATATATACAAAGCCACATAAGGTAAACTACAAAACTCTGATTTTAAAAATCAAAGAAGAGCCCTAGCCAGGTAGCTCAATTAGTTACAGCAACATCCCAATACACCAAGGTTCGTGCTCACTTCAGCAGCACATATACCAATACATCAAGGTTGAAGGTTCGATCTCTGGTCAGGGGATATACAAGAAGCAACCAATGAATTCATAAATAAGGAACAATAACTCAAGATATATATCTCCCTTCCTCTCTCTTTCTCTCTCTCTCTCTAAAAATAAATAAATACAGTAAATAATTTTAAATCAGAGAACTAAATAAAAAAAGAGATATTCCATATTTGTGGAAAGACTACATATTATCAAGATGTTAATTCTTCCCCACATAATCTAGAGTAGCAGTTCTCAACCTGTGGGTTGCGACCTTTCACAGGGGTCGCCTAAGACCATTGGAAAACGCATATATAATTACATATTGTTTTTGTGATTAATCACTATGCTTTAATTATATTCAATTTGTAACAATGAAAATACATCCTTCATATCAGGTATTTACATTACGATTCATAACAGTAGCAAAATTACAGTTATAAAGTAGCAACGAAAATAATTTTATGGTTGGGGGTCACCACAACATGAGGAACTGTATTAAAGGGTCGCGGCATTAGGAAGGTTGAGAACCACTGATCTAGAGATTCAACACAATCCCAATCCAAATCCCAGCAAGTTATTTTATGGATATTGACAAACTGATTCTAAAGTGTATATGGCAAAACAGAAGGCCCAGAAAGCCAGCACGATATTGAAAGAGAACAAAGTTGGAGCACTGATGCTACTTGACTTCAAGATTGGCTATAGTATTCTAACTAAAGCTGCAGTACTCAAGAAGTAAATGCACATATGCATAGTCCATTGATCTTTGACAAAGAAGCAAAGGCAATCACTGGAGGAAAGACAGTCTCTTCAACAAGTGGCACTAGAACAAGGGAACATGCACAGGCAAAAATATGAATCCCTTTTTACCTAACCTAATGGAATTTCTGTTGCTTATAGTTCAATTGTCCCTGACTGAAACATCTGGTATACAGCACTTGTTTCTATGGAAAAAGAAGTTCATATTTCCAATTTATCTGCTAAAAATAAATATTCTTTCATTAATCAACATTTACCTGCTTACTTATAAAAGTGTAGAAAATTTTCTAACTCGGTAATAGTGTTAGGAAGTACATGACTTCACAGAAGCCACTAGTTTGAATGTGTAATAAATTAAACTTTATGTATGAAAATTCAAATTATAAATAAAATAAAGATAAATAGATTTTACAAATTTATTTTAGGGCTTATTAAAGAGAAAAGTGCCTAAATGCACTAGAAAAAAATTATAGATTATAATTTTTTAAAGGCTGAATTCAAAGTCTATATGATAAATAGCTACTTTTTGAAAAATAGCAAATCGTCTTCAAAAACATTAACTAGCCTGGCCAGTGGGGCTCAGTGGTTGGGCTTTAACCTATGAACCAGGAGGCCACGGTTTGATTCCCAGTCAGGGCACATGGCCAGGTTGCAGGCTTGGTTCCCAGTGTGGGGCATACAGGAGGCAGCCAATCAATGATTCTCTCTCTCTCTCTCTCTCTCTCTCTCTCCCTCCATTCCACTCAAAAAAAAAAATCAACTAAATTATTGGGATTAAATACCCTAAATTAATAGGACATCTAAAAATGAACACAGAGAGAAACAAAGATGGCGGCATAGGTAAACACCTGAAACTGTTGCCTTGCACAACCACTTCAAAAATACAACTAAAAGACAAAAAGGACATCATCCAGAACCACAGGAAGGCTGGCTGAGTGGAAATTCTACAACTAGAAGGAAAGAGAAAAGCACACTGAGACTCAGAGGAGGTGCGGAAGTAAAGTGCAGAGGTACGGAGGCGCACGCGGAAAGGGCTGGCACCTGAGGATGCCGTTGTCTTTTTCTTTTTCTTTTCTTTTCTTTTTTTTTTTTTTTTTTTGCCGTTGTCTTTTTCAATCAGTAGGGAGTCTCAAGCTCCTGACTGATCTACTCCAGTTCCGGGTGAGTCTCTGGGGAACCAGACTCATACGGGGAGAAACTGGACTGTCTGGCATCGGTCAGAACTCTAGGGTGGCTTTCTCTCAGAGGTGCTTGCAGCGATTACCGCAGGACACTGAGACTCAGGGCCTCTTAGGGCTGGGCTGAGGATCAGCCCATAGCTGTTTGCTCTGCCCTGTTGATTCCCTGAGACCCCACCCCACCCAAACTGTGTGCAGAGGCTTTTGCATATGAATGGCCTGGCCCTTTGCAATCTAAAATTACCTAACTAACTGCAGCTGGGTCAGAGAGACCCAGAAAATCCAAAAGAAGGCCCAAGGCCCCACAGCAGCTTGCATTGCTTCACAGCTGGGCCTCATCTGGGCACCTCCAAACCCCAAACATAGAAGAGGAATCTGAAGATCTCTCTGTAGCTCCTGCTGGGTAGCCTCAGGCAGAGGCTAAATTAACACCTCCTTAGAGATCCAAGAGCCAGTGTACCCAGTGGTCAGAGTGGGACCATCCAGATTACAACTCCTCAGATCCATACGGTACACACTCAGGGGGCAGATTCAGTGAGCACCAAAGCCCCACTGAAGCAAGTCTTGCCCCATAAGGTGTCTCCAGCACAGAAGTTCTCCCACTGTAGACACAGCTGATTCTCATAGCCAATTGGCCTGGAGGTCAATTCCTTCCAGTGATACCTACAACAGTCAAGGCTTAACTACAACAAGACTGTGCACAAAGCCCACAAAGGGGTGCACCAAGAGTGTCCACCTCAGGTAATTGGGGAGGCTGAGCTACTGGGCCCTATAGGACACCTAGCACAGAAAGCCACTCTATCAACACAGGGAAGCAGCCAAAATGTGGAGACAAAGAAACAGATCACAAATGACAGAAATGGAGGAAAGCAAACTACTGGATATAGAGTTCAAAACCACGGTTATAAGGTTTTTCAAGAATTTTCTAGAAACTGCCAATAAATTTAGTGAGACCCTCGATAAATCTAGTGAGACCCTCGAGGATATAAAAAAGGATCAACTAGAGATTAAGCATACACTGACTGAAATAAAGACTATTATACAGAGATCCAACAGCAGACTAGAGAATTGCAAGAATCAAGTCAAAGATTTGAAGTACAAAGAAGCAAAAAACACCCAACTCGAAAAACAAAATGAAAAAGAATCCAAAAATATGAAGATAGTGTAAGGAGCCTCTGGGACAACTTCAAGCGTACCAACATCCAAATTATGGGGGTGCCAGAAGAAGAGAGAGAGCAAGATATTGAAAACCTATTTGAAGAAATAGTGACAGGAAACTTCCCCTACCTGGTGAAAGAAATAGACTTACAAGTCCAGGAAGCACAGAGAACCCCAAACAAAAGGAATCCAAAGAGGACCACACCAAGACACATCATAATTAAAATGCCAAGGGCAAAAGACAAAGAGAGAATCTTAAAAGCAGCAAGAGAAAAACAGTTAATTACCTACAAGGGAGTACCCATAAGATTGTCAGCTGATTTCTCAATAGAAACTATGCAGGCCAGAAGAGAATGGCAAGAAATATTCAAAGTGATGAATAGCAAGAACCTACAACCAAGATTACTTTACCCAGCAAAGCTATCATTCAGAATTGAAGGTCAGATAACGAGCTTCACAGATAAGAAAAAGCTAAAGGAGTTCATCACCACCAAACCAGTATTATACGAAATGCTGAAAGGTATCCTTTAAGAAGAGGAAGAAGAAGAAGAAGAAAAAGGTAAAGATAAAAATTATGAACAACAAATACATATCTATCAACAAGTGAATCTAAAAGTCAAGTGAATAAATAATCTGATGAACAGAATAAACTGGTGAATATTATAGAATCAGGGGCATAGAAAGGGAGTGGACTGACAATTCTCGGGGGGCGGGGGGAAGGGGTGTGGGCGGTGCAGGAAGAGACTGGAAAAAATCATACACCTATGGATGAGGACAGTGGGGGAGGGGGGTAAGGGCAGAGGGTGGGGTGGGAACCGGGTGGAGGGGAGCTATGGAGGGGAAAAAGAGGAACAACTGTAATAATCTGAACAATAAAGATTTAATTAAAAAAATAAAATAAAATAAAAATAAAAAATAAATAAAAATGAACATAAATTATATCAAACTACAAATACTTGCTTCTTTTTCAGTTTCTTTAAATGCTATTTCTTTCTCCATAACTCGCTGCATAAACTTATGCTTCAGTTCTTCTTCTTCCCTCTGGCATTGTTCATGGAACTCCTTTCTTTTGGCTTCACAGATCTCTTGAAAACTAAAAAAAAAATTTTATTAGTTTTATATTAAAATGCTAATATAAGTAAACATGTAAAATATATATTCTATATTAAGTCCCATACAGAGAAATGGGAATTTCTATATCATGAGATGTAAATATGAGATGGATGCAATACCGAATATAAGAGTACTGCATATAGAGAATATAGCCCTTGCTGGGTAGGTTGGTTAGAGCACGATCTGGATATGCCACGGTTGTGGGTTCAATCCTGGCCAGCGTATATACAAGAAACAACCAATAAGCCCTGGCTGGCAGCTCAGTGTTTAGAGCATCAGCCTGCAGGCCGAAGGGTTGTGGGTTCAATTCCCAGTCAAGGACATGTACCTGGGTTGCAGGTTTGATCCCCAGCCCAGTTGGAGAGCATGTGGGAGGCAACCAACCGATGTGTCTCTCTCACATAGCTGTTTCTCTCTCTTTCTCTCTCTCTCTCTCCCTCCTTCCCTCTGAAAATCAATGGAAAAAATACCCTTGGGTGAGGATTACAAAAAAAAAAAAGACATAACCAATGAATGCATAAGTAAGTGGAACAGCAAATCAATTGCTCTCTCTCTCTTTCTCTCAAATCTATTTTTAAAAAGAATATATATATATATATATATATATATATATATATATATATACTAGAATTTTGAAAACAGTTATATTAGGGATTTCTTCCTCCACCACTTTTTATATCACATTTCTTCACATCTTTTCACAATAAAATTTGCAAGAATCTGTAATTTATGCGATTCTCAAAATAATTAAAATAAAGCCAAGTATCTTTCAAACTATGATTCATTTAAGATAGCCAGTTCAACTTTGGTTGTGCTCAAAGCACCAACACTAATACAACTGTCATACTTTTGCAGCACAAATCCTATTTCCCTTCAACATAGCTAAATACGCCCGCTCTCCAACCATTTCCACTTGACTTCCATGGCAGTGCAATGCTGCTTCTCCTCTTCCCTCCATCCCGTCCTCCATATTCTTTGCATCCTCTCAATATCCTTTGCCAACCTGCGCTAACATTCTCCAGCCTCCTTTCTGAGCGTCTCTTTTGGATATAGTACACTTTAGCGTATACACGTAGTGGGTACACATAGGTTAGCATATAAATGAGCCCTTGCACTCTGCTACTCTTACAAATGTTCTCTAAGTCTGAAAGTGATTAAAAACACACAGAAAACATTCAGAATAATTGACGATATGAGAAGTACAGTTCTTCTCATTCCAGAATGATTGTATCTCATGATAGTAGGGGCTTTGTAAATCACCCATTAGCTTGTTCTAGCAAGATCTGTACTCACCTAAGCAGCTGGTTGTCTGGGCCCACATCCGTGAAGCCCATCTTCTGCAGTCTGCAGCGCCTGTAGCATTCATAGTGCTCAGCGTGGGTTACTTCTTTCAGGTGTTCCGTATTTGTACACAGAAGCATATCCCGGAGCTTAACAAAGTCACAGTGATTTTCGTTTTCCACTAGGCAGAGAAATAATAAAGCCACAACACTTTATCCATCTCTAGCACTCAATAAGTTTTATCGAATAAATGTATGCATGAAAGACATTCAGAATAACAGCTAAAAGATCGTTCTGGTGAATAGCTAAAATTGTTTTCACCATGTAACTGTGCTTATATGGTACATACCAATTTTAGACAGAGCTTATTCAGAAACCAGAAAATCTGCTTTAAATTTATCAGCCAAAATATAAATATGAAACAATAAAATAATGTTATGTTATATTAAAATATGGCATGTTTTCACTAATAATTATGTTGACAGTTTACAAGCTACCCTCAAGGTATTCTACAGAGTGCTAACAAAGAATTCGTACAATTCCAGTAAAGTAAATAATTTCATTAGGTTAAGTCCACTCACATAAAGATCTTTATAATTGTGCATGCTTAAGTTATCATATTCTATTTATACAAGATATTTATGAGACCAAATTAGTCAATATTTAAAATAAATCAATAAGTTCACATGGCTCTCTCTTGTGTTTGTCACATTCAGAAGACTGAGTACAACATATTGTGTTTGATATTGTAACCAAATTTAATATTCACTAAAATATGTTCCTTTTAAACTATGTTTCATAAATTTAAAAATGTCTGCCTAACCAGTGTGACTTGGTGGTGAGCGTCAGCTTATGAACCAGGAGGTCATGTTCAATTCCCTGTCAGGGCATATGCTCAGGTTGCGGGCTCCATCCCCAGTAACAGATGTACAGGAGGCAGCCTATCAATGATTCTCAACAGATGTTTCTATCTCTCTCTCTCCCTCCTTCCTTTCTGAAATCAACAAAAATATGTTTTTAAAAAGACACCTTGTTAAAAAATTTTTTCTAATACATCAATTTAAAAACAACATTTGAAAACTAGGACAAGTAGAGATAATCCAACCCCCAATAATTAGTATTACAAGCATATAAACTAGACAACAAATGACTGGATATCACAATATTCCAACTCATCATGATGCTAGATAACAAATAGGAATGTCTAAATATAATCCAAAGGTAGCAAGTTATATTTTTTTATTTTTAAAATAGCTTATAACCCTTTTTTTCTAGTGACCACTTTACAATGTTTTATAGCCCTAGCCATTCGGCTCAGCGGATAGAGCGTTGGCCTGCGACTGAAAGCTCCCAGGTTCCATTCTGGTCAAGGGCACAGGGCACAGGCCTGGGTGCAGGCTCGATCCTCAGGGGAGGCATGCAGGAGGCAGTCAATCAATGATTCTCTCTCATCACTGATGTTTCTCTCTCTCTCTCTCTCTCTCTCTCTCTCTCTCTCTCTCTCTCTCTCCCTTTCCCTTCCTCTCTGAAATCAATTAAAATATTAATGAAAAATTAAAAAAATAAATTTGGTAGTAATTAATTTGTGTAATATGTTTTAACACTGGTATGTAGGCTTCAATATGTTCAAAGTTCTTGGCTCAAAGCACTTTCCAACATTCTGAATGTGATGGTTCACGCACAGGGAGACGATGTGCAGATGGAAAACGTGTCAATAGGAGGTTCTAGGTAGCCTCTGTGGGTTTCTGCCTAAAGCACCTTCCGGCAAACTCCTATGAGAATAAATCATAATCAAAGTAAGCATGAGCCTAAATGAAACAGAATCTGAGCTCCTTACTAGTAACCGTTAGTTTATTGTTTAGCAACAGTTACTAATATTGGAACGAGTTAAAATATTTTGAGGTTATGACAACATAGGATATTTATAGTATATATCAATATCATTATACTATATATACAACATATTTACATACAACATATATATCTACACATCCATATGACCAGTCCAGAGCAAGCCTGCTCACTGTCATAATATTTACCTTGTAAAACTCCCCAAGGGTAGAGACGGCCTCTGACCATCCTTTTCCCAACTTTCACCTCGTCCACACACCCCACTACAGCAAAAGGTAAGTGTTCCTATGAAGGAAGGACAATGTTAATCATGTCCTTATAACAACATGGCATATGCTGTTTCTCTTATTTCTGTTATGGAAACAACAGAGACAAGAATAACATCATAAGCTTATTCAAACAAGGGATCTACCCGGCCTCAGATTTTATGACTTGGCAGCAAATATGTGCAGTGATTTCTGCAAGCATTAGTGTCAGGCCCTGAAAACTATCTACTGAGTAGAGCCTAAACCAAGGCATTATGCTGTGGGAAATACAAAGAGAAAAGATTTTTAGTAGACAAATCATTTTTCTCACATTATCTTTACCCTGAAACACAAAAATAAGGTCAAGAAAATAATGTACAAATCACTTCTTTTTTTTTTTACAAATCACTTTTAACTCCAGTATAAAGTTAAAAGACAAAAGTATTGAGAGTAACTATACTGATAAATAGTGCTGTATATTATATATACATATTCATACATGGACATGTATATGAATTCTAAATACAATTAAAGGGTCACTTTAATCACGTGATGGTGAGTCAAGGGAAGTCTGAAAACAGGCCATTCAAGGGAGATTTGGAAAGAAGATAAGCAAAGTTTTGAACAGGATGCAGCCGCAGAATATGCAAGATTTTAATGATCTGCCAGAAGTTATATATCTGGTATATACAATGTCGAAGGTAAAAATTGTTAAGCATTATGTTGAATATTTAATAATTAACAGTAGTCTACTCATTGGTTTTGATGAAAAATTACTCCCTATGCATTCTTTGGTGTACTATTAGGTAAGAGAGGCCAAAATCTTTAAGACAAGATCTAAAGAAAATGTAATACAGGAGAATAACTTTAAAATTTACATTGCTCTTTAATTTCAAAAATCTATTTAGTTTTGATATCTTAAAATAAATGGGGTCTGGGAGGCCAGTCAAGATGGTGGAGTAGGTAAACTCTGTGATCACCTCCTCCCATGACCACTTCAAAATTACAAGCGAAATAAGCCAGTTGGAGAAAGATAAGCATCACATGATCTCACTCATTTGTGGAATACAATGAACAATATAAACTGATGAACAAAAATAGATCCAGAGACGTAGAAGCATCGAACAGACCTTCAAACGTCAGAGGAAAGGCAGGGAAGGTAGAAGTGGTGGGTAAGAGATCAACCAAAGGACTTGTATCCATGCATATGAGCATGACCAATGGACACAGACAATAGGGAGGTGGGGGCATGTGCAGGGGGAGAGAGGTGTGTGTGGGGGGTGGGAGGGAAGACATATGTAATACTTTCAACAATAAAGAATTTTTTTTTAATTACAACTAAATTATAGAACAATCAACCTGGAGAACCAGCTGAGGACTAGCTGAGCAGAAGTCCTGTAACTAAGGATATAAAGAAGAAGCCATGTGAGACTGGTGGGAGATGTGAAGACACAAAATGGCTGGCCCACGCCCGTGTCTGGCAGTTGAGAATTGGGAGACATAGCTCAGCTGCAGAGGAGCAAGGGGCCCCAGCTGCTCCATGGGCCCCAGCCTGGAACACTAGTGCTGGGAAGAGGAGCCCCCACAACATCTGGCTGTGATCATCAGTGGGGACTGCATTTCTCTGGGTGAGACAAAAGGCTCTAGAAACCCAGGCATCCTCTTACAGGGCCCGTGCACAGGCTCACTTGCTCTTGGCACTCTCCCGGGGACTTGTGGAGGGACAGCAGCTTGGGAGGTGCCAGAGACATAAGGGAGAAACTGAGTTGTGTGGCTTCAGGGCTGGAGGGACAGCGCCATGGTCCCTGTGTTGAGCCCTTCCCCCACAGGCCCAACTATGGCTCTACATGAGGTTGGTAAACTCCACTCACTCCACCCTGTTGCCTCCCTAAGACCTCACCCCACCCAACTCATGCACTACCATAGGCCATTATTATATGTTTTGAGGGCATCATTAAATAAAATAAGGGTCACTTGATGAACAAGCACTATAATATCACAAGAGTTGATCTGATAACCAGGATGGCTACTAATGGGCAGGTAACCTATAAAGTATAGATATTCTGGACAAAGGGATGATTCACATCCTGGGAAGGATAGAGCAGAATTGCATTAGATTTCATTACAATACTCAGAACAGCATGCAATAGACAACAAGCATATGAAAAGACCAAATATCATATAATTCCATTCATATTATATGTCCAGATCAGAGAAATCTACAGAGAAAGAACTTAATTAGTGGTCACCAAGGATTGGTAGAGAGGAAGGCTCATAGGTAGTAGTGGAGAAGAGCCGGCTGTATGAGGTTTATTTTAGATCGGCGGTTCTCAACCTGTGGGTCGGGACCCCTTTGGGGGTTGAACGACCCTTTCACAGGGGTTGCCTAAGATCATCGGAAAACACATATATAATTACATATTGTTTTGTGATTAATCACTATGCTTTAATTATGTTCAATTTGTAACAATGAAATTGGGGGTCACCACAACATGAGGAACTGTATTAAAGGGTTGCGGCATTAGGAAGGTTGAGAACCACGGTTTTAGATGATAAAAATGTTCTAAAATTGATTGCAATGATGGTTGCACGCATCTTTAAAAAGACTAAAAATTGTTGAATTGTATACTTTAATGGGTATGTAAATTATATCTCCATAAGGCTGTTAAAAAATATAGTTGATTCTCAGTGAACACTTTTCAAAATCAAGAAAGTAAAACATTTCCCTGGCCAGTGTGGCTTGGTTGGTTGGGTGTTGTCCTGTGCACCGAAAGGTTGCCAGTTCCTCATTCAATTCTCTGTCAGGGCACATGGCCCAGTTGCCAACACGATCCCAAGTGGGGGCGTGCAGGAGGCAGCTGATCAATGATTCTTCCTCATCATTGATGTTTCTATGTCTCTATCCCTTTCCCTTCCTCTCTGAAGTCAATAAAATGTTTTTTTAATCTTAAAAATAAATAAATAAATAAAACATTTTACACACTGAATTTTGGAAAAATACCTTATTTATAATCTCTTGGTCAGATAGAAGTGGCAGTATATTACTAGTATTGTTACTTATAAATTATATTTGATCTCCACAGGTAAAATAGAATTAGCATTAAATAGAAGCTTACATTCATTGAGGAGTTCATCTGAGCAGTAGTTTTGTCATCTGTTGGGAACTGGTATATCTGGATGCCATTACTAATCAATTCATTCATTATCTTACTCTTAAATGTCTGTAAATCATTTTTAGAAATTGTATCTGCTTTGGCAATCAGTGGTATAATGTTCACCTGGTAAGAAAGAAACAAAATCTCACTATTGAGAATTTGTTGTTAACCCTGGAATTTTTACAGTCAGAAACCTCAAATATCTGACAATAAATATCTAGATAGATAATCACTGACTATCATGCTTTCCTCACAAAATTGCTTTCCAAAATATTCAGTTCTTTTGAAGATATATTTTTACGAGAGTTTAGGCTTAGAAGTCTTAATTTTTGTTGTTTTCTCAAACTTTCTATGTTTCTAACACATCAGGAGGTAGTAAACTGTAAGTAGTAAGATGATGTAATGTATTTAATTCATTAACAATTTGATTTCTTATATAACTGTGAAAAAGCAGAAGAAACCTTTTCTCAAAATTATAAACAATTTGTCCTCTACCTGTCATTCATTTGTATCACCTTCTTCATAAATTCATCTTGCTTTTGAATAGATCCTTGCTCTACCTGTATGTCTTTGCAGGTAGATTTGCTTGTGGTTTCCAAAGACCACCCAAAAATAATATACTTTTTTTTATTGCCATACTCTGAAGGCTAAATGTGTGTGTTTATATAGCACCTTGCTAACAAATTTGTTTGTAATTTGTAAAAAGGAATTATTTCCACATACCATATTTGAGGTTGAAATGTATTCATATTTTCTTCCTAGTTCTAAAATATAATTATTCCTGTCTCCTTGTGTTTACAGCTTAATAACTGAACTTTGTAGAAAATAACAATATGCAAAATTCTAAAATGTCTTATTACTGTTATAATAAGATACTTTGTTAAAGTATAACTATACAATGTCAAGTTCTGTGATATAAGTAGAAATGTGTAAACGCCTGTTCTAAACATATTGTTTTTGTTTTAGATTCTTCAAAGTATTTTTTTTAAAATCCTTGTTCCAATCTAGGGCTTCCATGTTGTCACATAAATGTTCAAAATTTTGTCTAATTTTATAATTTTAAACAATAGCTTCCACAGTAAAAGCAGACAGCTGCTAAGATAGATTCAAGTCTAACATAAATGCCTTGGGTTGTATTGGTGACAAAGCTGGGAAAAGAAACCCTCCGTGATAGCAAATCATTAACACATAAAAATTAAAACTTTCGCCTGGCTGGCATGGCTCAATGGTTGAGCATTGACCTATGAACCAGGAGTTCATGGTTTGATTCCCAGTCAGGGCACATACCCAGGCTGCAGGCTCAATCGGCAGTGGGGTGGGGGGTGGGAGGTGGGGAGTAGGGTGTGGAGGAGGTAGCAGATCAATGATTCTCTCTCATCATTGATGTTTCTAATCTCTCTCTCTCTCCATTCCTCTCTGAAATTAATAAAAATATATTTAAAAACAAAACATCAGTGGTACCAGAGAAATGTTAATGAGATCATTTTGTAATACTATAGAGCAATTTCAATTTCAAAAATATGGGCAAATGACCACAATCTGAATTATCATTCAATCACAAGAAAAACTAAATTTTTATTTTTTTAAACCTGCATCTCATTATCCTAATGCATTTTCTAATGAAATTTCTCTAGAAAGCAAGGTAAGATGGAAATTTATCAAATGCTGTTATGGGCTGAATATGTCTCTTCTCCCCCCATGCATATGCTGAAGCCCTAACCCTCAGAATGGTCTGTATTTGGAAACACAATCTTTAAATGGGCCCTAATCCTATCTTACTGGTGTCCTAATAAGTAGGGGAAACTTGGACACACAGAAAAACACCAGATGTGTGCATAACGGAAAGGCCATGTGAGAACACAGTGAGAGGGCAGCCATCTGCCACCCAAGGGGAAAGGTTTCAGGAGAAACAAAATTAGGCAACACCTTGATCTTGCACTTCTAGCTTTGAGAATTATGAGAAAATGAATTTCTGTTGTTTAAAACCTGTTAAGTCTGCGGTGTTTTGTAATGGTGTTGTTGGGACACTAATACAAATGCTTTAAAAATTAACGGACACATTTGTAATACCCTAACCAATAAAGAAATTAAAGATAAAAAAATAAAATTAATATTAATTATGAAAAATAATAATAATTAATGAAAAAAATATGACACATCACCAAATAAGTTCTTAGATGAGAATGGCTGAAAGATATATATTATCTCAAAATAACGATCAAGTCTTGATCGGCTGATGGATTTACCAAACACACCTTACTGTCAATGTTCTTCAAGGTTAATAGATCCAGGGCCTTCAGAGAATGCCCCGTGGGTGCAATGAAGTAAAGGCACACGTGGATACGTGTGTCATGGTAGTCAGCAAAGGAACGTTTAATTTTCAGTTCTTCTTGAAAATAGGCCTCAAATTGAGCATCTATGTAGGAAACTATTGGTTGGTAGCTGAAAAAATGAGTATTTAAACATTTAGCATAACATAGTAATAACATCTGAAGTCTACATGTTTACCATCTAGTTCATAGTTAATATGTGTACTCAATAGCTTTTCATATAAATAAAAATGTGCATACCATGTTCTAAGAAAGGTAACCATCACAAACCAATAAAGGCCCATCGTTTACATGTTTCTAGAAATGGCAAAATGATCTTTCAATTCAATGTCATCCCAATCAGAAGCCAATTTCTATGTGTATATAAAAGTACAAAGGACCAAGAGTGGTCAAGATGTATTAAAGAAAATCAAGGAGATATAATCTTCATATGCCAGGTCTCATTAGGAAGCTGAAATAATACAGTATGCCAGCAGCACAAGAATAGATAGACTAAAGCACAAGAGAATTTTTTAATGTGATAGAATGTTTCTATGTCACAGCTGAGATGGTGCAACTCTATGCAATTTAAAAACCTACGCTTGAAATCTGTATGGTTTTATTAACCAAGGTCACCCCAATAAATTCAATTTTAAAGGACTCCACAGAAATATACACCATAAAAGTAAGTTTCACTGTATGTAAAATTTCAGAAGAGTGACATCCTAATCATGGCAATGAATACTTTTGGGCTTTTTCACAACTAAAAACCTGATCTATCCACTAGCAAAGGTACCTCTGTGGGAACTGTGGGAACCACACCATATGCCAGGGAACCAGGGGGAGTTTTGCCCAACTGCACCTACCTTTGAGCTCTGAAACCAGCAAACCTGCCCGGACCCCACTTTCACGCAGTCAGGGGAAAACTAGAGAGTGTTTATTTATTATACACCCACAGGTGAAAGGTATTTGTACAAGTTCAGCAATCAAGATGGGAGATTCCATTGGAGCACACAAAAAGAATGCATTTGGCCCTAGCCAGTTTGGCTCAGTGGATAGAGTGTTGGCCTGCGGACTGAAAGGTCCTGGGTTCAATTCTGGCCAAGGGCACATGCCTGGGTTGCGGGCTTGTCCCAGTAGGGTGCGTGCAGGAGGCAGCTAATCAATAATTCTCTCTCATCATTGATATTTCTATCTCTCTTTCACTCTCTTTTCCTCTCTGAAATCAATAAAAGAAATATTAAAAAAAGAGAGAGAGAGAATACATTTGGATGCGTTGGAGAAGGTAAGAGGAACTTTGCCAATGTCAGCCTTCCCTCAAGGCAGCACAACCTGGGGCTGAAATAGCTGATAGCAATCTCTCCCGGGGCAAAGGGAGTAAGTGCCCAACAACCTTAGAGAAATACCCTTTCCTCCCAGCAGCACCCAGGATACTGAGGCAGGAACTCCATAAAAGAGGGAGGGAGGAGATTGGGAAAGAAGCAGATAAAAACATCAAAGGGCATGAAGTGCATTAAAGGGTCATGGTCCGTGCTGACTAGGCTCAGGACTTCAGCAGGAATCTCACTCATGAAATTGGAGAGAGCCTCAGCTTCTGATTCCCGCACTGGGCCTGTGGGCACTTCCAAAGGTCAAGTGCTAACCTCACACATCTCCCCAGTCTGCAGCTGGCTCTGTGTGCACACACCTTCCAGTGCCATTGGGAGCGTGAAATCTGGCAAGTGAAATGTGCTCAGAGATATCAGACCAGGCTCTGTGAGCGGGGGAGAAACCACTTTCTGAAAAATTTGATCTATAGAAATGCTTTCTGGGAAAAAAGAGAAGTTTCCAGCCGTCAAACATATGAGCTGTGAGAACTAGAGAAGAAATAAACTCTTAAGACTTTCCCCACAATAGGGAGAAAGAAATGTGCAGCTGGGATAGCATACAAGGCCATAGAAAGTCCCAGATACAACAGGACCAATGAACAGTCTATTGCACCTGACTGCAACTAGCGAAGATTTGAGGCTGTGTCTGCTACTTCAAATGGGAAAGCAGCAACGCGAAACTCCAAGGAACATGAAGCATCAAGGAAATGTATCCCCACAAGTAAGAAAAGCTGTTAATTAACACAAGAGCACACTCACCTGGCTTCTTTGTTCATTTGATCACCATAGCCCACTGTAGTCACAACAGTTAATTTCAACTGAACATTGCTTTCCTGCAGTTGATATGTCTGAATTTTAAGTTCAACATTTGGGCAAAAATGTGAGGATTTTTTTTCTCTCGAATTAGTATTAAACAATGTGTCAATCAGTGTTGATTTTCCGAGTCCAGTCTCCCCTGTAATAAACATGGATACAGTACACAGGGGTATAGATGGCTGAGAAGTAACACTCTGAAGTGGATTAAAGGGTCCCACATACTCCAAAGACAACAATGTCCTTGAAAATATACATGCTACTCCGGACACCTTCGGTCATTAACATAATATAGAAAGAAAATATACACAAAGGTGTATCAGATTTTGAAGAGTGCTGAAGCACTTAAAGAAAAAGTGGGTAGGTAATATGGCTAAGAAGATGGAAACTAATATAAACATGAAGGTATGTTCTTGAATGAACAGCACCAGTTTTGCACTGCTGAAAGATAATTTGAAATGAGCATTTGGAAAAATTAAGTAATAATTCAGAGAAGTCTGGCACTTACCCACACAGAGAATATTAAAAGAGAATCCTTGTTGAATAGATTTATTGACCAACTGATGAGGCAAACATTCAAAACCAAAATGACCAAGCATAGTTAAGCAACGGATATTCTCTTCTTTTTGCTGAAAGAAAACACAAGTTAAAAGATTTTAATCAGGCCGAAACAGGTTTGGCTCAGTGGATAGAGCGTCAGCCTGTGGACTGAAAGGTCCCAGGTTCGATTCCGGTCAAGGGCATGTACCTGGGTTGCGGGCACATCTCCAGTGGGAGATGTGCAGGAGGCAGCTGGTCGATGTTTCTCTCTCATAGATCTTTCTGACTCTCTATCTCTCTCCCTTCCTCTCTGTAAAAAATCAATAAAATATATTTTTTTAAAAAAGATTTTAATCAGAATAGAAAATATCACTTGAAGATCATTATAATATTTCTTTTTAAAAATATTTTTATTGTTTTTTAGGGAGAAAAGGGAGAAGGGAGAGAGAGAGCTATCGATATGAAAGTGGAAGGAACATTGATCATCGATTAACTGGGTGCCTCCTGAACGCCCCCTGCTGGGGTTCGAGCTGAAAACTGGATATGTGCCCTGACAGGGAACATTTCTCTCTGTCTTTCCCTCTCTCTTCCACTCTCTCTAAAAATCAATGGGAAAATATCCTCAGGTGAAGAGAGAGAGAGAGAGAGAGAGAGAGAGAGAGAGAGAGAGAGAGAGAGAGAAAGGAAAGAAGGAAGGAAGGAAGGAAGGAAGGAAGGAAGGAAGGAAGGAAGGAAGGAAGGAAGGAAATGAAATAAAGATATTTTATGCAAATAGAAATGAAAGAAAATCTGGAATAGCAATATTTATATCAGACAAAATAAACATTAAAACAAAGGCTGCAACGATAGACAAACAAGGTAATTTCATAATGATGAAGAGATCAATCTAACAAGAGGATATAACTCATAAACATGTATGAACCCGACATAGGAGCACCTAAATATATACAGCAAATATTGATGGACATAATAGAGTATAATATAACATAATATGATGGATATAATAGCTTTAAGAAAAACATTTGTATTAAATTAGTGATATTACTATGATTAGTCTCAGAATTAACTTACTCTTCTCATGTCAAAATAAGGGTTAAGATCTAAACTGTCTCTCAATAGTTGGTGGTTGAATGAACAGTGATTAGTAGGGAAGGGACTTGAGCCCTAGATACCAGGAATCAACCAAAGATTAATTGATAGGAATTCCATGGGGCTTTCATATTTAAAGACAGTGTATTTAGCAATACCAACCTGAAAATGTAATCCAATAAGAAATTTTTTAAAAACTTAATTCCTTACTATTTGTGCTCTTAGAATATAGGGCTTTATCTATATGGTAAATTCTTAGTTCTTCTCTACATATAAACAGAACATTTTGATCCATATACTCTGAAGATTATTCCATTTTTAAAAATATATTTTATTGATTTTTTACAGAGAGAAAGGGAGAAGGAGAGGGACAGAGAGTAACATCGATGAGAGAGAAACATTGATTCAGCTGCTTCCTGCACACTCCCAACTGGGGATGTGCCCGCAACTAAGGTACATGCCCTTGACCGGAATCAAACCTGGGGTCCTTCAGTCCGCAGGCCAGTGCTCTATCCACTGAGCCAAACCAGTCAGGGCATGAAGATTATTTTAATGTAACAATAATAGATTTGGACACTCCCCTGTCCTCTCTGGCTTAGACTCCCTTTTAAAAAGAGTTTTCTCATTTTTAACTCTGTAGCTCAGGGAGGTAACAGATCAAAATGCTTTGTGTGTCAAAATATAGAACAAAATATAGCCCATTGTCTTATCGAGAAAGGACCTGCAACCTTGGCCTCATTAGCACCAAGTTCTTACCACAGAACAAACAGCAAGCAGGGATTTCCATAGCATCATCGCTATTACTTAACAAATATCTTCTGATGGGCTGAAAGTTCTTTCTTACAGTATTTATTTTTACAAAATGTCCATCTTATGTAGAAAACAAATATTTCAGATTCTACTAATTTGGAATCTGTGGTTATTCAAACCTTGTCCTTGAATGCACCTTCGCACCATGCACAAGTAAAGGAAATTAAGAAGTAAACAAGGCAGTATATAAAAATATAATGTTTAACCGACTGTTAAAAAGATTGCTTCATGTATCTTCACATGAAACTGAAGTGCTAAACAAAGATTATTTTAATCCCTCATAACAAATACACCTAACAAATGAGATAATGTACATAAATTCATAGTTTGTAAACTATAAAAATCTCTACAAGTTCTGACAAGCCCTGACGTTAACTGTGCTCACTGAACTCTGTTTTTCAGGGGCACTGGGAAAAGTTAGCTGACTAAGAAAATTCACTAGTCATTATAAGCCTTCCTGACCGTCACTTTTGCCTCTGTTTGCTCTGTACATTGAGAACATTTAACTAGGTAAGTTTCACATTTTTTCACACTCCAATATTCCATAAGTCAGGAGTCTTACTTATGAAAAGCCTACAATTTGAATGAGGATGAAAACCATTCAAAAAATGTTAAAATACTTGTTAATGTCATACCAAGTATCAAAATTCTACAAAAGTAAATATAAGGAACTTCGAAGAAGGACAGAAGCCTGTGGTATGAAGTAGTTAAAGATAATTCAAAAAGACTGCAGATAGCAGATTGCCTCCTAAAGACAGGATAATCCTGATGGAGGAAGTAAGTATTATGAACAAGAGATGAGTATGGCAACAAGCTTAGCAGCAGAATTATGAGCTACTGTACATGCCCTTGCAGTAAGGAATTTGCACACTTAAAGGGAAAGATTTAAATTAGGAAACTGGCTCCAGCTGGTTTGGCTCAGTGGATAGAGCATCGGCCCTTGAACTGAAGGGTCCTGGGTTCAAGTCCAGTTATGGACACATATCACAGGCATGATCAGTCCCCTCAGACCTCAGTGGAGCATACATTAAGCATAGTCATTGAATGGCTTTAACATGTCAACCCAACTTTTTGAAAAATGTTTTAATTTTTCTTTTAATAATCTTGCCAGTTTTCTACAATCGAGGAGAGTACATTCTCTATCCATCCCGTCCTTTTTAAGATACATGGTAACCATGAAAATTCTCCATATTAATCTTACTAATTTTATGGCAAAACTCTAGATACTAAGTTCCTTAAAATAGTATATTATAGTGGTAAACAAGTGAAGCATAAATTATAATTTCGTTTATGTAATCTTTTATTTGGTTTCCCTCTTTTTAGAAAAAAATATATTAAGGTTTTAAAAAAAGCTCTATTTGCATGTACATGTATGTATATGTGCATATGTGTTTATTCCTGTGTTTCAATATTAAATTACCTACAGCATTAAAATATCTTGATTAAGGCACAGTTGGTACTATATTTGAAACATAAATAAAACAAATCAGAGAATGATTTTTTTAAAAAGATAGTTTTGTGGTTAAAACTAAAATATAGAAACACCTGTGTGTTTGAAAAAAAGAGAATACACCGTAAGACACAAATGAATACTACTTAATATAGTTCAATACTCATGTATATATCTGACATTTTGGTCAAACAGAATTCTATAACCAAGTTTTCACCCATTCGGACATACTATTCTCTCTTTCCGTGTAGATTTTTATGTAAGTTACTACAAATTTTCCCTAGAACAGAAGCTCATCTTAAAATGGAATTTGGTTCAATCTCCCACTCAATAAAGCAATAAATAAGTAGCCACCCAACCACTTCCAAAAATAAACTTCATTTGAAAGTTATTTATTATCAGTACATAAAGTTCCACAGACATTTGCATCCAAACAGCACTATCCTTGTTACCTAATGGGAGGCTCTGGAGTTTAATTTGTCATTCTTTGGTGTTAAGCGGGAATAATCTCTTGCACCACTAATAAGGTCTGCAGACTCAAGAAACATGCAATAACTATTTAAACATCATCGATGCTTCACTCTAATCAGTATAAAAGTTAATTCATGTCCAAGCATAAGCCTTTCTCATCTAGGTTCATCTCGGTTCACTGAGTCAGTGTTTTGAAACTATACAATCTTGCTGAAGTACAGGATGGGGTGCAGAGTTCTATCTGAAAGATGTACTCAACTGTGGCTTCATCATCGGGTGTTGGCACGGATGTGCACACTGGTGTTTCTGCCATGTCAGGCTGAAAGCACTGAAAACAAAGAACAAGACCCTTTTAAAAACTTCCTGCAAAAGGCAGTATTCCCACAACATAATTTAGAAAAACAAGGGAATCGAATATAGACATTATCCCAGGTTTGGGCTTTCAGCCCACACTGTTGATCTGCTTTTAACTGTGGCTGTTTTGCTATACAGGCTTTTATATAACACATAATATTCAATGTCTAATGTACAATAACACAGTCAGCCACAAACATGAGAAAAGCATCCAACAAAAGGTAAACTCCCTTTTGAAATCAACAGGACAAAGAACATTCTTCTTTAAAGGGCTCTCTGAGCATGGAAGGGGAATCGGGAATTTTGCTTTAAAAAGGTGCCAAAAGAACCAGGTAGACACTTTAACTACTTACCTTTCCAGAGTAGATTACCAGGGGAGACTGGAGTGCCCGAGTGTACTTACTGAAGGAGAATTGAGAAATCAGAGCTTATAAAATCTGAACAAGTTTATTAGACGCTAAACAAGTTCATGATAGTGTCACTTATGAAGTATTTACTATGTACCTGGTGCCTATATGTTTTGCCTCTTTTCATCCTCATTACAGTTAGGAAATGCATAGACTTTCATTGTCATATGCCAGGTGACAAAATTCAGATTCAGAAAAACTAAACTCTTACCTGCCCAAGAGTTCAGCGATGCCACAGACACAGGTCCGAAGTGACTCCAAAGCTGGTGTTCTTTGTATTTATGGACCAAATCTTCCCTGATTTGCAACGTCGGAACCAGGGAGGACAGATACAAGAGAGCACGTTGTACTGATTTCTCAGCAGAACTCCCTTTGAAGGACAGGCTACCCTACTTTTGAGGACGGCACAAAGATACTGAGAAAATGAGGCATATTTGAAAAGAACATGTTATAGATGGGGAGAGCAAAGAGAAAAGCAAACAGAATTAAAGAATGGCTCTGGGTATCATGGTTTCTTCACTTGCTATAACCTGAGGATTAGTCCACTTTAGTACATAGATTTATCTCGCTTTCCCCTAATGGTAAATTGTGTGCCCTCATACAGATAGTATTCTGTTGTATGGTATGGTTTATTCCAGTCTGGTATAAATAAAGCTTCTATTGTATTTAGCAGAATGTTAATGATATTGCAGTGATTTTCAGTCTTTAGTTGCAAACAACAGTAAGCATTTAAACCACTGAAAAAAGGTTGCTTCTTGACTTCTTATACTTATCCTTTCTCAGAATTGGAAGCAAGTTACTATCATGCAGATAAAAGTTCTAGAGATCTGCCCTGACCGGTTTGACTCAGTGGATAGAGCATCAGCCTGCGGACTGAAGGGTCCCAGGTTCAATTCCAGTCAAGGGCATGTACCTTGGTTGCAAGATCAATGTTTCTCTCTCATCGGTGTTCCTAACTCTCTGTCCCTCTCCCTTCCTCTCTGTAAAAAAATCAATAAAATATATATTTTTTAAAAAGTTCTAGAGATCTAATGTACAACATGGTGACTACAGTTAATGATAATGTATTGTATTCTTGAAATTTTCTAAAAGAGTAGATATTAAGTGTTCTTACCCTCCCCTCCCCCACATACACACACAACCTACTTATATAAAAACCATGGGTGGTGTTCATCACGACCATCAGAATTGCAACCAACCGGAAGGAAGTCAGTCCTGCAGGGTTTGTCTTGCAATGGCTGCACCTTTCCCCAAGCTGTTTCCCGAAGCTGTTTTCTTTAAGGGTGGGTTTGAGGCAGATCTCTCCAAAGTGTGCCGCCTGCCAGCACGGCCAGGGCTGAACCGGAGTGGGGGCGGCCAAAAGGCTTAGAAAAGATAGGCAGGAGAATGAAAGCCGGGTCTCGGTGGGACGCTGCTTCTCTGAGAGACAGCAACCACGCCCACAGCCATGCCTTTATTTTATACCAGATGCTAGGAGGCAAAGTAAGGGCATGGCCAAGATATTTACAACATTCTCCTGGGTTTCAATCCTACTCAACTACATACACCTGAACTCTATCAAGCCTACATCACTCAGGCACGGACCATAGGTTCACGCTTACAACTACAGCTGTTGGCTATCATTGTGATGGGAGGGCCCTGCCCTCCAAGCTGGGACTTGCAGGTGGCAATGAGAAGACTGTGCCCTCTCATCAGTCCAAGGCTTGAACCTGTCCAAAACACTGTAGCAGCTCCCCACAATAAAGTTTTAATTCTGTTTCTTTGTTACTGATGTTGTGGCCCCACTCCATAACAAAGAAACAATTTCTGGAGGAGGAGGCCCAGGAATCTGGATTTTAAAAAGATTCCCAGGTGATTCTAATGTGCAGCTAAAGTTGAGAACCACTGTATAGATAATATTAAAAATATATCTAAAAGTGCAATTCTTTGTCCAAAAAATGAGCATGTTCAAAAATTAAATGAAGAAAATTTGGATATACTCAATGGAGATTTTCACACATATTTGAGTGATGATTCCATTGATTCCACAGGTGATGCTGAAAAGGAAAATTTTCCCATCGAATTTCTTTTTCTTTTTTTTTTAAATGTATTTTATTGATTTTTTACAGAGAGGAAGGGGGAGAGATAGAGAGTTAGAAATATCGATGAGAGAGAAACATCGATTAGCTGCCTCCTGCACATCTCCCACTGGGGATGTGCCCGCAACCCAGGCACATGCCCTTGACCGGAATCGAACCTGGGACCTTTCAGTCCTCAAGCCAACGCTCTATCCACTGAGCCAAACCGGTTTCGGCCGAATTTCTTAATAGTATTACTCCTTCGGGAATGCTGTGTCATAAATTAAAATTGAAAGTGGGTGCAATCATCATGCTATTGAGAAATCTCAATAGTAAATGGGGTCTTTGTAATGGTACCAGATTTATTATCAAAAGATTACGACCTAACATTATCGAAGCTGAAGTATTAACAGGATCTGCAGAGGGAGAGGCTGTTCTGATTCCAAGAATTAATTTGTCCCCATCTGACACTGGCCTCCCATTTAAATTGATTTGACGACAGTTTCCCGTGATGCCAGCATTTGTGATGACTATTAATAAATCACAAGGACAAACTCTAGACAGAGTAGGCATATTCCTACCTGAACCCGTTTTTGCACAAGGTCAGTTATATGTTGCTTTGTCTCGAGTTTGAAGAGCATGTGATGTTACAGTTAAAGTTCTAAGTACTTTATCACAAGGGAAATTAGTCAAGCTCTCTGAAAGTGTTTTCACTCTTAATGTGGTGTACAGGGAGATATTAGAATAAGTTTAATCACTTTATCAGTCACTGTTTGTATCACTGTTGTTTTTATATCATGTTTTTGTTGTTTTCTTATCATGTTTTTGTCTTTTTTATATCATGCCTCTGTTGTTGTTATATCCTTTTGTTACTGTTTATTTATTAATAAATTTATATATTATTTCCATATACATTTTACTAATTTCCTTTCATCTCTCACATTTCTATTATAGAGAAAGGGCAAATAACAATGTTAAAATATCTCTGCTAATTAATTCCCTTTTTAAAAAAAATATATTTTATTGATTTTTTACAGAGAGGAAGGGAGAGGGATAAAGAGTTAGAAACATCGATGAGAGAGAAACATCGATCAGCTGCCTCCTGCACACTCCCCACTGGGGATGTGCCCGCAACCAAGGTACATGCCCTTGACCGGAATTGAACCCGGGACCCTTGAGTCCACAGGCCGATGCTCTATCCACTGAGCCAAACCGGTTAGGGCAATTAATGCCCTTTTAATGTGCATGAATTTCATGCACCAGGTTACTAGTGGTACATAAGTGAGGTGATGGATATGTGGATTAACCCGATTATAGTAATCATTTTACAATGTGTGTGTGTGTATGTGTGTGTGTGTGTGTATGTATATATATATATATATATATATATATATATCACATCGCACATCCTATATATGTACAGTTGTTATTTGTCAATTACATTTCAATAAAGCTAGAGACATTTTTTAAAGAGTATCTATGTGTGACTGCTGACTTTTTGGCAAGTCTATAGTAGATGGCTTGAAAACTAGAGATACAGTTATCTTGCACTTAAAAACCTAATTAATGCACTTGTGAAAATGGGGGTTTACTTCTCTCATAAACCTAGAGCAGAAGCTCTCAAAGTATGGTCCCTTGGCCCCCAAGCACCCTGAGACCCTTTCAAGGTCAAAATAGTTTTATTAGCACTAAGCTAATTTGCTTTTTCCACTGTGTTGACATTTGCACTGATGGTTCAAAAGCAATGCTGGGTAAAACTGCTGCTGTTTTAATCAAGGCAGTTGTGCCAAATTGTATTATTATTCACTGCGTTAGTCATGTCACTCATTCACGGCAAAAAGAAAGAGGTGAGTACCCTATAAAACACTTAAACTGTATACACGTGTGATGGCTGTCTTGAGTAGAACAAGTTATGTCATTGTGAGAAATAGTCGTTTCTTTTTTTTCTGGAACACCAATTTCAATTGCAAAAAACAACGGACAGATACTTGGTTATTTCTAAAACAGTGTGCTTTATAACATGAAAAAAATAACTGAAAATGTATCTTGTAAATGATAACATTTGAGCTTTAAAGTTTTTGGAGAACTTGTATCCACCATCATGATCTTGACAGCTTTCTAATACTGACAAACTTTCCCCAAAAAGATTAGTGGTGATACTAACAAGTAGAAATTGTTGATATTGTATAATGAAATATGTCAGCATTAAGTAGACTTGGCTTTTCCAACCTCAGCTTTATTGACATTTGAGGCTGTATAATCTTTGTTGTAGAGGACCATCCTGTGCATTGTAAGATGTTTAGCAGCCTCTCTGGTCTCTGACTAGTGGACGTCACAACCAAACCTGCTTCCAGACATTGCCAAATATTTTCCTGGAGTGTAAAATCACTCCCCACGCCCCCCACTTCCCCTAGCCTCCCGCTATAGCTAAGAACCACTGCCCTAGATAACTTAGTAAACAGATATTTTCCAAATGCCCGATGTGTGATATTACAAAGCCATACATGATTTTACACAGATTTTAATTTACACAGATTTTAATGTAATAAAACAAAAAGTGTATAATATGGTTTCAGATTCTACTGATCTTGTTAAGTTTTGGTGGAGTGTCAAAGAACTATAAATGAACTCAGTGAAAACTTCAACAAATACATGAGAAACATAAAAATGGCAGGAGAAGGAATAAAGGCAGCCTCTAGGAGCAAAGACTGACTCCTGCTGACAGGCAGCAAGGAAAGGAATGCCGCAGTCCTACAACCACAGGAACTGAATTCAACCAGCAACCGAATGAGACTAGAGGTATATTCTTCCCCAGAGCCTCCAGAATGGAACGCAGGCCTGCTGGCATCTTAATTTTAGCCTTGCAAGATTCTAAATAGAGGGACACTGAAGGACACTATGCCTGAAATTTTGCCTTACAGAACTACTAGTGTGTTAATTGTAACCGACAAGGAACCTGCCAAACCACCTACTCCCTTTGTATCCGATTGGCAAGCTGAATACAAGCCAGATATTACCATGATAACTGTGTCAAAAAGCATTGGTCAAAAAATTTAGAAAGTTCAAAATGAAATATATCATCACACTGGAATTTCTTCACAAAAATAAGGTTAAAACCAAAGTAAATTTGCTTGGCTCCTGGTGAGTAAACATATATTATGGATACTGTTCAATGTGTTTTTTATTCAGGAGCCAATGCCAATGTATATATACTGTATATATAATTCATTTCGAGAGGAAGGGAGATGAAGAGAGAAAAACATCAATGATGAGAATCATTGATCAGCTGCCTCTTACATGGCCCCCCTATTGGGGATTGAGCCCACAACCCAGGCATGTGCCTGGCAGGGACTCAAACCAGGAATCAAACTGTGACCCCCCTGGTTCATAGGTTGACGGTCAACCACTGAGCAACACTGGCCAGGCAATGCCAATTTTGAAGTGACTGAAAAATTAGCTTTTATGGGTAGTCTGTGTACAACTTCAGGGAGGAGAGAAAACCCTAACTTCAGTACTATATCAATTAGAATTTGCTAAGCAGGAACTTTGTGGAAAATATTTGAATCTACCATGGGTTATTGAATTAGTAATGTCAATGGTAAACTCTATTTGCTCTCATGAACTTAACCATTGTTAGTTTCAAGAAATTTCATCAAAAATGGAAATTGAAGCCCTGGTTGGGCAACTGAATGTGGAGCATCATACCAAGTACCAAAAAGGTTGTGGGTTTGATTCTGGGTCAGGGCACATACCTAGGTTGTGGGTTTGACCCCCAGTCAGGGCATGTAAGGGAGGCAACTGATCAATGTTTCTCTCTCACATTGATGTTTCTCTCTCTCCTTTTTCCTTTCTCTAAAATCAATTTTTTAAAAAAACCACATATCCTCAGGTGAGGATTTAATTTTTTAAAAAATTAAGCATCCTGATATACCTTACCACATAGTCAGCAGTTTGATGATTAAAAGTGGCAAAGTTGTGTGTGTGTGTGTGTGTGTGTGTGTGTGTGTGTGTGTGTTAACATTTTATTAAGATTTGACCTCAGGGCCAAGATCTAAATTTTTCTAAATGAAAAGAACTGCCCTTAATCACTTACCAAACACTGAATGGCTTTGGAAATTAGCTTTTGCTGCAAACTATGAATTCAACCTAAAATTACAAGATAAAACAGCTTATACCATAACTTTTACTGTAGTCATTTCAATGAAAACTAACATTGTTTGAATCACAAGTGACGTTAAGCTGCTTTATAAACTTTCAGTGCTGTCAAAATCTAAAACCAGAAGTGAGATCCCTATCCTCACACAAAATTAGGAGAGATCACATCTTTTTTCCGGGGCAAATTATTGTTCCAATCTCATTTTCAGACTGCTGTGCAGGTGCAGAGGACGTTTCCTTATTCCAAAATTCACTTTACTGTGCAGTTGAGGCGATGCTACTTAACCTTTATTTAGAAGTGATTAATCTGACATTTAAGGACATGCTAGCAGGTGAATGTAATGGGATTCTATAGACACCTTCCAAGCGATGAGTATGCTCAATGTAAATCATATGCTATGGATATCCGTATTTGCCAGTATCTATTTATTTGAAACGTTTTCGAAGATGGAAGTATATACGATTTCATCAGACAGATGAACGTTCACAATCTATTTTGATGATGGAGAACTAACTTTTAATCCCAATTAAGCAAAATATTATCTCCACTAAAAGAATTCCATTCTTCTCATCAGTAGACCTGTATTGCCAAATAAAAAATGTACTCAATCGTTACTATCATATGTAGAGCCTCGTCCATATAAGACGGCAGGGCGGGGGGAGGTATGCCAGCACTGAGAGCGGGGACTTGCATGGTCCCCTTGGCTCGGTGCAGCGATCCCGCGCGGAGGCCGGGCGGCCGCACGTTTCTGATTGGCAGGGCTGTGGGCGGGCCTCGGCCTCGCCGAAAGCCAAGTTCCGAGATGGCTGCGGGCGAAGGGCAGGACCCCGGCGTGCGAGCCTCTGGAGCAGCAGACCCGGGGACCCTGTGGGAAGCGGTCCGCCCGGGGCGCCGCCCGCGCATGCGTATTGGGGGGTCCCAAGCCCGCGCCGCGCGGACGCCATCGCGGGGTTTTCCCGTCGGAGCGCACCTGGCGCCGGGGGCTGGGCCAGCCCGGGGGCCGGTCTCTTGGAGTCTTTGGCTCGGCAATCGGGGCGCGCAGCACCCTCTCCCGCCGGGTTGGGGCCGCAGGCGGAGGCGGTGTCGGGGGCGGAGCCGTGCGCGCGGCCCTTTGTCCGTGGAGTCCGGTGAGTGCGGCCTGCGGGGAGCGAGCGGCGGGCTCCGGGCTGGGCGGGCAGGGTCCGGGGGTCTCCGGACGCGGGAGCCGCCCCTGCACTGGACATGAAGAACATATTTGCAACATGTGTAAGAGGTAGAGGATTAATGTTCATAGTATGTTGCCTGGCTGGTGTGGCTCAGAGGTAGAATGTCAACCGTCTGAACCAGGAGGTCACAGTTCAACTCCCTGTCGGGGCACATGCCCGGTTTGCAGGCTGAGTCCTCAATAGGGGGCGTGCAGGAGGCTGCCAATACTAGGTGTACCGGTTAATAGTGCGGGTTTTGTCATCAAAGAAAACACGATAATTTCAAGAGAAACATCAAAAGTGTTTTATTCAAAGTAATGTCCATCGCTAGCTACACATGTCCCCCATCTTTCAGGTAATGGGTGGATACCATCCCAATAGAACTTTTCTTATTTTGAGGCAAACCATTCAGAGACCCAGTGTTCCACTTCTTCGTACGTTTTGAAGTGCTGCTCAGAAAGTGCGTGTGCCATCGGTCGGAACAAGTGGGAATCTGAAGGAGCAAGGTCTGGTGAATATGGCGGGCGGGTTAATATGTCCCAAGCAAGATCTTTCAACGTGTCTTTAACTGGTTTTGAAGTGTGTGATGGTGCGTCATCATGAAGCAGAATTACTTTGTCGTGTCTTCTGGCCCATTCTGGTCGTTTCACGTTCAAAGCGGGGTTCAAATTGATTATTTGTTGCCGAAACCGGTTTGGCTCAGTGGATAGAGCGTCAGCCTGCGGACTGAAAGGTCCCAGGTTCGATTCCGGTCAAGGGCATGTACCTGGGTTGCGGTCACATCCCCAGTAGGAGATGTGCAGGAGGCGGCTGATCGATGTTTCTCTCCCATCGATGTTTCTATCTATCTCTCTCCTTTCCTCTCTGTAAAAAATCAATATATTTTAAAAAAAAAACAAATTGATTATTTGTTGTTGGTAATGATCAGTATTAACGGTTTCACCTGGTTTTAGAAGCTCATAATACACCACACCTTCCTGATCCCACCAAACACAGAGCATTGTCTTGTCTTCTTTCAGAAGCGATTTGGCCGTGCAGTCGATGTTGATGGTTGACCTGGATCAACCCATGATTCTGTGCGTTTGGGATTCTCAAAATAAATCCACTTTTCATCGCCAGTTACAATTCGATGCTAAAAAAACTTTCGTTGCCAAAACCGGTTTGGCTCAGTGGATAGAGCGTCGGCCTGCGGGACTGAAGGGTCCCGGGTTCGATTCCGGTCAAGGGCATGTGCCTTGGTTGCGGGCACATCCCCAGTGGGGAGTGTGCAGGAGGCAGCTGATCGATGTTTCTCTCTCATCAATGTTTCTGGCTCTCTATCTCTCTCCCTTCCTCTCTGTAAAAAATCAATAAAATATATTTAAAAAAACAAACAAACAAACAAAAAAACTTTCATGCTGTTGAAGCAACATTTTACTGATGACTTTTCAGTTTTCCATTTGTCTTTTGTTCAGTTGATGTGGCACCCATTTTCCTTCCTTTCAAATCTTTCCCATTGCTTGTAAACGATCAGAAATTGTTTGCTGAGCAACATTTAATCTTTCTGCAAGTTGTTTTTGAGTTTGACACGCATCTTCATCCAATAATGCTTGTAATTGTTGGTCTTCAAACTTTTTCAGTTGACCTGGATGTTCTTTGTCTTTCACATCGAAATCATCACTTTTAAAGCATTTAAACCAGCGTTCACAAGTATCTTGAGATGGAGCATGTTCACCATAAGCTTCCCGAAGCTTTCAGCAGCACTTTTCTTCAAAATAAAGCAATGAATTAAAACTTCCCGCTAATGCTCTTTTTTTTGGCATGAAATTCGACATTTTTAAGCGTAAAAAATATCTATGATGTTAACACCTTCAGCAAATTTGACATATGAAGTTGTGAAGCTGTCAATACAACAAAATAGCATACATATCAGATCGCATATATATCAATCTGCATATTAACCGCTACACCTACTAAATGATTCTCTCTCATCATTGATGTTTCTATCTTTCTCTCCCTCTCCCTTCCTCTCTGAAATCAACAAAAATATTTTTTAAAATATATATATATAAAGGACACCTGTTAACAAAAGAAAATGGGCACAGGATATGCACAACAATTTATAGAAGAAATACAACTAACCAATAAACAAAAATTAAGCTTAACTTCATAAGTAACCATAGAATGCAAACACATTTTTCACCCACTAGACTGGCAAAATATAAATGCATATATTGATGTTACAAAGTGTTGAGGAAAGGGGGGAGGAGGGAAGAAGGGCACCAGTTGTAAAATTGAGGAAGATATTTTGAATGACAATTTGACTAAACCTGCCAAAATGTAAAATGAGTTCAGTCTGTGGCTGAAAAATTCCACTGTTGTTATCTATTTTTGCAGAAATACTTGCACAGATACAAAGATGTATGTACAAAGGTGTTCATTACAATATTAATTGTCATTGTGAGAAATGGGTACGGCTTAAATGTTCACTAGGGATATAGTTAAATATATTATGGTAGAGCTATCCAGTGGAATACTATATAATAGAATAAGATAGTTTATTATCAAGTTAACAAGCAGAGAAAGAGCTCTAAGACATTTAGTAAATAAAGGATGTGGTAGAACAATGCACATAGTATGGTGTGCATTAAGTATGGTTATATGTGTTTGTAAATGCACAAAAATGAAAAACACACAAGGACATAGAGGTTAAATAACATGTTCCTAAACAATGAATGAGTTAACAATGCAATCAAGGAAGAAATCAGAAGATTCCTTGAAGCAAATGCAAATGAGTACACAACAACCCAAAATCTATGGGACACAGAAAAAGGAGTCCTAAGAGGGAAAGTCATAGCGTTACAGGCCTATCTCAAGAAAGAAGAAAAATCTCAAATAAACAATCTAACTTTACTCTTAAAGGAACTTTAAAAAGAACAACAAACAAAGCCCAAAGTGAACAGAAGGAAGGAAATAATACAGATCAGAGCATAGCCCTAGCTGGTTTGGCTCAGTGGATAAAGCTTCGGCCTGAGGACTGAAGAGTCCCAGGTTCGATTCCAGTCCACATGCCTGGGTTGTGAGCTTGATCCCCAATAGGGGGTATGCAGGAGGCAGCCAATCAATTATTCTCTCTTATCACTGATGTTTCTATCGCTCTCTCTCCCTGTCCCTTCCTCTCTGAAATCAATAAAAATATGTGTGTGTGTTTTTAATAAAAAAGATCAGAGCAGAAGTGAATGAAGTAGAATATAGAAAAACAAATACAAAAGATCAATGAAACCAAGAGCTGCTTTTTTGAAAAGATAAACAATATAGACCTTTAACTAGAATCATCAAGAAAAAAAGAGAAAGGATGCAAATAAAATCAGAAACAAAAGAGGAGAAGTAACAACTGACACCAAAGAAATATGAAGGATTGTAAGAAAATATTACAAACAACTATGTGCCAACAAATTGGACAATCTGGACAAAATGGATAAATTTCTAGAAATAATCTTTTAAAATTGAATCAGAGAATCGGAATAGACAGGTTACAACTACTGAATTAAGTAAAATAGTAGGATACAAAATAAATACTCAGAAATCAGTTGCACTTTTTTATACTAATAATAAGCTATCAGAGAAATTAAGGAAACAATCTCCTTTACAATTGCTTCAAAAAGAATAAAATACCTAGGAATAAATTTAATGATATGAAAGACCTGTACTCAAAAAATTATAAGACGCTGAGGAAAGAAAGAAGATACAAATAAGTGGAAGCATATACCATGTTCATGGATAGGAAGAATTAACATCATTAAAATGTTCATACTACTCAAAGCAGTCTATAGAGCCAACACAATTCCTGTCAGTGGTGTATTTTACAGAAGTAGTATGAATATTCCAAAACTCTATATGGAACACAAAAGACCCTGAATAGCCACAGCAATCTTGAGAAATAAGAACAAAGTTGGAGGAATCATGCTACCTGATATCAAACTACACTACACGGTCATAGTAATCAAGACAGCATGGTACTTGCATAAAAACTCATATAGATCAATGGAACAGAATAGAGAGCCCAGATATAAACCCACATCTTTATGGTCAATTAATATGTGAGACGGGAGGCAAAACATACAATGGGGTAAAGACAGTCTATTCAATAAATGGTATTGGGGAAATTGGACAGATATGTGCAAAAAAACATGGAACTAGACCACCTTCCTACACTATACAAAAGAATAAACTAAAAATTTATTAAAGATTTCAATGTTAGACTCAAAAGCATAAAAATCCTAAAAGAAAACATAGACAGTAAAATTTCGGATATTTCTCATAGCAATATTTTTCTGATATATGGCCTCGGGCAAGGGAAAACAAAAGAAATAATAAACCAGTGGGATTACATAGAAGTTTGCCCAGCAAAGAAAACCATCAAAAAAGTGAAAAGACAACCCACTGAATGGTAGAACATATTTGCCAATGATAC
The DNA here is from genome assembly GCF_964212035.1 of Myotis nattereri. NCBI lineage: Eukaryota > Metazoa > Chordata > Mammalia > Chiroptera > Vespertilionidae > Myotis > Myotis nattereri. The sequence goes on along the minus strand of NC_138079.1, from coordinate 88,107,725 downwards.
ATGTGCTAAGGGGTTAATATCCAAAATTTGTAAAGTATTTATACAACTCAACACACACACAAAAACCACCAATCAGTTTTGAAAATGGGCAAAGGATCTGAATAGACACTTCTCCAAAGAGGACATACAGATGGCCAATGGACATTTGAAAAGATGCTCAATGTCAGTAATCATCAAAGAAATGCAAATTAAAACCACAGAGAGATATCATCTCACACCTGTCAGAATGCCTGTTATCAATAAATCAACAAACAACAAGTGTTGGCAAGGTTGTAGAGAAGAGGAAACCCTCATGCACTGTTGGTGGTAATGCAGATTGGTGCAGCCACTGTGGAAAGCAGTATAGAATCACTGGGGATCGAGCACGGGTCGGGAATCAACCATGACCTCCTAGTTCATAGGTCAACACCCTACCACTGAGCCATGCCAGACGGGCTGTGTGGCCCTTTTATATTGGCCTCTTTGCTTGGCGTTGTGCATTTGGGGTTCTTGCATGTCCTTTCATGGCTTGCTATCTCGCTTTTTTTTATTCGCTCAGTGATGTCTTATTGTCTGGATGTACCACAATTTATTATAGATGTACCACATATGGAAGGATGTGGAATTGTGTTTTTGTACATTGCCCTAATTTAGCTTGAGAATTTCGGTTGTACTAGAATCATAAAAGAAATTTTTGTTCTGGAAAATTTTATGCTTGGTATGAGTTCAGTATTCTTAAATTTATTGAGACAAGCTTTGTGCCCCAACAAATGGTCTATCCTTGAGAATGTTTCACGTGCACTTAAGAAAATGTATATTGTGTCATTTTGGGATCGAAAGCTCTGTAAATATTGATCACACCCATTTGGTCTAATGTGTCATTTATTGCTAATATTTCCTTATTTTTTTACTGTTTGGATGATCTATCCATTGCTGTCAGTGGAGTATTCAAGTCCCTTACTATAATTGTGTTTTTGTCATTTTTCTCTCTTTAATTCTGTTAATGATTGCTTTATAATTTTGGTATGTCCAGCATTGGTGCATATATACTAATAAGTGTTATGTCTTCTTGATGAACTGTCCCTGTTAACATTATAAAACGTTCATCTTTGTCTCTTGTCACATTTATCTTGAAACCTATTATTTTCTAAGTACGGATACACTCACTTTTCTCTGGATGCCATTTGCTTGAAGTATTATCTTCCACCCTTTCACTTTGAGCCTATGTTTGTCTTTGTAGCTGAGATGGTTCTCCTGAAGGTAGCATATAGTTGGGTCTTTTTTTTCCCCCACTACACTTTGCATTTTGATTGGTGTGTTCTGTCCATTTACATTTAGGATGATTATTGATATACGAGGATTTACTACAGCCATTTTAGTTTTTGTTTTCTGGTGGCCCTGTATCTCCATTGTTTCTTTGTTTCTTGTGTTTCTGTCTGCTATATTAGTTTGGTGACTTTCTATGAGGTTTTCCTCTGTTTATCTTTTTTTATGTTATGTGTCTCAACTCCAGATTTTGTGTATGTGAGTGGTTATCATTAGGTTATGTAAAAAAAGTTTCAAATATAACAATCGTCCTTTTTTCTGATTGCATCATCTTCATTCACTTATGCAAGTTCAGCCCTTTCCCCTTTATCTTTTATGTTCTTGTTGTAACAAATCATTCCATTTTGTGCTCTGTGTTCATTTCCAAATTGCAGAAATTAGAGACCTTTAAGTGCTTTTCCCTTTTAACCATATACTAGAATTAAATAATTAAAACCCTATTCTGAAATAGAGTTGTAATTTCCTTCCTTTGTGTGTTTGCAGTCTGACTCAGAGTTTCATATCTTTTTGTTTCTGGTAGAAGAGCTCTTTTCAACATTTCTTGTAATACAGGTCTTGTGGTAAATTCCCTCAGCTTTTGTCGGGAAAAGTCTTTATTTCTCCTTCATATATAAAGGGTAGCTTCTCTGGATATATTATTCATGGCTGCTAGTTTCTCTCTTGAATTTTTAAATATTTCATTCCACTCTCTCCTACCATGTCAGGTTTCTGCTGAAAAATATGATGATAATCTAATGGGATCTCCTTTATACCAGTAGGTTACTGTCTTCTTTACTGCCTGGAGAATTCTTTCTTTGTCACTACCTTCTGACAGCTTTAATTTAATGGGTCTTGGAGGTCTTTTTGCATTGAGATAATTAGGTGTTCTGAAAGCTTCCTGAATGCAAAAGTTCAGCTCTTTGCCTGGGTTTTGGAAGTTCTCATTAATTATTTGTTTGAATAGGCTCTCTGTTCTTTCCTCCCATCTTCTCCTTCTGGCATACCCATCATTCTTATATTGCTTTTTCTAGTGGAATCAAATAGTTCTCATAGAGTTTTTCCATCTTTCTTTTTTTAACTCTCAGTGCCCTCTCTTCCTCCACCTGAATCATTTCTACATTTCTGTGTTAGAGCTCACTAATCCTCTCTTCCATCTGGTCGTCTCTGTTTCCCGTGCTCTCTAATTTATTCTTCATCTCATTTATTTAGTTCTTCAGCCCCAGGATTTATGTTTGGTTCATCTTATAGTTCCAATCCCTTTGGTAAAGTACTTCTTTTGTTCATTTGTTTTGTTCCAGAGCTCATTGAACTGCTTTTCTGAGTTTTCTTCTGTATCATTGAGTTTTTTCAAAACGACAATCTTGAATTCTCTGTCATTTAAATCACAGTTTTCCATGTTTTTTAGTTTTGTTTCTGGAGAGTTTTCATTTTCTTTCTGAGCTAATTTGTTACCATGGTTATTCATGGTTGATGGATTGTTTCTCTGCCTTGACATTTGAGAAAGTGAACTCTTCTTTTTAGATATGGTTTATATATTTTAAAGATTTCTTTCTTTCCACTGTGGAGAGGACAAGAATAGATTTTGGAAAATTATAAGGAAAAACAATATATAAATGGTAGGCAGAGGAAAAGGGATTAGAGCATAACCCAATGAGAGAGACCATGGAAGTAAAGCAAGACACAGCTGTCAGCAATATCAGATACCTTCAACCCTTAAATAATGAAGTCTACTGCATGAGCAACCTAAGGGTTTTTTTATATTACTAACCAGGGAAATTTCAGTGGAGTTCTGATAGCAGAACAGAAGCAGCATTATAGAGAATTGAAAAATCAGTGGGTAATGAGGATGTAGACACAAGTATGGACAATCCTTTGAAGAATGTTGTCTTGAAAAAGAAAGGATGGTGGTTGCAAAGGGTTATGTAGCCAGTGAAGGTTTTTAATTTGGAAGAGACATTAAATGATTTTCAATAACTATAGGAAATAGCAATAAAAGTGGAAGATAGCTCTGGCTGGTTGTGGCTCAGTTGGTTGAACGTCATCCCGTGTACCAAAAAGTCACCAGTTTGATTTCCATTCAGGGCACTCCAGTTGGGGTGCATGCAAGAGGCATCTGATTGGTGTTTCTCTCTTCTCTCTCTCTCTCTCTCTCTCTCTCTCTCTCTCTCTCTTTCTCTTTCTCTCTCTCTCTTCCCACCATCTCTCCTCCCTTCCTCTCTCACTGTCCCTTCCTCTTTCTGTAAAAATCAATAAAAATATATTTTTAAAATAAATAAACTGTCTGTCATCCTAACACAAAGCAAAAGCTCCAAGTTTAGGTTCAATTTTTTAAAATATATTTTATTGATTTTTTTACAGAGAGGAAGGGAGAGGGATAGAGAGTTAGAAACATCGATGAGAGAGAAGCATCCATCAGCTGCCTCCTGCACATCCCCTACTGGGGATGTGCTTTCAACCAAGGTACATGCCCTTGACCGGAATCGAACCTGGGACCCTTCAGTCCCCAGGCCGATGCTCTATCCAGTGAGCCAAACCAGCCAGGGCTAGGTTCAATCTTAATACCATGTATTGACAAGATGCTTTTTTTCCTCTTTTCCCATTTATGCCTTCTTAGAATGCTGTACCTTTTCAGGAGGAGAACATGGAAGAGAAGGAAATGAATGATAGACCACAGATAGTCAGGTCCAAGGTAAGTTTAGTTTTACTCTCCTCGGAAATACTATTGTAGTTCTCAGAATGTGGGCACTTTTACTTTTCTATTCTCAGAAGAGCTAAGCCCCCAAACTCCAGAGCCCTTAAACTCTTGTGACAGATGATTATCTCTATTGGATGTTCCCCATCCACCTTATATACTCCTTTATAGCTTTTTCCCTCCAGCATTTTTACCAAATCAAGTACTCATGTCAGTGCTAGATGTTGAAAAATAAAATAAAATAAAAGAAGCCATAGACTGCCTTATAATCACCCTTCACTTACCCAGCTCACCAGAATTCCAACCACACTGTAAGCAATGAATGATGCTCAGGTCACTGTGACTGCTTGGAACTAATAGCATTACCCAGTACGCCTGAGGACATCTGCTGCCACAAGTTAATTTTTATCCAGAACCCGTTATAGCTTCCCCCAAACCTGTTTAAACCTGTTGTTAACAATTCTATAGTTTGATTAAATATTATGTAAACTGAAGAGATACAACTGTTTGTTTCTAGGAAAACTAGTTGAATGTTTTGGAAAGATTCAGTAAATGCCATTTTTTAAAAATTGCTGTCAAATTAGGTGTGAGCAAAACTGTAAAACACAGATGGAAAAATCATAAAAATCTCAGAGGATTCTATGCCTACATTATTTCCCAAGTGTCATTTGCTTGTTCCACTTTAATGAACCAGAAACTGATACATTATGGGTATGGACACTTAGTCATTAAAATCACTCTCATAGACAAAGGTTCGCTTTACATCAAAAGGTTAGTCAAAAATATACATGTATATATTTTAAATTAAAATAATATGTTTAAGATATCTTTTATGGATCTCTACTTTAACCAGCTTTTTTGCTTAAGACATGAGATATCAATCTTAGTTGCTTCACATAGAGGACTTCTATTGCTCCAAATTCTATGAGATAATCATTATCTGTACATAGCAAATAAACTCATTGGAAGAGATTTTTAAATGCCTACATCACACACTTAATATTCAAAAAGTGTAAGTAGAATGCTGGATGCTGTTATGCATACAAGAGATAACAAATACAAGAATTGCTCAGAGAAGGGAGAAATCTGATTGAAACTGGAGGGACGAGGGAAGACTTCATGAAGAAGGTAGAGTTTTAACTTGTGCTGATATCAGGTAGGGTTTGGAAATTAGAGAAGACTGAACCATTGCAAAAGGAAATAAAACTTGAGAAAGAGCTAAGACAATAAGGAGACCAGTAGCTAGAGCTGAGCACTTATTTGGTGCATTAGTACAAGGAATAGATTCATTCAGTTTATGCTTAATTATAAAGCTCTCCACAGACAGGAACAAAAAGACATTGAGAACTAATGTGGCATATGTGCCTCTTGGCATTCTAGCCAGAGGAGTTTGTTTTAATTTTCCAGAACCATCTATTGTGTTACGAAAGTAGATGATTCATTCCTTCAACAAATATTACTGAGCAGCTACTGTGTGCCAGAAATTATGTGTGGCATCAGGTATATGTCAGTGAGCAAAACAAACATGGTCCTAAGCCCAAGTGGCTTATAGTCTAACAGAGACAGTCATTCAGCAAATATAATAATAAATTGCAAATTGAGATGTATATTATACAAAGTAAGAATAAGGTGCTGTGAATGTGCATTAAGGAGTCAGGGAAGAACTCTGTGGAGAAGCAAAATTTAAAGTGAAATGTGAGGATATATAGAAGTTATAAAATGAAGTAGAAACGAGCTTTTTAGGCATATGCTAAACAAGTGTAAAAACCAATACTGTCCTGAAATATTGAATCTTAACTTTTAGGAAAGAGCACTTGTTTGGAACACCACACTCTTAAATAATTGGAATTATTGTACCCATGAAATGGATTGTATTGGGGTGGGGGAGTGTTAGGAAAGAAGGAGAAGGAGGTATACGTAGGTTGTGTGTCAGTATGTCTGTATCTCTTAGAGCAAAAAGGTTGCTTAGGCAGCATTGATAATGGAGGAAATATAGATGTTACCCTTCTTATTTGAAATTCCTACCTGTAACAAGACAGTTTCTTTTTTTTAAAATATATTTTATTGATTTTTCAGAGAGGAAGGGAGAGAGATAGAGAGAGTTAGAAACATCGATGAGAGAGAAACATCGATCAGCTGCCTCCTGCACATCCTCCACCGGGGATGTGCCCGCAACCCAGGTACATGCCCTTGACCGGAATCGAACCCGGGACCTCTCAGTCTGCAGGCCGACGCTCTATCCACTGAGCCAAACCGGTTTCGGCTCAAGACAGTTTCTTTTACTGATATCGACATGCATCATATACCTTTTACTCTTAACCTATTTGCCCTGGTTATTTTCACTTTTTTTTTTTTTAAGACACTGAAATATCCTTTCTCCTCTTCTGTCCAAATCTTAAAACTTTTAAGGACTACACAAGATACACCAACTCGATACCTACTTTCACTATTTCAACATATCCTGAATTCTGTCACTTCTAAAACCTTATAGCATGAATTTCCCATATTGTTTTTTAATTGTTTAGATGGTCTGAGATTCCCCTACAACAGATTATAAAAAGCTGAAAAACAAGCATTACTTTGTGTATGTTTTTATCTGTCTTGAAAGATGATAGAAAGATAGGCACTGAGTCTTGTTTCAAAATTTTGACCTGGATTACTCAGGGCCCTGAAGACTCTCAGCACAACGGCTTACACAGCCTAACCTTTGTCTCCTGCTGTACCTTTGCTCCTTCCCCTGGGGGCCCAGTTTTTTAAAAAACTGTTTCTGGCTGAGCAGGGATATACTTGATGTTTCAGGAGTCCCTGACATTCCAGGACGTGGCTGTGGACTTCACCGGAGAGGAATGGGACCAGCTATGCCCTGCTCAGAAGAACCTCTACCGAGATGTGATGCTAGAAAACTACAGGAATCTGGTCGCTCTGGGTAAGGAGGGAGACCCTGTAAAACTGGAAGCCATTCCAATGGGTTTATAGTAGTACTCCCCCACCTCCTTGACTGCAGGGGATGCCTGAAACCCTGGCTAGTACTGAATCCTACATATACTATGCTTTTCCTATTCATACATATCTATGATAAAGTTTAATGCCTTGTCCATCTGAACTAAGCACTTCCATACTCTGGCCATAGCTTTTGTGGTTTGAGGTGTGACAGCAAAACTAGCACGAATTTCTTTTTTCTTCACAATTTCATGGATAGAAGATGTGCTCCTACCATAATTCTAAACAACCTCAGCATATAATTTTTTTCTTTCCTTATTAAGTTGAGAACTTTCGCCTTTTTACTTGAAGAAAGAACTTTATGGCTTCTATTCGGCATATCTGAATTGCCAGCATCACTACCTTTGTGCTTTGGGGCCATAATTACGTAAAGTAACTGTTACCAGAGCATAAGCACTTTGATACCAAGACAGTTGGTTTGATAACCAAGATGCCTACTGAGTGACTAATGGGCCTGGAGCATCTACAGTGTGGATATGCTGGACAAAGGGACGATTCATGTCCTGGGCGGGATAGAGGTGATGGTGCAAGATTTTATCACAGTTTCTGGAATGTATTATGCTAAGTGAAATAAGCCAGTCAGAGACAGACAAACACCATGTGATTTCACTTGTATGTGGAATCTAATGAACAAAATAAATTAACAAAATAGAAACAGACCCATAGCTGTCAGAGGGGAGGGAGTAGGGGGTGGGGGGGGGTGAAAAAGATGAAAGGATTAAACAACAACAACAAAAACCTCATAGACAGACAACAGTATGGTGAACATGGATGGATCTTGAGACTGTTATACTAAGCAAAGTAAGTCAGAAAAAGTCAAGAACCAAATGACTTCACTCAGATGTGGGATATAAAACTGAAAGCAACAAATGAACAAATAAGACAAACAAATATACAAAACCTCATATGCACAGACAACATGGTGGTTACCGGAGGGAAGAGGGATGGGAAGTCGTAAAGGGTAAAGGGGTCAAATATATGGCGATGAAAGGAGATTTGACTCTGGGTGGTAGATACTCAATGCAGTAGGCAGATGATGCATCATAGAACTATACACTTGAAACCTATATAATTTTATTAACCAATGTCACCCCAATAAATTTAAAAATTAAAAAAAAAATAGCCCAGTTAGTTTGCCTAAGGGGTAGAGCACTGACCTATGAACCAGGAGGTCACAGTTCGATTCCTGGTCGGGCACATTCTTGGTCCCCAGTAGGGGGCGTGCAGGAAGCAGCCCATCAGTGATTCTCAAACATTATTGATGTGTCTATCTCTCTCTCTCTCCCTTCCTCTCTGAAAGCAATAAAAATATGTTTTAAAGTTAAAAAGATAATAAAAATAAATAAAAAATGAAACTAAGAATTATTTGTTTCTGGAGTTTTTCATTTAATATTTTTGGACCATGGTTGACCGTGGGTAACTGAAACTGTAAAAAGTGAAACCAAGGATAAGGGGGGACTACTCTATTTTCTCAAGTAGTGAGAACCTCCAAGGCTTTTGTGATTATAGTTCAGGCAGGGACATAAGAATGCTAATCAGTTTCATAGACAGAGACCTTTGGGTCCTGCTCTTTCTCCTCAGGTAAAAAGTCTTGACTTTGTTGAGTTGGAGGCGGGCACCTTTATTTTGCTGCCTTTCAAGACTAAAAATGTCTTTGTTTCCAGTATAAATTTCTGAGATACATTTTCCCCCCATGAATAGGTCATCAACTTTATAAGCCAGAGGTGATCACTCAGTTGGAGCAAGAAGAGCAGTGGATGATGGAAAGAGACAGCCCACTGGACACTCGTCCAGGTGAGAAGCAAGCATTTTAATATTTGCTATTGAGTGAAGGGAAATAGTCACTTTTGAAATACTCAACTGAGTGTGCTACAAATATCTCTCTCTGGATTTAAAGAATATCAAACACTTCTTAAAATTCTAGTTCATATTTGACTTTTTCACAAAGTGGAAATGGCTCTCTTATTTTTTTCTGATTAAACAGATAATATATACTTATTATTTAAAAATTAGCACAACACAAAAGTTATTTTGAAGGTGTTATTTTGAATGTACATAAATACCTTGATGTTGCAAACCTCCACGTAGCATTTTCTATTTTTTCTTTACACATCCTCTCTTGGTAGTCTTTAAATCTTTCTTTTCCGTATCTCTGCCATTTTTACCTACTTTTCAGTATTTCGTTTTTCTTTCATTATCAAACTTTTAAAAATTGTCTAAAGCCCATAGCCCTGGTTCTTATTCTCGTGCTCACCTTAGTGATATATCCTGCTTGTGTTACTAAAATTTTTTTCTGGGAGATTACCACTAACTTCCATCAAATCTACTGGCTACAAACCACAGTTATTGTCTCCTATGATCTTGTATTTGACTGTGTTGACTTTACTTTTTTGAAATTTTCTTCCATCCTGGTTCATGATATACACTATTCTTGCCTCTTTCAACCTTTCTCCTGCATCTTTACCTGCCCCTGCACTACCTTCTCCCCCTCCTTATTCTTCTGAAGGTGTGCATTCCTAAGGATTTGGTGTTCCATTCTCTAGTACAGCGCTTTTAAGTAGACTTATCTGTCAGTTTCCCCCATTCCTACATTTCTAATCTAAGTCTTTCACCCACATTCTCTTTCCAGATTTTAGATTATATTTTTATTTATGAATGTCATGCTATTTTAATCAAGTGCTGTATTTCAAAACCTGGATCTGTTGGCTTTATACTCTCTTCTTTAAAACATCCCTCTAAATATGAGACTTCTTGGCCAAAAGAAAAACCTCTTTCGTTCCCGATTGTTAGAATAACACCTACAATGATCTGCCTGGGTTACACTAGCAAATAGTTGACTGCTACCTGTCTGCTATATTCCACTCTGGTTCACTTAGTCAAGCTAACCGCCCCATCTCTGTCTAGTTTCCCACTCTGGTGCTTGTTCTGGCCCCGCGTTTCATCATTTGGACTTGGTTTTGTTTCATTCAAGCTTATGCTTTTTCAATAGGACAGACTTGGCTGTGCGTCTTGCTTTGAGTGCTCCAGATTATCTTAGGCAGGAAACTTTGTCCCTATTTCGGCCTCACTCAACCTGAATTTTGGCCTGACCAGTGCTGGCATTCCATGGGTAAAGGCTGATAATTAAAATATTTTGTCAAGAACCCTTAGCCCTTTCCCTGACAGCAGTGGGTGACATTATTTCTATGAACCTCCATGCCTGGATCCCAGGGAATAGGAAACTAAAGGAAGAAAATTAAAAACTCCCTTTGAGGGGACTTGCCAGGGTAGGAGCCTACAGCAGAAGGCAGAGCTGTTCTTTCCCAGGGTTACACATGTGGCCATGTGCAGGGCCCACACTGTCTCCCATTTTGTCCCTACCCGCAGACTGCCCTCAACTAGAGAAAATAATTGCTAACTTGAGAAAATGTGGAGACACCATTATGCATCTATATGTGGATACACAAGGCTCTTGATTCATAAATCAGCCTGAACAAGGGGTTTTTCACATCCTCCTTGTCACAGACAGGCAGGCTAGCAGTCTCCTCCAAGGAGTCTGTTTTTGCATTATCCTGTGAGACACCATAAATGGTTCCGCTAATGAGAATGTGGCAAGACATTTCTGTTGCTCAATGGACAGATAGAATGATCTGGCTTTTGTGCTCTCATTCTGATGTACTCTCTGGGGTATTGCTTGCCTCATTGTCATTGGCATCTGCTGATGTCTGTTTATTTGGAAATCTCTTCCTATGGAAGATGAGATCTAGGAAGTGTCCAATGGGTTTATCAACAAAGAGATTAGTAATTATAGTAACAAGAGAGATGACCAGGGAGTAATTAGAAAAGCAATCAATTTGTGTACATTGTCCAGTGAACAGGGGTTAAAAAAAAATAGAGCTAGTAAGAGTACAGTACTCTCACAAGAAACTAGAATGAGAAGTGGGGACGATAAAGAGGATTTTGCTAGAATAAGAAGGTAATGTCAGAAGAGAATTGCATCTACAACGATGAATTTTTTTCAGAAGGTTTTCAACCTACTTTGCCCAGATCCATCAGAGAAATCAACATCTGTGTCAGCTATAGCCTTATGACATATACTTCTTAAATAGTATGACCTGAAAGTTAAAATGACTTCTTGATTCATGGGCTGCAGAATGTATTCTGTTAGTGAAACCAGACACAATGGACCCGAGGCTGCCTGTCACTACTTGGATCAAATTAAGCAGAGACAGGGTTGAATCATATATGAGCATTTACTCCAATAATGCCAGCAGTATGGGGAGAGCAGTCCATCACCCTGGAGATTCTGATCTCACTCCCCCTTGCCAGCTGGCTGAGGGAGAAGATAGCTACATGTAACGTGGAAAGGGGAGGGGAGGGACTAAAGTCCAGCCTTCAGGAGCTCAAAGTCCAATAACAAGGTGGCTAATTTTCTATGATGTTACAAGCAGCTCAGCCCGTTCCTGGGACCAGAGAATGGTCAGCATTCCTGAGAAAAACTCCTGGAGGGGTCAGGGTCCAGGCACAGCAACCAAATCAAAATGTCCTGTCCTTGGTCTGTTCTCAAAATGTATTTATCTTCTGAGTGATGGACCCATCGAGCATCTTATCTTTTTACAGCCTTGTTTCATCCTCCAGTTTCCCAGGGTCTATAAGAAAACTTCTCATCTATAGTTAGTAAGGTGAATAATTATTAGACAACTATGGCTATATTCTTATTACATGCCCTTCCCCACTATCGTTAGCAAGCATGAAAATAACATTACTCTCATTGTACATTTCCATCAGAGCTCCTGGCTGACCAGGTGCATTGTCAATAAGCAGTAATATTTTGAAAAGAAGCATTTTATCTAAGTAGTAAGTCTCAACAGTGGGCTTAAAATATTCAGTAAGCCATGTTGTAAGTAAGCATGCTGCCATCCGAGCTTTGTTGTTCGATTTATAGAGCACAGGCAGAGTAGATTTAGCTAATTTAAGGGCCCTAGATTTTTGGAATGGTAAATGAGCACTGGCTTCAACTTAAAATCACCAGCTGCATTAGCCTTTAGCAAGAGAGTCAGCCTGTCCTTTGAAGCTTTGAAGCTAGGCATTAACTTCTTCTCTAGCTATGAAAGTCCTAGGTGACATCTTCTTCCAATATGAGGCTGTTTCATCTGCATTGAAAATTTGTTTCATGTATCCCCCTTCATTAATCATCTTAGCTAGATCTTCTGGATGATTTGCTACAGCTTCTGCATCAGCACTTGCAGTTTCACTGTGCACTTTTATGTTATGGAGATGGCTTCTTTCCTTAAACCTCATGAACCAACCTCTGCTAGCTTCAGACTTTTTTCCTTCAATTTTCTCCCCTCTGTCACCCTTCAGCAAAACTGAAGAGAATTAAGGCCTTGCTCTGGATTAGGTTCTGGTTTAGGGAATCTTCTGGCTAGTCTGATATTCTATCCAAACCACTAAAACTTTATATCAGCAGTAAGGCTGTTCTCTTTCTTATCATTTGTGTTCACTGGAGTGGCACTTTTCATTTCCCTTAAAGACTTTTCCTTTGCATTCACAAATAAGCTAACTGGCACAAGGAGCCTGGCTTTTGGCCTATCTCAGCTTTCAACACGCCTTCTTCACTAAGCTTAATCATTTCTAGCATTTAACTTAAAGTGAGAAATGCGCAACTCTTCCTTTCACTTAAACACCTAGGTGCCATTTTAGGGTTAGTTGGCCTGATTTCCATATTGTTGTGTCTCAGGGAATAGGGAGGCCAAGGAGGAGAGCAATAGAGGAATGGTCGTCAGTGGAGCAGTCAGAACACACATGTTTGTAGATTAAGTTCACTGTCTTACAAAGGTAGTTCATGGCACCCCAAAACAACTGCAATAGTAACATCGAAGATCACTGATCACAGATCACCATAATAAATAGAATAATAATGGAAAAGTTTGAAATGTGGTGAAAATTACCAAAACGTGACACAGAAACATAAAGTAAGCAAATGCTGTTGGGAAGATGGTGCTGGTAGACATGCTCTATGTAAGGTTGCCACAAACCTTCAATTTGCAAAAACTGAAATATCTGCAAAGTGCAATAACTGGAGTGCAATAAAATGCGGGATGCTTGTACATTCCCTATGGTCAGAAGATCAAGACTAGCACCTGACTCGCATTTGAGAAAGCTAAAGCAGTCCAAGGCCCAAGAACAGCTGGCCAGTGAAATGGCTTTGGTGAGTGAGCCAGGAGAAGTTGATGACTTAGGATCAGTGTGCACTACTACACAGGCTTATTGGGACAAGGTATCGTGAGTGTTTTTCATGCATGAGTCAGCCAGCAAGAAGCTTGGATCTTGGCCAATCGAATTTATGCTCTTGGGCTGGTCCCAAGGGACTACCCAAAATAGAGAGATATCTATCTAGGTCACAGAAATGACGGGAGAGAGAGCCTCCTAAGAGCCACAGATGTTTCCAAAAGTGAGTCTGTTTAACCATCCACTAAACTGAGAATATGAAGCCACCCAGTCATACAAAAATTGGCCTGTCTCCTAATCCCTCCTGCTTCCAACTTTTGTTAGAGTGGAACTAAACAACAGTAGTGAGTGAAGGTCTAAGAGGTGAGCATGGAAATAGTTAAATGGGGAACGAAGAGAATAGAGTCAGAGAAAAGACTAGCATGGAGAGAGCAGAATTGGGGGAAGGGTGAACAGGAAGAGAGTGGAATGGGAGAATAGGCAGGCAGGGAGAGAGAAGAAAGAATATGACTCTGTAACAGACCCAAGAGAGGGGAAAGGGGTTCATTTTGGACTTTTACTGTTACATGTGACTGAACATTTTAATTGCTGAATAGAGACTGCATTTGTGACGATGTAATAGGGGTATCTGTTACGAAAGAATTAAAGGGAAAGTCCTGGGAACTGTCCAAATCTTCATGTAGAAGCAGAGGAAGAATACCCCCACTAAACAAATTTTAAAGTGGCAGGAGACTGAAATGAAATTTTGTTTTTATCACAATACATGAGTCATGCTTGTTCAAAATACAGTTTACATTTGTATTTGTCTGGACATATGAAAAATCTGGCAGGATAAGACCCAAACTATTAACAATGATTACCTCTAAGGGGTGGAATTCTTTATGTATTTCCATATTATTTGAATATATTACTATAAGCAATCATTAGTTTTATCATTTTAAACAAAAGATTAAAAATACAACCTTTGCCCTGGCCGGCTTGGCTCAGTGGATAGAGCCTCAGCCTGCAGACTGAGGCGTCCCGGGTTCGATTCTGGCTAGGGGCACATGCCTGGGTTGCGGGCTCTATCCCCAGTGTGGGGTGTGCAGGAGGCAGCCAATCAATGATTATTGATGTTTCTATCTCTCTCTTCTCCCTTCCTCTCTGAAATCAATAAAGAAATATATTTTTTTAAAAAAAATACAGCCCTGGCAGGTGTTGCTGTGTGATTACTGTGTAGGTTCTTGCACCAAAGAGTCGCAGGTTCAATTCCCGTCGAGGGCATGTGCTTGGGTTGCAGGTTTGATCCCCATCCTGGTCAAGGTGCGTTCAGGAAGCAAACAATTGATGTCTCTCTCACATTGATGTTTCTTGCTCCCTCCCTCCCTTCCACCCTCTCTAAAAATCAGGGGAAAAATATCCCCAGGTGATTATTAACAACAAAACAGATTTAAAGTATATTAAAAGAAATGCTTTTAAAATAAACAAGTTAGCTGTCCTTACAATAGAATAAGTCACAAATGAGACCTGTCTTCTCTAATTACAGTCTTTTCTCTAATATCTCCCACCTCTAAGCACAGACATTTCTCTGGTATTTCTTATTCTCCTTTCCATTTCTTTCCAGTATGATCTCTTCCTTTCATGGTTACCACACATGTTTTAAATTTTCCTCCAACTCACTGCTTCTTGTCATCTTTTTATAGTCTCTCCTCTTGTTATATGGCCACATTTTAAAACTTTCCAATGCCACAACTGCCTCATTTGCATTATTGTCAGTTTCATTTGGTAATTCATTATGCAACAATTTTTTTTCAAAACATAAAGAATGCTGCAAAGTATTAGTATGTTCTGAATTTCTTTTCTTTTTTTTGTCATTAGAAATAAATATTATGCTGTAAGCCCCCACTTACTGTTTTTTATTAGTACCTGGAACCATACATAGTTATTATAACATTATTGAATATATCCTCCATGCTGTACTTTGCATTACCATGACTATTTTGTAACTATCAATTTGTACTTCTTAATTTGTTCTGAACTTCTTTTAGATGCAGAAAATAGACCTGAAGTCAAAAAATCAACTCCAAACCAGAGTATTTCTGATGAAATTCAAACCCATAACATGATAATGGAGAGACTAATGGGAGATAGTTTCTGGTACTCCATTCTAGGAGGACTCTGGGATTTTGATTATCAGTTAGAGTTTAATCAAGAAAATCACCAGAGACATTTAGGACAAGAATCTTTTGCCCAAAAAAAGTTCCCACAGGAGAGAAGCCCTGGATGTAACGAATTTGGGGGAAACTATAAAATGATCTCAAATCTTATGCATCAGCAAATTTCTTCAATTAAGATACCCCTTAATTCAAAAACACAAGGAAATAGCATCAAACATAATTCAGGATTGATTTATTATCAGGGAAACCATGTAAGAGAAAATACTTATGAATATAACGGATGTGGGAAAATCTTCAATCAACATATTCTTCTTACTAATCATATTCATACTGAAGAGCCCAGTGAGTGTAGGAAGACCTCCAGCCACAACTCAACTTTTACTCAACCTCAGATAGTCCTGACAGGAGAGAAGCCCTATAAGTGTGATGAATGTGGGAAAAGATTCAGCCAGAAGATACATCTTATTCAACATCAGCGGATTCATACAGGAGAAAAACCTTTTATATGCAATGACTGTGGGAAAGCCTTTCGTCAACATTCATCCTTTACTCAACATCTGAGGATTCATACTGGAGAGAGGCCCTACAAATGTAATCAATGTGGTAAAGCCTTTAGCCGTATCACATCCCTTACTGAACATCATAGACTTCATACTGGAGAGAAGCCTTATGAATGTAATTTTTGTGGGAAAGCCTTTAGCCAGAAGACACATCTTAATCAGCATGAGAGGACTCATACAGGAGAGAAGCCCTATAAATGTAATGAATGTGAGAAAGCCTTTAGCCAGAGTGCACACCTTAATCAACATAGGAAAATCCATACTCGGGAGAAATTATGTGAATATAATAAATGTGAGAAAGTTTTAAGCCACGGTCCTTCACTTACTCAGCAGTACATAACTCCTGGGGGAGAAATAATATGAATACATAAATGTAGAAATTTTTTTGTCATACTTTCCATCCCATTCAATATAAAGTTATTCATAATGGAGAGAAAGTTTATAAACAAACATTTAATGCATAGACACCAAATAAATTTAGACTTTAAACTGGTAGCATATTATAACCACAAGAGAGGTTGTAAATAGTAAACATAATTTATTTTATAAACAAGATTATATTAGAAGTCATGTTCCAAATCTGATATAAAACTTTTTTAATGACCAGAAATTCTGTATGCAATAACCTGTGATTATTCACCTGTAAGTTTTATGGCAAAGTTCTTAAATTATACAAACATTGATTACTCAAGGCAATGATATAGGGTAACTAGTCACATAAACTTGAAATAAACAGAAAAGAGCAATATTTCTCAAACTTCAGCATTTGCACACTTCATTTACAGTTTTACCATATGTAGTGTTTACTTAAAATTTTAAGGGATTCAATTTTTAGCCTTTTCTTAGGAAATATTATTTATGAAAATTGAGTTTTATATGCTAATTATATTTGTTCTAATTTCCATCAATGTCACTATAAACTTTAAAATTGAAAATATTCATTGATGTACCACCTAAATCTTCTGTACCATTATTTGAGAAACAGTGTGATAAGTTGACAATATTCTGTTATTAGGTTGTTTTTTTAAAGCAATCTTTTCATTACGTTCATCAGATAAGTCCTGGGATCACCATAAAAAAGAGTCCTGAAGGAGACTGAGGATTATATTGATGAAATGTGAAAAGTGATTCAGAGAAGTCTACTTTTCTATCATGTTCTAGTTTTAAATTTCCCTATAGCAAACAAAAACTTTTAAACTAAAACTGTGGTTGCTGCTATATTTGCAGATTTGAATAGAGATAAGGTTTTGTTGTTGTTGTTTCTAATGACCAGAAGCTTAGAATCCCTCCGCCTCCCAGTCCCACTCTGGAAGACAAGAAGTAGCAAACTGTACTAGAGGGTGAGCTGTGGTACAAAGTTGAGGCTAAGAACCAGGGAAGAATCGTAGTGTCTTACATAAATAACTAAGGAAGGACAATTAATTGCCTTAATAATACACTTTATTAATTGAGACATTTTTTTTAAATATATTTTATTGATTTTTTCCAGAGAGGAAGGGAGAGAGATAGAGAGTTAGAAACATCGATGAGAGAGAAACATCGATCAGCTGCCTCCTGCACATCTCCCACTGGGGATATGCCCGCAACCCAGGTACATGCCCTTGACCGGAATCGAACCTGGGACCCTTCAGTCCGCAGGCCGACGCTCTATCCACTGAGCCAAACCGGTTTCGGCGAGACATATTTTTTAAAATATATTTTATTGATTTCAGAGAGGAAGGGAGAGGGAAAGAGAAACAGAAACATCAATGATGAGAAAGAACCATTGATTGGCTGCCTCCTACACGCCCCCCACTGGAGGTCGAGCCCACAAGCTAGGCATATGCCCGTGGCAGAATCGAACCCAGGACCCTTCAGTCCACAGGCCGATGCTCTATCCACTGAGCCAAACCAACTAGGGCAATTGAGACATATTTATGTAACAAAAAGAATTCAGATAATTTAATTTTATTTTTATCACTAGAGGCCCAATGCATGAAATCAGTGCAAGAGTAGGTCTTCCTTCACCCAGCTGCTGGCACCAGCTTCCCTTTGGCACCCGGGACCCGGGCTTCCCTCACAGCCCTGGCTTCGTCCAGTCTAATTTGCATATTATGCTTTTATTATTATAGATTATTGCCTTGTTTGACAAAAATCACATTTTGATGTTACATAAGTCATAGCTGTAATTATGAGGCTGCTTGAGTTTCTTGGCTTTTCACCTTTGTCTCAGTCTTCTCAGGCATGGTGAAAGAAGCCCTGAGGCTAAGGCAGGAATGCAGTTTCCTTGCTGTCTCACCTTTCTTCTAGCATATCTCCCAGCTCAAGACTTCCCTGTGAAGGGCAAGATTTTATACTTCTTGAGCCAAAGCTGAAATGATTTAAAGACTTTTTAAAATTAAAAAAGCCAAGAAATTAAGAAAAGTAAACTCATTTCATCACAGAAGTTAAACTTTTGAAAGTGCATTTATGTCCCACTCATTGGTGGATGTGAAATCCTATATAATAAAAGCCTAATATGCAAATTGTCCAATGGGGAGTTTGGGAGTTCGCTATGACATGTGCTGACCACCAGGGGGTGGCACGGAACATGGTGGGCATCAGCGATGCAGTGCTGGCAGCGGGCAGCAGTAGAGGTGCTGCTGGCCCCGATGGGCCCCGACGATAGAACTGTGGCAGGATGGTGGAGCGGGTGAGCGGGCGGCGCCAGGCCCTGCAGATGGTGACCAGCAGTGGCAGCTGGGGGTGGGGCCGCTGCCCGGCTCCCAGACAC
This sequence comes from Myotis nattereri, assembly GCF_964212035.1. Lineage (NCBI taxonomy): Eukaryota > Metazoa > Chordata > Mammalia > Chiroptera > Vespertilionidae > Myotis > Myotis nattereri. The sequence goes on along the minus strand of NC_138079.1, from coordinate 88,089,071 downwards.
TGAGGGAGCCAGGGCGGGGGGGCCTGGCCCCGATTGATCGCCCCACAAGTGCGATGGTGGAGCAAGTGAGGGGGCAATGCCAGGCCAAGGCAGGGTGCTAGGCAGGGCTGCAGGGCTGTGAGGCTGGGAGCATGAGCTGGGGCCCGATTCCCATAAGCCACCCCTAAGGGCCCCACCCATGCACGAATTCATGCACTGGGCCTCTAGTATTTAAAAAAAACTCCAAGTTACAGTAATCAGAGAGTATGTCTAGTAGTATTTTGTGTTCAAATATCATTATAGTGGAGATCCATTTTCAGGATAGATCAGTTCTGAAAGTATCTCTTCACCAAAAGGAACTACATTTAACATTGATTTGCCATAGGAGGCCGGGTATAGGGCTCTCAGATTTCAGGAAGAGAGAGAGGGAGCCAAGGTGAAGTCTGACAGCAAAGGTATGCATTAAAGAAGTAGTGCCCTGACTGGTTTTTGTTTCAGTTCTTGGTCAGGGTATATGCCTGGGTTGCAGGCTCAGTCCCTGGTGGAGAGTAAGCAGGGAATGGCCAATCAATGTTCTGCTCTTGCATCAGTGTTTCTCTCCTTCTCCCTTCCTCTCTCTCTCAAAAAAAAAAAATCTTTCAAAAAAAGTAGTGACTAATTAATTACAACTGGTAAATGCTTCTATCAAAGTTTAGTTTTGCAACCAGAAAAAAAACCAACCTGTATATTCCACAGAGTACTAAGGGTTCCAAAACAAAGCAGTTTATCTCAGGATAAGTGAAAAACAACAATATGGGATTTTTAGAAGAGGTTCAGAAAATTTTGGACAATCTCAGAAAAGAAGTATCTGAATTAAACCAGACCACAGTTGGCCAAGGATTTTCCCCAATTCTTCATAAATAGGAACTATAAATTAGAAGTCTATTATATATTCCTTAGAGTCATAAACTATTATACTTATGCTAATTTACAGTAAACCATGTTATTCTTGTGTGAATTCATTCTCAGATTGTCCTTTGTTCTCTTCAAAATGTTCCAAGTTAAGGAGTGAACCCTAAATATTGGTGCTCCAAGTAGGGAAGCCAAAGGAGAAGTACCCGTTCGAAAACCTTTTATTATGACTTATTTCTGTCCATTTCACATATATTAGTTCATTTGGACCATCCAACCAGGTGTTATTGCCCTTCTGTTATGAAAAGAGAACCTTGCCTGGCTGGTGTGCTCAGTGGTTAGAGCGTCGGCCCGCGCACCATAGCGTCACAGGTTCAATTCCCAGTCAAGGTTATGTACCTGGCTTGCAGGTTCAATCCCCCCTGTGAGAGGCAACCAACCGATGTTACATCTCTCTCTCTCTCAAAATCAATGAGGAAAAAAAATTCTCAGATGAGAATTAACAAATAAAAAACTTGTAAGAAATAAAACTTTTTAAAAAGTAATTCATAAGGCTAGACATGTAAATGATTTATTACTCAGGGTTTCTTGACTGGAATGTCACTCAAATCTGAGTCATCTTACTCCTAAACCAGTAGATACAAACAGTGCCTAGACGAGTGTTTTATAATATCTGGAAACATTTAATAAATATATCAGAACACTAATTTGATAAGATTTATGTACCCCTATGTTCATTGCAGCATTACTTACAATAACCAGGATATGGAAGCAACGTAAGTGCCCATCAATAGACAGCTTGATAAAGAAGATGTGGCATGTACATACAATGGAATATTACTCTGCCATAAAAAAATAATGAAATCTTACCATTTGGGACATGGATGCAACCAGAGAGTATTATGCTAAGTGAACTAAGTCAGACAGAGAAAGACAAATGCCATATGATTTCACTTACATGGCAAATCTAAAGAACAAATAAATGAACAAACAAAACAGAAACAAACTCATGGATATAGAGAACGAACAGGGTTGCCAGGCGGGAGGAGGGTTGAGGGGCTGGGTAGAAAAGGTGAGAGGATTAAGAAGTACAAATTGGTAGTTACAAAATAGTCATAGGGATGTCAAGTACAGCACAGAGAATATAGTCAATAATATTATAATAACTATGTATGGTGCCATGTAGGGGGCAGGCAGGAGGCAGGCAATCAATATTTCACTCTAGGGGGGAGGCTGGGGGTTAGTGGGGGGAATGAGGACACATTTGTAACACCTTAACTAATAAAAAAAAATTTCACTCTCACATTGATGTTTCTCTCTCACTTTCCCTTCCTCTCTCTGTAAAAATCAATTAAAAATCTTTAAAAAAAAATGAATTGTAGTTAGATGTAAAGAAGGAGTACTCACTGGTTACGTTGAGAGCGAAGGTAGAGCTGAAGTTACAGAGCTATTACAAAAATGGGAAGATTAACAAATTGGGATAGATTTAAATCGAGAGCCTGACGCAGCTGGAACACTAAGAGTTTATTGTATTAATTTGGATATAAGGCAGTGATTTCTTAATATGGAGAAGCAGGACCACAGATCTCTTTGAGACTTTAGTGAAAGCCATAGACTGTATCCTCACGGAGACCTGTACGTATATACATATAACATTTTGTGGAATTCAGGAGCCCTTCCTTTATACCAAAAGATATATAATGTCTAGTTGACTTACTTTTACTAATGCTAATATTAATTAGAGGTTCAAGAGGCATTATCCGCTCTCTTTATCATCTTTTACCCAATAGTTTTGTTAACCGTAAATATTATCCATTATTTTATCAGTGGTTGCAAAAAAAAGTTATTTTTCAATTCTGTCATCCCTTATGTATCAATTATTTTGTTACTCAGACATGTACTATGTATCATATTTCAGGATATAGTGATTCTTTCCTTTTATTTATTGAACTATTGACTTGGTCCTCTAGAATCTCCAAAAGTAACCAACAAGGTTTCCTTTTTTCTTTTTTTTAGGCTCTACTTTTTTTATATATATATTTTATTGATTTTTTACAGAGAGGAAGGGAGAGAGATAGTTAGAAACATCGATGAGAGAGAAACATCGATCAGCTGCCTCCTGCACATCTCCCACTGGGGATGTGCCCGCAACCAAGGTACATGCCCTTGACCGGAATCGAACCCGGGACCCCTCAGTCCGCAGGCCGACGCTCTATCCACTGAGCCAAACCGGTTTTGGCTAGGCTTTACTTTTAAGTACCATTTTTGAACTCATGGATTTTTATGTAGTTTACGTTTTTCAATCCATTGCAATTATTATTCTTTTTAGGCTCACATAATCTCATCCTCATTCAATGAGAACTCCCTTCAGGTTGACTTTCGACCTGATCCCATTTATCTCTGGTAGCTCCCTTGATTTCTGACCCAAGGAGATGTCCCAAGTCTAATTCATACACTTCTGCTTTAGATATTTCTCAAGGATCCTTGGTTCCTTTTAGAAAGGAATGGTTTATAGATACCACAATCTGGGTGCTTGGCATACCAATTGCTACTAGGTTGTCATTGCTTCTAGGCTTTTTAGGAAGGAATTTAAAAAAAAAAAATATGAATTCATAATGTATTTCCAATTCAAATTTAAGATTACATTTTGCTTAATTGTATTATTATGGACTGAATTGTGTTCCCCCAAAATTCATATATGTTGTGGTGGTATTTAGAGATAAGACCTTTGGAAAGTAATTAGGGTTAAATGAGGTCATAAGGGTGGGGCCCTAATCCAATGAGATTGGTGTCCATATAAAAGAAGAGGAGACACCAGCATCAGGCGCTCTCTCTCTCCATTCAGCCTCCAATCTCTTCAGCCTTTATTCTGTCTCCCACAGTCCTACCAGAATGGTCTTGAAAGCTAGCAAAACTATTCATATTTTCCAAAGGCTCCCCATTACTTAGATGAAAAAGTGAGGTCCTTGATGAGAAATGCCTCCTGGAGTAGAAGGCTGTCTTTGTCCAGCTTCAATCCCTGCCACTCTTTCCCTCCATATTCTGGCAGTCCCAGACTCCTGCTTATCCTACTACAATTCCCTCACACCCCAGCCCCTGTGTTCATGCTCTCCTTTAAGCCTTGGGTGCCCTCCCTACATCCCATGTCCCTCTCCTCTCAGGTTCTGCTCCTCTGGCCAGGGGTTATGTATTGATCAAGTCTCCTCTCTACAAAGTTAGGCACTCCTTTCTCAAAGCTCTCATTATTCCTGCTTGTTTTATAATTCTTTCTTTACTCACCTGTCCCTACTAGACTGTGGATGTTCTAAGAGTGGGGGTCTCCTTTGGTTCATTTTTTCTCTCTTGTCTCGTGTCTAGCACAGAATCTGAGAATAAGGTTTCCATAAATGTTTGCTAAAGAAGAAATGGGTGTCAGACAGACCAATATACGAATAAATGATTTCCCCAGCCTTCCATCAGGTGTTGCTAAGATGTTTCAGTGATCAAAGACAATTGACCACATCCATATCATGGCCCTCAAATTGTGCTGGTAGCCTATTGTTTTCTGTTCCTCTTAGTAACTCCCAAACAGGAGCCTAATACATTCCCAGATTTCCCTCTCTCTGAAAAGGAATCATCACGTAGCATGCTCATGGCCCATCTAACCCCTTTAAAATTTGCAAGTATATACGCACCCACACCGGACTTCTACCCATCTCCCACATATTGAGAAACAACAACTAAAATCTTTAAAAAATACTAAAGTTTATCTTAAAAGCGGCTGTGGGGGCAGAAATTCTTAAGTACTTAAGTCTCAGCATTTAGCAGCGTCTCATGTTTCAGTATTCGATGAATCAGTGGAGTTCCTTTGATTTCGAAGGCCTTGTCCAACGCTCGAGAGGGAGCTTAATGTTAGAAGAGGAAACCGAACCGAAGAGAAGACCCGCTACGCCCCCAGCGACGCTCGGCCCGCGGCTCCCTTAAGGCGTGTGGGGTGGGCGGAGTCCTGCCTTTAACCCCGCCCAGAGCCGAGGAGACCTGCGACCAATGAGAGGGGCGGCCCGAGGCGGAGCGACCTGCGTGCGGCGTGACGCAACCACGTCCGACCGGCTCTCCGCGGGTCGCGCGCTAGGACTTGAGGGTGTGGAGGTGAGAGCGGGCCGCGCACCGCAGCTGCAGGGGTGGGATCGGGGTCCCGGGCGCTCCCGGGGGGAAGTCCTCGGGACTGTCCACCGGAGCGGAGGGGTCGCCCGCCCCCAGCCTTCCCCGGGCCGAGTGGGCTGTGCTCAGTATGACCTGGCTGATGCGGACGCAGCCCTGAGTCCAGGTCTCCGTCACCGCCAGGGCACCCCTGCCGCTCCACCGGGGCCTTGCGCGCCGCGAGGAGCCCGCGGGGTGGAAAGAAATGAGGGACGGCAGTAAAGGCCAGCGTTTGTGCGCGTTGAGCCCCTCGGAGCGCTCCTGTGAATAGGCCCTGTTGTTATTCCCATTTTGCAAAGGTGGGAACTGAGGCTTAGAGGAGTTAAACTTGCAGTGTTGTCAACTGTACAGATGGAGGTTGGGTAATTAAGGAGATAGGGAATCGTGTGAGCATCTCTAAAGTGGCGATCCCAGAAGGCCAACAAAAGCCGTTTTTGAACTTGGGCAGTTCTAGTGACAAAATGCATTTAGTGAGTCATAACCCCCCCTCCGCCCCCCGAACATTCAGCGTTGAATTTTGTTTTCCAGGTGACCAGAGCCACCTGAAATGTCAATAGTTCGTTCGTCTGTCCATGCCAAATGGATCGTGGGGAAAGTGATTGGGACAGCAATGCAGAAAACCGCTAAAGTGAGAGTGACCAGGCTGGTTCTGGATCCCTATTTATTAAAGGTGAGAAACAGCCCTGTTTTCCGTTGGCGTTGATAAATCACCCACACATCCTGGGTTCAGAGCAGAAAAACACTTCTCTATCAGTGAACACACATGGAGCACCTGCTGCATGCCCGGTACTGGGCTGGTTTAACAAAGTGAATTATTCGCGGTGTGTACGCACATTCTGAGCACACAGAGAGCTCATTTCAGTTCAGTCTGGTGAGCACTGCAGTCTTTCTGTGTGCAATGGGCTGTGGGAGCAGGAAGCAGGACACCTTCATTCCCAGGTTGCTGAAGGAGCGCATCCTCGATTTAGAGACATTTGAGCTGAATCTCAAAAAGGATTTTATCCAGAGGACCAGGTTGGGGGCAGTCATTCTGGCCACAGTGAGTAGTAGTTTGTGGAAGTTCTTTTAGCCATGAGAGGGTAGGACATTCTACAGGAACAGCGGGTATTTGGGCAAGGGTGAGCCCAGAGTTTGGCACTAAGTAGGCACAATTGAATGGGTACAAGAACAACCAGAGCTGGACCATGAAGAGGCTTTTATGTTGTATTTTGGATTTCATCCTATAAGCAAAGGAAAGACAGACTTGGAGATGGGTAAGTATGAGGATTGGAGGTAAGGAAGTGGGTAAGGAGGCTATTGAGAAAGTCCAGGATGGAAACGATAAGGACCGGAACAGTCAGTCCTTGGAGCAGCGGGGAAAAGTAGATTTCAGAAAGGACAGAGCCCTTGCTTTGTTAGATGTGTAAGGGAGGGAGTGGGAAATGTCAAGGATGTTCTGCAGTCAAGATGGCAGAAATGCCAGTTGTTATCTGGGATCAAACACGGGAGTGAGCTGAAAAGTGATGGCATGATTATTGACCTTAAACTCAGAAGACTTTAGTTTGAATACTGACCTGACTCTGTCGTTTACTAGCTGTGCACATTACTTAGCCTCCCTGAGCCTGTTTTTCTCATCTGTAAGTGGGAGTACCTGCTGTGGAGGGGCTGCCTGGAGGAATAGATGATTCTAGTTACCCATGGTTTGTTTACAACACGTTGGGCTAGACATGGAGCTAAGTGCTTTATGTATATTACTAGAGGCCCGATGCACGAAAATTCATGCAAGAGCAGGCCTTCCTTCCTCCAGCTGCCGGCACCGGCTTCCCTCCGGCACCCGGGACCCGGGCTGCTTCCCTCCTCCTGCCGCCCACAGGCACCCGGGACCCCGGCTGGCTTCCCTCCAGCTCTGGCTTCGTCAGGAAGGACGTCCGGAAGACATCCGGTCTAATTAGCATATTACCCTTTTATTATTATAGAAGATGCTTAATTCTCTTGGTATCTTTAGAGGTGCAAATATTAGAGCCTCGTTTTATGGTGGAAAAAGCCGAGCTTGGGGTTAAGTGATTTGTCCTCAGTTACACAGCTAGTGGTGGCAGTAGCATGTTTATGGACTGGAGAGAAGAATTTAAGTAGTGTCAAGAAGGATGGTAATCGATAGAGCAAGAGTACTGAGGAGAATACACTGGAGAGCTTGGGGACAGGATCATCTCTGGAAAAGTCATTGCTGTTTTCCAGAAGTTAAGCAGCTAATTTTTGTATTGGAAACTGCCTTAAATATGTTATCTTCACCCCCCTGCCCCCCAAGTCCCAGCTTTTTTTCTGTGCATTGCTTTTTCATATTCTGTACTGCATTGCCAGATCACAGATGGGAACTGCTCATTTGTTCTTCTCTCAACAGTATTTTAATAAACGAAAAACCTACTTTGCTCACGATGCTCTTCAGCAGTGCACAGTTGGGGACATTGTGCTTCTCAAAGCTTTGCCTGTTCCACGAACGAAACATGTGAAACATGAGCTGGCTGAGATCGTTTTCAAAGTTGGACAAGTCATAGATCCAGTGTCCGGAAAACCTTGTGCAGGAACTGCCTACCTGGAGAGTCCAATCAGTTTGGAAACCAGCCATCTAACCAAAACTCCGGAAGAACGCAGTACCTCTTCAGAACAGTGAAGGAGGATTAGGAAAACCAGCCAGAGGGAACGGTTTATAAGTTTGCTTTATGGAAAAGAAATTTTTCTAAGTTTCGTCACAAACTGATCAGTTTTTCTTCTGGTATTTATGAAATAGCTAAAAGTAAATGAATAAAGCGTTTGTTATAATTTTCCAAAAAGGTTTATGGTCATGTTTCAAATTTCCTTTTCAGTGAACAGGCTTTCCTGTTACACTAAATGTGTCTAGCAATCTGCTGCATTATTTTTTAAGCTCACTGTTTTAGATGTGTGTGTGTGTTTGTTTTTTTTCATTCAAAGGAATCTTGAATTTATTTTAGAACCTTTATTTGGAGAGAAGAAACCTTTTTAATACCATAAACAGGTAAGATCACATTAAGCGAAGGTTTTTGATGGTGTATGTTCAAAATTAATTTTTTTCTGATTTAACCAATTCCAAACAGAAATAATCAACATGTTTGGGGCCCTAGCTGGTTTGGCTCGGTGGATAGAGTGTCGGCTTGTGGACTAAAGGGTCCCGGGTTCGATTCTGGACAAGGGCACATGCCCAGGTTGTGGGCTTGATTCCCAGTCAGGGGTGTGCAGGAGGCAGCCAATTGATGATTCTCTTTCATCATTGATGTTTCTATCTCTCTCTACCTCTCCCTTCCTCTCTGAAATCAATAAAAATATATTTTTTAAAAAAGAAAGAAAATCAGTTAAATAAAATGGACATTGATGAATTTAAAACAAAGATTTAAAAAATAAAAAATAATAGTAAACATGCTTGGGGTCAGACTATCTCAGATTAAAATCCATATTAATAAGAATGTTGAGCCAAAACCGGTTTGGCTCAGTGGATAGAGCGTCGGCCTGCGGACTGAAAGGTCCCAGGTTCGATTCCGGTCAAGGGCATGTACCTGGGTTGCGGGCACATCCCCAGTGGGAGATGTGCAGGAGGCAGCTGATCGATGTTTCTCTCTCATCGATGTTTCTAACTTTCTATCTCTCTCCCTTCCTCTCTGTGAAAAATCAATAAAATATATTTAAAAAAAAAAAAAAAGAATGTTGATATGTAGAAAATAAAACCTAAAAGTTCTGTGTTACTTTTTTTAGTACTGTATCCTAGGCAGCATTAAATAGGAAGTTCTTAAAACCTGATACATTGATGAAGTTGTAGTACTTCTCACACGTGCATTTGAATTGGAAAGTTTCAGAGTTTTGTTGCTGTCCATTAATTATGATCATTTAAATTTTGACCTGAAGAAACAGAGTCGAGTTCAGTTTTCTGGCTCCTAGGCAGAGATTTGGATCATATTTCAACCTCAACTAATATGTGTATTATACAAGCACAGGGTTTCAACAGTGACCACAGGCACCCCCCCCCCCCCACCCCTCCACCTCCACCCCCCACCAGGACTCTTCATGGCAAACAAGCACATTGGTGGGAAGGAATTAGAGTAATTTCCCAAAAGAGATGAGGTGGTGCTCGAACTGAATGTTAAAGGAAGAGTCTCCAGGCCTGTAGACGAGGGGTGTGGGAAGGGCATTTGAGGCAGAGGGAACAGTATCAAGTCCTCAAAGTATGAGAGGCTTGAGCCATAACCAGAGGATGGCTGGGACATTTTGAACAAGGGCGGAAATCAGATAGATAAATAGGCAGTAATTATCCTCTAACTGGTACTAGGGTATTTAACATTTGTAAAAAGAGTGATAGAACTAGATTCACGTTTCAATACAAGAAATAACATCAGTGTAGAGAATAAACTGGAAGGGGAAAGATCAGAGGCAGGAAGACTGGCCTGCTCAAAGACTGGTCCTAAGACGTAAACTGAGTTGGGCAGGGAAGATGAAAAGAGGTCGGATAGATGATGCTGCAAAGCAGAACTCTCAGGGCTTGGCACCAAGGAGGGTAAGTAAAAGGGAAGCGTTTAATGCTGTCTAGGTCTCCGGCAGGTGGGGCTATGAGGTAGCAGCTATCCTGGAAGGGACAGGACACCTGTCTAAGCCATCACTAAAAGCTCAAATATTTTTAAATGTTTACATATACTCTATCATTTTTATCTTTTAAGATAATTTTTTAAAAATATATTTTATTGATTTTTTACAGAGAGGAAGGGAGAGGGATAGAGAGTTAGAAACATCGATGAGAGAGAAACATCGACCAGCTGCCTCCTGCACATCTCCCACTGGGGATGTGCCCGCAACCCAGGTACATGCCCTCAACCGGAATCGAACCTGGGACCCTTCAGTCCGCAAGCCGACGCTCTATCCACTGAGCCAAACCGGTTAGGGCTTAAGATAATTTTTTAAATTGTGGTGTAAAAAGTATGCTTTAGGAATATGACCCATATTTAGTCTATGGTGTTGAATAACCTGTCACACACCTGTGAAATAAGAGTCCTCCCCCAGGAGAAAGCATTGGGTTAATGGAACTACAAAATGGAGCCCTGGCTGGTTTGGCTGAATGGATAGAGCGTCTGCCTTCAAACTGAAGGCTCCGGGTTCAATTCCGGTCCAGGGCACATACCTCAGTTGCAGGCTTAATCCCTGGCCTTCGTCAGGGTGCTTGCAGAAGGCAACCAATTGATGTGTCTCACATCAAGGTTTCTCTCCCCCTCCCTTCCACTCTGTAAAAATCAATGGAAAAATATCCTGGGGTGAGGATTAACAAAAGAACAAAAAAATAATTGGAGAAAAATGCAGAATGAGTGGCCTAACGCTAAATAACACAAAAGCAAGATCAGCAAAGAAATTTCTACCAAGTTTACAATTCAGGAAAATAGATTTGAAAGCATTTGTCTCCTGGAATGGAGCTGAGAATTGGAGACACGTGTGAGAAAGTTACCAGGGCATATTAATACTACTGCCTTGAGGCCCTGTCTTCCGCTGTGCAGGACTGGGACCTGTCCTTTCTGTCCTGGGGATAGGTCACTTCGGCCTCTCCTGTGGACCTAGTCAGTCTCTGTAGCCTCACTGAGCACAAGCCAGTTGGGATCAGGAACTCTAAGCCACACAACCTCTATCCAGCCTCCTGCCCCAGTGTCCCTTGGCCTCCTTTACACTGGCCTTTAAGCGACAGATGCATCTCCCTGGTCGGGGCAAATCCTTGTTGCCACTCCTCCATGCACAGGACCTATCTCTCTCTCCTGGCTGCCTCCCTGCCAGATGAAGTTGTTCAGACATTGCCCCGGTCAGAAAACTGTACCACTCGAGAGACAATGTACCACTTCTCGGCCTCCAATATTGCCAACTTCAGAGAATCCCTCAGTCCGCAAGCCCAATTTCTGGCCCCACCCCTTCTACCGAGACCTGCCTGGATCGCAGAGACCTCCCAGCTACCTAGTCCGAAGGGCATTCCTCTCTGGGCCTCTACAGATTCACACTGGCCTTGAAATGTTGCCTTTAATGGGTGGGCCTCTGCTGCTCCTTGCTTCTCCCCCCTTCTCTCACTGTCCAACTCCCTTTCTGCCCCCATTGTCTTAGTTGCAGTTGTCATGGTTACATGTGTGGCTCTTTTATCTCATAGCCGGATGCACTTTCCCCAAACAGTGCCATCCTGACTCACGCCTTTGTTTAAGTTGCTTCTTCTGCTGCTGGGAAATGTCCTCCCTTCCTCCCCTGGTCAGCTCCTCTTCCTCTGCCTGTGGCGTCAGCTCCGGAGCGTCTGCCTCCCACTCCGCAGCCACTGCCGGCTGCACGTTCTCTCTGCCTGGCTCCCTTCGCATCTTGCGACCCTGCCCATTTCAACACCTGACACACTTGACCCAATCACGTCCCATCCTGCCCCACTGGGCTGGGATGGCTTGAGGGCAAGGATGGAGCCAGAGCCCACCCATCGCTGCTGAAATGAGCCCAACAGTGTGCTAGTTCCGAGCCTATGAGAACTTGAATATGTTTCCATCAGAATGCTTTTATTGGAGCTGTATGCAGGTGTTTGCTTTTGTTTGTTTATGTGGAAAAGGCAATATGTATTTACACGGCACAAAATTTCAAAGGTATGCGGGGAGAAGCCTGCCTCCCAGCTCTGTCCCCCAGGTCCTGGAGTCCCAGCAACCCTGCCAGCCTTTTCCTTCCAGCCTTGCCCATGGTCCTGTGCGCACTCCTTTCGCAGGAGATCGCTGGTTCTTCTCGGGCTTCTGGCTCCTTTCTCGTGGCCGCCGGGCTTCCCCGCGCCAGGACGCACTGCGCACCGGGCCGCCGCGGCGCGCGCCTGCGCCCCCTGGCGGCCGTGCCCCGCGCAGCAGCAGCCGCGCGCCCCGCCCCAGCCGCCGCGGGCCTAGCCGAGGGAGGGGTCGCGGAGGCGGCCGCGGCGTCAGCGGCGGCCCGAGCGGTGGGAGCCACGGCGCCGGAGCAACATGGCGGCGCGAGTGCTGCACGCCCGCGGAGCGGCCTCCGCCGGCGGCCTCCTACAGCGGGCGGCCCCCTGCAGCCTCCTGCCCGGGCTCCGGTGAGCAGCGCCGCCCTTTCGGGGAGGGGCCGCCGCGGGGCGGAGGGCGCGGGGTCCCCGGCGCGGGTCTCCACCCCGGCCCGGCCACGCTCCCGCGGGGCAGTGCGGCCGGGGCGGCGGGGCCGGAGGCCGAGGTCAGCGGGGTCGGGGTGGGCGGGCGCCTCTTTGGGGTCCGAGCGCCTTCCCCTCGGGCTCAAGGTCACGGCGGGGACGGCGCTCGGCGCCAAGGCCACGTACGCCCGCTGTGCGAGCCCGGCCAGCGGCACCTTAACCCGGCGCGACCCGGAGCGGCGGCCGGACGGTGGGCGCGCGGCCGAGGCTGCAGGCCCTGCAGGCGGCCAGCCGGGGCCCGCCGGGCGCGCTGGGAGCGGCTCGCCCGCGCGGAGCCGCGATGTCTGCAGCTGCAGACACCACTTACCGCTCCGGCCGTGAGCGCTGCGCCCCCGTGGGAGGGGAGGGCAGGGCAGGAGGAGGCCTCAGTCCTGGGAACGGTGTGACTTGCATTTAAAGTCGTGCATCAAAAAGTATTTACCATGATCCGCACTAGGTAGGCGTCGGGTTCATGTTTTAACTTTTTGTCTAACCTCGTTGGATTCAGTTCGGTTTTCTGAATCCAGCACTTTGACATAATTCATGTCCCATTTTTTCACATTAAAAAAAAAAAAAGCCTGTACTAACTTACACTAAAGTAGGTTTACTTTCTCGTTTTCTTTGCATTGCATAATTTAAATGGCATGTTTTCATTTGTTGGCTTTTAATTAAATAAGGAGCCTCTAGAAGATACAGTTGAATAAGGAGCCTCTAGAAAATACAGTTGGCACCTACAAATGAAGAAGCGAAGAAACTACCTGTTTGTTAAACTCTTGCTTTATGTGATTTATTCCATTAAATCCCAGTAGCAATCTTAAGAAGTAAGTAATAGGATCTGCATTTTAGAGATGAGATCGGACCTCAAAGGGTGTGAGACACACCTAGAAAAGGCATTTTCTAGCCTGAACCCAAGTTTGTCTGGCTTCAGGCCCAGCACCCTTCCTAGGACTGATGCTCAACTTGTATTTCCAAATTTGATGTTTCCAAGTTAACAAATCAGCCTCCTTTTATATTTTTTGAAAATATGTTTTATTTATTTATTTTTTTGAAATATATTTTATTGATTTTTTACAGAGAGGAAGGGAGAGGGATAGAGAGTCAGAAACATCAATAAGAGAGAAACATCGATCAGCTGCCTCCTGCACACCCCCTACTGGGGATGTGCCTGCAACCAAGGTACATGCCCTTGACCGGAATCAAACCTGGGACCCTTCAGTCTGCAGGCCGATGCTCTATCCACTGAGCCAAACCAGTTAGGGCTTGAAAATATGTTTTTAGAGCAAGAGGAAGGGAGAGGGATAGAAACATCAATGATGAGAGTCATCTACCAGCTGCTTCCTGCATGCCCCCCACTGGGGATCAGGCTCACAACCCAGACCTGTACCACGACCTCCTGGTTCATATGTGGAAGCTCAACCACTGAACCACGCCAGCCGGGCAACCTCCTTTTATTTTTGTTCTGTTATTGAGCATCTACTTCGTGTCTTACTTTTTTCACACAGGTGATACGAGCCCATGAAATTCATATTTTCTTTCAGCTGAGGCTGAAGATATTTACTCAACATGTTTACCCACAGCGCCCAAGGTCACAAAGCCAGGAAACTGGAGAACTGGTCCTGGGTCTGCCCAGTACCCTGACTTCCTGCTGGGGCCACATGCTCTTGAGCCTGGAGTCCTTATCTCTGTCCAACCTGTTGGCTTTCTGATTGCTCTCTCAGGTCCCCTGTCCTCTTTGACTACTCCCTGGGCTCTCCTCTGCCTTAACTGTACATGTTCTTTAGGACTCAGTCCCAGTTAATGATCTGATTCCATCAAATACTGAATGTATATGATGTCTTTGAAGCCCTAGGGAACTGAGCGTAATAGCCTTGGTCACAACCTCAGGAGGCCATAGACTTACAGATCTGCTGTGAGAGAAAACCGGGGAACCGACCACACGAGGTCATGGAAGGCCTCTTCAAGAAGATGGTGTTAAGCCTGGCCAGTGTGGATCAGAGATTGAGCATCAACCTATGAACTAGGAGGTCACAGCTCCATCTCCAGTGGGGGGCATGCAGGAATGATTTTGTTTCATCATTAATGTTTCTATCTCTCTCCCTCTCCCTTCCTCTCTGAAATCAATAAAAGTACACGTATTTTATTTTATTTTTTTATTTTTTTTTTAAATATATTTTATTGATTTTTTACAGAGAGGAAGGGAGAGAGATAGAGAGTTAGAAACATCAATGAGAGAGAAACATCGATCAGCTGCCTCCTGCACATCTCCTACTGGGGATGTGCCCGCAACCCAGGTACATGCCCTTGACCGGAATCGAACCCGGGACCTTTCAGTCCGCAGGCCGATGCTCTATCCAGGCGAGTATACGTATTTTAAAAAGATGATGTTAAGCTGAGATCTAAAGAGTCAGTGTGCATGAAAGTCTTGAGCGGGAAGGAGTCAGGCATGCTGGGAAACGCCAGTAAAGTCTAGGAGGCTGGAGCACAGGAGTGAAGGGAAGACTGGCTAGAGGGCAAGTGACAAGGAGCAGGGGCCAGGTCATTCCAGGCCTTGCAAACCGTCTTAGAGAGCTTGGGCTTTATTCTGGAAGCTGTGGGAAACATTTGAAGGTATAAATTCTAGTGTGTCATGATCTGATCCTCAGTTTTTAAAAGATCAGTCTGACTATGGAAAGGGTACAGAATCAAGGGCAACGGCCAACTGAGTGGACGCTTGTGCCATTTACTGAGTTATTTGTTCCATTGGTATGTAAGTGCCCACCATATGCTGGGTGCTATTATTGTAAACAGTGAATAAGGCACACAAGGTTCCCGCCATCTTGCTAGTAAGTCAGAAAGGGAGGAACAGGTGTGGGGTGGGGAGCAGTTTAAGATGGCTGGAATTCAGATGGGAAGGCCAAGTAGGCAAGCAGTTGGCCTAAACCAGCGGTTCTCAACCTGTGGGTCGCGACCATCAGAAAACACATATAGCATATCAGATATTTACATTACGATTCATAACAGCAAAATTACAGTTATGAAGTAGCAACGAAAATAATTTTATGGTTGGGGGTCACCACAACATGAGGAACTGTATTAAAGGGTCGCAGCATTAGGAAGGTTGAGAACCACTGGCCTAAACCTATATGACTCTAACCTATCTGACTCCTTAAAGGAGATGTCTGGGCTACAGGAAACACTGGGGAGTTGTCGGCATACAGGAATACTAAATGTTGATAGAGACACGGGTTTCAGTATACTGCTTTGTATTTGATTGAAAATTTTCATAACAATTTTTAAGTCATACGAATGAATGCTATTACTTTGAGAGATTATGGATAGAGAAAGGGCTGAGAAACAGCCTGGGATTTGACAACATTTACAGGCCGGATGGAGGAAGAAGAGGCGGGCACGGGAGACAAAGGGAGCAGCCAGTGAGGTCATTGTTATGTGACAGTGCCCAGAGGGGTAATTTCGAGGAAGAGTGGCCACCTGTGCCAGGTGCTGCTAAAAGGTTAAGGTGAAGAAGAAAACTGGACTTGCCAACAGGGGTACTGTGGCTGACCTTGCAGGAGCGGCTTCAAGGGGAAGGAAAAAGTCTTCCCGGAACGCTTACCGGCCAGCACTTCTTACTTAGCTCTGCTCAGGGCCAGGCCCAGAGTTCCAGCTACTTAGTGGACATGCACTCGTGCCCCACGGGTGCCTGAGATGCTTATGGACCCAGAACTAAACTCCGCTTCCTCCTGCAGAGACTGCTTGCTTCTCCTGGGTTCTCTCTCCCCAGTAATGGAACATCTTCCAGAAACCAGAAGGCCTTCCCCAAGCCCATCCCCTCCTGCTCCTTCCTTCTACCTCCAACACATCTTCACTCTCCCTTCAGAATGGCCACTCCCCTCGCTCAACTCGGCAACACACTCCCTGCCTTATTGCTGTAGTCCGTCCGCCATGTCACTGCTCAGGCTGCTTTTTACAGCTAGGATTTTTTTTTAAACTTGCTAGCATTGCACCGTGTACCAGGTAGAATCCAGCTGATGGGCAAGCACGGTGCCCAGGAGCCTAACCACCCTGCCCCCCTTGCCCTCCCGTTATCTCAGTCGCCATTCTATTCTGCCTTACTTAACTCTTTGCTATTCCAGAAACATGCCATACAGTTTCATGACTCTGTGCCCCTGGACATGTTGTTCCCTTTGACTGGAATTATCGCCTGCCTTGTCCACCTGTTTTTCTTGTCCTCCAAGACAGGGCCAGAATGTCTCCACTGAAGTCCCTTTCGCTCCTCACAGGCCTTGAGCTCCCACAGTGTGTATGTGTGAGTCTGCAGTATCCGTGATCACTCTGCCTGTTTACTGATCGTTTTTTCCCATGAGACTGAGCAGGCCAAGCATCTGGTTCACCTTTATATCCACAGAGCCCTGGCACATAATGCTTACTCTATTTAAAGTCTAGTGCTCCCATTCCAAGCACTACCCAGGCCCGCCCTTGCTTAGCTTGCAAGATCAGGTGCGTTCAGGGTGCTATGACTGTAAGGTAAAATGTGCTGCCCCACCCCACCCTCTGTGAAGTGCTGTACAGCATATGTATGTGATCTTGTAAAGACCACTGATAGAAATGTTTGTCACTGTCATTGAAGAACCTCAGCCCCACCTGCATCTTATCACCCTGACAGCTGTTGGCACAGCTGCTTCCACCCCTTCAATGATTCAGCTTGGACAGCTAGGTGACCTGGGCCCATTAGGCAGCTTTGGTCACCTGACACTCGAAAGATTTCCGAGTTTCACAATCAGTTGAAGATAATGCTGGGCCAGACTGTTTTGCAGTTAGTTGCTGCCAAAGTTCACAAGCACACGCCACTCAGGTTCTTGTGTGTCCTGTGACATTGACTTTTTTCTAGACTTACCTTTATTTTACAAAACATTTCCATATCTCTGACCTCATTTTACTCATTCTAAAGTATATACCTTTGGTCCTCGCCAGTGTGGCTCTTTGGTTGAGTGTCAGCCTATGAACCAGGAGGTCACAGTTCGATTCCCAGTCAGTGTGATTCTCTCTCATCATTGATATTTCTATCTCTCCCTCTCCCTTCCTCTCTGAAATCAATAAAAGTATATTAAAAAGCAAAATAAAGTATCTACCTTTGGTATTACTAAAATCTGGGGCAGATGCTCAGTGGGGGAGATTTGTGTTTGGGAGGTATCCCTTACTAGTAAAAATATTTTGAACTTTCTAGATCTAGGTTCATACTTTTATTTTGTCACTTCTTAGCTCAGGTCATTTAACCTGTGTGAGCCAATCTTTTAAATTCGATAATAGCTACCTTGCTAGATTGTTCTGAGGACTAAATGAGTTGACAAACTACCTCATCCAGTGCCTAGCAGCCAGTATATACTTGTCCTATCTAATAAAAGACAAAAAGGGTAATTAACCGTACCTCTGCTACGCTTCCCATTGGCTTATCAGGGCAATATGCAAATTAACTGCCAACCAAGATGGCGGCCAGCAGCCACGCAGCTGAAGCGAACATGAGGCTTGTTTGCTCCAGTGATGGAGGAAGCCAAGGTTCCCCGCCTGCCGCGGCCCAGCTCTGAGCTCCAAAAGCAACAATGTTTCAATTATAGAAGCTAAACAAACCCTAGATACCTGCTTTCAGCCAGCTGAGGCCTCAGAGCTGGGAGGCCAGTGACGGCAACAGAGTTTCAATTTATAGAAGGTAAATAAATCCCAGAATAAAAAAAAGAAAAGAAAAGGAAAAAAGGAGAGGCTGGGAGCTTCAGTCCTGGCCAGCCTGAAAACGGCCCTCAACCCCTCACCCAGACTGGCCAGGCACCCCAGTGGGGGCCCCCACCCTGAAGGGGGTGTGACCAGCTGCAAACAGCCATCAGCCCCTCACCCAGGCTGGCCAGGCATCCAAACGGGACCCCCACCCTGATCCGGGACACCCTTCAAGGCAAACCAGCCGGCCCCCACCTGTGCACCAGGCCTCTATCCTATATAGTAAAAGGGTAATATGCAAACTGACCCTAACAGCAGAAGGACTGGGAATGACTGGTCACTATGACACACACTGACCACCAGGGGGCAGACGCTCAATGCAGGAGCTGCCCTGTGGTGGTCAGTCGCTCCCACATGGGGAAGCTCTGCTCAGCCACAAGCCAGGCTGATAGCTGCCAGTACAGCAGTGGTGGTGGGAGCCTCTCCTGCCTCCTCAGCAGTGCTAAGGATGTCTGACTGCAGCTTAGGTCTGCTCCCCACTGGATGTCCCCCCAAGGGCTGCCGGGCTGCCAGAGGGATGTCTGATTGCCATCTTAGGCCCAATCCCCCGGGGAGCAGGCCTAAGCCAGCAGGTGGTCATCCCCCAAGGTGTCCCAGACTGCGAGAAGGCACAGGCCGGGCTGAGGAACCCCTCCCCCTGAGTGCATAAATTTTTGTGCACCGGGCCTCTAGTTAACTTATAATACCCATAGGTTCTAAAGAGGAGGGAAAAAATTACTTTGGGAAATTTCCTAATGCTGATACTTTTAGAAACTTTCATTGAACTCCTTTCTTAATTGTTCATAATTGTTATTCATAGGTTCTTACAATTTATTTACAAGACAAAAAAATAAACAATTTCTGTTTAGTGAACTTAAAATCTAAAATAAAAAGCAAGAATTATACAAAGTCCCATTAACAAACCTTAAAACGTTCTACTTTGTAACTCACTAATTTTATATACTTGCCATTTTGCTTCCTGATATTATGCAAACACTCCAAAATGTGGTGTGTTTAAGAGGCTAAACAAATTGACAAAACATTTTTATTTTTATTGAAATAAATTTAAGCATGACTCATTTGGTGAATTGCCTTCTTCAGAATGAGTTTATTTATATAATCAACCAGTGAATTGAAAACAGAAACAAACACCATATGTTTTAGGTTTTGCTAAAGGGCTAATTGTTGTTATATATAATTTATCTTTTTATTTTAAAAGTTTGTTTTAACACTTTCTTAATTCTCTGGAATTTTACATATGGTAAAAGCAAGATAGAAGAATTGTAAATATCTTTTCACAAATGTCATTTAAGATTACATATTGTTCTCCTTTGCACTTGTAAGAAAAATTGCATAATTGGTGTTAACTTATTTTGCTTGTTTACTATCAGCTTGCAGCTTTTTAATCTTTGAAGGATTTGAAAAAGTATTTTTATATTTCTTGATCATTATAGAAAATGTTGATAATTTTATATTTACATATTTTAGTTTCTGTATTTGTAAGCTTACGTCATTCAAAGGTCTTTTTATCTGGTTTCTAGCTATTTGTGATAATATCCTATGAATTCGTTTTAAATTAAAAGAATCTCTTATGGGGAGAAAATTGCTTGTAATGTTTGTTCATTAAAGCAGCAACTCAGTTTTTTTCTAGCATTGTCACTTACTAGCAGTTCACTTTGTGTATTTATGATACTGTTCAGTGCCTGCTTTTTCCACATAATTTCTCTCAGAGATATGTGCATGTAGATCTGGCTCATTCTTTTTAATGATTTCATTCTGTTCTGATTTGGGATATTCCCTAATTCATTTGACCAGTCCCTGTTAATGAATATCCAAATTGCCGGTATCAGGAGCAAACTGGAAAAAGGGCAATAATGAACGTTTTTGTGCATTCATCTTGATCTACTTACCTAACTATAGCTGCCTGTAGGACATAACTACAAGTGCTATTATTGGGCCAAAAGGCCTATATAGTTTCAATTTTTTTTTAAATATGTTTTTTTATTGACTTCAGAGTGGAAGGGAAAGGGAGAGAGAGTTAGAAACATCAATGAGAGAGAATCATTGATCAGCTGCCTCCTGCATGCCCCCCACTGGGGATCAAGCTCACAACCCAGGCATGTGCCCTTGACCACAATCGAACCCAGGACCCTCTAGTCTGTTCTATCCACTGAGTCAAACTAGACAGGGCCACAGTTTTAATTTTGATAAGATAATGTCACACTGCCCTCTGGGGGCATTACAATGATTTGTAATTCCACTTGGAAGAGTATGGAAGTAGGCACTTAAAAAGAAACTCGGAGACACAGACAACAAAATGAACGGTGGTTACCAGAGGGGCAGTGGGTGGGAGGGAGGATGAAGAAACCAGACTTTGGGGTGATGAGCAAACAATAGAGTACACAAATGTCAAATTATAGTCTTGTATACCTGCAAATTATATAATGTTACTAGAGGGCCCGGTGCATGACATTCGTGCACTGGGGAGGCGGGGTGTCCCTCAGACTGGGCCAAAAGGGGCCCTCTTGCAGTCCGGGACCCCTCGGGGGATGTCCGCCTGCCGGCTTAGGCCCAGGTTGCGGGTTCAATCCCCAGTGTGGGGTGTGCAGGAGGGAGCCGATCAATTATTCTCTCTCATCATTGATGTTTCTATCTCTCCCCTCTACCTTCCTCTCTGAAATCAATAAAAGTATATATTTTTAAAAAATTGCTTTATAGCCTGACTGGCATGGCTCAGTGGTAGAACATTAACCTATGAACCAGGAGGTCCCAGATTGATTCCCAGTCACGGCACATACCCCGGTTACAGGCTCAACCTCCAGTTTGCGGTGTGCAGGAGGCAGCCAATCAATGAGTCTCTCTCATCATTGATATTTTTCTCTTTCTCCCTCTCTGAAAGCAATAAAAAACATTTTTTTAAAAAATTGCTTTACAGGAGGGAAAACAACATAGTGGAAATTGCAAAGATAAGCATGAGAACTCTGTGAGGAGAGCCACAAGTTACTGCCTTACACTTTATTCCTGCTGTTTAGAACTACATGATGGAAAAGCGGGCGTTTTGTGGTATCCCAGGCTCTAGAGCAGTGCTTAGAATAGGTGCTCAAGGCATGCTTCCTGAATGGATCGGTGAATTTATGGAAACAGTGTGTCATGTGACACTACCTAGAGACACTGAAATCTTGGTACCTCCGGTGAAACTCAAATTTTTGTATTTATTATTCCATAGGGGGTTGGCGTCTTCCAGTCAGAGACCTCGAGAAGACAGCTGGTTAAAATCCTTATTTGTCCGGAAGGTTGATCCAAGAAAAGATGCTCACTCTAATCTCCTAGCCAAAAGGGAAACAAGCAGTCTATACAAAATACAGTGTGAGTGATAGGTCTGCTATCTTCACAGTTGACTTTTCTCCCTTTGTTCATAAGTTCATCGTGGAATTTTCTTTTGTTTCAGTTCACAATGTTAAACCGGAATGCCTAGAAGCATACAACAAAATTTGGTGTGTATACCAAACTATCGTTTACTTGGGGAAAATAATGATTTTAATATTTGTTAGTTCAGTCAGCACTTGATAGCAGAGTGAGATCTTTGTTCCATTTTCTTAAAGCTGAACGCTCAGAGGCTTCTTAAATTGAGCTCTGTGTGGGATTACAAAGGGCATTTTGTAAGCACTCAGACAGTAAATCATCACATAAGCTACAAACCTTAGGATGTTACTAGACTCAGGGTTGGAAGGAACCTTACAAGGTTGTCTATTCCATCACCTCATCCAGTGCTTGAGTCCTTTCCGCACACCTTCCTGCCTGCCTGTGCCTAGATACATTCATACATTCCGTCTCTGGGCAGCTCTGAGTGTTAGGAGTTAGAACTTGTGTCCCTGCGACTTCCATTGTTTCCCATTTTACTTCTCAGTAAAACTGTCCCGTTTGCACGTAGCTGCCATTTCTTCCCACATCTTGCATTCACCAGGATGCAAGTCCCTTCAGCAGGTTCTCATGATTTGTGACCCATATGTACTTACAGAACTTGTAAACTTTTAGACTAAAGAGAAAAGTAAGTGTATCAGTTCTTAATTAAATTAATTGAAATAGTATTTTAATGAGCAAATATAATTTAAAAGCTTTTTTTTTTTTTTTTACTTTTAAAATCTGCTACTTTCATAAGGAAAGAATGATTCTGTCACCAGAATCAGCAAAATTTTCAGAAGCAAAAACCTATTGTTTTATTTTTGGATGTGGTTTGTGAAATAACATTAGTAAAGAATTTCTTACTGCAGCACAATTTTCTTTGTTAAAAAATGCCCTTCAAAAAGGCAGACACTTATTTTCTAAATCTTTTCTCGTAAAATGAAATTATTTCTCTGTGCTGATGTTTCCTTGAGTTACCTTCCCTGTCCTGTTTTTATTCATCTCCTGTCTCAGATTTCTGTCTGTTTATAATTCCATTTGGATGTCTTGCTCTTCCTTCAAACTCAACAGATAGAATCACCTTGCGCTTTCAACATCGCTGTGTGTGTCAATCACCATGGTTTTATTTAACCCTTTCCTTAGTTGTTTGTGATTAGTTAGTTACTAAAGGCTGTGTGTTCTCCATTTGACATGTATTTGAGTTCTCTGCTTTTTCCTTCTCCATCTCTCTTTCCCAGCCTGTTGAGCCCCATTTCCAACTACCTCCTTTCTGACTCCTTCCTGGACTTGTAGCTGTATCTGTACTTCCACCTCAACCTGTAATCCAGTGTGCAAAACTTTGTCAACTTGATCTGCTTGAGTTCTGTTTTCTCCTTCCTCTTGTTCTTTTTCTCCTTTCTCTGAAGCTTCAGCAGCTCCTTGTTTGCAGTACTTAGAGACTTAACTCTTGCCTGGTTTGTTGGGGCCCCAACAATGAGGTTCTTTCCAGCCTATCCAGTTCTGGGTGTAGGTATGCCGGGGTCCAACCCCAGCGGGTCCAGGGGTCCCCAAAGGTGTGGACGGAGTCGGCGAAGAAGGAATGACACGGAGACAGCGTTCAGTTGATCAGCAGCCTAGCTGGGATCTCTAGCCAAGTTCTGGTCAGGATCTCCAGTGAAGTTCTGGTTAGGATCTCCAGCCAGGTTCTGTGTCCATGTTGTCTTGCTAGGTTCTCCAGCCAGGTTCTCCAGGTTCTCCAGCCAGGTTCTGTAGCCATGTTCCCTCGCTAGGTTCTCCAGCCAGGTTCTGTCCAGGTTCTCCAGCCAGGTTCAGTCACCAGGTTCTAGTCAGGTTCTCTTGCCAATTTCTGTAGTCAGGTTCAGTCCAGGATCTTTTGCCATGTTCTCTCCAGCGAAGTTCTTCTGTCTCTAGAGAACGTTCTGTGTAGGTTCTGTGCCAATTTCTGTCTCTCTCCGTTCTGTCTTCTTACATCTGTATTTATACCAGTTGATTCAATCCTATCAATCTCTATTTCAAAGGTTAGGGCGTTTCTTATCTCCATTCCAGGGAGTAAAGATTATGTAGCTTAAGCATGATTGTTTGTAGTTAAAGTGATTAATTACCCACCTGGCACTTAGTTAAGAGGTTTTATTCCCTCCCTAACTTCAGGGGAAAATCCCTACCTGGGGAAACAACCTTTCTCAGAGACCTTGGTTAAAACACATAGTGCCAAGAAGGTGAGCAAACATATTAAGAACAGTATGCCATATATGCCAGGTCCCTTGAAATAGCAAGCATGGACCGGCTCCCGGCATAGGTATTAACTACCTTACAACCTCCAGGTAAGGCCAGGGCTTCCAAAAACAGGTTGGGGGCTTCCCACAAAGAGGGTTGCCTGCAAATCCATGGATGACTTTGTATTGGTGAAAACCTACGCCCCACTGGCAGTCCCCTTCCTGGACCCACCTGGGTCATTTGTACAGGCTTCCTCCTACACTGGCTCCAGTTCAGGGTTATTTACTTCCTGCTCATGCCATACGACCAAAAGGAAGCCCCTTTCATTTCCCTAACAATCCCAGCCCTGATTCCCATTAATCTCTTGGTTCTGAACATAAGTCTATATGAGTCAGTACAGTGACCACACCATGTGTATTTTTAGAAGGGTGGCATTTACTTTTATGGGTGTTTAGTTAGACATAGACCATTCTAACCTTTTCTCTGTTGACTGTTAGTATACACCAGTGATGGCGAACCTTTTGAGCTCGGCGTGTCAGCATTTTGAAAAACCCTAACTTAACTCTGGTGCCGTGTCACATATAGAAATTTTTTGATATTTGCAACCATAGTAAAACAAAGACTTATATTTTTGATATTTATTTTATATATTTAAATGCCATTTAACAAAGAAAAGTAAAAAAAAATGAGTTCACGTGTCACCTCTGACACGCATGTCATAGGTTCGCCATCACTGGTATACACCCTATCCTGGTGCCCCAGCTCTAGTGGTGACTATTAGTTTACTATCACTCAGTGTCGGCAAATAATTTGAACTGGTTCCAATTCTGATCCTTGATGTCTTTTTGTATCCATTGTTGAACCTCTATTATACTTTTTATCATAATTTTTCTATTCAAAAAAAGAAAGGCTTAGCTTTTCTCTTGGCATGGCATAGTTATGTCTCCTTTGCCTTTCCCTGTAAATTAGAATCTGCACTATAGGAAGGTTTCTATAGAACCAAGCTCTGATACCTCTGTTCAGGTAATACGTTGCCATGACCTGGCGTGGCTTTGCCTCTGCTCTCTGCAGTCAATGCTAATGGAATGGGTAGTGTGTGCGGTGTGGGATTACGTGATACGCTCAGATCCCCTCAGTTGGTTGCATTGAATAGAACCTAATCATTGCTTTCTGTTGTATTTTTCATTTGGATTCTACTGTCACGAAATGTCCTTTGGAACTATTGAAGTTGTGTTGTGTTCTAGCTCTGTCTTCCTCCTTACTTACGGCCGACTTTTCTCTGCCCCGTTAGCGCTGCCTGATTGTGCTGTCTCCTCTGACTTAAACATTACTTTCTTCCCTTTCTTATTTTTCCCGTGTTCTTTTCCTACTATTTCCATTTCCCTTATTCTTCCTATCTTTGAATCAGCAAAACTTGGCTTTTATAAACATCACCATTCTTAAGTACTTCTTTCTGAAATGGCAAATGGCACCCATAGTTCCTAGAATCTTGGAACCTTTAGCTCTTTATCATTTTTATCACTATACTCAAGTTGGGGGTATCAGAAACCTAAGCTTCTGATAAGTGGGGTATCAGAGTAGAACAGAATTCAGCGAAAAGGTTAATTTTGCATGTTGTTTTATCATAAATATATTCTGAGGTCAATTATCAGAACATGGAGTAGGTGACCTTTTTCCTGTTACTGATCATGTGTTGTCCACCTGGTATAATTTTGTTGGTTGTTTAATTAGTGTTGCTATCTCTTCTCTTTAAGTCAAGAGGTGTTGCCAAAGATTCACGAAGATAAACATTACCCTTGTACTTTGGTGGGGACTTGGAACACGTGGTATGGCGAGCAGGATCAAGCTGGTAGGAAGCAGACGTCTTTGGCATAAACACTTGTTCCTTCAGCCGTTGTATAATATTTAATTTCATGCTTGTTTTTATAATCAAAGCTTTCCAAGTCTCAGTCTGGTTTTATGGTTAAAGTCATTTCTCCAGTAATTCATTGCAAAAACTTTTTTATTGTTTTAATATTTGAATCTGTTATTATAACTTTATATTGTAACTCATAGGCAACATATGGCACATTGTACTTTTGTACTGTGTTAATATTATACACATCTGGAATATTTTCAAGGTAAGAGTATCATGAAACTCTAAATGGATGTTATCTTTTAAAATATATTCCAGTCCACCTCTGGAGGTATGAAGGAGGCTATCCCGCCCTCACGGAGGTCATGAATAAACTCCGAGAAAATCAGGTAATTTTGAAAAATGTTTACATTTTTACACTAATGATATTGTGATGTTAGTACAGAATTAAATGTTTTTTGTAGTAAAAATTTTATTATTTGGACTCTCTGAAGATGTATGCAAACATAAAGTAACCAGTTATAATATTATTAAAATACAGTTTGTTTTTTTAAATTCTCACCTGAGGACATTTTTTAAAAATATATTTTTATTAATTTCAGAGAGGAAGGAAAAGGGAGGGAGAGATAGAATTATCAGTGATGAGAGAGAATCATTGATCAGCTGCCTCCTGCACGCCCCACACTGGGGATTGAGCCCACAATCTGGACATGTGCCCTGACTGGGAATCAAACTGTGACCTTTTGATTCATAGGTCGACGTTCTACCACTGAGCAACACTGGCCAAACCTGAGGACATTTTTCATTGATTTTTAGAGAGAGAGAGAGAGACAGACAGACAGACAGACAAACATTGATAGGTTTCCTCCCATATATGCCCCAACCAGGGCCGGGGATTAATTCCACAACCTAGATATGTGTCCTGACCAGGAATCAAACCTGGGACCTTTTAAAAGTATATAGAATGACGTTCCTAGCAGCTGAGCCACACCAGCCAGGGCTAAAATAGCAGTTCTCATTCTAAAAGTCAGTTGTACTTAGAAACTGAAAAGCTGGTACTTTGAAACCGGTAAGTCAACACTCTAGACACAATCAGCCTTTGGTTAACGAACACCTGCTTCAGGAACATCTAGCCACATATTCTTTACCTTGGGCTGACTTTGCTATCCTCTCCCTCCCTAACAGGTGCATGTTAGTGGAGAGAATTTTAACAGACAGACATTATTAGGAAAGAAACCCATTTGAAAAAAAAATTTTTTTATTGATTTTAGAGTGAGAGGAAGGGAGAGGGAGAGTTAGAAACATCAATTGGCTGCCTCCTGCACACCCCCTCCTGAGGATTGAGCCTGAAATCGGGCATGTGCCCTTACTAGGAATCAAACCAGCAACCTCTTGGTGTATGGGACAGTGCTCAACCACTAAACCACACCAGCTGGGCAGGAAAGACAACCTTTTGTATAGCTTCCCAGTACAAATATAAATGGCTTTTGGATTCTTTGATTTTGTTTTGTTTTGTTTTGTTTGAATTTTTATGAGTTTATCTGAGCCAAACTTGCCCGGAAGCAAGATCTCAGATACTCCCAATTCTTTGATGGTTTGTAGTCTTCATGTAACTGTTGTTATTACACTGTCACCCCCTGTTAGGAGAACCTAAAAAGTGGGAAATTGCATTTGTTTATATTGTCATTTAAATAATTAGGGTGGCCATGTAGCTTGTCATCTAAATCTGGACACTTGAGAGTGAAAGGGAATGGTAATAGTCGTTGGGCTGATTTGATAAGATGTAAACTGGGCCCTAGCCAGTTTAGCTCAGTGGATAGAGCGTTGGCCTGCGGACCAAAGGGTCCTGGGTTTGATTCCAGCCAAGGGCATGTACCTCGGTTGCGGACTCCTCTCTGGCCTGGGCCCTGGTCAGGGGCGTGCAGGAGATGCAACCAATGGATGTGTTTCTCTCACATGATGCTTCTCTCTGTCTTTCCCTCTCTCCTCCGTTCTCTCCAAAAGATCAATGGAAAAATATCCTCGGGTGAGTATTAACCAAAAAATAAAAATAAAAAAAGATGTAAACTGGGACTGTCTCAGGACATTGGGACCCTATTTGTAATAGTATTCTATTATAGGAGGAATGCAACTGTTACTAACGCGGGCTTATGTATAAATACTAGATGATTTCATGAGCACATTTTTTCACTCAAAGGAATTTTTGCATTTCCGGAAGGCAAGAAGCAACATGCTTCTTTCCAGGAAGAATCAGCTGCTATTAGAATTCAGTTTCTGGAATGAGCCTGTTCCACGGCCAGGACCTAATATATATGAACTCAGGTCTTACCAGCTTCGAGTAAGTACTGAAATATGAGCTAACTGTGCCTCATGAGTACCCTTAATGCTGATAAAAACATTGAGTGTACATTCTGTGATTTGTTTGGCATTATATTTTGGCTCGTTGTCACCCCTATCTAGTCCTCTTTTTTTTTTAATCTTCGTAGTTTCTCATTCCTTCTCTTCTGCTAAGCTCTTTTGTCTTTTCTAATCTTATACATAATATTTATTATTTGACATTATATAGCATTTCTATTTTTAAGAGGAAAGACCTAAAATGCAGCACTAGGTACATTATTTAGCATCTAATATAATTGAGCTAAAGCAACTAATAAATGTGTGACTATTGAATAAATTGATTCATTAATTTATTAGATTAAAGATTATAAGATTAAAAGGGAATAAATAATATTTTGTAAGACTTTCTAGATGTTCGTCCACTAAATGACTACTAGCAAGAAAACCCAGATAGCACCATTGTTCAACACTCACCATTATACTGGAAATTCAACGTGATATCCTTATTAAGTTTACTTAAATAGAATTTTTTTAAAGCTTTCAAAATAAAGTCTGAATGAATACCTACCAACAGTTTAATAATTAAGTACATCTGGAGGATGGGCCTAGGCATGGTTTTGATAACAACCATAACTGAATGACTTATGGTAGGTTTATAGTTGTAGGTGAAACAGTTTATTCTTGTGTTGTTATGTGTTAATTACTGTATTATTTCCCATACAAACAACTGTAAACGTACTTTTGCCCCACCCAGTATGTTGTCTTCTTATATGAAGCCATAGACTGTTTTATTTCCACTAGAGGATAAGTATGAACACAGTGAATAATAATATTTTGTTGCTTTTTTTTTTTATTATTGATTTTTTACAGAGAGGAAGGGAGAGGGATAGAGAGTTAAAAACATCGATGAGAGAGAAACATCGATCAGCTGCCTCCTGCACACTCCCCACTGGGGATGTGCCCGCAACCAAGGTACATGCCCTTGACCGGAATCGAACCTGGGACCCTTGAGTCCGCAGGCCGGCGCTCTATCCGCTGAGCCAAACCGGTCAGGGCTATTTTGTTGCATTTTTTAATTTGTTACATCTCACATGATTAAAAATTAATTTTTAAGTTAGTTTTCTCATTTGTTATATTACACTTTTATTCTACATTTCTTCATTAGAGGACTAATAAACCAAAATTCAAATCTCTTTTCAGCCAGGAACTATGATTGAATGGGGCAATTACTGGTGAGTATATTACCAAATGGTGAGTTTGTAAGTCTTAGTAATAGATTATATTAGGCCATCATGTTAAGTCTAGGGATAAATTCTGGGGATAATGCTGTGATTTGATACTAGACTATTGTGTTGTTTGACATTTTTATTATGAAATTTTTCAAACATATACAAAACTAGGGAGAATAATCCATGGATTCCCCTCTTTCCATATCCATTACTTAGCTTCAATAATTATCAACACATGGCCAGTCTTGATTGGAGAGGGGCACACAAGGGATCTTTTTGCGCAATTGGATTGTATTGATGGCTGCACAAGCCTGTAAATTTATTTTAAAAACATGGATTGTACACTTATGTGAATTTTATGGTATGTAAAATATACCTTGATAAAGCTACCAATGACATACCTCACTAAAGAGAATTTATACACAAATCCAAGGCTGACTCAAAGTGAGGAAACTGATTAATGTAACACATACAATGAGGCTGGAATTAGGTGCCCAAAACCTGCTCTGGCCTCTGCACCCGCAACACCTGCTTCCATGCCGTTGTTAGAGCATTTATCACACCCCAGCAGCGCCTTCAGTTTCCAGTTCTACAGCTGCTTGCAACGTGTGGCACATCCTGAGTGGTAAGTGTTGAATGGATGGCAAAAGACTAGTGGTCACATAAGAAAAGAAAGTCTGTTGCAGTTGCCATATTGTAGACAAGCTCTGTGCCTTAGTGGAAAGATTACAGTATATTCATGCAGTGGGATTCTATACAGTGGTTAAAGTAAACCTGATCTGTACCTGTTAGCAGAGCCATCTTGGAAACACCACATTGAGGAGAGAGTTAAAAATATGTACAACATGATGTCTTTTATGTAAATTTTAAAAAGATTTAACAAAAAAGTTATATAAACAAGATATTTAACAAGAGCTATATAAAAAGATATAACTATTGTTCATAGATACATACATATAAAGTAGAAATATAAAACCATAGACAACAAGACTCATATTCAAGAGCGAGAACTACTTCCAAAGAGTAGTGACTGATGGGGGAGGAAGACGGGGTTGGCGATGAGGAGGATTAAAAGAGAGCTACAATGCAAAAAGAGCTGAAGCAAATACAATAAAACGTAGTGTTCATGTTTTAAAAATCTAGGTGACTAGAATGGTTGAAATCCTATCTAATAAAACCCTAATATGCAAATTGACCAAACGACAAATGACACACACTGACCACCATGGGGCAGACACTCAACGCAGGAGCTGCCCCCTGGTGGTTAGTGCACTCCCATAGGGGAAGCACCACTTAGCCAGAAGCCAGGCTCACAGCTGGCAAGCGCAGTGGCGGTGGCAGGAGCCTCTCCTGCCTCTGCGTCAGCGCTAAGCCATCAGTCAGACATTCCCCGAGGGCTCCCGGACTGTGATAGGGCGCAGGCCGGGCTGAGAGATACCCCCCGACCCTCCTCCAGTGCACAAATTTCATGCACCGGTCCTCTAGTATTTCATAATTGAAAAATTTTAAATCATCTTAATTCATATTCAGAAGTCACTTGATAAAATTTGACACATTTTATTAGAGATGCTAATTCCTAATTTTAAAAAAGCACTAAAATTAGGAATAAAGAACATTTTATTTAAATCAGGGTTTGGCCGAAACCGGTTTGGCTCAGTGGATAGAGCGTTGGCCTGCGGACTGAAAGGTCCCAGGTTCGATTCCGGTCAAGGGCATGTACCCGGGTTGCGGGCACATCCCTAGTGGGGGATGTGCAGGAGGCAGCTGATCGATGTTTCTCTCTCATCGATCTTTCTAACTCTCTCTATCTCTCCCTCCCTTCCTCTCTGTAAAAAATCAATAAAATATATTTTAAAAAAATAAAATAAATAAATAAATCAGGGTTTGGCACAAACTTGTCTGTAAAGGACCAGATAATAAATACGATAGGCTTTGTGGACCTTGCTATGTTGGTCACTGCTCCTTAGCTCTGCTGTCTAATGCGAAAGCAACCTCGGGCAGTGTGTAAGTGAATAATGTGACTGTGTTCCAACAAACTTTATTGATGGATGCTGAAATTTGAATTTCCTACTTTCATGTGTCATGAAATAAATGTTTTTATTTGTGTGTTTTTTTTCAAGCACTTAAAAATGTGAACTCCATTCCTAGTTCCTGGGCCATAAAAACAAGCTGCATAGGGTGGGATTTAGCTCAAGGTCTGTAGTTTACTGGCCCTGATTTAAATGATAAAACTATCTCTCCATTTTAACAGCTACTTTAAACTTAATGGTGAAACACAAGAAGCATGCTCATTACCATTAAAACAAAATACTACCAACTTTCACCATTATGATCTATAGTAATAAAAGGGTAATATGCTAATTTGACTGGATCTCATTCTGGACGAAGCTGGGACTGGAGGGAAGCTTGGATCCCGGGTGCCTGCTGGCAGCCAGTGGGAAACCTGGGTCCTGAGTGCCTGCTGGCAGCCGGAGCAAAGCCCAGGTGCCTGCCAGCTGCTGGAGCGAAGTCCGGGTCCCAAGTGTCAGAGGGAAGCCGGTGCCGGCCCCTGGGGGAAGGAAGGCCTACTCTTGCACGAATTTCGTGCATCGGGCCTCTAGTTGTATAATAAAAGCATAATATGCTAATTAGACCAGACAGCCAAACAACCTTCCAGACAAAGCTGGGGCTGCGAGGGCCGAGGCCCTTGCACGAATTTTGCGCATCAGGCCTCTAGTAATTGTATGTTGTATTTGGAAATCCTGACTATTGTAATAAGAGAAGAGACAAGCCAAATATCTATATTTATAAAAGCCTAAGCCAGGGGTCCTCAAACTACGGCCCTTGGGCCATATGCAAATACAAATATTGTATTTGTTCCCGTTTTGTTTTTTTACTTCAAAATAAGATAAGGGCAGTGTGCATAGGAATTTGTTCATAGTTTTTTTTTAAACTACAGTCCGGCCCTCCAACGGTCTGAGGGACAGTGAACTGGCCCCCTGTTTAAAAAGTTTGAGGACCCCTGGCCTAAGCAACCGTTTGACCAGTAGCTATGACACGCACTGACCACCAGGGGGCAGACACTCAACGCACAGGCATGGAAACATGGAACAGACTGATGAATCTCAGAGGGAAGGATGCAGGAGGGAGGGCAGGAAGAGATTAACCAAAGATCTTATATGCATATTAGAGGCCGGTGCATGGATTCGTGCACCAATGGGGTTCCTTGGCCTGGCCTGCGGGGACCGGGCCAAAACCAGCAGTCTGACATCCCCCGAAGGGTCCTGGATTGCAAGAGGTTGCAGGCCAGGCCGAGGGACCCCACCAGTGCATGAATTTGTGCACTGGGCCTCTAGTATAATAATATAAAGCCTCAATAATTAAGAGGTATGCAAGAGTAGATTATTGGCCATTGGTCAGCTATTGACCCTTGGTTCATCTTTATCCTTAAAGGAGAACCTGTGACTTTTATTTCTTTTCAACATATATGCTCTTCTGTTACAAAATTTCTTGCATTGGACTAGATAATTTTTAAGAACTGTTCTAGCTCCAAAAAATGGTTCTATGATCTTTATTTCTAATGAGTCTTTTCTTTTAAGGTCATCAAAGGTTAAAGAATGCAAAGTTAGAAATTCCTTTATTTTGAAAACTAAGAAATATATATTTGATTATACATATGGGGGAGGAAAAAAACATTTTCCTCCCACCCTTTTAAATCCTGGCTGGACTAATAATCAAATTAACATAAGACAGATTGATAGGAGAAAATGACCAAATTTATTATGTATGTTCCATAAGAATATGAGACCCTAGGACATACCTGGCAGTTGAGGCTCTATGCCATCTTGAGCCAAGGAGAAGAGAGTGTTGTGGTTTGGGACTTCAAAGGCAGCAAGGCAATTCACATGGAGATGAAAAAGCAAACATTTGCTAAAAAAAAAAATGTTTGCTGGGCCATCTTTAGCAGTGAGACACAGAGAAGGCTTTGACCAAACAGGCCTTGCTCCCTGTCTATGGCACCTGGTCCATCTTACACAGTAGTTATCTTTGCTAATAGCTCCCTTCCTGTAGCATGTCCTCTATCTAAATTCTCTTAGGCAGTTAGGGGAAGTCTCTCATTTCCTAAAAATAACCAGTTTAAAGTAATGTCTCAAAAGTATTTTGGGGTGGCAACTCACTTTCCCTCATATACTATTACAGGCACCATTTTATTAAGGGTTTTTTTGAGGGGGGAGAGGAGCTTGTATATGTAATAATTTAGTTGTCCATAGAGTCGGATTGTTCTGGGGTTGTTGGCTTTTGTTTTTGTTTTTGTTTTTTTGTCTGTTACTAATTAAAACTTGCCCACCATGGAATCCATGAGGAAGAACTGAGATTATTCTTCAGTTATTTTGAAAACTACTTATAAAACCAGTTCAGCGTTCAATTTATATTTTGGCACATAGGTAACTATTTTAAGATGGTGATCTCCTCTTCACTACATGCTTCTGATTTTGACCAGGCTAAGGCAAGTATGTCTTCTTTGCCCACTGTAACTGAGCTGGAAAAATTCAGAATGAAATGAATAATCCTGAATGTTTATCACTGGCAATGAAGGAGCATTTCTTCCTTCTGAGTTAGAATGCACGTTAATGTGATTTGCTTAATCTCAATAATTTACCAATCAGACTTGTAATTTTTGTGAAGACATTGATCAATTAATTCTAAATGCAAAAGTTAAAGAATTTAATATCATTTGGGGGTAACCCATGGGGGCAATAGCAAGAGATCCCTCCTTCACCAGAAAAGAAACTGAAAGCATGGGGCACGTGGATGAGAGCCGAGGATTTCGACCTGATCTTGAGCCTGGCTTCCTCCCTCCCACCACAGGTTGCCCTTACTCTAACCCCTACCCCCTGACCCTTTGGTGATGTTCTAATTCAGTTGCTATGAAGTTTGCCTCCAGGAAGGGAATTCACGAATCAATTCAACTGAAAATCATCCCTAGAGGGTTATGTCTCACTATACGTATTAGATTGGCATGCTTGCTCATATGCCTCCAGCTCTTCACAGTGAATTAGAATAAACCCATCTTCCCAAGTCCTGCCAACTCTGGGACCACGATGAAAATCCCAGGTAGTGTTGATATAAATTTTTTCAGCTTTGATTCTAGAAAACTGCTTTTGGAAAAATATATACATTTCAAAATATTTTTAGGATTTCAAATGCATCACTAAATATAAAAATAAAGTACCTGGAGCAGATACGAAAGAAGGTGTTTGAAGAGCTGATACCTTTTGCAATAGGAAGTCTTAAGGAAAGTCAAAGACAGATGCCAATTGTCAACCAATTTAATCACAATTTCATGTTATACGAATAGAGACAACGTATTCCATACTTTCCCTCCACACATAATATACAGTGAATGCCATTTGATACTCATTTTCCTAATGGTTTGCTCTGGTAAGAAGAAATACCCAGCAGAAGCTTCAGTTTTGATCCTGACGCTGTGTGGCCAAGAAGTCCCACCCTCATGGTCCTGTGTGCTTCCCGAAAGGTTGCAAATCGCCTTTATAGTTCAGAGAGCTCCCGTGATTCTCCGAGTCACTGTCTCCGCTGCTGTGAAGGTGTGCTTGCTTCATCTCAACCCGTTCTCCCTGTGGCATCTCGGGTGTCTTCATACCCAGGTTTCCCTCACTTTCAGCGAGTTTTACAAGAAGCCATTCTTAAGTTCACTGGTCCTATCCTCTGCCACCTTTCTTGACTTTATGTGAAGAATCAGCATGCCCTAATCAGTTTGGCTCAGTGGATAGAGCGTTGGCCTGTGGACTGAAGGGTCCCAGGTTCGATTCCGGTCAAGGGCATGTACCTTGGTTGCGGGCACATCCCCAGAAGAGTGTGTGCAGGAGGCAGCTGATCGATGTTTCTCTCTCATCGATGTTTCTAACTCTCTATCCCTCTCCTTTCCTCTCTGTAAAAAATAAATAAAATATGTTTAAAAAAAAAAAAGAATCAGCAGTGCAACCACATACCCTCATGTTTTTATTTTAATAGTCATAAATGTTTACCCACAAAAATGGCTGGTATAGCTATAAAAAGGTACGTTTACATGTTACATATATTAAAATAACTTTCGATTGCATCTGATAATTTTTTTAAAAAATTATTCTTATTCTGAAAAACTTGTTCCGAGTATGGAGGAAATTTACTGATTCTTGTGACCACCCTAATTCAATGTCTGAACCTTGTTTTTTTTTCCTTGCAGGGCTCGTGCGATTCGCTTCAGACAGGACGGTGATGAAGCTGTTGGAGGATTCTTCTCTCAGATTGGACAGTTATACATGGTGCATCATCTTTGGGGTATTTATTGTTTTATTCCTTCATTTTTGTTTTACTGGGACTTCACAGTTTATTACTAAATAAAATGTACTAGGCAGTAAAGGGTATCTCAAGTCAGTCATCTGAAACTGTAGCAAATGCAAATGTCACAATGGAAGCTAAGTTCTGGGCTGTCTGGAATGAGAGGTCAGCAGCAAAAGTGTCCATAGACTTCTGGTAAACGGATCATCCAGGCGGGGATAATGGTGAAAGGAATCAGAGAGGTGAAGTCAGCAACCATGGCAGAAGCAAGATGGTAAAGCTACTGAGTGCTTCACGGCATGGTCCCTACCATCCTTTCTGGACCCTGCACCCTCTCCATTGCTGCCTCAGAGACAGCTCCCTGCACGTGAACTCACTGCCCGCCGGGGTCTTGTTCTCACTGGCCTCTTCCTTCTTCGGTATCTTTCAAGCCTGACTCAGTGTGCCCCCTCCCCCAAAGTGCATGTCACTCTCCTGAGCCCCAGTGGTCACAGCTGTGGCTATCTGTGTCTGTCTCCCTGCTGGAACAGGAACATTCTGGGCACATTTGTAAATGGTTATTAAAGTTTAAAGAAATGAAAAGCCCAGCTTATTTCCAGACCATATCAATGAACTAAGGGTGAGTTTGACCTGTTTGGTCCCACCAGGTGCCACACCCCGTCTGCCTGCTGTGTTGGCTTGTCTGGGTGACAGAGGTACGGCGACCTAGTTAATGAGGGGTAAAGCAAACATGGATGACATGCCCCGAGGCAGTGAGTGGGTGAGCATAACACAGGGCGAAAATTGATAAAAGATGGCATAGTAGCTAAACTTAGGATCTAGATGGGATTGGCAGGTAACCGTGGGAAGGAAAGACTAGAACAGTGATGGAGACATGAGAAATTAGAAAAAGGGCTCAGAAAGCTACAAGTGCAGACTGGCTGAATGGTAGAATATGTACCAGGGGCCTAAGACTGGTGGTTAAGCTGAGGTAGAAAAGTAGTTTTTACATTGTGTTCCTGGAGCACCCTGCAAACCAGGGTCTGGAGAGGAGACCCCCACCCTCCCCCAACCAATCACGGCTTCGACCAGGTGCTCATCTCAGCTGTACACGCGGGGCGTCCCGGGCAGTTAGGAGACCGAAAACCCTGCACCCAGTGACAGATGCCACAGATAACCCGCATCTCCACGGAACCTCGGGGACAGCCGTGTCCCAGGGCTTTTCGCTAGCGGAGATTTGACCTCATCAGTGTAAGCGTTTTCAAATGTAGTAGGTTTCGAGACAGAACTTGAAGAAATGTGTTGTGTTCCTGCCTTTTAAGATTATATAAATCTAACCTTCATTGATTTGAGGTAGGGGTGGAGTCGTTTTTATGTTTTAAATAGTGTATGGTCTGTCCAGAGGACATAAACTGAAAAGTCAGGCTTCTTCACTTTCGTCCTCTGAGCTTGGAGAGGCCTCCGGGAGTGGCTCCTGCACATCCTCCTATCCCAGGGGTGGGCAAACTTTTTGACTCGAGGGCCACAATGGGTTCTTAAACTGGACCGGAGGGCCGGAACAAAAGCATGGATGGAGTGTTTGTGTGAACTAATATAAATTCAAAGTAAACATCATTACATAAAAGGGTACGGTCTTTTTCTTTTTTTTTAGTTTTATTCATTTCAAATGGGCCGGATCCGGCCCGTGGGCCGTAGTTTGCCCACGGCTGTCCTAGACATACTCCATACATGAGCCGCACAGGGATGTACTTGATAGGTCAGGGTCACCATGTGCTTTGACTCCCAAACGGAGGTCACTCCATGTGCACACACCATTCACTTCCATGCCCACAGCACGTCTGAATGGGAACGCCCAGGTGAAGGAGTCAGGAGTTAGACACAGGCAGGCACTACAGTGTGAGTGGCAAAGCTCTGACAGGCTGTGGCGGACACAGGACAGTGCCTTTAACTCTGTCCCATGGGGAGGATGCGAGGCTTCAGGGAGCAACAGCAGGGTGAGACGTCCACCAGGATCCGCCTCACGCAGACAGAGGCCAGGAACAACGTGGATTTCCGTGTCCAAGAGAGGCCAGACTCTACACCTGTGTCTTCTGAGGCAGTGCCCTTCTCCTCCTTGATCCCCAGTCAGTGTCCCAAATACTCACTGCCCGCTTCCTAGTTTATGCAGAAGAGTATTGAGATATGCAGAGATGAATTCTCAGTCACCTGTCTTTGAAACTCACCCTCACTTTGCCTAAAGTTGGTACTAAATTCCCAAAGTAGTCTCCGTGAAAACTGGATGAACAGCTGGGTCAATACTTAGTGGAATGTAGGGCATTCTGTTTGGTTTACGTCTTGTTTTTTCTGTGTGGTTATTGCAGCTTACAAGGACCTTCAGACAAGGGAAGATATACGGAACGCAGCATGGCATAAACATGGCTGGGAAGAATTGGTGTATTATACAGGTACTATTTTATTCTTCTCACATTATTGTTTTATTATCATTCACCTCGAAGCTAATATGTACTTTTTTAAAATAGTATATTGTTCTAGATGGTGAATTATAAGGTTGGGTGGCAAGGGAGTCAAATTTTTCTTTAATAGTTACATCACTTTTTTTCAATAAAGAAGAATATTCATTCTTTAACGTATGTAGTTGTCTGGTACAGTTTTCAGACCCTTGTATGTTGTAAATTTTACATCATTAGTTTTTTTTGCACATTTCTACATTCTCTGAAAATTTATTTTAAAAATTTTCTAAGCTTTTCCTTTCTCAACAAAATTGTGCATTCACAAAATCATTACAATTTAATACAGCAATTAAAAAGTAATTTTGAAATTTAACTTGACATTTAGACTTTCGTGTGTGTGTTTGTATTTACATGTATACCTATGATGCACGTATAACCACATACATATGTACTATGAAAGCATCGCTGCTTGATCTTTATAAGAAAAATAGGGCTAAATACAACCCGGCCTACCAATATAGGTAATAACTACCAGCCATGTTGCATGTAAGTACATTTATGCCCATGTACTGCCAAGAAAATCAAGGAGTAATTTGTTCTAGAAAATAAGTCATATAATTGTGTCTTTTGCTGCTTATTCTTACACTTTCATCAATTTTCAGAGGTGTGTTCTACTCTGCAGTGAGTTTTATAAGTACAGTGTAGGAATACAGTTAGGTGCAACATTATTTGCTTTTATATAAATTTATTTTAGTTCAAAGAACCTTTTGAGAAAACACTATTTTCCTAAGTTCCTACAAATTACACACATCTCTAGACAGAATCTGTTATAATTTTAATAACATTTTATAGGATGCTAGCTGATCTGTCATTATCTTGTATTTTCCAATATTTTATTCTGTGATTTCAAGCAGCACAACCCTGAACATTCTCAGAAACCTGTTTGTTGATGTATATTGACCATTATCTGTTCAGAAAAGAACAAGACAGTAACCTTGACCCTGTGTTCAGTTCCACTTATTCAGGAAATGGAATCCAGAATCATGATCCCACAGAAGACCTCTCCCCTCCAGTAGAGCTGCAGAGTTTAGATGTGCCTACATAAATTCATGTGACAAGTATTTGTCATAAATTAATTTTAACTGTATATCAAGTGAAAAACACTGAAGTGTAAACTGCTGTATATAGCTTATGAGAGATCCCTTTTCTTTAAAATTTATGTAAGTCTAAGAAAAGGAAACTTACAGTTTGATTGTAACAGTGCTCTGTAGTCCTCTTTGAAACACCCCTGTGTTTGTTGAATAAACCTGGTAATACTGAACCATCCTTCCCACCCTCCGGGAAAAGAGGGCCCAAATTAAAAATTTGAATCCTCTCTAAATAAGAATCTAACCATGAAAAAAATATTAATCATTTCTTTTAAAAAGCAAATCTGTCTTATAGTTACAGATTTTTAGACAAATTTCTTGTATCAGGAAGAAATACAAATTTTGTCATGTTTCTCTGGCAGTTTTTTTGAGTCTCAGACTAGGAACAAATCATGAGTAAACCCAATCTGACTGTTGTCGTTCACTCCCATTTTCAATCAGTCGGCATAGTGAACGTCATCACTAAGCTGGTCACGCTGCCAGGGTACATTGAGGCTGATTCAGTCCTTGCACAGCATGAGGTGATGTCTCTATATGAGAGGGGAAATGGCTTGAACCTGTATATCATGTGATTTTGAAATGGACACCTTGAATAGTACTAATTTTTATTTGTAATATTTTTCTATAACAAAATGAGAAGCACTTGAGAAAGGTTTTATTTTATAAACAATCATTCATGACCTCAGACATTGTCCATTCATATTCTAGTAAGGTCACAGCAGATACTTCCACAATCATGCATGAGGAGTGGTGTGTGCTGAGATTTCAGTTGGCATAAAGCTGCATACTTGTCTAGCTCTGTTTGATTTCGTTTTTTATTATAGTGTGCCAGTTTTGTGAATGTAATCATGTAAAAGTCCTCTTGAAATGAAAAATTGTCTGATCCCCAAATTAAGTAATTTATGTGTAAAATAAAGTGTGAATAAATCTCATATCAAATTTCAAACTTTTACATGTGAATGATTTTTTCCAATAACATATAAAAGTCAATAAAATTCTCTGACTTTTCACATATGACATGCTTGCGATCTTTTTTATGAACTTGTGCTGAAAATGACCCTGTCGCTCTTGAAAAATAGCTTGTCCCAGTTCAGTGGGCGAATGTGAATCTACAGAGTAAAATACAGTCAAACCTCGGTTCTCAGACACCTCCCGTTTCGAACTTGATTCTCGACCAAGTTGATCACAGAGAAAATGTCTTGCTTGTTAAACAGACCTTTCCTACGGGTACATCATCATGACAAAAAGCATCTCTCCGTTTACTGCTAAACCTCCCTTTGTTAAAATCTCAAGAAATTGTGATGTGAATATTTTTGTGGGTGTTTTTGCTCTTGTTGCTGGCTAAATGGATGATTAGCACAATTTAAAGCATAAAGAGGCCATCATCGAGTGCTAAATTTGCTAAGGGTGTGAAAGAAAGTGATCACAGACAATTAAAGAGGTAGAAAAACTGTTGAAAAGCAGTTTACTGGTGAAGCTAATTTATCAAAGTATCACTTTATTTTAGCATTTCCTACCCACTTTGTGAAATCCTTTTATTAAACCCCTGAATAGAATAAATTGTATTCTTTTGTACCACTATTAATTTTTGGGCAATATTAAAAACTTCTGATCTCATTTCCCATTCATTTAGTATAAGTCTGGCGAATATTACTTACATAAGCCAACTCATTTTTAATGGTCATTCATGTGATATCACCCTACTGCCTTTAAAAGGCCTCGTGGACCCACACTTGGCTGAACCTGCTTCTTCTCTCTTATTCTCACAACTGCCTATGAAAGATCCGTTTTCAGTTCTACATTAAACTTTTTTTCTTAAATTTATACTTTTGATTTCTGGCTGAGACATAGATGTTCAATAATATGTTTGATGAATCAATAGAAGGAATGAGAGGAAATAAAAGGAGAGAGAGAAAAGGAAGAAAGGAATAGAAAGTATGGAGACTGTCAGCTCTAATTAGAAAACAACTGGGACTCTCAGAAAGCAGGGCAGGGACTTTATTCATACACATTTTTTTAAAGAATAGTTCATTGAATTTTAGAAGAGGAAGGGAGAGAGAAACATTGATGTGAGAGCATAACATTGATCAGCTGCCTCTTGCACACCCCCAATCCCAGGATCAAACCTGCAACCTGGGCTTGTGTCCTCACTGGGAATGGAACAGGCAACCTTTCAGTGCACGGGGCAATGCCCAACCAATGAGCCACACCGGCCAGGGCTTTAGTCATACTATTTTTGATGCAAGTTCCTTAGAAATTAATATGCCTAAAGCTCAGTAAAAATTCAAAAGGAAGGCAATAAACATGGATAGAATTATGTTCAGAATTAGAAACTGAGCAGCAAAGTACTGAACAATCTTCTAACTAGTACTAAAACTTTTCCCAGAGTTCAGTGACCATTAAAAATGAAACTTGAGCCCGGCCAGCATGGCTCAGTGGTTGAGCCTTGACCTATGAACCTGTAGGTCACAGTTCAATCAGTCAGGGCACATGCCTGGGTTGCAGGCTCCAGTGTGGGGCGTGCAAGAGGCAGCCAATCAATAAGTCTCTCACATCATTGTTGTTTCTCTCCTCTTCTCTCTGAACTCAATAAAAATACATATTTTTAAAAAATGAAACGAATTTTTTGCAAAACAGGCCTTCCATTTGTTGTAACGTACCCCGCAAATCACATAAGGACGCCTCAAGAAGTCGAATTAAAGAGTCACATTTATTGCAATCCAGGACTATGAGGGGCCATTCCCAAATCTCATAGCAATAAGATGGTGGCAAAACCAGACTTATATAGGCAAAAATCACAAAGGTATTGATTACATCCCAGGGTTTGGAATGAGGCACCTGGCTCACAAAAAAGCAGATTACAGAAGCAGAATTAAGCATGTTAATTACAGTTTCGGGTCTCGGGGTCACTGAATTGAGAGAAATACATTATCTAGAGCCCTTGGGTAACCTGGGTTAAACTTAGGCATGTTATCTCAATTACAGTTTTGGGTCTCCGGATCACTGAGTTGATAGAAACACATTATCTAGAGCCCTTGGGTCTCCCGACCACTGAGTTGTCAGGACAATTTAGAGTAATTGTGCTGTCCTGGTCTCGGGACCACTGAGGCAGCTGGAACGCACCACCTGTGGCCACTAAAACAATTTTAGGGTAATTGTGGTGCTGTCCTGTTTCCCAGGTACAGAGAATGTGCTTCGATAACCAGTAAGATCACAATCAATGGGAGAGTCATTCAATCAATAAGGCCTTCAATCGAATGGGATGATTTATACAATTCAGAAAATCAAAATAATCTGTCCATTGTTAAACAAAGCAAATAGGTACCATACTTCACATTCTAGGACAGGGGTGGGCAAACTTTTTAACTCGAGGGCCACAATGGGTTCTTAAACTGGACCGGAGGGCCAGAACAAAAGCATGGATGGAGTGTTTGTGTGAACTAATATAAATTCAAAGTAAACATCATTACATAAAAGGGTACGGTCTTTTTTTTTTTTTTTTTTAGTTTTATTCATTTCAAACGGGTCGGATCCTGCCCGCAGGCCGTAGTTTGCCTATGGCTGTTCTAGGAGGTCAGATTTCATCTCTGCTGGATTAATATATATTGACACCTGTGATCACAATGTTAATTTAATAAGCTCCTGGCTTGACACTAGTGAAGCAGATAAGGAATGCTGTGGAATCATGGCCTGGGTTCCAGCTCTGAATGTGACCATTAACGGTTGTGAGCTCATTTCCCACCTGTTAAAAAGAGGACCGTGATTTCTATACTGCTGGCCTCAGGGTCATGACAGTTGCGAGAAAACAAAAACACCTTGGAAAATGTGAAATAAACAGTGTGACGGGTGGTCAGATAACGCCCCACGTTTTCTGAACCTGATCATAAAGGTCCTGAGGCAAAAGCCATGGTGTGTGCGCCATCCCTTCCTCAGGCTGACCACCAGAACCCCTGCAGCCCGGCCCCAGATCTAGCATCCTGCCCCCTGCTTTTGGGAGTGGCAGCCAGGTGGGCCTCCCGTGGGGCAAGCAGAAGCACTTGTCTCCAAGTATAAGAGAAAGAAAGCTCACAGCAGGAGTCTCACCTAAGGAGATGGGGGCGAGGAAGGGG
The DNA here is from genome assembly GCF_964212035.1 of Myotis nattereri. Taxonomy (NCBI): domain Eukaryota; kingdom Metazoa; phylum Chordata; class Mammalia; order Chiroptera; family Vespertilionidae; genus Myotis; species Myotis nattereri. The sequence goes on along the minus strand of NC_138079.1, from coordinate 88,046,092 downwards.
ATGAAGGCCACAGGGCTGCCTTGGTTTTCTAAGCAAATAAAAGTTTTGAGGGACTTGTTTCAACTTAATGCCATGACACATTCCAGTTCTTCATGTTATGACTCCCACTCCTCCCTGTTTTGTTTACATAAGCAGTGTTGATAATCAGCAAGACAGACGTGTCGCAGGATAGGAAGACACGTAATACCGCCGCCTCGTTGAGTCCCGTCCCAGTGGAGCCACATACATCACTCCCGGGAGAGCCATTCTGTAGCGGATTCCCATGAGTCAGAAAAGCATGATACCTACAATAAAGAATTTTTTTAAAAAAACTGCTTAATGTTTAGTAGGTTTGTGCATGTTATAAAACTCTTCACAATTTAATGGATAAAGAAAGAGATCTTAACAACAAAAAAAGCATGAAAGAGGTGAGCGCGGTTGTTGCTTCATTTCAAACTCACCCCTCGGACACAACAAAGAAGGAATTGTGAGAGCTGCTTTGTGCCACTGGCTGGGAGCTGGGGAGCCTGTGGGCCAGAGGAGGGGTTGTGTCGCTGCTATCAAAGGCTTCATGTGGGTATCACGATTTCTCAGCAGATCAGACTCCTCGGAGCCAAATTCAATCAATGTGCACCTTCCGTTCAGGCCTATGGATGGCAGGCTCCCGGGACCACAGCTTCGCAGGCCTCTGCCCACACCAGTGAGGACTTGCTCCAGCTCATGCACACTGGGTGTTGGCAAAGCCGAGGCAGCTGGCAGCGCCCTTCACAGACCCGGCCTGCCCGGTCCTGCCCAGAGCACAGCACTGCCTCGAGTCCAAATGCCGCCAAACGGCTTCTCGGAGAGCTGCCAGGGAGCCTTCCCAACGAGGAACGACCGGGGAACAAGCGCCTCCTTGTTGGTGATCTCATTTAAATGTTGCCAGACCTATCCCACGTCTCCCATAGAAATTCTGATGTTGAAGGAAATCTGATTCAGCCGATTTGATTATTTGGCTAAATAATTACCTGATTACTTGGCCAAATTTGATTATTTGGTTATATTATACATTTTTCAAGTAATTTCCAATATTAAACCCTTCTGGCCTCTTCTATTTAATCACAGTACCCATTGCCTGCCTCTTCCTAAATCCATCGTTTTTATCCTCACCTGAGGATATTTTTCCCATTGCTTTTCAGAGAAAGTGGAGGGAAGTAGGGAGGGAGGGAGGGAGGGAGAGAAACATCAATGTGAGAGACACATCAATTGGCTGCTTCCCACACACGCCCTGACCAGGGCTGGACATCGAACCTACAACCTTTCAGTGCGTGGGCTGACGCTTTAGCCACTGATCCACACCGGATTTTTCCTCTAGGGAGAGCATGTAATCTTATACTTTGAAAGCCATGTTCTGGAATTTCCTTTTCTTGACACTGCTCAGAATAGACATGAACCTGGCTTCCACGTCACTTGTAAGAAATGGTTCATCTGTACTCTTAGGAGAATTTCTTAATTCATTTAGGGGCAAGTGCTGACGTTCAGTTGGAATGAGTAAAACTTGTTTTCAGTTCTTTTACTTCATGTGGCTATCAAATACCCGTTCTTTAGGGTCAGAACTTTTGTTTCAGACTCCATCGTTTGTCTTAAGCCTTTGTAAACATTCCCTAAATGACCAATTCCAAGTGGTAATAAAAGTGCTTCCATCCTTCATCGCCCAGAGCTTCACTCAGCGGGTGGGGGACGGGTGGGTGAGCAGGGGCCTTGTGGTGGGAACATGCGACCAGCACCCTGCCTTGTGCTCAGAGGAGAGGGGTCTCCACTTCATCCCTAGGTTCCTTGCCTGCCTCAAGGTTGTTTCTACTCAAACACTTAAAAGTAATTGAAGTATTGGATATTGAAATACATTTGACAGGAAGAAATAAAAATTCCACAAATTCATTCTGATACATGGATAAACTTTTATTTATATATCAAAGGGAAAACTAATATTCACTTAATATTAATTTTCTAATAACTCACTGCCTAATCCACATTTTCAGTAGGGAAGGTGTTTAATTTACTCTCCACCTTTAAAAACCTTCCAATAAAATAAAGGTAGGAAAATACATAAAGAATTCAGATTATAAAACTTTCCAGGTAATTGGTGGTCATAATAATACTGAACTACAGTTTTTTAAAAAAGCGACTTTCTAAAGTTTGGAAGTACAGATAATCAGTACCAAATGTATCCATCAAGTTGTAGTAGGCCATTGTAAACAAATAGTACCAAACTGTATAACTTTTAAAAATCTGAAGTTGTGAGCTATATAAAAATTGATTATTCTTCCAGTTCTCCCAGAAGTTCTACAAAATCAGTGATGTACCATTTGGCGTTGTCCTTTACTTGTTGCCTGATCACGTTTCCTCCAAATCCAATGAAAACATCCTAAGAAGACAAAACAAGGAGCAGAGTTAAGCTTTTTAAAAAAGAAAAGAAGCCCTAACCGGTTTGGCTCAGTGGATAGAGCGTCGGTCTGCGGACTGAAAGGTCCCAGGTTCGATTCCAGTCAAGAGCATGTACCTTGGTTGCAGGCACATCCCCAGTAGGGGGTGTGCGGGAGGCAGCTGATCGATGTTTCTAACTCTCTACCCCTCTCCCTTCCTCTCTGTAAAAAATCAATAAAATATATTAAAAAAAAAAAAAAAGACTAATCAAAATTTAAAAGCAAAAACATACAGTAGCAGCCTAGGGCAGTAAGTGTCGTTCGGAAGAATAAACTGTTTGTGCAAAAAGAGATGAGCCAATGTCACTTGGTGTCCCCAGAGCTCCCTGTGAGCCCCCTGCCCGCCGAATGAGTGCACAGCCACCCCCTGCACATCGTGGGCCTCCAGAACGGATATAGACACGGATACAGACTAATTTGGAAGTACAAAATTCTCTTACTTGCTCTTTCTCTTCATTTTAATTTTCATACCATATTAAGGGGATGGAGAGGAATATAACTAGATTCTCACCATCCGGTTAAGTTTAACCTCCTCGCCCTAGCTGGTTTGGCTCAGTGGATAGAGCGTCAGCCTGTGGACTGAAGGGTCCCCGGTTTGATTCCGGTCAAGGGCACATGCCTGGGTTGTGGACTCGATCCCCAATGGGGGGTATGCGGGAGGCCGCCAATCAATGATTCTCTCTCATCGATGTTTCTATCTCTCTCTCCCTTCCCTCTCTGAAATCAATAAAAATATATTTAAAAAAAATATTTAACCTCTTCACTGAGCTTCCTGCCTCCGTGACAGTCCTTTCCATATGCCAGCACCAACTCAGCTGTCCTAACACACTGACTCATTCCTTCTCTCTCCAGAAGCTTCCTCGGGCTTCCCATGACCTAGAGGTAACACCCATGTGCCTGGGGAAGTGTGGGGTCTTCAGCGGTGGCTGAAGAGAAAGCCCACGCCTGCTGGTCCTTGCCCCCGACCAGCCCAGAACTATGCCTGATACATCCCCCTCTGCCTGCCGCCTCCCCCTCTGGGAACGTCCTCCCCTGAGCCCTGCCAGGCCCGCCTGTGCTAACCTTCCTGTAGGTCACAGGTGCCTCGGAGCAACCTTCCCAGAGCGACACCTTGCATGCGCACCACCTTCTCCTGGTTCCGTCAGGCTTTTGCAATTTTGGCAGATAATTATAAATCCTGATCTGGAAGTTATAATTTGTCATATCTCAACACGATTGGAGCTCCCTGAGAGAACACCCCATCTATGTACGTGAATCCCTCATGACACTAGCGCGGAGCTCATTACTTAGTCAACCCCAATGTAGTGGCAAATCATCTAAAAATGTGTTATCTTGAACAAATTCAAGCAATGTTATAAGGCTGCCAAAAGATCTTTAACCACTTTTCATTAATCATTTACAAAGGCAGTTCCTATTTTTAGATCTCAGGAAGTAAGGTAGTAAAAGAGCTCACTGTATTTTTGGTTCTGTTTTTCTTAAGTTAGAATGAGACGATAAAGGCAGAGTCCTATGTGAAATGGACACATTTGATATTTAGGACCCTTGCTACATAGCATCTGCTTCCTGGTGGTCTCAGAAAACATCACTAATTCAGAAGAATAAAATCCTTTAACATAGCCCTGACCAGTTTGGCTCAGTGGATAGAGCGTCGGCCTGCAGACTGAAGGATCTCAGGTTCGATTCCGGTCAGGGGCATGTGCCTTGGTTGTGGGCACATCCCTAGTGGGGAGTGTGCAGGAGGCAGCTGACCGATGTTTCTCTCTCATCGATGTTTCTAACTCTCTGTCCCTCTCCCTTCCTCTCTGTAAAAAATCAATGAAATGTATTTAAAAAAAAATCCTTTAACATAGGCATGTCGTCCAACCTCCATGAACCTCAGTTCCCAAGCAGTGAAAAGGACATAAGACTTCACCTCACAGGGCTGTTGTGAGGATTAAATGACACAGTGGATGAGGAAATAGTTTATCAATTATAAAGGAACATAAAAATGTTGCTGAGTTACAAGAGCTGTATCGTTTGTGGAATTATTGGAGGAAATAAAGCCGACTTACTTGAGTGCGCACTTGGGCTAAAAGGTGGCCATGAAGCAGGGACAGGGGTTGCTGAAAGTTTTAAAAGTTTTTAGTTCCTTATTTGCAACCTTTCTTGGATTTGCAAAAGGTCAACTGACATATTAAGATTAAATTTGTTTTGTTTATTGTTTTTTCTCTTCCAATGATATTTAATGTGTTTAACTCCCAGAAGTCCCACTGAATTCTGAATCAGCTAAAACAAAAGTCCAACCTGAGAGAATGAGAACGCTCATTACGTACAGCGGGAGGACAGGCTTCCATGTCCGTGGCGCCGTCTCCAATCATGACTATTTTCTTAAAATGAAATTTTTCCTTTAAAAGTTTAATAACTTTTCCTTTCCCGCCAGATTCAGCTGTTGGCTGCGTCTCATCAAAACCTGCATATTCACCTTAAAAGACAAATTAAAACTGTTAGAGACACACAGAATTCTATCACTAGGGTCAGCTTTTTGCATAGATGACATCCTCACTTAAAGGTCACTGAGAAAGCTAAGAATGGCCTTCAGGGAAGTGACACAGCCTGGACTTCCACACCGGTTCCTCAGAATAAGCAAGCTTTGTTTTAAATTACAAATACAAGGTTACTCCTGTATGTCACTTTATGTTACACCTTGGGTAAATTAGTTTTATCCTCTAAGCTTCTAGTGTATTAATTCTCAAACCATGTTAAGGTAGCAGATCAGCATGAAATAGTAATATGGCCAGCGTGGCTCAGGAGATCACAGTTCAATTCCCAATCAAGGCACATGCCCGGGTTGCAGACTTGAGCCTCAAAGGGGGGAGGCGGGGGGAGGGGGGAGGTGGTGTACAGGAAGCAGCAGAACAATGATTCTCTCTTATCATTGATGTTTCTCTTTCCCCCCCCCTCTGAAATCAATAGAAATATATATTTTTAAAATTTTAATAAATTAATACATAATTTCATCTCAGATAAGATTCCAACTTATATTTGATCAATTATTTCATTCTTACAGTAATTACCATACTCATTCTCTAATGATCTCTATCTATCTACCATTTGAAAGGGTTCTATTAACATATTTTAAATTGTTAAGGTTATTTGGTTTAAGAATGTCAGCCACCCCTTGACGTAACTGGAGACATCTTAAGATAATAGAAAACTAGCCGGTTTACTCAGTGTTAGAGCGTCAAGGGCATGTACCTCAGCTGCAGGCTAGATCGCTGGCGCCAGTCTGGGCGCATGTGGGAGGCAACCAATTGATGTGTCTCTCTCACATCGATGTTTCTCTCTCTCTGTCTCTCCCCTCCACTCTCTCTAAAAATCAACAGAAAAATATCCTTGTTGTGAGGATTAACAACAATAACAAAAAAGATAATAGAAAACTACAGCTGTGGCTCTATGATGGTCCTTAAAGGGGCCAGAGGCACCTCCAGAGGCAGCTACAGTGCAGTGACTTGCTAACAAGTGAACCCTCCTTCCTGAGTCTAAATTGGTTCAAATACACGAGAGCTCTCATAAAACAGATATATAATGCATAACAAAATAAGTCATGTGACTCACATGGAAATGAACAGTTTACTAAGTGCAGGCATTTGCATCCTGATAGATGACTATATGAACCTCAAAGCTAGGAGAGATGATGCCCTAAGTGTATTTTGCTGAGCAAAGGATTCCAAGGAGCAAAAGATATCAGTCGAGAGAATTCTTTATCTCAGTATTTAACCCTGATGCCTCTTCGCTTAGGTTGCATTCCAGCAGACATTACCTAGAATATTGAAAACTAAAACTGACGAGAAAGGGAAAATGTTACCATTCAAGTCTTACCATTAAAGTAGAATTTCAGCCTATTGGCAAATACATTGGTTGATGGGATATTAAGCTTTGAAGCAACATGCTCTACGATGCTCCGAAAGCCACCGGATATTAGGAAAACCTGAACATTTCGCTCTTGTAGGCGACTTACTAGCTCCCTGCAGAAAAGAAATATAAAATATCAAACACTGATTAATATAAAAGAGGAAATATAAAAAGGAATCTAAAAATCTATATATATTTTTTCTCCTGAATGAATTTGCCCAAGGTACTATCGGACAAAGTATATTGCCTGGTGAGTTAATGTCTTATATATGTTTTTCTAAATGCACTTATACATTAAAGGGTGGGACCTGACTGTCTTAGGAAACCATTCCGCAACTATATTCTGCCCTTAGACCTAGAAGCACAAGATGGAGAGGAGACTCAATCTCTCCTAGGGAGAGTGGGAAGGCAGACATGGGCAGGGTCACTCATTTAAGTGGTAAAAGAACCACATAGAAGGGAACTCAAAAGTAATGGTGAGGGGGGAACTGGAAAGGTGGTGAAGAGATTAGCCAAGGAACATATATGCACAGCCCATTGACACAGACAACAATGTGGTGATGGCCAGAGGGCGGGGCGGGGGGTGGGGGGGGAGCTGGAAGTGGGCAAAGGGCAAAGTGGGGCGGGGAAGTGGGGGACATCTATAATAGCAACAACAGTAAAAAAAAATGTTTTTAAATTAAGCTTATTATATTGTCCTCATTAAAAGAATAAATAAAGGAATGGCAAGATGCCCTCAGAAGGATGCACCCCAAAATGCAGGTGCTGATAGAGAGACAATGTACCCAGACCAGGGTTCCTCTTACCTTATGCCAGGGGTCAGGTGTGGAGGGTGCTCATTTATGAGCCTCTGCACCTGTTCCCTGGAGGGCTGGATCAGCGCTAAGCGCTCAGTGAGGGCAGCCCTGAAAGGCACTGCCCCGCCCATGGCTCGCTTTGTCCTAGGAGGAAGACCCAACAGTCAGGCCAGCCAAGTCAGCTGTTCCCCAAGTTTACATGCCTAACTGCTCCCCGCAACTCACACAGCATCCACCCATGAGTAAGGTGCTGTCCAGAGCCTCACTGCACAGCAGCCAAGCTACGATGCTATGAAAGTGAGGCCTGACAACAAACTGTGAAGGTTTGCTTGAGAATCACATAATATTTATGGGCATGTCTTATATCAAATGCAGCTGAACAGGAAATGGTCCATGACCCGGCGACTGCAGATAGCAGGAGGGTGAGAGGGGCTCTCCGCCAGGCACCCACTGAGAGACTCTGAACCAAAACTAGCTTTCCAGCCAACCACTAAGGCCACACTTTCAACCATGACATGAAGCACCGGCCACCGGAGAACCCACCCAGGTCGTCCTCTTTGGCTAGTGACGGTCATTGTTCCCCTGACCATGGGAAGAGAGTGTCTTATCCATATCTGTTTGTCAGAAGCAACTTTTTTTGCCTAAATATCTGTATAGTAAAAGTGGATGAGTAGATAGTGAACACCACCCAACTCAGCTCTAAGTGATGGAAGAAAGCGGCTCCTGCCTGTTTCATAACCAGGGAATTGTGGCTCTGAACCTGCATGTCACCCAAAAGTTCATCTCTTTTGCACCCCTTTATCCTTTCACACAGTGAATAAACACTGCCCCTACATTTCTGACACAGCATCTGCCACGCCACAGATTTTGGCCAGCTCATCAATTCCTTCTTCTCGGATGACCGTGCTGTCCACATCAAAGCACACTGCATCGGCCGAGCAGAACAGCTTCCTCAACTCTGAGTGGGACACCATCCTTAGAAGAATTTTCCTCCTATGACAAAAAAAAAAAAAAAAGATAAATATCTTTAAGGATATAAAATCTATAATAATAAAAGCATAATATGCTAACTAGACCGGACATCCTTCCAGACGTCCTTCCAGGCGAAGCCGGGGCTGCAAGGGAAGCCCCAGTCCAGGTGCCTGCCAGCGGCTGGAGGGAAGCCCAGGTCCCAGGGACCAGAGGGAAGCCGGTGCCGGCAGCCAGGGGAAGGAAGGCCTACTCTTGCACGAATTTCGAGCATTGGGCCTCTAGTATAAGCATAAAATGGCCCAATTTTGCCTACTGATGCCAAAGTACTTTGATTTGTATCAAACTCAGTACAGCCCACAAAAGCACGGACTTATTCATTTTTTTTTCTATTTATTTTTATTTTTATTAATGTCAGAGAGGAAGGGAGAGGGAAAGAGAGATAGAAACATCAATGATGAGAGAGAATCATTGATTGGCTGCCTCCTGCATGCCCCCCACTGGGGATGAAGCCCGCAACCTGGGCATATGCCCTGACCAGGAATCGAACCAGCGACCTCTTGGTTCCTGGGTCGACGCTCAACTGCTGAGCTACACCCAGCTGGGCATGGACTCATTCATTTTTTAACACAAATTAAACACCTTCTAAACATCAGGCTCTGAGGCTACAAAGATGAGCAGACCCAAAAGTCTGTTCCCAGCAACTCAGCCTAGTAAAGGTGACAATTTATAAACATATTTGATGTTCAATCAACATGCAACTGTTTCTGACATGCTAATAATAGCAATAAGGCAAGTGCTAAAATAGAAATGTACATAAGATACTATGGGCACACGAAGAAAACATTTTTTTTTTATATAGATATTTTATTGATTTTTTACAGAGAGGAAGGGAGAGAGAGAGTTAGAAACATTGATGAGAGAGAAACATCGATCAGCTGCCTCCTGCACATCTCCTACTGGGGATGTGCCCGCAACCCAGGTACATGCCCTTGACCGGAATCGAACCCGGGACCTTTCAGTCCGCAGGCCGATGCTCTATCCACTGAGCCAAACCGGTTTCGGCACAAAGAAAACATTTAATCCTACCTATGAAACAGGGCTTCCAGGAGGCACGGGCATGTGAGCTGAATCTTGAGGGGCAAGTGGCCCTCTGAGTGGGCTCTCAGAGGGCAGGGTATCACTTTGGTGTGTGCTGGGAGTAGGAAGGAGGGAGATGGAGACAGGGAGAAAGGGCAGTAATGGCGGAGGCGGGGGAAAGGCATGGCCAAAGGCATGGAGGAAGAATAACGGATAACGTGCTGAAAGCTTCCCGGCAGTGCGCAAGGAATTCAGACCAAGCGGGGCCTTGGGTCAGGCTAAGGAGTTTGGATTTTAACTTTTAGGTAATGGGAAACCTTGAAAGGCTGTACACCTCAGAAGAGAGGTCAGAGCTAAACATACAGGTGTTAGCCACCAGTGTCAAGGTGTAACTAAAGGTATGGCCTGATGACAGTCACTGGAGCGGAGAAGAGAGAGAAGAGGGCTGAGGACAGAGCCCCCCGGGAATGGAACCTTGAAGTCAGGATCCCGGGAAACAAAAGGAAAAGGAGAGGTCGCAGAAAGACACTCTGGGAGACCCCAGCATTGTAGAAGCTATGGAGGGCCGTTTCAAAAATAATTTTGAGGTTTTTTTCTTTTTAAGAAAATCATCGGACTAGAATCATGGGCGTGAACGGGGATCTTAGAGGTTGCCTGGACCAGTCTGCCCCCAAAGAGAGTAATGTTTCATGAACAAGGCCACTAGAATGATAGGAATAATCTATATTTAGAATAGACATCGGCTGGAAACAGGCTCACAGGAGATGGCCACTCACTTCCTAACTGATTTCTAACCAATGCATTTGACAGAATGACCCAGTTCAAAGTTGACCTGGAAATAAAAAGTCTTTTAAGCCAGGGGTCAGCAAACTACAGCCAGTCGGGCAGATTCAGCCTGCCACCTGTTTCTGTATGGCCTACGAAGAGTGGTTTTTTTATTTTTTTGTTAATCCTCACTCGAGGATATTTTTTCTCATTGATCTTCAGAGTGGAAGAGAGGGAGGGAAAGAGAGGGGAGAGAGAGAGGACCATCGATGTAAGAGAGGCACATCGATTGGTTGCCTCCAGCACTTGCCCTTATTGGGACTCAGGGATCAAACCTGCAACCCGGGTATGTGCCCTGGACTGGAAATGGAACCCTCAACCCTTAGGCGCACAGGCCAAAAGTTTTTTACATTTAAAATAGTTGAAAAAAATCAACAGAAGAAGACTATTTGGTGACATGTCACCTAAAGATAAAAGGCCAGAGTGAAAAGCAACAAGCATTTGAGATCAAAAGAATAGCTATTGGGGAAGCACTGATTCAGAAAAAAACGTAAATAGTGTTCTGATTAGAAGTCAAGGAGTGTTTATGAGAAAGGAAAGGGACCAATTACATCAATAGAAGGAAGGCATTTCTAGAGGTGCATATAAGCTAACATGGTGGCGCTAATTCTAAAGAATGTTGTTAATTTTCCGTCAGGTCAGCCCCTGAAGTCACAATATCTGATTTCTTGTCATTTCTGCAAACAGTTGCTGGAGGCCCAATGCTGCTTTAGGCCCAGTCCAAAGGTTATTTGGCCCAGTTTTAACATTACAAAGGCTTGAGAAGATGAGCAAGACAGTCCCTCCGAGATGACAGCTCCAACTCCATTTTAAAGTGACTCTGATTATTTCTTTTTTATAGACACATAAAAGTGACATGAAATTCAACATTCAGGATCCATAAATAAAGTGTTATTGGAATGAAGCCAATATGGCAGGAGGGGTGAGTCTGTTTCATGCCCTTTAGGCAGGTGAGACACTGAACAAAGGAGTCTGAGAAGCTTCTGGATCAGAGGAGAGTCAAAATTATTCCCTGTCGCCGGCATGGCTCAGTGGTTGAGCGCTGACCTATGAATAAGGATGTCACGGTTCGATTCCCGGTCAGGGCACATGCCCAGGTTGCGGTCTCAATCCGCAGTGTGGGGCGTGCAGGAGGCAGCCAGTCAATGATTCTCTCATCACTGATGTTTCCCTCCCTCTCCCTTCCTCTCTGAAATCAATAAAAAAATATTTTTAAAAAATGATTCCCTGTAACTAGGACTAGGGGTCCCACTTATAGTACATTTTAGGATAAAAACGAGGGAACCTGAGATTTTATGCGTACCACAGAGGTTGCAGCAGGCCCTTTTTAAAATTTAAAATTGTGAGGAGACTACTTAACTGATAGGCAAACACATAAGAACAACAACAAAAGACAAATCCGACTCACGTTCCTCCCGCGCTGGGTTCCTAGGAGACGCTCTTCTCTTCCTGCTTCTTTCCTCAGCAAAAATGCAGCATAAGGTTCTGACTACAAATTTCTTTGCGATCCGGTGAGTTCTGCAAGAGCAAAAAGCGCCTAGAAACAAAGTACAAGGAAATGAACGTCAAGGTCCAGACACACGATTAGCAAGGGGGAGACTGTCTGGCTTCACTCTCCCTCCTCCTGGGACTGTTTCCCAAGACTGCTTTCTTCGGGACACACTTGACCTCTGCCTCCTTCTAGCACCAGACAGGGGTGAAACACATTCTTCCCTGTGGCTTTGACTCTGCAAAAGCTTCAGGTGCGACAGGGAATTACCTACCCCCCGAGTCGCATGGTACAGAGGAGAGGAAAAGGGAAAGAGGACCCACTGGGAGAACAAAATGCAAACACTTTGTAGACTCTACACAACAGCCCCTGCTGCCTTCTAACTGAGGAGTCAAAGTGCTCGGCATTCCAAGAACAGTCAGAGACGCTCCGCTGCCAACCGGGGGAACAAAGCCTACCACTTGAATTACAGTCCTCCGAATTAAAACTGCAAATAGATGTGGGTAAAAGTGCAAAAGCTCTGAGGAAAACCAAAAGATAAAAAGACATGTGTAAGAACACGAGGCCAGGAAAAGCAAAGGTGAGGTTGGAAAGGAAGGGAGCCAGAATGAAAATGATTCCCAAGCTTCCAATACGGCCCTTACAGAACTCAGAAAGGGCTCAGGGTACTCAGCCTCTTGAGACTGGCTAGTAAGCCAGGACACGTGGACTAGGGAAACGGAGACATAGTTAAACTGCCAAGCAGTTTACAGCAACCTAGTAAATCGCAAAATCTTGTCTTCGGTAACCAAGGACACTTAAGAGCGAAGGGTTTAGCCCTAGCCGGTTTGGTTCAGCGGTTAGAGCTTTGGCCAGTGAAGGGTCTCGGGTTCCATTCCAGTCAAGGGCAACCAATCGATGTGTCTCTCCCATGGACGTTTTTTGTCTCTCTTGCTCCCTTCCACTCTCTCTAAAAATCAATGGAAGAAATATTCTCGGGTGATGATTAACAACAACAACAAAAGGGTAAATGGGCCGAAACCGGTTTGGCTCAGTGGATAGAGTGTCAGCCTGCGGACTGAAGGGTCCCGGGTTCGATTCCGGTCAGGGGCATGTACCTGGGTTGCGGGCACATCCCCAGTGGGAAGTGTGCAGGAGGCAGCTGATCGATGTTTCTCTCTCATCGATGTTTCTAACTCTCTATCCCTCTCCCCTCCTCTCTGTAAAAAATCAATAAAATATATTATAAAAAAAAAAAGGGGTAAATGGTTTGCATTTCTCCCCCGACAAGAGGATAAACTGCTTAAATCACCCTACTCAGGGAAATAGCAGAAATCCAATCAGTGCCATTGCCAACCACACCCAAGGACTAATGAAGTTAAGGGGGAAGAATCACCTTTTGGTGCATCAGCGTAAAGCTGATGAATATTCTATTAAGATCCTCCCCTAAGACCGCCCCTACACCCCCAGCCTTTAAAACCCCTCAACTCGAAGGTCCCAGGACAAGTGCTCTCCCTTCCAGGAACACGCCCGCACCTTTCCCTTCCCCATCTCCTTCCCCTACAGGCGTGCATCTCCTAAACTCTAAGGGACTCCAGGAGACTTGCAACCAGGAGCAATGGGCAGCTCATCTGGGCTACCCCGCTGACCCTGTCCCCAAGGCCCTCTTGTCTCTGACTTCTTCTTTTTTTTTTTAATATATTTTACTAATGTTGTGGCCCCACCCATAACAAAGAAACAGAATTTCCGGAGGATGAGGCCCAGAAATCAGGATTTTAAAAAGATTCCCAGGTGATTCTAATGTGCAGCCAAGGTTGAGAACCACTGGTCTAGATGCTATATCCATTGGGGTAAATGGGTTATTAAAGTCTTCAACTATTGTTACCAGAAAGGGACTGTGTCTGGAGCAGGTCTGCCTCAGGCCGGCCTGTAGTGTATGAGTTCTTGACTTCCTGCAGGAAAGATTCACACCACCAGTCCAGGTGATTTTGAGGGAACATTTATTAAAGCTGGGGACAGCGAAACAAGGAAGGGCCTAGGATAGAAGAAGCAACAGGCGAGGGACTGGGTGGGGAAATGAGCCTAGGCTGGGCTGCTTTGGCTCACTAAGAAGTCAGAGACGGCCGAAACCGGTTTGGCTCAGTGGATAGAGCATCGGCCTCCTGTTGTGGGTGGGGCCACAACATTAGTAACAAAGAAACAGAATTTCTGGAGGATGAGGCCCAGAAATCAGGATTTTAAAAAGATTCCCAGGTGATTCTAATGTGCAGCCAAGGTTGAGAACCACTGATCTAGACAGAAAATTAACAAGGAAATAATGGCTATAATGCCACATTAGACTCAATTGACTTAATAGACATTTATAGACTATTTCATCTCAAAACTGCAGATTACATATTTTTCTTAAATGAACATGGAATTTTCCAGGCTAGACAACATATTAGGCCATAAAACAGACCTCAATAAATTCAAGAAGACTGAAATTACATCAAGCATATTTTCTGACTACAGTGGCATGAAACTAGAAATCAACTATAGGAATAAGTCCTCAGGCGTCAGAGGGGAGGAAAAAAAGGAAGATATTTGCCAATGATACATCCGATAACGGGTTAATGTGCAAAATATATAACAAAATCATACAACTTAACACCAAAAAACAACAACAACCCAATTTTTAAAAATGGGCAAAGGGCCTGAATAGACATTTCTCCAAAGAGAACATACAGATGACCAACAGACATATGAAATGATGCTCAATGATACTAATCATTAGAAAAATGCAAATTAAAACCACAATGAGATATCACCTCACACTTGTCAGAATGGCTATCATCAATAAATCAACAAACAAGTGTTGGTGAGGATATGAAGATAAGGGAACCCTCGTGCACTGTTGGTGGGATTGCAAATTGGTGCAGCCACTAAGGAAAACAGTATGGAGGTTCCTCAAAAGATTAAAAATAGAACTACCTTATGACCCAGCAATTCCACTTCTGGGTGTTTATCCAAAGAAAACTAAAACATTAATTCGAAAAGACATGTGCACCTTTATGTTCACTGCAGCATTATTTCCAACAGCCAAGATATAGAAGCAACCTAAGTATCTATCTATAGATGAATAGATAAAAAAGACATGAGACCTATATACAATGGAAAATGACTCAACCATGAAAAAGAAAGAAACCTTGCCATTTGCAACAACATGGATGGACTTGAGGGTATTATACTAAGTGAAATAAGTCAGAGCCCTGACTGATGTGGCTGAGTGGATAGAGTGTTGGCCTGCGTACCGAAGGGTCTCAAACTCAATTCCTGGTCAAAGGCAGGTACCTGGGTTGCAGGTTTGCAGGTTTGTTTTTAATATATTTTTATTGATTTCAGAGAGGAAGGGAGAGAGAGATAGAAACAACAATGATGAGAGAGAATCATTGATTAGCTGCCTCCTGTATGCCCCTCTACTGGAGATCAAGCCGGCAACCTGGGCATGTGCCCTGACCAGGAATAAACTGTAACTTCCTGGTTCATCGGTCAACGCTCAGCCACTGAACCACAGAGGCTGGGCTGGGCTGCAGATTTGATACCCAGCCCAGGATGGGTGAGGCAGTTGGTTGATGTCTCTCTCATCAATGTTTCTCTCTCTCTCTTCTCTCTCCCCTCTCTCCCTCCCTTCCACTCTCTCTAAAAATATTCTTGGGAGAAGATTAACCAAAAAAAAAAAGGAAGAAGAATTACTAAAATAAAGTGACAATACCAAGTATTGCTGAGGACGTGGAACAATTGGAACCCATAGATTGCTGGTGGGATGTAAAATGGTAAAACCACTTTGGAAAACAGTTTGGCAGGTTCTTACAAAGTTAAACATATAATTCCCGTAAGACTCAGCAACCTCACTACTGGAGCTTTATCCAATAGAAATGAAAATGTATTTATAGCTGCTTTATTCATGATAGGAACTAGAATGTCTGTCCACCAGCAAATAAATGGATAAACGAATTGTGGTATATCCCCACAATGGAACACTACTCGGCAAGAAAAAGGAATGAATTACTGATTTCTGCTATAAAATCAATAAATATTTTTTAAAAACTATACTGACCAAAAGAAGCCAGACACAAAAGAGTGCATACAATATGATTCCACTTATATGAAACCTTAGAAAACACAAACAAATGACAGAAGTCAGGTCAGGAGGGCTAGGGATGGGGTACCTGAGTGCAAAGAGGCCCTAGGAAACGTTCAGGGGCAATGGAAGTGTTCTACTGTGGTGGTGACCAAGTATGTATAAAATTTTCACAATTCATCATAATGTACACTTAAAATGGGTGCATATTGTTGAATGAAATTAGACATCAATAAAACATTAGCTTAAAAAAATTAGGCATGTATCAAATCACTTAAAAACATAAAACATCCCAACTGCTTAGTTTCACCAACATGAAAGCGACAGGACCATGATCATCATTATAATGAAAATTTACCAGGAAGTTGTAATAAAATATAGAAATCTTGGATTTTATTATTGTCTTCCCTGATCCTCATTCCAATACCAGTCAAATATTTATTTACTTATTTTTTTAATTCAGGGTAAGAGAGTATATATTTTTTTTAATATTTAATTACTCTAAGTTTCACCACTGTTGTGTTTTTTTAATATTTTTATTGAGTTTATTTATTTCAGACAGGAAGGGAGAGGGAGAGAGAGAGAGAAACATCAGTGATGAGAGAGAATCATTGATCAGCTGCCTCCTGCAGGCCCCACACTGGGGATGAAGCCCACAACCCGGGCATATGCCCTGACCAGGAATTGAACCCATGACCTCCAGGTTCATAGGTCCATGCTCAACCACTGAGCCACGCCAGCCGGCTGAGAGTATATCTTTTTAAAAATATATATATTTTGTATTGATTTCAAAGAGGCAGGGAGAGGGAGAGATAGAAATATCAATGATGAGAGAATCATTGATTGGTTGCCTCCTGCACGCCCCGTGCTGGGGATGAGCCTGCAACCCAGGCATGTGCCCTGACCGAGAATCAACCTTGTGTGACCTTCTGGTACATAGGTCCACGCTCAACCGCTAGGCTCCGGCCAAATATTTAACCATAATGCGCAAGGCACATAAAGAAGATAGAGTAAATAAGTTTATGAATGAAATACTTATTTGTTTAACTCCCAATGTGGAGCTGTATCTCTCCAACTACAACAATGTACCTGGTAAACCAGCAACTTACTTAAAATTCTAATTCTAATGGGAAAGAAGACGGCAAAGTCAGGCACTGCAACTCTAAACTTCGGAGCTTTTTCTGATCTTGCATTGATTCCCCTGTGCAGGATTGCATCATTCATTCATGCCGTTTGGCAACAGGCAGCAGTGGGATGGAATGGAACAAGTAAAAGCTACACGAAAGTAAACGGATGAAAAGGCAGCCTTGCAATCCCATGAAATGCTTTATCTATCCCGATTAAGAGAAATAAGTGTAGGCTCACACAGGAGCTGAATGTGCACGCGGCAGGCGGGCGAATCAGAAAGCTGGGCACACGGGGTGACACACACATGCCCGAACTCACCCTGGTGCTGCCGCTGCTTCCTGGGCCGCCGCCGCCGCCTCCAGGGCTCCCGCGGCTCGAACCTTCCGACAGCAGGGGCCCCGGGCCGGCTCCCACCTTCGGTCGCGCGGTTCCGAGGCAAGTGACCGGGGGCAGACGCGCAGAGCCTTTCTTTATCAAGCAATCATTTGAAATCTGCTGATACGGCGCTGCTTTCGGGTCTGCTTTGCAAGTGCTTTATCTCAACCGAAGGCTGCCGGGCTCGGGAGAAGCCTCGGCCCGCCCCCAGGGAGGGGCTCCCAGGGCCCGCCCCTCCTTCCCCCCGGCCTCCCCGCCTGCACCCTCGACCCGCACTTCACCGCGCGCGCTTCGCCTCAGAGCCGGGGCAGCACCACCTCCACTCTGCGGAGGAGAGAAAGAGCACCCGACCTTCAGAAGCGCTCCCCCCGTCACCACCACTCGGATCAGGGTACGTGAGAGAAACGAGGGGCCTCTGCACTGACTTTGCGACTAACAAAACCCTCTTCGAGGCCTGTTTTGACGTTAAGCTCTTGTAGGAACGTAGGTCCCAAGGGAACGTTTAAAGCCACGCGTATTCATAACTAAAATGCAGGAAACCATGAATGACAAAGGGAGCCTTTGCACCCCCTTTTTTTTTTCCTTTTCATCTTTTCTTCTAAGTGTCACTTGCCCAGCTATTTACTTTTTTATGTTGACTACAATAAGGAAAGCTGATTGCCCCCTAACATTTATTTACCTTTGGATACAGCTGCTGGAGCTGGCAGTGAGGTCCCACCCTAAACACAACCCTAAGCCTGAGATGCTGCCAGTCAGCTCTGCAGGCGCCCTCCAACGTGCTCCCTCCCGCAGAAGGGATGCAATTGCTGGAGCAAGACACTTGGTCACAGATTCCCTGGCCTTTGCTACAGAACCCCTCAATGACCACAGTTCATTCAGAAACAAGAGGCCTGGTGCTCTTTGGATAGATGTGCCTTTAAGTTCAATATTCTCATAGTTCATTAAGTAAGAAAACGGTTGTATGTTTGTGGCACACCCGGTTTAATTCCTCCCAGATCTGCTGGAGATGGTTCTGAAGAAGGATGCAGAGGAGGAATTTTGATGTTTTGAAATATGAGGTAAAAGACTATACAATTAATGGGGCGGGGGGAGAGGCAAAATAAGGGAGTTTAAAATAACAATCTAATCAAGAACCTGTTTATGTTTTGTAGTAATTTAGAAACAAGTCTAATAAAGGAAACAAGATGTTAAATACCAAATATTTGTATATACTATAAGTATAAATGGCAATTAAGAGTTTATTTAAAGGAGAAAAGAATGCCAAGTACAATAAATGTGAAAGGCAGAATTCATTTCTGCAATTATTTATATTTCATGATTAATATGAAATAGAGTTCAAATAAAATATTTATACTAAGTAAAACCTGTCAACTACACTTAGTCCCTATGCCCACCTCACACCTGTATTAACATCTGTGGGCATGAGATGGCAGTGTTGTACACACTGTTTAGCTAAAGCATATACCACATTAAAAAAAAAAAAAAAAAGTCCAGAGGAAGCTAATGGGTGGTACATGTAACAATCAGGTACAGGCACAGGTACATGTAACAATCAGGAAGTAATCTTGCCAGACCAGGCATAAAATATAAACAGATCATAGATGCTTCATCGTTATTCTTCTGGAATAATGATAAATAGCAAATATGAACCAAATACAATACAGTATAATGAAGTCATAATAAAAACATCAGCAAATTATTTTGCAAAGCTTGAATCATAATTGGTTAGTA
Source organism: Myotis nattereri (assembly GCF_964212035.1). Lineage (NCBI taxonomy): Eukaryota > Metazoa > Chordata > Mammalia > Chiroptera > Vespertilionidae > Myotis > Myotis nattereri. The sequence continues at coordinate 88,027,267 of NC_138079.1, read as the reverse complement.
AAAAGCAATACAGAGAATACTAGTGTTCCTGAAAGGTTTTGTATAGATCCCACTTTTATAAGCTAAAAAGTTTTCTAGTAATTAACTATGTTAGAATCAAGTACTGTTTTTCTATAAGTCAGTACTAATAAATAGCCTTCTAAAATATGGTAGTAAGATTGGGGAATCAAACCCCCAACCTGGATGTGTGCCCTGAGGGGGAATCAAGCCCAAGACCCTTCGATGTACGGGATGACACTCCAACTAATTGACCCACATTGGCCAGAGCAGAAATGGAAAATTTTTAATGGAAAAATTTTTTAATAGAACTGAAAAATACAATATCTGAAATAAAAATTTCCTAGATTGGTTTAACAGTATATTAGAGACTACAAAGGGAAAGGTCAGGGAACTTGCAGTGAGGGCAGTAAAGAACAGAGAGAGAAAAAACAGCAGAGCAAAATAAACCCAAAACAAGCAGAAGGAAGGAAATGATTAATATTGGAGCAGGAATCAATGGAATTAAAAACAAAACAATAGAGAAATTTTATAAAACCAAATGCTTGTTGGTTGAAAAGATTAATAAAATTGAAAAACCTCTAGCAATACCGACAATGGACAAAAGAGAGAGAACACAAGTTTCCAAAATAGGAATGAAAAAGGAGATATCACTGTAGACCTCACACACATTAAGAGAATAGGAAGAAAGAACTTTAAACATACTATGCACATAAGTGCAACCTTGATAAAAATCAATCAATTTGCCAGCACCAGTTTGGCTCAGTGGATAGAGCGTCGGCCTGCGGACTGAAGGGTCCCGGGTTCGATTCCAGTCAAGGGCATGTACCTTGGTTGCGAGCACATCCCCAGTGGGGGGTGTGCAGGAGGCAGCTGATCCATGTTTCTAACTCTCTATTCCTCTCCCTTCCTCTCTGTAAAAAAATAAAATAAAATATATTTTTAAAAAATCAATCAATTCCTTTGAAAAAACACAAATTACCAAACTCACCCAATAGGAAAAATAGATAACCTGAATATTCCTATATTAATTTTTTAAAATATATATTTTATTGATTTTTTTACAGAGAGGAAGGGAGAGGGATAGAGAGCTAGAAACATCGATGAGAGAGAAACATTGATCAGCTGCCTCCTGCACACCCCCTACTGGGGATGTGCCTGCAACCAAGGTACATGTCCGTGACTGGAATCGAACCTGGGACCCTTCAGTCCCCAGGCCGACGCTCTATCCACTGAGCCAAACCAGCTAGGGCCCTATATTAATTTTTTAAATTTAATCTGCAGGGTATTGTGGGTTGTTGTGATTGTTGTTGTTGTTTCTTTAAAAAAAAAGAACCTTTTGGGGGAAAAATTTCTAGGTCAAGATGATTTCGCTGGAGAATTCTACCAAACATTTAGGGAAGAATTAACAGAATTAACATCTATTTTATACACACTCTTCTAGAAAATAGAAAAGGAATGAACACTTCCCAATTCATTTTATAAAGCCAGCATTACCCTGTTACCAAAACTAAACAAAGATAGTACAAAAATGAAAACTGCAGATCAGTATCTCAGGAACTGAGGCACAAAAATCCTTAATAAAATATTAGCAAATCAAATCCAGTAATGTATAAAAAGATTGTACATCATGAGCAAGTGGGATTTATTCCAGGTATGCAAGATGAGTTCAACATTAGAAAATCAATCAATTTAACCCTCTATATTAGTTGGGGAGCACAGGAGACTTGATTGAAAAGTTTGTAAGGAGGACATTCTGAGAAAAGGGAAGTGTGTGGAAGGCCGCCTGCCCTGTTTATCAGAATTCCGACTTAAGGGAGACAGGGGAGTGTCGAAGGCGGTGCCCCTAATTATTCCTTGACCTTTCCAAACAAGCCTGTGCATGTGCAGACCCCCAGGTGTTTACTGGAATCCCTATGCTTCATCCCGGGATGCCCTTGCCTAGAGGACAATGTAAACACGTGTGTCCTCCCAAGATTACTCACCAACTGATCGTATCTAAAGGTAAAAACTGCAATAAAAGGCTAACAGGCAGGCAATGGAGGCTGCCTGGCTGCGATCAGTCAGGCCGTCCCTTAGCACACTCCCCCACAGTCAAACTGTGTCAGAGTAATCTGTTCATCTGTCGTTCAAGGGTTGCTGGTCAGCCTCAGCATATATTAACAGTCTAAAGAAGGAAAACCACATGATTGTATCAACTGATGCAGAAAAAGCATCATGAAAAGATGTTCACCATCACTAATCACTGGGGAAATGCAAATCAAAACTACAACGAGATACCACCTTATACCCATTAGAATGACTGCTATAAAAAACAAACAAACAAAAAAACAATAAAAATGTAGAGAAATTAGAACCCTTGTGCCCTATTGATGGGAATCTAAAATGGGACAGCCACTGTGGAAAACAGTATGGTGGTTCCTCATAAAATTAATTCATTGGGCAGTGACAGCAGTGGCTAGGAAAAGCGGTCAACTGGTATCCACAGAACAAGTTATCCTAGCCACTTATTAAATTTCTTCTCTGCTGAGGTCACCCTTTGGTGAACATTCACATGGGACACAGATGTCTTCACATTTTACGTCCATTCAGAGAGGTCCACAAATCTCTTCCCCAGACTTCCCTGTCACCAATTTTTAAATCATGCTTCTTCCAAGTCCCTGACTACCCAGCCAAACCATTGGCCACAGCCCATAAATTGGTATATAATTACTCATCAGGCCATTTCTCCTTCCAAGCAAAGTATATTACGAGTAACCAGATTCCTTGCTTGACATTCTGCCTGCTGGGGGAGTCTCTGTTACCACTGTCTTTTAGGGAAGTCCCAGAAAGGAGCTGTAAAACTGCAGCTGTTCACTTTTCGGTGGTGCCTGCATAGCCGTCTGTAAACCAGGCCCAAGCTGTCTCTTCCTCTGTTAGCTGATCACAGGAAACGTTCCATGAGTTGTTCCTTCCCGCAAAGGAACAGGCTGTGAGAAGAAGGTAGTGTAGCAGGAATGGGCATCATGGATCTTTGGGCCACTTGTTCCTGTAATTTACTTGTGTCTCCAGGGCCTGCTGGGACTGAAGTCATTCTAGTTCTAGAAGAAAAGAGGGGTGGAGGGCATGGGTCCTGAAGACAGTCAGTGGCTTGTAAGGGAACTGCCTCAGGGGAGACCATCACAGTTTCACCGGGCAATGCAGGGTAGATCTCCAGAGACAGGGACAGACAGGCTGCTTCTGCTGGCAAAGAGGATTCAACAAGGTTTAGGAGCTCACCATCCAGACTTCCTCAGGGTGTTCTCACATTTCCATTCCAAGTTTCAGGACACCACTCCTTCTTCATCAATGCCCTCATTTGTCAGTTTGCGTTGCAATTCAGCCACTTACGTGAGATTCTGAGTTCAATTTTTAGCTATTTGAAGCTACACAGCTACTGACATTAAAGACTCGGGATGGATAGACTTAGAAACCTTTCAGGTCATTAGACAATGCTTGAGCTGGGAATTTGAATCCTTTGAGCTCATCCTTTTCTTTCCCCCACTTTGTCCAGTGACATTAGGATCAACCAGTCAATCTATCTCATCATATTCATTAATTTGACAAAAATGTTAAATGATAGCAAATACATGGTTACCCAGATTCTTGCCTCTTATAAGTGTTTAACTAGAAGTATCCAATGATGACATTTTGCATATTTCTATTTTTGTACTGTTACTACTACTCTCTTTACTACTGGAAATATTCTAGGCAGTTAGGCAGACGTGAGCAGAGCCAGGACAATGGGCCAGGTACAGAAACGCACCCCAGCAGAAAGCCCCAGATGCCTAGTAAAGGGCAGAACTGGGAAAACAAGAACCTTGCCCCTAGCATATTGATGCTCATGCAGTTTAGACCCCCCTGATCTTTTCCTCCCTAAAGATAACATCTAGCCTGGCCAGTATGGCTCGGTGGTTGAGGTTTGACCCATGAGCCAAGAGGTCACTGGTTCAATTCCTAGTCAGGGACACATGCCCAGGTTATGGGCTAGATTCCTGGTAGGGGGTGTGCTAGAGGCAGCTGATCAATGATTCTCTCTCATCATTGATGTTTCTGTCTCTCCCTTCCTCTCTGAAATCAATAAAAATATTTTTTAAAATTATTTTTAAAAAAAAGAAAAATCAATGGAAAAAATATCCTCAGATGAGGGTTAACAACAACAGCACAAAGAAGGAGGAGTCCCAGCCCCACATCAAGCCCCCCAGCCCAGGGTTCCAGTGCCAGGAAGAGAAGTCCCTATAAATTATAAAAGTTATAAAAACCAGCGGGGATTATGGCTTAGTGACGCAGAGTGCAGCTGGAATCCCAGGCATTCCTCTTTTTTTAAAATATTTTTACTGATTTTATTATTATTCACCCGAGGATATTTTTCCATTAATTTTTAGAGAGTAGAAGAGAGAGAGAGAAATACCGATGTGAGAGAAGCACATCTATTGGTTGCCTCTTGCATGAGCCCTGACCAGGGCCTGGACCAGGTAGGAGCCTGAATTCAAAGTACATGCCCTTAACTGGAATCGAAACTGGGATTCTTCAGTCCTCAGGCCGATGCTCTATCCACTGAGCCAAACCAGCTAGGGATGTTTTTATCGATTTTAGAGAAAGAGGAAGGGAGAGGGAGAGGGAGAGGGAGAGAGAAACATTGATCGGCTGCCTCCTGCATGCTCCCTACTGGGTATTGATCCCTCGATTTGGGCATGTGCACTGACGCAGAATCAAACCAGCAACCTCTTGGTGCACGGGTGCTCAACCAACTGAGCCACGCTGGCCAGGGCCCAGGCATTCCTCTTAAAGGGCCCAAGCAGACTTACTTTGACTCATTTGCTTTGAGCTCCAGCACTGGGGCAGCAGCTAGAAAGGCACCAGGGACCTAGGGGAGGTACTGAGTTGTCTGGCATTGGGGTGAAAGCTGCTAGAGGCAGCTTTGTCCCAGACAGGAGTGCTGGAAGAGGCCTTTCTCCACAGAGCCCACAGGCAGGTACCACATGGGAGTCTCCATCAACCTAGCTAACCCTATTTGCCCCGCCCTGGTGATTCCCTGAGACCCTGCCCCACCCAAATTTCGGGCCCACCCAAGCTGTTTCTAGTGGCTTTTCCATCCAAATGGCCTCTCTTCAGATTTTCTTAAAATCTCTCAAATCTGGTCTCTGTGTACCGTGTACCTCTTGGTAAGTGGTCCCAGGCCTGGCACTAGCAGCACCTGGCCTTGGTTCACAGCTTGGCCTCTCCTAGACACCTCCAAGTCCAGCATAAGTAGCAGCCATCTGCAGATCACTCTGTAGCTTGTGCCACTTGGCCCCAGGAAGGGCACAGGTGGTGGCTGACCATGTACCTTCCGGGAGGCCTCAGAGCCAGTGCACCCAGTGGACAGCTATAGACCACACCAGATTACAACCCTTGCACCTCCATAAATGACACACTCAAGGGGTGAACTCAGCAAGCACCAAAGTCCTATTGAAGCAAGTCCTGCTCTGTAGGGCCAGCCCCTGCACAACAGTAACTCTGCTGTAGTTGCAGTTGGCCCTCACTCCTCACGGCCCATCAGTCGTAGGGTCAATTCCTCCCAGTGATGTGCCAACAGCAACCAAACCTCAACTACAACAGGACAGTGTACAGAGCCTACACAGGGGTGCACCTGGAGCACCCAGGTCAGGTGACTAGGGGGCGCCCTATAGGACACCTACTAGACAAGGCCACTCTACCAAGTCCAGGAGATGTAGCAGCTCTACCTAATACATAGAAACAAACACAGGGAAACAGCCAAAATGAAGAGACAAAGAAATAAGTCACAAATGACAGAACAGGAGAAATCTCCAGAAAAAGATGCTCAAGGATCTTACTGAGAACTTCAACAGCATAAAAAAAAGACATGGAAAGCATAAAAAAGAGCCAGTCAGAAATGAGGATATACTAACTGAAATGAAGAATAAATTACAGGGAATCAGCAGTAGAGTAGATGCAGCAGATAATTAAATCAGTGATTTGGAATATCAGGAAGTAGAAAATACCCAATTAGCCCTGACCGGTTTGGCTCAGTGGATAGAGCATTGGCCTACGGACTGGAGGGTCCCAGGTTCGATTCTGGTCAAGGGCATGTACCTTGGTTGTGGGCACATCCCCAGTAGGGGGTGTGCAGGAGGCAGCTGATCGATGTTTCTCTCTCATCGATGTTCCTAACTCACTATCCCTCTCCCTTCCTCTCTGTAAAAAATCAATAAAAAAATATTTATTAAAAAAAAATCCAATTAGAACAGCAAAAAGAAAAAATGATTTTAAAAAATGAAGATAGCCGAAACCAGTTTGGCTCAGTGGATAGAGCGTCGGCCTGCGGACTGAAAGGTCCCAGGTTCGATTCCGGTCAAGGGTATGTACCTGGGTTGCGGGCACATCCCCAGTAGGAGATGTGCAGGAGGCGTCTGATCGATGTTTCTCTCCCATCGATGTTTCTAACTCTCTATCTCTCTCCCTTCCTCTCTGTAAAAAATCAATAAAATATATTTTTTTAAAAAAAGAAGATAGTGGCTCTAGCTGGTTTGGCTCAGTGGATAGAGGGTCGGCCTGCAGACTGAAGGGTCCTGGGTTCGATTCCAGTCAAGGGCACATGCTCCAGTTGTGGCTCGATCCCCACAAAGGGGCGTGCAGGAGGCAGCTGATCAATGATTCTCTGTCATCATTGATGTTTCTCTCTCTCCCTCTCCCTTCCTCTCTGATATCAAAAAATATATATATTTTAAGCCGAAACCGGTTTGGCTCAGCGGATAGAGTGTCGGCCTGCGGACTGAGGGGTCCCGGGTTTGATTCCGGTCAAGGGCATGTACCTGGGTTGCGGGCACATCCCCAGTGGGAAGTGTGCAGGAGGCAGCTGATCGATGTTTCTCTCTCATCGATGTTTCTAACTCTCTATCTTTCTCCCTTCCTCTCTGTAAAAAATCAATAAAATATATTTAAAAATATATATACATATATATATATTTTAAATGAGGATAGTGTAAGGAGCCTCTAGGAAAACTTCAACAGTAACAACATTCCCATCATGGGGGTGCCGGAAGGAAAAGAGAGAGAGAGAGAGAGAGAGAGCAAGAAATTGAAAACCTATCTGTCAAGCTGCTAAAAAAAATAAATAATTACATTATATGAATGCAGTAGTGACAATTTACTTAACACCTTCCACATTTGGCACATACAGCCCATGTTACACATTTAATTTTCTCTAGGATGTCACTTACCCCTACTTTATAGATTAGAAAATTGAGTCAAAAAAGTTGAGTAACTTGTGATAACCAAGACTAGTAAAATAAAATATGCAAATAGATTGCCTCTAGAGGAATCAAGGGGATCCTTCTGTTTTGCTTTGTCTAATGCCTGAGAGGATGTTTGTGGAGATGCCTAATTTAAAACTCTGATATTTGTTAATTGTGGAGTTTTTGTATTAACTTTGATTTTTAAAAAATATTGCATTAAAATATTGCATTCTGGCAGGGTTTTTCAGTGGTCAGAGCATTGGCCCACGGACTGAAGGGTCTCGGGGTTCAATTCCTGGTCAAAGGCACGTAGCTTGGTTGCAGGTTCAATTCTCAGCCCTAGTCAGGGCTTGAGCAGGAGGCAACTAATTGATCTGTCTCTCTCACTTCAATGTTTCTCTCTTTGCCTCTATCCCCTTCCCTTCTACTCTCTCTAAAAATCAGTGGAAAAAATATCCTCACTCCTCAGGTGAGGATTAAAATATGTACATATATAATTGATCTCAATTATTGAATTTTTAGTGCCCCTTAAACTTTTCACCTCAGGAAAGTGAGAGTCTTTCCACTCCCCATTTCCCTACCTGTAAGTAGAGGCCTGATATTCTACAATCTTCATCTCTGTTCATGTTTGGATTCTAGTTTTGCAGTGTTTACCAGTATGTGACCTTGGACAAGTTACTTAACTTTTTGACTCAATTTTCTAATCTATAAAGTAGGGCTAAGTGACATCATCTCTAACGGTAGTTAAATAAATCTGCATGCACAGCAAGTAACATCATGAATCTTCTTCTACTGTGTTGTGCTATTACTCAAACTTATATAGATGCTTTTGTGATTATCAAATATACAAACCTATGTAATATCATGCAGCTGTTAATGAGGAATCTCTATTTGTATTGATATGGTACAATCTCCAAGGTACCTAAAGTATAACACATGCAGCATTGTGTATTATCCATTTTTTTTTTAGCTTTTTTTAAAAATATATTTTATTGATTTTTTACAGAGAGGAAGGGAGAGGAATAGAGAGTCAGAAACATCGATGAGAAAGAAACATCAATCAGCTGCCTCCTGCACACCCCACACTGAGGATGTGCCCGCAACCAAGGTACATGCCCCTGACCGGAATCGAACCCTGGACCCTTCGGTCCGCAGGCCAACGCTCTATCCATTGAGCCAAACCGGTGTTGGCTAGCATTGTGTATTATAAATTGCCATTTTGTGTGGAGAAAAAATGCTTTTATTTATACATATATATTTATTTATAAATTCAGAAAGCATCTGGGGGAATTCAAAGCATCCAAAGGTAACAGTGCTTGTCTGGTGGAAGTTACAACAGAGGGAGGAAGACTTAACTTTTTACAATATACCCTTTGGCACCTTTTGAATAACTTTTATTATTATCTATAAAAATGAAATATAAAGCGTTACTAAATACCTCATACTTGGGGAACTAGAAATTAGAAAACAATTGTGGACATCGTTCAGAATTTTTCTCTTAAAAATAGAGTCCTCTTGCCTAGCTTGTGTGGCTCTGTGGTTGAGGGTCGACCCATGAACCAAGAAGTCACCAGTTTGATTCCTAGTCAGGGCACATGCCTGGGTTGCAGGCTCGATCCTCAGTAAGGGGGCATGTAGGAGGCAGCGGATAGGTGTTTCTCATTAATGTTTTTATCTTTTTATCCCTCTTTCTCTCTCTCTAAAATCAATAAAAACGTATTTTTTAAAAGTAGAGTCCTCTCACAGGCTGGACACCATTGTCGAATCAAGTTTGAGTTTTCAAACCTGACTTAAGGGCCTAAGAAAGGCCTCAGCAGTGTGTTCTGAGTCTGAAAGGTGAACTGACTCTTGCTTCACCTCAAATGCCATGGCACCAATCCTGTAGCTTTCTGAAAGCATCTAGCACTTTCTACCTTGCATTTATCACTTCATTTTCCCTAGCCTAACACACCTAGGACACTGGGCGAGGGTCCTGTCAAGGTGAGAAACGTCTGCCCTGGCTGGTGTGGCTCAGTTGGTTGAGCATCGTCCCATGTACCTACAGGTCACCGATTCAATTCCTGGCCAGGGTACGTGCCCAGGTTTCGGGTTCAATCCCTCGTTGAGACACGTATGGGAGGCAACTGATAGGTGTTTCTCACATTGATGTCTCTCTCTCTCTCTCTCTCTCTTCCTCTCCCTGCCTCTCTCTCTTAATCGATAAAAACACATTTTAAAAAAGAAACATCCAAACCTAAAGAATTAATTTTTATGAGCTTATTTGAGACAAATTAACAACATACACCAGGAAGTAAGATCTCAACAGACTGAGAAAGGCTCCGGAGAATGGCAGTGTTGCAGCTTATTTTATACATCATAATTAAAGGAGGATAATAAGGAGGGTTACTTAAAACCCACTGGTGTTAGACTAATAAGGTGGAAGAAAGCATAGCAGGGAACTCTCTAGGATTGGATAAAAGGTAAAATGGAGAAACATATATTTCTTTTACATTGGTGGGTACAGGATAGTTAATAATTAACATTTAGCCCTGGCTGGTTTGGTTCAGTGGACAGAGTTGGCCTGCGGACTGAAAGGTCCTGGGTTCGGTTCTGGCTCAGGGCTCATGCCCAGGTTGCAGGTTCAGTCCCCAGTGTGGGGTGTGCAGGAGGCGGCTGATCAGTGATTCTCTCTCAGCATTGATGTTTCTCTCTCTCCCTCCCTCTCCCTTCCCCTCTGAAATCAATACAAATATATTTTATGAAAATAATTAACATTTATATCACCCTAGTTGATGTGACTCAGTTCGTTGGGTGTCGTCTGGTGCACTGAAAGGTTACTGGTTCGATTCCAGGTCAGGGCACTTGTGGATATTGTGGGCTTGATCCCAGTAGGGGGTAGTGTGCAGAAGGCAGCCCATCAATGTTTCTCTCTCATGCTCTCCCTCTCTCTCTCTAGAAAAAGAATATATATTTTTAGTTTTTATTGATTTCAGAGAGGGAGAGGAAGAGAGAAACATCAATGCCTCCCACCCCACCCCTATTGGGGATAGAGCCTGCAACTTGGGCATGTGCCCTGTCCCGGAATGGAACCGTGACCTCCTCAACCACTGAGTACTGGCCGGGCTCTCTATAAAAATATTTTTAAAATAAAAACTTATAGCATACAGAGATGATATTCAGGGAACAAGATAATGAGGGGTTCTTTGGTCTCTTGCTCTGGTGCCAGCAGTTATGCCTTCCAGGGGTAGGAAAATACATTTCTAAGCTATATCTTAGCTGCATGAGAACAAGGGACAGAGCTCACTCAGGTAGAGACTGACCTTGGCTAAGGGAGCCATGTAGGCCTGGGATGACGACCAGCGCTGACCTGCACGGTTGGAATTTGTGATCAGACCATCCTAGGTGGTGACTTTTGGTCACTGAGCTTGTCAGACCGACCATGTGGCCCGCCTGAGCTCGACCGATTTCTTGCACAGCCCCCTTTCCCCTCACAGCCCTCATCAGATTCATTCAAGTACCCACAGAGGACCTGGAACATTGTCAAGCACAGAGTGTATAACCCAGAAAACGCAGGTAACAGGCATAAAAGCAGGGGAGGGAGCAAGGCCAACCGCGGGAATGGGAGCGGGAGAAAGCCCACCCTACATCCTGCGGGCAGAGGCCCCAGGAAAGAGACCCCCCTCTCGGGTAACGCGCAGACCCAGCCCCAGACCCGGCGCACAAATCGGTCCGCGGACCTAGAACGGACGGGCTGGTAACACTAGCCCTGCCCGCCACGCTGCCCGGGGACAGGAACCTTCCGGGCGCAATGGCGCAGGGGCCCCGGCGCGAGGGGGCGGGGCCGCAGGACTGCGACCCAATGAGCGGAGGCGCCGGCGGACCCGCGGCCCAATGGCGGCGGCGCGTAGGCACGCAGGGGGCGGGCGGGCGCGCCCGACTCTTCCAGAAGACCCGGAGAGCGCCTCGCGGCCCGGCTGAGCCAGCGTCGGTCTTTCCCTCTTCTGCGGGCTCCACTATGGCGGCCGTGAAGAGCCTGAACCCGAAAGCCGAGGTGGCCCGAGCCCAGGCAGCGTTGGCAGTCAACATCAGCGCGGCCCGGGGTCTGCAGGACGTGCTGAGGACCAACTTGGGGCCTAAGGGCACCATGAAGATGTAAGGCGGGGCTGGAGGGGAGGGCCGGGCGGGCCCGCGCTGCGCTCACCGCCGCGGGCCGCATGCCGCATGCCCCGAGTGGTGGTCTCCAGCCCGCCTGGCCCCCGGGCCTCCGTGCGCCGCTGCAGTCCCTTTTCCCGCGTTCTCCCTGGTCGGGCCTGTATCCTGCTCCGGCCATTGCCTCTCGTAGTCGGTGCCGTCTCCGCGGGGAACAAAGCTGCCCGCGTGCGCGGCGGCCGTCCCTCGTGCTTTGGGGCTTGCGCGACCCCGGGGACTCGGCAGACGTGTTCAGCAGGGAGGGGGGGCACTGCACCATTCCTGATGCCTCCCGGGAGGAGGGAACCAACCCTGTGGCCCCGGCGCCGGAGGACTGGGTTTCGCGGGGTCCCTTTGGTCTCCGTGGAAAAAGTCACACGGGTTCATTTCTGCCCCTCGAACAGGCTTGTGTCTGGAGCTGGAGACATCAAGCTCACTAAAGATGGCAATGTGCTGCTGCATGAAATGGTGAGCGGTCCGCGCCGTCTGGGTTCTCCATAGGGCGTTGGGTTTGTGGGAAGATCTGTAATGTTTATTCTCGATGTAGGAGGACATCGTATTCTCATCAGGTAGTTTTCCAGACAATGCAGGAAGTAGGAAAGAAATGTGATCAGTCATAGTAGCTACAGTACAGTACAGTACAGTACCGTACCGTGCAGTGAGGAGCCCTGGAGACTTGACGGGTAGCCTGTTCCTCCAAAGCCTTCCCATCCAGTAATGTGGCATCCACTGGTGGTCTTGGCCAGCAGGGCTGTTCATTGTTTGGATCGTGCCAAGTGATCCTGGAGAAGGCACACGGGTCCTCGCTTTGTCATAAGGAGGCTTGCATGGGTTTGAAACTATTAGGTACTGTACTTGTTCGCTCTATCACTTGGAGTACACGTTAACTGAGCCTCAGATTTCCTTCCCAGGAAATTAGAGATGATCTTGAGAAGTAAACCGATTTATCTATGAAAAGGTTTTAGTTGTCAGGAACTGACAGTGCAAAATAACTAAAGGAATACGTAGCTGAACCCTTGGGCAATTTGGGTACATAGCACTTAAAAGGAGGCCTTTCTCACATTTTAAGGTATATTTGGATTGTTTTAAAGTTACTTAATTTTGTCTTTTTCTACTTTTCAGCAAATTCAACACCCAACAGCCTCCTTAATAGCCAAAGTAGCGACAGCCCAGGATGACATAACGGGTGACGGTACCACGTCCAATGTCCTAATCATTGGAGAACTGCTGAAACAGGCGGATCTCTACATTTCTGAAGTATACATGATTCTTGTGTTTTTGTGATATTTTATTATGTATAAGAAATAATATGGGTTTTATTTCTACAAATTCATTGATGCATTAATAGTGGCTGAGGCCATAGCAGAATGTGAAGAGCAGGGGGGCTTAAGTCTGGAAACCAGAGTCTTTATCTTCGTCTGACACAAAGTTATTGTGATTCTGGACAAGTTAAATCTTCCTTGGCCTGAAAGGTTTTCTTTTATCAAGTTGCATTGCATATATTATTTATATCTGTCTATGATGTAGGTTAATAATTGAGATCTAAAAATGGGATGTTTGGGACAACTTATAAGGAAAAAGCCAACCAAAAACTTAAATAAAAATTCTGCACCTTTTTTAGCCCAGAGTAGTTCTAAGATTAAAGCAAACCTCAATGAATACTAATCTGATGTCAGAAAGAACTTCTTGGGAAGACAGAGAAAGCAGACTCTTAGTTACCCTGTCTACTTTCTATTAGTAAATGATGTGAATTTATTTCAGATTACCTATAGGAAAGATAAAATGGTCTGTTGACTGCAAGTTGTTGTGACATGTTGAGTTTTTGTTGCTACTCCTTGCGGTTTGCACAGTGAACACCCAAGTGTGCTTTATAGTTCCCTTGGCTTTGACTCTGTGCTAGAGCAATGTCTGTTCTTTTCCTCTGCATTGAAAGGACTGTTTATCCTTTTAAATGTATTCATAAAGTCAGCACATTGTATTGTATTAAAGGATAGGAATGATCCAGAATAAATCTTCAAAAATATGCTTTATCATGAGCTATAGTGGCATCTAATTGAAGAACTCCAGGGTTAGTGGTGGTTTGTAATTGTCTTCATTATAGGGTCTTCATCCCAGAATAGTAACAGAAGGATTTGAAGCTGCAAAGGAAAAGGCACTTCAGTTTTTGGAACAAGTCAAAGTAAGCAAAGAGATGGACAGGGAAACACTCATAGATGTGGCCAGAACATCTCTGCGTACTAAAGTTCATGCGGAACTTGCTGATGTCTTAACAGAGGTATGTGTTGAATTAAAAGCCCCTGATTTTAGAAACATCAGTATACTTACCAATTTCAATTATAGATTGCTCTCTAAAGTCTTCATACATGAAAAAGTAGGTTCATTCCTGTGGCAGTGATAATCTGATCTGTGTCCTTAAAAAAGTAAAGTGAGAAATTCAAATAATCATATACCTGACCAGGTTATAAAGGTATAATCAGAGCTTTCATTAAGTTTTATAATTAGAGATTTTATTATTTAAAAGCTTACTGTTAACAATGTTTAACAGTGTTTTTAATAAAATAGGAGGGATGTCTGATTCTTTAGGTAATGACAAATTGAAGTTTAAGAAATATAAATGACTTCAGCCCTTTGCAAATGTATTCTATTAGCTCATAGAAAAAGACTTAGATCAGTTTGAAGGATGTTAAAGTCGAGAAACTGTAAACTCTGCAGAACAAGTAACACAAGCATCTTGACTTCTGCAAATCAAATTCATTTAATGGTTATACTCTTCTTGTAGGCTGTAGTTGATTCCATTTTGGCCATTAAAAAACAAGATGAACCTATTGACCTCTTCATGGTTGAGATCATGGAGATGAAACATAAATCTGAAACCGATACAAGGTAGGTGGTAGAATGCTATGAAATGCTTATGAAGTGTGTGTACAAATAGGCGCTTTATACAATACAATTTTTTGGCTGATTTTTGTGTGTGTCTTTGAATTAATACCTATTGCCTAGATGAGTATTTAATTGACTCTGTAATATTTACTTTTGAAGTTAATGGTATAATGTGTTTATAGTCAGAATGACTCAGAAAAGTGAGCTACATCGGTTGTTTGGCATTTATTGAACTGTTGGATACAAAACCTAATGGGAGACTGTTGGGGAATTATATATTTCAAAGATCTAGCTTGAAAACATTTTTTAAATAATTAGATATTGTAAGGAATATTTTTTTAAATGTTTTTTATTTTAGAGCGAGAGAGGAAGGGAGAAGGATAGAGAGATAGAAATATTGATGTGAGAGAAACATTGATCAGCTCCCTTCTGCACACCCTCACGAGGTATTGAGCCTGCAACCCTGACCAGGAATAAAACCGATGATCTCCTGGTTCATGGGTCAATGCTCAACCACTGAACCACGCCAGCCGGGCTGAAAGTCAATAACAATATAATGTGTTTTTTTATTTATTTCTTAGTTATAGTTAACAGACAATATTAGTTTCAGCTATGTCACATAGTAATTAGATGTTTATATATACCATAATTTTTAATGTATTTTAACAGCTTAATCAGAGGTCTTGTTTTGGACCATGGGGCACGGCATCCTGATATGAAAAAAAGAGTAGAAGATGCATACATCCTTACATGCAATGTGTCCTTAGAATATGAAAAAACGTGAGTTTATATTCTCTTACAAACGGAATCGAGAAACAGGGGAGCTTGATATTTTGGGCAAGTCACTTTGTGAGACTCAGTTTCTCCACTGTACAGACAATAATGCCTCAGATTGGGTTTGGGAGAATTCTAGGAATAAACTCGGAATATACCAAGGGCAGATCAGAATTACGTGGCTATTTGTTAAATAAAATAAACATTTTAACTCTCCCTCTCCCCTCATACTTTTATTTTTAATAGAGAAGTGAATTCTGGCTTTTTTTACAAGAGTGCAGAAGAGAGAGAGAAACTAGTAAGAGCTGAAAGAAAATTCATTGAAGATAGAGTTAAAAAAATAATAGACCTGAAAAAGAAAGTCTGTGGTGACTCAAAGAAAGGATTTGTTGTTATTAATCAAAAGGTGAGAATGAACTTTGCTTTATAAACTAGCTTGTATCATCCATTTTGATTTTTCAGGTGAAATATATTAAAACTAACTTTTTGTTGTTGTTGTTAATAGGGAATTGACCCATTTTCCTTAGATGCTCTTGCAAAAGAAGGCATAGTAGCTCTGCGCAGAGCGAAAAAAAGAAATATGGAAAGGTATGGCAGATAGCAGATCATCTGAGTGACGTGAATTTGTGCAAGTTAACTGAGATTATTCCTTCCCCCCCTCTATTTTTGCTTTTTTCTTTTGATGAAATACACATAATACAAAATATACCACTTTCCCCTTTTTTTAAAGTGTAAAAAATTCAGTGGCATTAAGTTGTATTCAGATTGTTGTGCAACCATCACTATTATCCATTTTCAGAACTTTTTCAGTATTGCAAACTGAAACTGTACCTATTAAACAGTAACTCCCCATTTCTCCTCCCTACTTCTACCCACACTCCTTCCCCTGTAAATACTGTTCTGTTGTCTCTGAATTTGGTACCCCATATAAGGCAATCATACAATAATTGCCCTTTTGTGTCTGACTTATTTCATTAAGCATAATGTTTTCAAGATTCATCCAGATTGTAATACGTATCAAAATTTCATTCCTTTTTAAGGACAAATATTCCATGGTATGGATAATATCACATCCTTATTTATCTATTTATCTGTCAGGAGACATTTGGGTTTCTACCTTTTGGCTATGATGAATAATGCCACTATGAACATTGGTTTATACTTGTTTTATTTTTAAAATATGTTTTTATTGATTTTAGAGAGTACGGGAGAGGGAGAGATAGAAACATTGAAGCATCAACATAGATCAGCTGCCTCCTGCACCCCCTTGCTGGGGTTGAGCCTGAAACTCTGGCATGTGCCCTGACCTGGTTACCTCTTGGTGCCTGTCTTGACGTTCAACCACAGAGCCACGTCTGCTGGGCTATACTTGTTTTATTTTCAAACAATGACGGAGTGTACATATATTTCCATGTCAGGAGACAGCATCAAAGGGTTTCAGAGAAATATGAGAAAGCTTTTGTTTATCTTTAAAAATCATATCAGAGCCCTAGCCAGCTTGGCTCAGTGGATAGAGCATTGGCCTGCGGACTGAAGGGTCCCGGGTTTGATTCCAGCCAAGGGCACATGCCTGGGTTATGGGCTCAATCACCAGTGAGGGGTGTGCAGGAGGCAGCCGATCAATGATTCTCTCTCATCATTGATGTTTCTATCTCTCCTCCCTTCCTCTCTGAAATCAATAAAGATATTTTAAAAAAATAAAAATCATATCAGAGAAGTATTTGCTGACTTGGGAAAAGTGGTTTAAATGGAGGATTAGGAGAAAAGACCAGTTTTTAGCCGGTTGGTGATAAATGGACAAGTTAAAATACATTTTAAAATATAATTTTAGTATGTAATTCTGAAAGATTTCTTCCTAAAAATAATCTTTTCTTTAAACATAACTGATAAAAATCACTTACATCTCCTTAAAATACTTCAATATTTCAGGCTGACTCTTGCTTGTGGTGGAGTAGCTCTAAATTCTTTTGATGATCTAAATCCTGATTGTTTGGGACATGCAGGACTTGTCTATGAGTATACATTGGTAAGTGTATTTTCTTTCCAAAGGTAATACTTTTTGGTTCATGAATTCTTCAGTAGTAAAAACTCATTCAAACTTGGGATCAGATTTATGCTTTATTTACACACATTTTGATGGTCCTTGTGTAGCAGTGATACTCTGATGGGAAAGTCACATTTCTCTTACGTGTGTGTGTGTGTTTGTTTTAAGAAATTACTTGAATGTAATTCGGTGTGTTTTCTGTGACTGTGCCATTTATCATTTTTTCTCTGATCATTCTTTGTACAACTATGTCCTGTTTTTCTGAAAATATTCTCTTTACATAGGGAGAAGAGAAGTTCACCTTTGTTGAGAAATGTAACAATCCTCGCTCTGTTACATTATTGGTCAAAGGACCAAATAAGCACACACTCACTCAAATCAAAGATGCAATAAGAGATGGCTTGAGGGCTGTTAAAAATGCTATTGATGATGGTAAGATCCTCACTTTATTCTAATTGTATTCTTTTTGCTATTCTGTAAGGCATGGCTGAATACTGTGTTCTTTTTGTCAGTAGCTTACACAGCCAGACACCATGCAAAAGTAGTCTTCCCTTTAAAATGACTATGATGGTATGCCAGGTTTTTTCATAGCATATCATTACTAAAAGTGGATACAAATAAATAGATTGTAAGAGCTTCCAAGTGCTAGTTAAATCAGATCATGTTATTTGATATGTTGCTTTCAAATGCAATATTAAAATTGCTGTCACACTGAATTTTCAAGAAATTAATGGTCTTCATGTTTGTGTGTTTTTATTTTTTTGAATATTTTTTATTGATTTCAGAGAGAAAGGAAGAGGGAGGGAGGGAGAGAGATAGAAACATCAATGATGAGAAAATCATTGATCGGCTGCCTCCTGCATGTCCCCCACTGGGGATCAAGCCTGCAACCTGGGCATGTTCGAACCCGGGACCCTTCAGTCTGCAGGCAGATGCTCTATCCACTGAGCAAAACTGGCCAGGGCCATGTATGTGTGTTTTAAAAAAAATTTGTTTTATAATTCCACAGTTTTCTTTGTAGCTGAGCATTTTCTCTCTTCTCCCCCTTCCTTCCCCACCCACCCAACAGGCTGTGTAGTTCCAGGTGGTGGTGCAGTGGAAGTGGCAATGTCACACGCCCTGGTGAAATACAAGCCCAGCGTAAAGGGCAGGGCCCAGCTTGGAGTGCAAGCGTTTGCTGATGCATTGCTCATTATTCCCAAGGTCTGACTTTTGTAACAGTCCATTTTCTAAAATGGAACAAAATGATTTCTGCTGATGAATGTGAAAGTTTTTTGATGTGGGTTTTTTTTCCCATAATGTGGATTTTGAGTAAGTTTGATCAGTTTTCTCCCTAACACTAGAACAGTGGTCGGCATACTGCGGCTCGCGAGGCACACGCGGCTCTTCGGCCCCTTGAGTGTGGCTCTTCCACAAAATACCGACTTCTGCGCATGGGCCACGAAGTTTCAATCGTATTGTATGTGCGTGCCCCCACATGGTATTTTGTGGAAGAACCACACTCAAGGGGCCAAAGGGCCAAAGAGCCACATGTGGCTCACGAGCCACAGTTTGCCGACCACTGCACTAGAACATCCAAATGTATTTGGTTTCCCTAGAAAGGAAACTTGAATATCTGAAGTTTCAAGTTGCAAGAGATAACTATTTTAAGAGGGTTTGCAGTGTATAGGGGATATACTTGAGTACAAGCTTGCTTTTTGTTTAAACTACAGTCGATATAATGATTTTCTATTGATTATTAATGGATATACTATTTATTTATTGTGCATTTGACTATCGGTTCTTAGGTCCTGTATTTTAAAGGATTAAATTTGCTTGCCTTTAGGTTCTTGCTCAGAATTCTGGTTTTGATCTTCAGGAAACACTAGTTAAAGTTCAAGCAGAACATTCGGAATCAGGTCAACTTGTGGGTGTGGACTTGAACACAGGTAAGAAAATGCAACTATTTCTAGGGGGAAAACTCAATAGTATAGGTGAGGTAAAGCCAGGAAGAATCAAAAGAATCTTGGGGAGTTACTTTGCAGTTTAATATTAGTCCTATCAGTGAACTCTGGGTTCTAAAATATAGTATAAAAACAGAATTACTAGATACAGTAATTAAGGGAATCAAATATATACATTTGAATAGTTTCAAAGAGTATGGATTTGTTGATGTTACTGAGTGGTGGTAGGTGGTTCAGGTTAATATTGAAAAGCTTCATAATAGGTTTACTCAACTTTTTATCAGGGACTATGATATGGAAATATAAAATAGATGATCATATTCACTGATGGAAAAAGGCTAAGGGTAGCAAATAATGCTGGAAGAGGGAACCAAATACAATGAAATACTTAAAGCCCTGGTCTTAGGCCAGTGTAAGAACACAAATTATGTAAGTACAATATAAGAGAACTGAGATCCAGTCAATATGTAAGACCTACTGTTGTCAGCAACCTTGTTTACATTTAATAAGAAGGGCTCTGGAATGAGGAAAATGATAAGCCCATTTTGACCAGATTATAGTTCAAGTGCTGTAATTTAATATGGACAAATGTGTCTAGAAAAACAAGATGTTCAAATATTTGGTAACGAAATAGAGCTTTCCTACCACTCAAGTCTTCTAAGCAGAGATCAGTCATTTATCAAAGATACTGTGCACAGGAATCATAAGATCATTCTGATCTTATGACCTGCTATATATGATTTTAAGACTACTGGATTACTTTTCAGGTGAGCCAATGGTAGCAGCAGAAGTAGGCGTATGGGATAACTATTGTGTAAAGAAACAGCTTCTTCACTCCTGGTAAGTTTGGGAAAGTCAAAACTAAAATAACCTTTAGGTAATTACAGTGGGGCCTTGACTTACGAGTTTAATTCGTTCCGTGACGGAGCTTGTAACTCAAATTACTCGTATGTCAAATCATAAAGTGAACGAGTGAGACACGTGATGCTGGGCTGATGTCACTGTTACGTTCGCTGCGCCAACTAGCAGTGGGGTATCTGAAGCTGGCTCGTAACCCGAATTTTAGTTCGCAACTCAAGACGGCTCGTATCTCAAAAAACTCGTTAGTCGGGACACTCGTAAGTCAAGGCCCCACTGTATACTCTTTTTATTTGGCATATTCTGTTTAATTCCCCCAACCCCTGCCCTCATCAAAATGTAAAAGAAAAAGTGCAAAAATGAAACTTTTATGTATGGAGGGGGAAAGGGAAATTTAATTGGATGTAATTTGCATGGATTAGTTGGAAATTGAGTTGAATTAGGGTTCATATCTGGAACCTGAGCCATCTGATTTTTCCCCCCCTTTCAGCACTGTGATTGCCACCAACATACTCCTGGTTGATGAGATCATGCGAGCTGGAATGTCTTCTCTAAAAGGTTGAATTGAAGCTTCCCCTGTACTACCTGAATCATGAAGACTCTACAGAGTGATCCTAAGAATACAGCTATGGAATTTTTGTCCTGGCTTCAAATGATTTTTAAAGGAATTTTCCCATCTGAAGAAAGGAGAGAGCAATGGCAACTACCTATTAAAATTCCAAAGTCTGAAATTATAATTACACTATTTTTTTTTAAATTGTACTCAGTGTATGCACAACTAGCAGGCTGTTTTCACCCAATATGCACAGAATATTTTGCTTTCGTTTCTGTGATATTAAAAAAAAAACACATTAGAAAAGCATATGGTATCTATCTTATTAAATATTCCTTGAAAAACAAATTTTAATGGTTTAATAATTTCTTCTAATGATGTATTTTAATTTATCCAATAATTCCCTATTGAGCATTTAAGATTAAAAATTTTATGCTAATATAAATAACACTTAAGTAACAGGGTTTTGAAAGCATCCCTGTTTCTTTAGTATCAATTGCTGTGAGTAAAATGATTGGATCTTTTAGTGGGACATTTCATGCTTTGAAGTAGCTTTGCTAAAATGCTCCCCAGGAAAGTTAAGTGGGAGTGGGTAGAAAGATGGGTGAACTAGAGGCAAGGGAGTTGAAAGAGCTGCACATTTATAAAATGCAAAAATTAAAATAGAGGAGACAGAGATTTGAAGGCATGGTGACAGGCCTAGTTGAGAAGAGATTTTCAGGTAGACCATACTGTATTTTCACACCCTGGACCTTTACTTATGCTGAAATACCCATCCCCAAACCTCCAGTGTCATCCCCCCCCCCCCAAATTATTTGACCATGTTTCCAAAAAATCATTTTTTATACAGGTCAGATGGTGTAAATGAACAGTCCTTGAAGGTGAAATTGTGTTGCTAAGTTTTGTATTTTGAGGACTTGGCTACAGTAAGTGTGCAATAAAAGTTTAACTTGAAACCTTTTCTGTCATCTTGCATTGGTATTCCAAGGCACAAAAGGGGTTGAATATAAAAGGGAAGGAAGTTAGTCCGAATGTTCACAGGATCATGAAGGGGATTCTGAAATTATATAGGGCCTCTTCACATTAACCCTGAGAAAATTGCTTTTTCTTAACCTGACCCCACCCCTTCCTGGGCTGGACTAATTACGCCCTCGGGTTGCCAATATCTCGAGGATGCGCCAGGGGGCAGTGTGCGCCGGGACGTAGTGCGTGTGGAGCGCATGCGCAGCAGAGCGAGTAGGCGTATGTACCCAGTTCCCTGGTGCTGCGGAGCTATGAGCTCTTCACTGCTGTTGACCCTGCTGTCGCTCCTGTCCGGCCCGTGGATCGAGCTAGGTCAGTGTGCTGGCCTGCCCACTTACCCCTAGCGCCTTTGTCCCAGGGATTATCAGGAAAGGGTGGGGCGCTTTGCCCCGTGGGGAAGAGACCGTAGCCCACTTCCTAGTCCTAGTCGGCAGAGGCACGTCCCAGCGACTGCCAGCCCGGCGAGGCTAACAACAGCTCATACTGTATTTTACTTCCAACTTACTATTTTGGAATCTTTCAAGCATAAAGAACAGACTATAACTAAACGTGCCCCCTACGTACCTATCACCCAGTTTAACAGTGGCCAAATTATGGCTAATCTTGCTTCTTTGGTAACCCACTTTCCCCTCTCCTGGGATCATGCTGAAGTGAATGCAGGCGTTATACAATTTTATTCGTAAATAACTCAGCTTGAATAGCCAAAAAGACAAGTCACGAAAAAAAACCCCACCATACCATTTTCCGCCTACAAAATTAACTTCCAGTTAGTGTTCAGATTTACCTACTGTGTTTTTTAATTGTAGTTTACTTCTTGAATTAGTGTCAAAATAAACTTTGTGCATTGCAGTTGTATGTTTTTTCTTAATTCCTTTTTATTCTGAGATTTTCCTGCTTGCCTCATTAAGTTACTTTGTTCTTTGGGTCCTGATTTCCCTCCTGTTAAATAAGGGGGTCAAATTAAAGATCCTTTTAATTTGATTTTTTGAGGCATACAAACAGCAAGTATGAAGGAGCTCATTCAATTATTTGATGATAATTATTGTGCACTTGTGCTAGGTGCCACGGATACACTGGCAAAATAGAGGTAGTCCTTTCTTTTCTGGAGTACATGATATAATGGTAAGAACGGATAAGAGTTCAACAAGTGGGAAGGAAGAGAGCGAAAAACAGCATGAGCAGACGTATGGGTAGAAAGGTGCTAGATGATATATTTTAGGGTATAGTGTCTAGATTTACCTAGCTGGGACAGGGTTGTGTGTAGAGGAATAGAAAGGTAAGGAAATAAACATTTGTTGAAAACCTACCATGTGCTCAACATTTTACATGTTATTTGAATTCATGCAGCTATGGCTATGACATAGATGCTATTCCCATTTTATAAATGAAGAAATTGAAACTCAGATAAAATAATTTGCCTACTGCGGACTGAAAGGTCCCAGGTTCGAATCCGGTCAAGGGCATGTACCTGGGTTGCGGGCACATCCCCAGGAGGGGGTGTGCAGGAGGCAGCTGATCGATGTTTCTCTCTCATTGATGTTTCTAACTCTCTATCCCTCTCCCTTCCTCTCTGTAAAAAATCAATAAAATATATTAAAAAAATAATAATAATAATAATTTGCCTAAGGCAGCCGTGGGCAAACTACGGCCCGCGGGCCGCATCCGGCCCGTTTGAAATGAATAAAACTATTGAAAAAAAAGACCGTACCCTTTTATGTAATGATGTTTACTTTGAATTTATATTAGTTCACACAAACACTCCATCCATACTTTTGTTCCGGCCCTCCGGTCCAGTTTAAGAACCCATTGTGGCCCTCGAGTCAAAAAGTTTGCCCACCCCTGGCCTAAGGTCACCCAGCAAATTAAGTGGCAGAACAGGAATTTATTGCATGGGGTTTTTTTGTTGTTAATCCTCACCCGAGGATGTCTTTTCTTTTTTTTACAATATATTTTCATTGATTACAGTATTTTTATTGATTACAGAGAGGAGGGGAGAGGGAGGGATAGAAACATCAATGATGAGAGAGAATCATTGATTGGCTGCCTCCTGCACACCCCCTACTGGGGATTGAGCCCATAAACCGGGCATGTGCCCTGGACTGGAATTGAACCTGGGACCTTTCAGTTCACACGCCACCCTTCAGTCCTCAGGCCAATGCTCTATTCACTGAGCCAAACCTGCTAGGGCCCAAGGATGTTTTTTCCATTGACTTTTAGAGAGCGTGGAAGGGCGGAGGAGAGACAGAGAGAGAGAGAAACATCAACGTGAGAGAGACATTGAATGGTTGCCTCCCACATGCACCCTGACCTGGGCCAGTGATCAAGGGTACAACCAAGGTATGTGCCTTTGACCGGAATCGAACCTGGGACCCTTCAGTTCAAGGGCCGTGACTCTATCCACTGAGCCAAACCAGCTAGGGCCAGAACAAGAATTTAAAGCCAAAATTTTAAGCCTCCATTATTTTTAAGAACACTCATTTTTATGAGTATTACATATGATCCAAATATTGCCACTTATTTTTTATATACTCATGTATTACTGATGACACTCTTTTTTTCCACTACAGGGAATGGGCAGGTGACAAGCATGGTTAAGCTGCCAGGTGGCAGATTCCAGATGGGAACAAATTCACCAGATGGCAGAGATGGTGAAGGACCTGTCCGGGAGGTGACAGTAAAACCTTTTGCCATCGACATATTTCCTGTCACCAACAAAGATTTCAGGTATATCAGGTATTCTTTCAGGAGGAGTAAAGGCTCTTTTAAATCATCATTACTTTTTAAACAATTCATAAGTTTTATTTTTAATATGTTTTTGTTGATTTTAGAAAGAGAAGAAGGGAAAGGGAGAGATAGATAGAAACATCAATGAGAAAGAAACATCAATATTGATTGGCTGCCTCCTGTATGCCCCTCACTGGGGATCAAGCCCATAGCCTGGGCATGTGCCCTGACTGGGAATAGAACCAGTGACCTCTTGGTGCATGGCTCAATGCTCAACCACTGAGCAACATAGGCTGTTCTCAAATCTTCATTCTTAATCTCTAGAACAGCGGTTCTCAACCTGTGGGTCGCGACCCCTTTGGGGGTCAAATGACCCTTTCACAGGGGTCGCCTAAGACCATCCTGCATATCAGATATTTACATTATGATTCATAACAGTAGCAAAATTTCAGTTATGAAGTAGCAAGGAAAATAATTTTATGGTGGGGGTCACCACAACATGAGAAACTGTATTGAAGGGTTGCGGCATTAGGAAGGTTGAGAACCACTGCTCTAGAAGGAAACTGGCTTGTTCACTATTACATATCTTTGCAATAATGCTGTGGGATAAGTGTATCTACTTTTTTTTAAGTGAAGAATCTGAAGTCCAAAAATGTTTACCTTACTCTCCGTTAGTGACAGACTTCAGCCTATAACTCAAATTCCCTGATTCTTGAGCCAGTGGATTTTCCATTACACTGGGCATAGCACAAGGATTATGGGCAAAAGTGACACACTCAACAGAAATTTCTTTTTTTTTTTTTAAATATATTTTATTGATTTTTTACAGAGAGGAAGGGAGAGAGATAGAGAGCTAGAAACATCGATGAGAGAGAAACATCGATCAGCTGCCTCCTGCACATCCCCCACTGGGGATATGCCCGCAACCCACGTACATGCCCCTGACCGGAATCGAACCTGGGACCTTTCAGTCCGCAGGCCGACGCTCTATCCACTGAGCCAAACCGGTTTTGGCAGAAATTTCTTCAACAGGGAAAAAGGGACTGGGAGAAGGGTCATACTAGCAAAGTGCCTTAAATTCCCTTTATATTTACTTTGGGAAATGGTGTTGTTTTAGGAGTCAAACATTGTGGTTCTAACTCATTCTAAGAAGCCAAGTTGAAACGCCTTAGTTTCTTCAAGGTGATATGTTTTGTAACTTATCTTCAAATGGTATAGGTATGTGCCCTGGCTGGTGTGGCTCAGTTGGTTGAGTGTTGTCCTGTACACCAAATGGTCACTGGTTCAATTCCCTGTCAGGGCACATACCCAAGTTGGGGGTTTGATCCCTGTTCAGGGTGCATGCAGGAGGCAGCTAATTTATGTTTCTCAAATCGATATTCCTCCCTCCCTCCCTCCCTCCTTTCCTCCTTTTCTCCCTCTCTCTTCTCCTCTGCCTCTAAAATCAATAAAAGCATATTTTAAAAAAAGATTTATTAAAAAAAATAGTACAGGGGTGATTATGTAGAGGGGATGGAGGAAAGAGGGAATGGGAAGATAATAAAGCAAATGTGGGAAACTACTTAAATGTTACATTTGTGGAGTTAAAACTTTTCAAGATAAAAGGTTATGGGGAAAAATTGATTCAGGAGACACACTGAAATAAGCATAGGATTGTTGATATACTCCTCAGGCCCTTTGACTCAGTGATTCCCCCTCTAGGGATTTGTCTGAAGGAAAGAATTAAAGTTGTCCAAAAACATTTAGCTAAAAAGATGACATTGTAAACAACTGTTAACAATTTAAGGATTATTTAAACACTAGAGGCCCAGTGTGCACGATTGTGCCAGTAGCTCGCTTCCGCTTGCCTCAGCTGACCGCCCTGCCCATCGCCTCTGGTAGCTCTCCAAAGCTGATAGTTCTCCGCCCCTAGTAGCTCGTGCTGTAGGGGGTGGAGGAGGGAGGGGGCGGGGGGGGGGAAACTGAGAGGTGTTCAATGCACCTCCTGGTGAGCAGTCATTACTACATTATGGCCACGGGCCTTTTATAATATAGATATTGTATCAATATAATGATACTTAGCAGCCATTTAAAATCCTATTGTCAAAAAGAGAGTCATGAGCCCAACCAGTATGGTTCAGTGGTTGAGTGTGGCCCAGTGGTTCGAATCCCTGTCAGGACACATACCCGGGTTGTAGGCTCCATCCCCAGTAGGGCGTGTGCAGGAGGCAGCTGTTCAGTGTTTCTTTCTCATCTCTCATTGATGTTTCTCTCTCTCTATCCCTCTACCTTCCTCTCTGAAATCAATAAAAACATATTAAAACATATATATTTAAAAAGAGTTATGAAATGTTAAGTCAAGAAAGTAGCTTACAAAATAATATATAACTTATGATCCCATTTTTTAAAACTATGTATATCGAATGTATATGCATTAAAAAAGTGGAAGTGCATTAGTTAACAGATTTTACCCATGTTTTTGTGACTTCCAAATGACAATAATTACAGGGAAGCACCTTGTTAAACAGGGTGTGAGGGTTGGGGAGTGGGGGCCAGGAAGAATATGGAATGATACATATTAGTGTGATAATGGATGATTTTAAATTTCCTCATTTTTCTACAATACCACGCGTACTACTTATATGTGCTTTTATTAATTTTTTTTTCCAGATAGGAAGGGAGAGAGAGAATCATCAGTGATGAGAGAGAATCACTGATCGGCTGCCTCCTGCATGCCCCACACTGGGGATCGAGCCCACAACCCAGGCATGTGCACTTAACCAGAATCTAACCTGGGACCCTTCAGTCCCCAGGCTGATGCTCTATCCACTGAGCCAAACCAGCTAGGGCGCTTATATGTGCTTTTAAAACATATTTTTAAACAGGAAAGTTGTTAAAATTGAGAAATCACTTCTGATCAGACTTGTACCATATCATGACAACCCAAAATAGATAGCTGCACAGTATGCACCTTTTAGATTTCAAGTTATGCCCAATGCAGTGGTCGGCAAACTGCGGCTCGCGAGCCACATGTGGCTCTTCCATAAAATACCATGTGCGGGCGCACATGTACAGTGCGATTGAAACTTTGTGGCCCATGCACAGAAGTCAGTATTTTGTGGAAGAGCCACACTCAAGGGGCCAAAGAGCCGCATGTGGCT
Source organism: Myotis nattereri (assembly GCF_964212035.1). NCBI lineage: Eukaryota > Metazoa > Chordata > Mammalia > Chiroptera > Vespertilionidae > Myotis > Myotis nattereri. Next base: position 87,999,908 of record NC_138079.1, on the reverse strand, counting down.
CGCAAGCCGCAGTTTGCTGACCATTGACCTAGTTAGTGTATGGTAGAAATATAATGTCACTTCTAGTAAGCCCCTAAACTTTGCTTAGAACCACCGACTTTGTCTGCCTCTCTGATAAAAGATTCTCAAGCTTTTCAGATGATCTCAATGCCCTCTGATGGGTGAATAATACCTTCTTTTTTTTTTAATGTATTTTTATTGATTTTAGAGAGGAAGGGAGCGGGAGAGAGAGATAGAAACATCAGTGATGAGAGAGAGAATCATTGATCGGCTGCCTCCTGCACACCCCCCACTGGGGATCGAGCCTGAAATCAGGCATATGCCCTGACCGGGAATCGAACCGGTGACCTCTTGGTTCCCGGGCTGACACTCAACCGCCGAGCCACACCCGGCTGGGCAATAATACCTTCTTATATCAGAGGGCTGGCACAGACGAGGTGATAATGAAAACCATCCATCTCACCTTAGTAATCTGTGTGCTGAGATTTGCTAAACCATACTGAGCTATATGAAAATATATCCTAAAATCTCAGTAACTCAATTTTTTTCTTTTGTTTTTGTTTTTTCAGCAACTTATTTTTATTTGACTCAGTTTCTTTATTCTGTTAGATGGAGATGATAACACCTGTTCTGCCTCCCTCTCATGAAATTAGGTATGTAAGAAAGACCTTTCAGAAAAGAAACCATTCCCCACCCTTAAATCTCCTCGGCAGCTTTATTTATAATCTCTAAAAACTGGAGATAACCCACATGACCTGCAGTTGGTGAATGAGTAAACCAATTATGGTACATCCATACAGTGAAATACTACTCAGCAATACAAAGGAGCAAACTGCTGATACCTTTGACAACATGGATGAATCTCAGAAGCATTATGCTAAGTGAAAGAAGCCAGACCCAAAAACTACATCGTGTATAGTTCAATTTATGTGAAAGTATGTATGCCAGGAAAGACAAAACCATAGGAACAAAAAACAGGGGCACAGAGGAATTTGGGGTATGTTTGATGAAACTGCTCTGTTTCTTGATTGTGGTGATGACTGTATGCTTTGTCAAAGTCACAAAAGCATACACTAAAAAAACCTGAATTTTACTGTATGTGAATTACACACACGGCAACAGATTTTTTAAAAATATTTTTTTATTGATTTCAGAGAGGAAGGAAGAGGGAGAGAGAGATAGAAACATCCATGGTGAGAGAGAATCATGGACCGACTGCCTCCTGCAAGTCCCCCACTGGGGATCGAGCCCACAAACCGGCATGTGCCCTTGACCAGAATCAAACCTGGGACCTTATAGCAACAGATTTTAAAAGAAAATCTCCTGCTCAGGGTTTCAGGTGAATTCCTTGGAGTTCATGGGACCTCTGTGATGTGGGACTTACAGGATGAGGCTAGGTGAGCTCTTCAGCAGCAGGAGAGGTGAGGATGGAGCACAGAACCCTTTCAGCTGAGCCAAGCGAAATCTCTCTTTTCAGGGAGTTTGTCAGGGAGAAAAAGTACCGGACAGAGGCCGAGACGTTTGGGTGGAGCTTTGTCTTTGAGGACTTTGTCTCAGATGAGCTTAGAAAGAAAGCGACTCAGCAAATGAAGGTGAGAAAACCTGGGCTTGGAGCTGAGGGAACGGGAGTGGGACCTGGACATAGAGGCATGTGGGGCGTGGGGTCACCTGGGCCACGGTAGAAATCAGACCTGAGAGCGGGAGGCAGGGAGGAAGCAAGAGAAGCCCTCCCTGGAAGGGTCCGGTGAATACTTCCTCCCAGGAAGGGACCGCTGAGCTGGTTTCTGGGTAGAGAGACTGTAAAGACCCAGATAGATACACATGGGGCTCAAGATACATCCTGCACAAGCAGAACGTCCTGACTGGCCTCCCTCTAATGAGGGCCGTGAGGTGTCAGGCTTCAGAGACTCCAGACACAGCCTCACTTGGACGCCCTGAGCCTTGGCCTGAAGGGTCGGCTCCACCTCCAGTGTGTCAGTCGGGAGGGTGCGCATGGTGGGTTCGAGCATCTTGCAGTCATGCTCTTTCTTCTTTGTAGCCTGTTCTCTGGTGGCTTCCAGTGGAAAGGGCTTTCTGGAGGCAGGTAAGGGTTGGTTCCTCCACCTTGTTTTCTACCCCTGGCGGGTTGGCTTCCCTAGCCCCCTTGCCCATCTAGGAATACTGAGCTGAAAGGAGAAGTTTCAGGAAAATAGCCAAGACACCCTGTTCCCTAGTCCTCTTCCCATCACCCATCCCATTTTTCTTGTCAGTCTTATCTGTAGTCTCTTCGTTCTGAACCTCTCCTCACTCACCAAGCTCTCTTCCAATTTCTTTGCTTCCCCTAGTGTTAAAAGCTGAACTTAGGTGCCCTAAGCCTAGCCTTCCTCAGACTTCCCTGAGCTCCCAGAGCCTGTCTCACTTCCTCCTGGCTGTCAGCCTGCAGGTCCCGGCTCTGGCATCCGAGAGAGACTGGAGCACCCAGTGGTACACGTGAGCTGGAATGATGCGCGGGCCTACTGTGCATGGCAGGGGAAACGGCTGCCTACTGAGGAAGAGTGGGAGTTTGCGGCCCGAGGGGGCTTAAAGGGTATAGAGCTACCAAGGCGATTCCCCTTTGTTCTGCTCTCTATCCTGCCCTGCATGGGGGTCTTTAAAGGGTGGGAAGGGCTCATGCTCCCTAGAGCAGTGAAGGACCAGTTGCTGTTGTTATTTTTATTTCTCATCTATCTCAGACCTATGTAAAATATGGTATTTATTTAAAATACCATAAAAACTAATAACTGGAAAAATGGAATGAAAAAAACAATTTTTTTTTATTGTTGGAGATTCTACAGAGATGTCATGTTTCAAAAAATACAGTTGGACCAACATAGCATAGAGAAGAGGAGAAGAGTTATCCAAACCACATGCCTTTTCCATGATGTATAGGGGTTAATATAAAAAATTGCTCTTTGCTCATAACTTAGTTGTTCTGCAATGCTCATTAAAAAAAGTTATGAGAGTGAAATAGCAATTCACCATATCCAGCCTCTACAGTTTGAACACCAACTATACCAATAGTCAAAGTTATTAATGTGATAAATGAGGTTGCTTGTTTATTTAGCCAATCGAAGTCCAACGAACAAGTTTACCAATGGTTACTCTTAATTTCTGCACTGATCTCAACATGCACTGGTCACAGGTGGTTTACAGAGGCATTGCTCAGAACCACACCTAGGGTTGCACTGCCCTGGGGTAATGCAGGAGGCGGGGCTCCAAATGCAATGCAGTGAGTGGAAGGGATGGGCATGGGATATAAAAATAATCTCCTTTCGGTTCCCTCACTCTCTCTCTTTCCCAACTCTTCACCTCTCCCCCCAATGCTTTCTCCTTGCTCTCCCGCAGGTCAGGTTTATCCCTGGGGAAACAAGTTCCAGCCAAACCGCACCAACCTGTGGCAGGTAAGACATGCATTCCTCACTCCTGTCCTTTCTCGGAGCATTGAGGCCTGCTGTCGGCTAGGCACTGTGTTAGGTGTGGGGTTCAGAGGGCTGTGTCCTAAAGCTGGAAAGGGGCGAAGCCAGAGACAAGGCGGTGATGCAGAGTGTGCGCAGGAGGACATCATTCATTGCCTGAGAGGACAGAGATGACATTTGAGCTGATCAAATAGCATTTTGCTAAGTGAAAAGAGGAGGAAAGGGTGTTGTCAAGCACAACAGCATGCGTGTTGGCATTGTATTAGGAAAGGGTACTGTCTGTTTGGAAACGTGCCAAATTCAGAGAGACTGGAGCACAGGGAAATGGTGGGGGTCCAGGTGGTGTTAGGAGATGAAGTAGACAGTGGGTTGGAGGCAGATTTTGGAGTAGATGCGCCAAGATAGTGTTTTAGATTTTACCCTCTAGGCTAGGCAGTGTGGAGCCAATGGAGGTTGTTATACAGGGGAGTAACAATATCAGATGTTGACTTGGGGAAGCTAACTCTTGCTAATTATGCAGGACTAGATGAAGCAGAGCTGCAGAGGTGGCAAGGGGTGTCTAGGTGATTATAAACACTTGAATTAAGTGGAAGTGGAATAGAGAGGAAGCCCAATGGGAGAGGCATGTCTGAGAAGATGGACAGGGTTTGGTAATTAATCGAATGTGGTGGGGTGGAAGAGAGTTGGACTCAAGCATGAATCCAAGCTTGGGCAACAGAGTGATGGTGCCACCGTTATCCAAATAGATAATATGCTTGTTGGGTCAGAGGGACAGAACTTGGTCAGGGTAGGATCAGCTTAGCTTAGGATGCCTGTGGGTCTTTTATATGTTCAGTCAGAGGTTGAAAATATGAGTCTGAAACTTAGGTCAGAAGTCTGGGTCAGAGCAAGTAGCTTGCGAGTCATAAGCATTTACCTTAGGAAAGAATGATCCCGCCCTCCCACACTGGCCAGGAGACGCTGTAGAGTGAGCGGAGCACAGCCTCAGTATTTTAGGGGGAAGCATTGACAGGGGCCTGAGAGGGAGACTGGGCCTTTCAGATGATCTTGGGATCAGAGCTTTTCAGAAAGAGAAATCTGACATACCCTGTTTGATCTTTGATAAATTAACCATTTTGAACCTCAGTTGCTAGTTCCTTAAAGGGAGAGGATACTTACCTCACAACCTTGCAAGGATTAAATTAAAAGACATAAGTGTAGCAGCCTTAGCATATAGTAGGTGTTGAGTAAATTATAGCCCCTTCATCTTCCCTTTCATAAGAGCAATTTCCATAGAATCGTGGCAGCTGAACCCAATTTTAATGAGAGGCGTGAACAAGTTAAATAAATTGCATTCGCAAATATAGGTTACTTTTTGAAGAGTTTTGGTGGTAAAGAGCAAGAGATGAGAAAGGTAGAGTCAGGGCAGATGAGGCAGAGTTAAACCTGATGGTGGTAGAAGAGAAAGAGGTGGTTCCTGAGAAGGGGGAGGGTGCAGGGCATGGAGAAGGAGAGGAAGAGCCTTTCTTCCCGAGGCTCCGAGCATGGGGTTCGAGGCCGAGGAGACGAAGTCTCTGAGAATGGAGACAGTGGGAGTGGGATGGGCTTGACACGGACCACAGTGAGCACAGGGAAACCACACACTTCCTGATCCAGCTGGAGGTCCTGGTGGAGGACCTGAGGCAGCTGGTTTGGGAGCTCAGGTTGGGAACCTTGGGTCACTGCCACGTGCCCTTCTCCCTATTCCAGATGACCTTGGTTTCCTTGTGGGCAGGCAGGAACACCTGCCATGGGACAGGATGGCAAATCTTTTATCCTAAATCTCTTCTCAGGGAAAGTTCCCCAAGGGTGACAAGGCTGAGGACGGCTTCCATGGGGTCTCCCCAGTGAACGCGTTCCCCCCACAGAATAACTATGGTAAGATTTCTTATCGGTCGCCATCAACACTCACACGTGGCTGGTGGGAGCATTCTGCCTGATGGATGAGGCAGAGAGAAGCACCTGGGGCAGCATTTGCTCCCAGGGCTTTGATGGCTCACAGGCAGGCATGATGCTTCCCAGCGGGGAACTGACCCCCTGCTGTGCTGCAGGGCTCTATGACCTCGTGGGCAACGTGTGGGAGTGGACAGCTTCACCATACCAGGGTGCAAACCAGGATATGCGTGTCCTCCGGGGGGCATCCTGGATCGACACATCCGATGGCTCTGCCAATCACCGGGCCCGGGTCACCACCAGGTGAGGAGCTTGGTAGCTGAGGGCTGAGGGGCTGGAGGTGACCTCACAGAGCACAGGTGGCACCACAACTGGTGTTGGCACTCCTTCTGCATCTCTACTTGCACCAGGAGATGTGGGTACTGAAAAGGAAGCAGGTAGCGCTTGCCAGGAAAAAGAAACCAGTCCAGGACAGCTTGTGCCTTTCTTCTCAGCTCTCACACCCAGGGAGACTCTGTGTCCAGCATCTCAGTTACATGGGCTTCTCTTCTTGTCCTCATAAGTAGGTGTGCGGAGGGAGGGAAGTAGAATGGCCACATCAATAGGTCATGGCCATGGGTCATGGAAATATTGACTCTTCAAACAGGCGGGCACATGGAAAATCATTTCTACAACCATTTTGATTTACAGTCAAGTTAAAAATGGGCCCAGGAGGGTCCTGGGACCTGCTCATTTCAGACAGGTGGTTAGTGGTGGCACCTGGATGGAAGCATCCTAGGCTGCTGGTCCCCTGCTAGGACTTTCTGCTTCATTTGCCAGTAGATTTATTTTGGTTGATCTCCCTACAACTCCTCCTACTCTTTGGCTCCATAAGGACTGTAGAGGCCACTCAGGATATCAGATTTGCAGGTGTTTCTTTGACCCACAAAGGCCCCTGAATTCTCTCTTTTTTAGGACAAAGTGGTAGAAAAGTACTGGCCTAGAACCAGGAAACTGGGTTTGACATTGATTCTGTTGTGCTGTTGGAACAGTAGTTGGCCTTGGGCAAGACATTTAACTCTTTCTAGTATCTGCTCCTGGGTCTCTAAAATGGTGAACACATCTTGCCTTCCATAGCAGTTGGGAAATGGTAAGCGAGAGAATTCACTTGAAACTTTTTTGAAAAGTGTGGAGAACTGACTGGCACTGTGATACTCTCACTAACTGCCAACAGGTTTTTTCCGGCTGAGTTATTCCTAACCACCAACAGTCACAGGTGCTAGTCATGGCCTCTCCTGCCTTCCAGCTCAGTCTCTCAGGACCACCGTCACTTCCTCCACCCAGCCCCAAGGCCGCTTCATGTCCCCGGACTGCCCTCTGACCAGGCTTCTTTCCAGACCACGCCCTCCACAGTCCTTGGGCCCCCCAGGTCGCAGCAGGCCCTGAGAGGTGGAACAGGAAAGTTGGGTAAGGCCCAAGGCCCCTTTCTCAACATGTTCATTCTCTCTCCCCTTCTCTGGTGGCAGGATGGGCAACACTCCAGATTCAGCGTCTGACAACCTAGGCTTCCGCTGTGCTTCCAATATAGGCCGACTGCCTGGGGAGCTGTGAGCAGCCACGCAGCCACGAAGAGTGCCCCGTGGTACCCATGCCACTCACTGGCCACATTTCAAACAGCCACGCTCTTCAACTTCCACCTTCTCCTCCTCTGCCCCTTTTGACGGGCACCTCTCACTTGGTGGCAGGTGGGCGGGAGAGGCCTCTCGCCTCAGAGGAGGCCATGTCTCTTGCTGAAGGGCCCCAGCGCACTGATTGTGGCCAGGAGCTGGGTGTTTTTATTAGAGGTCAAATATCAACTATACAGGGGCCAAGGACTCAAACAATTGGGGCAGCGTCCTCTTAAAGGCAGTGTGTTAAAATCCTTTTAAGTCAGTTCCCTTCCCCTTTCTCGGTGTCTGATTCAGGGACCTGACATTGTTTCTTAGGGCAGAATTTCCCCACATCTCTGTTTTCCCAGCAAATTGCTGTGGAAAGGAGATGCTGCCTTCATTTGTACAGTGTTTCTGTGTGCCTCTGAAGGCACTTGATTTCCACTCTCTGTATGTGAAATGGAGAAATGTGGGCTCTTTAAAGCACAATTCAGTCTTCAAGGGGTCCAGGACAGTGGTTCTCAACCTTCCTAATGCCGCGACCCTTTAATACAGTTCCTCATGTTGTGGTGACCCCCAACCATAAAATTATTTTCGTTGCTACTTCATAACTGTAATTTTGCTACTGTTACAAATCGTAATGTAAATATCTGAGATGCAGGATGTATTTTCATTGTTACAAATTGAACATAATGAAAGCATAGTGATTAATCACAAAAACAATATGTAATTATATATGTGTTTTCTGATGGTTTTAGGCAACCCCTGTGAAAGGGTCATTCGACCCACAAAGGGGTCGCGACCCACAGGTTGAGAACCGCTGGCCTAGGAGAACAGGGTATTAACCAGGCCAAACTGCCTCCTGCGAGTCACAAAGTAAATGATACTCCAGAAAGACAAACATGAGAAGTGTCCCTTTCTGTTGTTAATTATGCAAGGGCGTCCTTATGCCTCTGGAAACCTGTCCCCTGGAGAAGGACCTGCTCCCATGGTGTCACTGGACATTGTGAGGTCAGTGAAATCCCCCGTGATTGTATATCAGACGGCTGTCTGTTTTCTCCTCACCCTGGGACCCTAAGGGAAGTGCATCCGAGGGTCAGTAACTCTGGGCCTCCCCTGAGCAGACACTGAGATGGTGGTACCACTGGGAGGTGGAGAAGCCGGAAGGCTCCTGGCAGTCGGACCACATCCAGTGCCCTCCTCTGTGCCCAGGCCCCAACTGCATTGTGATGGGAGTGCCTTTCGCAGAGCCTCTGAGGGGAGAGTGGCCCAGGTCCAGCGGTCCTGGCCTGGACCAATGCCTTCTCTGCACAACCTCATTCCTTTGACGAGTGTTTCTGTGGCTTCCCCTCCCTGCCTCCCCCTCCCCCGCATCCCTCCTGCCAGCACCTCAGTAGTCCTCCTCAGCCGGGGAGAGCAGCACAGCCTTGGGTGTGTTCTCAAAGAGCGCAGCCCGGTTCTGCTCCTGGCCCTTCTTCACCCAGTGGCCGTAGATTCGGAAAGCATAGGCATCGATGAGCCGGCGCAGAGGCCGGAGGGAATAGGGGTCACGCATGATGATCTCCCGGGTCACAGGCTTCACCCGGTGGTACTGGTAGTAGATCCGCACTGAAGCCAGCACTGTCAGAGCGATCACCTGCGGAGGGAGGGCCAGGACTGAGAGCCTGGAGCGCCCCCTGGGTCCTTCCCAGTGTTCCCCCAGTTCCTGCCCTACCAGTACTGGCAGGCATTTAGACTGTCAGAGGACATCTGTCTTCCCTGGAGCCAGAGTTCTGGGAACCATCACGGGTGGATGAGAGGGGGAGGGCAGGTGCCCTGGAAACCCTAGCCTGTAAGTAGTGTGAGTAGCGGTCCCTGGGGGGCTTGGGCTCCAGGGCCCTGGATGGGAAGGGAGCTTCAATACCTTGAACTTGCCCCGGGGGCTGAAGTGCCGCACTTCCTCCGCGTCATACTGCTGGAAGAAGGGATGCGCTAAGGCCTCTTCTGCCGTCAGGCGGCCCTGGGGGTTCACCACCAAGAAGCGGGAAACCTGAGAGAACGGGGTGGGTAGTGAAAACAGCAAGGCAGGCTCCCTGCCAGCGCTTCAGAAGCCGTGGGGTCTCCTCACAGACCCCTCCATCCTGTGCCCGGCACACTCCCCTCGCCCCCGCGGTGGACTGCCCCTCGCCTGAGCCCAGGAGCCAGCGGGCCTGGCCCCTCACCAGGTCTTTCACGGTGTCCGAGTAATCATCCCACTCGGGTGAGCCAAACTGGTAGTTGCCGCTCATGATCATCCTCAGCATCAGCATCTGCTTCCGGTGCCAGAAGGGCGGGGAGCCAGCCAGCAGGGTGTACATGATGACCCCTGTGCTCCACCTGGCACCAGGTGGGTGGGAGGAAGGCAGGCGGACTGGCTGTAGCTCCGGCCAGTTCCTCCCCTCCCCAGCCAGGTGTTCCGGCCATGGTGGCATCCCTGTCCCTTCCCCCCAGCACACTCACATGTCCACCTCCTTCCCGTAGCCCGGGTGGTCACTGTTCATGGAGCACTCAATGATCTCGGGGGCCAGGTAGCTGGGGGTCCCACAGATCTCTGCAGGAACAGTTACCATCAGGATAGGTCAGCAGGGGGCACTTGGAAGAAGAAGGTCCGAAGAAACAAGATGGAACAGAAATAGTGCTTGGACTGGGACTCGCCTAGCACTGGCCAACTTCAGGGCCAAGGGCAGGGGCCAGAGCTGGCTCGTAGGGCCACCCACTTGGGGCCTGTTGGTTCCCTGGTCACATCTCACTATTCTGGCCTAGAACTCAGGCGGTGGGAACCTGGCTCAACTCGGTCCTGAGAAGAGGACCTGCCTGAAAAGGCACCTAACCCTGAAATGATAGGATTTTTATTCTGGGGGGATATAGGGGAAGGTCCCGGGCAATCTCTGTTCCTGGGAGAGTTGGTGAGAAAGCCAGGCCTCGTTACCGGACCTCGTAGCTTCTCTCCTGGCTTCAGCTGGCAGGAAAAGCCAAAGTCTGTGAGCTTGATGTTCATGTCATCGTCCAAGAGGATGTTCTCGGGCTTCAGGTCCCGATGGACGATGTCGAGTTTGTGCAAGGTGCAGATCACCTCCAGCAGGGCTCTCATAATCTTCCTGGGGTGGGACAGGAGCGTGTCACTCTGCTCTCTGCAAGGTCAGGTGGCGGGGAGGGAGACCAAAGCCCACATACCAGGCCGACTGCACAGGAGAGAGGGCGGCTGGGACGGTCGGGCTGAGCCAGGGAGGGAGGGCACAACCCAGCGGTGCACACCCTCTGGGACCTGGGTGCCTGTCGCACTGGGGCTTGGGCAGGGAGTGGGGAGAGGGGCACGTGGACCCTCACCTGGTTTCCTTCTCACTCAGGGTGACCTTCTCAGTGAGGTAATCAAAGAGCTCCCCTTTCTTCATCCTGTGGTGACAGAGGGTTTGTAGCTGGATTGATCTCAAGACCACCCCCTTCTTAGCCTGCTCCCAGAGAGCTCTTCCTCACCCCAATCCCTCCAGAGGCAAAGGACCAGGGTCTGCAGGGAGGAGCTGGGAAGTGAGTGGAGAGGTTGTCTGGGAAGATTGGAACAAGAGCAAGGGAGGCTGGAGGGGTGGTATGGCATCAGTGTGAGGGTCTCTCCCATCTGTGGGAGTGACAGCATGGGCAGATCTATCAGGGCCAAAATCAAGGGCTGGGAGATGAAAAACTGGCCGAAGGCCCTCCTGGCCCAAGGGCCCAGACCCCGAACAGAAGGACAGGAGTATCCTGATATTTTTCAGGCACAAATGGAATGAGTGTTGAGTGTTGGAGGAGCAGTTGTGCCTGTTAGGATTAAGAATTGCAGTTCAATCTTCTCACTTCTTGGGATGCTCTATAAAGAGGTGTCCGTTAGAAAAATCCAGTCATAACCTGGAGGGCAACTTGGGGCAGCATTAAAAATAGATTCCCCAAGTAACTTCTTCAAAGGTTAGGGACATCTGAGCTGCCCCCAAGGACAGGGCCACTGAGCGGAGCTGGGACAGCTGCGGCTGGTCCAGTCTGGAGGGTCCCTGGGAAAGTCTTCCTGTGTTAAATAGGAAAGGTGCATCCTGCCCCCTCTCACCCGCTCCTCCAGGGAAAGCAGTTGGATTCCTAGGGCACAAGGGATGTTGCTGGAGTCCCAGAGAGGCAAGAAAACCATTGAGCTTAGCTGCTAGGCCAGGGAGAGGGGTTCCATTTGAAGAAACAACCTAGAATTCACAGATATAAGCCTTGCTTTATATACTATCTGTACTGTGTTTCTAAAAAGCAACATGTGAGTCCCATTTTTGTCGTTTTAATTCCAACTTAAAGACACTAGGTGAACTCACTATTAGCAATAGCAGCAGCAGCACCAGCAGCAGGTTTACCTGTAAGTACTGGGGACTGTGCAAGGTACATGAGCAGGCTCTGCCTTCTGGAGCCGGCCGTTTAATTGTACACACAGGCCAAGTTACGTGTTTCTCCAAGCAAAACCACAGTAGGACCACAATAGGAAACGTTCCAACAATACAAAGTTTACCTGAATAATTTTCTCAAGAAACCCAGTCCCTAAATTAGCTGTTATATAGGGAGAAATCAAGACACCCCTTTAACAGTGAGCCATGCAGAGAGATTTCTGTTTTTCACCAAGGACTGGGTGGAGTGGGGAAGCAATGAGCCGGGGAATTCTTTTTGCTGGGAACCTTTTCTAACAAAAAGGGCAATAATGCCCTGGCCAGTGTGGTTCAGTGGATAGAGCATCAGCCCAAGGGTCTCAGGCTTGATTCCCAGTCAAGGGCACGTCTCTGAATTGTGGGTTCACTCCCTGGCCCAGTCAGGTGCATGTGGGAGGCAGCCAGTCGTGTCTCTCTCACATTCCGCCCCCCTCTCTCTCCCTCTTCTCCAATCCTTCCCTCCCTTCCAATCTCTCTAAAAATCACTGGCAAAAAGTATCCTTGGGTGAGGATTAACAAGATAAAGAAAGAAAGCCTCCAGCCCATAAGTGGTGGACCCAGGATTCAAAGCCGGGCAGCCTGACCCCCCGGGGCTGACCTGCCTAAAGCACTTGTGATCCTACTTGGCATCTACAGTGTAGCGGGCTGGCTGCTGGATGGGAGACCACAATGGGAAGCTCTGTGATGAGCCTCGGGGTATGGCTGGCTCCAGGGCTGGGTACTTACAGATCAAACACCAAGAAGAAGAAAGTGTTGGTCTCATAATTGTCCTTCAGCTGTACTGAAATGGAAATGGCTGGCTTGCCTCAGGGAGCAGAGGAGCCTGGGCAGAGGCAGTGGGGTCTAGGGGCAGGGGGAGGAAAGCTGCTGGGGCCGACTGCACAAATGAAGGGGGTATCTGGATGCTACTCCAAGGAGGCCCCCCAGGGGAGGGGGCAGGCCCAGTGACTTCACACCCCACTCCCCCGCCCTCACCCAGTCCCAGACCTGCCGGTGACCCCTTCTGTCTGGCTGGGAGAGGAGGCTTCGAGCTGAGTCCCCAGAGCAGTCTTCCTGGAGGTTGGAGCTGGGAACCTCAAGCCTCAGGAACTGGGCCAGTGGGCCTCAGGGTGCAGGAGACACCCTGGACAATTCTGGCTAGCTGCATGGTGGGCTGCACTCCCTGACTTGGGTTCTCAGGGCAGAAGCAAGGTGGAGCTCCCCGCTGTGGCTGGGAGCCAGCACTCACCGATGTTGGGGTACCCTGACACCTTGCGCAGGATGTCCACCTCCTTCAGCGTGGCCTCTCGCAGCTCCCGCACCTCCTTGGGGCTGAAGCTGCCCCCGCCGGTGACGTCAATGATCTTCACAGCATACTCCTTGCGCGTGGGCTTGTGGATACAGCGCCTGACGACACTGCTAACTCCCCTGGGGGTGCAGAGGACAGGTATTCTCAGCGGGTGCCCCAAGTCCAGGCCACAGCAAAGATGCCCTGCCTTGTCCCCCAACTCCCTGTGAGCTTTTGGGAGAAGTAGGATGCTGATGGGTCACAAGCCTGGTCTCAGGCCTCTTAACTCCCAGTTCAGTGTTCGCTCACACATAGAAAGGCCGTACACTCTCAAGGCCATCGCTTCCTTTGACCCCTGATCTCTGACCCTGGCCCAAAGCTGGGTTTGGATGTGCTTGTCACCAGCGTCAGTCAGGGTTGCGGGAAGCTCTTTGCCAGGAGAGGTCACTGATCTGGGTACTCACACCCTACCTTCCTGGTCAGGAGGGGAGGACCCAAACTGAGGGATGGAAATGGCCTGGGTGCCCAGGGTCCAGCAGAGATTGGCCCAGAGGTTGGCAGAGCCGGCTGGAGCCTAGGACAGCGTTTCCTGGAAAAGGTCCGGGCCTTACCTGCCCAGGATCTCCTTGGGCTCATAGTTCTCATAGAAACCCTCTGTGGAATGTGAGTCCAGCTGCGCCTCGTCCCGTGTCATGCTCAGCTCCTTGGGGTGGTTCTGAAGGGCTCTGAGAGGGAACAGAAGGATGCTGTCAGCGCTCCCGGCTTGGGGGACGTGCTCTTTGAGGGTGGGAACCAGTTTTCACGCATTTTTGTCTCGCCTGGGACAGGGCTGGACTATTGTGAATGTTCAAAATGAATGAGAGTTGAAAAAATGCTTTGAAAAGAGTCGAGCATCGTTCTTCCCACTGGCTGTAAACTCTTATGAGTCCAGGTGACCATGTTTCCCTGCATGTTCTCACTGTAAGCTGCTCCCCCTGGGGGAGGGGATAGGCAGCCAGGCCCAGGCCTGCGGGGACGTCGGGACCCAAGGTTAGCTCTGAGGAGGCCGGCACAGCCTTGATTTTAGAAAGACCTACCGGAGGCCCTGGCTGGGTAGCTCACTTGGTTAGAGCAGTGGTTCCCAGAGTGGGCCACATGCCTCCCGGGGGGGCAATTTGATTTTTAAGAGGGGCAATTGGAGAATGAGTTATTAACAGTGACTTTTTTGCATTTCTTATGGTTCTAGGGGCCTCATATACAGTCTATAAATGTATATTGTGACCTATTTATGCATTTCAGTTCTCTATTATATTTTTGAAACTTTATTTGCTATTTTTCATATCACTTCATATTATTATTTTTTAACAATTTCTTAGTGATTTCCTCAGTACTTCAACTGTCCTTTTGTTCTTTCATTTTTCTCTTTCATGGATGCCATGTTCTTTGGAAACTTGTTTTAGACCAAGTTAATGGCCTTTTAGGCTTCCTTCACATGAATAGAAGTTCACTTTTTAAATAATAAGAATTATATGTCACGGGGGTGGGGGGAGGATCAGGATTTTAGAGCTGCTTAGGTGGGGCATGGCCAAAAAAGGTTGGGAACCACTGGGTTAGAGTATCATCCCAATATGCCAAGGTCGTGGCTTCAATCCCCGGTCAGGGCACATACAAGAATCAACCAATGAATGCATAAATACGTGGAACAACAAATCTATGTCTTTCTCCCTCCCTCCCTCTCTCTCTAAAATTAATCAATAAAAATAAATTTAGATAGAACCACAGACAACCTCCCCAGAGGGCAAAGTAAAGTGGCTTCCTTTCCTCTTTGAGGACATAAGGCTGGTCCTGCTTACTTCTGCCTGCTCTCTGCACTTGTGGAAAAGGTAGAAGCCGCACAATTTCATCTTCTTACTATGCTGCTCTTACAGCCTGTCCTTATCTACCCCAGTCCTGTCTGACCCTGAAAACGCCCCTTCTTTCAGAACATGCTCCTTCCTCACTCTTTTTGTCTTTACCCTGGACTTTCATAACCATCTTTCATGCCTTCATCCTTTTATATTCTTTGAAAAGCACTGTGCCAGATGCCCTGAGGGATGCAGAGCTTGATGGGGGAATTCTGGTCCCGGCCTCCGCTATCACTTGTCAGTGTGTGCTGTCATGTCCCCCATGAAGCTGTGATCTTGCCTAGGATGTCCCCGCCCCAGCCATCCTGCCCCTCTGTATGTATCCAATGCAGGCACATAGCAGGAGCTGCTCCCGGAAGGTGAGTTGATGGTGGAGGTATTCTTTTGGTGCGGGGTCTGTCAGCAGAATGGCCCATGTCCTACTAGCGATGGCCCGTGAGCCCTGAGTGGTCCTGCCACAGTGTGGGGCAGTACAGAGCCAGGACATTCAGGCCTGGACAGAGGAGCTAAGCTCCGGGTACTGACCTTGGATGAAGGGTTTGAGGAATGGAGAAAGTCATCCACCAACAGGAAGAACAGCAGACAGAAAATGGGCACAAGCTGCCACTGAGCAGGGCCCAAACTCTTCTAGTCCCATATCTCCTGCCTTTTCTGGGCCCAACAAGGCCTGGCTTGTCACAGGGGCTGATTTGCTGACCAGCCAAGCTGCAACCCTGGCTGCCTCAGGCCTCGGGCTGGCCGTTCCAGGAAGCCTGGTGTCCCCACTGCTGGGTGCCTGGTTATCAGAAGCCTCCTGCCAGCAGCAGGCTGCTTCTGTCCTGTCAGCAACCCCAACTGAGCACAGGAGAGTCTGTTCCCTGTAACATCAAGTTCATTTCCTGGCAAGTCCTTATAAGTTCTCAACACTGCGTAGCACCAGCTCTTTCCCTCCCCCAGCCCTCCCCGGGCAGAGAATACATCTGGACCCAACCAGGATGCCATCCGGCTGGGGATGCATTCCACAGCATGGCCAGGTCCAGCTGGTTCTGACGGCATTTCTCTCTCTTGGTGTGGGCTGGGGAGGTTTCTCTTGTTCCCGCCTTTGGCTCCAGGCCTAACTTGGGGCTGATTTTATGCGTCTGTTCACTGCCTCCACCTGCACCCCCACACTCTTCCCAAAACCCTTTTGAAAAGGGTCACCAAATAGGCTTAATCCTTTCTGGAACATACTGTCCTTTCCAAAACTCAGTCTGAATCAGTCACAGGGACCCACTTTCTAAACTCTCCAGTCAATGCCATCACTCTTCTGGTCCACCTGCCTTCAGAAGGGAAGTGGGTCTAATGGACTTCGGGGTTTCTACTCCTTTAACCCACAGCCTCCCCCTAACCCTGTCTGCCGCCTGGCTTTTGTCCATCACTGGCCCAGCTACTCACCGTTAGGTCCTCGCAGGCCCTTGAGTGGGCTTGACAGGAATCTCAAAGGTCCCAGAGCCCCTTGGAGAGAGGGGACAACAGGACTGCAGTGTGTCCTGAGCCGACAGCTGTGGCCGGAGCAGGCTATTTTGCTGCTCTTCCTTCGTGCTTTGCTACTTGATGAGGGAAGGCTGAGGTGCCAAAAATAAATCACCAGAGCAAACCCGGGATGCAGGCCAAGGCTCAGCAAGGGACAACGCACAGGCGTCTCTCCAGCGGTGACCTCTGGTGGAGGGTGAGGGAAGTTCGGGTGACCTGGGAACAGGCGTGATAGCATGAGGCGACGATTTTCCTTCTGGAGCTACTTGGTCTCCAGGCCCAGAGGGTCTAAAGCCAACCTGTTTCTCTGGGAGCCGTTTCTGTGTTTGGTGTGATCAGGAAACAGCACGCTGGTGCACCCACGCTAGTGCTGGGACCTGGATATCAGGATCTGCTCAGGGACAGTTTGTGTGGCTGCCCCACAAAATGCAGAACTTAAAGGTTAGGGAACATCCCCTTCAAGGAATTGACCTTGGATCTGTCTCCATTATCTCATCCTTAACCCATTTTGTTGTCAGCCTGAAGTTTCTACTGGGAAGAGTTTTTTTTTTATTGATTTCAGAGAAGGAGAGGGAGATAGAAACATCAGTGATGAGGATTATTTATCGGCTGCCTCCTGCGCGCCCCCCTACTGGGAATGGAGCCTACAACCCAGACATATGCCCTGACCAGGAGGGATTGTGGGAGGGCTCCAGGGCGTGTCTGGCCCATCTCAGTCCCCAGCAGCCTTAGCATATCATTAGCATATAATTGAACCGAGACCTCTGGTTTATAGGTCGATGCTCAACCACTGAGCCACGTTGGCTGGGCAACTACGGGGATGACTTCAGTGTGCCAGGAAAAGCATGTGGGCTCTGTATGCAACTCTGAGCTCTTTGGGTGAGTATGACTCTACCTTAAGAGGCTGACAGAATTGGAAATAATGTATACAACATGGTGGCACACAGTAGACATTTATTGCTCTCCCTTATTCTAAAGCAACCTTTTTTCAAACCCTTAATTCTAATATACAAAACAAAGGGAGGGGTAATCTCCATGTGCTTCACAGGAGCTGAGCCCATAAACATCCATTTGACTAGCATATTACAAAGCACTTCACTTGGACTCCAAAACTTTGGTATTAGCCAATTTTAGAGAATGTTTGACTTGTTCAGCATAAAAAAAATAGGTGAGTAGAAGTGCCTAGATTAACCCCAGTTGTGGGTCCAAGTGCTCTCTCCGTTCTATCATGCTGACCATCTCTTTTTCACTCTGGGGAAATACGTTGTTTTATGCCTAAAGGTCTTATTGATGCAGCTTTTGGCTCCAAGGATGAAAACACTTCAATCTCATCCTTTTACTTACTGTCAATAAGCCTTTTTTATTTTTTTCTGATTCTAGGCTAGACTTGACTTGTACTAGTTTATACTTTGAAGGCATGACAGAATCCCTTCTGACCTTAGGGAAAAAGACTAATGCACCCAGAGGTTCATTCCCAGTGCCTTTCTCTGGGGAGCCATGGTTCCTACGAGAGAGAGGCCAGGCCAGGCAGACTCTTGCATTTTATTGCTGACTTATTTTCCTTTGATTCACTAATTTAATGATATTTGGGTACCCACTATAGAGCATCACACCTTGGATATAAGGGGCAATTAACACTATGAGCCTCCAGGAAAATGGGCAAAGGAGACCACTGACGAGCCCAGGAGGAACTATGTTAGAGGACTCGCCAGGAGTGAATTATCTGTGGTCATTCAGATGCTCAGGGTAAGGCAGTCTTGGCCCCTTTCAGGAACTGAATGATTTGGTAGAAAAGGGCACTCCAAGAACAGCTGAGGACAGGAGGCAGCAACTGAGTAATTCACTCATTCAACATCAACTCACCCTGTAGTAAGAGGTCTCTAAGACTTAAGAGGGCGGAAACCAGATAACAGAATCTATGAAAGGTACATTTAAAAACTGAGAAAGTGCGAGAGCATAATGTAGACTTGGAGATCAACTCGTAAAAATTTTAGTTCTTTGAGGTTTGGAGCTTGGTTAGCAAAAATGGTGCACCTCAAATTGAGTCCACCTAAAGACAATTGCAGCTCACCTGCATCTTTCATGAAGTGGGAGCTACAATGCCTAAAATTAGAAAAACATCTATAGGGGAACTGCGTGTATTAAGAGAATGGTTTTCACCTCTGATCAAACTAATTGGATATTCTAGGGCAGTGGTCGGCAAACTCATTAGTCAACAGAGCCAAATATCAACAGTACAATGATTGAAATTTCTTTTGAGAGCCAAATTTTTTAAACTTAATCTATATAGGTAGGTACATTGTTAAGTTAATTAGGGTACTCCTAAGGCTTAGGAAGAGCCACACTCAAGGGGCCAAAGAGCCGCATGTGCCTCGCGAGCCCCAGTTTGCCGACCACTGTCTAGAGAACAGTGACAAATAGTGCTCACAGGGAACCCACTTACTCTTCACCCGATTAGAACATTAGTATTTTAAAGTTTCTTGCTACTGCTCAGTTTATTGAACACTGGCTCCGAAGGCTTATAGTACCTGGAACCTTTTTAATGGGCAACATGTTTGCTAGTGAACTACTCCTTACATAACCATTTCCCTACAAAAGTTTCTCAGGGAGCTTTACGAGGACCTCTGGGTGGATGCTAATTTCATGTACAGAGACTATAAACTAGATAAACATAAAGACATGTTGAGACAATTATGTTCTTCTGCAAAATACGTATGTTCAGGATGCATATACTATATCTAAAATTTATTACCTTACATTTATCAGACACCATTTCAGAAGAAAATCACTTTATTGTAACTGATTCACAAACATCACAAAAGTTGGTTAAAGGAGGCCAAACATCTGCTCAGCCCCAAACTGAATTATCATCTTAATGAACTTCTACACAGTAAGTATACTCTCTTCCACTGCCACTGCTATTCTGAGGCAAGGAAACTATTAATGATACAGGAGAGTTAACAAGTAGTTTTATACTTTCACTATCAATTATATGTTTTTATACTAAGTTATCTTGGACATGAGAGATGATTTCCCATTTCTTCAATGCGACCTTCTTGATTAGGCTAATCCTGCAAACAAAAAAGGTACATTTAGAAGAGCACTGGCTGTATAGTTTTAACAAAACTGAAGCCCTCCCAGTTATGAAAGGAGAGGAAAAACCCAGAGTTTCTTTTTATAAGTTATTGAGGGCATCCTATAACCAACAAAACATTCTGCATTTGTCACAGCTGAGAAAAGACAGGGCACATGCGCTTCTGGGGACAGAGTCCTGAGGCAGAAATATAGCCAGTTTGATACTGGATATCCCTTCATCAAAGAATTCTGAAAAACTTGGACATGCAATCTCTTACTTCCACAGTTCAACCACCTGAAAGGATTAACTTCTCTCTTATATCCTACCCAAAATGAAGGGGGGAAATGAAAATAAACATTTTAATAGATGGTGTATTCTTAGGTGGATGGAAGGAAATTATGTGAAAACGAGCTGACATTCCGCAAAGCCTAAATCGCAGAATTCCAGTGAGGGACTTAATAAACTTGTCTAATAAGGCATGCAGAATGCCAATAATATTAGTCTTTATGTGCATTCCTGGACTTTGGTGAAAACAGAATTTTGTGTTCATAACCTTAAGTCTAGATCACTCACATGCAGTTATCTGCAATAAGATCCGACACACTAATCTATACCTACTGAAGGAAGAATCAGATTCAGAACATAACTGGTAAAGGATTAAGATAATGATTAGAAATCTCTGCACCAGTTTGTTAGAAGTTAGCTTATCTTTAGAGTAATTTTAACAAAATCTCCTCTAATTTGTCAGTTTAATTTATTAAACACAGATTCCCTAAGTTCTATAGGATCTAGGAGCACAACCATTAAACAAATCGAGCCTATGCAAGTTCAATCATGAATTGATATATCACCTACCATTTGCAAATTTGCATTGTTTCAGCACCTCGCTGAAACCCTCACAAAGCTTAAGGTCACCCTGGTTCTGGGCACAGTCCAAAAACTGTTTCATCTCATAGTGGCATGGGCCAAACTGCTGCTGCTGCTGGTATGCCTGTGTTCCCTGGGGCTCCTGCAAAGGCATAACATTCAGAAACGTTTAGAAAGGAAATCAGACTTAACCCTGAACAAAGAGCAGTATCCACTGTCTTTGAGGTTAACTGGGAAACAGAACTAAACCCAGCTGCAAATTAAAGTTTTCAGCTAATAGCACGGAAAGTGAGATCTTTTCAAGGCAGAAAATTAGCTTTAGCAAAATTCCAGTTGTAATCAGCAAGATTTAAGAAAAAAAATGCAAATAAAATAAAATGGTTATCTAGGCATTTAAAGACCAGTGAAGTTTCATGGAGGAAAAAATGGGACTACTATAGAAAAATAGGTGGATGAAAGTTTCAAGTATAACACAATTACAACAGAGTACACACCCATGCTCATCAGAGGAGAAAATTCACAAACCTCAGAGAGGCAAGTGGCAAATGTCAGGTAAGAGATCAGAGAGCAGAGAGCTTCTAAAGAGTTTTTTTTGAAAACTAAGATTGAGCCCTTAGTGAATAGAGTGTCAGCCTGCAGGCTGAAGGGTCCCAAGTTCAATTTCAGTCAAAGGCACATGCCCGGGTTGCGGGCTCGATACCCAGTAGGGGGCATGCAGGAGGCA
This sequence comes from Myotis nattereri, assembly GCF_964212035.1. Classification (NCBI taxonomy): domain Eukaryota; kingdom Metazoa; phylum Chordata; class Mammalia; order Chiroptera; family Vespertilionidae; genus Myotis; species Myotis nattereri. The sequence continues at coordinate 87,979,185 of NC_138079.1, read as the reverse complement.
GCCGGTCAATGATTCTCTCAGATCATTCATGTTTCCATCTCTCTCGCCCTTCCTCTCTGAAATCAATAAAAAAAAATATAAAAATATATAAAAAAGAAAACAAAGATCAAGACTGAATTAGTTCAGGGTAACCAAGACAAAATATTTAAAATAAGAAAAAAAAATGGCTGTTTTACAGTGAATCAGGTTGAACTACTAGAGTTCTACATCTTGGGAAAAAAGAAAATTTATACAGTACTTACTGATGCTGGCCTGAGGCACTAACTCAACTGCCAAGCGTGGCTTTTGATAAAACATTTTCCGTTTAACAGCATTGTGGATTCTAAATGTACACACGGTTCTTACACACAAGGAACTTACAAATAACTAGGTTTCCTCATTAAATAGACCACTGAAGGGCAATGCCGCCCGAAGTCTTACCTGGTAAGTGATGTCAGGCCTCGAGGGCTCAGCATTACTTCCTCCACTGAAGCCCCCAGTGATGGCGTGACCCAGCGTGTGGCCGACAGCAGAGCCCACAGCCACACCAGCTGCAGTGGTTGCCATTTGGGCCATCAGACCTGGCTGCCGGGGTGCAGCAGCAGGTGCGCCAACAGCAGATGGTGCAGCTGGTGCTGGCGGGTGAGCTGCTGGTGCTGGTCTGGGCGCAGCTCTCATCTGAGGTGCCCGGCTGTGAAAGAACAAAAAGTATGCAGTTCCTACTTCCAACCCAGGTTTAGAAACTGTCAAGGTAATACTACATACATACAAGAAAACTTTACAAAACACAATTCCCTAAAGTTCCTATGGTCGGCAAACTGCGGCTCGTGAGCCACATGCGGCTCTTTGACCCCTTGAGTGTGGCTCTTCCTAAGCCTTAGGAGTACCCTAATTAAGTTAATAACAATGTACCTACCTATATAGTTTAAGTTTAAAAAATTTGGCTCTCAAAAGAAATTTCAATCGTTGTACTGTTGATATTTGGCTCTGCTGACTAATGAGTTTGCCGACCACTGCCCTAAACTATTGTTACATTTTCTCTCTTTAACCTTTTGTTTGGGTTGTAACCACCAAGTATAAACTATTTTTTCCTGCTTCTTTGCAACCATTTCCATGTATTCAATAGCCCACAGTATCTTTAAAGAACACAGTTTTTCCAATACTTCAAAAAAATTGTAAAATATTAAGAGTTTAAAATATTCTCACAGAATTCATCACAAGTGCTAAGGAAAAAATAGGGAGCGAGGGGGAGCATGTTGTGGGATGTCATAACTTAAGGACAGTCAAAGGAGATCGCCCTGAGCTGGTAACATTTGAATGAAGACCTGCACTTCGTCATCTGGGGAAGTAATCTGGTCAAATTCCTTCATTTTACAGATTAGAACACTGAAGCCCAGGGACGAAGTGACTTGCCTGAACTGTTATACCAAAATTAATCTCAACTATTGTCCATCTGTAGGGCAGTTGGATGCTTTCAACTATTTCAGTAAAATCTTCATGCCCTGACCGGTTTGGCTCAGTGGATAGAGTGTCGGCCTGCGGACTGAAGGGTCCCGGGTTCGATTCCGGAAAAGGGCATGCACCTTGGTTGCGGGCACATCCCCAGTGGGGAGTGTGCAGGAGGCGGCTGGTCGATGTTTCTCTCTCATCGATGTTTCTAACTCTCTATCCCTCTCTGTAAAAAATCAATAAAATATATATATTTTAAAAATCTTTATCACAGGGAAACTCAACACTCTCCTGAATACCTGGCAGGACTAAAGGCGAGCCAGACTGAAGAATAGAAGAACCGAAGGACCTTCACTACTGCAAATTTTTTTTTCTTTTTTCACCTTTTAACTAAGAAACCAATTTTTTTTTTCTTCTTTTTCCATCACCTGATTTTACCCTTTTAATTACTACCTTCTTATTTTTAACCAGTATTATTACTGCTACCATTTTACCATTTTTTAAAGTGCCATTTTATTTTCTCTTTATTTTATTTTGGGATTAGTGTTCTCCATTCTATTTTCATCGTTCCTTTAGCAACAATTTTCCCTACCTCAATTTTACCTCTATGCTAAAACCCTCTCCCTCACTTTTCCCCTTTTGTTATCCTGTTTCTCTTACCCTATTCCTGCTTTAGATTTTCCCTATTCCTTCTGTTTACCTCCTGTCAAAATTTCACCCTACTTATATATCCTATTTCCAATCCACTGCTCTAAATCTTTATACACATACCCCTTATCTTTCTTCACTATCCAAAATATTTTTTATTTATTTTTTATTTTTTTCTTCTTTTATCTTTCTGTTGTTTTGTTGCTGTTTGCTTGATTGTTGAGTATATTGTTTTGTTGTTGTTGCTTGTTTTGTGTGTGTGTGTGTGTGTGTGTGTGTGTGTGTGTGTGTGTGTTTTAGGACTGGTTGTGAGGCTGTTATGCTTTTTCTTTTTCTTTTTTTCTGGTTTTTCCCCTCCCTCCACCCATCCCCCCCGGTTATTTTTGTGCTTCTGTTTTCCCTTGCCTCTCTTGATATTATTGGTTGTTTCTAGTTTGCATTCATCTCCAGGGAGCTGTTGCTGGAATTTGTTGGGATTAGTGGCGGTTCTATAGGAGTTTTCTCCTCATATAAATAGTCTCTTCCCCTCTTCCACTTCATTCTCTCTTTTCGCTCTTTTTTTTTCTCTCTTTTATTACCCCCGCCCCTCCTTTTTCCCAATTTCATTTTTGCACTCCTTTTTTTGGTCCCTACTTTTCTTTTCTTTTTTCTCTTTTATCTTTTTCTCTTCTTTCTTCCTTATCCCCTAATTCTCTTAAATCGGGTGGTCACCTTTATTTGAGGTTATTAATATCATGAATATATTTGTGTTTAGTGCCTCGTACGTGGTGCCTTGTTGTGTTGTATTTTGTGCCTTTAAAAAAAAAAAATCTTCATATAAATTATGCCCCCCCACCCCCCCTCCCGCCACCACCAGTTTTCAAATTCTTCCCCCAAATAAGGCCAGGTCAAAAGTTTATGATTTCACTTTATAAAAAGGTGGTTATTGCCCAGGCGGCGTGGCTCAGCGGTTGAGCACCGACCTATGAACCAGGTCATAGTTCGATTCCCCATCAGGGCACATGCCTGGATGGCCGCTCAGTCCCAGGAGGAGGCATGCAGGAGGCAGCTGATCAATGATTCTCTCTCCCCCTTCCTCTCTGAAACCAATAAAAAATATATTTTAAAAAAATGTGGTTATCTGCCCTTTGAACAGAAGTTTCTTTTCACAAGCGAACCCCTTCTCACACTCCTAGCACACGGTATGAACACAGTCCAGTGAAGCAACAGGGCCTGTGCTAAACGTCCTGAACTGGTCACTGGCTTCCCACTTCCCGGAGGCATGACCTTAGACAAGGAATTCATTCCGAGTCGGCTGTTTCCTTATTCCTGTCAAGCAGGGGTAACACCGATCTCTAGGGTTACCATGAGCTGTAACTGGCAGTACATTTTACAAGCATTTTAGAAACTAGAAAACGTCATGTACACGCGAGGGCCCTAGTCACTGTGTCCTCTCGTAGGCTGAGACCCCAAAAGGCTCACTGCTCATGGCAGGTGCTCACAGATTATTCCCTGAATTGAAATCCGATCATTTCCCGATTGTTACCTTTCTTCTACACTTTTTTTTGCTACTTTGAACGTTTCAGCCCGTTTCCACTTGTTTTTACAACTTGGCTATTTTAACTTAAAATGAGCTACGAAATATTTTAAGCAATAACTCATGGGCGTTCGAAATTAGAAAACTTTCCACTAATGGGGAAAAATCTAGCCAAAGGCGCCATGAAGTCGGGCCCCGGCCGCATTGGCCTTCAGACGCCCGGCCCGCGGCCTCCGCCAGCCTCCGCCCCGCCACCCTGCGTCACGGCGCCCACAGGGCCCCCAGCCCCGCGAGGACCTCACCTGGCCGGAGGGGCCACGCGGGAGGTGCGGCTCCGGCTTCCACGCGGCATCGCAACTGCGCAGCGGGTCGGTGTCTGCAAGTGCGAAACTCCTAGAAGACCCTGGCGGCTTCTGCTGAGCGCGAGAGAGCGGAAGACGGGGGGCGGGGCTGGAAGCGCGCGACCAATCAGCGCACAGGCAGGGCCCTTCCGTTTGCCGACGTCTCCGAGGGCCCTGAAGGTCACTGAAAGAGCGTGACCAGGCGAAGGCGCCTCGTCGCACGCGGTTGGCGTCAGGAGCTGGGCGCCGGGGCTGTTTAGAAAACCGGAAGTGCCTGTGGCAAACTTGCCGGTCCCAGACTAGCGTAAGTCAGAACCGGTCGCTGGTTAAGGGTCCGAAGACCGGTGCGTCTTCCGTCAAACGTTTGTATGACTAACGTGGTACGTCACATCCAACCTTGAGATCAGACCTCTGTCGGGACTACCACTGGACCTTGGGGCAAGTTACTTCACGTTTCTCAGCATTAAATCATTTAAATATTTTTTGAGGCAGTGTGGGCACGCAGTATGAACCGAGGGAAAGTGAAAACTTGAGACAAGAATCGACGAAACAAAGTTAGTTCTTTTTGCATTTCTGTTGTCTGCGGATCCAGTCAGCAAAAGTTAATCGTGCTGTACGTGTATGTATTACTATACGTTTTCAACCATTTCACATATCGTATAGGATTTTTGCCCATAATTGAGGTAGCATTCACGGGCAAACATGTTCTGATCTACAAGTGCCAGCTGGGTTGAGGCAGCGCCGAATGAAACAAGACGACAGCTTCCTTAGTTTAAATCCAGGGAGGAGAGACACAAGCGCCTGTACAGGTCGGGTGATGGTGACGGAAGCACAGTCCTTGAAGTGGGGCAGCAAGCCAGGCCTTACCAAGGGTAAGACCATTCCTGGCAGAGGGAACAGCAGTTGCCAAGGCCCCAGAGGCCTGTGCTGCAGTAATAGTTGGTATGAACTGTTTTTAACAATAACATTTTAGAGCCTCTGCAGTATAGGGGAAAAGTTGGCTGCTGGCATTTCAAGGAGGGCTTCATGGGAAAGTCCTTGGGGATGGGGTGGGATTTATGGAGGTGGGAAAGCAGAGGTGGAACCTCCATTTCTTCTTGGATGCCCATCAGAAATTTCCCCCCTTCCACCAGAGGTAGCAGATTTTAACACAACTTTTCCAGCAACAGCAGGGTGTTTGTGGAATCCAGGGGGTAAATGCAAAACCTTTTCATGAAAAACCAAGTTTTATTTTCATAGGACTTCTTAAAGAAATTAAAGCTTTATAAATGATAAGACTTTGGCCCTAACTGGTTTGGCTCAGTGGATAGAGCGTCGGCCTGTAGACTGAAGGGTCCTGGGTTCAATTCTGGCCAAGGGCACATGCCTGGGTTTCGGGCTTGATCCCCAGTAGGGGCCGTGCAGGAGGCAGCCAATCAATGACTCTCATCATTGATGTTTCTCTTCCTCCCTCTTCTTTGAAATCAACAAAAAATATATTTAAAAAATAAAACTTCTGTTATCTACTTCATGTGAGTAGAATTTTTACTGCACTCATCAAGAGCCCATTCTGAGCCTGCAGTCCAGGCATAATGCCCTGACTAGGAATCAAACCGTGACCTCCTGGTTCACAGGTTGACACTCAACCACTGAGCGACACTGGCTGAGTGATAACAGAAATTTTAAAACTGTACAAATCCTGTTCCAGAAATTCCATGTCTAGGAATGTAAGAAACAATTGTGAAAAACATAAAAAACTGAGTCATATATGTGAGAAGAAATTAAGTGTAAGGGTATTTAACAATATATGTAAAATAGGAAAGACGTATAAACAATCTAAATGCCCTACAATATAGAATTAAATGTTATCTACATATACACTGAGTGGCCAGATTATTATTACCACCTGACATTTGTGGGCAAATTAGCTATAATTTCGCGCTGAAGTTGCTAGAGGGCCAGACCATTATAAATAGGGAGGCAGGTGGTTTACTATGACAGTAGAAGTGATTTTTTTCTGAAGATATGGGTAAACAATGCGATTTAAGAGCCTTTGAACATGGGATATATTTGAACGTGAGTGGCCAGATTATTATGACCGCTTGATGTTTGTAGGCAAATTAGCCGTACACTGCGTTGTATGGGATATGGAAGCCGAAGGCCTGTTCGAACACCTTTGCTGTCTGCAGTTACCAAGATAAAACGTCTCCAATTTGCACAGGAACACAAGGATTGGACAGTCGAGCATTGGAAAAAAGTCATGTGGTCCAATGAATCACGTTTCCAGTTGCATCATGCAGATGGCAGAGTGAGAATTTGGCGGAAACAGCATGAAAGCATGCACCCCCACATGCATGAGACAACCCTTCAAGCTGGTGAGGGCAGTGTTATGGTTTGGGGCATGTTTTCCTGGCATGATTTAGGCCCTTTAATTCGTGTGGAACAACGTCTGAATAGCACAACATACCTAAGTATTGTTGCTGATCAGGTTCATCCTATCATGTTGATGGCGTATCCCAATGGGGATGGCTTCTTCCAACAAGACAATGTGCCATGCCACGGTGCTCGTATTGTGCAAGAGTGGTTTCAAGAACATGAGGGAGACTTTACCTTGCTTAGGTAGCCCCCACAATCACCAGATCTCAATCCAAGGACGAAGTTAAAAGAGCCATCAGGCAGCTGATTCCACAACCATCAAATCTCACAGAACTGGACAGTGCTATTCATCAGGCACTGTTGGTGTCAGATTCCTCGCATCACCTTTCAACATCTTGTGGAGTCAATGTCAAGAAGAATCGCTGTAGTATTGAAGGCAAAAGGTGGCCCAACGAAGCACTGATGGGGTGGTCATAATAATCTGGCCACTCACATTCAAATATATCCCATGTTCAAAGGCTGTTAAATCGCGTTATCTTCAGAAAAAAATCACTTCTGTCGTGGTAAACAACCTGCTTCCCTATTTATAATGGTCTGGCCCTCTAGCAACGTCAGCGTGAAATGATAGCTCATTTGCCTACAGATGTCAGGTGGTCATAATCTGCCACTCAGTGTATATATAAAAGGCTAATTTGCCAAGTGTCCCCTTGGGAGTTCGACCAGGAGACCAGGAGTTTGATTGCTCGCTATGACATGTGCTGACCACCAGGGCGCAGTGCGGAACAAAGGAAGGCCCTGCCGGCAACCTGAAGGCCCCAATTGGCTCTGATTGCCTGCCCAGCCTAGGGACCCTACCCAGGCATGAATTTTGTGCACCAGGCTGCTAGTACATAGATATAATGTTTGCAGCCATTGAAAATGTTATGAAAGAATATTTGACATGAAAAGTATCTTAACAATATGCTAAATGAAAGAGCAGTTTACAAAATAGTACACATAGCATGTTTATATTTTGAGAAAATATATGTATCTTAAAGACTGGCATTATATACACCCAAGAAATGACTATCCATTGAGTAGTGCTTTCTTCTTTTTTGTGTGTCCATATTTTCCAACTTTGCTTCAGTGAACATATTTATATTAAACACCATGGTGGTTTAAAATGCCCACAAATTAACACGCCTTTCAAAAAGTGGAGCCTGATCCCTCTCCCCTTGAGTGTGAGCTGGATTTAATGACTTACTTTGAATGGATAGAAAAAAGCAAAAGTGTTGATGTGCAACTTCGGAGAGTAGGTCTTAAAAGGTACTGTGGCTTCCTCCTGTTCACTCTTTCAGATCACTTACTCTGAGGAAAGCCAGCTGTCACATCATGAGGACACTTAAGCAGCCTCATGGAGTCTCATGTGGCAAGGAAGTGAGGCCTGCCAGCAGCCACGTGAGTAAGCAACCTTCCCATAACTGGTCTTGGCCAACAGCTTGACTGCAACCTCATGAGATGCTGAGCTACAAACCACCCAGCTAAGCTACTTTGAATCCTTGGCCCACAGAAACTGAGCTAGTAAGTATTTGTTCTTTTAAGCCACTAGGTTTTGGAGTAATTTATTATACAGCAATAAGTAATTAATACACAATTTCTACAACTACTATATTTAAACTGTAAACATTCTAGTATCTAAAATGAGCAAAATCTAGTTAACACACATTAGAGTGTTGCTTTAACATGGCTTATGTCTGTCTGAGTATGCTGTACTTTACAGCAGGAATTGAAATGTTTGAAACATTAAGGTTCTTATACTCTAAATGTAGTGGTTGTTTTTATAACTAAGACATATACAGTGCCTTGCACATATCAGACAAAAAAGAATGAATTTTTTTAACTCATCTAAAAATACAAAGTATTATATGAACAAGTAGTTAAGGGGTGCTTATGTGAAGTTCTACAGGATTTCAAAGAATGGACATTCGGACATTCAATGTGAAGGCTTCAGGAAGAAAGTGGCATTTAAATAATTATAGGTGGAATTAGTTTCAAGATTAAAATTGTAAAGGGGGAAATAGAAAGGCTAAATACAACAGCACAGATTCAAATGAATAATTATGGTGAGTTTAGAGGACAGAAGACCTGTATCAGGAATCAGTGTTTTTTTGGAAGTGTGTCAAAACTTAAGAAAATCCAATAGATGATTTCCAGCACAACGTAAGAAATCTAGGCTTTTTATCCTATAAGATTGAGGGGTTTATATGATTAAAACGGTCTTCTGGTAGATTAATCTAGAGTTTAAGCAACTTGACCAAGTCAGTATAGTTTAACTCCAAAGCGATTTCTACCATAACACACTGCCTGATGTTGGAGATATTGAAAAGAATTAATGTAGTGAGTGAAATAATCAAGACTTTGTAAACAAAGAGGAAGTACTGTATTCTGTAAACGTAAAAGTAGTTACCATTTATTGAGCATCTATTATGTGTCAGGCCCTTAACTGTGTCGGATGTTTCATATATTTTATCTATAATCCAATTTGGCAAGGTAATCCAATATTATTCCCATTTTACAAATGAGAAACCCGAGACTTGGAACTTGAAAGTAGTCAGAAGTTTGCTGACTGCCAGAGTGGTGTTCACAGCTAGGATTAATATTCAGATTGCTCCTTCCAGTACACACCTTTCTCTCCTAACCACAGACTCACCACTGGGTGCCAAGGGCTGAATGAATGCAGAGTGAAGATAAAGGAAAGGTACCCGGCCATATTCTGTATAATTTTAAAACTAAAATTCAACTTTTTTCCTTGGACATGGAGGTTTGTGGTTGGTTCTGAACCACATACCATTGTCTACAGTTGAGGGAAATTGTGATGTTGGAAAGAGTGAATGCTTTATGAAAGTATCTGTGATGCCCATCTTCTTTCTAACCAGCTGTGCAACCTCTGGAAAGATATGTGAACTCTCTGAGCCTCAAGAATCCCCTCTCTAAAATGGAGATAGTGTCCACCGCAAAGGATTGTTGTGCCATGTGAAGTGCAGAGAACCTAGCAACTAGGTTCAACAGACACTATTACAATTTAAAGTACTTCTTTTCTTGGAAAACAAATATTAAACCTGCACACTTGAGTTGAAATCTTGTACAAATTCTTATCTTTGTTCTCCTCCCCCCATTCATCTTTGTGACCTTTTCTTTAGGAAGAAGAATGCAAATATTTGTAGACTTAAAACTAGTTACCATAGCAACTAAAAAAAACACACAAAACACTAGAAGAGTTAAAATGCCACTCTTGCTGCTGCTCTCTTTTAATTAAAAACCCTAAAAAGGCATACCCACTTGGATGTTACTTAACAACCAGAGTCTGGCCGTTGAAGCAGTAAACTTAAGCGATGCCAAAACCAAATTCTGTTGACCAACATGGATTCTCTCCCCTTAAGACCAGTTGCAGCTGGAGTCAAAGAAAAGACTTTTTTTTATCAGGTCCTTCGGTATCCTGTAGAAAAATCAGACAGAAACAAAAATCAGTTATTTTCTTTGGTCTGAGCATCAACACTGGAAGTAAACCCCTCACTTGTATTTCTTTAAAAAGATGTTTTCTACCTTCCCTAGCCCCTTCCACCATTCCAACTGCAGTCAGGAGATAAGCTGCGGGCTAACGAGGTCCACCAGCGACTCGCTAAGACGGGGCCGCTTCCGAAGGGGCGACTGTGCCCGGGTCGAATCGTAGGGGACCAAGGAAGTGGCCCGCGGCGCTCGCGCTCACGGGGCTCCCCGGGCCCCAAGGGTCTGGCCCGTACGCACCAGCGCGCAGGCGAGGCGAGTGCGCGGCCGGGGCTGCAGCTTGCGCTGGCGCCGCTTGCGCTGGCCGTTGAGGAGCTTCTGTGCGATCTTGCGCTCGTGGCCGCCAGGCACCAGCCAGTTGGTGCGCAGTTCCCGCTCGCGCCGCGTGCGGCCCTTGCTGTGTCCGGCCCCACCGGCCGGGAAGTCGCGCAGGTAGTAGTAATCGGGGCAGTCATAGAGCTCCTCCTCGAAGCACACCTCGGCCGGCAGCGGCTGCGCCAGGCTCGGGGCGTTGGGAAGGGCCCGGTCCATCGCGCCCGCTGGCCCGCAGCCGGCGCACGCGCGCCTCTGGAGCCCCTCCGCCCCGCGATTGGCTTCGCCTGACAGGGCGGGACCTAGGCAGACGTCACAGAGCTGGGCTTGTGTCCTGCACGAGGTCTCAGGCTTCCCGCTGGGTCAACCCTGACCCCTTCCTCCGCCTGGGTCTGTGTGCCCTCGTCGGAGACGGTCACTTGGCAAAATCCGATCCTGCACTTGCTTTATGTTGGTCAAAAATGGTAAACATATGCACAGAGGAAAGGCCACATGAGGACAGAGCAAGAAGGTGGTCATCCGCAAGCCAAGGAGAAAGGCCTTAGGAGGAACCAACCCTGGTGACATCTTTTTTTTTTCTTCTCTGGAGCATCAAGTTTATTAGGAAACTTGAGAGAGCTAAATACTTTAATAAGAACCCCTACAAACCTAGGAGCAAAGGAGAGCAGGGCAGGGAGAATGGCCCCAGGGAAAACAGTTCCAGTCTCTGAAGTTTTCATTCAGGTGGGAGCCGAAGGGCGGACTCATAGGGAGGACAGCTTCTCCTCTTGACCCCCCCCCCCCCCCAGGGGGCTCCAGGCAGTCTTCCAAGCTCAGGGTATTTTGGATAAGATGCTTCTGAAGGCCATGGATGCGGGATACCGTCCTGACGTGAATGCCATGCAGAGAATGCTTCGGCAGTCAGCACACCTCCATGGTCTCTCCAGAAATACAGCGTGTATTTCGTGCTTTGCTGCTTACATCCAGCTTCTGTCTCATCTCCCACACCACATGGCCTGTCTCTGGAGCTCAGCATCTTTAAAGTTCAACATTTAAAATGCAGAAAGTACTGCTTGATTGCCCCAGCATGTTTGGCTGGTCATGCTTTGGCTGCCCACTATTGTAAAAAATTATATTGACTTCACTCTTGTCCTTTTGAGATGCTGCTTGTCAGTGGACAACTTATAGCATAAGAATCTTAAGAAAAACCTAAGAACCTCCAAGCCCACCCCCTATGGGCCCTGGCCGTGGCCAGAGAAAGAGGCTGGAGTCCATCATCTTGCTGCCCAGCTTGAAGCCAGTTTTCATTGGTTGTCCCCTCTGGGGGTCCACCAATGCTGCTGCTGCTGTGGGTGGTGGGGGAGCCCCCAGGGTCATGTTGGAGGATTGGGCTCAGGGTGGCAATCCTTGATTCCAGGCTGCATAGGGAGATTGTGTGGTCCTTCCTTTGGGACTGGCTAGGGAATGGAATTCCTCCCTTCACGCTGGCTGGGTAAATGGTCATCCTTTCTTCTAGTCTGGGTAAGTGGCCATCCTCGCTTGCATGCTGCCTGGGGGAGTGGTGGTCCTCCCAGACTTCCTGGGGGAGTGGGCATCATTGACTCTGGGCTGAGTGGTGGAGTTCCAGGGTCTCAGCCATTCTGCCCTGAAGTCTGAAACCCCTGTGCTGGGGAAAGACTAATGTTGGGGTCTGGGGAGGCTCAGGGCCTTCCCCTGATCTTGGGGTTTTCATGCTATCTAGTATTAGATAAGTGCCCATGATGTTGTTATATATTCTTCCTGTGAGTGATTCCTGTATCTCATGCTATTCATATCCCATGTCTTCATTATTTGGACTACTTTTGGGTCTAAGTCACCTCAGGGTGGTTCAAAGTATGGCCTCAGTTTCTCTGACTGGCCAATGTTGACCCAGTGGTCCTTCATTATGTCTTTCATTGTTGATCTTTGGCTGAAGTTGAGAGTTATTAAGTTCTGTAAAAGTCTGACATTTCAGAGACAGGAAGTATGGTATAAAGAAGTGCCCACACAAGATCTTCCTAACTTCTTCAAAATTTCCCCCCACAAATGGAAGTTCCCGTCACCATCCTGTAGAGTGCTACCTCCATGCTCCAGATGTCCATCTTCGGGCACTCATAGGATTTGAGCTGCAAGATCTCTGGGGCCATATAGGAGATGGTGCCACAGAATGTACTTTTTCTCTTCTGTAAATTCCCCACTGAAGCCAAAGTTTGCTAATTTAACCCTTATCTCACCATCTAGAAAAATGTTCTCCAGCTTCAGATCCTGAAGTACTATGTGTCTCTGATGGCAATACTGGGCCACTGATAATAATTGCTGGAACATGGCTTAGACTTTCTTCTCTATCATGGGGCCACAGTTCTCTAAATAGTCAAATAAGGTTCCTTCACTAGCGTGTTCCATGAAAATATAGACTTTGTCCTGATGGTAACGACCTCAAACAACTTTGTAATGTTGGGATGACTTAATCTCTTAGGAGAATGAATCTCTTGAAGAACATCAGAGAACCCTGCCAGGTGACAACTTTTACAGCCATCTCTGTGCTGGTGAGTGTGACAGATCAGCCTAACCTCTCCAAAGGATCCCTTGCCAAAGGTGTTGAGAATGAAGTAGTTGCCAATATGGCACTCCTCATTGGCAGAGATGGCTACAAAGTCATCAGACATGATGACTTAAAGAAATAAAAAAATATTCTCTGAGATCTGTACTCACTAAAGTGGATCAGTGATAAAAATAGAAAAAAAGAGAGGAGGAGGATGAGTAGAAGAAGAGGAGGAGGAGAAAATAAAATAAAAAAATGAAATATAAAAAGAAAAAAATTTAAGTAAAAAAAAATAAAAAGAAACAATGAAAAAACAACAACAACAAAACACAACTATGAGAAAACAAGCCAACTAGTCCAACTCCAAAAAGTCACCACCAATCAGCTTCCTGGGCTCTAACAGACTAAAACCTCAACCCAGCCAGTACCTTAAAGGGGTGGTTTGTATTTCCATCACAATGGCACCTTATGAGGTCAAAGAAAGAAATGTACCACTCATGGCTGGAGATAAACCATAGTGGTTTTCTCACTTTTTGGTCTCATGACCCTTATTTTCTGAGGGAAAAATGAAAGAACCCCCAAAGAACGTTTTGTTTATGTGGGATATTCAATATTGACATTTACTAGAAATGAAAATCTGTAAGATGCAGACAAAAATCAACAGTCTGACTTATTCTCATGCTCCGGGTCTCAGTTCAAATATCACCTGCTTAGAGAGGGCTTCCTACCTACCTCACCCAGCCCATCACTTTTGTCATCTTCATAGCACTGACCACAGTGTGGCTGATTCTTGTTTACTGTCTGTCCTTCCCATGAATTGAAGAGCATGACTGTAGGGATCCATGTGTCTAGCACAGTGTGTGGCAACAAAATGTTTAATCAAATTTGTTCACTGGATTAATATAAGAGTTTGGGGGAGCAAAAGAAAATATGGCCAACTATTTATTTAATCAAAGAGATTCCTAAAACATCTTAAAAACAGTCATGTTCGCCGAAACCGGTTTGGCTCAGTGGATAGAGCGTCGGCCTGCGGACTGAAAGGTCCCAGGTTCGATTCCGGTCAAGGGCATGTACCTGGGTTGTGGGCACATCCCCAGTAGGAGATGTGCAGGAGGCAGCTGATAGATGTTTCTCTCTCATCGATGTTTCTAACTTTCTATCTCTCTCCCTTCCTCTCTGTAAAAAATCAATAAAATATATATTTTAAAAAAACCACAACAGTCATGTTCTATTCTCACTCAGTTTTGGGGACAGATAAAATAAAGAGGAGGGTTGAAGTCTGGGTTTCCAGGTATGCGGGTTGGTGAGGCTGAAGAAAGTCTAACTGGTAGGAGTCTTACTATAAAGATTAAAGAAGATGATTCATCTTTCCAGTGGTACTTGCTAAGGATGCAGTAAATTTGGATCTGCAATGAAGCTGTAAGGTATTTTTACACTTTGAATATCCATTTCCAGATGACACAAAGGACTTCTCAGGTGACCCTGAGTAGGCCATTTAGGTGAATTTTTGTGTTACTTAAATGAACCATCTCTTTTAACCTTGCAACTCAGGGATTAGTTAACAATATCCAATATGGTCCAATCCAGTGCAACTAGAGGGTGTCCTTTTGGAGATGTCTTTCTTTTTTTCTAAAATATATTATTGATTTTTTACAGAGAGGAAGGGAGAGAGAGAGAGAGAGAGTCAGAAACATCGATGAGAGAGAAACATCGATTAGCTGCCTCCTGCACATCTCCTACTGGGGATGTGCCCGCAACCCAGGTACATGCCCTTGACCGGAATCGAACCTGGGACCTTTCAATCCGCAGGCCGACGCTCTATCCACTGAGCGAAACCGGTTTCAGCTGTCTTTCTTTTTATTAAAGTATATTTTTATTGATTTCAGAGGGAGAGAGAGAGAAACATCAGTGATGAGAGGGAACTGCTGATTGGCTGCCTCCTGCATGCCCCTTACTGGGGATCAAGCCCACAATCCGGGTATATGCCCTTGACCAGAATCAAACCTGGGACCCTTCAGTCCGCAGGCTGACACTCTATCCACTGAGCCAAACTGGATGGGCGGATGGGGCTGGAGATGTCTTTTTGATGGACCATGTGTCCAGGTTTAGACCACGATGTTTGGTGTCTTCATCTCCCAGGAGTGTGCTGTGGCTGGATTCTCTACAAGCTTGAATAAGTTTCTTTTACCAGTCTCTAAAGCTCATTGTCTCACTATAAAACCCAGGGCCCTGGTAATATCTTGGTCTTGGACTTCCAGCCTTTACAATGGTGAGAAAATAAATTTATGTTAACAAAAAATGAAAGATAAACTATCCAAGTGTCCAATGGGACTGCTCCAAGAAAATGTGGGGCTGTGTATTTATCCAGAGGACTTTTATCAGCAATTAACATTTTATTAGGCTATTTGGTGTCAGGAGAAAGTGTTCAATAATGATGTAAGTGAAAAATTAGCTTCTGAAGAAATGCCTCTAGTATCCCAGGGAAGTATTTTTAAAACACATCTATCTATAAATGACTGAAAGGAAATTTATCAAAACGCTAAAAGTAGAGTCTTAAAAATGGCGGAAGAGTAAGTTACCCTGATACTCTCCCAGGACCAAACTGGAAATACAACTAAAATACAGAAAAACCACCCTGAAAAATCAACTCAACTGAATACTAGTTGGGGAGAGCCCTGATAACCAACGATGGAAAGTGGAGACTGCATAGAGACTGACTGGAAATGTAGAAAAGTGAAAGGGATGGCTGAGTTCCCACAGACAGCAGCTGAAACTCCGGAGGGATATCTCAGTTGTGGGGGGTTCCCACTGAGAACTCTGGGGTCTAAACTCCAAGCTGGGCTTCTCAGCCTAGAGAACCAGAACTGAGAAAGGTGCCACATAACATCTGGCTGTGAAAAGCAGCAGGGTTGCTGACTTCCAGCCAGAGATGGCTAGAAAGGCAGGCACCCTCCTAAAGGGCCATCGCACATTTTGTGTGCAGCCATTCACCGTGGGCTCTGGTAGAGGGAGGGCAAAGTGGACTGGAGCTGTGTGAGGGAAGTCCAGAGTTGGGGGCTCTGAGGTTAGAGCTCAGAGTGCAGCCATTTTCCTGTGCTGAGTCATTCCTACACACTGTGGAGGCATCTTTCTTCATGGACCTTTGCTATCCAGGTGGTTTTTGTCCCACCCTGTTGGAAGAGCTCTAACCTTACTCTGTGATTTATAGCCTGAGGCAAATTAAGACTGAGTGTCAATTGGATTGCAGGCAGAGGCAGATCTCTGGAGGCTTAGAGTCTTTGCCTAATCTCCTTCTGGGCCTGGGACTAGAAAAAAGCAGACCCTAGTGGACATCTTGGTCCTTTCCAAAGACACACAGCCACAGCAGAGGTTAGCCACAAGCTGAGGATTGCTGATAGCTCCAAACAGGGTACTCAGGGCCAGTCGGAAACAGCATTTGACATTGTCCTGCACTAGAGATTGGGAGTTGTGGCAGATCTACCTAATACGTAGACACAAACCCAAACAGGAAGCCAAGATGGGGAGACAAAAACAAACACACCCAAATGAAAGAATAAGAGACTTATCCTGAAGAAGATTCAAACAAAATAGAGATAAGAAATTTATCAGATATAGAGTTAAGAATAATGATGGCAAAGATACTCAATGGCATGAAAAAAGATATAGTAACTATGAAAAAAGACCAGTCAAAAATAATGACATAGCACTAATAAAGAACACATTGGAAGGAATACACAGCAGAATTAGGGAAGCTGAGGATCAGATCAGTGAATCAGAAGACAGGGTAGAAAACAATCAGAGAACCAAAAAGAAAAAAACAATTAAAAAACAGGAAGACAGTTTAAGGGAGCTGTGGGACAATATGAAATGTAACAATATTCACTTAATAGGAGTGCCAGAAGGAGAAGAAAGTGAGCAAGGGCTAGAGAATGTATTTAAAGAAATAATAGCAAGAAACTTCCTAACCTGGTAAAGGAAAAAGTCACACAAGTTCAGGAGGCAAAGAGAGTCCATGCAAGAAGAACCCAAACAGGCCCATGCTCAGACACATCATAATTAAAATGCCAAAAATTAAAGACAAAGAATCTTGCCAAAACCGGTTTGGCTCAGTGGATAGAGCGTCGGCCTGTGGACTGAGGGGTCCCAGGTTCAATTCCGGTCAAGAGCATGTACCTTGGTTGCGGGCACATCCCCGGTGGGGGATGTGCAGGAGGCAGCTGACCGACGTTTCTCTCTCATTGATGTTTCTGGCTCTCTGTCTCTCTCCCTTCCTCTCTGTAAAAAATCAATAAAATATATATTTTTTAAAAAAAGAATCTTAAAGACAGCAAGAGAAAAGCAATTTGTTACCTACAACAGAGCTCCCATAAGGCTGTCAGCTGATTTCTCATCAGAAATTCTACAAGCCAAAGAATATGGCATGAAGTATTCAATGTAATGAAAAGCAAGGATCTGAAACCAAGATTACTATATCCAGCAAGGCTATCATTTAAAATAGGTGGTGAAATAAAAAGCTTCCCAGACAAAAAAAAAAAAAGACTAAAGGAGTTTGTCACCACCAAACCAGCACTGTCAAAAATGCCAAAGGAACTGCTGTAATGAGAAGAAATAGAGAGAAACCTAGGCATAAGGAATTAAAATGGCAATAAATAAATACCTATCAATAATATTGAATGTAAATGGATTAAATGCTCCAATAAAAAGACGTATGGTAACTGAATGGACACAAAAACATGACCCAACTATATTCTGTCTACTAGAGACCCACCTCAGAACAAAAGGTTGAGTGAAGGGTTGGAAAATTTTTTTCCATGTAAATGGAAACAGGAAAAATGCTGGGGTAGCAATACTCAAAATAGACTTCAAAATGAAGGCAATCACAAGAAACAACAAAGGCCACTACTTAATACTAAAGGGATTGATCTAACAAGTGGATATAACATATATGTACCCAATATAGGAGCACCTAAATATGTAAAAAAAAAAAACTTCTTGATGACTTTAAGGGAAGATGAACAGCAATACAATCATAGTAGGGGACTTTAACATCCCACTCACTTCACTGGATAGAACTTCCAGACAAAAAATTAACAAGGAAACAGTGACTCTAAATGACATATTGGATGCCGAAACCGGTTTGGCTCAGTGGATAGAGCATCAGCCTGCAGACTTTAAGGTCCCGGGTTCGATTCCAGTCAAGGGCATGTACCTGGGTTGCGGGCACATCCCCAGTGGGAGATGTGCAGGAGGCAGCTGATAGATGTTTCTCTCTCATTGATGTTTCTAACTCTCATTCTCTCTCCTTTCCTCTCTGTAAAAAATCAATAAAATATATTAAAAAATAAATGACATACTGGGTCAGATGGATTTAATTGACATTTATAGAACATTTCACCCCAATACAGCAGAATATACATTCTTCTCATGTGCCCATGGGTCAGTCTCAAAGATAGACCACATATTAGGACACAAAACAAGTCTCTACAAGTTCAAGAAGATTGAAACCATATCAAGCATCTTCTCAGATCACAGTGGAATGAAATTAGAAATCAACTATAGTAAAAAGACTCAAAAACATTAAAACACATGGAGGTTAAATAGCATGTTATTAAACAGTGAATGGGTTACTAATGAGATCATGAAAGAAATCAAAAACTTCCTGGAAACAAATAAAAAGACACAACAACCCAAAATCTCTGGGACACAGCAAAAGCAGTCTTGAGAGGAAAGTTCATAGCTTTACAGACCTACCTCAAAAAAAAAAAAAAACCCCAAGAAAAACTAATAATAAACTAACCCTACAACTTAAAGCATTAGAAAGAGAACAACAAGAAAAGCCTGATTGAGTAGAAGGATGGAAATAAAGATTAGAGCAGAAATAAATTACATAGAGACTAAAAAAAGAAAAAAACAGTACAAAGCAAATAAATGAAACCCAGAGCTGGCTCTTTGAACAGATAAATAAGATTGACAAACTGTTAGCCAGACTAATCAAGAAACAGAAAGGACCCAAATAAATAAAATCAGAAACAAAAGCAGAAAAGTAACAACTGTCACCACAGAGATACAAAGGATTGTAAGAAAATACTATGAACCTCTATATGCCAACAAGCTGGGCAATGTGGATGAAATGGACAAATTCCTAGAAAAATACAATCTCTCAAAACTGAATCAGAAAACCTGAATAGGCCCATAACAACTGATGAAATAGAAACAGTAATAAAAAAAGAACTCCCAGCAAACAAAAGCCTGGGTCTGATGGCTTCACAGGAGAGTTTTACCAAATGTTCAAAGAAGAACTAACACCTATCCTTCTCAAACTATTCCAGAAAATTCAAGAGGAAGGAACATTTCCAAGCTCTTTTTATGAGGCCAGCGCAATGCCAATTCCAAAGCCAGATAAAGACACTACAAAGAAAGAGAATTACAGGACAATTAATATGCCTGATGAACATAGATGCTAAAATCTTCAACAAAATATTAGCACATCGGATCCAACAATATATTAAAAAGATAATACACCATGATCAAGTGGGATTTATTCCAAGCCTGCAAGGCTAGTACAATATTCACAAACCAATAAACGTGATACATCACATAAACAAATTGCAAAACAAAAATCACATGATCATATCAATAGACGCAGAAAAAGCATTAGACAAAATCCAAGACCCATTTTTTCTTTAAATATATACATTTTTTATTGATTTCTTTTTTTTAATTAAATCTTTATTGTTCAGATTATTATAGTTCCTGTTTTTTTCCCCCCCATAGCTACCCTCCACCCGGTTCATACCCCCCCTCTGTCCTCCCCCATAGGGGTACAATTTTTGTCCAGTCTCTTCCCACACCCCTTTCCCCACTGAGAATAGTCAGTCCACTCCCTTTCTATGCCCCTGATTCTATTATATTCAACAGTTTATTCTGTTCATCAGATTTTTTATTCACTTGATTTTTAGATTCACTTGTTGATAGATGTGTATTTGTTGTTCATAATTTGTATCTTTACCTTTTTTCTTCTTCTTCCTCTTCCTAAAGGATACCTTTCAGCATTTCATATAATACTGGTTTGGTGGTGATGAACTCCTTTAGCTTTTTCTTATCTGTGAAGCTCTTTATCCGACCTTCAATTCTGAATGATAGCTTTGCTGGGTAAAGTAATCTTGGTTGTAGGTTCTTGGTATTCATCACTTTGAATATTTCTTGCCACTCCCTTCTGGCCTGCAAAGTTTCTGTTGAGAAATCAGCTGACAGTCATATGGGTACTCCCTTGTAGGTAACTGACTGTTTTTCTCTTGCTGCTTTTAAGATTCTCTCTGTCTTTTGCTCTTGGCATTTTAATTATGATGTGTCTTGGTGTGGTCCTCTTTGGATTCCTTTTGTTTGGGGTTCTCTGGGCTTCCTGGACTTGTAAGTGTATTTCTTTCACCAGGTAGGGGAAGTTTTCTGTCATTATTTCTTCAAATAGGTTTTCAATATCTTGCTCTCTCTCTTCTTCTGGCACCCCCATAATTCGGATGTTGGTACGTTTGAAGCTGTCCCAGAGGCTCCTTACACTATCTTCATATTTTTGGATTCTTTTTTCTTTTTGCTTTTCCGGTTGGGTGATTTTTGCTTCGTCGTATTTCAAATCATTGACTTGATTCTTGTGGTCCTCTAGTCTGCTGCTGGAACTCTGTATACTATTCTTTATTTCAGTCAGTGTATGCTTAATTTCTAGTTGGTTCTTTTTCATATCCTCGAGGGTCTCACTAGATTACTTGAGGGTCTCACTAAATTTATCGGCAGTCTCACTAGACTTTTTGAGGGTTTTACTAAATTTATCGGCGGTTTCTAGAAAATCCTTGAAAAACCTTAAAAGTATGGTTTTTAACTCTATATCCAGTAGTTTGCTTTCCTCCATTTCTGTCATTTGTGACCTGTTTCTTTGTCTCTGCATTTTTTATGCTTCCCTGTGTTGATAGAGTGGCTTTCTGTGCTAGGTGTCTTTGTGCACGGTCTTGTTGTAGTTAAGCCTTGATTGTTGTAGGTATCACTGGGAGGAATTGACCTCCAGGCCAATTGGCTGTGAGAATCAGCTGTGTCTGCAGTGAGAGAACTTCTGTGCTGGAGACACCCTTCTGGGGCAAGACTTGCTTCAGTGGGGCTTTGGTGCTCACTGAGTCTGCCCCCTGAGTGTGTCCCTTATGGATCTGAGGAGTTGTGATCTGGATGGTCCCACTCTGACCACTGGGTACACTGGCTCTTGGATCTCTAATTTAGCCTCTGCCTGAGGCTACCCAGCAGGAACCCAGCTGTGAAGCAATGCATGCTGCTGTGGGGCCTTGGGCCTTCTTTTTGGAAGTTCTGGGTTTTTCTGACTCAGCTGCAGTTTGTTAGGTAAAAGCTTCTGTGCACAGCTTGGGTGGGGCGGGGTCTCTGGGGATCAACAGGGCGGAGCAAACAGCTATGGCAGCTCCTCAGTCCTACCCTAAGAGGTCCCGAGTCTCAGTGTCCCGGTAATCGCTGTAAGTACCTCTGAGAGAAAGCCGTCCTCGAGTTCCGACTGATGCCAGACAGTCCAGTTTCTCCTGTATGACTCGCCCGGAACTGGAGTTCACAGCAGTCAGGAGCTTGAGACTCCCTTCTGATTGAAAAAGACAACTGCGTCCTCAGTTTCCAGCCCTTTCCATGTGCGCCCCATCCTCAGCTGCCAGCCCTTTCCACATGAAAAACTACTAGATTTAATTAATGAATCTGGTAATGTAGCAGGATAAAAAATCAACAATAATGAATTCTCAGAATAATAGTGAATTCTCAGAAATAATGAATTCTCAGGAAGAGAAACTAAACAAACTATCTCATTTATCATTGCAACAAAAAATTGAGATAATTAGGAATAAACTTAACCAAGGAGGTAAACGACTTGTACAAAACTGCAGGACATTGAAAAAAGAGATAGCGATGATATAAAGTAGAAAAATATACCGTGTTCATGGGTTGGTAGAATCAACATCATTAAAATGTCCATACTACCCAAGGCAATCTGCAGATTCAGTGCAATCCCAGAATTAGAACAAATATTCCAAAAATTTATATGGAACCAAAAAAGACCCTGGATGGCTGCAGCAATCTTGAGAAAGAAGAACAAAGTTGGAGAAATCATAATACCAGATATCAAGTTATACTACAAAGCCACCGTAATCAAAACAGCCTGGTACTGGCACAAAAGCAGGAATATAGACCAATGGAACAAAACAGAGACCTCAATTAATATTTGACAAAGGAGGCAAGAACATATGATGGAGTCAAAACAGTCTCTTCAAATTTTAGACATTTCTCACAGCAATATGTTTACAGATACATCTCCTAGGGCAAAGAAACTAAGGAGAAAATAAACAAATGGGACTACATCAAAATTAAAGCTTCTGCATAGCAAAGGAAACCATCAACAAAATGCAAAGGGAGCCCACTGGATGGGAGAACATATTTGACAATGATACATCTGATAAACGGTTAATATCCAAAATATATAAGGAACTTCTACAACTTAACAAAAGGGAGACAATATAATTTAAAAATGGGCACCTATTTAGACACTTCTCCAAAGTGGACAGATGGCCAAGATACATTGAAAAAAATGCTGAAAGTCACTGATCATCAGAGAAATGCAAATTAAAATGACAATGAGGTATCACCTCAAACCTGTCATAATGGCTACCATCAACAATTCAACAAATGACAGTGCTGGCAAGGATGTGGAGAAAGTGGAACCCTAGTACACTGTTGGTGGGAATGCAGCCATATAGAAAACAGTATGGAGTTTCCTCAAAAATTAAATATGGAACTGCCATTTGACCCAGTGATCCCACTTCTAGGAATATATCCTAAGAAATCCAAAACACCAATCAGAAAGAAAGTATGCACCCCTATGGTTATAGCAGCACAATTTATAATAGCCAAGATTTGGAAACAGCCCAAGTGCACATCAATAGGTAAGTGGATAAAAAACTTATGGTAACATTTACACACTGAATACTATGCAGCAGTAAAAAAGAAGGTTCTCTTACCCTTTGAGACAGCATGGAGGGACTGGAGAGTATTATGCTAAGCAAAATAAGCAAGTCAGAGAAAAAGTATCACATTATCTCACTCATATGTGGAATCTAATGGACAAAATAAACTGATGAACAAAATAGATCCAGAGACATAGAAGCATAGAACAGGGAAGAGGGTGGGTGGGTGGGTAGGAAGAGATCAACCAAAGAACTTGTATGTGTATATACATAACCAATGGATACAGATAATAGGGTGGTAAGGGCCTGGGGTGGGCTAGAAGGGGTCAATGGGGGGAAAAATGGGACATATGTAATACTTTCAACAATAAGATTTAAGAAAACAAAATAAATGCTAAAAGTATTTCTGGCTGGTAGGGTTATACATTAGTTCTTTTTCTTTTCCTCAGGTCCATGTTTTTTGTTTTGTTTTGTTTTTTAAATATATTTTTATTGATTTCAGAAAGGAAGGGAGAGAGAGATAGAAATATCAATGATGAGAGAGAATCATCGATTGGTTGCCCCCTCCATGCCCCCTACTGGGGATGGAGCCCACAACCCAGGCATGTGCCCTTGACTGGAATCAAACCTAGGACCCTTCAGTCCGCAGGCCAACGCTCTATCCACTGAGCCAAACCAGCTAGGGCAGTTCAAGTTTTTGAGAAGGAGTAAGAGTTCATTGCTTTAAGAGTGACTAAATGAAAAAGCACCCAGCCTGCTGCAAGGCCCAGAACCAGCAATTTCGTGTTATCAGAAGATGCCAGCAACCCAGGTCAGGAGGCATAAGCTATTCACTTGCTCCATTGGCAGCTTCGGGTGAGGGCAGAGTCCTGATCTGCAGCATTGGGGAAGGTGCTCCAGAAAGCAGCAGAGACAGAGGAATTGGTTCAGGTGAACTGAGCACAGTAAGTGCTGAGAGTTATTGGGAAGAAGGCATTTGTTTTGGTTTGGTTTAATTATGTGGCGAAAAAAAGGGGGTTATTATGGAAAGTGACCTCACCAAGTTGATCTGATCATAAATTCCTAAGTGGGCAGGTCATGGTGGGTAGTCACACCCTAGGCATACAGCTTTTAAGTAAAAGGCTTATTTTTGCCTTGAGCAAATCGGGTTCCTTGTTTCTGTGTATTTAGGTTAGTTAACATACCTTTTAAATAAACCATACCACCCTCTCCCACCTCCATGTAATCTTCCTTAAATTCCCTTCTTAGTTTCAAATGCATAAAAGAACCTGCAAAACCGTTATTCTCTGGAGCATTTGAGTTCTTTCTCCCAGGGATAAGTCATCAGTTTGTCTCAGATAAAGTTATATAAACATTCTCTACAGGTTTGGAAGTTTCTTTCATTGACAACTGCCACAAAATTTGCAGCCATTCCCTTGGGGATTTTCTTTTTAATATATGGGAAATAGTTCTCTCTCTCTCTCTCTTTTTTTAAAGGACTTCCCAGGTATTTGATCGTGATTAATTTGTCTGTGACCAAGTTGCTGATTTGAGTTTTTTTCTTCTGCATTATGAAGCTTTATCCCTGGTGGGGAGTGGCCTACATACCTCTCTCTGAGGGTAGTTTTGGTGGTTCTTTAAATGAACAAGTCCCAGGAGAGTGTTTTTAATTAAACACCAGAGGGGATTTTCTCTTACACCCACATGTCTTACATCTATTGGGGAAAAAGGAACTAATATTTATCCCTATACTTCTCTCCCATACATTATCTCTTTAAAAAAAATCTCTCTAGAATTTGTCCTTATGGAAATATTCAGACATCATCAAAGATAAAAAGAATAGAATAGTGAAATCCCATATCCCATCACATGGATTCAACAATTATCAAGATCCTCTCACATTTGCTTTATGTATCACATTCTGGTTTCCTCTGCTACAGCATTTTATTTTATTTTATTTTTTTTAAAATATATTTTATTGATTTTTTACAGAGAGGAAGGGAGAGAGATAGAGAGTCAGAAACATCGATGAGAGAGAAACATCGATCAGCTGCCTCCTGCACATCTCCCACTGGGGATATGCCCGCAACCCAGGTACACGCCCCTGACCGGAACTGAACCTGGGATCCCTCAGTCTGCAGGCCGACGCTCCATCCACTGAGCCAAACCGGTTTCGGCATCTGCTACAACATTTTAGATAAAATTGCAGACCTTATGTCATTTCACCCCTGTATATCTCAACATACAGCTCTAAAAAACTAGACACTTCTTGTATAATTGTAATGCCATTTTTACACCTGACAAAATCAACTGGTCCTGGTTATCTAATACCCAATCCAAATCAACTTTGGTTGTCTAAAAGACATTAAAATACATACAACTCAGAATATATACAAAATCTACACATGAAATTTGTTTGTATGGCTTTTAAGTCTCAGAGCAGTCCCCCTGCCTTTTTAATTTTTCTGACATTACCTTATTGCAGAAACTGGGTTAGTTGTCCTGTAAAATGTGGATTTTTCTGTTTCTTGTGATGTTATTTAACTTGTTCCTTTTCTCCCATATTTCCTGTAAATTGAGGTTGGATCTAGAGGCTTGTTTATACTCAGGTTTAATTATGGAGGCAAGAAAACTGTGTTTTGGCATCATATCAGAAGACTCTCAATGACTCGTCCCAATTTTAGTAAAAGCATACTAAAGAAAACTTATTAATGAAATAAAATTTAAATAGCTCTTTAAGCCTCATTCATTAAAATCTTTTATTTCTTGATTGATTTCTAGAGAGAGGAAGAAGGAGAGAGAGAGAGAGAGAGAGAGAGAGAGAGAGAGAGAGAGAGGAGAAATATCGATTTGTAGTTCCACTTAATTATGCATTCATTGGTTGATTCTTGTATGTGCCCTAATTGGAGATCAAACCCACAACCTTGGTGTATCAGGGCAATGCTATAACCAACTGAGCTATCCAGTCAGGGCAAACCTCATTTATTATTCAAAATAATTTATTGGACATGTACCATGTGCCAAATATTGTTTTATTTAGATTTTCAAGATAAAGTTCCCTGATCTCATGCAGTTTATATTCTAGTGGGAGGAGGCATACTATAAAAAATATATATGAGCTCTCTTGGTGACAAATGCAATTAAGAAATATGAAGCATGGGAATGTCACAAATGTAACACTTCAGACAGAAGGTTTGGAATGTCTTTTTGAGAAGGTGGCATTTGAGTAAAGGTCAAAACACAGAGAGCAAAAGTGACATGAGCAAAATGGTGAGGAAGCTCTAAGCCCTTGTTCCCACATCTATAATAATAAAAGCATAATATGCTAATTAGACCAGATGTCCTTCTGGATGAAGCAGGGGCTGTGAGGGAAGCCCAGGTCCCAAGTGCCTGCCAGCGGCCAGAGGGAAGCCTGGGTCCCAGGTGGCAGAGGGAAGCTGTTGCCGGCATCCGGGGGAAGGAAGGCCTACTCTTGCACAAATTTCTTGCATCGGGCCTCTAGTAAAACATAAAAACCTCAGAAACTGGTTAAAGTAACCCTATAGGAGCTCTGGAAAACAGATGTCTACAGCAGTCAAGCAAGTACCCAATCAAGAAAAAGTCACATTCAAAACAGTAGGAAATTTTGGGCTGTTTTTACTTGTTCTTGACTAACCCCCTCTGTGACACAGCAGTGGTCTTGGCCTGGAGGAGGCAGCAGCCCAGTTCCAATTCCCTCCCTTGAACCAGAGGGAGCTGGGCAGACCTTGTTTGCAACATTCTATCCTGTCTTGGACTGAAGGACTGGTATCTATTTTGTACCACTTGAAGATTAGGTAGAAAAGTGGTGAACACTGCTCAAGAAAACTGCAGGGAGACTAAGAACCACAGATGTCTGGAGCAAGAGATTTTAAGTGGAGACATACAATAGACCATCCAAGGCCTTAAGGAGAAGCTGGATGAGACTCTGGAAAATTAAGACATTTAAAAGCTGCTGTGTATATGGAGGAATTGGTAAAGGCCATAGAAGCTCTGGGAAGACACATGCTCAAGAAAGACTTGGGCCCTGACCCGTTTGGCTCAGTGGATGGAGCGTCGGCCTGTGGACTGAAGGGCCCCAGGTTCGATTCCGGTTGGGGGCATGTGTCTTGGTTGTGGGCACATCCCCAGTAGGGGGTGTGCAGGAGGCAGCTGATTGATGTTTCTCTCTCATCGATGTTTCTGACTCTCTGTCCCTCTCCCTTCCTCTCTGTGAAAACTCAATAAAATATATTTAAAAAAAAAAAAAAGACTTGGAAGACCTTAAGCTTTCACCTAGGGCTGATCCCAAGTCTCAGAGAAGAACCAGATAACTAGAAGGACTATTCAGGAAAGAGCTAGTCTGTAAAAACTAGCTCTTTGTTTTTGGAGACAGAGTCTTTCAAATGACCAATTTTCAGCAACATCAACAAAATTACAAAGCATACAAAGAAATAGGAAAAAATGGCCCATTCAAAGGAAGATAAATTGGCAAAAACCATCCCTGAAGAAGCACATGCATTGGACTTACTAGACTAATATTTTTTTTTCAAAATTGTCTTAAATATGCTGAAAGAGATAAAAGAAAACATAAACAAAGACCTAAAGGAAATCAGGAATATGATATATAAATAAAATAATATCAACAAAGAGGTAGAATTTGTAAAAAAAAAAAAAAAAAAAGGACCAAATTCTGGAGCTGAAAAATAAAATATCTGAATTGAGACATTTATTAGAGGAACTCAATAGCAGGTTTGAGCAGGCAGAAGAGAGAGTCAGTGAACTTGAAGATAGGACATATAAAATTATCAAATCTGAGCAACAGAAATTAAGAAAAGTGAACAGAACCTAAGCAATTTATGGAGCATCATCAAAAGTACTAATAGATACATTATGAGAGTTTCAGAAGGAGAAGAGAAAGAGGCAAAGTTTATTTAAAGACATAGTGGCCAAGAACTGTATACATTTGAGGAAATACATGATTCTGAAAATCTAAGAAGCTAAATAAACTCTGAACAGGATTAAACCTAAAGAGACCACACCAAGACATATTATAATCAAACTGTCAAAGACAATTTTGAAAGCAGCAAGAGAAGAGTAATTCATCATATACAAGAGATCCTTAATAAGATTATCAGAACATCAACATGGTGCCATGAGAGGTACTCCTGACCTCTCCCTTTGAAATTACAAGTTGAACAGCTATAATTCAACAGAGGACTCACTGCTCAACACACAAACATGTTTGAGAAATCCTTGCATTGGAACTTCTGAAGGTTGGTGTATCAGAGTGAACAAGGGAGGAGGGAAGTGGGAAAGACAGAGACAGGTGCCATAGACACAGCCTGGAGCTCACTGCACCAGCCGGGGAGGAGTCAGGTTACAGCAATCACACTTTGCGGAGGTGTAGAATCAACATTTCTGCCACGTACTGTGGCTGAACCCAGTGATAGGCCAGAGATGGAACACAAAGGTGGGGCAACTGTGTCTAGCAGCCACCATTATCAGGCAGAAAACAAAACCACTGACACACAGCTATCTCTCTCTAAGCTCAAGAGCTGATCTCCCTTCACCCTCCCAGAGCTCATCTGCCTCCATCCTTCCAGAGCTCTTAATGAGGCGCCAGAAGAAGCTACTGCAGGAAAGTGTCAGGTTACAGAGCACAGTTTCCATAGCCTTGAGGACTGGAGAAGAGGAAATATTTCTTCCTAAATGGCAGGCGCACACTGTGACTAACCCCAGCGATAGGAAGAGATGCAGAGGTGTAGCAGCTGAGGTCTGGAAGCCACTGTTATTGGGAGAACAAAGCTTCTACCAGCTAACTTCGCTCCAGCCCATCACAGTGGAGCCACCTGGGAGGCACCTGTGGAGCCCAGTGGAGGCACCTGGGACTCTTCAGATAGTACAGCACTGTGAGCAGCATGTAGTTGTAGGAGGCAGCACTGTTATCTTATGGGCCCAGAACCCCATTGCCCATCACGTTCCCCGACAAGGGTGAGCCCTCAGACTGAAGTGACTTGGTCACAGAGGTGATGCCCGCATCCCCAGGCAATACAGGGTATTTTCCACAGCCAAGGTGATACCACCCTCAGAGATCCCCAAAACCACAGGAGTGCAAGTAAGAGAAAATAGAAACGTGCATGTCAAATAAATAAACAACAGAACAACCACAATAAAATTGCACTTCATCACCACTTACTGGAAAACAAAAGAAACACCCTTCTGTAACAAACCTGCTAAATAGAGAAGTCACTCTTTAAAAAAGCAGACTTTATTTCAATAAATACTTAGGCAGAGAAACAATAAAATACCATGAATGACCCAGATAAAAAGGTATCTCAGAAAGAAAATGAACAATCTTCAGAAAATAAAGACATGGAAATATGTGATTTAAATGTCAGAGAATTCAAGATTGTAGGTCTGAAAATACAAGATATGAGAAAACTCAGGCAGTTAAATGAGCTCAGAAATAAAACATAAGGACTAATTTACCAAATAAATTAAAACTATAAAAAAGAACCAAACGTGCCCTGCTGGGTTGCTGAGTTGTTTGGAGTGTCAGCCTTTACACCAAAGTTTGCGGGTTCCATTCCTAGTCGCGGCATGTATGGGAAGCAACCAATCATTTCTCTCTCACATTGATATTTCTTTCCCCTCTCCCTTCCTCCCTAAAAATAAGAACATCTCCTTGGGTGAGGATTTAAAAAAAAAAAAAGAAAGGAAAGAAAGAAAAGAAAAAGAAAGAACTCTATGAGAATTATCTGATTCCATTAGAAGGAGCAATATAAGAATAATGGGTAGCCCTGGCCGGTTTGGCTCGGTGGATAGAGCGTCAGCCTGCAGACTCAAGGGTCCCGGGTTCGATTCCGGTCAAGGGCATGTACCTTGGTTGCGGGCACATCCTCAGTGGGGAGCGTGCAGGAGGCAGCTGATCGATGTTTCTCTCTCATCGATGTTTCTAGTTCTCTATCCCTCTCCTTTCCTCTCTGTAAAAATTCAATAAAAATGTATTTAAAAAAAAAAGAATAATGTGTATACCAGGAGGAGGAGAAGGAAGAAGGAAACAGCTTATTCAAACAAATAATTGAGCAGAACTTCCCAAATTTTTGGAAAGAACTATATTCTAGAATCCAAGAACCAAATAGAACACCTAATTATCTCAATTCAAAAAGGCCTTCTCTAAGACATCTATAATAATTAAAGCATAATATGCTAATTAGACCGGACGTCCTTCTGGACAAAGCCGGGGCTGCGAGGGAAGCCCGGGTCCCGGGTGCCAGAGAAAAGCTGATGCCAGCAGCTGGGGGAAGGAAGGCCTACTCTCTCTGCACAAATTTCGTGCATCGGGCCTCTAGTATTATAATAAAACTATTAAAGATTAATAACGGCCCTAACTGGTTTGGCTCAGTGGATAGAGCATCGGCCTGCGGACTGAAGGGTCCCAGGTTCGATTCTGGTCAAGGGCATGTACCTTGGTTGCGGGCTCATCCCCAGTAGGGGATGTGCAGGAGGCAGCTGATTGATGTTCTCTCTCATCGATGTTTCTGACTCTCTGTCCCTCTCCCTTCCTCTCTGTGAATAAAATAAAATAAAATAAAATATATTTTAAAAAATTAATAGCAAAGAAAGAATTCTCAAGTCAGCCAGGAAAAGAAGGAAATCCCACTGTATTATCATAGAATTTTTCAACAGTCACTCTCAAGCTAGGGGAGAGTGGAATCAAATATTCAAATTATGGAAAAGAGAAATCACCATCTAAGAGTAATATATCCAGCAAAGTTATGCTTTAGATGTGAATAAGAAATGAAGACTTTTCCTGTCATACAGAAACTGAGGGAATTTACCACCACAAGACCTGCATTACAGGAAATATTAATTTACCAAAGAAATTAAAACTATGAAAAAGAACTAAACTTGCCCTGCTGGGTGGCTCAGTTCAAGGTTGGAGTGTCATCCTGTACACTAAAGTTCTACCTAAAACAAAAGACAAAAGGATACATAACTACGAGTAAGATGAATAAATGAAGCAGTCAATTACAATCCTTCTTTAGATAGAGTAATATGAACTTAAATATAATATAAAAGTTAAAGGGGGTAAAACATTTTTAAAAAGAAGACAAGATTTCCTGCAATTTGGGAATGAATTATAGCATAAAACATAATTTGTGATGACAAAAACATGAAAGGGGTCCAGCCACAGTGGCTCAGTGGTTGAGCATTGACCTATGAACCAGGTCACAGTTTGATTTCTGGTTAGGACATATGCTGGGTTGCAGGCTCGATCCCCAGTAGGGTGTGTGTGTGGGATGCAGAGGATCAATGATTCTCTGTCAATCATTGATGTTTCTCTTTCTCTCTCCCTCTCCTTTCCTCTCTGAAGTCAATAAAATATACAGGAAAACCCTGGTCGGGTAGGTCAGTTGTTAGAGCATGGTCCCAATACGCCAAGGTTGCAGTTTGATCTCTGGTCAGGGTACATATAAGACTCAAGCAATGAATGTATCAATAAGTGGAACAATAAATCGGTCTCTCTCTCTCTCTCTTCCCACTTCCCCTCTCTCTGAAATCAGTCAATAAAAAAAAATATACAGTAAAGTGGGGAGAAAATTGATAAGTGAGGTTCCAGAGAAGGCAAGAGAAGAGATTTCCCAGGAGGGGTATTAGCACTCTCTTTATAACTTGAGGGCTGGTTGGAGGAAAGGTGGAGTACAGAATAATGTATAGCTTTGGGGGTCAAAATTTGAGGGAGTTTCTGTCTAATGGTTTCTGAGTTTTTTGAAATATGAGATGTGGTCACTGACTACAAGTGAGGGACAAATGCCTGGGATAAGGGCCATGCAGAGCACAGAGAAGCATCTGGGGAACTTGGGAAATAAAAGGCTGGCTCAAGGCATGCATGCAACCTTTTGAATACATCAAGGGTCCCTTGGAGGGTGGCATTCCAGAAGTTACAATAGCCCCAACCAGGGTCTTTCTGTTGTCCCTATCAGACTGGGCATGCACATTTAGAGGGGCCAGCTTCCTTTTCCTTCTTTCCAACCCTTTTTTTTTCTTTCTTCCATTTCTTTCCTTGGCAGGTGAAAAAATGATGTATCATGTGCAAGTAGTCCATTGATTTCCTCTCAGCTCCAAATCCACCCTTCATGACCTGCTCCCCAAACATGGAGATGGGTCCAAATACTGGTAAATGTTTCCTTTGCTAGTTGATGCAAATCAAACATTGCCAGTAGAGGGCGCGGGAGAGACACGGCAAGAGGAAAGGGCCTTTCTTTCATGTTCTGCTACAGCTATACTAATCCTCACAGGCACAATTTCCTAGCAGCAGCGTCCTGCCCTTCATGCAGCACATGTTGGCCAGCAGTTTTCCCAAGCATCCACCTTGGGTGGGTTTGTAGTGGAGTGCCTCCAGTGAGACATTTCTTCATTGACAGCTTAATGTAGGACCTGGAAGGATGGATTTCCAGAAAATTCCAGAGGGTGAATTTTGAGCACACTCAGCCAGTGCTGCATCACAATGACTTCTCTGCCATTCAGTTACCCATGACTGTGCCCCCTTCTAAGGAGGATCTGAATCTCAGCCCTGGGGAGCAGGTAGAGGTCCCTTCCTTGGGCACTCAATTTCAACCTATGGATAGTACCTACTCCTTATATTTGTTATTCTTATATTCTTTGAAGTTCTCTATTTTTACTCTGATCCTCTGTTATAATTATTCTTTTTAAAAATATATATTTTATTGATTTTTTTACAGAGAGGAAGGGAGAGGGATAGAGAGTTAGAAACATTGATGAGAGAGAAACATCGATCAACTGCCTCCTGCACAACCCCAACCAGGAATGTGCCTGCAACCAAGATACCTGCCCTTGACTGGAATCGAACCTGGGGCCCTTCAGTTGCAGGCTGACACTCTATCCACTGAGCCAAACCGGTTAGGGCTATAATTATTCTTTATATTAAACTTTACCTGTTCAATGTCGGTGTGGTTTATATCTCCCGATTGGATCCTGTCAGATAGAGAATTGGTATCAGGAATGGTACCAGGAGATAGATGCACAAAGATGGGCTTTGGGATGGGTTTGGTCATGCCGTTGGCCTTGAGTGCAGTGCTGAACAGTGCTCCTGTTCAGTGAAAAATGGGATGCTGGTAATTTATGACATGAAGTGACATCACAATGAATCAAGCTATCACTTGTTTATTGTGATGAAATGCCAACTGAAGCACATGCCTTGGATGCTAAGTGGCTGCTGCACTCGACAGTTATGACAGGAATGATGATTATGAAGATTGTGGTGTGGGATGGGTCTTTGTGAGTACACTTGAGCACTTACAGAGAGGAAAAGCAACAAGGTCAAGCCTTTAATTTTCAGCTTAAGCCATGGTCCAAGAACCAGAGAGTTGCCATGATAGCCCTAAGAGAATCATTTCTTATAGCCACAGGGTTATTGTTGAAAATTGAACCCAAATTTAAGTATGTGGGCTGCTGAATTACAAGAGTTAAATTCAGAGTTTCACCAAGTTTCTCAAGTGCAAGTTGGGACATTACCTGCTAAAGAGTGGGATCCTAAGACTTTAATGGGAACATGTATTTGGACCCAGATGAAACTGATAATCTCTTATGGAAGTGGAGAAACCAAAGGGGTGGATTATGCAAGCTATTAATTTATTGCCTCTTAGCTCCAAATCCATTCTTCATTGCCTGATCTGCAAAAAGAAAGATGGGCCCTGGCTGGTTGCTCAGTGGTTAGAGCAGGTTGGGGAACATCCAGCCCACAGGCTATATAAAGCCCACGAAATCATTTGATCTTGCCCTGCCAAGGCATTAGGGGTGAGTTACCTAAATGTTCGATTAAATACAGCAGGCTATTTTTTTTTTAATATAGCAGGCTAATTTTTAAATTGATAATTTGGTATGGCCTGCAAATGATGTTATAAATATCCAAATGGTCCTTGGCAGAAAAAAGGTTCCTACCTCTGGGTTAGAGCGTTGGCCTGAGGACTGAAAGGTTGCGGGTTTGATTCCTGGTCCGGTTCAGGTTCAGTTCCTGGTTGGGGCATTAGTGGGAGGCAACTGATCGATGTGTGTCTCTCACATTGGTCTCTCTCTCTCCCTCTCTCCCTCTCCCTCGCCCTCTCCCTCTTCCTCCCTCCCTCCCTCCCTCCCTCCTTCCTCCTACCCCCTCCTTTCTACTCTCTAAAAACCATGGCTTAGAAACCTCAGAGTCATCTGAAACTTTTGTTTCCCCTGATGTCCCATGTACTGATCACCAGGCCAAGTCAATTGCATCTGCTGAACTTTTCTCATCCTCCCTTTCCTCTGTCCTTCTCTCCCCCGTCCTCCCCCTCCATTCCCACTCCTAATGCTTCAGTTCAAGCCTTTCATGAAGGGTTCGGATAGTTCCTATCCTGCAGCCAAGGCCTGTATTTTCACCTCAAGTTAATTCATTCTCCACACTTCAGAGTGATTTTACTAAAATCTGTTCTTGTTGCTCCCAGTTAAAATTCTTCAAATGGGTTCCCATCCTATCTAATAATAGACAAACATGGTAATTAATCGTACCTCCGACACGCTTCCCATTGGCTAATCAGGGCGATATGCAAATTAACTGCCAACCAAGATGGCGGCCGGCAGCCAGGCAGCTGAAGCGAACAGGAGGCTTGCTTGCTCCAGTGATGGAGGAAGCCA
This sequence comes from Myotis nattereri, assembly GCF_964212035.1. Lineage (NCBI taxonomy): Eukaryota > Metazoa > Chordata > Mammalia > Chiroptera > Vespertilionidae > Myotis > Myotis nattereri. The sequence goes on along the minus strand of NC_138079.1, from coordinate 87,944,850 downwards.
AGGTTCCCTGCCTGCCGCTGCCGGCCTCTGAGCTGCACTCTAAGAAACAATGTTGCAATTATAGAAGCTAAACAAACCCCAGAAACCTGCTTTCAGCCAGCCAGGCCTTAGAGCTGGAGTCGCAACAGTGTTTCAATGATAGAAGCCAAACAAACCCAGATACCTGCTTTCAGCAGCTGAGGTCTCAGAGCTGGAGCCGAGCCTCAGAGCTAAAGCCGGCTCTCAGCTCCAGTGACAGCCATAGAAGGTAAATAAATCCCAGAATTAAAAAAAAAAAGAAAAAAAGGAGAGGTTGGGAGCTTCAGTCACCTGCCAGCCTGAAAACGGCCCTCAGCCCCTCACCGAGACTGGCCAGGCACCCCAGTGGGGACCCCCACCCTGAAGGGGGTGTGACCAGCTGCAAACAGCCATCATCCCCTCATCCAGGCTGGTCAGGCACCCAAACGGGACCCCCACCCTGATCCAGGACACCCTTCAGGGCAAACCAGCCGGCCCCCACCTGTGCACCAGGCCTCTATCCTATATAGTAAAAGGGTAATATGCAAACTGACCCTAACAGCAGAACGACTGGGAATGACTGGTCACTATGACACACACTGACCACCAGGGGGCAGATGCTCAATGCAGGAGCTGCCCTCTGGTGGTCAGGATGCTCTCACATGGGAGGAGCTCTGCTCAGCCACAAGCCAGGCTGATGGCTGCCAGTACAGCGGTGGTGGTGGGAGCCTCTCCCGCCTCCTCAGCAGCGCTAAGGATGTCCGACTGCAGTTTAGGCCTGCTCCCTGCTGGCAAGTGGACATCCCCCGAGGGCTGCCGGGCTGCCAGAGGGATGTCTGATTGCCATCTTAGGCTCAATCCACCGGGGAGCGGGCCTAAGCCAGCAGGTGGTCAACCCCTGAGGGGTCCCAGACTGCAAGAGGGCACAGGCCGGGATGAGGGACCCGACCCCCCACCCCCCGAGTGCACAAATTTTTGTGCACTGGGCCTCTAGTCTACACTAAAAAGAGAAAAATGGTAATTGGCGTACGGCGCTACTGTTTTCATTGGCTAATCAGGGCTATATGCAAATTAACTGCCAACTAAGATTGACAGTTAACTGCCAACTAAGATTGGCAGTTAACTGCCAACAAGATGGCGGTTAATTTGCATATGTAGGCACAATGCAGGGAGGCAAAAGGGACAGCAGGAAGAAGCCCCCTGCCACTGACAGTGATCGGAAACCCAGGGGGGAGCTAAGAGCTGGGGGGAAGGGCAAAGGCAGCCCTGGGGCTGCCTTTGCCCTGCCCCCCAGCCATGATTGGAGAATCATGCGCCTTTGCCGCCCTGGCCAGTGATAGCAGGAAGTAGGGGTGGAGCCAGCGATGGGAGCTGGGCACGGTCGAAGCTGGCAATCCCAGGAGCTAGGGGTCCCTTGCCTGGGCCTAAAGCGAAGCCCACGATCGTGGGGCCGCTGCAGCTGCGGGTCCCCGCTGCCCGGGCTGGATGCCCAGGCCAGAGGCGTTAGGCCTGGGCAGGGGCAGAGCCTGCAACTGCGGGAACTGGGGGGGGCGGAGCCAGGGATTGGGGAGATATGATGGTCCCCTTGCCCAGTCCTGAAGCCTGGGTCAGAGGCCTCAGGCCTGGGCGGGGGTCAGAGCCAGTGATCGGGGGGAGATGGGGGTACCCTGTCCAAGCCTGACACCTCTGGCGGAGGCGTCAGGCCTGGGCAAGGGGCCGATCAGGCGATCGGAGGGTGATGGGGGTCTACGCCTCTGGCCGAGGCATCAGGCCTGGGCAAGGGGCAGAGCCAGCAATCGGAAGGGTCTGGGGGGCCCCTGCCTAAGCCTGACGCCTGGGCCAGAGGCATCAGGCCTGGGCTGGGGGCAGAACCAGTGATGGGGGGAAATGAGGGTCCCCTGCCCAGGCCTGACGCCTCTGTCAGAGACGTCAGGCCTGGGCAAGGGGCCGATCCTGCGATTGGAGGGTGATGGGGGTCAACGCCTGAGGGCTCCCAGTATGTGAGAGGGGGCAGGCTGGGCTGAGGGACACTCCCCCCCCCACACACCCAGTGCACGAATTTCGTGCACCGGGCCCCTAGTTGTTTATAACAGTGGTCTCCAAACTTTGTTACTACAGCCCATTGCTAAAACATTTTTGAGCGTATAACCATAATATATGTACTTCTTTACTTAAAATTATGAAAGTAATAAAATGTGTAACAAAAAAGATAAATGAGGCAGACACAGCTGACTCTCATAGCCAGTTGGCCTGGAGGTCAAATCCCCCCAGTATTAACTACAACAATCAAGGCTTAACTACAACAAGACTGAGCACAAAGACCACTAGGGGGTGCACCAAGAAAGCATAAAAAAAAAATGCGGAGACAAAGAAACAGGACAAAATTGTCAATGGAAGATATAGAGTTCAGAAGCACACTTTTAAGGTCTCTCAAGAACTGTCTAGAAACTGCCGATAAACTTAATGAGATCTACAAGAAATCTAATGCAAAATGGATAAAGGACTTAAATGTACGACAGGAAACCATAAAAATTCTAGAAGAATCCAAAGGCAACAAAATCTCAGACATATGCCGAAGCAGTTTCTTCACTGATACAGCTCCTAGGGCACTTGAAACTAAAGAGAAAATGAACAAATGGGACTACATCAAAATAAAAAGCTTCTTCACAGCAAAAGAAACCATCAACAAAACAACGAGAAAGCCCACTACATGGGAGAACATATTTGCCAATATCATATCTGATAAGGGCCTAATCTCCAAAATTTATAGGCAACTCATACAACTTAACAAAAGGAAGATAAACAATCCAATCAAAAAATGGGCAAAGGCCGGAACCGGTTTGGCTCAGTGGATAGAGCGTCGGCCTATGGACTGAAAGGTCCCGGGTTTGATTCCGGTCAAGGGCATGTACCTGGGTTGCGGGCACATCCCCAGTGGGAGATGTGCAGGAGGCAGCTGATCGATGTTTCTCTCTCATCGATGTTTCTGACTCTCTGTCTCTCTCCCTTCCTCTCTGTAAAAAATCAATAAAATATATTTAAAAAAAAAAAAAAGAAGGAACTGTTACCAAAAAAAAAAAAAAAAAAAAAAAATGGGCAAAGGACCTAAATAGACACCTTTCAAAAGAGGACATTCAGAAAGCCAAGAGACATATGAAAACATGCTCAAAGTCACTAATCATCCGAGAGATGCAAATCAAAACAACAATGAGGTACTATCTCACACCTGTCAGACTGGCTATCATCAACAAATCAACAAACGACAAGTGCTGGAGAGGATGTGGAGAAAAAGGAACACTTGTGCACTGCTGGTGGGAATGCAGACTGGTGCAGCCACTATGGAAGACAGTATGGAGTTTCCTCAAAAAACTGAAAATGGAACTCCCATTTGACCCTGTGATCCCACTTCTAGGAATATATCCCAAGGAACCAGAAACACCAATCAGAAAGGATATATGCACCCTTATGTTCATAGCAGCGCAATTCACCATAACTAAGATCTGGAAACAGCCTAAGTGCCCATCAGTAGATGATTGGATTAGAAAACTGTGGTACATCTACACGATGGAATACTATGCTGCTGTAAAAAGGAAGGAACTCTTACCATTTGCAACGACATGGATGGAACTGGACCGCATTATGCTAAGTGAAATAAGCCAGTCAATGAAGGAAAAATACCAAATGATCTCACTCATTCATGGATAATGAAGACCATTATAAACTTTTGAACAATAATAGATACAGAGGCAGAGCTGCCTCAAACAGATTGTCAAACTGCAGCGGGAAGGCCGGGGAGGGTTGGGGGGCAGGAGGGAGGGGGGTAAGAAATCAACCAAAGGACTTATATGCATGCATATAAGCATAACCAATGGACATAACCAATGGACACTGGGGGATAGGGGAGGTTAGGGGACTGTCAAGGGTGGGGGGAAAAATGGACACATATGTAATACCCTTTGTAATACTTTAAGCAATAAATAAAAAAGAAAAAAAAGATAAATGAAAATGCACAAGGTAAAAAATAAGTATAAATAGAAGTCCTAGTATTTTCTTTCCACATCTCAATAGCTATTTTTGGAATCTCCCGAGAAGCATTTGCCTGCTTTGGATATCACTAATTAATTGGACAAAAGAACTACTTAGCTTGTTGTACAAAACTCTCACTATAACTCCTATTTGACATTAAAAACTTGGCTTAACCCGAAACCAGTTTGGCTCAGTGGATAGAGCGTCGGCCTGAGGACTGAAAGGTCCCAGGTTCGATTCCGGTCAAGGGCATGTACCTGGGTTGCGGGCATATCCCCAGTAGGAGATGTGCAGGAGGCAACTGATCGATGTTTCTCTCTCATCGATGTTTCTAACTCTCTATCTCTCTCCCTTCCTCTCTGTAAAAAATTAATAAAATATATTTAAAAAAAAAATAAAAACAAAAAACTTGGCTTAAAAACTGCCTCACCTGTACCGCCTTCTCTTTCCTAGTTGAAGTTGGAGACTTTTATCTGAGACCCTCTAGTCCTTTTTCCATATGTATGTTTTTTCCATTGCACTTTTCACTAGTGCCAGCTCCAGAATTTCCCCCTCAGAAAACTTAGAGGCAGAAATTGGGTTGGGGGGTTGGATTTGAACGGGGTTGTAACTACTTGATTTGTCTTGAATCATTTTTACTTAGATTGTAGGGGTTTTATTGGTGTGACTCTAGTGGGGAATGTTGAAGATGATGAGGATATTAATGCTCCCCAGCACACACCTGTTGGCAAAGCTGAGAGATTGGTACAGGGCCTTCAGGGCCTGTTAATAGGGGACTCTTAAGAGGAAAGAGCATTACTGCACACATCTGGTGTGAGATTTGATGGTCCAGGGTCAAGGGAGAAAGTGATTATGAGAGGCCTGCTCATTCTCTCCCTTCTTTCCTTCCTTCCTTCCTTCCTTCCTTCCTTCCTTCCTTCCTTCCTTCCTTCCTTCCTTTCCTTCCTTTCCTTCCTTCCTTCCTTCCTTCCTTCCTTCCTTCCTTCCTTCCTTCCTTCCTTCCTTCCTTCCTTCTCTCTCTCTCTCTCTCTCTCTCTCTCTCTCTCTCTCTCTCTCTCTCCCTCCCTCCCTCCCTCCCTCCCTCCCTTCCTCCTTCCTTCCTTCCTTCCAAAAATATTTTATTGATTTTTTACAGAGAAGGAAGGGAGAGGGATAGAGAATTAGAAACATCGATGAGAGAGAAAGATCAATCAGCTGCCTCCTGCACACCTCCTACTGGGGATGTGCCCGCAACCAAGGTACATGCCCTTGACCAGAATCAAACCTGGGACCTTTCAGTCTGCAGGCTGACACTCTATCCACTGAGCCAAACCAGTTAGGGCAATCTGTTCCTTTCTTCATCCTCCAGCTCACAGTCATGTTAGAGATGTTGGAGAGGCAGACCAGGCCAGACCTACAGAGTCTTGTAGGCCATGGTGAACCATTCAGGATGTGTGGTGGGATAGAATTATATGGTCTGATTCACGTTGTACATACACTACCCAGGCTGTCTTGTGGAAACTAGGTTGTAGAGCAGTGGTTCTCAACCTTCTGGCCCTTTAAATATAGTTCCTCATGTTGTGACCCAACCATAAAATTATTTTTGTTGCTACTTCATAACTGTAATGTTGCTACTGTTATGAATTGTAATGTAAATATCTGATATGCAGGATGGTCTTAGGCAGCCCCTGTGAAAGGGTCGTTCGACCGCCAAAGGGGTCGCAACCCACAGGTTGAGAACCGCTGTTGTAGAGGGACAAGTGGAAGTAGGGTTAGCTCTGTGTGGGTCCTGTGGCAGCAATAGGGTTGGCCCTGGCAGTCATTGCTAGCTACACTGGGCCCCAGCAATGCCAGGAGACATGCCACGTCAGAGGGAGATCCAACGGGAGAACACATGTGACACACACCCTGGGCAGCTTAGGATTTTATAGGAAATGAGGTTCCTAGAGTGCAGGTGGGGTAAAAATGAAATCAATGGCATTTCTTACATCCAAGCTAGCATTAGTATGGCCTTGGAAACGTTGTTGACATCTTTATTGCCATTTGTTTTTCATCTATCATTGAGAATTTACTTCTTGAGTCATATAATATATGAAAAAACAAATATCAACCTATATATTTTAAAAAATGTGTGTGTGTGTGTGTGTGTGTGTTGGCAAGAGTTGTAATACAAACAGTGCAATAATTAATAAATAATAATACAAGAATAAACTGTTTGACCTACTCACAACTGTAACCCTACTTTTGCTCACCCCTGTATGTATATTAACATTCATTGTTAATGCCTAGAAATTGATAAGCTTCCTCAGGCTTTAGAAACCATTCTTAGAACAAACACTAATGAAGTACAAAGTATCATTATTAATAAAAGTAGACAGAGATGACCATGAGTCAATAGTACTTTGCACTTCAATCACCTTCCAACAGAGCATTTCAAAGGGCTGGATATATCTGAACATCAAACGCTTCCACATAGATCAGGAGGCTCTGTAATTATTACTTCTCTTAAGACCTGAGTATGACCCTTACCAGGTCATAATCAGTAACTATTTTCCCAATCACAGAGGTGATATTGAATAATAGCTTTAGTCAGGAAGCAGGTATTGCATTGGCTTGTCATAGTTCCTGGCCTAGACAGATGGAGTATTGCAGAAATGTGGGTTGTGAACACTCAGGTGCACACAATGTAAGTGGGTGGGGAGACGGGTATTGGACTTGGTAAAACCAGCAGGAGGCAGGCTGGTGGGAAAGATGTTGGCATTCTCATTAGGCAAAATTCTGACCTTGCTCTTAATAGCTGTGTGACACAGAAAGTTAACAGATACCCATGGCCTCAATTTCCTCTTCTGGAAAATGAAGATTGTAATTCCTACCTTGATGAGTTACATATGGAATAGACAAACTAATATGAAAAACATCCAGTTCATAATAGGTTGTGAATACTATTTCCTATAACTCATTCTTTTTTTTTTTTTCATGTATTAAGCAACCATTTATTTTTCTCTCATTCCAGAATTTCTTAGTTCAGTTGTTAACACGTAACTTAATCAATGAATTTTTTATTTATTGTCTAAAGTTTTACATATGTTTCCTTTTTCCCCAGTTGACCCCCCCCCCCCCAGCGATTTCCATCTCGGGCAAGCCCCCACCACCCCAGTGTCTGTGTCCATTGGTTATGCTAATATAACTCATTTTTAATAACTATTTAACTTAAAAAATGTTATAATGACTATTGTTTTTGTTTTGTTTTTTTCAGAGAGGAAGGAAGAGGGAGAGAGAGATGGAAACGTCAATGATGAGAGAGAATCATTGATTGGCTGCCTCCTACACACCCCCCACTGGGGATCAAGCCCGCAACCCGGGCATGTGCCCTTGACCGGAATTGAACCTGGGACTGTTCAGTCCGCAGGCCAATGCTCTATCCAGTGAGCCAAACCGGCTAGGGCATGACTATTGTTTCTGTAAAAATAATTTGAAATTATATAAAATCAAGTCGTATATAAAAGTACAAAAAAGAAAGTAACAAACCATGAAATTTCCTACCACCAAGAAATAAGTTTTTTAACATTATGTGATAACTCTTTCTGTACTAATGTAGATAGATGAGTGGGTTAAAAATAACTACATATTTTATCTTTGTTTTAGTTTAAATTATATGTTAACTTTAATTTTACTTGATATATTAGAAACTAATGCAACTAAAGTAAGGATGAAAGATTTTTTTGAACTTCAGATAAATGCTTATGTGCAGTGACATTTGTTTTTTCAAGATTCATTGAGGTTATAAAAAAGATAATGGAGCCCGTCCGGCATGGCTCAGTGGTTGAGTGTAGACCTATGAACTAGGAGGTCATGGTTCAATCCACACTGGGCTCGATCCCCAGTGTGGGGCATTCAGGAGGCAGTCGACCAATGATTCTCATCATTGATGTTTCTATCTCTCTCTCCCTCTCCCTTCCTCTCTGAAATTAATAAAAAGATGATGATTCTTTTTTAAAAAAATATATATTTTATTGATTTTTTTACAGAGAGGAAGGGAGAAGGATAGAGAGTTAGAAACATCGATGAGAGAGAAACATTGATCAGCTGCCTCCTGCACACTCCCCACTGGGGATGTGCCCGAAACCAAGTCGTATATAAAAGTACAAAAAAGAAAGTAAAAAACCATGAAATTTCCTACCACCAAGAAATAAGATTTTTAACATTATGTGATAACTCTTTCTGTACTAATTTTTGTTACTGCCCTTGACTGGAATCGAACCTGCAACCCTTGAGTCCACAGCCGATGCTCTATCCACTGAGCCAAACCGGTTTGGGCAGATGATGATTCTTTTTAATCTGCAGTTTGCATTTTAGCTTGCACTTGCTTTATTTCCTGAATTGTTCTGTGCTTTTATACTTAGATGACATTTTTCTGGGTGGAATATTCTTGATTCACTTTCCTTTTCTTCATTTCTTCTTTTGAGCTATGATTAGCAGCACCTGGAGTTGGCTGTGGCCATGGAAAGTACTGAGGCTAGCTGAAGGTTCTTCTTATGTATAAGTCATGGTTTCCTGCCTGAAGGCCTGTGGAATGCTTTCTTTATTCTTAAGTTCAGTAGCTTACCCAGGGTTGGCTCTGGGCCAGTCATTCTATACTAATATTTTCAGGTATATAGTGTGCCCTTTGACTGCTGATTACATTCTTTTATATCTCTGTATACTTTTCCTGTTTCATTTCTGGTTCTCTGCCTCAGGGCCACCAGTTGACAACCTGGAGTTGGATCATCTCTTTCTAATTTCCATAATTATTTACTTTTTAGGTGATTTAATATAATTTTTAATCCTCTGAATTCACTATGATTATCTTAAGCATTTCCTCTGTTAATTTTAATTTTGATCACGATAGTTCTCTTCCTTGTTTGTAATTAATTAGATTTTAATGGTGGTGTTTTGGACCTCTCTCTGCTTCCTTCTATATTCTCCTTTTTCATCTCATTGGTGTCATTTTCTTGCTTTTTTGCTCTTATTTCCTGACTCATCTATAGTGCAAAGCACTTGTTAGGGACATTTTCTAGTTTTGGGCTACATTTTCTTACAAATATGGTTCTAATTGTTGTGGCATATCTAGGATTAGTCCTCTTCTCTGTCTACATCCTCTGGCTAGGTGATCTCTTCTATCCTTTGACTTTGAATGCCATGTATATGCTAATGATGGGGATATTTATATCTTTAAACCACACCTGTCTTTTGGACTCAGATTAAATTTCTACTGATTCCTTGATATTTCCATTTATATATCTAACTAGAGGCCCGGGGCACAAAAATTTGTGCACTGGTGGGGGGGTGGTGTGTCTCTCAGCCCCACTTGTGCCCTCTCACAGTCTGGGACCCCTCAGGAGATAACGACCTGCTGGCTTAGGCCTGCTCCCGGGTGGCAGAGGGCATGCCCAATCCCTAGGTGCAGCCCCTGGTCGGGCTCAGAGCAGGGCCGATTGGGGAGTTGGGGAGCCGCCCCGTCATGCACAGAGCAGGGCGGATCGGGAGGTTGTGATGCCACCCCCAGTCATGCTCAGGATAGGGCCAATTGGGGGGTTGGGGCGCTGCCCCATCACACTCAAGGCAGGGTCGATGGGGAGGTTGCGGCGCCGCCCCCTGTCACGTACAGAGCAGGGCCCATCAAGGGGGTTGGGGCTCCGTACCCTGTCACACACAGAGCAGGGCCGATCAGGGGGTTGGGGAGCTCCCCCCTGTCATGCACAGAGCAGGGCTGATCAGGGGGTTGGGGCATTCCCCCCTGTCACACACAGAGCAGGGCCGATAGGGGAGTTGGGGAGCTCCCCCCTATCAGTCACAGAGCAGGGCCAATCAGGGGGTTGGGGCACCTTCCCCTGTCACAAACAGAGCAGGGCGGATATGGAGGTTGTGGCCCCGCCCCTGTCACACACAGAGCCGCAGGGCGATCAGGGGGTTTGGGCGCTGCTCCCTGTCACGCTGCTCCAGGGGCCAGGAGGCCTCGCTGCTCCGCTGATCCCGGTGCTGGGAGGCATATTACTCTTTTACTATATAGGATAGAGGCCTGGTGCACAGGTGGGGGCCGGCTGGTTTGCCCTGAAGGGTGTCCTGGATCAGGGTGGGGGTCCCGCTTGGGTGCCTGGCCAGCCTGGATGAGGGGATGATGGCTGTTTGCAGCTGGTCACACCCCCTTCAGGGTGGGGGTCCCCACTGGGGTGCCTGGCCAGTCTGGGTGAGGGGCTGAGGGCCGTTTTCAGGCTGGCAGGTGACTGAAGCTGCCAACCTCTGCTTTTTTTCTTTTTTTTTTTATTCTGGGATTTATTTACCTTCTATGGCTGTCACTGGAACTGAGAGCTGGCTTTAGCTCTGAGGCTCGGCTCCAGCTCTGAGACCTTGGCTGCTGAAAGCAGGTATCTGGTTTGTTTGGCTTCTATAATTGAAACACTGTTGCAACTCCAGTTTGGCCAGCTGGCTGAAAGCATGAAGTTTGTTTAGCTTCTATAATTGCAACATAGTTGCTTAGAGTGCAGCTCAGAGGCCGGCAGCGGCAGGCAGGGAACCTTGGCTTCCTCCATCACTGGAGCAAGCAAGCCTCCTGTTCGCTTCAGCTGCCTGACTACCGGCCGCCATCTTGGTTGGCAGTTAATTTGCATATCTCCTTGATTAGCCAATGGGAAGCGTGTCAGAGGTATGGTTGATTACCATGTTTGTCTATTATTAGATAGGATATGTATCTCAAAATCTAAATGTTCTATTGAAACTGTAGGTGTTTATCTGTCACCTCCCAGTCAACTGTTCTTCCCTCAATCTTCTCCATCAGAGTAAGTGGCTCCAAGCCAAAGGCCTCAGAATCATCCTTCTCCTTATGCCCTAAATATAATCCACTACCAAGTCCTGATATTTCTAACTTCCATATGTCTTCTAGCATTGTGCATGTCTCTCATCTCCACTCCACTGTCATTTCTTGCCTGGATACTGCACTGATTCCTAGCTGGCCTCCCCTCTAACACTGTTGCCCCCTATAACTTATTCTCCACTCAGAAACCAGGATGTGGTGGTTTAAAACATGTCTGAAAATTCTTTAATATTTCTGTGATCAAGAGATGGAATCTAGTTCTCCTTCCTTTGAATATGTGCTTAGTCACATGCTTCTAAGAATAGAATGCTTATGACTTCCAAGGCTAGGACATAAAAGTGATTGGTTTCCACCTGCTCTCTTTCCTGGGATGGTTGCTCTTGGAACCCATTTGCCATTCCTTAAGAGAGCTCAGATCATGTGGAGAGGTTACATATAAGTGTTCCACCTGACATTCCCATCTCAGGTTACAGTAGACAGTCCATAATAACCAGATATTTGAGTGAGAAAACCTTGAGATGACTCCAGCCCCAGTCACTGTTTAAAGGCTATATTTAAAGCATAAGAGACCTTGAGTAAGAACCACCTAGTTGAGTCGAGTCAGCCTCCAGAACTGTGAGAAGAATACGAGTGCTGTTATTTTATACCGCTGAGCTTAGGGTGGTTTGTTACACAGCAATACTTGATACACAGAGTGATTTTCAAACATAAACTGGTACTATGTCACTCCCTCATTGACAACATTTAAGGTTTGGTATTAAGATTAAAATAACATAAAAACCAAATCCTAGCTAGAAGTTGGACTTGCCTGGCATCTTCTAGCCTTTGCCTCTTGCTCATTATACTCCAGACACATGGACTTATTTTTTTCTGCCCCTGAAAACACCAAGTGTTTCCTCTTCTCAGGACCTTTGCACATGCTCTTCCCTGCATGAAATGGGCTTCCCATTCCTCTTTCTCATCTTTTTCAGCTTCAGCTCAAGCATTACCTCTGCAGAAGATTTCATTCTCATTCAGTCTAAAGGAAAAACATATTCTCCTTCCCATGACATTACCCTGCTTAGTTTCCCCAGAGAAGATATCACACTAAAAAGTTAGCTTGTTATTTCTTTATTTTTAAAAATTGTTTTTCCTTCTCCCCAAATTGGAACATAAGCTCCATATGGCAGGAGTCTCATCTTGTTCATTCTCAGAACCTAGTTGGCACACAGTAGGTACACAATAAATGTCTTTAGAATGCATGGGCATAAGGAAGGCAGATTTTGTGATTTGCAATCTTTATATGGAAATCTTACCTAACATTGAAGTGTTCTATCTAATGGCATTGCATATTATTGAATTTGAACTAATCAAAGGTGAATAACCTTTTGTTGGTTATCACTCTTTTTAAAAAAATATATATATTTTATTGATTTTTTACAGAGAGGAAGAGAGAGGGATAGAGAGTTAGAAACATCGATGAGAGAGAAACATTGATCAGGTGCCTCTTGCACACCCCCTACTGGGGATGTGCCCGCAACCAAGGTACATGCCCTTGACCGGAATCGAACCCGGGACCCTTGATTCCGCAGGCCGACGCTCTATACACTGAGCCAAACCGATTAGGGCGGTTATCACTCTTTATCATTTATTCATTCACTCTTTAAGTACAAGATTTCTTCTCCTAGATTGATGAGGTAAACAAACAATAAACATTAAAGATGTAATGTAACGTTGGAATGTCATAGATCTATGAAGAAAAATAAAGCAAGGACAGGGGATAGAGTGACAGGAGCACTAGCCAGTTTGGCTCATTGGATAGAGCATTGGCCCTGAGACTGAAGGATCCTGGGTTTGATTCTGGTCAAGGACATGTACCCCGGTTGTAGGCTCACTCCCTGGCCCTTGTCGGGGCATGTGCAGGAGGCAACCAATCGATATGTCTCGCTCACATTGATGTTTCTCTCTCTCCCTCCCTCCCCCATTCCCTCTCTTTCACTGTCTCTAAAAATTAATGCAAAAAATATCCTCTGGCCTTAACCTGTTTGGCTCAGGGGACAGAGCACTGGCCTGCGGACTCAGGGGTCCCAGGTTCAATTCCGGGATTGCAGGCACATCCCCAGTAGGAGGTGTGCAGGAGGCAGCTAATCAATGTTTCTCTCTCATCGATGTTTCTAACTCTCTATCCCTCTCCCTTCCTCTCTGTAAAAAATCAATAAAATATATATTTTTAAAAATCCTCTGGTGAAGATTAACAAAAAATAAAACAAACAAAAAAGAAACTAGACATGAAGGGGTAAGAGAGGGAAGAGGACAGCTAGTAAGCAGCTATGACATCAACTTCTTTTGATCACCGCAGGCCAAGTTTTGGGCAAATACAGCCAGCCCCATTTTTTCATCCCACACTTAGGGCCTGTGGAGACTTAGTGGGGTTGGGTTATGGAGGCTTCTTGGAAATTGTTGGCTCCTCAAGATCTACATCTTGATTCATTCCTTTGATGTTGGAGACAATGCTCTGTCTGTCCTCCTATGTGTGCTCCATTGGATTGCAAGTGGAATGGAGTGTGTGTTGCTCACGCATCATCTCAGGTTCCCAGTTTTAGTTGTGACTCAAAACAGCCCTTCAGCAGCAGTGGGCTTCTAAATAATGAAAATTCCCCAAACACCTTTCTCAAGTTTGAAAATGAAACCCACACTTTGAAAGGGAGAAAAAAAATGGGAAAGAGAGAAGGCCAAGAAACCAACCAGAGTTGCCTATGAAAACACAAAGTCCCTTAAAATTGGTTTTATTTCTACTAATACCTCTGACTGAGCTTTTTTTTTTTTTTTTTTTAGTTTTTTTGAATTATGTACATTTTTTTTACAGTTTTCAGATGGTATTTGAATTGTTTGCTTTCCCAGTAAGTTTAAACATTGAGGGTTTGTTCTATCATTGAATGAAGCAAATACTTTATACTTGTGAAACCATTTATATATGACTAGATTATAGAAAGGAATGAACAAGACTCTTGGCACACTGTACGCAAAAGAGGATGTCACCGTGGCTATGTCTCCTCCTCCCCAGGATGGCTCTCCCAGCCTGTGTGGTAAGGGGCACAATGTGTAGAAGGAGGGATTACCAAATGGAATATCCAAAAGGCATAATTCTTGGCTTCAGGGAGTTCACTTACTTTTATCTAATTGTTTACTTATACAGTTCATTTCACTTGTGCATTGTCTGAGGACCTCTGAATAGCTACACCAACTGTTAAAAACAATGATGTTATTGGATTCTTAAAACAACTTCATTTTGTGATTGTTATGACAGGCAGTCAGGATGGGTGATTGCCTGATGGCCCACAATCAGGCAGGGAGCTGGAAATACTGGCCCTCTGCTGACACTTGGAGAGTGTGTATTGACTGGCTGCATGGCAGCATGCATTCATTCCTCCCCCTTCATCTACCAGCTCAGTGACTGGCATGCCATGCGCCGTACTTGGGGACTGGGGATCCTTCGTTGATTCACCCTTGCTACCACATCTGCTTGCTCTCCAAGTCCTCTTTGGTTGTATCTTGGAACCATTTCTCCTTTCTGCCTTCTCCCCTTCATTCCCACAGTCATTGTTTCCTTCTAGCTGTGACCATTTCTGGTCTAGAGCACTGCCATAGCTCTTAGTTGTAGTCTTTTAAACTCACTATTGGAATCAAAGTTAGAGCTCTCTTCAAAACAGCTAAATTTAGACACGTGCTAGTATTATCACACTGCCCTTCAAATATTCCAGGTAGCATTCTTGTATGTCTAAAATGTGTAAGCATTTAATTACCATATGTTCCCAAAAGGACACAATTTTATTCAAAATGTATTGCATATTAAATGTATACAGATTTTATCTGTCAATCATACCTTAATAAAGTAGAGGAGAGGAGGACACAACTTAAAAAAAACAAAACAAAATATGTAGGTAGGTACCTTTTTCATTAACTTTAATCATTATTTACTTACTTCAACCATGATCTCACTAGACCATAATGAAAATGATCCCTTGTTACTTACTGGATTTTCTTAGACCCAAAGCTATTGCTAATGCATTTGACTATATCTAGAAGTGGAAAATCATTTTTCATTTCCACTTTGCTTAAGTTGCTCCCTGGCACATCTAGCTAAGCCTTGTTCTGGTTCATCAGAACAAAGGCATCCTTGGCTGCCCCGCAGTGAATGTTTGCATTGTCTGACTTCATTGTGTTTATTCCCACAGGGAAAATTCCAGAAGTGATGGGGGAGCAGATTGTATTAGCTCACAGCCTTCCTCCCTAACTAATTACATGAGGAACAGGCATGGACTTAGAAATATGAGAGAGAGCCAAAATAGGGCTTGAAATCTTTTCTTATGCAAAGTAGAATTGGAGGGGAGAACAGTGAAGCAAGGGCTTGCCCTGCCCTTAACTTTCTTGGTGATTTCCCCAGTTTTTGCTCAAATCCTCCTTCTTTTTCTCTCTCCTCCCCCTGTCTTCTCTCTCCTCCTTTTTTGGTATTCTGGGATCCATAGGGAAATAAATATTGATCTTGTTTCCAGGGGTAATATTTTAATGGAGGAGAGGCCAATAAACATCATTTCTGAAAGAAATACCTGATCAACTCTGAAAATGTCCTCTTCACCCTCTACTTTTCCCTTTCCTTATCTATTAGTGTTGAATTTCATTGAATGCCTCTGGATACAACTTTCCTCCTGGTGTTTTCAATATGCTATCTTGCATTTCCATGTTTTTTATTTTACATCTGGGACTAAAAGTAGTTTTGTTTGGGATGAAGGAAAATATATAGAAAAGCAGGCAAATTATTTCAATCTCTACTGGCATTAACATCAAATATGTTTTTGGGTTTATCCCCTGCCATTTGACCAGTTGTGAAGTGTTATACAGAGTGTAATCACGCAACGCTTTCCTTAAGTTTAAATGCCTTTATTTTCCTTTCTTTCTTTTTTTCTTTCTTTCTTTCTTTCTTTCTTTCTTTCTTTCTTTCTTCCTTCCTTCCTTCCTTCCTTCCTTCCTTCCTTCCTTCCTTCCTTTCTTTCTTTTTTTTTTACTTCAAGAGTAAAGTAACTTTTACTCCTACTTGATGAGCCTGGTCTCTTCTCAACTAGGAAAAAAGAAAAAGAGTTGTTGTTTTTTTGGTCACCTTAGGCATCTGGGAAAGCAGGGCCAAACCATCCCAGCCTTTGCCCTCAATTGCAAACAGAGTGGAGTGTCTCTTAGTTCAGGAGTTTGTGCTGCTCAAGAGTTTGCACAAACACAGAGTTGAGAAATACTGCTTACTGGAGCGGATGCAAAAGCAAAGGACGAACTGGTTCTTTCCCGAGGTAGAGACATTACTGTGTCGGCTTTAGCTGCTCCATATTGGATCCCTTGTGGGAATGCCTGGCTTAAGAGTTGCTCTACTCTACTTGGTAAGTTACTTAGTTCCTTTGGAACCCAGCTGCCTCATTTTTTTTTTTTTTAAGAATAGTGATAATTTTTTTTAAAATATATTTTTATTGATTTCAGAGAGGAAGGGAGAGGGAGAGAGAAATAGAAACATCAGTAATGCATGCCCCCACTGGGGACTGAGCCCGAATCCTGGGCATGTGCCCTTGACTGGACTCAAACCGGGGACCTTTCAGTATGCAGGCTAACTCTCTATCCACTGAACCAAACCAGCAAGGCCAGTTTCCTTATTTTTAAAATTAGGGGTAAGAATACATGTTCCCTAAGATCCTTTCATCTTGGCTGTTCTTTGAGTTAAGATTTGTTTCCCAATAAGCACACACCCAAAATAGTGCTGTAGTCAAGGTAAGACCATACATATATTTCTATAGTCTTGTACTCACCCCAAATGAGGGAGTATTTGAGGAATGGAGGGCCTTCCTGCCTTCCTTCCTTTCCCCCTCTTCCTTCCTTCCTACCTTCATTGCTTTTTTATAGCCTAAATTACCTTCTATAATCTTTGAGGGTAGCGTTGACTTTTATAAAAACAGCCATTTGAGCCAGGCCTGGTGAATAAGTGAGTGATCAAGCATGATACCACAGCTTTGATGCCAACAGTTACCCAGAGAGTGTGCTGTGAACTCTAAAATGCTGGCTGCCAGCACTGGGCCATAGTTCACAGTTCTTGCCAAATTCACAATTGCATATGAAAAACATCCTAATATTAAAGGAGTAGCCGGAACCGGTTTGGCTCAGTGGATAGAGCGTCAGCCTGCGGACTGAGGGGTCCCAGGTTCGATTCCGGTCAAGGGTATGTACCTGGGTTGCGGGCACATCCCCTGTGGGAGGTGTGCGGGAGGCAGCTGATCGATGTTTCTCTCTCATCGATGTTTCTAACTCTCTATCTCTCTCCCTTCCTCTCTGTAAAAAATCAATAGAATATATTTAAAAAAATAAATAAATAAAGGAGTAGAGTACTAGGGCCTTCCCTTTCTTTTAAATTGTTTTTCTTAGTTCTGGAATTTTTAACTGCTGAACTTTTAACTGATCTCTGGTTTTGGTTATACCAGACACTCCTACTATTCTTTTCTTTAGAATTTGCTGATTTGTCTAGCTCTTTAAGGAGATCATTGGTGTTTTATACGTCAAAATATGTGGATGACTAATTGCAGAAACATTCTACATGTTCTAGGTTGCTTTAAAAATTAGACCAATTTTTTATTTACAATTCACTTTTCAGTTTTCATCAAAGCAGTTAACCATTATTTAAGAGAATGGAATCTTCTGACTTTTTCACCGTTTTCATAGGTCATAGGGTGCCTACATGGGCATGGGTACATGTTACAGTCTGATGTTTTCTAGCCCAGTATAACTAGGGTAACATTTTTTTAAAAATTTTTTTTAAAAAATATATTTTATTGATTGTTTACAGAGAGGAAGGGAGAGAGCTAGAGAGTCAGAAACATCGATGAGAGAGAAACATCGATCAGCTGCCTCCTGCACATCTCCCACTGGGGATATGCCCGCAACCCAGGCACATGCCCTTGACCGGAATCGAACCTGGGACCTTTCAGTCCGCAGGCCGACGCTCTATCCACTGAGCCAAACCGGTTTCGGCTCTAGGGTAACATTTATAACCATGTCATTGTGCAGATAGAATGAAAATCTCTTGGGAGGGGGCCATTTCAAGAACTCAGGCATAATGTGGGTGGCTAGATTTATAGAGCCTTTTCTTTTCAACCAGAAAATCCTACAATTTTATGATTCTGACCCTTTCCCTACCTTCTGCACACCATCTGTGATAAGCAGCTGGTTGACATGGCTCTCAATAACCCCGCCTTCTGGTATTCACTCCCTTGTATAACACATTCCTCTTAAGTGTGGGTTGGACCTGGTGACTTGCTTCTCAGGAATAAAATACAGCCATATGCCACTTAGCAACAGAAGTGCATCATTAGGTGATTTTTTCCATTGTGTGAGTATCATGGAGTGTCTTTACACAAACCTAGACAGTATAGTCTACTACACACCTAGGCTATGTGGTATAGACTATTGCTCCTAAGCTACAAGCATGTACAGCACGTTACTGTAAAGACAACACAAGAGGAGATGATGTAATCAAGAAATGAGGTAAACATGAGATGTATGAGGCTGTTGCTGGCATACTATTTTATAGTAATCTTTTTTTTTTAATTCTCACCCAAAGACATGCTTTTATAGATTCCAAAGAGAGAAAGAGGGAGAGAGAAAGAGAGAGAGAGAAACATCAATGTGAAAGAAAAACATGGATTGCTTCTTGCACATGCCTGATTGGGGATCGCACTGCAACCTGGGCACCTGTCCTGATTGGGAATCGAACCCAAGACCCCTTGATGCACAGGAAGACACTCCAACCAAGTGAGCCACACCTGCCAGGGCAAACATTTTTTTTTTTTTTAACAAGTAGAAAGAGTACACTCTAAAATCATGATAAAGTCTTGGCTGGTGACTGCAGTTGCTGGCACAAGACTGACTGGCTGGCTGTGCAGAAGGCTGCTAGTGTAAGCAGACTCAGGGGCAGAGTGTGCAGCTGTGACCCCTATAAGCTCCCCAGCACCTCCTCACTCTCCCATTCTGGGTGAGCTCTGACTCAAATACAGTTTGTTCTTATTGTGGGTCCTATCATGGGGCATTCATTATTAAAGATACTTCTGGGGTTACTTTTTTTACTATTATTGATTTCAGAGAGGAAGGGAGAGGAAGAGAGAGAGAGAAACATCAATGATGAGAGGGAGCCATTGATTGGCTGCCTCCTGCACATTGGACCAAGCCTGCAACCCAGGCATGTGCCCTTGACCAGAATCAAACCTGGGACCCTTGGGTCCACAGGCCGACGTTCTATCCACTGAGCAAAACCAGTTAGGGCTGGGGTTACTTTCTTGTTTCTTTTTCAAGAACATTTGAATTTATGGTAAATAAATTCCATTTTTCTTTCAAGGGCATTGAGGCAAAGACCAGGTAAGTGGCCCACCCATGGCCAGACTCTGGACTCCTCCCTCCATATGCCAGGACATCCCTAACCTTGAAGTTCCTTCACTGGGAAATGAACTTTAGGCCTCCCTTCTAATGGTGATGATGCTACCAGCACACCCTGAATCCCTTGACTTGGACATTTCATAGCTGCTGAAATTCTTTAGAGTTGTATGAAAGTGAGACTGTCAGCTTTAAACTATTTTCTGCCTGTTTTTCTTTCTATTTTCCCTATTTTCTGTCCCTTTCTTCCTCTCTTCTTACCACCTTCTTATATCACCTGCTATAGGTAAGGGCATTAAAAGAGCTTTTTTAAAAAAGATTGATAGTCCTTAATTAAAAATTTAAAGAAAAAATTTCAGAATTCTTTCTTTCTCAGCTCCAGGCATTCTAACAAACTTTGATGGACCCCATTTTGAGGTTACAATCTGTAGCCAGGGCCTGCCCAACAGGTTCTCTGGTATATAGTGGAAGTTGTTGTGGAGTAACAAGCTTCCTGAGGCTGCATGAGTAAATGGAAGGTCATGTCAATAGTCATGAAATTCCAAATGTTTCTGGGTCTCACCCTCTCCTTGCTATTACGGGATCTTCCACCCTTGAAGGGAATCTTCCACTGGTGTTCCTGAGAACTTGCAGGTGTGCCACCCCAGATCATGGGTCATATTCTTGCCCCTGCTCTGGCTTCTTTGGTTGACATCCATAGCCCCTTAGCAGGCCTTACCCCTGCTGGGCCAGCAACATCCTTATAGATCGGCGGTTCTCAACCTGTGGGTCGCGACCCCTTTGGGGGTCGAACGACCCTTTCACAGGGGTCGCCTAAGACCATCGGAAAACATATATAATTACATATTGTTTTTGTGATTAATCACTATGCTTTAATTATGTTCAATTTGTAACAATGAAAATACATCCTGCATATCAGATATTTACATTACGATTCATAACAGTAGCAAAATTACAGTTATGAAGTAGCAACAAAAATAATTTTATGGTTGGGGGTCACCACAACATGAGGAACTGTATTAAAGGGTCGCGGCATTAGGAAGGTTGGGAACCACTGTTATAGATACTGGTGTCCTTGTTGAAGGCACTGTGCTCTGAAGTTTCTGGAGTTAAAAAATGCTTCGTGTCAGTATTAGTAAAGGTCCTATGAGCAAGCATTACAATCAACTCTGGCTAATTTAAAAAGAAGAAAAAAGTGTTAAAAGGATATTGGATAGGATAGCCCTAGCTGGTTTGGCTCAATGGATAGATCATCGGCCTGTGGACTGAAGGGTCACGGGTTGATTTCGGCCAAGGGCACGTGCCTGGGTTGCAGGCTCGATCCCCAGTAGGGGGCGTGCAGGAGGCAGCCAATCAATGATTCTCTCTCATCATTGATGTTTCTCTCCCTCTCTAAAATCAATGAAATGTTTGGTTTTTTTTTTTAAAGGATATTGGATAGCCCTGGCCTAGTAGCTCAGTTGGTTAGACTGTTAAGAGCATTGTCCTGACACACCAAATATGCCAAGGTTGTGGGTTTGATCCTTGGTCAGGGCACATATAAGAATCAACTAATGAATGCATAGATAAGTGGAACAACAAATCTCTCTCTCTCTCTCAAAATCAATTTAATATATTTTTTAAAAAGTTATTGGATACTTTGTAAAATTCCTGGATGGTCAGGGAAAAGATGGGAAGCTCTGTAGACAGCAATCAAGGCCCAGATCCCATCTGGAAGCTGCTCTGGTTGACACCTCTCCCTAATCCCCTGGTTGGACACCCGGCCTTCCCCCACAGCCACCAGAAGCCTGTCACTGTCACCTTCAGAAACTAGACATAGATCCTGCCCTCCCTAACACAAGACCTGTGGGTCTTCCTACATTCTACCTCCAGCAGTGCTGCTCCCAGTGTTTGTGTCAGGTGTTTTCAGCTTTTTCAGTGGGAGGTGGGCTCTGCTCCTCAGGTGGAGATTGATCAAATGTAAGAGAGAACCAGATGTCCACTGCATGCCACTCATACTCTGAGTCCCCCACCCCCCTCTAAACCACATCAACACGCATGGTGTGGGCCCCAGAGCTCACAGAAGTACTTGTGACAACTGCTCCTTCAGCCTCCAGCTGTGGTCCCTCCTTCCCCAGGGTTGAATCTGATTCTGGGTGAGCTAGCTTTTCATGCTCCTCCTCACCTTCAAAACACCTACTGAAATCTGTTCCTGGTGGGGCCATCTCATCTGTCCAGGGTAACAGTTCTCCCACCATATCAGAAGTTAAGGAAATCATGAAAACTCTCTCCCAAATACATGGCCACCTCCTGAACAGGGAAGTGATTACGGGGGTTCTGGTAGGGATAACAGGGTATCCTGGCAGGCAGGAGCTGGAACTTAAACATTCAATGTCTGCGCCAAAATGGCTCCCTTTATCTTAAGTACCCATCAGCATCTACTGACCTAAATGCGGGGCTATGGGGGAAAACCAACTTCAACCGTGCCCACCATTTAGAACTATATGAATATGTAGGAAGGACTTGTCAGGACCCAGTGGAAGCAGACTGTGGAATCTACCATATTCCTAATGGCACCTGCTGTGCTAGCTAGATATCCAACCAGAGCCAGGGCGAGGAGAGAGAAGTAGGAGTACAGAGGGAAAGGCACCGATTCTGATGTCAGATCCCATCTGGAAGTGTCTTGGCTTCGGAAGAGACACAGTAGAGAAAATGATTTTACTACACAATTCTTCATTTTGGGGCCCAGACAGCAGCCTCCACAACTGAGCATAATGCTGAGGGAGAGAGTTGTTAGCTTATTTGTTTGATTGTTTTCATAGACATTCATGGCTGGGGGAATCAGCAGGACCTTTGCCCTTCAGGGGTGAGGTAACAGCAGGATATGGGGGGAGGTCAGTTCAGAGGTGGCTCCTCTGTGGAAATGTTGGCTTGCCTGCCAGAGTTTGCACTTGGTAGCAATAATTACGCTGAGGCAAATGGCAGCAGGGGATTGCAAATAGTCAGTGTGGGATCTACTCACTGGCATCTCAGAGAAGCTGTGGGGACAAACAGCTACAGCGTCTTGGCTCAGGCAGCAGGGACACTAGCGATGGTAGAAGATTTACAGACAGTGACTGTGATTCAGGGAAATAGAGGTCAGAGACAGTGGTGTACTTCAGCTCAGAGAGACATTTCTAAGGCCCTGTGGGGGCTGTGACTGCACAATCTTGGTTAAGTGAGCAATGAAAAGATTGATGATGATAATGGTGATAATAATAGCTAGTATTTATGGAGCATGCCAGGTACTATCTAAGTGCTTTCCATGTGTTTATTCACTTAGTTATCACTGTAACCCTATTAGGTAGATATTATTATTAACCACCTTTTACAGATGAGAAACTTAGGTTTGGATAAGTTGTTATGTGGCAGATTTTTTTTAAATATATATTTTATTGATTTTTTACAGAGAGGAAGGGAGAGGGATAAAGAGCCAGAAACATCGATGAGAGAGAAACATCAATCAGCTGCCTCTTGCACACCCCCTACTGGGGATGTGCCCGCAACCAAGGTACATGCCCTTGACCGGAATCAAACCTGGGACCCTTCAGTCCGCAGGCCGACGCTCTATCCACTGAGCCAAACCGGTCAGGGCAGTGGCAGATTGTTTTTTCCAGAGTTGGCTGCCATATCACCTAACTCACATGGTATTCTGCAATGTAACCTTGATCCTTCTACCACTGAGAGATGGCTCTATTCCTCTCCACTTGAATCTGTGCAGGCTTCTGGCTCTTTTGTAACCTATAGAATGCAGCAGAAATAAGGCAGTACGACTTTCAGGGTAGGCCAGAAAAGGAAATGCACTCTTCACCTGTTTACTGGGATACTTATCCTGGAGCCCTGAGTTGCCATGGAAGAAGCCTGACTGCCCTGAGGCAGCCATGCTGTGAGGAAGCTCAAACTAACCCACATGGAGTGACCACACAGGGAGGTTCTGAAACTACATGAAGAGGGAGAAAGAGATGCCCAGCCAGCCCAGCTGCTCCCATTCCCATGTTCTTGTTCCAACCGCTGTCTGATTTCAGCCACATGAGAGACACTGAACCAACCAAGCTCTTCCAAAACTCCCAACCCACAGAAACCATGAGAAATAATAAAGTGATGTTTGCTGTTTTAAGCCACCAAGTTTTAGAATAATTTGTAATGCAGCAACAGATAAGTAACAGGTAACTTGCCCATAGCTTGTCCATGGGAGAGCTGAGATTGGAACCATGAGTCTGGTGAACCAAAAGACAAATACATGCACACATGAAGACACTTTTTTTTTGAGATCTCCAGATATACCTGGGGAGGGGAACTAAATTCTTGCATAATTATCTGGTGTTTAAAATTCACAAGATTCAGTTATAACTTTAATGTGATCTTGCTTGTACCTATAAGTTGGTGAGGTCTACATTCTAAAATTAGATGATAAATGTTCTTCTAATGTGTTTCATGGAGTTATTAGAATATAGATCCAAAATTAAATTTTAAATAGCATTTACCCAATATGATCATTTTAGTTTTCAAATAGCACTTTATTTTAATTAATTGCTTCTGGAAGAATTTGTTTTCACGAAATGCTGGTCTTTTCTTTTACCCAATCTTAAACAAAGATTGAGATAATAATTGTTAGCACTTATTGAACACTTACTCTGTGCCAGGCACCATGTATTTAATCCTCCCCAAACCCTCTGAGGCAGGTACTATTGCCATCACCATTTTATAGATAAAGATACTGAAGCAGAGAGAGGTTAAGTATCTTTGCAGGCAAATGCAGCTAGTAAAGAGGTAGAGTTGCTTTCCGACCCATGTTCTAACCCAACGCAATACTCCTCTCTGCCCTTAGTCCAGACCAGTTCCTCGATACCTTCGTGTAATATGTTTTTGTGAAATGTATTTCTTATATAAAAGATTAGGCTTAGCTTGTGCTGTGTACAACTCATGGCCAAAATGTTGCTAGATGATTCCTAACACACAGAAGCCTCTTCAACAAGATATTATCTATGCCAGGAAGGCATAGAAAAGGTTACTGCTAAATTATGAAGGAAGGCAAAGCCTTTTGTTAATTATTTTTGAATAATTTATTCTTGGGTTTCCTGTGACTTGTTGAGGAGTTCATAGAGAGTCTTGGGAAGTCTCTAGGAAGTTTTAAAATAAAGAAAATGACACATTCATAGGAGTTATATTGGAAGACAACTATTTTTAACACATAATACCACTAGGAATTCAGCATTTTGGCAGGGGTTTATTTATATTTTTACTTTAAACAGAAAGCATGCAATTGATTAGCTCAAAAGTGTTCTTGTCTTCACATAGTAAAGAAAATGCATGCAAGAAAAGCAAGAGTGGTCCTGGTCTGGTATCTCAGTTGGTTAGAGCATCATCCCGATACACCAAGGTTGTGAATTTGATCCCCAGTCAGGGCACATACAAGAGTCAACTGATGGGTGGAGCAGTGGGTCGGTGTTTTTTTCTCTCTCTTATCAATACATTAAAAAAAAATTAAGAAAGGAAAGTGTGGTGTGTAGAGAAAGCCAGGCATAGCTGGTATTTGGCTTCACTGCTTGCTGGAGTGTAAACTGTGAGCAAATTAACTCACCTCTTTATAGGTGACATATGAGCCTCTGCAGAGAATCTCAAAAATTATTAGGGAGGGAACCCCATAAAGTCAGGACTTGCTGCAGTCACATCAACTGAGTATTTAATGTGATAGAATACAGGAGATACAGAGACATTGAGGTTACCCAAGCAGGGTGAAAAATAGTCTGGAAATAGCCATGAAGAGCAGGGAGATGCCCTGGCCTGTCTATTGTTGGGATATGGAGAAAACATTGGTTAAGGCACAACTGGCTTCCAGAGAGAGACTAGGTTTGGTGAGTAAGAAAAATAGAGAGCACCCTAGTCAGTTTGGCTCAGTGGATAGAGCGTCGGCCTGTGAACTGAAGGGTCCTGGGTTTAATTCTGATTGAGGGCATATGCCTCGGTTGCAAGGTCCTCCCCAGCCTGGGCCACATACAGGAGGCAACCAATTAATGTGTTTCTCTCACATCGATATTTCCCTCTAAAAATCAATGGAAAAATATCCTGATAGCTAACATTTATATAGTAAAAATAATAATAAAAATAAATAAATAATAATAATAAATCCTCAGGTAAGGATTAAAGCAAAAACAAAAACTAGCAGGAAAGAAGGGTGTTTTAGTTACTCTTGCTGCATAATGTATAACCCCAAAATTTTAGAGGCTTAAAACAACAATCTATTTTTCCTCCCATGATTCTGGGAGTTGACTGGATTCAGCTAGGTGGTTTTCACCCAGGTCTCTTGTGCTGTTGCCAAGTCCGGGGCTGGAGTTACCTCAAAGGCTTCTTCAGTCCTACGACTGGCAACTGTTGTTGGCTGTCAGCTAAGACCTGGGGCTGTTGGCTGGAAGAGCTATATGTGGTATGGGCTTCCTAGCAGCATGGCAGCAGGTTTCAAAGAGCAAGCATCCCAAGAAGACAGAGAAGTGATATTATCTTTTATGATACAGTCTTGGAAAGTACAGAGCATCATTTTTGCCACAGTCACAGACCCTCGTGGATTCAAGGGGAAGGAACATCGGCCTGACCTCTACATAGGAGCAGAGGCCAACTTCACAATGCAGAAGAGCATGTAGGATGGGAGGTCTTGTTGCAGCCATCTTGGAAAATGCAGTCTTCCATAGAGGGTAAGTACAAAGAGCAGAAGATTAGAGTTTAACATTTCAGAAATATGGCCCTTTACAGAGGATCACAAGGGCCATTCCTGTGGGCAGCTTACGTGGAATGGAAGCAAAGGTCATCAGAGTTGAGGAAGATATGGGATGATGAGTCAGGGGAATTGCATGGCCATCGTACGGCACTGACTCCTCAGGAAAGCAGAAGACTTGAGAGAGGTGTAGTGAAGGTAGAGACGGCAACCGCTGTTGTAAAACCTTTCCGAGTTTTTTGCCTTTTGTTCTGGGATGGTGAAAAAACTAATCTCTGTGAGGACCACTTATCTTTTATTTGGGAAAAGATTTTGTTGTGGGCCTATTGTTTGTGTAAAGTATTAATAGTTAACATTTTTTTTTTAGTGTTCATTCATTAATTCACTTAAACTGTACTTACTCTGTGGTCAAGTTCTATTCTAGATGACGATACAGTAGTTAACAAAGGAGACAAAGATCTCTGCCCTTGTGGTGCTTGACTTCTGTGGGAAAGACAAACATAAAAGAGATTTTTTTAAAACTACTATAATACACATTATGGGTTTTATTTTTTTTAATTTGGATTCTCATGGGTTGTTTTTTTCTAATATATCCTCAGGAAATGCATTTTATTTTTATTTTTTTCAAATGGGAACTTTTTTATTTTAAGAAAAATGATTTTAAATATAATAATGTTACATGCAATAAACATTAATATCTCAAGAAAAACAATTTTAAATACAATGTTACATGCAGTAAACACCAATTATTCCAGAAAAACGATCTTAAATATTACATGCACTAAACATTAATATTTTAAGAAAAAAAGGATTTTAAGTATAATAATATTACCAAAACTGTACTAACATAGTATGATATCACAAAAGTTGTAGGAAATATTAAAAATCTGCAAATAATAGGATCACTTCTATTATATTCTAAAATATTATTTTTTCCCTCTGGCTCTATTTTTGTTCATCAGTTTATGTTGTTCATTATATTCCACAAATGAGTGAGATCATGTGATATTTATCTTTCTCCGACTGGCTGATTTCGCTTAGCACAGTGGTTCTCAACCTTCCTAATGCCGCAACCCTTTAATACAGTTTTTCATGTTGTGGTGACCCCCAACCATAAAATTATTTTCGTTGCTACTTCATAACTGTAATTTTGCTAGGGTTATGAATCGTAATGTAAATATCTGATATGCAGGATGTATTTAGGCGACCCCTGTGAAAGGGTCATTCGACCCCCAAAGGGGTTGCAACCCACAGATTGAGAACCGCCTTAGCATGATGCTCTCCAGGTCCATCCATACTGTTGCAAATGGTAAGTGTTCCTTCTATTTTATAGCAGCATAGTATTCCATTGTATAGATGTACCACAGCCTTTTAATCCACTCATCTGCTGCTGGGCACTTAGGCTGTTTCCAGATCTTAGCTATTGTAAATTGTGCTGCTATGAACAGAGGGGTGCACATATCCTTTCTGATTGGTGTTTCTTATTTCTTTGGATGTATTCCTAAAAGTGGGATCACTGGGTCAAATGGGAGTTCCATTTTTAGTTTTTTGAGGAAACTCCATATTGTTTTCCACAGTGGCCGCACCAGTCTGCATTCCCACCAGCAGTGCACGAGGGTTCCTTTTTCTCCACATTCTCGCTAGCACTTGTCATTTGTTGATTTGTTGATGATAGCCATTCTGACAGGTGTGAGATGCTACCTCATTGTCATTTTGATTTACATCTCTCAGATGATTAGTGACTTTGAGCATGTTTTCATGTATCTCTTGGCCTTCTTTATGTCCTCTTTTGAAAAGTGTCTATTTAGGTACTATGCCCATTTTTTGATTGGATTATCTTCCTTTTGTTAAATTGTATGAGTTCCCTGTAAATGTTGGAGATTAAACCCTTATCGGAGATAACATTGGCAAATATGTTCTCCCATGCAGTGGGCTTTCTTGTTCTGTTGATGGTTTCTTTTGCTCTGCTTCTAGAAGCTTTTTATTTTGATGTAGTCCCATTTTTTAATTTTCTCTTTAGTTTCCATTGCCCTAGGAGCTGTATCGGTAAAGATATTGCTATGACATATGTCTGATATTTTGCTGCCTATGCATTTTTCTAAGATTTTTATGGTTTCCCATCTTACGTTTAAGTCCTTTATCCATTTTGAGTTTATTTTTGTGTATGGTGTAAGTTGGTGATCTAGTTTCATTTTTTTGCATGTATCTGTCCAGTTTTCCCAACATCATTTATTGAAGTGACTGCCTTATCTCCATCATATGTTCTTGCCTCCTTTGTCAAATATTAATTCAGTATAATGGCTTGGGTCAATTTCTGGGTTCTCTGTTTGGTTCCATTGGTCTATATGTCTATTCTTGTTCCAGTACCAGGCAGTTTTGAGAACAGTGGCTTTATAATATAGCTTGATATTTGGTATCGAGATCCTTCCAACTTTGTTCTTCTTTATCAGGATTGCTGCAGCTATTCCAGGTCTTTTTTTTAAATTAAATCTTTATTGTTCAGATTACTACAGTTGTTCCTCTTCTTTCCCCCATAGCTCCCCTCCACCCGGTTCCCCCCCCCCCCCGACCCCCACCCACTGCCCTTACCCACCTCCCGTCCTCATCCATAGGTGTACGATATTTGTCTAGTGTCTTCCCGCACCCTCCACACCCCTTTTCCCCCCTGAAAATTGAGTGTCCACTCCCTTTCTATGCCCCTGATACTATTATATTCACCAGTTTATTCTGTTCCTCAGATTTTTTATTCACTTGATTTTTAGATTCACTTGTTGATAGATGTGTATTTGTTGTTCATAATTTGTATCTTTACCTTTTTCTTCTTCTTCCTCTTCTTAAAGGATACCTTTCAGCATTTCATATAATACTGGTTTGGTGGTGATGAACTCCTTTAGCTTTTTCTTATCTGTGAAGCTCGTTATCTGACCTTCAATTCTGAATGATAGCTTTGCTGGGTAAAGTAATCTTGGTTGTAGGTTCTTGCTATTCATCACTTTGAATATTTCTTGCCACTCCCTTCTGGTCTACATGGTTTCTGTTGAGAAGTCAGCTGACAGTCATATGGGTACTCCCTTGTAGGTAACTAACTGTTTTTCTCTTGCTGCTTTTAAGATTCTCTCTTTGTCTTTTGCTCTTGGCATTTTAATTATGATGTGTCAGGTGTGGTCCTCTTTGGGTTCCTTTTGTTTGGTGTTCTCTGCGCTTCCTGGACTTAAAAGTCTATTTCTTTCACCAGGTAGGGGAAGTTTTCTGTCATTATTTCTTCAAATAGGTTTTCAATATCTTGCTGTCTCTCTTCTTCTGGCACCCCTATAATTCGGATGTTGGTATGCTTGAAGCTGTCCCAGAGTCTCCTTACACTATCTTCGTATTTTTGGATTCTTTTTTCATTTTGCTTTTCTGGTTGGGTGTTTCCTGCTTCTTTGTATTTCAAATTGTTGACTTGATTCTTGCAATCCTCTAGTCTGCTGTTGGGAGTCTGTATAATATCCTTCATTTTAGTCAGTGTATGCTTAATTTCCAGTTGGTCCTTTATCATAACATCGAGGGTCTGACTAAATTTCTTGAGGATCTCACTACATTTATCAGCAGTCTCACCCATCTTTTCGAGGGTCTTACTAAATTTATCGGCAGCTTCTAGACAGTTCTTGAAAAACCTTAAAGGTGTGGTTTTGAACTCTATATGCAGTCGTTTGCTTTCCTCCATTTCTGTCATTTGTGTCCTATTTCTTTGTCTCCACATTTTTTGTGCTTCCCTGTGTTGATGGAGTGGCTTTCTGTGCTAGGTGTCTTATAGGGCCCAGTGGTTCAGCCTCCCGAATTACCTGAGGTGGACTCTCTTGGTGCACCCCCTTGTGGGCTGTGTGCACAGTCCTGTTGAAGTTAAGCCTTGATTGTTGTAGGTATCACTGGGAGGAATTGACCAATTGGCTGTGAGAATCAGCTGTGTCTGCAATGGGAGAACTTCTGTGCTGGAGACACCCCTCCGGGGCAAGACTTGCTTCAGTGGAGCTTTGGTCCTCACTGAGTCACTCTGACCACCGGGTATACTGACTCCTGGATCTTTCAGGAGGTGCTAATCTAGCCTTTGCCTGAGGCTATTCAGCCGGAGCTCAGCTGTGAAGGAATGCAAATTGCCCTGGGGCCTTGGGCCAGCTGCAAGTTTGTTAGGTAATTTTCAGCTTGCAAAAGCCTCTGTGCACAGCTTGGGCGGGGCGGGGTCCCAGGGGATTAATAGGGCGGAGCAAACAGCTATGGCTGATGGTCAGTCCTTCCCTAAGAGGCCCCGAGTCTCAGTGTCCGAGTAATCACTGCAAGCACCTCTGAGAGAAAGCCGCCCTCGAGATGCGAATGATGCCAGACAGTTTAGTCCAGCTGTGGGCAAACTACGGCCCGCAGGCCGGATCCGGCCCGTTTGAAATGAATAAAACTAAAAAAAAAAAAAAAGACTGTACCCTTTTATGTAATGATGTTTACTTTGAATTCACACAAACACTCCATCCATGCTTTTGTTCTGGCCCTCCGGTCCAGTTTAAGAACCCATTGTGGCCCTGGAGTCAAAAAGTTTGCCCACCCCTGGTTTAGTCTCTCCCCGTATCTGTCAGGGTCCACAGAGATTCACCTGGAACTGGAGTTCAGAGCAGTAGGGAGTTTGAGACTCCCTCTCGATTGAAAAAGCCAACCGTGTCCTCAGCTGCCAGCCCTTTCCGCATCCGCCTCCATACCTGTGCACTTAACTTCCGCACCGCAGCTCCTCTGAGTTTCGGTATGCTTTTCTCTTTCCTTCTAGTTGTAGTATTTCCACTCAGCCAGCCTTCCTGTGGTTCTGGATGATACCCGTTCTGTCTTTTAGTTATATTCTTGAAGTGGTTGTGTGAGGCAGCAATCTCCAGTGTTTACCTATGCTGCCATCTTGGTTTCTCTTCCGTGTCTTTTTTATTCCAGATGAATTTTTTGAAAATTTGTTCTTGGTCTGTGAAATATTCTGTTGGTATCTTAATTGGGATTGCATTGAATCTATAGATTGCTTTGGGTAGTATGGACATTTTAATGATGTTAATTCTGCCAGTCCATGAACATGAGTTTTACATCTTCTTTTCCAATTTGAATGCCTCTTATTTCTTCTTCTTGTCTGATTGCTATGGCTAGCACTTCCAGTACTATGTCAAACAGGAGTGGTGAAAGTGGGCATTCCTGTCTGTTCCTGTTCTTAGGGGAAATGGTTTTACTTTTTGCCCATTGAGTATGATGTTGGCTGTAGGTTTGTCACATATGAACTTTATCATGTTGGGATATGCTCCCTCTATTCCAACTTTGCTGAGAGTTTTTATCAAAAATGGGTGTTGGGCCCTAACCGGTTAGGCTCAGCGGATAGAACATCGGCCTGGGGACTCAAAGGTCACAGGTTCGATTCCGGTCAAGGGCATGGACCTTGGTTGCGGGCACATCCCCAGTAGGGGGTATGCAAGAGGCAGCTGATCAATGTTTCTCTCTCATCGATGTTTCTAACTCTCTATCCCTCTCCCCTCCTCTCTGTAAAAAATCAATAAAATAGATTTTAAAAAAATGGGTGTTGGATTTTGTCGAATGCTTTTTCTGTGTCTATTGATATGATCATGAGATTTTTGTCTTGCAATTTGTTTATGTGACGTATCACATTTATTGATTTGCAGATATTGTACCAGCCTTGCATCCCTGGAATAAATCCCACTTGATGATGGTGTATGACCTTTTTAATATATTGATGTATGCAATCTGCTAATATTTTGTTGAGGATTTTAGCATCTATGTTCATAAGGTTTATTGGCCTGCCATTCTCTTTTTTTGTAGTGTCTTTATTTGGTTTTGTAATTAGGATAATGTCGACTTCATAAAAAGAGTTTGGAAGTGTTCCTTCCTCTTGGATTTTCTGAAATAGTATGAGGAGTATAGGTGTTAGTTCTTCTTTGAATGTTTGGAAAAACTCCCCTGTAAAGCTGTCAGACCTGGGCTTTTGTTTGGGAGGAGTTTTTTGATTACTGCTTCTATTTCATCAGTTGTTATTGGCCTATTTAGGTTTTTTGACTCTTCCTGATTCAGTTTTGGGAGATTGTATTTTTCTAGGAATTTGTCTGTTTCTTCCACATTGCCTAGCTTGTTGGCATAAAGTTGTTCATAGTATTTTCTTACAATCCTTTGTATTTCTGTCGTGTCCATGGTTACGTCTCCATTTTCATTTCTGGTTTTATTTATTTGGGTCGTCTCTCTTTGTTTCTTGATGAGTCTGGCTAATGGTTTATCAATTTTGTTTATCCTTTCAAAAAACCAGCTCTTGTTTTCATTGATATTTTGCATTTATTTTAAGTCTCTATGTTACTTATTTCTGCTCTAATCTTTATTATTTCCTTCTTCTTCTTACTCTGGGATTTTCTTGTTGTTCTCTTTCTAGTTCTTTAAGTTCAGGGTTAAATAGTTTATTGCTGATTTTTCTTGTTTTTTTGAGGTATGCCTGTAGTGCTATGAACTTCCCTCTCAGGCCTGCATTTGTTGTGTCCCAGAGATTTTGGGATGTTGTGTGTTCATTTTCATTTGTTTCCAGGAATTTTTTTTATTTCTTTCTTGATCTTGTTGGTAACCCATTCATTGTTTAATAACATGCTATTTAGCCTCCATGTGTTTAAATGTTTTGGGGTGTTTTTGCTGTAGTTGATTTCTAATTTTATTCCACTGTGATCTGAGAAGATGCTTGATATTATTTCAATCTTCTTGAACTTGTAGAGACTTGTTTTGTGTCCTAACATGTGGTCTATCTTTATGAATGATTTATGTGCACTTGAGAAGAATGTATATTCTGCTGCATTGGAGTGAAATGTTCTATAAATCTCTATTAAATCCATCTGATCCAATGTGTCCTTTAGAGTCACTGTTTCCTGGTTACGTTTTTGTCTGGAAGATTTGTCCAGTGAAGTCAGAGGGGTGTTAAAGTCCTCTACTATGACTGTATTGTTGTCAATCTCTTCATTAAAGTCCTCTAGAAGTTTTTTTAAAAAATATATATTTAGGTGCACTTATATTGGGTGCATATATGTTTACCAGGGTTTTATCCTCTTGTTGGATTTATCCCTTTAGTATTATATGGTAACCTTTGTTGTCTTTTGTGATGGCCTTCATTTTAAAGTATATTTTGTCAGATATGAGTATTACTACCCCAGCTTTTTTTTCTTTTCTATTTGTATGGAAAATTTTTTCCCATCCCCCCACTCTCATCCTGTATATGTCTTTTGTTTTGAGGTGGGTCTCTTATAGACAGCATATAGTTGGGTCATGTTTTTGTATCCATTCAGCTACCCTACACCTTTTGATTAGAGCATTTAATCCATTTACATTTAGGGCTGTTACTGAGAGGTACTTATTTATAGACATTTTAATTCTGTATGGCTAGGTTTCTTTTACTGTTTCTTCTTTTCAGCAATCCCTTACAGCAGTCCCTTTAGCATTTCTTGTAATGCTGGCTTGGGGGTAATGAACTCTTTTAGCCCCTTTTTTTTTTTTGTCTGGGAAGCTCTTTATTTGACTGTCTATTTTTAATGATAGCCTTGCTGGATATAGTAATCTTGGTCTCAGATCCTTGCTTCCCATTACCTTGAGTACTTCATACCACTCCCTTCTGGCCTATAGAGTTTCTGATGAGAAATCAGATGTCAGACTTATGGGAACTCCTTTGTAGGTAACAGTTTTATTTTTATCTTGCTGCCTTTAAGATTTTCTCTTTGTCTTTAATTTTTGGCATTTTAATTATGATGTGTCTAGGCGTGGGTCTGTTTGGGGTTCTCTGTGCTTTCTGAACTTGTGTGACTTTTTTCTTTACCAGGTTTGGAAAGTTTTTTGCCATTATTTCTTCAAACACCTTCTTTATTCCTTTCTCCATTTCTGCCTTTTCTGGCATACCTGCTATTCTAATAGTGTTATGTTTCACGTTGTCCCACCGCTCCCTTTAGCTGCCCTCCTGTTTTTTAATTGTTTTTTTCTTTTTGGTTCTCTGATTGAGTGATATTTTCAACTCTGTCTTATAATTCACTGATTTGATCCTCAGCTTCCCCTAATCTGCTGTGTATTCCTTCCAATGTGTTCTTTATTTGTGTTATGTCATTCTTTATCTCAGACTGTTCTTTTTTTATAGTTACTATATCTTTTTTCATACTGTTGAGCATTTTTACCATCATTACTCTGAACTCTGTTTCAGATAAATTTCTTATTTCTTCTTCATTTATCTCTTCTGGAGAATTCTCTAGTTCTTTCATTTGGGGTTTTTTTCTTTGTCTCCTCATTTTGGTTGTCTCTTTGGGTTTGTGACTGTGTTTTAGGTAGATCCTCTACACCTCTCAATCTCTAGTGCAGAGCAGTGTTAAAGGCTGATTCTGACAAATTGGATCAGGCAAAGACTCAAAGCCTCTAGAGACCGCCTCTGTCTCTAGAGACTAATAGGATTCTGACTTGAATTGCCCCCAGGCATTCATCCTCAGAGTTTTTTTTCAACAGGGTGGGGCAGTTGTTTCTGCCTGGAGGCTAATTGTTACTTTTAATCACTTACGTGGCCTCAGGGAAAGGTGTTTTCCAATAGGACATATCAACTGTCTTCCCCCTCAGGTGAGGCAAATGTCTATGTGGGAAAGATGTCCTCCTCTGCATGAGGGAATGACTCAGCCCAGGAAACTTGGGGTGTGTGCCTTCTGAGTTTTATCCCCCGAGTCCCCAGACCTGGGTTCTCTCACAGCTCCAATCCACTTCATCCTCACTCTGACAGAGCACAAGGTGAGTGGCTCCACAGGGAATTTTTGTGCATTAGCCCTTCAAGAGGGTGCCTGAACTTTCAGCTGCCACTCCCCTGATGCTTTTCACAGCTAGATGTTATGTGGTTACCCTCCTCAGATTTGGTGCTCTCTGCTAGGGAGCCCAGCTTGGGGATTAGATCCCAGAGTTTTCAGTGTCACCCCTTCCCCCCCACAGCTGAGATATCTTTCTGGGACTTCAGTTGCTGTCTGTGGCTGCCCAGCCAGCCCTTTCATGACTCCGCCTCTCCTACCAGTCTCTATACCATCTCCATCTTCGGTCCTCCAGTATCAGGGTTCTCTCCTATGAGTTTTCCATTGATTATTCAGAAAGCCTTTCCATATTTCAGTTGTAATTCCTGTTTGTTCCTGGGAGAATGCCCGTGCCCATATTATGTTTTATGGGGATAAATGCTAGGGGGAAAATCCATATTTCCTGTGCATTTTATTTATTTTTGTTGTTGTTAATCCTCACCAGAGGATATTTTTCTACTGACTCTTTTTTTTTAGAGAGGGTGGAAGGGAGGGGGAGAGACACAGAACATTGGCATTGACATGTGAATGACACATCCATTGGTTGCCTTCTGCATGCACCCCGACCAGGACTGAGGGTTGAGCCTGCAATTGAGGTATTTGCCCTTGACTGGGATCTTACTTGGGACCTTTCAGTCCCCGGGCTGATACTCTATCCACTGGAGAAAATGGCTAAGGCTTTTTCTTCTTCTTAAAGAAAGCTCTTTAGCCTGGCCAATTTGGCTAAGTGGTTGAGCATCGACATATGAACCAGGAGATCATGGTTCAATTCGCAGTCAGAGTGCATGCTAGGATTGTGGACTTGATCTCCAGTGGGGTCATGCAGGAAGCAGCAAATCAATGATGCTTCTTTCTCTTTCTCCCTCTCCCTTCCTCTCTGAAATCAATAAAAATATATTTAAAAAATTAAGAAAACCCTTTATTAACATTTCTTATAATACTGGTTTGGTGGTGATGAACTCCTTTAGTTTTTTCTTGTGTGGGAAGCTCTTATCTGTCCTTTGATTCTAAATGATAGTCTTGCTGGGTAGAGTAATCTTGATTGTAGGTCCTTGCATTTCATCACTTTGAATACATATTTTTTGCCAATCCCTCTGGCCTGCAAAGTTTCTGTTGAGAAATCAGCTGTCAGTCTTATAGGAACTCCATTGTAGGTAACCGACTGCTTTTCTTTTGCTGCTTATAAGATTCTTTGTCTTTAATATTTGGCATTTTAATTACAGTATGTCTTGGTGTGGGCCTCTTTGGATTCATCTTATTTGGTACCCTCTGTGCTTCTTGAACTTATATGTCTTTTTCCTTCACTAGGTTAGGAAAGCTTTCAGTCATTTGTTTAAATAGGTTTTGAATCCCTTGCTCTGTCTTCTCCTTTTGGTACCCATATAATGTGGATGTTGTTACAGTTGATGTCCTAGAGGTCTGTCAAACTATCCTCATTTTTAAAAATTCGTTTTCCCTTTTTGCTACTCTGATTGGGCTTCTAGCTTGTCATCCATATCACCAATTCTATCCTCTGCTTCATCTAATCTGATGTTGATTCTTTCTAGTGTATCTTTCATTTATGACTTTTTTTTATGGTTTCTATATCATTTTATACCCTGTTAAAATTCTTACTAGGTTCCTAGAGCATATTTATAACCATTGTTTTGAAATTAGTATCTGGTAATTTGCTTGTGTTCATTTCATTTAGTTCTTTTTTTCTGGAGATTTCTCCTACTCTTTCATTTGGGGCAAGTTTCCTCTCTCCATTTTGGCTGCCTATCTGAGATTCTTTCTATATATTAGGTAGATCTGCTATGTCTCCTGGTCTTGGTAGAGTGGCCTTATGTATTAGGTGTTCTATAGGGCCCAGTGGTGCAGCCTCACTGGTCACCTGAGCCAGGTAGGCTGTGTGCATCTTCATATTGTAGTGGAGCTTTGATTGCTGTTGGCAAGTCAATGGGAGTGAGCAATCCCCAGACTGATGAACAACAAGGACTGGCTGTCACTATAGCAAAGGAGCTGCTGTGCAGGGGCTGACCCCACAGAGCAGGACTCCCTTCAGCAGGGCTCTGGTTCCCCCTGTATCTTCCCCTTGAGTGTGTCACTCATGAAGGTTATTGGGTGCTACTCCAGGCATGATCTGAAGCTGGCTAAAGGGTGGGCTGGCTTTGGGGCCTTCCAGGAGGTCAGTGGCCACCTATGACCTCCTCAGGGCCACACAGCATGAGCTACGAAGTTATCTGCGGATGGCTGTTACTTGTGCTGTGCTTGGAGGTGCCATGGTGAGGCCACACTGCAAACAGAGTCTGGATGCCATTTTGAAAGAAGTATGGGGCATGCTGAGGCCAGATGCTGCTTGTTTGTAGTTTGAGAACCTTTGAGAGAATTTAGGAAAGTTCACAGCATGGGCCAAGATAGGGATTTATTTGGAAAAGTTACTGGAAGGGACATGGCCCAAATGTTGAAAGGGGGGGGGGGTCTCAGGGAAACAGGAAGGCAGGTTGATGGAAACTCAGGTATAGTGCCTGCCTGCTCACTCTGTGGGAGGAGGGCTCAGCATAGGAACAATGGCTTTTGCCAGCACAGTTTTCTGGAGACCAAAGCTTCCCCTTCAGCTCTCACCCCAAAGCCAGACAATTTGGTCCTTCTCCATATGTCCATGGTGCCATTTGAGCTGGTGCCCCAGCACTGGAGCTCATAGTGAGTCAGTCCACCAGTGATTAAGTCTGTGCTTGGGCCCTTTAAGGGAACACCTGGGACTCCAGAAGCCCTTCATCTCACTCAGCCACAATCCCTGCTGGTTTTCACAGCTAGATGTTATGGGGACTTCTCTTCCTGGCACTGGAACCCTGGTCTGGCAGGGGGTGGGGGCTGGGGTGGTGGCTCGTGTGTGGCTGGGACTCTTTGCTCCTCAGTGGGTATCTCTGCAGGGAAGATTATCCTCCTGATTTTTAACCACCAGATGTGAGTGTGAGACCAGCCTGTTCTGCTACTCTTACCAGTCTCAAAGTGGCTTCTGTGTATCTATAGTTATAGGACTTCTGCTCAGCTAGATTTCAGGCAGTTCTCAATGATGGTTGTTCTGTAGTTTGGTTGTAAATTTAATGTGGTTGTGGCAGGATGCCAGCACTGTATTTACTTACTCTGTCATCTTGACCATAACTCTAATTCTATGTGCATTTTAGCTCATATCACAGGAGTTAAGAGCATGGATCTCCAAACCAGACTGCTGGAGCTTAGATCCCAGTTCTGCAACTTATTAGTTACTAGAGGCCTGGTGCATGAAATTCGTGCACTCGAGGAGTGGGGGGGGGGGGGGCTCCCTCAGCCTAGCCTGTGCCCTCTTGCAGTCCAGGAGCCCTCCGGGAGCGGGCCTTAGCACTGCTGTGGAGGCGGGAGAGGCTCCCGCCACTGCCACTACTCTCACCAGCCATGAGCCCAGCTTCTGGCTGAGCGGGGCTCCCCATGTGGGAGTGCACTGACCACCAGGGGGCAGCTCCTGCATTGAGCATCTTTCCCCTGGTGGTCAGTGTGCATCCCAGTAACTGGTCATTCTGCTGTTCAGTCAATTTTCATATTAGCCTTTTATTATATAGGATGTGATTTCTGGCAGGTTACTTAGCCTCTCTGAACCTCAGTTTCCTTATCTGTAAAACACAGAAAATAATGGTTCTTTCAGCAAAAGTTATCAGGATTAAATGAGTTAATACAGGTAAAGAAGTTAGGACTTGAGGCCTGGTGGGGGAAGTCACGGGCTTCAGAGTTCCTACTGGAGCTTTGGGACTAAGCTTAGG
This sequence comes from Myotis nattereri, assembly GCF_964212035.1. Lineage (NCBI taxonomy): Eukaryota > Metazoa > Chordata > Mammalia > Chiroptera > Vespertilionidae > Myotis > Myotis nattereri. The sequence goes on along the minus strand of NC_138079.1, from coordinate 87,906,225 downwards.
TTAGTGAGTAATTCATTCATTACGTTTTGGGAACAAATGGAACATCCATGTCAAATTGAGGGGTGGTTTCTCGGAGGGAAGCTACATAGGCTGGTGTAAATAGGAGTCACACTTGAATAGCACAGGTCTGGATAGTAAATGAAGATCTACCTCTTATGTAATTGGGCAAGTTAATTAATCCTCTGAGACTTACTTTTTTCTCATGAAAATTTCGGGTAATGATACCTATATTGTACAGAGCTTATAAAACTTATATATAACATATCAAGAGGCTGACAGTGTCTGGTATGTAGATAGATGCTCATTGAATCACCTTTTCACTGGGTAAGTCAGCAGGTCATCTCTATACATAGAATGTTTACTGGTCTACTCATGCAGTGTTTAAAAGTGAGCATTTCCTCTGTACTCACAATAATGAAATAATATCAGAATCCATTACCCATTGAATGAGAAAATGAGACATCCATTCCCTCTCAATAGGACATTCACTTTGAGTGGTGTTTTCCTGAAGGACCTTGGGAGGCCTGGGCTTTCACCGATTCTGCTATAGAAAAATTTCTGGCCAGCTACTGCCACACCTCAAGGATACTGCTGTATCTTGCTGTGACCTTTTCTAAAACTTTGGCAGGAAAATGTAGAGTACAGCATTCTAACCCAGCAAAGCAAGTCCGGGGTAATGAATGAGCTCATAGAAATCTTTTGTGTATGTTTCTGGCATGGTGGATTGAGCCAACACAGAAAATACAAATATAGAAATACAAGGTAAAATATTCTAAGGAAAAAAGCTTAAACACATAGTTGAGCTTGGCTGGAAGAAAGGCTGGCTGTGGGGGTGAACTTAGAAAAGGATTCTCCAATCTTGAAATGCCTCCAGGCTTGCCAATACCTTGACTTGTAGTCTTGTGAGAGATCCTGAGCCAGAGTTACAGGACACTCAAATTTCTGACCCACAGGAACTGTGAGAAAATAAGGGGTTTTGTTTTGTTTTGTGTTAAGCTGCTAAGTATGGGGTAATCTGTTACCCAACAATAGATAATCAAAGGACAGTGATTACTCAAAATCACTATATAAAGCTTCTGAAATATCTTTGAGAGCTGTGACCAGGAAAAAGCTAACCATCTCCAACAATGGTTTATTTCTTCTTAGAGACAGTGAGAATAACATACATATGTTTTCCTTTCAGTTTTGGCCACCAGGACCAACCCCATGGCCTATTTATGTGTGTTCTTACTCCTGGTCTTTTCTTTTATTCTGACTTGCTTGGTTCTTCATCCCAATTTGTTTTATTATTATTTTTAATCCTGTTTTTTTTAGTTCATTTTTATATTTTTCTATATTATATGAATTATGTTAAGCCATCTCAAATTCAGTTCACAGAGACGCAAGGCATTCAGAAATACTTTTTAAAAAATAGTTTAAGTTCACACCTGTTGAACAGGTGGTGTCTGGAGGCGGTGGTGGGGAAGATCAGGTAATGCAAGCGTGGCTCAAGAACGGGCATTTGGCCAGGGTTAATTTTGATTGGGTCAGAAAATAGCAAGTGATTATGAAAAAAAAAAAAAGGATGGCAATTGATCACCACTCCCAGGGGGAGGGGCCAAGGGTTTACCAAGTCACACAGGGTAATATCTTTGAAATTTATTCATTGCCCCGAGTCCCCAAGGCCCGCCCACGACACCCCGCCCCCCCGTCCCCTCCCGGGGCCCCGCCCCCCTTCCTCTGGCCCCTCCTCCGCCCTCGCCCTCTCGCTGCGCGCGCGCGCCGCGCCTTCTATCTCCGCCGGGCGGCCAGGCCTCCGGGACGGTTGCGCGCTCCGCTCCTCCCTCCGAACGCGCGCGCCTTACCGCTTCGCTAGGCTCCCTCCTTTCGGGGCGGTTGGGCCGCGCGCCCGTGGGGGCGGGGCCTGGAGGAGGCGGTGGAGCCAATGGGGCGCGGCGGCGGTGGCGGCGGTGGCGGCGGCCGCGGAGGCGGTGGCGGTAGTGGCGGTGGCTGGGTCGGGCCCCGACGGGCGGCGGCTGCTGAGGTGGAGGCGGAGGGAGGCGGCGGCGGCGGCGGCGAAGGAGGCGGCGGCGGCGGCGGAGGGGGGAAGATGGCGGCGCCCGTCCTGCTGAGAGTGTCTGTGCCGCGGTGGGAGCGGGCGGCCCGGTATGCAGTGTGTGCCGCCGGGATCCTGCTTTCCATCTACGCCTACCACGTGGAGCGGGAGAAGGAGCGGGACCCCGAGCACCGGGCCCTCTGCGACCTAGGGCCCTGGGTGAAGTGCTCCGCCGCCCTTGCCTCTAGGTAGCCTGGCTGAGGGGAGCGAGCCGGGAACGGCCGAGTGGGGTGAGGGCGGGGGCCGGGGGTGGGGAGCGCGTGGCGGGAGCTCGGGCCTGGGGGTTGGTGGGGACCGGGCCGCGGAGGGAACCCTCGGCGGGCCGGTGTGGGTAGGGGGCGGCGGCCTGGGGCTCGGGTCCTGGGGCGGCCCACGAGCAGGCCGCCGGGGCGGAGGTGGCGGGGCCGCGAGACCGGCGAGGAGGGATGAGGTGGCAGAGTGCAGCCGGGAGGCCGGCGCGGACCCGGAGCAGTTGGGCCGGCGGGGGTCGGGTGGGAAGGAGCGAGAGGGGTTCGCGGAGAGGAGGTCCGGCGGGCTTGACAGATCTCCTCGGAGCCGCCGGGAGGCGGGTCGGGGTGCCGGACCTGCCGCGGAGCCGTGAGGTCGGAGCCCACCGTGGTCTGGGGTCGCCGCAGCGGGGCTGTGCCGTAGGCAGGCTCAGGGGCGCATTGCCCACCGTGGTCCCGGGGCCCGGACAGGTGTTTCCGCGGTCAGGCCTCTTTGTACTCGGTAGCGCTCAGGAGAATTGGCGCTTACTGAGCCGGTGACATTTGCGGGCAAACACGAATTTGACCCTACTCTGGAAGAAGACACCAGCACTTAACCTACCTGATTTTTTGGATTCCCCCTCGTATAGTTCAGTGTTCTAGGCATGGGGAAATGGTCCGAGTTTGGGTCTAGCTAGCTTAAGCTTATTATGAGTATGTCATGTGTAGTGCTGCTTTGGGCATTGGGGTGACTTTTAAACGTTGTCGGTTAGTATAATGGGATCGCCACAGAAGATTAAAAGTACATGCGTTGCTAAACTGGAGGTATTGGCCAGCTTATTGGTTTGTTTTAAAAAATGATGTGGTTGATTTACCTATTACATTTTATTTTCTGCATTAGATTTACCTAGACAGATTACTTAATAAAAGAGGAATTTATATCTTAAAAGTGGTTGGTTGCTTTTTTTTTAATTTAGGAAGATTCGTTTTAAAAAGTAGCCAAAGTGAAAGAAGTGGTTTCAAAGTTGATAGGTTACAATTTTAATAGAGACATACTATGCCTAATGTTAACTGTAGTTACCTTTGAACAGTTTCTTCCCCTCCTGTAAATTGCTAGGTAAACAATTGTATAAGCTTACCTGTTTTATTTTGACATACATATTAGTGATTACAGGAACAAGCTAGCATTGGAGTTAGTCTTGTAACTATTTACAAACTTCATCTATTTAATGGAGATACAGAAATTTATAAATTAAAGTGACGAGTCTGATTTATAGGCCAGTTTTCTTTTGGAATTGGGTAGAATAAACATCATTAAAAGTTTTTATTTTGCTAAAGCGAAAAAGGCTTTAAGTAAAAGCAGGTCATTGGAGACTGCAAGTAGTTTTAAAAATTCTACTTAAGTATTGATTGCCATTTAGCAGTAGTAGTTAAAAACATGACTATTTTAGGAAAAGTAAGTTTGAGCTGAGGTTGAGTAGAATTGAAGATAAAGGATGAGAAAAATTAACTGATGAAAGGAATCCTGAGGAAAGTCTTCTACTAGCATCCAGCGTTAATTCATGTGACTTGTTGAAACTCATGTTATTTTCATTTCATCAGTTCTTAAGTGTCCTAATTTAAATAGGATGAAGTAGAGGTTGATGAGAATCATGAGTGTCTGTGTGTGAGTGTATATGTGTGTGAAGTCTTGTAGTGTTTTGGAAAGCAGCACTAAGAGGATAGTTCCCAGACTTTTGGATTTCAAAAGAAATATTTCCCCCCAAAATTGGGACACTGTAATAGAGTTGACAGTTTTTTGTCCTGCCAGGTATAGCCAATAAAAACAGCAATAATAACCCACCAGTATTTACTGCCACCAGAATTTCATTTAAAAAAAGGGGTATTTTGCCTGGACAGCGTGACTTAGTGGTTGAGCACCGACCTAGGTCACGAATTCCGGTCAGAGCACATGCCTAGGGTGTGGGCTGGATCCCCAGTGTGGGGCATACAGGAGGCAGCCGATCAGTGATTCTCGCTTCATCTTTTTTTTTTAAATATATTTTATTGGTTTTTTACAGAGAGGAAGGGAGAGAGATAGAGAGTTAGAAACATCGATGAGAGAGAAACATCGATCAGCTGCCTCCTGCACATCTTCTACTGGGGATGTGCCCGCAACCCAGGTACATGCCCTTGACCGGAATCGAACCTGGGACCCTTCAGTCCGCAGGCCGACGCTCTATCCACTGAGCCAAACCGGTTTCGGCCTCGCTTCATCTTTGATGTTTCTATCTCTCCCTCTCCTTTCCTCTCTGAAATGAATAAAAATACATATTTTTAAAAAATAAAAATAAAGGATATTTTAACTCAATTTGAAAGAACAGTATCTCAGATTAAAAGCCCTTTAAATAGAATCATTTAATTTTATTAAAAATTTTGCTTTCTTTTCTTTGTTTGCCCTCATTTTAGTGTAAATTAGTAAAAACTGGCAAACCTGCACCAGCCTGCCAGCTGAAATTAAGTATCCCCTGATGTGGTCTCAAGCTAGTTATCTTCCTACAGCCTCCTTAGTTCATGTGTTAAATGGGAGTATTAAAACTTGCTTTACCAGATGAATGGTAAGGTTAAAGATGATACATGGTATCAAAACATGGAATAAAGTATGTACTCAGGTATAGTTGAGTTATAGCTGCTAACTAGATTGGAGGTGTTTTTTTAGTGTCTGATAAACACCTTTAAGTAGTGTAAGTTCTTGTTTTAAGGTGTAGTCATTTATGTATTTTAAATGTCAGTTGTCTTTGTGTTTATTGCTCACTCCATGACAGACTATAAAGACTTAAAATCTATTTAAAACTATTTTAAAAGTGTGGCAAGAGAAAAATAATGTGCAGACTATTCCTTATAGGTATTTCCTTTAAATTACATTAGACCCCTTCTAAGAAAGGTTTCTATGTAAAAATAGTACAAATGACCTCAAAAGATTAATAGACTTGACCATTCTACAGTTTAAAAAATATATATATATATATATATCTATATATATAGATATATATATAGATATATATATATATATATATATATTGATTTCAGAGAGGAAAGGACAGGGAGAGATAGAAACATCAAGAATGAGAGAGAATCATGGATTGGCTGCCTCCTGCACCCCCTCCACTGGGGGGGAGCCCTCAACTGGGCATGTGTCCTGACTGGGAATTGAACCATGACCTTCTGGTTCATAGGTCAGTGTTCAACCACTGAGCTACACTTGCTGGGCCGGCCATACTACAGTTTGTAAGTGGTAATAATAGTATTTGTCCTGCCTGGTTTGATTCAATGGCTAGAGCGTTGTCCTGTTGCCTGAACGGTCGAGGGTTCTATTCCCGGTCAAGGGCACCTATGTACCTTGGTTGCAGGTTCCTTGGGTCCCTGGCCCTTTTGAGGGAAGCAACCAGTCAAAGTGTCTCTCTCACGTTGCTGTTTTTTGTTTTTTTTTCTTCTCTCTCTCTCTCTTTCCCTCCTCCCTCCCTTTTACTTGCTCTAAAAGTCAATGGGAAAAATATCCTTGGGTGAGGGTTAAAAACACACACACACACACAAACTCCCAACATTTAAATGGTAATAATAGTATTTGAAAACCATCAAGTCCTCAAAAAGCTGCCTTATTTTGCAAAATGTTGGACTAGTACCTCTCATCTGTCTTTAAAAAAAATTAATACCATATATTTACTGTCTCCCCTTCCCATTGAGATCATACATTTTTAGAATTTGTCCAGTTGCCCAAGGTAACACGGTTAGTGCCAGATTGGGGCTAAAAGTCTGGCTTCCAGAGTCTTGTTTAGAGTCTCCCTCTGCTTGCATTTTTTCAGTTAAATTTTTTTTAAAAATATATTTTATTGATTTTTTTACAGAGAGGAAGGGAGAGAGATAGAGAGTTAGAAACATCAGTGAGAGAGAAACATTGATCAGCTGCCTCCTGCACATCTCCTACTGGGGATGTGCCCGCAACCCAGGTACATGCCCTTGACCGGAATCAAACCTGGGACCTTTCAGTCCGCAGGCCGATGCTCTATCCACTGAGCCAAACCGGTTTTGGCTTAAATTTTTTTTTTTAAATATATTTTTATTGATTTCAGAGAGGAAGGGAGAGGGAGAGAGAGATAGAAACATCAATGATAAGAGAGAATCATTGATTGGCTGCCTCCTGCACACCCCCTACTGTGGTTGGAGCCCGCTCAGTTAAATTCTTGTATAAGTAATACATTCATTGCTCCCAATTAAAAAAGATACTAAAGTATATATAGGGAACAGACTCCTTCATACCCATTCCCCAAAAAATGTAGTTCTCCCTCTTCATAAGCAGCCATGAAACTTTCCAGAGCTGTTTTATGCCTATACAAGTGTAAATATGGTCATATTCTCCCCATTTTATAAACATGAAATTACATATTCTGATCTGTACTTTGTTTTTGCTAGCATTTCCATCACCACCATATTATTATTATTTTTACTATATTTTTATTGATTTTATTTATTGATTTTTTTTCAGAGAGGAAGGGAGAGGGAGAGAGAGATAGAAACATCAGTGATGAGAGAAACATTGATTGGCTGCCTCCTGCACACCCCTCACTGGGGATCGAGCCTGCAACCCCGGCATGTGCCCTTGACCACAATCGAACCCGGGACTGTTCAGTCCGCAGGCCAGTGCTCTATCCACTGAGCCAAACCGTAGGGTACCACCATATTATTAAGTGCTTATTACCTTCATATTTGGTGGAATGTTAATAACTGCTAGTATGTAAAGGAAAATTTGTTCTAGTAGGCTTTTTGTTGTTGTTAATCCTCACCTGAGGATGTTTTCGCATTGATTTTTAGAGTGGAAGAAAAGGGGAGAGACAGAGAGAAACATTGATGTGAGAGACACATTGATTGGTTGCCTCCCACATGTGCCCCAACCAGGGCCAAGGATCCAGCCTGCAAATGAGGTACGTGCCCTTGACCAGGATTGAACCTGGAACCCTTTAGTCTGCAGGCTGATGCTCTATCCACTGAGCCAAACCATCTAGGGCTGTTCTAGTCATTTTTTTAATAATTAAATTTTTAAAAAATTACAGTTGACCTGCAATATTATATTAGTTTCAGGTGTACACCATAGTTATTAGTCACTTATATAACTTATGACCTGGTCACCCCGATAAATCTAGTACTCATCTGACACCATACATAGCTATTATAATATTGTTGACTGACTATATTCCTATGCTGTATTTTATATCCCCATGTTTTGTTTTGTTTTTGTAACTGGAAATTTGTACTTAATCACTACCCTTTTTTCACTTAACCCTTCAATCCCCCTCCCTTCTGGCAACCATCAGCTTGTTTTCTGTATCTATGAGTCTGTTTCTGTTCTGCTTGTTCATTTCTTTTGTTTTTTAGATTCTACATATAAGTGAAATCATATGGTATTTGTCCTTCTCTGACATTTCACTAAGCATAATTCCCTCTAGGTCCATTCATGTTGTTGCAGATGGTAAGATTTCATTCTTTTTTATGGCTGAGTTATCCGTTATATATATAAAGTGGGGCAAAAGGAGGTTTACAGTTGTGAGGATGCAAAACACAGAGTTTATTCTTTATTACTTATTACTAGAGGCCTGGTGCATGAAATTTGTGCGGGGGTGTGGGGGGTTGTCCCTCAGCCCAGCCTGCACCCTCTCCAATCTGGGACCCCTTGGGGGATGTCCGACTGCTGGTTTAGGCCCGATCCCTGTGGACATCCGGCAGTCGGACATCCCTCTCACAATCCAGGACTAATGGCTCCTAACCACTTGCCTGCCTGCCTGCCTGCCTGCCTGATTGCCCCTAACCACTCTGCCTGCCAGCCTGATATCCCCCTAAATCGCTCCCCTGCCAGCCTGATTGATGCCCAACTGCTTCCCTGCCGGCATAATCGTCCCCAACTGCCCTTCCTTGCTGGCCCGATAGCCTCCAACTGCTGGCCCTATCGCCCCCAACTGCCTTCCCCTGTGGGGCTGAGGGGACTGGGAGACTAAGGCTAGATGAGGTGGGGCTGAGGGGACTGGGGACTCTGGCTGGTTGAGGCAGGGCTGAGGGGACTGGGCGCCGCCATCTTGTGAGGGCATGACAGTCAATTAGCATATTCCCTCTATTAGATAGGATTGTATTATTTTCTATTTGAACAGTTGTAAACCTCCTTTTGCCCCACCCTGTATGTACCACATCTTTACCCATTTGTTTCTCAATGGACACTTGGTTACTTTCATATCTTGGCTATTGTAAGTAATGTTACAATGAATACAGGGAGTGGACACATCATTTTGGATTCGTGTTTTGGATTTCTTCAGATAAATACCCAGAAGTGGAATTTCTGGGTCATATGGTAGTTCTGTTTCTAATTTTTTGAGTAACTTTCATACTGCTTTCCATGGGGGCTACACCAGTGTACAATCCTACTAACAGTGCACGCAGCTTTCCTTTTCTCCACATCCTCACCAAAACTTTTTTATTTGTTGACTAGAGAGGCTTGATGCACAAAATTTGTGCAGGAGTAGGCCTTTCTTCCCCTGGCTGTCGGCACCAGCTTCCCTCTGGCACCCAGGACCCGGGCTTCCCTCCGCCTGCTGGCACCTGGGACCCGGGCTTCCCTCGCAGCCCTGATTTCATCCAGAAGGTCATCCGGAAGGATGCCCGGTCTAATTAGCATATTACAATTTTATTATTATAGACTAGAGGCCCAGTGCATGAAATTTGTGCATGAGGGGAGGGGGTCTCCTCAGCCCAGCCTGCTCCCTCTCTAATCTGGGACCCTTTAGGGGATGTCCATCTGCTGGTTTAGGCCTCTCACAATCTGGGACTGCTGGCTCCTAACAGCTCACCTGCCTGCCTGCCTGATCGCCCCTAACTGGCCCCCCACCCCCTGCCGGCCTGGTCACCCCTTACTGCCCCCCCCCCACCGGCCTGGTCACCCCCAACTGCCCCCCCTGCTGGCTTCATCACCCCACGCAGCCTGCCGTTCAGTCGTTTGGTCGTCCCTCACTAACCCCCCTGCCGGCCTGGTTGCCCCACACAGCCTGCTGTTTGTCATTACTGTGACAGCATCCCAGACAGTTTGCATATTTCTCTATTATTAGTATAGACTAGAGGCCCACTGCATGGATTCGTGCACATTGAAAGGAAATTAATTAGAAGGTGGCTGGCGGGGTGGGACTGGGCGAGACGGGTCAGACACACCCTGGAGCCAACCTCCCATGGTCCCTCCCGTGGCCCCTCCCTGGGCGGTTGCACCTGGGGTGGCACTGGGGTTCGAAGGGCATCTGGGGAGTGAGTGGGGTCCCTCCAGCAGATGGTGTTCCTCGGCCTGGCCTGCGGGGTTTGGGCCGGCAGTTCGACATCCCCCGAGGGGTCCCGGAGTGCGAGAGGGCACTCTGCAAAGTTGCTGTCTCTCGGCAGCTCCTGCGTTGAGTGTCTGCCCCCTGGTAGTCAGTGGGTATCATACCTGCCTGTCGGTCAGCCAGTCACTTAGCCTTTTATATAGATAAAGTGTGAGGTAATATCTCACTGTGGTTTTAATCTGCATTTCCCTGATGATTGGTGATGTTGAGCATCTTTTCACATATCTACTAGCTATCTGTATGTACTCTTTGGAGAAATGTCTATTTAGGTCCTCTGCCCACTTTTAAGTTGGATTGATTGATTATTTATTTAGTTAGTTAGTTATTTATTTTGGTGTTAGGTTGTATGAGTTGGCCCTGGCTGGTGTGGCTCAGTTGGTTGGGCATCATCCCAAACAACAAAAAGTTTTGGGTTCAATTCCCAGTTATAGCATATGCTTGGGTTGCGGATTTGGTCCCTGGTGGGTCGGGGTGTGTACACGAGGCAACTGATCGATGTTTCTCTCTCACATTGATGTTTCTCCCTCTTCCACTCTCTCTTCCACTCTCTCTTTCTCTCTCTCTAAAATTAACAAAAACCAATTAAAAAAAAGTTGTATGAGTTGCCTGTATATTTGGAATATTAGTCCCGTTATCAGATATATCATTGGCAAATGTATTCTTCCATTCAGTAGGTTGTCTTTTTTGTTGTTGTGTTAATCCTTACTCGATATTTTTCCATTGATTTCTAAAGAGAGTGGAAGGGAGGGGGAGAGACAGAAACATCAATTGGTTGCCTCCCACATGAGCCCCAACCAGGGTGGGGGATCGAGCCTGTAATCGAGGTATATACCCTTAACTGGAATTGAACCTGGGAGCCTGCATTCCACAGGCCTACACTCCACTGAACCAAACCAGCTAGGGCAGTAGAATGTCTTCATTTTGTTGATGGTTTCCTTCACTGTGCAAAAACCCTTTAGTTAGATATAGTCCCATTTGTTTATATTTTCTTTTGTTTCCCATGCCTGAGGAAACATTCACAAAAATATTACTAAGAGTGATGTCGGAGAGTTTTCTGATAGTTAGTTTTGAGTAAGAAGAATTGAATAAATAAAGTATGCTTATGTTATCATTAGTTCTTGGTATGGAAATTTCAGAAGCAGTATGAACTCAAAGAGATCAGGAGGAATAGCAATCACAAAGAGGCGAATCTGGGCTGCCATGTATTAAAGATAACTTAATATTTAAATAATGCTTACTGGTTCTAAATTCTTTACATACATTATTTTCCCCACAATGGTCCTTTTTATAACCATTTTACAGATGACAAAACTGAGTAACAGAATGTAAATGAAATACTCACTACGTAATATGTATAGGTAATCTGGCTCAAGAATCCAAGCTCTATAGATTTTATTTAGGTCTAATATTGATACAGTGATACCCACATTTTTAAAAATTTGACAAATATTGCCCTAGCTGGTGTGCTAAGTGGTTAGAGCATAGGCTTGCTCACCGAAGGATTGTGGGCTTGATTCCCTGTCAAGGGCACATTCCTGGGTTGTAGGTTTGATCCCTGGCCCTGGTCTGGGAGTGTGCGAGAGGCAACCAACTGATGTGTCTCACATTGATGCTGCTCCCTCCCTCCCTCCTTTCCACTCTCTAAAACTCAATGGAAAAAATATACCCTGATGAGGATTAACAAAAAAATTAAAAATGCAAACATTGGTGCCATTTATTATTATTTTTTACTTCTGTTTGCCAAAACACTGAGTTTGTATTATAGTTTTTATGTGTTTAGAGCAATTTTATTTGATTTATATTTTTAAAATATATTTTTATTGATTTCAGAGAGGAAGGGAGAGGGAGAGAGAGAAACATCAATGGTGAGAGAGAATCACTGATCAGCTGCCCCCTGCATGCCCCACTGGCACTGAGGATCGAGCCTGCAACCCGGGCATGTGCCCTGACTGGGAATCGAACTGTGACCTCTTGGTTCTTAGGTTGATGCTCAACCATTGAGCCACCCCAGCTGGGGTTTAGAGTGATTTTAAAGCAAGGACATTATTGTGAAGGCATGGTGTTCAGGAAGTAAGTTCCTGGAGTATTTACCTTCTAAGCCTTAACTTAGGGAGATACGGCATTTGTAACACCTAGTTAGAGAACAGATACATAGTAGAGTGAATTATCAGGAAGACTTATCAGAAAAGCCAAGAGAAGAAAAATAAAGTGGATCTAGGCATATGAAGTAGAGGGGGGGAGGAAAAAATGAGTTAGTTTGAACATGTACTAGGGTGGTGTAGCCCTTTCTGTGAGAGGTGTTGAGTCATATGGACCCACTGCACAGAGATAGGAGAGTTAGACCTAGGGTGTGGTGCTGGCTACACATTATTCAGAACTAGGAATTTAAGTGGGATTCATTTCCTTGATCATTCAAAAGAACTCTAGGGAACAGCATGAGGAAAAGCAGAAAAGAGTGGCCATTTGGGGGAATATCAGGTAATCATATTTGAATGTAACACAGATCCATCTGGGTTGGGAAAGGACTGGAATCTATAGTTTGCCCAGAAAAATGAACTAGCTCTTTTTACAAATCACATGTTCTTTAAAACACAGATAAGAGTTATAAGCACTGAGCCTTGGGTTTCTTTCCTATATAGTATTTGTACTAGATTGCACTAGACTTGTAGTAAGTTACCAGTTTTTAAGGTTTGTTCCCCAAAGTCCTAGCTCTGTGGTGGTATAACAGGGATTTCATAAGCATTTGATTCACATTTTAACATTTTATTTTATTTATTTTTAAAGATATATTTTTACTGATTTCAGAGAGGAAGGGCGAGAAATAGAGAAACATCAGTGACGAGAGAGAATCACTGATTGGTTGCCTCCCGCACACCTCACACGGAACCGAGCCTGCAACTTGAACATGTGCCCTGACTGGAACTGAACTGTGACCTCCCGGTTCATAGGTTGACACTCAACCACTGAGCCACGCTGGCCAGGTGTGATTCACATTTTAATATTTTAAACTTAAAACACTATAAACACAGATTAGTGGTCACCAGGAGTTAGGAATGGAGGAAGAGGGAATGTGGTTATGGAGATAGTATGAGGGAACCTTGTGTGGAGGGAATAGTTCTGCACTTCAGTTGTGGTTACTCGAGGCTACAAAGATTTTGTAGAACTACTCACATGTGCACATGGATGCACGAACACACACACATACACAGTGCATGTAAAATTGGTGAAATTGGAGTAAACTCTGGATTGTACACTGTCAGTTTTTTGGTTGTGATATTATTGTGCTAGACTTAATGGAAGATGTTACCACTGGGGAAGGTTAGGTGAATGGTGCTTAGGTAATTATTTTATTTATTTATTTATTTATTTATTTATTTATATGTATATATTTTTTGTTAATCCTCACACAAGGATATTTTTCCATTGATTTTTAGAGAGAGTGGAAGGGAGTGGGAGAGACAGAGAGAAACATTGATGTGAGACACATTGATTGGTTGCCTCCTGCATGTGCCCTGACCAGGGGTTAGGCTGGGGAGGAGCTTGCAACCGAGGTATGTGCCATTGACCAGAATTGAACCCAGAACCCTTTGGTCTACAGTTCGATGCTCTACCCACTGAGCCAAACCAACTAGCGCTGTAATTATCTACGCTAATAAAAGAGAAAGATGCAAATTAACCATCACTCAGCCACTCCCACAAGCCATGCCCACCAGCCAATCAGTAGCGCATATGCAAATTAGCCCAACTAAGATGGCAGTGGCCACGGAGCTGGAGCGAGCAGGAGGGTTGGATTGCCCCCAGCTTCCCGCCTGCCCTGGCTGGCCCTGGGCTCTGCTCAAGGCTACAGAGTTTCAATTATAGAAGATAAATAAATCCCAGATACCTGCTTCCAGCTAGCCGTGGCCTCTGCTCAAGGAGGCACTGAAAAAAAGAAAAAAAGGAGAGGCTGGAAGCTTGGGTCACCGGGGGGCGTGGCCAGCCTGAAAACAGCCATTAACACCTCACCCAGGCTGGCCACACCCCCATGGGGTGAGGGTCCCCGCTCTGGGGTTTGGCCAGCCTGCAAACAGCCATCAGCCCCTCACCCATGCTGGGCAGGCACCCCAGCAGGACCCCCACCCTGATCTGGGATACCCTTCAGGGAAAACCAGCCGACCCCCACCCGTGCACGAGGCCTCTCTCCTATATAATAAAAGGGTAATTTCAAATTGACCCTAACAGCAGAGTGACTGGGAATGACTGGTCACTATGACACACACTGACCACCACGGGGCAGACACTTAATGCAGGAGCTGCCCCCTGGTGGTAAGTGCACTCCCACAGGGGGAGCTCTGCTCAGCCACAAGCCAGGCTGATGGCTGCCAGCACAGTGGTGGTGGTGGGAGCCTCTCCTGCCTCAGCAGTGCTAAGGATATCTGACTGCATCTTAGGCCTGCTCCTGGCTGGCAAGTGGACATCCCCTGAGGGCTCCCGGGCTGCCAGAGGGATGTCTGACTGCCAGCTTAGGCTCAATCTCCCAGGGGGCAGGCCTAGGCCAGCAGGTGGACATCCCCTGAGGGGTCCCAGACTGCGAGAGAGCACAGGCCCGGCTGAAGGACCCCCCAAGTGCACAAATTTTTGTGCATCGGGCCTCTAGTTTTAAAATAAAAAGTAAAAAGGCAAAAAAAAAAAGACAAAACAATACAATGTAGTTAGAATATTGGAGGGAAATTGAGCAAAACTAAAAGTTAAAATTATCCATAATGCCAACACCCAGGATGACAATCCTTGTAATAGGGCAGTGGTTCTCAACCTTCCTAATGCTGCGACCCTTTAATACAGTTCCTCGCCCTAGCTGGTTTGGCTCAGTGGATAGAGCGTTGGCCTGCAGACTGAAGGTTCCCAGGTTCAATTCCGGCAAGAGCACATGCCCAGATTGTGGGCTCCATCCCCAGTGTGGGGCGTGCAGGAGGCAGCCAATCAATGATTCTCTCTCATCATTGATGTTTCTGTCTCTCTCTCCCTCTCCCTTCCTCTCTAAAATCAATAAAAATATATTTTAAAAAAATACAGTTCCTCATGTTGTGGTGACCCCCAATTTCATTGTTACAAATTGAACATAATTAAAGCATAGTGATTAATCACAAAAACAATATATAATTATATACGTGTTTTCTGATAGTCTTAGGCAACCCCTGTGAAAGGGTCGTTTGACCCACAAAGGGGTCGCGACCCACAGGTTGAGAACTGTAATAGAGTTTCTTGCTTTTTTTGTGCATGTACTTGAATTTTAAACAATTCTATTGATTAGAAGGATTGTAGCTTTATTTTAAAAATTCAGGCTAGTACTTGTTTGCCAATGTAAAAGTATATAAGCAAATTCACTGCTGTAGAGCACACACTACATTATGTAATAACGTGATTGCCTTATGCATAATATCCTGATGTCATAGTGTCTTTAAGATTTTTATTTATTATTATTAAAATATATTGTTATTTATTTAAGGGAGAGGGAGAGAGAGATAGAAACATCAGTGATGAGAGAGAATAATCGATTGGCTGCCTCCTACATGCCCCCTACTAGGAATCAAGCCCACAACCCAGACATGTGCCCTGATCAGGAATCGAACCAGGAATTGAACCGATGACCTCCTGGTTCATAGTTCAATCAATGCTCAATCACTGAGCCATACCGACTGGTCATGATTTTTCATTTTCCCCCAAAATATTTGTGTATTACCAAGTATTCTCATTTCTTAATTTTATTAGAGATTTAACTTAGAATTGTTCTACTTTATTATACCTTGAGAGGTATAATAAAATTATTAGCTATCATTAATATACTATTTAAAACAAACAAAAAACCCTTTTATTTGCCACTGCTAATATCTGTGAATCAGGTTTTTCTTGATATTGTGCAATCAAAACAAAACTAATTTGACTGCCCCAGTCTTCCATGATTTAAAGTTTGTGTTCATCAGAAGAGCTTAATTGTAAATGTTATGAATGTGAACTTTTAAAATACATTAATAGGATAAAATACTGCTTTAATCTGTTTCTCATTGCAGATTTACATAAAATTTTATTTAGAAAAATGTTCTTTTGCTAAAAAAGTATTTTAAGCTATGTATTATGATCTATAACATTTCTTTAACAAAAAAAAAATTTCAAGGATGCTGTTGTTGCTGTTTGACTGTTGACCTTTTTAAAAACAATCATTGTGCCGAAACCGGTTTGGCTCAGTGAATAGAGCGTCGGCCTGTGGACTGAAGGGTCCCAGGTTCAATTCCGGTCAAGGGCATGTACCTGGGTTGCGGGCACATCCCCAGAGGGGGATGTGCAGGAGGCAGCTGATCGATGTTTCTCTCTCATCGATGTTTCTAACTCTCTCTCTCCCCCTTCTTCTCTGTAAAAAATCAATAAAATATATTTAAAAAAACAACAACAATCATTGTATTTGAGAAGTAAAATAGTGGAAGATTAATGAAGGTGAGTATACTCAACTCCACACTGTGTTTTAAGAGTTTTATTTATTTCTTCCTGTGCATCGTGCTAAGAGTTAAGATCACAGACTGTAGAGCAAGAATACCTTGGGTTGAAATCTTGGCGCTATAACTTGATCTCTTTTGTTTTAGTTTCCTCCATAAAATGAGGAAAATAATAGTGTCTAACTTAGGATTACTATGAATATAAAGTGCACCATTGTACCAATCCCTGTAAACAATTTAGCACAGTGCCTGTCACAAAAGTAAGTGCTCATAAAACTTATTATTTTAATGCAAGGCTGAGCCCAGCTGTAGTGGCTTAGTTGGTTGAGTGTTGTCCTGTGCACAGAAAGGATGCCGTTAGGATCTTGGTCAGGGTACGTACGTGGGTTGCGGGTTTGATCTCCAGTTGGAGCTTATGTGGAAGGCAACCTATCAGTGTTTCTCACATTGATGTTTTTCTCTCTCCCTTCCTCTCTCTAAACATGTCGTTTGTGAGGATTAAAAAAACCCCAATGGTTGCGATTATATCTTTCCCCCTCACTTAACATGTTACAACTGCCCAGGTGGCGTGGCTCAGTGATTGAGCGTTGACCTACGAAACAGGAGGTCATGGTTCAATTCCTGGTCAGGGTACATGCCCAGGTTGCACGCTCAGTAGGGGGCATGCAGTAGGCAGCTGATCAGTGATTCTCATCATAGAAGTTTCTATCTCTCTTCCTCTTCCTTCCTCTCTGAAATCAATAAAAATATCTTAAAAAACACACGTCACAACTATTTTCTTATAACTCTACCATTAATGTAACTATGTCAAGTGTCCTGTATCTTTGCTACTATTGGGCATGCTCATTGTTTTAGACCTTTATCAATTTGATACATGAAAATGTCATCTCATTGTTTTGTTTTGCATTTTCTCTCCAACTATAAGCAAGGTTTAATGGTTTTCACATTTTTAACTGTTTGCATTTCTTCTCTTGAGTCTTGCCTGCATATATCTTAGAATTTTTTTTTAAAATATATTTTATTGATTTTTTACAGAGAGGAAGGGAGAGAGAGATAGAGAGTTAGAAACATCGATGGGAGAGAAACATCGATCAGCCGCCTCCTGCACACTCCCCACTGGGGATGTGCCTGCAACCCAGGTACATGCCCTTGACTGGAATCGAACCTGGGACTTTTCAGTCCGCAGGCCGACGCTCTATCCACTGAGCCAAACCGGTTTCGGCTGCATATATCTTAGAATTTTTTATGTTGATATAGATAAATGCTTTATATCTTAAAGGATAGGAATATCTTATATTTGATGCTAATATTTTTGCAATTTTAGTTCTGTTTTATTAATTTTTGTAGTGTATACTTTTTTTAAGTATATAAAAATTTATTTTCTTTGTAATTTTTTAATATGTTTTAAGTTTACAAGAGCGTTTCTCATTCTGATATCAGATGAATGTGTATTTCTAATTTCTTTTAGTTTTGAAAAAAATTCCTTAATCATCTAGAACAGTGATGGTGAACCTATGACACGCGTGTCAGAGGTGACATGCGAACTCATTTTTTTGGTTGATTTTTCTTTGTTAAATGGCATTTAAATATATAAAATAAATATCAAAAATATAAATCTTTGTTTTACTATGGTTGCAAATATCAAAAAATTTCCATATGTGACACGGCACCAGAGTCAAGTTAGGGTTTTTCAAAATGCTTACACGCCGAGCTCAAAAGGTTCACCATCACTGATCTAGAATGTAGTGTATCTCTACATTAGATGAGTCTGTAACCTAATTTTTGTACAGATCTATGTTTAATGAATTTTTGTATTCTGGATATTACCTGTTTATACCTTCATGTTTTCTGCCTTCTGGGTTGTCTTTTTTTACCTTATTGGTAGCAGGAGGATTTTATTTTATTTTAAAATCTTTATTGTTGATAGTATTACAGATGTACAGTAAAACAGCTTGGGTGGGGTGGGGTCTCAGAGAATCACTAAGGCCAGGCGAACAGTGTGAGCCAGGTTGATGGAAACTCAGAGATATGGTGTCTCTCAGTTGTTTTTTTGGTGAGGAAGGTCTCAGAATAGGACAGTGACATTTGCCAGCACTTTTGTCTGGAAGAAAGATGCCCCCCACCCCCGTCATAACCTAGTTCTTGTCCTGATTCTTCCCTCCAGTTGCACCCCTCCACACGGATCCTGCCCAACCCCAGGCCTTCACCATCCCATTGTCTATTTCCATGGGTTATGATTCAATTGTTGATAGATATGTATTTATTGCATTTTATTGTTTGTTTGTTTTTTCTTCTTAAAGAAGACCTTTTAACATTTCATGTAATACTGGTTTGGTGGTAATGAACTCCTTTAGGTTTTGCTTGTCTGTGTGCTCTTTATCTGACCTTCATTTCTAAATGATAGCTTTGCTGGGTAGAGTAATGTTGGTTGTAGGTTCCGCCTTTTCTTTCTTTTTTTTTAATCTTTAAATTCTTTATTAGTTAAGGAATTACAAATGTGTCCTCATCCCCCCCCATTAACCCCCTCCCACACACACCCCCCACTTGTGCTCTCATCCCCCTGTTGTCCATGTCCATTGGTTTGGCTTATATGCATGCATACAAGTCCTTTGGTTGATCTCTAGGTCCTGCTTTTTCATCATTTTGAATATTTCTTGCCACCTTCTTATTTGGCCTGCAAAGTTTCTGTTGAGAAATGAGTCGACAGTCCTATGGGTGCCTTTCTGTAGCTAACTAACTGCGTTTCTCTTGTTACTTATAAGATTCTCTCTTTGCCTTTAACCTTTTGCATTTTAATTATATGTCTTGGTGTGGGACTCTTTTTTTTTAGTTTCTCTTGTTTGGGACTCTCTGTGCTCCCTGGACTTGTATGTCTATTTCTTCCACCAGGTAAGGGAAGTTTTCTGTCATTATTTCTTCAAATAGGTTTTTAATTTCTTGCTCCCTGTCTTCTTCTGGCACCCCTATGATGCAAATGTTGGTATGCTTGAAGTTGTCCCAGAGGCTCCTTACACTATCTTCATATTTTTGGATGCTTTTTTCTTTTTGCTGTTTGGGTGGGGGTTTTTTGCTTCCTCATATTCCAAATTGCTGATTTGATTCTTTGTGTCCTCTACTCTACTGTTGATACCCTGTAAATTATTCTTCATTTCAGATAGTGTATACTTCATTTCTGACTGGTCCTTTTTTATGTCATTGATGTTCTCTCTAAGTTCCTTGGTGTTGTCATTAAGTTCCTTGAAAATGTTACTAAATTCCTTGAAGTTTGAGCATCCTTATAACTATTGTTTTAATCTCTGTATTTCGTAGTTTGCTTGTTTTTATTTCACTTAGTTCTTTTTCTGGAGATTTCTTCTATTCTTTCGTTTGGCACATTTTTCTTTGTCTCCACATTTTGGTTGTTCCCTGTGTTTATTTCTATGTATTAGGTAGAGCTGCTATGTCTCCTGGAATTGGTAGAGTGGCCTTGTGTAGTAGGTGTCCTGTACGGCCTTCCCAGTGGCTCAGCCTCCCCAGTCACCTGAGCTGGGCACTCTAGGTGCACTCCTGTGTGTACTCTTGTACGGCCTTCCCAGTGGCTCAGCCTCCCCAGTCACCTGAGCTGGGCACTCTAGGTGCACTCCTGTGTGTACTCTCCCACTATAGTTTATCCTTGCTTGCTGTTGGCCTCACTGAGAGGGATTGACCCCTAGGCCAGTTGGCTGTGTGGACCAGCAGCTACTACAGTGGGAGAGTTGCTGTGCAGGAGACACCCCTATGGAGCAGGACTTGCTTCAGTGGGGCTTTGGTGCTCTGCAAGCCTGCCTCTTGAGCATGTGTTGGTAGTGGATGTGGTAGGGTTGTAATCAGGTGTGCTCTGAAGCTGACCATGGGGTGCACTGGCTTTGGGGCCTCCTGGAGGGTGCAAAGTCAGCTATTGCCTGAGCCCTGCCTGGGGCAACCTGGCATGAGCTACAGAGAGATCTGCAGATGGCTGCTACTTGTGTGGGGTTTGGAGGTGCCCAGGAGAGGCCAAGGCAGGCTGCTACTAGTGCTGGGCCTGGGGCCTCTTATTAAGAGTTATATGGCATGCTGAGGCCAGCTGATACTTGTTTGAGAGATTTTTAAAAAGTCTGAAGCCTGAGCCAGGACAAGCTGTTCATATGGAAAGACCACTGCAAACAGCTTGGGTGGGGTGAGGTCTCAGGGAGTCACTAAGGCCAGGTGAACAGTGTGAGACAGGTTGGTGGAAACTCAGATATGGCACCTGTCAGTTGGTTCTTTTGACAGGGGAGGTCTCAGCATAGGACAGTGACGTTTGCCAGCACTTTTGTCTGGGAGAAAGCTGCCCCCAAGTTCTTATCCTGATGCCAGATAAGATGGTTACTCCCTCTATGTCCCTGGATCCTTTTAAGCTGCTGCCCTAGCGCTGGAGTTCGGAGGGAGTGAGTCCAAGGAAGTCCATGCGCTAGCCCTTTAACTGGAGCACCTTGGACTTCCACAGCCTCTGTGTCCATTCAGCTACAATTCTTGCTGGTTTTTACAGCCTGAACGTAGGGAGATCTCTCTTCCTGACATTGGCATCCTGGGCTGGTGGTTTTAGTGTGGGGCTGGGACCACACTTGCTCTTCACAGGAAACCTACTCAGCCAAGGTATCCTTCCCTTAAAAAACGCCACATGTGGATTTTGGACCAGCCTGTTCCATGCCTCCACCCCTCCTACCAGTCTCAATGTGGTTACTTCTTTAAATCTCTAGGTGTAGGGCTTCCATTCAGCCAGATTTCAGGCAGTTCTGAATGATGGTGGTTCTGTGATTAGTCGTATTTTATAATGTGGTTGTGGGAGGATGTTACTGCCTATTTAACTATGCCCCCATCTTGACTGAGTAAGAGGATTTTAGGTACATTAGTTAATCCTTTGTTATATGTGTTATACATATTTTCTCCTAGTATCTCATTTTTCTTTTTTTTTCTTTTTTATTATTAGTTAAGGTATTACAAATGTGTCCTCATCCCCCCCATTAACCCTCAACCTCCCCTCACCCCTGCCCCCCACACTCACGATCCCATCCCCCTGTTGTCCATGTCCATTGGTTTGGCTTATATACATGTATACAAGTCCTTCGGTTGATCTCTTCCCCTTACCCCCGCCCTCCCCTACTTTCCTTCTGGGGATTGATAGTCTGATCGCTGTTTCTCAGTCTTTGGGTCTGTCCCTTTTCATCAGTCTATGTTGTTCTCTATAATCCACCAATGAGTGAGATCATGTGGTATTTATCTTTCTCTGACTGGCTTATTTCACTTAGCATAATGCTCTCTAGTTCCATCCATGCTGTTGCAAAAGGCAAGAGTTCCTTCTTTTTTACCGCAGCATAGTAGTCCATTGTGTATATGTACCACAGTTTTCTAATCCACTCATCTGCTGATGGGCACTTAGGCTGTTTCCAAATCTTAGCTATGGTGAATTGTGCTGCTATGAACATAGAGGTGCATATATCCTTTCTGATTGGCGTTTCTGGTTTCTTGGGATATATTCCTAGTAGTGGGATCACTGGGTCAAATGGGAGTTCCATTTTTAGTTTTTTGAGGTCATTTTTCTTTTAATTTTATCTTTATTCATATAAGTAAAACTTAAAAAAAAACACATTAAAATCTTTTTTTTTATTTTTCAATTATAGTTGACATAAAATAGTATATTATAGTCACGTGTGCAACAGTGATTAGACATTGTATATCTTACTAAGTGATCATCCGGATAAACTTTGTATCCACCTGACACCATACATAGTTATGAGAATAGCATTGACTATGTTGCCTGTGCTGTACTTTATATCCCTGTGATTATTCTGTAACAACAGTTTGTACTTCTTAATCCTCTTACCTTTTCTACCCATTCCCTCACACCCCCTCCCATCTGGCAACTGTCAAAATGTTCTCTGCATTCATGAGTCTGTTTCTGTTCTGCTTCATCCTTTTTTTGTTGTTTTTTTAGATTGAATTGTTGATAGATATGCATTTATAGATATGCATTTATTGCCATTTTGTTCATCTTTTTTTTTATCTTTTTAAAGAAGGCCCTTTAACATTTCATGTAATACTGGTTTGGTGATGAACTCCTTTAGCTTTTTCTTGTGTGGGAAGCTTTTTTTTTTTTGACTTGGAAATTTTACTTTATTTACAAACATTGTGCTATAAACAAAGATGTAATTCTACCCCTTTTAAATATTATAATCCATAATTTCCTGAAAAAAACAAAACACATTTACATAGTTTTAATCTTTCTGCATAAAACTGTATTATGGGCCCTAGCTGGTTTGGCTCAATGGATAGAGCATTGGCCTGTAGACTGAGGGGTCCCGGGTTCGATTCCGGCCAAGGGCACATGCTTGGGTTGCGGGCTCAATCCCCAGTGGGGGGCATGTAGGAGGCAGCCAATCAATGATTCTCTCTCATCATTGATGTTTCTCTCTCCCCCTCTCCTTTCCTCTCTAAAATCAATAAAATATATTTTAAAAAAAAAACAACAACTGTATTATGGGATGAGTAAAATACAGAATGATCTAAGACAGTGGTCGGCAAACTGCGGCTCGCAAGCCACATGCGGCTCTTTGGCCCCTTGAGTGTGGCTCTTCCACAAAATACCACGTGCGGGCTCACACGTACAGTGCGATTGAAATTTCGTGGCCCATGCGCAGAAGTCGGTATTTTGTGGAAGAGCCACACCCAAGGGGCCAAAGAGCTGCATACGGCTCGCGAGCCGCAGTTTGCCGACCACTGGTCTAAGACATAAAAACAAGACAAAACTTACCCAGCATGAATGCCCTAGTGACAAATGGAAATAAAATTAAGACGCACACTCCTTAATGTAGTACTCCAAGAAATGGAAACATGATACTTTTGGCACTGGTAAATGCTTCACAATAAAGTCTTACCTTGATAAGTCTTATTACATAGTATAGTTTATAATTGTGATTGTTTAGGATTGCTCTTAGAGGCTGTTTATGCTGATTTCAAAAAATAAGTCATGGTAAAGGGTATAGACTTTTTTACCAATGAAAATATGTAGATACTGATCTGGTCTTATTTAGACCGATTACTAAAATAGTAAATGCATGAAAATAATTTAAAACAAAAACACAATTGCCAGGTGACTATCTGACTTACAAAATTATAAATCTTCCTAAAGTCAGACTGTATTGCTCCTTGATAGTTACTGTAAATTTGAATTTTTCATAGCCAAGACAATATAGACAAAATATTTAAAGAGTTCAAAATAAATTCATCCCAATTACCTATTTATCACTTTATATGTAGTAATTACTTCTTTAAATTATTTAAGTTTTATCTAGGAGGATAATCACTCTCCGAGCATCATAACTAAGTCACAAGGAACTTCAAAAGTTAAAAAAAAATATAAGCATAACCAGTGGACATAAGACATTGGGGGATAGGGGAGGCTAGGGGACTGTCTAGGGTGGGGGGATAAAATGGACACATATGTAATACCCTTTGTAATACTTTAAGCAATAAATAAAAAAAAATAAAACATCTGATGAAAAAAAAAAAAAAAGTTAAAAAAAAAATCATCCCTGCCCTGACTGGTTTGGCTCAGTGGATAGAGCGTTGGCCTGCAGACTGAAGGGCCCCAGGTTCGATTCCAATCAAGGGCACCAGAAAAAAAAATTAAAGAATAAAAGAAAAAAGGGAAAAAAAATCATTCCTGAGAAGTGAGAGAAAAAGCTCTAAAAAGTGACAGTCCTGCACCCTTTGAACAATCTTTACCATAGCACAAACTTTTATTAACAGTCAGCAATCAAATGTATTCCAATCCTGGATAATTGCTGCCTCTGATGATCTGATCTTTTTATAATGAAACTATAAGTGCAACATTTTTAAGAATCAGATAAATAGGGACTCTGGTTTTATTATCATATTTACATTTTTTTCAAGTCCAGGGACAGCCAGCTAAGATATGTATATTCCAATAAAGATCAAAGTAATAACTTCTGCTGGCAGCTCTTCTGAGTCTCCATTTCCTCCATTGACCTTCACCTAAATAATAAAAGCAATACAATTGCAACTGAGTTTACTATTATCAGTGGCACTCATTAGGGTTCTTACAGATCGAATAAGGTTCATTAGCTGATATTTAATTCTTGGCTCCTCTCCAAACCCGCCAGTTCCCTGGTCTGTTCCCCAGCCAATGTTCTTGAGGAAACACTCCTCCTGCAGCCGGCAATGGTGTTGACGCAGAGCAGGGCCACCTGCAGCAGCGAGTACAAGGTGAAGGCCATGATCACCAGGAACCACCCCAAGGCCTAGCAGATTCCTCCGCAGCCACCTCAGGGAACGTGGGCAGCATGTGGGAAGCTCTTTATCTGTCCTATTCTAAATGATAGCTTTGCTGGGTAGAGTAATATTGGTTGTAGGTCCTTGCTTTTCATCACTTTGAATAGTTTTTTAAAAATACATTTTTATTGATTTCAGAGAGGGAGGGGCAGAGAGAGAGAGAGAGAGAGAAACATCAGTGATGAGAGAGAATCATTGATCTGCTGCCTTCACCACATTCCTCCCCACCCCCACTCCCCAATGGGGATCGAGCCTGCAACCCAGGCATGTGCCCTGACCGGAAATCAAACCAAGACCTGGTTCATGGGTTGATGCTCAATCACTGAGCCATTCTGGTCGTGCTCATCACTTTGAATATTTCTTGCCACACCCTTCTGGCCTGCAAAGTTTCTGTTGAGAAATCAGCTGACAGTCTTATGGGAGTTTCCTTGTAAGTAACTGTTTTTTCTCTTGCTATTTATAAGAGTCTCTCTTTGTCTTTAACCTTTTGCATTTTAATTATGATGGGCCTCTTTGGGTTTCTCTTGTTTGGGACTCTACTTCTTGGGCTTGTATGTCAATTTCTTTCACCAGGTAAGGGAAGTTTTCTGTCATTATTTCTCCAAATAGATTTTTAGTTTTTCTTTCTCTCTTCTTCTTGTACCCACATGATGCGAATGTTGTATGCTTGAAGTTGTCTCAGAGGCCTCTTACATTATCTTTATATTTTTGGATACTTTTTTCATTTTGCAGTTCTGGTTGGGTGTTTTTTGCTTCCTCATATTCCAAATTGCCAATTTGATTCTTAGCTTCATCTACTCTACTGTTGATTCCTTATAAATTATTCTTAATTTCAATTAGTGTAACCTTCATTCTGACTGATTTTTTATGCTGTTGAAGTTCTCACTAAGTTCCTTGAGCATCCTTATAGCGATTGTTTTGAATTCTGTATCTGGTAGTTTGCATGCTTCCATTTCATTTAGTTCTTTTCCTGGAAATTTCTCCTGTTCTTTCCTTTGAGACCTGTTTTTTTGCCTCCACATTTCTGTGCTTCTATGTATTAGGTAGTGCTGCTGTTTCCCAGACTAGGTAGAGTGGCCTTATGTAGTAGGTCTCTTGTATGACCCAGTGGTACAGTCTCCCCAGTCACCTAAGCTGGGGACTCCTGGTGTACTCCTGTGTGAGCTGTGTGCCCTGTCCTGTTGTAGTTAAGCTTTAATTGCTGTTGGTGTCACTGTGAGGGATTGTCCCCCAGGCTAATTGGTTGCAAGAACCTGCTGCGACTACAGCACAGGAGTTGCTGTACCTGTACGGAGTACAGAGTAGGACTTTCTTCAGTGGGGCTTTGGTGCTCACTGAGCCCACCCATTGAGTGTGTTGCTGTTGTAGGTCTTAGGATTGTGATCAAGCATGGTCTGAAGCTGTGCTGGTTCTGGGGTCACCTGGGAGTTGCAAGGTCAGCCACCACCTGTGCCTTGCCTGGGGCTACTGGACTTGAGTTACAGAGGTATCTGCAAATGGCTACTCCTTGTGCTGGGTTTGGAGGTGCCCAGAAGAGGCCATGCTACGAACCAAGTGTGGCTGCTGCTAGTGTCAGGCCTGGAGTCACTTAGCAAGAGGTATGGGGTATACAGAGGCCAAATATTGCTTATTTGAGAGATTTTAGGAAAGGTCAAGGTATGAGGCGAGAGAGGTCATTTGTATGGAAAAGCTACTGAAAACAGCTTGGGTGGGCCCCCAAGTTGGGTGGGGCAGTCTCAGGGAATCACTAGGGTGGTACGAACAGTGTGAGCCAGGTTGATGGAGACTCAGATATGGAGCCGGCCTGCTGGCGGGGATGGGATCTCAGGAAAGGAATAATGGCCTCTGCCAGCACTTTTTCTGGCTTAAAGCTGTGCCCCCAGCTCTCTGATGGCAGACAATTCAGTTTCTCCCCATATGTGTCTGGTTCCTTTCAAGCTGCTGAGCCAGTGCTGGAGCTCCATCGGAGTGAGTCTTAAGTCCTTGCACGGGCCCTTTAAGAACTGACTGGGATGCCAGCAGCCCTCAGCCTCAGTCAGAATTTCTGCTGGTTTTTATAGTCAGAAGTTATGGGGACTTCCCTTACTGGTTCTAGATCTCCGGGCTGGGAGGCCTGGTATGGAGCTGAGAACTCTGGCTTCTTTCTCAGGGGGGACCTCCACAGCCAAGATATCGCTCTCAATTTTAAACTGCCACACGTGGGTGTGGGGCCAGCTGGTTTCTGTCTCTGACTCTACCAGTCTTGATGTGGCTTCTTTAAATCCTTAGTTGTAGGACTTCCATTCAGCTAGATTTCAGGTGGCTCTGAATAATGGTTCTGTAGTTGTAATTTTGATGTGCTTATGAGAAGACTCAAGTACCTTACTTATCTACACCACCATTTTGACCCCATATAGTTTAAACATTATGTGGTTCTATCTTTGATTTATTTGTAGCTTTTGGGTGTGTGTGTGTATGTGTGTGTGTGTGTGTGTTTAATCTTGTGCAAAACATACCATTACAAATATTGTTTTAAAGGTATTAAAATTTGTTTTCATATCTCTTTTAATTTGTGTGGAATTTACTTTTGTATCTAGTGTGAGGTAGGGATCTTGTTGTTGTTTTTTCTAAATTGATAGGTTTTTGCCTGTTTCCATTTGTTGACTTGGCCATATTTGAAATGCCATAAGCATTTCCTTATATACCTAGGGCCTCTTGCTGGATTATCAGTTCTGTTCCACTGATAATTGTTTGTTTCCATACAGTTCCATGACCACCGTCTCCTTCTCCCCTGTGGCTTTATATAGTAAGTTCGATATTGGATAGGGCAAATATTCTCATTTTCAAAAATTCCCTGGCTATTTTCATGTATTTACTGTTTCAGGAGAATTTTAAAATTTATTTTAATGAGTTCTGAAAAACCCCCATGAGATTTTCATTAGAATTGTACTGAATTTATAAATGAATTTTGGAAGGAGTTACTCTTCACCTAAATCTTCCCTTTAAGGAACAAAAATATTGTATATTTCTATTTATTTTGGAGTTGCTAATCTGATGTGATTTTAATCTGTATGCCAATTGTGGTTTTATTTTGCATGTGATTATGTAGTGCTAGAAATTGAGAAATTTTATGGTGGTATTTGTTGGGGATCTGAGGAATATTAGAAGTCTCTTCCGTCAACAGCCACATATTTTCAATTCTGTAGGGTCCCTGAGAGAGAGATTTGTATTTAAAATTGTACTGACAAATGAAAACCCCAAATGCTTTGCATTTTATTCTTAATTAGGTCTTGGGTACCAAACTCTTTTAAGATGAAGGCTAGAATGAGCCCAGTTGCTCATGTGGAGATGCTCTTTTTAAAATGTAGTGAAGCTTAATTTGTTTCAAACTGTAACAGGCTATGAGATGGGACCCCTACACCTCCCCAATTCTCAAACAGCTAGATCTTTCCTTGTGATGTGAACAACGCCTGCTCTAATTAATTTCTATCAGTGCTCAGGGCCATGTAACCAGAGAGAACCCATTTGATCTGGCTGACTGCTGATCTGGCCTTGGCCACCTGCCTCAGGCCTTTTCTGTCCAAGTAGTAGGTTTGGCCCTGACTCTTGAAAAGCCCTCTCTTGAAGGCTTCTCATACCACTTCAGTCACAGGAAAGGAGCAGAAAAGTGAGCCTGGGCCTGTGTGCTAACCTTTTAGTGATAATTCTACCCAGTAGCACACAGATCCAATAAGTCCTCTCAAATCTGTCCTCTTCTGGGGTTTTGATTTCTCACTTCTCAAGACTACAAAAAGTTTCAGCCATTCTCAGAAGTATTCTCTCTTGGGTTGTTGCTTGTCTCAAATTAACCAGAAAGAGGTAGAGTAAAAACTGGCTTGTTGAGTATTGCACATAACCCATATTTTTTCTTAACTATGCATAACCCTGCAGTGAATAACTTATTACTCGTGAGACAATTCTTCCCTTGCTTAATGGTTCATGACAAGTTCTTAATTTTCGTCTTACCACTTTGTTCCTTCTCAGTTTTCTTTACTGGCTTATCCTCCTGTACCTGCCCATTAAATGTTGATGTACTCGGAATCAGCCCTACACTCTTGACAGTCTTCTTTCCTAGTCACATTCACATTGATGGATTCACTTATGGATGAATTAAAAATTTATATTCAAGCCTGGATGTCTTTTAGCTCTAGTTCTGCGTATCTAATTGCCATCCGGACATTTCTATTTGGGTGTCTCAAAAGTACTATAAATTTAACATATCCAAGATGTTTTCTATCTCAAGTGAAAAGCATAATCACCCAAGCAATTGTGCAAGTCAGACACTTGGGAGTTGTCCTTGGTTGTTTCTTAACCCTCCCCTACCCCCACCAAATCCAACCAGTCACCAGTTCCAATAGATTTTTTTTTAACCTTTTTTGTTCTGATTTGTAACACACATACAGAAAAATCATTGAGCTTTGCATATGTGTGTGCACATGTGCACACACATTTTTTAAATTTTTGCTGAAATAATTACAAAGCATAACCCTTGCAACCAACATTCAGGTCATCAAATAGGTGATTGTCACGACTCCAGAAAGCCCTCCTTAAATTCCCTTCTCCTTTTTAAGAGTAACCTGTGTCCTGAATTTTATGATACATAACTTACTTTCTTTTTTTTCTACCTAAGGTTGCATCCAAATTTGTTAGTTTAATTTTGCCTACTTTTTCAACTTTATATAAATGGAACCCTATAGTTTATATCCTTTACTCTGGCTCCTTTCACTCAACATTATTTTGTGAAATTCATTCATGTTTTATGGAGCTGTAGTTTGTCATTGCTGAATATTCTGTTATATGAGTATATCAATTCATTCTTTTTTTTCAGATGGACATTTAACTTGTTTTCACTTTGCAGCAATTATGAATAATGCTACTCTGGACATTTTTGTGTAATTTCAATTTTTGTTGGTAATGCCAGACTGTTTTCCAAAGTGGTTGCACTAGTTTCGATTCCAACTAGCAATGTACTGTAAGAATTCCTGTTTTTCTGCCTCATTGCCAAGCATTAGAATTGTCAATCTGTCAAATTTAATAATCTCCTGATTTTATATATATACATATATATGTAATGGATTTTTATGTGGAATTGGGGTATATTTTTCTATATAATACAGTGCAAAAATCTTAAAATATATATGTTGATGACTTTTTTACATATACATTACTATTACCCAGATGAAGATAGAGAACATTGCCATCATCCCAGAAAGTTCACTCATACTTCTTTCTAATCAGAAATTGTTATTCTGGCATACTCTCTTGTTGTTGTTGTTAATCCTCA
Source organism: Myotis nattereri (assembly GCF_964212035.1). Lineage (NCBI taxonomy): Eukaryota > Metazoa > Chordata > Mammalia > Chiroptera > Vespertilionidae > Myotis > Myotis nattereri. The sequence goes on along the minus strand of NC_138079.1, from coordinate 87,876,442 downwards.
CCTGAGGATATTTTTTCTATTGATTATTGATTTTTTTTTTTTTTTTTTAGAGTGGAAAGGAGGTTGGGAGGGAGGAAGGGAGAGAGTGAAAAACATCAGTGTGAGATAGAGATATCAATTGGTTGCTTCCACACACACCCTGAGTGCCCCAGGAATGAACCTGCAACTCAGGTAATGCCTTGACTGGGAATCAAACATGCAGTTCTTTGGTGCAAGGGCCAATGGTGTACCACTGAGCCACACCAGTCAGGGCTTGACATACTATTTTGACTTCCACCTCTATAAATTTGTTTTACCTATTCTTGGACTTCATGAAAATGGGCTCATAAGAACGTGTGCTCTTTTGTGTCTGGCTCTTTTTGCTCAGCATAATGGTTTTGTTTGTTTTTGCAGTGCATCCAAATTATTGGTTTTATCAGTTATTCTTTTATTTAGTTTTTAAAATATGTTATTTTTTTATTTTTTATTTTCCTTAGAGAGAGAGGAAGGGAGATGGAAACACCGATGAGGGAGGAACATCATTATTGGCTGTCTCCTGCATGCACCCCCATTGGGGACTGAGCCGCAGCCAGGCATGTGCCTTGACCAGGAATTGAACCAGCAAGCTCCTGGTTCCTGGGCCAATGCTCAACTGCTGAGCCACACCAGCCTGGCAATTAATTTATCATTGCTTAGTTCCGTTGTGTGGTTGTCATTTTCTTTTGAGTATTTCTAGGTTTGGGCTATTATGATTTAAGCTGCTATAAATAATGTCATGCAAATATGTGTGTGTAGATATAGACATATACTAGTGGCCCGGTGCATGAAATTCGTGCACGGTGGGGGGTTGTCCCTCAGTGTGGCCTGCACCCTCTCGCAGTCCGGGACAGCTGGCTCCTAACCACTCGCCTGCCTGCCTACCTGATCACCCCTAACCACTCTGCCTACCAGCCTGCTTGCCCCCAACTGCCCCCTCGCCAGCCTGATTGCCCCCAGTTACCCCCTCTGCTGGCCTGCCTGCCTTAAACTGGTCCCCCCCCCCCCTGCTGGCCTGCTCACCCTCAACTCCCCCCGCCCCTGGCCGGCTTTATCACCCCCAACTGCCCTTCTTTCCTGGCCTGATCGCCCCTAACCTCCTCTGCCTCGGCCCCACCACCATGGCTTTGTCCAGAAGGATGTCTGGCAGACCTCCCAGCCTAATTAGCATATTACCTTTTTATTAGTATAGATGTGTGTGTGTGTGTGTATGTGTATACTCAGTTCTCTTGGGTATATATTGAGGAGTGGTTTTTTAGGTCATAGGGTAGGCATTTAATTTTATTTGTAACTACAGAACAGTTTCCCAAAAATGGTCGTACTATTTAACATTCCTCTTTGTTTTTAATTTGCATTTCCTGTTTACTGGTGTTGTTGAGCTGCATGTCATATATTTATTAGCCTTTGAAAGGTTTATTAAAGTCTCATGAAAATCTTTTGCCCATTTTTCTACCTGGTGTTCTGTCTTTGTCTTATTCATTTGTAGTACAGACATCCTTTTCCACTGTGGCTTGCCTTGCCTTTCATTTTCTTGAGTGTATCTTTTGATTAACAGAAATTCTTAATTTTAATGAAGGAAAATATGTCAAATCATTTTCTTTATAATTAGAACATTTTGTATCCTGGTGATAAAGATATATCCTATGTGGAATTTTAATGGTGTGACACAGGTCAATTTAATTGTTTTCTTATATGACTATCCAGTTATTTTGGCACCACCACTTATTGAAAAGACCATTCTCCTTTTCTCTGTAGAGTCACTTTAGTTATATATCAGCTGATTGTATATATACAAGGATTTGTCTGGGCTCCCTGTTCCATTCTCTGTTTTACCATCCATGTGCCAATGTGCCACGGTCTTAAATTCTCTATTCCAGTAGTTCTCCAGATATCCTTTTAGAGGTTTTTTGAGGTCAAAACTATTTTCATACTAATAATAAGATGTTATTTGCCTTATTTACTCTCATTCTTTCATGAGTGAGCAATAGGTTTTCCAGAGGCTGCATGATATGTGATACTGAAACAGATTGACTCCAGAAGCAAATATGAGAACTCAGCTATCTACTATTAAGCCAGATATTAAAAAGATTTACAAAACTGTAAGATAGTTCTTTATATGTATGGGTCTTTTTTTTTTTATTCCTTCAGTCACCCTATGTAATAGGATTGGAGTATTCATTTAAAGTAATTATTGATAGGTAAGTAGTTATTGCCATTTAATTTTTACTTTTGATCTTTTTCTTTTTAAAGAAGTCCCTTTAACATTTCTTATAATACTGGTTTTGTGGTTATGAACTAGTTTAGCATTTTCTTGTGTGGAAAGCTCTTTATCCTTCTATTCTAAATGATAACTTTGCTGGTAGAGTAATCTTGGTTACAGGTCCTTTCTTTTATCACTTGGAATGTTGCATGACAATCCCTTCTAGCCTGTAAAGTTTCTGTTGAGAAATCAGCTGATAGTTTTATGGGAATTCCCTTGTAGGTAACTAATTGCTTTCCTTTTGCTGCTTATAAGATTCTCTCTTTGTCTTTAACTTTTTGCAGTTTAATTATGATGTGTCTTGATGTGGACCTCTTTGGGTTCATCTTGTTTGGGATTCTCTGTGCTTCCTGGGCTTGTATGTTTATAGATTTAAAAATACATATATTTTATTGATTTTTTACAGAGAGGAAGGGAGAGGGATAGAGAGTTAGAAACATCAATGAGAGAGAAACATCGATCAGCTGCCTTCTGCACACTCCCCACTGGGTATATGCCCACAACCAAGGTACATGCCCTTGACCGGAATCGAACCTGGGACCCTTCAGTCCGCAGGCCGACGCTCTATCCACTGAGCCAAACCGGTCAGGGCTGGCCTTGTATGTTTATTTTCTTTGCAAGGTTAGGGTTAGGGTTAATTTTCAGTCATTTTTTCAAGTAGGTTTTCAAATCTTTACTCTCTCTCTTTTCCTTCTGGTACTCCTATGATCCAAATGTTGGTATGCTTGATGTTGTCCCAGAGGCCCCTTAAACTATCCTCATTTTTTTTTTTATTCTTTTTCCTTTTTGCTGTTCTGATTGGGTGTTTTTGACTCTCTTGTCTTTCAAATCAGTAATTTGATCCTCTGCTTTATAGAATCTACTGTTGATTCCCTGCATTGTATTCTTCATTTCAGTTATTGTATTCTTCACTTCTGATTGGTTCTTTTATTTTTATGTTTTCTACCTCCATTTTTCTGTTGTTTCCCGTCTCTGTAGTTCTCATTGGGTTGATTTACTCTTCCCCTAAGTTCATTGAGCATCTTTATAACCAGTGTTTTGAACTCTGCATCTGGTAGATTGCTTGTCTCCATTTTGTTTAATTATTTTTTCTGGAGTTTTGTTCTGTTTTTTTATTTGGGACATATTTGTCTCTGCACGTTGTCTGCCTCTCTGTTGTTTGTTTCTGTATATTAGGTAGAGCTGCTATGTCCACTAGTCTTAGTAGAGTGGCCTTATGTAATAGGTGTCCTGTGGGACCCAGTGGCACTTGTCTTCCTGGTTACCTGATCCACGTCCTCCAGGTGTGTCCCTTGTGTATGTTCTGTGAGCCCTCCTGTTGTAGTTGAGCCTTGATTGCTATTGGGGCATCAATGGGAGGGATTGACTCTTGGACTGATTGGCTTTATTACAGCCAAAACGCTGTTGTGCAGGGGCTGACCCAGGAATAGCATTCGCTTAAGCAGGGCTCTGGTGCCTGCTGAATTTGCCCTATGGATGTGTCATTTGTGGAGATGGTTGGGTAGTGTTTGGTGTAATCTGAAGCTGGCCTCTGGGTTGGTTCTGGGGCCTCTTGGGAGGGGCTCTGGTGTAAGCCAAGGTCAGACGCTGTTTGTGCCCTGCCAAGGGCCAACTGTCAATGAGCTACAAAGTGATTTGCAGATGGTTGCCTCTTGTGCTGGGGTTGGGCGTGCCTGGTAGAGGGCTGAACTGTAAGCCAAGGCTGGCTGCCACTGGTGCTAGGCTTGGGGCTGCTTATGAAGGGGTACGGGCACGCCAAGGCTAGGTGCTGGTCTTTTGGGGTTTTTGAACCTTTGAGAGATATTAGTAAAGTCTGCAGCATGAGCCGAGACAGGCCATTTGTGTGGAAAAGCCACTGAAAGTGGCTTGGGTGAGCCAGCAAGTTGGTTGGGATAGGGCCTCAGAATCACTAGAGCTAGGGGGATGGTGTTAGACAAGTTGATGAAGACTCAGACCTGATACCTGCCTGTGCCTGCAGGCTAGGTAGGAGGAGCAACAATGGCTTCTGCCAGTCTGGGAGAAAGCTGCCCCTCCAACTCTCGCCCTAAAGCCAGACAGTTCAGTTCCTTCCTGTGTGTCTCTACTGTTTTCCCAGCTGCTTCCCTAGGACTGGAACTCAGAGCAATTGAGTCTATTAGTGAGGAAGTACATGTGTTGGTCCTCTAACAGGAATGCCTGGGTCACCAGAAGCCCCACATCTCACTCCGCCACAATCTTCACTAGTTTTCACAGCCAGAAGTTATGGGGATTTCTCTTTTGGGCCTGGAGCCCTGGGCTGGGGAGCCTGGTGAATAGCTGGGACCCCTTGTTCCTCAGGGGGACCTCTGCATCGGAGATATTCCTCCCAATTTTTAATCACCACACATGGGTGTGGTACCAGCCTGTTTCATGTCTCCGCCCCTCCTACCAGCACATTACTGTTTTGAAAAAGAGTGCCTTAGAATTTCTGTCAAATTCCAAAATTACCCACAGAAGACCTCTCAGAGTTCTATTTTGATTAGCAATATATACTACTGTGAATAATACTGGTTTTGTTTTGTTTAGCCATGGAAGAAAGATCTAATATTTCATTGATATTAGCTAGGCTAATTTCTGAGCCATGTGTTTACTAATTTTTCAAGTTTAAATGTACTTGAACTTCAGAAAGTCTGAGGTTATAATCAACATTTTGATATTCCAAAGACAATATTTTTGTTCAGTTTGTTAATCAAAAGCTAGATAGTTTTTTAAAATGTATTGTTGACAGTATTACAGGTGTCCCCCATTTTTTCCCCATTTGCCCTCACCAAACAGCCCCTGCCCCACCTCAGACCTTCACCATACTATTGTCTGTGTTATTGGACTATGCATATATGCATATATTCTTTGGTTAATCTCTTCCTGTACCCCCCACCCTCCCTCCCTCTGAGATCTGTCATTTGTTCCAGGCATCCATGCCTCTGGACCTAATTTGTTCATTACTTTATTTTCATCAGATTCCACATACAGGTGAGATCATGTGATATTCGTCTTTCTCTAACTGGATTATATTGCTTAGAGTAATAATTTTCAGGTCTATACTTGTTGTTGCAAAGGGTAAGAGCTCCTTTTTTACAGGCATATAGTATTCCATTATGTAAATGTACCACAGCTTTTTCTATTCACTCACCTTCTGATGGGCACTTGGGCTGTTTCCAGATCTTAGCGATTGTAGTAACACTGCTGTGAACGTAGGGGTGCATATATTCTTTCTGATTGGTGTTTCAGGATTCTTCAGATGTATTCTCAGAAGTGGGATTGTTGGGTGAAATGGCAGTCATATTTTTAATTTTTTGAGGAAACTCAATACTGTTTTCCACAATGGCTACACCAATCTGCATTCCATTAGCAGTGTGCTAGGGTTCCCTTTTCTCTATATCCTTGCCAGCACTTGTTTGTTGATTTATAGATGGTATCCATTTTGGCAGGTGTAAGGTGGTACCTCATTGTAGTTTTAATTTTAATCTCTCTGATGATAAGTGACATTGAGCATGTTTTCATGTCTATTGGCCATCTGTATGTCCTCTTTGGAGAACTATATTTAGGTCCTCTTTATTTTTTTAATTGGATTGTTTGGTATGGGGTTTCTTGTATGTTAAGTTGTATGACTTTTTATAAAATTTGGATATTAACCTCTTATCAAATGTTTTATTAGCGAATATCTCCCCTTGAGGAGGATTGTCTTTTCATTTTGTTGATGGTTTCCTTTGCTATGCAAAAACTTTTCAGTTTGATGTAGTCCCATTTGTTTATATTGTTTTCTTTTGTTTCTCTTGCCTGAAGAAGTATATTAAAATATATCAACTAAGAGCAATGTCAGAGAGTTCACTGCCTATATTTTATTTATTTATTTATTTATTTATTTATTTATTTATTTTTGCTGTTTAAATTAAATCTTTATTGTTCAGATTATTACAGTTGTTCCTCTTTTTCCCCCCCATAGCTCCCTTCCACCCAATTCCCACCCCACCCTCTGCCCTTAACCCCCCCCCCAACTGTCCTCATCCATAGGTGTACGATTTTTGTCCAGTCTCTTCCCGCACCCCCCACATCCCTTCCCCTCCGCCCCCGAGAATAGTCAGTCCACTCCCTTTCTGTGCCCCTGATTCTATTATATTCACCAGTTTATTCTGTTCATCAGATTTTTTATTCACTTGATTTTTAGATTCACTTCTTGATAGATGTGTATTTGTTGTTCATAATTTGTATCTTTACTCTTTTCTTCTTCTTCCTCTTCTTAAAGGATACCTTTCAGCATTTCATATAATACTGGTTTGGTGGTGATGAACTCCTTTAGCTTTTTCTTATCTGTGAAGCTCTTTGTCTGACCTTCAATTCTGAATGATAGCTTTGCTGGGTAAAGTAATCTTGGTTGTAGGTTCTTGGTATTCTTCACTTTGAATATTTCTTGCCACTCCCTTCTGGTCTGCATAGTTTCTTTTGAGAAATCAGCTGACAGTCGTATGGGTACTCCCTTGTAGATAACTGACTTTTTTTCTCTTGCTGCTTTTAAGATACTCTCTGTCTTTTGCTCTTGGCATTTTAATTATGATGCGTCTTGGTGTGGTCCTCTTTGGATTCCTTTTGTTTGGGGTTCTCTGCACTTCCTGGACTTGTAAGTCTATTTCTTTCACCAGGTGGGGAAAGTTTTCTGTCATTATTTCATCAAATAGGTTTTCAATATCTTGCTCACTCTCTTTTTCTGGCACCCCCATAATTCAGATGTTGGTACACTTGAAGCTGTCCCAGAGGCTCCTTACACTATCTTCGTATTTTTGGATTCTTTTTTCTTTTTGTTTTTCCGGTCGGGTGATTTTTGCTTCTTCGTATTTCAAATCTTTGACTTGATTCTTGCGATCCTCTATTCTGCTGTTGGAACTCTGTATAATATTCTTAATTTCAGTCAGTGTATGCTTAATTTCTAGTTGGTCCTTGTTCATATCTTCGAGGGTCTCACTAGATTTATTGAGGGTCTCACTAGATTTATTGGCGGTTTCTAGAAAATTCTTGAAAAACCTTATAACCGAGGTTTTGAACTCTATATCCAGTAGTTTGCTTTCTTCCATTTCTGTCATTTGTGACCTGTTTCTTTGTCTCCGCATTTTGGCTGCTTCCCTGTGTTGATAGAGTGGCTTTCTGTGCTAGGTGTCCTATAGGGCCCAGTGGCTCAGCCTCCCCAATTACCTGAGGAGGACACTCTTGGTGCACCCCTTTGTGGCCTTTGTGCACAGTCTTGTTGTAGTTAAGCCTTGATTGTTGTTGGTGTCACCTCCAGGCCAATTGGCTGTGAGAATCAGCTGTGTCTGCAGTGGGAGAACTTCTGTGCTGGAGACACCCTTCTGGGGCAAGACTTGCTTCAGTGGGGCTTTGGTGCTCACTGAGTCTGCCCCCTGAGTGTGTTCCTAATGGATCTGAGGAGTTGTAATCTGGATGGTCCCACTCTGACCACTGGGTACACTGGCTCTTGGCTCTCTAAGGAGGTGCTAATTTAGCCTCTGCCTGAGGCTACCCAGCAGGAGCTATGGAGAGATCTGCAGATTCCTCTTCTTTGTTTGGAGTTTGGAGATGCCCAGGTGAGGCCCAGCTGTGAAGCAATGCAAGCTGCTTTGGGGCCTTGGGCCTTCTTTTGGATGTTCTGGGTCTCTCCAACCCAGCTGAAGTTTGTTAGGTAATTTTCAGATTGCAAAGGGCCTGGCCTTTCATATGCAAAAGGCTCTCTGCACAGCGTGGGTGGGGAGGGGTCTCAGGGAATCAACAGGGCGGAGCAAGCAGCTATGGCTGCTCCTCAGTCCTACCCTAAGAGGCCCCATATCTCAGTGTCCTGTGGTAATCGCTGCAAGCACCTCTGAGAGAAAGCAGCCCTCGAGTTCCGACTGTTGCCAGACAGTCCAGTTTCTCCCCATATGAGTCTGGGTCCCCAGACACTCACTCACCTGGAACTGGAGTAGAGCAGTTGGGAGCTTGAGACACCCTCCCAATTGAAAAAGACAACTGCATCCTCAGTTGCCAGCCCTTTCCATGTGCACCTCCGTACCTCTGCACTTTACTTCCACACCTCCTGTGAGTCTCATTGTGCTTTTCTCTTTCCTTCTAGTTGTAGAATTTCCACTCAGCCAGCCTTCCTGTAGTTCTGGATGATGTTTGTTTTGTTTTTTAGTTGTATTTTTGAAGTGGTTGTGCAAGGCAGCAATTTCTGGTGTTTACGTATGCTGCCATCTTGGTTTCTCCTCTCACTGCCTATATTTTTTCCTAGGAGTCTTAAGATCTTGGGTTTCCATTTAAGTCTTCAATCTATTTTTAGTTTTTTCTTGTATACTAGAGGCCCGGTACATGGATTTGTGCACTGGTGGGGTCCCTTGGCCTGGCCTGCACCCTCTTGCAATCCAGGACCCCTCGAGGGATGTTAGACTGCCGGTTTTTCCCAATCCCCACAGGCCAGGCCAAGGGACCCCACCAGGCACAAATCCGTGCATTGGGCCTCTAGTATGCATATAAGATCTTTGGTTAATCACTCCCTGCCCTCTCCTCACTCTCCCTCCCTCTTAAGATTCATCACTCTGTTCCATGTTTCCCTGCCTGTGCGTTGAGCATCTGCCCCCTGGTGGGCAGTGCGCATCATAGCTACCGGTCAAATGGTCGCTTAGGCTTTTATATATACTGATATGCTGGTTATATATATATATATATATATATATATATATATATATATATATATATAGATGGTGTAAGAAGGTGGTCTAGTTTCATTATTTTTGCATGTATCTGTTCAGTTTTCCCAGCACCATTTATTGAATAGACTGTTTTTACCCTGTTGCCTCCTTCATCATATATTAATTGGCCATATAGACAAAGGTTTACTTCTAGGCTCTCTATTATTTTTCTTTCCTTTTTTTTTTTTAAAATATATTTCATTGATTTTCTACAGAGAGGAAGGGAGAGAGATAGAGAGCTAGAAACATCGATGAAAGAGAAACATCGATCAGCTGCCTCCGGCACATCTCCCACTGGGGATGTGCCCGCTACCCAGGTACATGCCCTTGACCGGAATCGAACCTGGGACCCCTCAGTCCGCAGGCCAACGCTCTATCCACCGAGCCAAACCAGTTTCGGCGAGGCTCTCTATTATTTTTCATTGACCTATATGTCTGTTTTTATGCTAATATCATGCTGTTTTGATTACTATACCCTGGTAGTATAGTTTGATATCTGGTAGCCTGAAACCTTTAACTTTGTTCTTTTTCAAGATTGATGTCACTATTTAGGGTCTTTTGTGGTTGTATATACATTTTAGGATTATTTATTCTAGTTCTGTAAAATACACCATTGGTATTTTGATAGAGATTGTTTTGGGTAGTATGGACATTTTAATGATGTTAATTCTTCCTATTCATGAGCACCATAGGTGCTTCTATATATTTGTATCTTCAGTTTCTTTTTTTAGTATTATAATTTTCCAAGTACAGTGTTTTACCTCTATGGTTAAATTTCTTTATTTTTAATTTTTTATGCAATTGTAAATGGGATTGTTTCCTTAATTTTTCTTTCTGATAATTCATTAGTAGTGTAAAAATAATGCAACTCACTTCTGAATATTTATTTTGTATCCTACTACTTTACTGAATTCATTTATCAGTTCTAGCAGTTTTTTGGTGGAATCTTTAGAGTTCTTTATATACCATATCACGTCGTCTGTAAATAATGGACAGTTTTACTTATTTATTTCCAATTTGGATGCCTTTTATTTCTTCTTTTCTTGTTGTTGTGGCTAGAATTTCCAATACAATGTAGAATAAAAGTGAAAGTGGACATCCCTGTCCTATTTCTTATCTTAAGGGAAATGCTTTTAGTTTTTCCCCAATGACTACGAAGTTAACTTGGGTTTCTCAGATAATGCCTTTATTTTGTTGACATATGTTTCCTCTATTTCCACTTTGCTGAGAGTTTTTATCATAAATAGATGCAGGATTTTGTGAAATGCTTTTTTTCACATTGATATGAAAATCTATTGATATGATTATATGATTTTTATCCTTGATTTTGTTTATGTGATGTATCATAATAATTCATTTGCAGATATTACACCACCTTGCATACCAAGAACAATTTCCATTTGGTCACGGTATATGATGTGTTTTTTTAATTTTTTTTTAAAATATTTTTATTGATTTTTTACGGAGAGGAAGGGAGAGGTATAGAGAGTTAGAAACATCAATGAGAGAGAAACATCAATCAGCTGCCTCCTGCACACCCCCTACTGGGGATGTGCCTGCAACCAAGGTACATACCCTTGTCCAGAATCAAACCTGGGACCCTTCAGTCTGTAGGCCATCGCTCTAGCCACTGAGCCAAACCAGTTAGGGCTATGATGTTTTTAATGTATTGCTGAATGCGGTTTGCCGATTTTTTTTGTGTGTGTGTGTGTGGTAAAAAGGTGTAGTTGCATGGAATTATATCCCTTGGTTTCCAAAGTCCCATTTCCCTTAAATCAATCCTGGAAAATATGCAGCTGGGGCTTCAGCAGAACTAAAAGCAAAACCAGTGTCCAGAGTTTCCATTCCATGGTGGAACTGAGTACTGCAGAGCATCAGGCTAATAGTAGATTTTGCTGATACTTTGTTGAGAACTTTTTCATCTGAGTTCATCAGGGATATTGGTCTATCGTTTTCTTTCTTTGTAGTGTCTTTGTCTGGTTTTGGAATTAGAATAAAGCTGGTCTTATAAAATGAGTTTGGGTATCTTCCCTTCTTTTGAATTTTGTGGAGTAGTTTGAGAAGTATAGGTGTTAATTTTTCTTTGAATGTTTGGTAAAATTAACCTGTGAAGTCATCTGGTCTAGGACTTGTTTGTTGGGAGTTTTGTTTTATTTGCTGCTTCGATTTTGTTAATTGTAATTAGTATGTTCAGATTTTGTTTCTTCTTGATTCAGTTTTAGAAGATTGTATGTTTCTAGGAATTTATGCATTCTAGGTTGTCCAATTTGTTGGCATATAGTTGTTCATAATATTTTATTGTAACCCTTTGTATTTCTGTGGTATCAGTTGTTATTTCCCCCTTTTCATGTCTTATTTACTTGAGTCCTCTCTCTCTTTATGAGTCAGTTAAATGTTTATCAACCTTGTTTATCTTTTTAAAGAACCAACTCTTGGTTTCATTGATCTTTTGCTTTGTTATTTTATTACTAGAGGCCCTGTACATGAAATTCGTGCACTAGGGGTAAGGGGGTCCCTCAGCCCGGCTTGCACCCTTTCATAGTCCAGGACCCCTCAGGGGATGTCCAACTGCCGGCTTAGGACAGTCGGACATTCCTCTCGCAATCTGGGATCCCTTGCTCCTTACTGCCCACCTGCTCACTCCTTACTGCTCAGCTCACTGCTCCTTAGCGGCGGGCTCCTTACCGCTCAGCTTGCTGCTCCATAGCGCTGCTGCGGATGCAGGGGAGGCTTCCACCACTGCCGCCGTGCTCACCAGCCGTGAGCCCAGCTTCTGGCTGAGCAGTGCTCCCCCTGTGGGAGCGCAGTGGCCACCAGGGGGCAGCTCCTGCGTTGAGCACCTGCCCCCTGGTGGTCAGTGCGCATCATAGCGACCGGTTGTTCTGATCATTGTGCCATAACGGTCGCTTAGGCTTTTATTATATAGAGTTTTTTTAAAAAATTGATTTCAGAGAGGAAGAGAGAGGGAGAGAGATCATTGATCAGCTGCGTCCTGCATACCCCCTACTGGGGATCAAGCCTGCAACCCAGGCATGTGCCCTGGACTGGAATCAAACTAGGGACCCTTCAGTCTGCAGGTTAGGGCTTTTTTTTTTAAGACTCTATTTTGTTTATTTCCACTCTGATCTTTTTTTTTTTTTAATATATTGATTTTTTTTTACAGAGAGGAAGTGAGAGAGATAGAGAGTTAGAAACATCGATGAGAGAGAAACATCGATCAGCTGCCTCCTGCACATCCCCCACTGGGGAAGTGCCTGCAACCCAGGTACATGCCCTTGACCGGAATCGAACCTGGGACCCTTCAGTCCGCAGGCCGACGCTCTATCCACTGAGCCAAACCAGTTTCGGCATCCACTCTGATCTTTATTTCCTTTTTTCTACAGTAAAACCTTGATATAGCAGACTAATTCAGGTGAGAGGTTGTCTGTTAAAGCCAAAAGTTCATTATAGAATAAAGTAGGTTTTCCAAATGCGTATGTTAAAAATTCGATAAATTAGTTAACTTGTTTTTGTAGACACACTTGTGTAATTAAAATTAAGCATATATGAAAAGTTTAATTTCACAGAAATGTTTTCTATACGTATTACTGTAATTTTTAATTCATATTGAATAGATCGAAATGTGTTCCTTCACCAGTCACCATGAGTAAACAAATGCACACTGGTGGAGTGTGACTTAGTGCTCATTGAAACATCAACCACTTCAGAGCTCTAGCTGGTTTGGCTTAGAGTATTGGCCTGTGGACTGAAGGGTCTCAGTTTTTTTGTTTGTTTGTTTGTTTGTTTGTTTTAAATACATTTTATTGATTTTTTACAGAGAGGAAGGGAGAGAGATAGAGTTAGAAACATCGATGAGAGAGAAACATCGATCAGCTGCCTCCTGCACATCTCCTATTGGGGATGTGCCCGCAACCCAGGTACATGCCCTTGACCGGAATCGAACCCGGGACCCTTCAGTCCGCAGGCCGACGCTCTGTCCACTGAGCCAGACCGGTTTTGGCTAGGGTCTCAGTTTTGTTCCAAAGGAGGTTGCAGGTTCCATCCCCAGCCCTGGTGGTCAGGTTATATACAGAGGCAACCAATTCATGTGTCTCTCTCATATCTATCTTTCTCTCTCTCTGTCTCTTCCCCTCCCTTCCACTCTCTCTAAAAGAACAAAACAAAACAGCAACAAAAAAACTGCTGCAGAAAGTTACACCATGGGACAACAGAACTAATTACCGTGCATGATACAGTGTGATCACATGCTAATCATTCGCCAAATGTTATTTATGAACAGTGACTCTTGAATTTAAATATGTAGACTATAGTTGTAGATATGTAATACTTATTTATGTCGATGAAAAGACTACAGTGTTTTTTCCAGCATATGGTTTATTTGCTAAAATTTAAAATTAACAGTGAATTAATACCAAAAAAACCCTGTTCATTAATTGTAAGCGAATCTTGGTTAAAAGCATTTAAAAATTAACAGGGTGTTATTTTTCACATATGACATACAGACTGGAAATTTTGTCCATTATATCTGAAATTTGTTAAATCAGTGTCTGTAAAATCAAGGATTTACTATACTCACTTTGGTTTTTGTTCTTTTTCTCATTAAGTGTAAGGTTAAATTGTTTATTTGAGATTTTTCTTGTTTCTTAAGGTAGGCCTTTAAGGCTATGAATTTTCCTCTTAGGACTACTTTTGCTATGTCCCATAGACTTTTTGTTGTATTTTTAGTAAATTTTTGAGATTTTACAGCTCAATGCTAGACCATGGCAGATGCACCAAGCTAAAATGGGGCGGGGGGCGGGGGGGGGGGGCTGGGAGGTAATGTGGCTTGGGGCTTAGTCTTTATCCTCTGTTAATCTGGACACTCTGTCTTTACATCCTGTGACTGCATACCCTTTATCAATAATGTCCTTATTCTGGTTAGATACAGGTGTTGGCTGACTTTTTCTTAAAGGGCCAGATACCAAATATTTTTTAGTTTTGCAGGCCATATGATCTCTGTCCCAACTAACTTGGCAATACTTTTATAGTGTGGCAGCAGCCAGAAACAGTGTGAATGAGAGTGGCCATGCTCCAATTAAACTTTATTTATAGAAACAGACAGTGAGCGGAATTTGGCACATGGATTGTAGTTTATCAACCTCTGGTCAAATAAAACCTCCAGAGTATTTTTCACTGGAATTGCCAGACTTTGACAATGTTCTTCATAGTAAATTTTTTGTGTGCCACATAATCTTCACATTTTGTGTAAATCTGTCTAGCATTTTTTGCAAATGTTATAACAGACAAATATTCAAATGCTTAGTTTTATTTATGAATTTTGTAGGTGGTTACTGACAGCTATGCCTACCCATTCTTTTAAGTCATGGTTTATCGCTAGCATAATTGCCAAATTTAGGAAGTACTTTTTATACTCTGTATTTTACTTACCTATTCCTTAGGATTTGATATTGAATATTGTGTTTTTCCTTAAATTATGTTTTCCTCATGTCTTCCTATTAATATACTCTCTCCTGGTTCTCCTACTGCTCTAGGTCATTTTTAGGCCCTTCATGGAATCCTTCTCTGTATTCATGACCATAGTTTTTAGAACCATACTTCTAAATTCACATTATAGACCCATTTATAAACCTTCAGATTTTGATTTTTGGCTGCTTTTTAATATCTTAACTAATAAAAAATAATAATAATAAAAATAAAAATACTTTGAATTAATTTTTGGTTGCTTATTAAACATAATTATCTGTGTGGCTCAGATATATGTGAAAATTCAACATGTCAAAAGTATGCTCAATCATCTATTGTTTCTTCCATGTTCTTTGTCCCATGTATGGCCTCACCATCTACTCAGTCATTCTAGAAACCTAGGAGTCAGTCATCCTTCCTTCATTATTCAGTCACTTATCAAATCTGTCTATTTTTCATTTTTTTAAGGAACCTCGCTACTATTTTCCTTAGTAACTGCACCAGTTTGCAGTCCCACCTAAATTCCCTTTTTTTTTTCTTTTTTTAAAAATATATATTTTATTGATTTTTTACAGAGAGGAAGGGAGAGGGATAGAGAGTTAGAAACATCGATGAGAGAGAAACATTGATCAGCTGCCTCCTGCACATCCCCTACTGGGGATGTGCCTGCAACCAAGGTACATGCCCTTGACCGGAATCGAACCCGGGACCCTTGAGTCCGCAGGCCGACGCTCTATCCACTGAGCCAAACCGGTTAGGGCCTAAATTCCCTTTTCTCCACACCCTGCCAACACTTACTTGTAGATTTATTGATGACAGCCATGCTGATGATATCTAATTGTGTATGATCTTTTTAATGTATAGCTGAGTTTGGTTTGCTAATATTTTGTTGAGAATTTTTGCATCTTTTCTCACCACTAATAATGACCTGAAATTTTGGGGGGTAATTTCTTTGTCTTGTTTTGGAATCAGAGTAATACTGGCCTTGTAAAATAAGCTTGGAGTCTTCTAGTCTCTTGACTTTTTTGGAATAGTTTGAGAAAAAAAGGTATTAATTATTTGAACCTTTGGTAAAATTCACCTGTGAAGCCATCTGATCCAGGACTTTTGTTTGTTGGGACTCTTTTTAAGAATAATTTTTAATTTTTCAATTACTGTTGACATACAATATTATATTAGTTTCAGGTTTACAATCCAGTGATTAGACATTTATATAACTAATGAAGTGATCACCTCAATAATTCAAGTACCATTATAACACTATGTATAGTTATTACAATGTTATTGACTATATTTCCTATGCTGTACTCTACATTCCCATGATTATTCTGTAACTACCAATTTGTACTTCTTAATCCCTTCACCTTTTTAACACATTTCCTGAACACCTCTCCCATCTGGCAACCATCAAAATGGTCATTATATCTATAAGTCTGTTTCTGCCCTACCTGTTAGTTTATTTTGATTTTTAGATCCCACATAAAGTGAAATCATAAGGCATTTGTTTTCTCTGTCTCGCTTATTTTACTCAGCATAATATTTTCTAGGTCCACCCATGTTGTTGCATATGGCAAGGTATCTTTTTTTGTTGTTGTTAATCCTCACCTGAGGATATTTTTTCCATTGATTTTTCAGAGAAAGTGGAAGGGAGGGAGAAAGGAGAGAGAAGAGAGAGGAAAGACACATACAGAGAGATACACCAATCAATAGGTTGCCTCCTGCATTCGCCCCTACTTGGGCTACGCATCATACCTGCAACCCAGGCACATGCTCTTGACTGGGAATTGAACCCATGATCCTGCAGTGAGTAAGCTGATGCTCTAACCGCTGAACTATGCTGGCCAGGGCAAGGTTTCTTTTCTTTTTTATGTTTGAATCACACATTTCATTGTAAATTGCTGGGTCTTCATTGTCTCTTGTTATCGCCTTTGCTTTAAAGTTACCATTCTATTCCCAGTCAGGTTGTGGGCTCGATTCCCAGTAAAGGGTGTGCAGGAGTCAACCGAGCGATGCCTCTCTCTCTGTCTCTCCTTTCATCTCTCCCTCTAAAATCAATAAAAACTTAAAAAAGAAAAGTGTTGTATGATTCCACTTATGAGAGGTATCTAAAATAGTCAAATTCATAGAAACAGAAAATTATGAAAAGGTGCTTATCAGGGGATGGACACCAGGAGAAAAGGGAAGTGTTGTTTTTTTTTTAAATCCTTACCCAAGGATATGTTTTTCACTGATTCAAGAGAGAGAGAGAGAGAGAGAGAGAGAGAGAGAGAAAGAAACATCAATCGGTTGACTCCTGCACCCACTCTGACTGTGGATAGAACCTGGGTAATTGTCCTGACCAGAAATCAAACTAGCAACCCTTGGGTGCACAGAATGATGCGCTAACCAGCGCGCCACACTGGCCAGGACAGAAGTTTTTAAAAATGGGTATAGAGTTTCATTTTTGCAAAATGAGAGGTTCTGGAGACCTGTTTCACAACAATACAATACAATACATTTAATATTCTTGAACTGTACACTTAAAAATGGTTAACATGATAAATTCTATGTATTTTAACCACACTTAAAAAAAAGTTTACTTAAGGGTGCAGCTTTATTTAGGCAGATAGATCCCAAAGAAGGACTAGAGAAGGGTCTTATCCACAAATGCTCAGTTCCTTCTTGTAAATTGATTAACCAAGTAAGTTTTTGCTATTGGCCTAGCGAGGAGTAAGTGAATGGAAAGGAAAAGAGGCTAGGGATATTGTTCAAAGGGAGGTCTCTCCACATGAAAATTTGAGGAATAGGGAATACTATACACATACACACACAAAATTTAAATATCTGTGTATATAGAAAATTTTAAAATTGTTATCAAAGACTAAATATTGATAATGTTAAAATATAATAGTAAAAGGAGGATAACTATACATTTATTGGTAAAAACTGTGTGAGCTATGTCCCACGTGGTTCAGAGTTCGGGATCTGGAGAAGGGCTATGCGCAAATGACAGAGATGAGACAAGAAATAATATTTGGAAATATTGTGGGCCAGGCAGGAAGCCCAACGTAAGGGGAAGGACTTTTCCACTGGTGCCCAGGCCTTGCCCACCTTTTATTCAATTTTGGATACACATATAGCCCTTAGTCAGGCAGGCAATTTGGTAACGGACAGACTATCTTAAAGGTCAGTAAAGATTTATTCTGAGACTCTTTGGTCAGGAAATTGCTTGAGCTACCATTGTCTCGACTAAACAATCGATGCATAGCTCTGGCCCTTGCTAGGGCTCAAGGTTCACCAGCGTTCCGGACTCCTTGTTTACACTTCTCTGATAGTGAAGACAATGGGTAGCTTCCAACAGTAAAAGTAAGATAACTATACATTTATTGGTAACAAAAACTTAAATGCCAAAGGCAAAAAGCATGTGATTTCCAAAATATAAATAAAAAAATGAGGTAATCAGAATTTAAACTTATGAACATAGCCCTAGCTGGTTTGGTTCAGCGGATAGAGTGTCAGCCTGCAGACTGAAGGTTCCTGGATTCGATTCTGGTCAAGGGCACATGGCCCGGTTGTGGGCTCAGTGCCTGGTAGGGGGCATGTAGGAGTAGTTGATCAATGATTATCTCTCATCATTGATGTTTCTTCTATCTCTCCCTCTTCCTTCCTCTCTGAAATCAATAAAACTATATTAAAAATAAACTTGTGAATATATTTTTCTATTTAAGTGTAAAAGCAGGTTTACCATTTGTTAGGTAGCTATATTGTTAAAGAAGACATTTCAGGGACTGATAATAGAAAAAAATTGGTATAACTTTTTGCACAATAACAATAGTTTTTAAGATGATTATGACAGAGAAAACCAAGATGGCAGCATAGGTAAACACCGGAGTTTGCTGCCTCGAACAACCACTTCAAAAATACAACTAAAAGATGGAACAGACATCATCCAGAACCACAGGAAGGCTGGCTGAGTGGAAATTCTACAACTAGAAGGAAAGAGAAAAGCATACCAAGACTCAGAGGAGGCGCAGTGCGGAAGTAAAATACTAAGGTACAGAGGCGCACACGGAGTGGGCTGGTGGCTGAGGGCGCGGTTGTCGTTTTCAATTGGGAGGGAGTCTCAGGCTCTGAGCTCCAGTTCTGGGCGAATCTCTGGGGACCTAGACTCATACAGGAGAAGTGGGACTGTCTGGCATCGGTCAGAACTCAAGGGCAACTTTCTCTCGGAGAGGCTTGCAGCAATTGCCGAGACACTGAGAAGCTGGGCCTCTGAGAGCAGCCATAACTGCTAGCCCCGTCCTGTTGATCCCATGGGACCTGCCCCACCCAAGCCCTGCAGGGAGGCTTTTGCTGGATAGCCTCAGGCAGAGGCTAGATTAGCACCTCCCTAGAGATCCAGGAGCTAGTGTACCCAGAGGTCAATGTGGGACCATCCAGTTTACAGCTCCGTGGAACCATAAAGGACACACTCAGGGGGAAGACTCAGTGAGCACCAAAGCCCCATTGAGGCAAGTCTTGCCCCAGAGGGGTGTCTCCAGCACAGAAGTTCTCCCACTGCAGACACAGCTGATTCTCACAGCCAATTGGCCTGGAGGTCAATTCCTCCCAGTGATAGCTACAACAATCAAGGCTTAACTACAACAAGACTGTGCACAAAGACCACAAAGGGGTGCACCAAGAGTGTCCTCCTCAGGTAATTGAGGAGGCTGAACCACTGGGCCCTAGAGGACACTTAGCACAGAAAACCACTTTATCAACACAGGGAAGCATAAAAAATGCGGAGACAAAGAAAAAGGACACAAATGACAGAAATGGAGGAAAGCAAACTACTGGATATAGAGTTCAAGACCACACTTTTAAGGTTTTTCAAGAATTTTCTAGAAACTGCTGATAAACTTAATGAGACCTACAAGAAATCTAATGAGACCCTCGAGGTTGTGATAAAGGACCAACTAGAAATTAAGCATACACTGACTGAAATAAAGAATATTATACAGACTCCAACAGCAGACTAGAGGATGGCAAGAATCAAGTCAAAGATTTGAAATATGAAGAAGCAAAAAACACCCAACCGGAAAAGCAAAATGAAAAAAAAATACAAAGATAGTGTAAGGAGCCTCTGCGACAGCTTCAAGCGTACCAACATCCGAATTATAGGGGTGCCAGAAGAAGAGAGAGAGCAAGATATTGAAAACCTATTTGAAGAAATAATGACAGAAAACTTCCCCTACCTGGTGAAAGAAATAGACTTACAAGTCCAGGAAGCACAGAGAACCCCAAACAAAAGGAACCCAAAGAGGACCACACCAAGATACATCATAATTAAAATGCCAAGAGTAAAAGAGAAAGAGAGAATCTTTTTTTTAAAACATGCTTTTATTGATTTTTTACAGAGAGGAAGGGAGAGGGATAGAGAGTTAGAAACATCAATGAGAGAGAAACATCGATCAGCTGCCTCCTGCACACTCCCCACTGGGGATGTGCCTGCAACCAAGATACATGCCCTTGACCGGAATCGAACCCAGGACCCCTGAGTCCACAGGCCAACTCTCTATCCACTGAGCCAAACCAGCTAGGGCCAAAGATAGAATCTTAAAAGCAGCAAGAGAAAGAAAGTCAGTTACCTACAAGGGAGTACCCATACAACTGTCAGCTGATTTCTCAACAGAAACTTTGCAGGCCAGAAGGGAGTGGCAAGAAATATTCAAAGTGATGAATGCCAAGAACCTATAACCAAGATTACTTTATCCAGCAAAGCTATCATTCAGAATTGAAGGTCAGATAAAGAGCTTCACAGATAAGAAAAAGCTAAAGGAGTTCACCACCAAACCAGTATTATATGAAATGCTGAAAGGTATCCTCTAAGAAGAGGAAGAAGAAGAAAAAGGTAAAGATACAAATTATGAACAACAAATACACATTTATCAACAAGTGAATCTGAAAAGTGAATAAGCTGATGAACAGAATGAACTGGTGATTATAATAGAATCACGGGCATAGAAAGGGAGTGGACTGACTATTCTTGGGGGGGAAAGGGGTGAGGGGGATGTGGGAAGAGACTGGACAAAAATCGTGTACCTATGGATGAGGACAGTGGGTGGGGAGTAAGGGAGGAGGGTGGGGTGGGAACTGAGTGGAGGGGAGTTATGTGGGGGGGAAAAAAGAGGAACAAATGTAATAATCTGAACAATAAAAATTTAATTAATTTTTAAAAAGTTAAAAAAAAAAAGACGATTGGGACAGTTGATCAGGTCATTTCTCTTTTTGTAGTGCATCTTATGGGAATAATGTAATATGCAAGCAGACTTTTGCACACTATGTTCATTTAATGCTTTATAACGGGTTGGGGACGTACAGCTCATGGGCTGTATGAGGCCTGCAAAATTATTCATTCTGGCCCTGCCAAGGAATTAGAGGTGAGTTAATTAAATGTTTGACCAAATATAGCAGACTACTTTAATAATTTTGTATGACCCATGATTGATAAATATCCAAATGGCTCTTGACAGAAAAAAGGTTTCCCACACCTTTATAATCATGAGAAATAGAAACAGCCTAATATTCACCAACAATATCTCCAGTTAGTTGTAGTATTTCTATAAAATATAAAACATAATACAACATTTAGGATCAAATTTAAAATCTATATAATAAAAGCATAAGCGACCATCATGGTGGAACGATCTGTCACTATGATGTGCACTGACCACCAGGGGCAGACGCTCAATGCAAGAGCTGCCCCCTGGTGGTCAATGCGCTCCCACAGGGGGAGTGCCGCTCAGCTAGAAGCCGGGCTCATGGCTGGTGAGTGCAGTGGCAGTGGTGGGAGCCTCTCTTTCCTCCAAGGCAGCGCTAAGGAGCAGCGAGCAGACGGGTGGTAAGGAGCGAGGGGTCCTGGACTGCGAGAGGGATGTCTGACTGCTGGCTATCCCCTGAGGGGTCCCGGACTGTGAGAGGGCACAGGCTGGGCTGAGGGACACACACATCCCCCCCCCCCCCAGTGTATGAATTTCATGCACCAGGACTCTAGTGTTTTTATAAAGTGTACAAATGTTTGTGAAAGAAAAAAAAAGCTTTATATAAAGGTATGCTATTTCATAACCATTGGGCCTTGAAGAGAATGCCAGATAGCCAGTCTTGTGTATACATGCTACTTATATTTTTATATTAAATCACTACATTATTCTTAACAATGATTTCTCACAACACTACTGTGAATTAGGTGCCATAAACATCTCCATTTTACAAATGAGAGGATTCATAATCCCAGATCAAGTCACACAGCCTGTTAATAACAGAACTAAGATTGTCTGACTCTAAGCCCATACCACTTCTAGCACTGGGGTTTCTGTATGTCAGGAAACTAAGGTCCATGGTGGGTAGCCATTTCCTGTGTGTAATTTACATGGTTAGTATTTTTCTTGAAGATGTCAAACTTTTTGTCATATCTAGTAGGCCTCTTTAAAATGCCCCAACAAACTTTTGAAGCCAACTGGATCTTTATTTGTATTGCAGTTTACTTAGGTGTGTTTGCTTATTCAGTAAAATGGACTCCACAGAATTTTATAATCATCAAACACAATGTGATTTAAAGTAATGTTTGAATAATTATATCAGTAGGCCATTACAAAATGCTCATCCAAAATTAGAAAATTATAGGCCAAATGTATTTTCTTGACCAAACTTGAACTTAACAGGGGGGAAAAAAAAGAGAGAATCAATAATCCAACAGTCTTACATGTATTTGTAAGTGAAAAGAATATTTGTAAGTGGTATATATGAGCCAACATCCCAATAAATTTTTCCTTCGAGTAGGAAAATATCAAGAGAACTCTATTATTATTAACTTGTCTTCACTAATATTGTATTCCTGAATGTTTTAGTCATGATATTAGGGCCGTAGTAGCTTCCCATGAGGAAACAGATTGCAGTAAAATTTAAATTTGGTTGAGGGGGAAGAGAGTTGAGTTGGGAAAACATTAAGGGTCATTATTCATTAATTTAAACTGATTGATGAACTTGATAAGGCATTCTTTTTTGCTGGTGTAATTATAAAAAAAATTTACAAAATATAATAAAGAAAACTCTTAGCCACCATTCAGAAAATAATTGATATTTTGTAGTATTTATTTTCTTCTTTAATTTATTCTTTTTTCTGATTACTTAGTTACACATGTGTTTTGTAGAAAATTAAGAAAATACATAAAAGTTCAATAATGAAAATAAAAATTACCTGTTCTCCCACTACACAAATTCTTCTCTTAAATTTGTTAGAAAATTAAACATTTTAAAGTATACATTCAGTGCCATTTAGTAGTACACTTGCAGTGTCTTTCAACCATTATTTCTCTGTGTATTTCCAAAGTATTTGCATTACCCCCAAAGGTGATACTGTACCCACTAAGCAATCACTCCTCACTCCCCTTCCATAGCCCCTGGCAACCACTAATCTACTTTCTGTCTCTGGGTTTGCCTCTTACGGACATTTCATATCAATAGAATCATACGATGTGTGACCTTTTGTGTCTGGCATATTTCAGCATAATGTTTTCAAGGTTCAGTCATGTATCAGTACTTCATTTTTATGGCTGAGTAATACTGCATTGTATTGGTGTATGACATTTTATTAATCCATTCTTCAGTTGATGGATACTGAGTTGTTTTCATCTTTTGCCTATTGTGAATTGTGTTGCTGTGAACGAGTACTTGTACTTGCTTGAATACCTGCTTTTAGCTCTTTTGGGCACACACCAAGGAGTGCAATTGCTGGGTCATATGGTAATTCTATGTTTAACTTTTTGAGAAACCACTAAATTGTTTTCCACAGCAATGCACCATTTTACCCATCAACAATGTACAAGGGTTCCAATATCTCCACATCCTCACCAGCTTTTGTTATTCTGTGTTCTTTTAAAAAAAAATATTACAGCCATGAAAACTTTTAAAAATATAACTTATTATAACACATATGTGTTAATTATTTTTAAAAGTTCTGCCTACTTTATCCCTCCCCAATCTTTAAAAGTGGTTGGATGTGTTCTTTGGGGGCAAATTGGTTGAAAGCAGTGATTTTCAAACTTTTGGATCTCAGGACCCCTTTATACTTTTAATATTTCTAGAGGAAAAAACTGTAGGAACAAATACTATAAAAGTTTGTATTTATGTGTGTTATATCTTTGGTATTTACTGTACTAGAAATTAAAAACAGAAATATGAAAAATAACTTTTCCCAAACACATACACATACAAAATAATGAAAAGGGTGAATAATTTTCTCTTTGCACAAATCTCTTTAACTTCCGCCATAATAGAAGGCTGTTGGATTCTCACATCAGATCCTCATTATCACATGTCATCCATGTAGCCTTTGGGAAACTTCCTTATGCACTTATGAGAGAATAAGAGTGAAAGAGGCAAATAACGTCTTAGATTTATTCTCTGAAACCTAGGAGATCAGAGTTGGAGAAATGTTGGTTTTTTTATTTGTTTCTGGCAAAATTAGGAGTGAACTTTCAACAATTTCTCATTCATACTTTAAGGAAGTGGAGTTGGTTGTTTATGCCCCCAAATACAAAATATTCAAGGAAAGTACTATTTGGGTCAAAGATGAACCTTTTTTAAGAATCAAAGATGAAAAAGAAATTCTTTTGTATAATCACTTCGTTTATGTCACTATACTGAAGCAAGATGAACATCTATATAATGTCAATTTTAAGAAAACATTTTTTTGCTCAGTTGGTTAGTACAGATGGGACAAGAAGAAAATGGTTAGAAACTAAGATAAAGCCAGGCATAAAGGTAGCACATAAAATCCTATCTAATAAAAGGTTAATATGCAAATTAACCGTCATTCTGTCACAAAGATGGTGGTGCCCATAGCCACGAGATTGCAGTGCCCAGTCCTTTCAGCACCGCCGGAGTCTCCAAGTCCTGGGAAGGGGCGGGGGGTGGCCGCTGAGAGTGGACAGCATGAGTGGCCTGACGGAATGCTTCCACCCCAGTGGCTGTAAAGCAGGAGGCAAAATCCACCCCGGATTTCAGCTGGCGGAATGCTTCCACCCTGGTGGCTGTAAAGCAGGAGCATTCCACCCCAGCTGTGGAGGGCCTCTGGGTAGCGGGCACGGAGCGGCAGGTTTGGGGGGAACGGTTGTATTGTTGCCCCAGTGATGAAAGCGTTCTGCGCCTCTGGGCTCTGGAGAGCCTCTGGGCAGCGGGCGTGGAGCAGCCAGGTCCCGCAGAGAGCTACTGGCACACAGATTCGTGTACAGGGCTACGAGTCTATAATAATAAAAGCGTAATATGCTAATTAGACCAGACGTCCTTCTAGACGACCTTCCAGACAAAGCTGGGGCTGCAAGGGCCAAGCCCTTTGCATGAATTTTGTGCATCAGGCCTCTAGTATATTCCATATAGTTCCATATAGGTTTTAGAAATGGGAGAAAACTACAGTGTTTTCAAATATTCCAATGTGGAAAAAAAATTTATGAAATGTTTTTAAACTAGTGGCCTGGTGCACGAATTCATGCATGGGTGGGGTCTGGCTGGCCTGCCCAGATTGGGGCCGGTTGGCCGAGCTGGCTACGGAGTAGGGGTCGTGAGAAGGGAGGCGGGGCAATTGGGGGCGGGGCCTGCCAGTAGGGAGGGACCTGGAGAATACCCACTGAGCTGGAGCTAAGCATGGGCCTCAGGCTTCCCAGGGAGGATGCCCTCAGCAAAGAAACAGAAAGCACCAGAAGGCTCTGCAAACAGGCCCTGAGCTCCCTTTGGCCAGGCAGACTCAGAGCTGGTGTCTCTGTGTGTACATTAGACACAGCCTGGCACTCACCTTTGTCTGCTGGTCAAATCCATTGCATCGAAAAACTTGTTTCCCTTCTCTTTAGGCCCTTACAACAAATACAGGCCTATTGGAAGATGCGGACCCCAGTGACAGAGCCAGGCCTCACAATCACCTGGAATTTAGGCCTAAGACAACTGGTAGCAATCTCCACGGAACAGAACACACTGTTTTAGAGTCTTAGTCCTCCCCTAAAATGTGCCCAGCTGCTCCTCTTTAGATGGGATAGACTGAACTAAGGAACCAAAGATCCGAGTTTCCTTTGATATGGGATCCACTGGGAACTGGCTGGTGGCAAGGCCCCTCACAAGTGGCTGCATTACCCCCAAGCTCGGTGTGCTCTGAGCCGGTCCGTTTCTGGCGGTGCCAGGTCCTTGGCTGCTGGTCAGGCAGCAGGTCCACAGGGTTCCTCTCTACTGCCTCCCTGGCATCCCGAGCAGTACCCTCCGGCCCCGCATACCAGGAGGCTGTTGCCAGGACTCGGAGAGCGAGGGAGCTGACCTGTGCGGAGAGGGACCCGCAGGTGGCCAGTCTGCTCCCCTCACTTCGCTTCTCAGTCTCAGTCTCGCTTGCGTGGATCCGGCCAAAGCCCGCTGCCCGAGATTGGAGCCATGTGGGGAGGGTTGCAGTGGGGAGAGGGTCGCCCTGACCTGCTAGCCTTGGTAACGATCATCTTGGTGCCCAGCTGATTGAATTTGTCCCACAGAGCACTCATCTCAAGCTGCACGCTCACGCTGGCCACCTTCTTGTTCTTCTTTACAAGCACCTTGGCAGCCCCAGCTCCAGTCCGGCAACTGTCCCTGGGGCCCTTGGGCTCGGCAGTGGCGCTGATGGCAGCCCCTGCAGCCAGAGCATCCACTGTAATGGTCGCTGGTCTTTTATTATATAGACTAGAGGCCCGTTGCACAAAAATTTGTGCACTCGGCAGTGAGGGGGGGTTCCTCAGCCCAGCCTGTGCCCTTGCAGTCTGGGACCCCTCAGGGGATAACCATCTGCTGGCTGAGGCCTGCTCCCCAAGGGATTGGGCCTAAGCTGGCAATCAGACATCCCTCTGGCAGCCCGGCAGCCCTCGGGGGATGTCCACTTGCCAGCGGGGAGCAGACCTAAGCTGCAGTCAGACATCCTTAGGGCTACTGAGGAGGCAGGAGAGGCTCCCACCACCACCACTGTACTGGAAGCCATCAGCTTGGCTTGTGGCTGAGCAGAGCTACTCCATGTGGGAGCTCACTGACCACCAGAGGGCAGCTCCTGCATTGAGCATCTGCCTCCTGGTGGTCAGTGTGTGTCATAGTGACCAGTCATTCCCAGACTTTCTGCTGTTAAGGTCAGTTTGCATATTAACCTTTTACTGTATAGGATAGAGGCCTGGTGCACGGGTGGGGGTCAGCTAATTTGCCCTGAAGGGTGTCCCACTTGGGTGCCTGGCCAGCCTGGGTGAGGGGCTGAGGGCTGTTTTCAGGCTGCCCGCACCCACTTTTGGCTGGGGGTCCCCACTGGGGTGCCTGGCCAGTCTGGGTGAGGGGCTGAGAGCTGTTTTCAGGCTGCCCACACCCCCTTCAGGTGGGGGTCCCCACTGGGGTGCCTGACCAACCTGGATGAGGGGCTGAGGGCTGTTTGAAGCTGGTCACACACCCTTCAGGGTGGGGGTCCTCACTGGGGTGCCTGGCCAGCCTGGATGAAGGGCTGAGGGCTGTTTTCAGGCGGGCCAACCCTGCAACTGAAGCTCCCAGTCTCTCCTTTTTTTCCTTTCTTTTTTTTTTATTCTGGGATTTATTTGCCTTCTGTAATTGAAACTTTGTTGCAGCTCCAGCTCCTAGGCCGGCTGGCTGAAAGCAGGTTTCTGGGGTTTGTTTAGCTTCTATAATTGCAACATTGTTGCTTAGAGTGCAGCTCAGAGGCCAGCAGCAGCAGGTGGGGAACCTTGGCTTCCTCCATCACTGGAGCAAGCAAGCCTCCTGTTTGCGTCAGCTGCCTGGCTGCCGGCCACCATCTTGGTTGGCAGTTAATTTGCATATCGCCCTGATTAGCCAAAGGGAAGCATAGCGGAGGTATGGTTAATTACCATGTTTGTCTATTATTAGATAGGACTAGAGGCCTGATGCACGAAGATTCATGCAAGAATAGGCCTTCCTTCCCCTGGCTGCCAACACTGCCTTTGCTCTGGCCGGAGCCGCCTTTCCTCCTTTGCTCTGGCCCGGAGCCACCTTCCATCTTCGTGAGCTGCCCAGAGGCCCAGAGTGGCCGGGGTGGGGTGGAACGCCTGCCTCATTACCATGGCGATGATGCAGGCGTCCTGACCTGGCCACCACCATCTTTGTCACATCAATTTGCATATTCCCTCATTGGCTGTGGGCGCCGCCATCATTGTTGCAAAGTGATGGTAAATTTGCAGATTCAGTCTTTATTCGATAGGATTACCTCATCCTTAGCAATTTTAAAGTACAGTGCCATTTTTGAAAATCTGTTTATTCACCTTTCCAAGGAAAATAATCTTGTATGTGTAATACCATTTCAGTTTTACTTGTGAATTAACTTGCTAACAGTTATTACATCAACTTTATCAAAGTTTATTAAACTTTTAATACTTTATTATATTTATCAAGAATTAAGTGATTATTCTGATGGTTAAAAATGCTAGAATTTGCCCTGACCGTTGTGGCTCAGTGGATACAGCGTCGGCCTGTGGACTCAAGGGTCCCAGGTTCGATTCCGGTCAAGGGCATGTACCTTGGTTGTGGGCACATCCCCAGTAGGGGGTGTGGAGGAGGCAGCTGATCGATGTTTCTCTCTCATCGATGTTTCTAACTCCCTCTCCCTTCCTCTCTGTAAAAAAAAAAAAAAAAAAAATCAATAAAATACATTTTTAAAAAAATGTTAGAATCTGCATTTCATAACAATGTGAAGGAAAGAGTGTAGCACTGCAATGCAGGAGACCAGAGAGATCCAGCTTTGGTTTTGTGGCTGGATTCCTACAGGCTTGGCCAGCCACGTACTTCTTGCTCCTGGGTGGAGGGGAGTGTGGACTGGTGGGAAGTGATTAACAGATTTTGACTTGGGACATAGAAGAACTCTAATCTGGTGTTGGAATGGGTTTGTTTGTGAAAGGTACTTAAATTCTCCTTCCCCACTTGTTAAGTATTCCAGAATTAGTATATATGGATCACAATTACTATATCTCCTTTTATTGCACATCAGAGATAATGCTTGTTTTTAATAAATTGAAGGTTTGTGGCAATCCAGCCTCGAGCAAATCTGTCAGTGCCATTTTTCCAACAGATGATGGTTAGCATCTTTTTAGCAATTAAGTGTTTTTAAATTAAGGTATGTACATTGCTTTTTTTTAGACAATGCTGTGCATACTTAATAGACTACATAGTGAAATCACTTATATGTACTAGGGAACCAAAAACTTCGTGTGTTTCACTTGATTTTGATATTTGTTTTATTTTGGTAGACCAGAATCAGACCTACAGTGGCTCCAAGGTATGCCTGTATTAGGATTACTCAGGTATTCCAGTTGTCAAAAAATATACGGTTAAGATAGGTGCATGAAATGTATGTACATTTTACCTTAGAAAATAAAAGTAATTGAGTGGTGAGTGGATAGAGGTGGAGATGAAACAAGAAAGGCATAGTTTTTAAGCTGAGTGGTAGGTACATAAGGTTATTAACACTGTTCAAAACAGTACCATACTGGGTTTTTTTATTTTTATTGATTTCAGAGAGGGAGGGAGGGAGGGAGGGAGGGAGGGAGGGCGGGCGGGCGGGAGAGAAACATCAGTGATGAGAGAAAATCATGGATTGGCTGCTTCCTGCATGCCCCACAATGGGGCTTGAGCCTTTAACCCAGGCATGTGCTCTGACTGGAATCGAACCATGACCTCCTGATTTATAGATCAATGCTCAATCACTGAGCCACATCAGCTGGGCAGTATCACACTGGTTTGATTGTTACAGTTGTAGCATAGTTTGAAATCTGGGCATGTAATACCTCCAACTTTGTATATGTACATTTGAAGCCTTCCATAATAAAATGTGGTGGATTTTTTTTGTTTTTTAAGTGACATTCTGGTCTACCATATTAGAAAGACAAAATATGATATCTACACTAATAAAAGACAAACATGCAAATTGACTGTACCTATGCCTTAAGGCACGCCCACCAGCCAATCAGAGTGACTATATGCAAATTAACCCAACTAAGATGGCGGCCGGCAGCCATGGAGCTGGAGCGAGCAGGAGGCTTGGTTGCCCCAGTGATGGAGGAAGCCAAGCTTCCCGCCTGCCACGGCCAGCTCTGAGCTCCACTCAAGGCAACAAAGTTTCAATTATAGAAGATAAATAAACCCCAGATACCTGCTTTCAGCCGGCCATGGCCACGGAACGGGAGCAAGCAGGAGGCTCGGGTTGCCCCTGGTGATGGAGGAAGCCAAGCTTCCCGCCCCGCCCTGGCTGGCTCTGAGCTCCACTCAAGGCCACAAAGTTTCAATTACAGAAGGTAAATAAATCCCAGAAGTAAAAAAAAAAGGAGAGGCTGGGAGCTGCCATCACAGGGGGGCTTGGCCAGCCTGAAAACAGCCCTCAGCCCCTCACCCAGACTGGCCAAACCTCCATGGGGTGAGGGTCCCCAGTGGGGGGGTCTTGACCAGCCTGCAAACAACCATCAGCCCCTCACCCAGACTGGCCAGGCACCACAGGGGACCCCCACCCTGAAGGGGGTGTGACCAGCCTGCAAACAGCAGTCAGCCCCTCACCCAGGCTGGCCAGGCACCCCAGCGGGACCCCCACCCTTATCCAGGACACCCTTCAGGGCAAACTAGCCAGCCCCCACCCGTGCACCAGGCCTCTATCCTATATAGTAAAAGGGTAATATGCAAACTGACCCTAACAGCAGAAAGACTGGGAATGACTGGTCACTATGACACACACTGACCACCAGGGGGCAGATGCTCAATGCAGGAGCTGCCCCTGGTTGTCTGTGCGCTCCCACACGGGGAGCTCTGCTCAGCCACAAGCAGGCTGATGACTGCCAGCACAGTGGTGGTGGCGGGAGCCTCTCCCGCCTCCTCAGCAGTGTTAAGGATGTCCAACTGCAGCTTAGGTCTGCTCCCCACTGGCAAGTGGACATCCCCCAAGGGCTGCCGGGCTGCCAGAGGGATGTCTGATTGCCAGCTTAGGCCCGATCCCCCGGGGAGCAGGCCTAAGCCAGCAGGTGGTCATCCCCCGAGGGGTCCCAGACTGCGAGAGGGCATAGGCTTTGGCTGAGGGGACCACCCCTCCCCCTCCCCCCCCCCCCAGTGCACAAATTTTTGTGCACTGGGCCTCTAGTCCTATATAATAAAAGGGTGATATGCAAATTGACCCTAACAGCAGAAAGACTGGGAATGACTGGTCACTATGACACACACTGACCACCAGGGGGCAGATGCTCAATGCAGGAGCTGTCCCCTGGTGGTCAGTGCGCTTCCACAGGGGGAGCTCTGCTAAACCACAAGCCAGGCTGATGGCTGCCAGTACAGCGGTGGTGGTGGGAGCTTCTCCCACTTCCTCAGCAGCACTAAGGATGTCCGACTACAGCTTCGGTCTGCTCCCTGCTGGTAAGTGGACATCCCCTGAGGGCTGCCGGGCTGCCAGAGGGATGTCTGACTGCCAGCTTGGGCCCGACCCCCCAGGGAGCAGGCCTAAGCCAGCAGGTGGACATCCTCCGAGGGGTCCCAGACTGCAAGAGGGCATAGTTCAGGCTGAGGGACCCCCGGAGTGCACAAATTTTTGTGCACCGGGCCTCTAGTTTAGAAATAATAGATCAAGAACTAGCAATGATAGCATATTTAGAAATGAAGTAAATAGGAGGCAAATACAGTGTGCCTCTGGCGATTAGAGCTGAGTAAGGAGAGGGCTAGAGTAGGGAATGTCTGTTTTGTTTTATAAGGCTTTCAGTGTTACTTGATTTTTAAACGTTATGCATGTGTTACTTTGATAAATGATATATTCATTCTGTGGATCACTGCATTGTTTTCAAGGAAAATATCCACATGATCCTATGTGAATAATTAGTCATAGACCAGTGCTTGGAATATGTAAATATTCTGTTTATCCATGATAATTTTGGCAGTATGCCCAATTACATTTTCATTGTCAAAGGTGGTGATTTACATTTGAATTCCTACTTCAGATGATTAAGGCTAAGTAGTTTGATTTCATAATTTCGCTCTGTAACCTTGCCCTCCTGCAGTTTGTTCTTTACACAGTAGTCAAGAGTGATCATAGACTAGCTATGTTACTCTCCTATTTAAAAGCCACTTAACCGCTTCCCATTACAATTAGAATAAATTTCAAACTCTTCATCATGGCCTACAAATAAGGCCATAAATAATGTAAATAATTGGGCTCCTGCCCAGTCTTTTGTCACTGTCTCCTCATCATTGTGGTAGCCTTAATGGCCTTCTTTTGCACACTCATAGTTCAATCCTGCCTCAACTTGCCATTCCTCCTGAGACTGGCTGCTTTTCATCATTCAGGACTTAATTCCTTTAAAAGTCCTTACCTGACCACCTAGCTAGAGTAGCCCCCTCCACTCCTCCATCCAGAGCAGTGGTACTGCATGTGGTTCTCAGACCAGAAGCATGAGCATCACCTGAGAGCGTTTTGCATATCTGCTAATAGGCTCCTCAGTTTCTGAAGGTAACTTAAGTCATTTGTTTACCTGTTTGTTCTCCCTAAATGAAACCAGCTTTGCAGGGGCACCACCTTGTCTGACTTGTACACTCCTAGACTCCACCACCTGACTCTATCTGCACCTAGAACATTCTCAATAAGTATTCGATGTGCAAAAGAATACGTGAATATGGTGGAGATATTCTGTGTTACTTGAAATGTGTAACTGTACAATAAAAATATTCATGGCTCTTGCTTGTAAAATTGAGGTTATTCTGATCTCTCAATATCATATTTATGAAGAGGTTTCACTCTATTTCTTGGACACTGAGTACTATTAAAATAGTGTGACTAATCATTTATCCTTGTTCTTGAAGGTAATTTATCTTCAGAAGCAAAGTTTGGGTTTTATTGAGTGCTTTGTAACGGACTTAAAACAATGACTGGTTTTCTTTTTGGTATTTTAAAAAGCACACTCATTCAGCTGGCCAGCATGGCTCAGTGGTTGAGCATCTGCAACCTGGTGCAGCCACTATGGAAAACAATATGGAGATTCCTCCAAAAATTAAAAATAGGTTCTATACACCACTAATTATCAGGGAAATGCAAATCACAAACACAATGAGATACCAGCCACACCAGTCAGAATGGCTATTATCAAAATGGCAACATATAACATGTTTAGTATCTTTTCATATGTTTGTTGGTCAACTGTATGTCTTCTGCCTATTTTTTATAGGATTGTTTATATATTTTTGGTATTCTCTTAAATGAGTTCCTTATGTATTTTGGATATCAACTCCTCATTGGATATATCATTGCAAATATATTCTCCCATTCAGTAGATTTTTGTTTTGTTTTCTTGAAGCTTCCCTTTATTCTATTCCTATTTTTAATTTGATGAAGCCCAATTTGTTTATTTTTGCTTTTGTTTCCCTTGCTCAAGGGGACATATTCACATTCTCCCTAAATGAAACCAGCTTTGCAGGGGCACCACCTTGGTGTTACTCAGACTTATTACCCTATGTTTTCTTCTAGGACAGCAGTTCTCAACCTGTGGGTCACGACCCCTTTGGGGGTTGAACGACCCTTTCACAGGGGTCGCCTAAGACCATCAGAAAACACATATAATTACATATTGTTTTTGTGATTAATCACTATGCTTTAATTATGTTCAATTTGTAACAATGAAAATACATCTTGCATATCAGATATTTACATTATGATTCATAACAGTAGCAAAATTACAGTTATGAAGTAGCAACGAAAATAATTTTATGATTGGGGGTCACCACAACATGAGGGAACTGTATTAAAGGGTCGCGGCATTAGGAAGGTTGAGAACCACTGCTTTAAGGAAAGATGAGCAGCAATACAGTCATAGTAGGGGACTTTAACACCCCACTGACTTCACTGGATAGAACTTCCAGACAAAAAATTAACAAGGAAACAGTGACTCTAAATGACATACTGGGTCAAATGGATTTAATTGACATTTATAGAACATTTCACCCCAGAGCTGCAGAATATACATTCTTCTCAAGTGCCCATGGGTCTTAATTTTTACATTTAAATATTGAATCCATATTGAGTTTATTATTGTATATGATATAAGAAAGTGCTCCAATTTCATTTTTTGGCATGCATTTGCTTAGTTTTCCCAGCACCACTTTTTGAAGAGATTGGCATTTCTCTTTTATATATTGTCACCTTTGTCATCGATTGACCATATAAACAGGATTTTATTTCTGGGTTCTCTATTCTGTTCCATTGATCTATGTATATGTGCCAGTGCCATAGTGTTTTGATTGTCATAGCTTTGTAGTATAGTTTGAAATCAGGGAGTGTAATACCTCTAACTTTGTTTTTACCCCCTCAAGATTGTTTTAGCTATTTGTAGACTTTTGTGATTCCATATACATTTTAGGATTATTTTTGTTCTAGTTCTGAGAAGAATGCCACTGGTATTTTGATAAAGATTGCATTAAGTCTATAGATAGCTTTGGATATTATGGTCATTTTAAAAATGTTAATCCTTCCAGTCCATAGTATGGTATATCCTCTCATTTATTTGTATTCTCTTCTGTTTTTTTGTCAGTGTCTCTTAGTTTTCAGAGTACAAGTCTTTTCACCTGTTTTGTTAAATTTAGTCCTAGTTGTGCCCTAACCGGTTTGGCTCAGTGGCTAGAACGTCGGCCTGCGGACTGAACTGTCCCAGGTTCGATTCTGGCCAAGGGCATGTACCTTGGTTGCAGGCACATCCCCAGTGGGAGGTGTGCAGGAGGCAGCTGATTGATGTTTCTCTCTCATCGATGTTTCTAACTCTCTATCCCTCTCCCTCTCTGTAAAAAATCAATAAAATATATTTAAAAAAATTTAGTCCTAGTTGTTTTATTCTTTTTATGCAATTATAAATTGGATTATTTTATTTCTCCTTCTGATTATTGTTAGTGTATAGAAACACAGTGGATTTCTGTATATTTTGTGTTCTGCAACTTTACTGAATTCACTTATTCTATTAAATTTTTAATGTATTCTTTAGGGGTTTTTATATAGAGTATCATGTTATCTGCATATAGTGACAGTTTTACTTCTTCCCTTCCCAGTGGATGCCTTTTATTTCTTTATTGAATAATTGAGTAATTGTCGTTAGTATGGACAGCTTGTCTTGTTCCTGCTCTTAGAGTGTGAGTATGATGCTGTCATATATAGCCTTTATTTTGTTGAGGTAAGTATCTTCTACCCACTTCGTTGAGAGTCTTTATCATAAATGGATGTTGAATTGTATGATTTTTGTTCTTGGTTTTGTGGATGAGATGAATAACATTAATTATTTTGTGGATGTTGAACCATCGTTGTATATCTGGTATAAATCCCACCTGGTCGTGTTATATAATCCTTTTAATGCGTTGTTGAATTCAGTTTAATAGTATTTTGTTGAAATTTTTGCTTCTATCTTCATCAGGAATATTGGCCTGTAATTCTCCTTTTTTGTGGTGTCTTTGATTTTGGATAATGCTGACATTGTAAAGTGAGTTTAGAAGCATTCCTTTCTCTTCAGTTTTTTGGAATAGTTTGAGAAAGATAAAGTATTAATTTTTAAAATATTTCATAGAATTTACCTATGAAGCCATCTGGGCTTTTGTTTGTTGGGAGTTTTTTGTTTTTTAAATATATTTTTATTGATTTCATAGAGGAAGGGAGAGAGAGAGAGAAACATTAATGATGAAAGAGAATCACCCTATACTGCCTGCTGCACGCCCCCACCAGGGATTGAGCCCGTATCCCTTACTTTTTATTTGTCTGGGAAACTCTTTATCTTTCCTTCAATTCTGAATGATAAACTGTCAGATATAGTAGTCTAGGTTGTAGGTTCCTCTCTCTCAACACTTTATTTCCTGCTACTTCCTTCTGGCTTATAGAATTGCTGCTGAGAAATCAGTTGATATCCTTTGGGGTTTCCCTTGTATGTGACTTGTTTGTTCACTCGTGCTGCCTTTAAGATTGACTCTTTATCCTTAAATTTTACCATTTTCATTATAATGTGTCTTGGTGTGGGCCTCTT
This sequence comes from Myotis nattereri, assembly GCF_964212035.1. NCBI lineage: Eukaryota > Metazoa > Chordata > Mammalia > Chiroptera > Vespertilionidae > Myotis > Myotis nattereri. The sequence goes on along the minus strand of NC_138079.1, from coordinate 87,840,941 downwards.
TGGCTTCATCTTGTTTGGAACTCTGCTTTTTAGACCAGGATGTCTGTTTCCTTCATCAGGTTAGGAAAGTTTTTCAGCCATTATTTCTTCACATATACTTTCTGCCTCTTTCTGTCTCTTCTCCTGGAATTGCTGTAATGTGAATTTTAGAGTGTTTGATATATGTTATCACAGAGGTCCCTTATACTCTAAAATTTTTATTTTTTCATTTTGCTGTTGTGATTGGGTGATTTCTACCATTCTGTCTTCCAAGTCACTAATCTTTTAATTTGTATTAACAATATTGCTGTTGATTCCTTCTAATGTATTATTCATTTCAGTTATGTTATTCTTCGTCTCTAATTGATTCTTTGTTACATTTTCTAACTTTTTGAAATGCTCTCTAGTTCCAGTTGTCGATTGTTCAGCATTCTTATGACCATTTCTTTCAATTCTATGTCAGGCAAATTACTTATCTCTGTTTCATTAGTGTTTTGTTAAATGGGTTTTTTCGCTGTTCATTCAGGGTATGTTCTCTGTCTCCCTGTTTGGTTTTACTTTCTGGGTTTATTCCTATGAATTAGATAAAGTAGCTTTCTCTCTCAATCTTGAAAAGTAGCCTCAGTGTAGACTGTATACCAGATGGTTTTGGCAGGCTGGTTGTAGTGGGGGGGTGTGGTGCCTCATGGTGCGGCCTGGCCAGGAGTGGGTTTAGGGCGGGCTGTCTGGTATGGGCCTGTATTGTTTTGTCTGTAGCCCGATTGGGTCTGGGCAGGGCTGCTCTGAGTGAGTGTATCAGATTGTCCTACTAGCTTCAAGCTTTCTCTGGATGGAGCAGTCCCATGTGTGCAGCAGTGCCCACTTGTACCATAAGTCTTTGCTACCTGCACACTTTCTCCCAGTGGGGCAACCACATATGCATGAGCAGCAATGCCCCACTGTCTCTGCAGTTTCTTTGGACAGGCAGCAGGTACCACAGCATTTTGCTAGCTCTGCACTCTCTCGGCCATACCCGCTGGCTCAATCTGGGTAGTGGGGCCCCTTGTATGAATGCTCCATTGCCCTCCTGATGTGCTGGAGCTAGCTCTGGGAGAGCTTGCTGGGTACCTGCCAAGACAGCCGTGCAGGTTGGCCAGAGAACCTGGATAGAGTTCCCACCTGCTGTCCACGTGCAAGGGAAAGTAAACAATGGCTCTCACAGCTTCTCTGTTCCTGGAGGGTTCCTGCAACTTCTGAAGAGCTCTTGTGTTTCCCCAACCTTCTCCACGTGGTCTTGGTTGCTTGTGGTGCAGAAGCTGTTCTGTTGTCTCTCAGGAGGAATTGCCCTAAATATAGGTGTACATTGGATGTGTTCTTGGGAGGGGCAAGCTCAGCATCCTCCTATGCCACCATTTTGGATCTGCTTCTCTGTCTACATACTTTGAATGAACAAATAGGACAACTTACATTAATGGCTTTCAGTTGGGGGATATTTTGCTCCAGAGGACATTTGCCATGGTTGCTAAGCACCCTGTGATGCACTGAACTGCCCCTACCACAAAGAATTAGCCCAAAATGTCAATGGTGCCACTGCTAAGAAACCCTAGCTGAAATTGAGAGAGCTGGGCTCTGGTCGAGTAGCTCAGTTGGTTAGAGTGTCATCCGAAATGCCAAGGTTGCAGGGTTCCATCCCTGGTCATGACACATACAAGAATCAGCCAATGTGCATAAATAAGTGAACATCAAATCAATGTATCACTGTCTCTCAAATCAATAAATAAAAACAATTTTTTGAGAGAGTCCTTCTGTAAATACTAATGCCATCAGAAAAAGAATACTTTGTCCTACCTTTTAGAAAAGAGGCTATATAGAAACTGGCAATTTAGAGATTCGGATGGGTATATTGGCATAACATTCTCAAATAATTTTACACTTTTTAAAATAGGAAAATTCAAATACAGGGTTACTGGTTTTCCTTATTTTACAGATGGGGCCGAGGATTTGGTCTTTTGGGTTCCATTTTTGGAAAGGATGGTGCATTAAACCAGCCAAACAGTGTCTTTGGACTTATATTTTATATACTACAGTTATTACTTGGTAAGTATTATACAGCAATACAAAAATAAGTTTTTTATTATATTCCACTTAGTACTTTGTGTCTTTGCTCTGATGTGTGTGTCTTTATCTTAAATAAAAGCATATGCTAATGATAGAACCTATAGTTTGTTTTACAATTTTGTTTTGTGAGACTTGGTTCACCATGATTTTGATGAAGCTAATGCTGAACTTGGTATCTGTTGGTATTTAGTCAGGGATAGTGACATTCCATGATGTCAGTAAAAACTAGTACTATTTAGAGAAATTATTACTCCAGCCTTCCCTCTAAACCTTTCTCCTTACTATTTTATATACTTGTTAGCTACTTTTAAATCTATGCTTTGGGAAAACATTGATGGTTAATGATATTCATAATTCCACCACCTTACCCACTATTTTCCATTGTCTTCTGATTTTTTCACTTATTTTTATACAAACTCTTATATTGTCTACCCTCTTAAATGTTTTGTTATTGTTGACATCAAGTTTCAAAGTTTTTATGTCTAAATAACACAGATCAACTTTAAGTCCCATTCCCCCTGCCTTCCCTCCCCACCCCACCCCACCCCCGCCACACACACACACACACACACACACACACACACACTACCTTCCTTCTTTGAATTGTTTCCATGGATAAATTTCCAAATGTGGGATGAATGAGTCAAAAGCAAGATTTTTAAATGGAGTTTAATAGGTATAACAAACTGCTTTTCCCTCAATTGTCAGGTTTCCCAGAAGCTCCATCACCTTCATTTTAAGAAACTGTTTTCTGTAAAATACCTAATATAAGTTACATATTAGTAGCTATTATTTTTATTTTACTATATTTTAACTTTCTTTTATTTTCAATTTAGTTATTGGGATCCTGATTATAGCCCATTTTCATAGTTGTTACAAATATTTAACCTGTTCTTTATCCTTTTTTATCTTAGCTTTGTGAATTTTGATTGTATAAAAGTTTTCATACTTTTAAAGTTAAATTCCTTTATTTTTGCCTTTGCATTTCAATTGTTATTATTTCATCCTATTATCTGCCAGCTCTTCTGTGCTCTTCTAACTGAAGTTGATTTGTTATGAGGCAAATTGTGAATCTAAAGTTTTCTCAATGTCCTAGTAAGTTTTTCAATTCCATACTTATATATCCTATAAAAATAGAAAAACATGCACAAGAATATTCATTGCTGCCCTAACAGGTTTGGCTCAGTGGATAGAGCGTCAGCCTGCAGATTCAGGGGTCCCAGGTTTGATTACGGTCAGGGGCATGTACCTTGGTTGCGGGCACATCCCCAGTGGGGAGGGCGGGGGGTGCAGGAGGCAGCTGATCGATGTTTCTCTCTCATCAGTGCTTCTCTCTATCCTTTCCCTTCCTCTCTGTAAAAAAAATCAATAAAATATATTTTTTTAAAAAGAATATTCATTGCAGTAGAGTTTAAAATAGCAAGGAATTGGAAACAGCTTAGCAAAACATAATGGTTGAATAAATTAAGTTACATCCATACTAGAAAAGTGTAACCATTAAAAGAGAAAGTAGGTCTGTATGTGAAAAGATAAAGGCATAGTTTAGTGAAAAAAGCAAATTGGTATAATGTTTATACATACACACACACACACACACACACACACACGTAAATGCATAAGGGTCAGGGGTGAGACTTTCACTTTTTATTCCATTTATTGGTTTTGTTTGGATTTCTAAGCCCAAATTAAAATAGCCTAAGAAATGTTTTTGGAGAAAGAGGTGGAACACATTTCTATTTATTATATTTAATGTCATTATGTATAGATATTTCAAATCATGTATTATATGTATTTTTTTCTATTCACATTTTATGTTTGTTTGTTTGTTTGTTTGTTTAATCCTCACCCAAGGATATTTTTCCCATTGATTTTTAGTGAGAGTGGAAAGGGAGGAATGGAAGGGGAGAAGGGAAAGAGAGGAGGAGGGAGAGAGAGAGATATATCCATGTAAAAGACACAATGATTTGTTGCCTCTCGCACACACCCCAACCAGGGCCTGGGAACGAACCTGTAACACAGGTAAATGCCCTTGACCAGGAATCAAACCTGCCACGTTATGGTGCGGGACCGACACTAACCGTTCAGGACCACCGGCCAGGACAACATTTTATGCATTTTAAATGTCAGGGTCTTTACCATTGGAGGCACATTTGAACTCATCTACAGTTTCCAGAGCACATCATTTTCACTTCTAAATTGTTTGAGATACAACATTTTAAATTTAATTTATTCGTAGGCAATCACATGGTTCAAAAGCTTTTTTAAAAATGTATAAAATTCTATACAGTGAAAAGTCTGTCCCACCCTTTCCCCCTCTGCCCACTTCCCACTGCCTCTCATCCCTGACTGGTAGCTTCTTGTTGCGGTTGTTAGAGAATTTCTTTAGGCATATGGTGCAAGAAAATACAGATATATAATCTTAATTTTCTTTTTAAAAGGCAAATGCCTTTTAAAAGGCAAATGCTATACACACTGTTTTACATACTTTTTGTTTTGCTTGACTGACATATCATGGTGATCTTTCTATAGCAGAACATTAAATCTTCATTGTTTTTCACAGCTGCAGAATACTCCATTGCTTGATTGTACAATCCTCTATTTAGAGTTACAGCACATTTTAATTCCACCGGGAGTTTATCCCAAACCACCGTTACATTACATTAGAACAAGTTTGATACAATAGTTATTTAACTAATAGCTAGTGTTTATAACGAATTCTAAGTATTTATACTTATTAGCTCTTTTATCCCAGTTTTACAGGTAAGGAAACGATTAGCATGGAGAAAATAACTTGTCCACGTTATTTGAAACTAACTTCCTTAGGTTAAAATTAAGTGGCAGCATAATTTTTGAAGTTTTAGGTGTTTAGCATAGATGAGATACCAAACTCTTTTAGCATAGAGCTGGAAGAAAATAATTGAGGCGCCTGGCCCATGTGGCTCAGTAGTTGTGAACCAGGAGATCCTGAAATGATTCTCAGAGAGGGCTATGTCTGGATTGCAGGTTTGATCCCCAGTAGGGGATGTGCAGGAGGCAGCCAATTGATGATTCTCGCTCATCATTGATGTTTTTCTCTCTCTCTCCTTCTCCCTTATTCCCTCTGAAATAAATAAAAACATTAAAAAAGAAAATAATTGAGGCTTTGCTAACTGTCACAACTACTCAACTCAGCCACTGTAGTGTGAAAGCAGCAATAGGCATTACATAAATCAATTAGTGTAGTTGGGTTCCAGTAAATCTTTATTTACAAAATCCAGTGGCCAGTCAGATTTGCTAGTCCCTGGCATAAATAATCCAATAGCATCTTGGTCCTGAAAGCTTCCCTTATTTTATTTTTTTAAAATATATTTCTATTGATTTCAGGGAGGAAAGTAGAGAGAGAGATCAAAACATCAATGATGAGAGAATCATTGATTGGCTGCCTCCTGAACACCCGAGCATGTGCCCTTGACTGGAATCAAACTGGGGACCCTTCAGTCTGCAGGCTAACTCTCTATCCACTGAGCCGAACCAGCTAGGGCAAGCTTCCCCTTAAAAAGGAAAAAAAAAATGCCTACCCAAGGATTGTTTATTGATTTTAGAGAGAAAGATTGAACTGTTGCCTCCCGTACATGCTCTGACCAGGGATTGAACTTACAACCTTTTTGGTATATGTGACAGTGCTCCAAATATATATATTTGCATATAAAATCAATATATATATTATTGACTTTAGAGAAACACTGATTGGCTGCTTCTCGTGCACCCACCCCGACTGGGGATTGAGCCTGCAACCTGGGCATGTACCCTGACCAGGAATCTACCCGGCGACCTTTCAGTGCACAGGACAATGCTCAACCAACTGAACCACCCGGCCAGGGCTTGAAGAACCTTCTTCAAGAGTCATATTTTAGTACTAACTGGTGGCATGGGCAAGTCAGGCCCCTGTGACTAGGCTGCGTTCCACAGGCCACTTCTCTTTAACAGGCAGCATGGATTTTAGCTCCTTAACTAACTTCTTCAAACCTACCACCACTTTTTTTGTTTTTTCTGTTTCTGTTATTCTGACTCATTAGTTGTTGGGTAAGAGGGTAGTTTAATATTCTGTGCTATTGCTTTAAAAATAAATGCACATGTTCTCAGTACTGTTGGATACAGGAAATTACAAAATAGTACATGTAAAGATGTCCGATGGCATCAAGAATTCAGGCAAGGTTTTGTCAGGAGGGCCCCAGCCTAGCACACATAACTGCCTTTTTTCTTGATCTGGTTTGACCCACATGTGGTCAGCTGGCCAAATGTGGTTTCCTTATCCTCCGGGTTGAGCTTTTTCTGCATGTTTTATTTTTTCCCCTTCTTCAGCATGCTGGTGTAATCATCTCCCATTATGGATTTTTTATAAATTTGGTCTAAACATGGGAAAGCAAATTTTATTTCCCACATATGAGGAGCCTGTAGTGAGAAGGCCAGGGAAAATGTGTCCTGCTAGGAAGAAAGATTGTGGTCCTAAGGTTGCCTTATTCATTAAGAAAGGTGGCACTGTGGTTTCACACGTCAGCTTCATTGCATGTGATTGCAAGATTACATATTTTCTTTGTGTGCCATAACTAAGGCTTATTTATGAAATAGTAACATGTCATCTAGAACAGCGGTCGCCAACCGGCAGTCCACTGGTGGTCTGTGAGGTCCAAAAGGTTGGCAACCGCTGATCTAGAATATTGACAAGTCAAAAACATTGCAGCTATAAAACTGCTATCATGTTATGCAAAGTCAACCTGCATGATCTTAACAAAATAGGCTGGTAGTGTTCTCAAATTTCATAGTGTTTTTCTGTAAGATCAATATTTTCAACAGTAGCAAATCACAAAAGATTACCTTTTAACTCAGAACCTTTCTCTCCATTGTCAAGGTCTGATTGAGCCAAGGGTCTCTCTCTCTTGCAGGCATGACAGCAAGTGCAGTTGCAGCTTTAATCCTCATGACATCCTCCATCGTGTCTGTAGTAGGGTCTTTGTACCTGGCCTACATTCTGTACTTTGTGCTGAAGGAGTTTTGCATCATCTGCGTCATCACATACGTGCTGAACTTCATTCTTCTTATCATCAATTACAAACGACTAGTTTACTTGAACGAGGCCTGGAAACGGCAACTGCAGCCCAAGCAGGACTGACAGCCTGGTGAACTCTTACCTGACAGTCCCAAGTCCCTTTTTCCATTAAGTTAATTTCGCAGCATTTTTTTTATTCTTCACAACAGACACTTTCCCTAAGACTCTTAAACTGATTTTTTAAAATCTTGTAAATTAGAAGGGTATTTTCTGTGTCAATCTTCATTTTAAATATGGATACAACAAAAAAAAAAGCATATGCCGAGCCAATCAAAGACAAGCTTTAACTTTACTTTGAAGATGTTTCTGAAATAATTAAATGTAGCCCTCCGTTGTAAAGTGAGCAACCATTGCTAATAACTCTACAATGTGTATAAATTCAATTTCAGGTATAACAGATGTGATCATGACATGAAAATATTTTAGAATAGATACTGTATTAAGTATTGCCATGTTTACAATATGTAATACGTTTTTAGCCAATGGATTTAAACATGTAGATTCAACTAGAATTCATTTCTGTGATATTTGTAAATAAAGGTAGAAATATTGGATCCATCCCTGCAGAACTTGCTGTACAGTTGAGTTGAAGTGTAACAACGAAGAGTTGTCAGCTCAACACTGACTGAAGAAAAAGTGAAAATAGTTAAGTGCATACAGAGTCTTGTGAAAAGTACTGAGAGCTGTGGGTCCAGGATTGACAGCAAAAATAGGGTAGTTGGTTCCCTTTTATCTCCTTCCTCTTCAAGGAAGAAATTCCTTGGACATTCAAGTCAAACTTGTGTCTAGTCATAAAACTGGATCAGTTCTACCTTACAGAGTGAGTCATGTGACCAAACCATCAAGTCCAAGGCCTTCAGGACACTAAAGATGGGGAAATGGGTACATTTCTTTGGAGAAAAGCTGGAAATATATGGAATTTTAAGGTAAAGTCTCTTACAACAGTAGAATTTTATTTAGATCTTTTTCCTTAACATTGGTGCCAACCAAACAGTATTATGGCTTTGAAATAATCAGTATAAGCCCAGTCGTTCCAGAGTAGGATTGCTCTTGGGTAGCTCTGTGTGTTTCCTGTTCCTTTCTGCACTAACTAATCGGATTTCTAACTTAATTGTTTTAGAGTAAAATATTGGATATGTAAACTTTAGGGCTGATATGCTGCTCAGTTTGCTTAATCGGGAGTACTTCAGGTAGAAATACCTGAAGGTGAAATACTAATGTTGTCACTACTCTTTCTAATAACTATACAAGGGCAGAATTTTTTAAAGTGATTTGAATAAACCCAAATAAAATTGTGACAGTATGCTTCTAAGGTTAACATATCGAAATGTTAAAAGTGCCTTCTGTCTTAAATCGCAAACCAAATATTTTCTGTTGAACTTGGGCAGAAGTGTCCTTCCTTCCTTTCTTAGCATGAAGTAGATAACTTGCATTCAATATACAGGTTCTGTATGATCAATTTAGTCCTTAGATTGAGAATTAGTAGCAATAATTTTGCTTTCAATTTGATTAATCATTATATTAAAAATAGACCGGTAATTTAAGTGCTTGTATTTGCCTTTTTGAAGGAGGGGACAGGCTCTGCTCTGTAAACGTATGTGTAGAGTCAGCAACTGTTTCCAACTAACTGTCATAATTGATGCAATGTATTCTTCTGGTCCAAGGCAGGTATAAAATCTGAATTGTAATGAACTATTGAATTTAAACCAGTTTTGTAAAAAGAGAGCTTAATTCAGATTTCATCCAGGCTGATGTTTTCCCATGAATGTGAATATTTCAATGCCTGTTTTATTATGTATGTATTGTTCTTATTTCTGTAGTTAAAGAACTCTAGAAAGCATTGATTAGATGCCTCGTGTGGATGGAGAAACAAGTCCTGATATTGAAATGAACTGTACAATGAGGTCGCGTCACAGTGCTTCCAGTTCTACGAGCCGTTTACTGCTTCTCTTTTCCCAGCTACAGTGGCAATGGCTCAACGGTTAAGACTTCTGTGGTATATACAACACTGGTCGTGCTAAAGTTCCTCGTGTCCCAATTTAAAATGTGGTGGGGTTTTTTACCGTCATATTTTGTATTAATCAGCAGAGTATAGTTAAAGCTTGTCTTGATATTGCCCTCTTGAAAATATTTGTCTTCAACTCAAAGAGAAAATGTAAAAATGTTCAGCCAGACCCTTCAAGTTTTTCCTTTGTTGTCCTAAGCCTGGGGGGAAACACCACTGGTTCAGTTGTATTAAAAAATGGCCACATTCCTATGACCCAGAACTAATCACCTTTTTCTCACTGAGCGATACACACGTGCTGCCTGTACTACGGCTCATAATGCCTGCCGACATCTCAGTAAGCAGCAGGGCCCTGCTGGGTGCTATTGGGTACTTGTGCCCTGGAAGAGTGTGGGCTCCCTCTACATCCTCTATGTCACCCCGGAAGAGGCGGAAGATACCATGTTTTAAAATTCCAGTATTGTTATGACTATTTTAAAATTACTAGCCACCAACATTGAAGAACAGATTAGAGGAAAAAACTGAATTCCTGTTTTTGGCTTCTCGATTTTTGAAATGATTTGTAAATGCAGCCTCTTATTAACTTGACAGTCACATCATTTGAAGAAATAAGAGAAGTGGTTAGATGATACATTTTAGGGAAGCTAGGTGGTTTGGAGAACCTCATTTGGTGTTTCATTACAGCTAGGTGCTGTCACTAAGGGTAAACTTATGGTGAAATGACTCAGGTTTAACTAGCTGTGTGCCAGGGATTACTTTTACTTGATGTATGTAGCCTCTCCTGAAATCCGTTACTTTTAAAGAGGTGAAAGCAGTGACTATTTGCATTCTAAGCAACAAAGATCTTTTGGCACAAAGTTCTTTGGACCAATGAGGTAGGATAGAGGACCAAGACTATAGTGAAATGAAAATGATTTGTTGCCTTTAGTTTGCTTATATTTCCTTTTAAGACTATCAGCAAAAGTGCAAGGTTACCTTCAGCACTTCATAACTTAGATTGGTATCTCTACCTGACACCAGGGAATGCTGACAGATCGTGAAAATCAGTATTAAACAGATGCCAATAAGAAACCCACTACCTTTTTTGGTAACCTATTTGGGAAGGAGCACCTAATATGCAAACACTGGAAAAATCTCTCGCTACTCAGACATGTTAGGCAGCACTATGACTCCTCATCTGTGAGAACTACCCTTCAATAAAAAAGGGGTGTGGTGTGGTGTGGTGGGAGCCCAGGCCACTTGGGTAAACATGTTTTTGACAAATTAGCCCAGAAAAGATGAAATGTTTTCTTATAAAACTATTAAGCATGGCCGAAGTATGAGGTATATGATCTGTATAGTATGTCCCATCAAAAATATTTATTACTAGTGCTTTAAACTCCAGAGTAAACATTCATTTAAAATGGAGTTCACTGGGCAGATATCCCCTTTAATATTAGATAGGAATATTCTTTATCAGAGATTTAGGACAGTTTTGTTAACTGGTAAAAAAAAAAATGTAAATATGTAAGAATGTTTATTTGTTGCACATAACTCTTTTGGTATAAAATAAATGTAGAAGTTACCTGTGGAAGTTGTGCTGCCATCATTCTTATGCTGCAGTATTACAGGTCAAAAAAGAAGCAGAAACGAATCCACTCATAAACTACTCTTAAAGTAACCTCATACTGGACCCTCACATGTACAGGTGTACTGAGTTGATTTTTTCTCTCTTAGATGATATGTAACTTACAGAATATACAAGCAGAATTCTTAGAGATTCTAGTTCCTAGAATGTCTGTAGGTTTATAATTTATGTGGTTAAGAATGAATAAGGTGTTACAGCCAAGTGGTAGTTCTTGCTTTACCAGGTAAACCGGCTCTTTCCTAGATACTATGGCTTCTCAGCTGGTGGGCGTACCCTGTCTCATTAGCAAGTTCCAGAAGCACAAAGAATGTATGAGCCAACTGTTTTCCCACTGCTCTACTTTAGTTCACTTTGAATACTCCATTTTTACAATTACCTAAAAGTCACATCTGCAAGAAAGACGAATCAATTTGAAATACAGTTTAGCCATATTTTATTGACTAGGGCAGTGGTCAGCAAACCGCGGCTCTTTGGCCCCTTGAGTGTGGCTCTTCCACAAAATACCGGCTCTTCCACAAAATACCGACTTCTGCGCATGGGCCACGAAGTTTCAATCGCACTGTACATGCGCGCCCGCACGTGGTATTTTTGTGGAAGAGCCACACTCAAGGGGCCAAAGAGCCGCATGTGGCTTGCGAACCGCGGTTTGCTGACCATGGGTCACTACAACAAATGCGTTCTGTGCTAGAACCTTAGGACTTAAGAAATGGGCCTGACAGACACATCATTTGTGTTGATCATTGAAATGTTCTTTGTGATACATTCCCTCTACATGAAAGGCAGTGTGGGAATTATAGTCTGAAAACCAGAACCATCTTTTCAAAATGTACCCGTTTCCTTTGACCCAATTTGGATATTCATTTCAGAAAATACAAAATAAAGGATGACTAAAAGCCTCAAAGTAAAATGAGCCTTAAAACTCTGATTAGAAGTGATGGTGATAAGGCATCAAAAGTGAATGGGACACCTAGCTTGGGAAGATAAAAATACTTTGGTCCAAGAATTGAAGTATATCAAGAATTTACCTAAATGTAATGATCTGTCTGCAGGAAAACAAAAAATGGCATGCCCTATCTGTAATTTGGAGGCATCCTTGAATGAAAATAATGTTCTACCAGGTGTATGAAGAAGTGGACACAAACAATAGGAATACCATGGGGAGAACTTGCAGTGACTGGCAGTGCTAAAGGACAAAAGTAAAAGGGTAATGGTCTGTTTTGGCTTTTAGAAAACAAAAAGATTTAAAGATCTAATTCATTACTTTGCCTTTGTTTTTGTTAAGGACAGAAAAATCCCTGATAGGCAACAAATATCAGGTTTGCAATTTTATTCCTTTGGTACAAAACGGTGGAATACCAGGCTGGCAAAGCAGCCAGGCATTCATTTACGATTAAACGTTTTTTACCAAGAAGGCACTGTGCTGGGTATTGTAACCCCACCATAACTAGGTAGGTATTTCTTCCACTGTAAATGATTGGGGGTTTGGTACAAAGCTGTTTTATGTGTTAGCCTCTTGCCCCGATCTGAGCAGTCCTGGGGGAGGTCACCCCTGAAATTCCAGAGCCATAGTTTTCTACCAGGATGTTATATTTGAGGGGAAGAAAGATGGAGATCAAAGTTAGCCACCTCGCTAGTGTTGTTAAAAAAACAACAAAAAACCTCGACAGGATGGGGCAATGTCCTGGAAGAGCTGGTTACCTCTGAGCTCCCTTCCAATTCTGACATTCCTTAACTCTTACCTGTGGCAACTAGTACGCGTGTTCATTATTCCAGCATATCACTTGCTATAAATCTGTCAGGATTGCAGCTCACCTGTGGAGTTTTACAGGGTGAGCAGGGCGGCCCTAAGGCAGGGGAGCTACTCCTGTGAAGCAGTCTGTAACCAACAACTCTGACCTTGTGTGAGTGTTGAAGCGAAGGTTTCTCAAAAGTCTATACCCAGTTAAGGCTATGTAAACAGCTTGACACAAAAATAACTTCAGATGCTTTTCAGCGGTACAGATCATCTTCAATTTATGGAATAGTCACTTCTGAGCCAACTCTAAATTCCAGTATTACAAAATCCTTTATTTTCACTTCTAATGTTCCCTTCTAGCAAATGACTACAAAATCCAGACCAGAAACTCTCCTGTCTGCCACACACAGGCCAGGAGGCACTTTGTCTGTCGGCGGTAGCCACTGCCCTCACCTGGGAAGGAGGGGCTGACAGCTGGTGTCAGCCAAGAGAGAGTTCTTGCTTTACCAGGGAAACGGGCTCTTTACCAGATACGGTGGCTTCCCAGCTGCCGGGTGGTACCCAGTCTCGTTGGCAAGTTTCCAGTATCTCTCTCGCAAGAGGAATGCTGCACCTTTTGGTTGTCTCTGGCGAGTGAAGATCCCCTTTTTATTTCCTATTACTCTCTGCGGTGCTAAAAACAAGCAAGAGATGATTCAGATGACTCCAATGGCCAAGCTGGAGCCCAACTGGGCACTAAGAAATAGTCTTATAACTCAGGGTTGTTTGGTCTGATGTGGCCTCTTAATGGGCTAGAGATTTACTACTGCTCCCCAAAATACCTTAGCTCACCCGTGTCAATTTTTCATCTGTTAGGGGAAACTATCCAAAATGGTTTATCTTTTACTTGCAAACTAAGGTCTAAAACATTAAGGTACCCAGCTGCCTGGAAACTGGAGGGAGCTGAGATGAAAAGTTACTCTTCCCTAGTGGGACCCAGAGTCCTGACCAGCCTCAGGTGCCTAGGTGGGACCTCCTAGCAGATGTCCTCCAGGCGCCTTCCAGCTGGGCTCCCTCTCCTGGTGGCTGGTCTGCCAGAGCTGAAGCTGGGAAGGGAGTGGAGCTGGCGACAGCCGTCGGGGCTGCGCTCTCAGCACACCTCCTCTCCACTCCTTGTGAAGCCAGTTCCCGTAAAACCAAAGTAGATCTTTCCCACCAAGAAGTTCAAACAACAGGGATCTCTTCCACAGTAAGCAAATGACAGGCACTGTACCAAGCACGTCATCAAATGGCTCCCTACATCAACCTGCAAGGTGGTGGGCACTGACCCACGGTACAGGTTCATGAAACTAGGTAACTTGTCCAAGGTCACTAACTCTCACCACACGGAGCCGGGGCACCTGCTCAGGAAACTCGACTGCCACGCAGGGTATTTCCAGAAGCCGTTCATCTCATCAGCCAAGCAGAGTAGAGGCTCATGTTCTCATTCTTCTGTTTGCCTCTTTCCATTCTAACTTTTAATTAAATTTTAACCTTCCAAAGACCTGTCTTTCCCCTTAAGTAATGCACTGTAATTCCCACTACTACCAAACCCTTTCCACCCCCAAACTGCCATCCTAAGTTTATGGTCTGGAGCAGCCCTATGTGTCCCACTTGTGAAAGGAGTACAGATGTATTCTCTGGAAGACGTTTGAACACTCCCACACTCAAAATGCTTGGACATGCCTGGCTGGCGTGGCTCAGTGGTTGAGCGTCGACCTATGAACCAGGAAGTCACAGTTCAATTCCCAGTCGGCACATGCCAGCTGTGGGCTCAATCCCAGTGTGGGGCGTGCAGAAGGCAGCTGATCGATGATTCACTTTCATCATTGATGTTTCTATCCCTCTCTCCCTCTCTCTTCATTTCTGAAATCAATAAGAATATATTTTTAAAAAAATGCTTGGACCCTTCCCTGTATTTGGCGAACCTGCCTCATACAAGTGAATAATATCTTACATTTCTCAGGCTTTGTACCGTACTCCGGAATAATGAATATATTCCACAATGCCCACTTTTCCTCATACTGTTCTGAAATAGACATGGCAAGTTAGCCATTCGACCTCGAGAGAGTAGGCTCTCCCATTTGCTTTTTTACTGTAAACTGGGGAAGCAAGCAAGCGATTATTGCTCGCTAAAGGCAACTTACTTTTCCTAGGAAATGCTCTGTGAAGCCTCCATGGGCTAGACCGCTTTCCCCCTCTCGTTTCCAGGGTTCCTACCGCCAAATGTCCTGAACTGAAAGGCCCGCCTGGAAAAATTAAGAACCAGTACGTTCCATAAACCCAACTGCCACCTACTTTGGTCGGTCATAAAATCGGCAAAATTCCAGATGAGCTCTCCAATCACATATTCTTTGCGTTTTTGATCCAGAACCAAATGATACTGCTCGAGCACACTTTTCTGGTACTCTTCACTGAACATCAGAGGTGGATCCTGGAATTCAAGGCAAAGAGAGAACTTAAGAATCGGAACTGGCAGAATTGTAAATGTCAGATAAAAATAAAGATCCATGTGATGATGACCAAAATATCTGTCCTCAGGGTGGGCCGCTGGTGGTGGAGACAGCCAGGGTATGATGAGCCCAGAGTAAAAAGAGATTTAAAAAAAAAAAACACACACAAAAAC
This sequence comes from Myotis nattereri, assembly GCF_964212035.1. Taxonomy (NCBI): domain Eukaryota; kingdom Metazoa; phylum Chordata; class Mammalia; order Chiroptera; family Vespertilionidae; genus Myotis; species Myotis nattereri. Next base: position 87,825,768 of record NC_138079.1, on the reverse strand, counting down.
AACCCTTAATCAGTAACCACTTTATTTATCAACAGGATTTGATACTTGCTTTATCTTTTCCATCTCTATTCACCAGCTGAACTACACTCGAAGTAAAAATGTCTTTGACTAATTTAGTAAAAGGCGAAAGATTTATGCGGTCTGAAGAGAAACCAGAGCATCTTTGACTAATTTAAAGCTCAAATCTTCAGCAGCTGCATCGTATAATTTGAGAACTAGTGTGACTCACTCCGGTTTACTCACCTCAGACTCACCTTTATCTCGTCTGGGTAAGTAGCCGCTGTTTAGCACATTCATCCGTTCAACAAATAATCATTTAGTATCTGCTTATATGGCAGGCATTGGAGATAAAGTGATAAGCAAGAAAGATAAGCGGCCTCGCCCGCACAGGCTTTCCAACCCAGCAAGAAAGACACAGGGAAACGTAAGGAGGTGAGCGAGCGGGGAGAGCAAAGGAGCTGGGATGTTTGGCTGAAGGAGCTCATGGACTCAGGGGCCACAGAGAGCTCCCTGAGGAACACTGAAGCCAAGACCTGCCAGGTGAGGAGAAGGCCACGTCCACAGACCCACCCAACCTTGGTGAAGAGCTCCTGTGTGTCCTGCACTAAGACAGGGATCTTTCAGATGTTCCTGGGTCTGAGTTTTCATCTCATGGGAGCCCGGGCGGGTGGGGAGTCGGGGCGGGGGTGGGAGGCTCTAGTCTTACTGGTAGATGCTGCAGGATGTGGAGTCCAGTCATTTGTGAGAGAACAAAGCCCTGTTGGCTTTGCCTTTCTTTTCCAGTGAAAGGATTAAAATGCTGTAGAAGCAGCACTGAAAATACAACGGTACAATTGAGGCACAGTTTTGTGTCAGGTCCAAAGTTGAATTTGAGGGCAGGGCAAGATGTAGATTTTCTTACTTTGCTTTAATGGAAATGACCTTGCATTGTCTAGTACTACTCACACGTGGCTATTTAAATTTAAATCTAAATTAAACCAAATCAACTCGGGCAAATCAGTCACATTTCAGGTCCTCAAAGGCCAGGTGTGGCTATGGCTGCCCTTGTGGGCAGTGCAGATAGAGAACACTTCCATCGCTGTAAAGGCTCTAGCAGACAGTGCTAACCTAGGCTCTCTGAGTTTCCTAAAAATTCAGAGTTGGCACCTTTTCAAAGAGGGAGGACAAATGTGCATAGACACTGTCTTCATGAGCTAGTTCCCTCCTTTGCCAGTTTGCAGAAGTGGCATTCTGTGTAAGCAAGATGAATTTAAGGGTGTGAACAGAATAATACAGTTCATATGAGTAGCTGTTCGACACACCATGAATCAGCCTACTAAGGACTGTGTGGCAACAGATTCCCAGTAGCTGTGATGGCAGTGTGAGGTGGCCGGGGTGGAGACGAAGGGCTGGCTGTGGTTCAAGAATCCCTATGAAGAAAGTCCCCACAAGATAAAGCAGCATGTCTCTGGTGAGGAAATGGACAAAACAATGAGAAAAGAGCTAGTGATAAAAACTTGCTCCAAGATTTCATGCATTCCCTTAACAAACATTGGTTAGCACCGATGGCGTGCTGACCACTGCTTAGTGCTGGCAAAGCAACAATGACTAGGGTTCAGTCTCCCTCCTAGAGCTCACAGTCTGGTCAAGGCAGAGCCAAAGAAATAACGATAGTGCACAGTGAGAGACAGCAAGACGGACACCAGCCGGCAGATGGGGTACAGGCCACTGAAGAGGGAACATCTCAGCTGAGACCTGAACATAGGGTAAGAATGCACTGGTTGGCGACTGTGATGCTAACAAGGGCATTCTGGGCAGAAGGCCAATAGCTTTAAAGAGGCTGCCCCTGAGGACCAAGTGAGGGGGGCCTGCGTGGTGGGCAGTGTGCGTGCCGTGCGGAGGGGCAGGCTGGGTGAGGCTGGAGAACTGCAGGGAGGTCGTCAGGACAGGTGAGGGCGGGAAGGAGATGCATTTCTAACCTGGGGCAATGAGTGGCATCACGGCCCAAGACAGAGAAGAAGGAACAGAATGTTCTGCGCTACTTACGTGGTGAAGCCCTGCGATGGCATCCGCCCCATACTCGCTCTGAATAATCGGCTTCTGATAGGTCCTGTACCAGTTCTCAAACTGGGTGGCCAGCTGCAGCTGAATCACCTCCAGGTGCCCGTAGTCATGATACCAGGACAAGTAGCTGTTCACACAGATGACATCCACGTACGGTGCCTAGGACAAGAGCATGAAAGCTAGTCGCTGCACCAGAAGATGGTGGAATAGTCAGGACTCTCCTACTCAGGGGCCATTCTGACAGAGCAGGTAAAAAGGGGACACGGAAAACGAGCAGGATGCTTACATGTGTAGTCAAGGAGTGATCCCAATGGACAAGTCTACACTCCTGGACGGACGCTCCTGACCTGGCTAAGGTTCTGGCGAGGGCTGAGGCTGATCAGGCGCCCAGGGAGCTGCCCTCAGTGGAAGCCCAGGACCCATCCAACTGGATTCTGTTCCTCTCTAGCTAGTGCTCCTCTCACTAGCCCTCCCCCATCTGGGCCTGGAGAAATGTTCCCAACGAGATGCCGTTTTCCCGTACTGTTTCTGAGCTTGTACTGTGGGCCTTAAAGTGATTAGGAGATTCCCTCCTAGCAGGGTAGCCAAGATGATGGAGCGAAACAGCTTGGAGTCTAATCAACACAGAGCTCAGGAGTCAGCAGCAAAGACTAGACAGCCTGCCCTGGCCGATTTGGCTCAGCGGATAGAGCATCGGCCTGCGGACTCAAGGGTCCCGGGTTCAATTCCAGTCAAGGGCATGTGCCTTGGTTGTGGGCAAATCCCCAGTAGGGAGTGTGCAGGAGGCAGCTGATCAATGTTTCTCTCTCATCGATGTTTCTAACTCTCTATCCCTCTCCCTTCCTCTCTGTAAAAAATCAATAAAATATATATTAAAAAAAAAAAAAAGACTAGACAGCCCATTGTCGAGTCTCTAATGCCCAGCTCACCTCCAGACCCTGCATCGGGACTGGTATGGCCTGTTTTTCCCACGTGACCGTGGCCTCTTTCCAAACTGTGGTGGTGGGAAATGCAGAGGAAGAGGAAGCTGGGGGGACCTCTGGGTGGACACATGTACAAGGATCACACATCCCGCCAGATGAGTTTGGCAGCCCGAGGAGGCCTGCGGGTGCTTCGCCATCTTTATGCTTCTCGGAAGGGGGTTGTCTTGACAGATGGCAGGGGAGCACCAGGGCTCCAAGCTGCTTTCCACCGGTGATCACAATCGATATTTCTGTAGAGTGTTTTCCCATCCATTCTTTCTTTAGATGATTTCTCTTTCTATAGCACTTCCTCCTAAGTACTGGCCTTCAGCTCTCCGGGGGAGCATTTTCTTTGTGGCCGGGCACAGTGAGGGAGGCCACTGGGCCAGCCAGCTGTGGGAGCCTGCCCTTCGATCCTCAATCTAGATCTAGCTAATGGTTCCCAAAGCTGGCTGATGACCCGAGTTCACTGCAGAGCTTTTTACAACTCAGATTCCCACCCTGGACTGACTCAATCACAGTCTCAACATCCAGACACCTTAGTGGTTCTGATGATCAGCCAGGTTTGAGAAACAATGGACAATGATGACTTTAGGTTCCCTTAAACCTTTGCCGTTGTATGAGCACAGTGAACTGAGGTGCATACAATTAAACTGAGGCACCTAGAATCTGGGCTGAGAACAAATTAATTCTCCCTGTGCCCAGCCTCCTTGGACGTAGGAAGCCACACTGCCTAGTGAATAGCAGGTAGTTATCTCTGACCGACATACAGCCCGTCTATGAAAATGCTGGACTGGCGGTTCATGGTGGTTCTGCTCACGTGGCCCAGAAGCCCCCCTCCAACCTCAAGGATTCTACTGTACAAGGTGTTCCCCTAATGACCTGGGCCCACCTCAGGAGGAAGGACTAGAGGACAGGACAGAGGAAACAAGAGGTGTGGGGAACCCCCAGACTCACCCCGAGGTCTGTGTCATACTTGGAGTTGGTCACGAAGGTCACGGGCCGGGAGGGGTCCAAGGCTTTGGTGTGAGCAATCAGCGTCCTGTCGTGGGGGGCAGAAGACAGGGCTGCTGTCAACTGGGAGGGGCTGTCAGCCACCTCTCAACCCCTCCCTCCCATCCCCTGCCCCGCCAGACCCACCCTACCCTCCTTCCTCTAAGTGTATTTTAGGCACGCAAACATGTTCCTCTAGTCTGAGATCATGTTCCCTGACATCATTCCTTCTCCCTCCCCAAATCCAAGCTTCCCCTCCTCCAAAGAGGCCACCTCGCAGGGAGAGCTGGGTCCTTGGGCTGGGCACTGCCACAAACTGGGTTTGGAATCTCTGAAAAAGCTCTTGACAACAGGACTGGATGGAGTTTGATTAGAATGGCTGTTAATTTAACCAATAATTAGGGAGTGGCGCTAGGACACAGGGTGTGTGCTGTGTGCGGGGCACTCACGGAGACCTCACAGCTGTGCCACCGCTTTGTGGAGCAGTGGGAGAGGGGCACTTGCAGGTGTGAGAAATTGCAACTACAAGCGGTAGCAGGAAAGAGGGCTAGGAGACAATCCCAGGGCACACACTGACGGGGGGGGGGGGGGTCAGTGTTGGCCTATCTGAAGAAATGGCATTCATGCTGAATCGCATTAACCGAGGAGGGATGGCAAGGAGAGGCTTCCCAACAGAGGACCCTGTCAGGTCTCCCAGGGCAGGTCACCTGCCCTCACTGTTTAAGCCGATGTTCCCCTACTCTTTCCTCACAGCTTTTCTTTCCTTTACACCCTCTCCCCAGAACTGCTTTTCTCATTCGGAGGCCGTGGTTTCCACAGGCCAGAACTGTACCCCTTATCCTCAAGCCTCAAATCCACACTCCGAGATGGCCTGTTTGTCACCTGGGAACGTTCAAAGCCTAGCTGAGCTCCTCCAGCCCAGGCAGCTCTATCCACACCCTGCCCCATCCTGCTGCTCCACAAATCATGCATCTCCCTCTTCCCGCCTCCAAAAAAGCCCATCTGGAACTTCAGGCACCCGTTCCTGGGAGCCTATCCTTTCACACTCACAACAAAAATTCTGTCCACCAGCCCTGCCTCAACACACCACGGGGCCCCATGCACTCTGGGGCTGTGTGTTCAGAGCTGTGGGTCATTTTGCCCAGGTGGGTCACTCCTCAGAGCCTTCTACAGTGTGGCTCAGCTGAGAGCACTCCATGAAACTGGCATGCAGTGTGCCTCAGGGAGTGTTTGATAGCCTCTTGCAGCAAGTGAAATAATTTTCCTGTGCAGGCAAAGTTGTAACGGGCAGGAATGTAAAAAAGAGGAGGAACCCAAGTCCTGGCACTAGCACCAGCCTGCCTTGCTTCACAGCTGGGCCTCGCCTGGGCACTTCACCAGCCCAATACAGGTAGCAACCATCTACAGATCTCTCTGTAGCTCCTGCCAGGTGGCCCCAGGCAGTGGCTTAACTTTACACCTCCTGGGAGGCTCCAGAGCCAGTGCACCAGGTAGGTGAACAGCTTCAGCCTATACCAGATTACAATTCTGCACATTCACAAGCGACACACTCAAGGGGAGACTCAGTGAGCACCAAAGCCCCACTGAAGCAAGTCTTGCTTCCTAGGGAAATCTCCTGCTCAGCTGTTCTTCCACTGTAGTCGTAGCTGGTCTTCATGGCCAATTGGGCTGGAGGTCAAGTCCTCCCAGTGACACCAATAGCAATCAGGGCTCACCTAGAGTGCCCAGCTCAGGTGACTGGGGAGGCTGAGCCACTGGGCCCTACAAGACACCTGCAACACAAGGTCACTCTACCAATTCCAGGAGACATAGCAGCTCTACCTAATACATAAAAAACACACACAGGGAAGCAGCGAAAATGTGGAAACAAACATGGCAGAAATGGGAGCCAGCAAACTACAGGATACAGAGTTTAAAACCATGGTTTTAAGGTTACTCAAGGATCTTAATGAAACCTTCAAGGGACTCAAAGAGTACTTCAAGGGACTTAGTGAGACTTTTAAGTATCTTAATGAGAATGTTGAAGACATGAAAAAGGACCGGTCAGAAGTTAAGCCTATACTAACTGAAATAAAGAATAATTTACAGGGATTCAACAGTAGAGTAGAGGATTCTGAGAATCAAATCAATGATTTGGAATATGAGGAAGCAAAAAACACCTAACAAAAGAACAGAAGAGGGGGGCTGAAGGTGGGGGGTAAGAGATCCACCGAAGGACTTGTATAAGCATAACCAATGGACATAAAACACTGGGGCATAGGGGAGGCGGGGGAATGTCAAGGGGGGAGGGAGGGGAAGGAGACATATGTAATACTCTTTGTAATACTCTAAGCAATAAAACAAAATTAAAAAGAACAGAAGAAAAAAAATCCAAAAATATGAAGATTGTGTAAGCCTCTGGGATGATGTCAAGTATACCAACATTTGCATTATGGGGGTGCCAGAAGGAGAAGAGAGAGAAGAAGATATTGAAAACCTATTTGAAGAAATAATGACAGAAAACTTCTCCTACCTGGTGAAAGAAATAGACTTACAAGTTCAAGAAGTACAGAGTCCCAGACAAGAGAAACCCAGAGGCCCACACCAAGACACATCATAATTAAAATGTGAAAGACAGAGAATCTTAAAAGCAGCAAGAGAAAAGCAGTTACCTACCTACAAGGGAGCACCCATACAACTGTCAACTGATTTCTCAACAGAAACTTTGCAGGCCAGAGGAAGTGGCAAGAAATATTCAGAGTGATGAATAGCAAGAAGCTACTCTATACAGCAAAGCTATTCTATATCATAAAAGCCTAATATGCTAAGTGTCCAGTCATCTGGTCATCCATTCAACCAAAGTGTAATATGCTAATGATATGCTAAGGCTGCTCAACAACTCACTATGACGTGCACTGACCACCAGGGGGCAGACACTCCAACTGGTAGCTTAGCTTGCTGCTGAGGTCTGCCCAATCGGGACTGAGCAATATGGGCCGGACATACCCTGGAGCCCTCTCGGGGTCCCTCCCCAGCTGGCCAACTTTCAGCATCTCTCCCCGGCACTGTCGTACACCGGTGGAGTCCCTCGGCCTGGCCTGCGACCTCTCACAATCTGGGACTCCTCGGGGGATGTCGGAGAGCCGGTTTCAGCCCGATTCCGCAGATCAGGCTGAGGGACCACACTGGTGCACGAATTTGTGCACCGAGCCTCTAGTCATTTGGAACTGAAGGTCAGATATAGAGTTTCACATACAAGAAAAAGCTAAATGAGTTCATCACCCACCAAACCAGTATTACATGAAATTTATGAAGAGGAAGAATAAGAAAAAAAGATAAAAAATCTGAATAATCAAATGGCAATAAATACATATCTATCAATAATTGAATCTAAAAGTCAAAATAAATGAACAAGAAATCTAATGAACAAAATAAACTGGTGAATAAAATAGAATCAGAGGCACGGAAACATGGAACAAACTGACAAATCTGAGGGAAGCTGGGGGGTGGGCAGGGAGGGGCAGGGGGAAGGAGATTAGCCAAAGATCTTACATGCATATATTCATTACCTATGGACAAAGACAATAGGGCGGTGAAGGTCTGGGGTGGGGTGGGAACCGGGTGGAAGGTGACAATGGGAAAAAAGGGGGACATCTATAATACCCTCAACAATAAAGATTAAAAAAAGAGAGAGACAGAACCAAGGAACACAGGGAAAGGAGGACCCCTCCCACTGTGGAAACACTTCCCCCAAGTGGTGGTTCTTTCCATTGCAATGCAGTGAGAGGGGAGCAGGGAGGGAGGAGCTACTGGAACCATGAACTTCAGATGGCCTGGTCCTATCCAAATGTAACTTTAGAATACTCAGAATATGCATGTTGTTGAAAAGCCTGTTTATAATTATGTGGGCAGATAAGCTGGTTTAATGAAGCCTAGTTTCACTTTATAGATGAACCCAAAGTATCACAAAGTGGGTGGGGTTTTTTTTGGAGTTTCAACACACACCAAATTTCCCAGGAATGGAGACACCATTAAAAGTGAGGGTAGATTGGTGAGAAACCAAGATGGCGGCATAGGTAAACACTGGAGATTGCTGCCTCACACAACCACTTCAAGAATACAACTAAAAGAACGGGCATCATCCAGAACCATAGGAAGGCTGGCTGAGTGAAAATACTACAACTAGAAGGAAAGAGAAAAGCATACCGAGACTCAGAGGAGCTGCAATGCGGAAGTTAAGTGCACAGGTACGGAGGCGGACACGGAAAGGGCTGGCGGCTGAGGACACGGTTGGCTTTTTCAATCCAGAGGGAGTCTCAAGCTCCCGACTCCTCTGAACTCCAGTTCCGGGCGAGTCTCTGGGGACCCAGACTGATACGGGGAGAGACTAGACTGTCTGGCATCGTTCGCATCTTGAGGGCAGCTTTCTCTCAGAGGTGCTTGCAGTGATTGCCTGGACACTGAGACTCGGGGCCCCTTAGGGCAAGACTGACGATTAGCCATAGCTGTTTGCTCTGCCCTATTGATCCCCTGGGAACCCGCCCCACCCAAGCTGTGCACGGAGGCTTTTGCAATCTGAAAATTACCTAACAAACTTGCAGCTGGCGCAAGGCCCAAGGGCAACTTGCATTCCTTCACAGCTGAGCTCCTGCTGAGTAGCCTCAGGTAAAGGCTAGATTAGCACCTCCTGAGAGATCCAGGAGCCTGTGTACCTGGTGGTCAGGGTGGGACCATCCAGATTACAATTCCTCAGATCCATAAGGGACACACTCAGGGGGCAGACTCAGCAAGCACCAAAGCCCCACTGAAGCAAGTCTTGCCCCAGAGGGGTGTCTCCAGCACAGAAGTTCTCCCACGGCAGACACAGCTGATTCTCACAGCCAATTGGCCTGGAGGTCAATTCCTCCCAGTGATACCTACAACAATCAAGGCTTAACTACAACAAGAATGTGCACACAGACCACAAGGGGGTGCACCAAGAGTGTCCTCCTCAGGTAATTGGGGAGGCTGAGCCACTGGGCCCTATAGGACACCTAACACACAAAGCCACTCTATCAACACAGAGAAGCATAAAAAATGCAGAGACAAAGAAACAGGACACAAATGACAGAAATGGAGGAAAGCAAACTACTGGATATAGAGTTCAAAACCACACTTTTAAGGTTTTTCAAGAATTTTCTAGAAACCGCCGATGTATTTAGTGAGACCCTGGAGGATATGAAAAAAGACCAACTAGAAATTAAGCATACACTGACTGAAATAAAAAATAATATACAGAGATCCAACAGCAGACAAGAGTATCCCAAGAATCAAGTCAAAGATTTGAAATATGAAGAAGCAAAAAATACCCAACCAGAAAAGCAAAAAGAAAAAAGAATCCAAAAATATGAAGATAGTGTAAAGAGCCTCTGGGACAACTTCAAGCGCACCAACATCCAAATTATAGGGGTGCCAGAAGAAGAGAGAGAGTAAGATATTGAAAACCTATTTGAAGAAATAATGACAGAAAACTTCCCCTACCTAGTGAAAGAAATAGACTTACAAGTCCAGGAAGCGCAGAGAACCCCAAACAAAAGAATCCACAGAGGACCACACCAAGACACACCATAATTAAAATGCCAAGAGCAAAAGACAAAGAGAAAATCTTAAAAGCAGCAAGAGAAAAACAGTTAGTTACCTACAAGGAGTACCCATACGACTGTCAGCTGATTTCTCAACAGAAACTTTGCAGGCCAGAAGGGAGTGGCAAGAAATATTCAAAGTGATGAATACCAAGAACCTACAACCAAGATTACTTTACCCAGCAAAGCTATCATTCAGAATTGAAGGTCAGATAACGAGCTTCACAGATAAGAAAAAGCTAAAGGAGTTCACCACCACCAAACCAGCATTATATGAAATGCTGAAAGGTATCCTATAAGAAGAGTAAGAAGAAGAAAAAGGTAAAGATACAAATTATGAACAACAAATACACATCTATCAACAAGTGAATCTAAAAATCAAGTGAATAAATAATCTGATGAACAGAATAAACTGGTGATTATAATAGAATCAGGGGCATAGAAAGGGAGTGGACTGACTATTCTCGGGGGCGGGGGAGGAAGAGGTGCAGGGGATACGGGAAGAGACTGGACAAATATCGTATACCTATGGATGAGGACAGTGTGTGTGTGTGTGTGGGGGGGGGGGGGGTGTAAAGGCAGAGGGTAGGGTGGGAACCGGGTGGAGGGGAGCTATGGAGGGAAAAAAGGAACAACTGTAATAATCTGAACAATAAAGATTTAATTAAAAAAAAAAAAGTGAGGGTAGATTAGCCCTAGCATGTTTGGACAGCATCGGCCTGTGGACTGAAGGGTCCCCGGTTCGATTCGGTCAAGGGCATATGCCTGGGGTTGCAGGCTCGATCCCCAGTGTTAGGCTTGCAGGAGGCAGCCAAGCAATGATTCTCTCTCATCGCTGATGTTTTTATTTCTCCCTTCCTCTCAGAAATCAATAAAATATATATATATGTGTGTGTGTGTGTGTGTGTGTGTGTGTGTGTGTATATATATATATATATATATATATATATATATATATATACTTTTTTTTTTTTTAAGTGAGGGAAGATTATACTTGGTTTTGTGTGTAACTTTACCTAGAGTGGTTCACCATTTTGGAAATGTGTGGCAGTGAAGAGAACTCCTCGTGGTACCAGTGCCAACATGGCACCACTGCTGTTAGCTTTTGGAGTTATGCTTTCAGGGGATTCTGTATGCAGGAGTAAGCATCGACCCCTTCACTGGGTCTTCTGGGGAGTCAGGCCCGTGTATTCATGTATTATTTTTTAAACGACTCTCCTTGATATCACAGTCAGGCCATGCCACTATTTTTTTTAACTTGAAGGTATATGTATAAGTAGGTTAATTTACCTCTGGATTTCATTTCAGGTGTGAAAAGCTGACTCTGAGTCTCACTTGGTTGAAATTACAACAGGCGGGTATGGATCTGGTCCCCTGAACTAACCAAGTCTGGATGCACTCAAATCTGGGCTGGGAGCTGGAAGGCAGGGTCTCTTCCCCGGCCCAGGCCAGGGCAGAGGAGGGCACTCACTTGAAGTAGTAACCTGCAGGTTCCAGGAAGGAAGTGGGCTCATTGGCCACAGACCACATCACGACGGCTGGGTGGTTCTTGTCCCTGCGCACTAGCTCCTCCATCACCTCTAGGTGGTGCTGTAGAGACTGGTTGCTGTAGCTCTGGCTATGGGTGGGGAGAAAAGGGAGTGTGTCATCACCTGACAGGCTGGGCAGCATGGGCAGCATGGGCAGTGGGCACTCACCTTAGCTTGATGCCCACGCCAGGGCTCTCATCAATGACCACGATCCCATACTGGTCACAGAGCTGCATCACCTCCTCCGCATAGGGGTAGTGGCTGGTACGGAAGGCGTTGGCACCAAGCCAGAGAAGTAAGTTGAAGTCCTTCATCAGCAGTGGCCAGTCGAAGCCCCTCCCTCGGATCTAGGGGACAGCAGACTAGAGTGACCCCTGCCCCCTGTCCCCGATGCACTTCCTTCTAGAGCTGGACCCATCAGCCCTCTATCCAGCCAAGCGTGGACCCCATCAGGCAGCAGTTTTGAGCAGTTTGCTTAACTGCTCTGAGCTGCCCGCAGCCACTGCAGGGGGGATGGGGAAGGTAAGGACGAGAAACAGCCCCCACAGGGACCCAGGAACCCCAACTCACGTCTGAATCCTCATGCTTGTTGACCCCATGGAAATAGAAAGGTTTCCCATTAATGAGGAACTGGTTCTTTGTGACAGCCACGGTGCGAATCCCCACCGGGAGAGTGTAGAAGTCAGACATGGATCCAGCTGCCGTCTGAACAGTCAGCCTCACCTAGGAAAGCCAAGCACTGGAGTGAGGCATCCTTAATGGCCTGAGTCCCACACAGCCGCCCAGCAGCAGGACGGTCCCGTGTAAACCACAGCAGCCCACCTCTGGGACACAAGCGGAGAGATTGAGAAATTACAGGCTTCTGCCATTAGCAAGGAAGAACCTTTCCCCACCCTACTCCTCGAACCTACTCTTCAAATCTGGGCTGCCCCACCCAGCCCAGAAAAACTCGGGCTGGGAATGCTTCAATCCAATTGACTAGGAAGCTCAGACGCCCATGCCTGCCTGTCCACCTGCTAAAGCCAGGGAGGGTTGCTGGAAGGGGGCAAAAGGCCTCCCGCAGCCCCAGTCTCAACCAGCATTACCTCCAATGAGTACAGGTAGGCAGGGTGCGCATGCATCAGGTATGGCCACCAGAGGTGGGCACTGGGCACCTGCAGCTGGCCGCGGGCTCCAGTCCCCCGGGCCACAATATTGCCTTCCTCATCCTGAAGGTGCACTTCCAGCTGGAAGTGTTCACTGCCCTGGATGGAAATCTGGTAATGCACCAGCCCTGTGGGAGACAAGAGATCAGAGAAGAGAGAAGGAAGGATGTGACCTGGGTCACACAGATGAGAGGACCCTGAAGCCACCACTGAGGACTCCACTCAGGCCCTGAGACTCCAGCCAACAACTATTTTTTGAGCTTGACCTGCAGTGAGGAGATTGAGGGCAGCATAGTGCGGAAGGGACATGGGATCCCCATGTATCCCGAGTGATCTGATTTTAGACAAGCCCCATTTCTCATTGGGCTTTATTTCCTCATGAAAGGAGGTCAGACCAGATGGGTATTTCAGAAGCCCTTCCCAGCTTACACAGGCTGGATTTTAGCTCCTCAGGTAAATGGGAACCTGTGCGGGTTAAGAAATGCTGGGAGAGCCTGTCTCCTGGAGCATCTTTCAAAACTGGGAACAGAGCCACTTGGGGCCTGGCGGAGGGGAGATCCTGCCGGGAGCCCTCACCAGTGTTTTGGTCCACGCTGGTGGTGACGTCGATGTCATCAATGTAGGCGGTGGGCGTGGTATAGAGGACCACCGGCCGGTGCAGTCCCGCGTAGTTGAAGAAGTCAAAGCTTGTGTCCTGGACAAAGTAACCGTTGGGGTACCTAGAGAGGGAGGACAGTGGCCAATGGTCTTGCCCTGCGGCCTTCCCCTCACCGCTGCTAAGGCAGGTGGGAAGACCCTGGGCAGGGTGGGGACTGGAATGGGGGAGCAGGTTCTGCTCACATGGAGGTATCCGTCCGGTAGAGGATGGTCCCTGGCGGCAGGGTGTGGGGGGCGAGTGTGTTGTTGACGGCGATGGTGATGCGGCAGAAGGACAGGGGCCCGCTCTGGACCAGCTTGCTGATGTCAGCCTCGAACGGAAGATGGCCCCCCTCATGCTCTGCCACATGGACCCCATTCACCCACTGCAGACACAGGAAAATACGGGGAGGGGGCCAGAGCATGAGGAAGGGCCACTGCCATCTCAGGTACTCCCTCACACAGAAGTGCCCTGCCAGCTTCTACCTGCCTCACCAGCCTGATGGGAGGAATGGAGCTCCACAGAGATTAGACAGCCCTCCCCAATGTGGGGCATGAGCGCTTCCCCCCACCCACCCCAGAGGGCAGGCTGTCAGGTGACAGCTGGGAGCCAGGCACCCCAAGGAAGACCCATGCGTGCTCAGCAGCCCCACCTGCCCGCTCGCCCTGCCTGCTGCTCGCTGTACTGACCACAATGGCATAGTAGTGGGCGCTGCCAATCCTCAGCACCACTCTTGTGTTCAGGTCCTGGGTCCATCGCTGGGGCAGCGTTGCCTGTCGTTCATACCACACCCAGCCGACAAAGCCACGCAGCTGCCCATCCTGGCCCACATCATTGAAGCTGGAGGGAACAGGCATGTCCAGGGTGGGACCCGACTGGGGAAAGAAGGGCCAGGATCAGGTCCAGACCACCTGGGAATCTAAGACCAGGGCCCAGGCAGCCCCCTTCCCCAGAGGCCAGGTTCCCCTGCAACCCTGCCTTCAGGAGCCTTCGCCAGACCCTGGAGGTCCAGGCCACCACCCCATGGTAATTCTTTGCCAGCAACTGGCCAGTGTCTATGGAGCTCGCTTAATTGTCACAACTCCATGATGGAGACATCAGTCACTCGTTCACTGGGCAGTGCAGGGAACACCTGCAATGTTGTTCTGGGCACGAGGAGTAAACGGTGAACAGGCCTCTGTGCCGACAGGGGCAAGGGACTATCTCAGGAGTCAGGGAAGGGCTTTGGGGGCCAAGGCCGTGGGATGCTGCCTCAGCACAACCTGGCAGAACTGGGTGAACCTGAGCCGGGCAGGGAATCCCTTGAACACCTCAGGTCCAAGGCAGGGCAGGGGTGAGGCAGAGCGCTCAGCGAACCTGGACGGGGAGGTGGCACCTCTAAGGAGAGGATTTCCTCTGTCCTTCACAGCTCTATCCCCAGGGTCTGACACAAGCCTTGGAACCCAATAAATACTGGCTGAATGGATGGATAACTTGCAGATGAGGGATCGACTGCTAGGATGGTTTATGTCCAAGGCCTGGCGGGGCCAGTTTCCTCAAGGCAACCAGCCCAGGGTCTCCGGCACCAGGGAAAGAGGTGAGCCCAAGGAGGGCCAGACGCAGCCTGAATGAAAGGAGGGGAGGATCGGCAGAGCCCAGAGACAGACAGTGGCCGGGCCGCCCCAGGAGGAAGGCGGGCCATGCAGGGGCTGCTTGGCCCGGGAAACTGTGAGTCCGGCACATGCCCGGCACCCAGCACCCCGCCACCACCACTTCCCTTTTTCCTCCCCTGCTGACTGCTGGGCAGCAACCCCCCAAATAGCATCTGGGAGAGGCGAGCGGCGCACGGCACACAGGCCCGTCCCAGCCCCGGCTCCAGGCAGAGGGGAGACCTGGGGGTCCCTGGCTGGGCCTCGACCTGAACCGGGGACCCACGGTCCTGCCTGCCAGGGCAGAGCTGGCCCCGAGGGGTCCGCCGCCCGCCCTCCTCCCGTTCCTGCCCCGCTCGGCCCACCCCACGGACCGGGCTCCACCAGGGCCCTTCCCCCGCCCCGGGAGGGTGGGCGCCCCCCCACACACAGAGACTTTCGGTTCCCGATCCGCCCGCCGCTTGGCAGCTCCTTCCGCGACGGCAGAGCCCCCCACGCCGCCAAGCCGGTCACCTTCAACCCCTCGGGGCTCCTAGGGACTTGCCGCCCAGGCCCTCCCGCCCCGCGGCTCCCGCACCTCTCGCAGCGGCGACCGGTACCACTGCTGCTCGAAGCCCCGGAGCCGATTTTCGGAGAAGTCGGCGCGGAACTTCCAGAGGCCACCGAGGTCCTTGCGCTCCCGCGACGCGCTCTCCCGGGGGTACAGCATCCCGCCCTGCAGCGCCAGCCCGCAGCCCCAGAGGAGCGCGCCCAGCACGGCCCCGGCGACCGCCCGTCCCGCCATGGTCTCAGCGCCCTCCAGCCGCTCGCTTCAGGGGCCTCTGCGTGGGAGGCGGGGCCGGGGCCGGGGCCGGGTGGGCGGGGCCTGTATGGGCCGGGGGCGGGGCCTGTGGGGGCGGGGCCACGGGTCCCGCCTGCAGCCTCCGGCGCGGTTTTTTGTTGTTGTTTTTTTTAATTATTAGTTAAGGTATTACAAATGTGTTCTCATCCCCCCATTAACCCCCAACCTCCCCCCCCCCCGCCCCGCACACTCACGATCCCATCCCCCTGTTGTCCATGTCCATTGGTTTGGCTTATATACAAGTATACAAGTCCTTCCGTTGATCTCTT
Organism: Myotis nattereri; assembly: GCF_964212035.1. NCBI lineage: Eukaryota > Metazoa > Chordata > Mammalia > Chiroptera > Vespertilionidae > Myotis > Myotis nattereri. Next base: position 87,810,121 of record NC_138079.1, on the reverse strand, counting down.
CCCCTTACCCCCGCCCTCCCCTGCTTTCCTTCTGGGGATTGATAGCCTGATCGCTGTTTCTCAGTCTTTGGGTCTGTCCCTTTTCATCAGTCTATGTTGTTCTCTATAATCCACCAATGAGTGAGATCATGTGGTATTTATCTTTCTCTGACTGGCTTATTTCACTTAGCATAATGCTCTCCAGTTCCATCCATGCTGTTGCAAAAGGCAAGAGTTCCCTTTTTTTTTTACCGCAGCATAGTAGTCCATTGTGTATATGTACCACAGTTTTCTAATCCACTCATCTGCTGATGGGCACTTAGGCTGTTTCCAAATCTTAGCTATGGTGAATTGTGCTGCTATGAACATAGGGGTGCATATATCCTTTCTGATTGGCGTTTCTGGTTTCTTGGGATATATTCTTAGTAGTGGGATCACAGGGTCAAATGGGAGTTCCATTTTTAGTCTTCTGAGGTAGCTCCATACTGTTCTCCACAGTGGCTGCACCAGTCTGCATTCCCACCAGCAGTACAGAAGGGTTCCTTTTTCTCCACATCCTCTCCAACACTTGTTGTTTGTTGATTTGTTGATGATAGCCATTCTGACAGGTGTGAGATGATAACGCATTGTCGTTTTGATTTGCATCTCTCGTATAATTAGTGACTTTGAGCATGTTTTCATATGTCTTTCAGCCTTCTGTATGTCCTCTTTTGAAGTGTCTATCTAGGTCCATTGCCCATTTTTTTTATTGGATTGTTTATCTTCCTTTTGTTAAGTTTCATGAGATCCCTGTAAATGTTGGAAATTAAACCCTTATCGGTGGTATCATTGGCAAATATGTTCTCCCATGTAGTGGGTCTTCTTGTTGTTTTGTTGATGGTTTCCTTTGCTGTGCAGAAGCTTTTTATTTTGATGTAGTCCCATTTGTTTATTTTCTCTTTAGTTTCCATTGCCCTAGGAGCATTATCAGAGAAGAAATTCCTTCGGCATATGTTTGCAATTTTGCTGCCTGTGGATTCCTCTAGTATTTTTATGGTTTCCCATCTTACGTTTAAGTCTTTTATCCATTTTGAGTTTATTTTTGTGTATGGTGTGAGTTGGTGGTCTAGTTTCATCTTTTTGCATGTATCTGTCCAATTTTCCCAAGACCATTTATTGAAGAGACTGTCTTGACTCATTGTATGTTCTTGCCTCCTTTGTCGAATATTAATTGGGCATAGTGGTTTGGGTCGATTTCTGGGGTCTCTATTCTATTCCATTGATCTATATGTCTGTTCTTGTGCCAGTACCAAGCTGTTTTAAGAACAGTGGCTTTGTAATACAGTTTGATATCTGGTATTGAGATCCCACCTACTTTATTCTTCTTTCTCAGGATTGCTGCAGCTATTCGGGGTCTTTTTTTATTCCAGATGAATTTTTGGAACGTTCGTTCTAGATTTGTGAAATATGCCATTGGTAATTTAATGGGGATTGCATTGAATCTATAGATTGCTTTGGGTAGTACGGACATTTTGATGATGTTGATTCTACCAATCCATGAACACGGTATGTTCTTCCATCTGTTTATGTCTTCTTGCTGGGGTCCAACCCCAGCAGGTCTAGGGGTCCCCAAAGGTGTGGACGGAGTCGGCGAAGAAGGAATGACATGGAGACAGCGTTCAGTTGATCAGCAGCCTAGCCAGGATCTCTAGCCAAGTTCTGGTCAGGATCTCCAGCGAAGTTCTGGTTAGGATCTCCAGCCAGGTTCTGCGTCCATGTTCTCTTGCTAGGTTCTCCAGCCAGGTTCTCCAGGTTCTCCAGCCAGGTTCTGTAGCCATGTTCCCTCGCTAGGTTCTCCAGCCAGGTTCTGTCCAGGTTCTCCAGCCAGGTTCAGTCACCAGGTTCTAGTCAGGTTCTCTTGCCATGTTCTATCCAGGTTCTTCAGCCAGGTTCTCTCGCTAGGTTCTGTCTCTAGGTTCTGTGGCCAGTTTCTGTCCAGGATCTTTTGCCATGTTCTCTCGCTAGGTTCTGTCTCTAGGTTCTGTCTCCAGTTTCTGTCCAGGATCTTTTGCCATGTTCTCTCGCTAGGTTCTGTCTCTAGGTTCTGTGTAGGTTCTGTGTCCAGGTTCTGTGTCCTGTTGTCTTGTTACATCTGTATTTATACCAGTTGATTCCAATCCTATCAATCTCTATTCCAAATGTTAGGGCGTTTCTTATCTCCATTCCAGGGAGTAAAGATTATGTCGCTTAAGCATGATTTTTCGTAGTTAAAGTGATTAATTACCTGCCTGGTGCCGGAAGCCGGTCCATCCTTGCTGCTTGACACAGTCGCTGCAGGAAAGAAACATCTGCACAGCATATGTTTCAAGGGACCTGGCGTATATAGCATACTGTTCTTAATATGTTTGCTCCCCTTAGTGCTGTGTGTTTTAACCAAGGTCACCTCTCCAAGAAAGGTTGTTTCCCCAGGTAGGAATTTTTCCCTGAAGTCAGGGAGGGGATGAAACTCCTTAACTAAGTGCCAGGCGGGTAGTTAATCACTACAAACAATCATGCTTAAGCTACATAATCTTTACTCCCTGGAATGGAGATAAGAAACGCCCTAACCTTTGTAATAGAAATTGACAGGATTAAAATCAACTGGGATAAATACGGATGTAACAAGACAATAAACAGCAGAACCTCTCTGGAGATCAAGACCAGAACTTGGCTGGAGATCCTGGCTAGGCTGCTGATCAACTGAACACTGTCTCCGTGTCATTCCTTCTTTGCCGACTCCGTCTACACCTTTGGGAACCCCTGGACCTGCTGGGGTTGGACCCCGGCATCTGGCGCCCAAACAGGGACCCTTAGGTAAGTCCCACCGTACTTGGGACGGATAGGACTGCACCGTAGGGTCCTGCAGACCCCTCCCCCCCTATAGAGGATAAGTAGGGTAAGCGGGTAGTTAGTACAGAACTTAGATTGACAAGATGGGTCATACTGAGTCTAAAGAAAAAAGACTCTGTATTAATCTTTTAACGCATATGCTTGCTAGCAGAGGAGTTAAGGTTACTCCCAGTCAGACAGAAAGTTTTATAGAAAATGTATGTCAATGGCTTCCTGAGGATGGAACTGTTAATTTAGAAACTTGGACTAAAGTAGGAGAGCAATTAAAGAACTATTACAGCTACCATGGATCTGAGAAGGTCCCGGCAGATACCTTTTCTCTCTGGAATTCAATTTGTGAAACCTTGGCACCAGAGGCAAAAACGGTTGAACTTTCTCAAAATTTAAATAGTCCCTCGGCTCCACCCAGAGAGGATACATCATTATTGTCTTCAGCTCAATCTAAAAGCAGTTTAGCTATGCCTACTGATCGGGAGGAGAATAAATATCATAAACATGACCATTGGTCCTTTCCAGTCAGTAGAGAGGAGAGTGGCCCTCCCATTCAAAACAGGCTCCCCAAATTAGAAAGGAAGCCTAAACCAGGTCCTGTGGCTCCTATGAGCTCCATGTCTAAATTTCAAAGGGCGATAAGAGAAGCTGAAGCTAATGGAGATCTTGAATTCTCACTCTGCTTCCCAGTTACATATGAGAATGAGTCTGGTGGGAATAGAAACCCCACCTTGGAGCCTATACCTTACAAAGTACTTAAAGAATTAAAATTGGCCTGCTCTGAATATGGACCTCTAGCTCCTTACACACAAACCTTGGTAGAAACCCTAGCCAGTAAATGGATGACTCCTTATGATTGGTCACAGGTTTGTAAATCCTGTCTCTCAGGAGGCGATTACTTATTATGGAAAACTGAATATGATGATCTTGCTAAGAAAGCTGTAGCCACTAGCGAAAAAACCAGAAAAGGAATAACCCTAGACATGATATTAGGAGAAGGTGATTTTAACATGGCTGAGGAGCAAATGAATATGCCCACAGAGGCACTTACCAAAGTAACCAGTTGTGCAGTAAGTGCCTGGAAATCCCTACCTTATACAGCAGGAAAAACAACCACCCTTACAGAGGTTAAACAGAAGGTCGAGGAACCATATCAGGATTTCCTTTCTCGCCTCATGCAGGCAGTCAAGAGAGTAATCAATAACAAAGAGGCAGCCGATATCCTAATCAAACAACTGGCTTTTGAAAATGCTAATAATACCTGTCAGGCTTTATTAAGGCCGATTCTCAGAACAGGAACTATAAATGATTTTATAAAACAGTGTGCTGATGTAAGTCCAGCATTTATACAGGGTGTAGCTATAGCTGCAGCTCTCAAAGGGGAGACATACCCTCAATATGTACAGGCTATAGGACAAGCCAGCAATAATACAGGTAATAAAAGAAATATGAACTGCTACTCTTGTGGCTTATCTGGGCACTTTAGCAGAGAATGCCCAAATAAAAATAATAATACTCAGGCCAGATGGCAAGCTCCTCGACAGCCTGGAAATACATTAGGGAATAATATTAATCCTCCAAAAACCATTTGTCCCCGATGTCAGAAAGGATTCCATTGGGCAAAGGAATGTAGATCAAAATACCATAAAAATGGTCGGCCTTTAAACTCTACAAATAGCTCCCAAGGAGGTTATATCCCATCACCTCAATTGGGAAACTTGAGAAGGGGCCAGCCCCAGGCCCCTGCAATAATAGGGGCATCAACCCTCAACCCCTTTGCAAATTTCAATCAGTCAGTGACCTCTTCAGGGCAACCCCAGGCAGTGCAGGATTGGATCTCCACTCAACCACCCATGCAGTACTAACCCCAGACTCGCCAGTAGCAGCCATTCCTACAGGAGTGTCTGGGCCGCTGCCTGAGGGAACCGTAGGTTTAATATTAGGACGGAGCTCCACCTCGTTACAGGGGATCTTAGTCATCCCAGGAGTTGTTGATGCAGACTACACAGGAGAAATACAGATTTTACTTTCCCCACCCACCACAACTATACAGATTCAGCCCAACCAGAGAATTGCCCAATTAATCCTGTTACCAATACATAAAATAGGGACAGCTGTTACCCAGGAAGCTAGAGTGGCCGGAGGCTTTGGATCTAGTGATGCAGCATTTTGGATACAAGAAATCCATGCTACTAGACCTACAAAAATTTTACAAGCTCAGGGAAAACCAATTGAAGGTCTATTGGATACAGGAGCAGATGTTTCCTGCATAGCAGAGAAGGATTGGCCCTCTTCATGGCCCACGCACACCACCTCCACTTCCCTAGTAGGACTAGGCAAGGCATCTAATGTAAAAAAGAGTTCTCAGATTCTAACTTGGGCTGATGAAGATCAACATTCAGGAACATTCTGTCCCTATGTAATTACGACTATCCCCTTTACATTATGGGGAAGAGATATCTTGTCTCAAATGGGAGTTGTATTATATAGCCCCAGTGATAGAGTAACAAACATCACAGATGCTAGACACGAGATTTAATCCAGGAAAGGGATTAGGAAAGGAAAGTAATACCTCACACTCCTCGACAGGATCTGTAATTGGGGCCATTGCCCTTAGGACTGCTGATCCCACAGCCCGACAATTAATTGATCAGCAATTAGCAGAGGGACATACAGAGCCATCAAATAGTCCCTGGAACACACCCATATTTGTAATAAGAAAGAAATCAGGCAAGTGGAAACTTTTGCAAGATCTAAGAGCCATAAATGCCACCATGGAAGATATGGGCTCCTTACAACCTGGATTGCCCTCCCGTGTGGCAATTCCACAGGAGTATTGTGTTGTTGTTATTGACTTACAGGATTGTTTTTTTACTATACCTCTTCACCCAGCTGATTGTCAAAGATTCGCATTCAGCATACCATCAGAAAACTTTAAACAGCCTTATCAGAGATACCAATGGAAGGTTCTCCCACAAGGGATGAAAAATAGTCCTACATTATGTCAAAAGTTTGTAGATCAGGCATTGCAAGTTATTAGAAAGAAATTTTCAGATCTTTATCTTATTCATTATATGGATGATATTTTACTAGCTCATAAAGATCGGGCTACTTTACAGGAAATTCTTACTCAGACCATCCTTGCTTTAGAAGAACATGGTCTAAAAATAGCCCCAGAAAAGATTCAGACTGAACCTTCTTTTTCATACTTAGGCAGAATATTACATACCTCTGCTATCACCCATCAGCCTCTACAATTAAGAAAAGATCATTTAAACACATTGAATGATTATCAGAAACTATTAGGTGATATCAACTGGGTCAGGCCATATCTAAAAATAACCACTCTTGACTTAAAACCTCTATTTGACATTTTAAAGGGAGATTCTAACCCTAAGTCTCCCCGACAATTAACTGTAGAAGGAGAAAAGGTTATAGCAAAAATAGAACAGGCCATCAATAAACAGCAACTACAGTATCTAGATTATTCCAAATCTTGGGCCTTAATTATTCTAGCCACTAAATATACTCCTACAGGATGCTTGTGGCAGGAAGGACCATTAGAATGGATACATTTACCTGTCACTCCTAGGAAGATTGTACCACCCTATCCCTCCCTAGTGGCCACTCTCATTATCAAAGGTAGACGACGCAGTATCGAACTCTTTGGAAGAGAAGTTACTGAGATAATAATACCTTATAAAAGAGAACAATTAGACACACTATTACAATTTGAAGAAGAGTGGCAAATAGCTATAGGTAACTTCCCAGGACAAATTTTACATCATTTGCCAAGATCACCTATATTGCAATTTCTCTCCCTACATCCGTTTATATTTCCTATTAAATGTTCAAAAGAACCATTATCACCTCCTGCCTCCTTAGTATTCACAGATGGTTCCTCTAATGGTAGGGCAGTAACAATCATTGACTCAATAACCCATGTTCTACAAACTCTAGAGACGTCAGCTCAGAGAACAGAGCTTTTGGCAGTCATTTATGCTTTTGAACAATTGCAACAGGTTCCCTTTAACTTGTACACTGACTCTCAATATATAGTTAAATTATTTCCTCATATTGAGACCGCCTCTCTCCCGCAAGGAAGAACAGCCATTTTCTCTTTGTTAACTCAGCTACAAACTTGCATTCACAAACGAGAAAAGGCTTTCTATATTGGACATATTAGAGCTCATTCCTGCCTACCAGGACCCTTAAGCGAAGGAAATTATCAGGCGAATTTACTAACTCGCCCAGTAGTTTGTACAGCTCTAGAAGAAGCCCGGCGGTCTCATGCCATTCACCATCAAAATGCTTCTGCTCTCCGTCTATATTATCGCATATCTAGAGAAGCTGCGCGAAGTATTGTGCGTGACTGCGGCCATTGTCCTACTCATTTTCCTAGCCCTGCTACTGGGGTTAATCCAAGAGGACTTAGACCCTGTGACTTATGGCAGATGGATATTACTCATGTCCCATCTTTTGGCAAACTTTGCTATGTGCATGTTTGTATTGATACCTTTTCTCATGTTATCCTTGCTTCTGCACGTACAGGAGAAGCCTTTAAAGATGTAAGTCAACATCTATTCCAATGCTTTTCCTACCTAGGAATACCAAGGGCACTTAAAACTGACAATGGGCCTGCCTATACCTCTAGAGCTTTTAAAAACTTATGCTCTACATTCGGCATCGCACATACTACAGGAATACCCTACAATCCTCAAGGCCAAGCAATAGTAGAAAGGGCTCACCAAACTTTAAAAACACAAATTTAAAAATTACAAGAAAATGAGTTTAAATATTCCTCTCCTCATCATGTTCTACAACATGCTCAATTTGTAATTAATATACTAAATGTAGATTCTGAGGGAAATTCCCCGATGTACAGGCATTGGAACCCTGATCTAACTAAACCTAAAGCCCTTGTCAAATGGAGAGACATGCTTACAGGAGCCTGGAAGGAACCTGATGTACTTTTAACCCAGGGGAGAGGATATGCTTGTATATTTCCACAGGACGCAGACTCACCTGTGTGGATTCCAGACCGTCTAGTCCGACCTTATGTCTCACCGCCCGCCATCTCTGCCTCATCATAGCACACCTGACCAGTGCCCGTCTGCAGCAGATGTGCAGCCCTGAGCTGGAACAATCTGTCCATTGGGAGGATCACATGTGCCTCCTTTTTGTCTTTTCACATGTCCTAGCTTTGCCCCACATCTCCTTTCCTTTTTCCTTTTTTTAAAATCTAACAACTTGTTTGCTGGTTCTTTGGCCTTTTTCCTTCTTTCCTGAACACAGCGTTTTCTAGAATCTCCCTACCCTACTGTTCCAGGAAGGGCATCTCCCTTTTATGCCATGACTAGGGGTGTTTGGTATATGCCCCATACATGGAGTTGTCTTGTGCCAAGAGCCTGACATCCTGGGCTGAGAAAGCCCTGTTCTAGGACTCTCCTTTGTCCTGTATTGGCGCCTCTTACCCTTGTGCCAAGAGGGACCCTCTTCTTACAATCCAATTGCCCATAGCTGTTGCCTGAGCTCTCTGTTCATGCTGAGGTTGAAGCCTCATGGTGGCTGGTACCATGGATCTGTCTCTGGCCCAATGGCGTAAGCTGGGCCCTCTCTAGAGAAGAAACCTGAGTTCCCTATGATCAATGCCAGAGCCCCGCCAGCAGGCGAGGGAATCCAAAGGCAGTTGCTGGGCATGGAGGCCAGAGGGACACAGGCTATCAAGGAGACAAAACTGAACCTCACATCACCCTACTTGGCCCAGAGATGGCTGGTAGTCAACGACGGGTAAGACTCCACAGGGTGGGGCAACCTAAGACAGGCACAGTCGGGGGCCAGTAGGAGAAAACTTGGGGTGCAACAAAGGTGGGGCACAGACCCCCCTTCCCAATGGTTCAGGGGCTTGAACACTCGCCCCTTCTGAGGAAGGTCTCCTGTCCCCATGGCTGCTTCCTGCTTCCCATGCCCAGCTCAGATCGGGACCCAGGTAAAGACAGAGACTGGCTGACAGCAGCTGCCCTCTCACTGCAACAGGACTTGTTTCCCATTTCTACCTGGGACCACAGGGAACGGGGAAGCTGAAGGAAAGGGCTGTGTCAGGATGCTGCCTTCTTCCCTTTCTTCTCCCTCTTTTTTCTAAACACTTCCATGCCTTGTAGTTCTTTTGCTTTCTCTTCTTTTTCTACTACCCTCCATTTTCCATATCAGCTGGATCCAGAGGGCACAGCTTACTCCTCCTCGGACATCGACACCACCATCAACCACGGCCCTGATGGACTCTTTGATGCAGCCCTTCAACTTGCTGACGCTTCGGGAAGCCTGTCGCCACTGACGCTGCCCACTAGCCAGACCAACAAAGACAATCAAACCAACAACTTGAGGACAGCTGAAATCCCTTGACTGAAGAGGCTGGCAACCTTCTACAGGAATGGGGCTCCTTCTGCGCTCCATCCACTATGTTTATAGCTATGCTCACTATCATTGCTTAAATGGCCCAATCTGAGAGGTGGCCACTGATTTACATGCGTGATCATTTAAAAAATAAAAAAGGGGGAATTTGCCGGAAGCCGGTCCATCCTTGCTGCTTGACACAGTCGCTGCAGGAAAGAAACATCTGCACAGCATATGTTTCAAGGGACCTGGCGTATATAGCATACTGTTCTTAATATGTTTGCTCCCCTTAGCACTGTGTGTTTTAACCAAGGTCACCTCTCCGAGAAAGGTTGTTTCCCCAGGTAGGAATTTTTCCCTGAAGTCAGGGAGGGGATGAAACTCCTTAACTAAGTGCCAGGCGGATAGTTAATCACTACAAACAATCATGCTTAAGCTACATAATCTTTACTCCCTGGAATGGAGATAAGAAACGCCCTAACCTTTGTAATAGAAATTGACAGGATTAAAATCAACTGGGATAAATATGGATGTAACAAGACAATAAACAGCAGAACCTCTCTGGAGATCAAGACCAGAACTTGGCTGGAGATCCTGGCTAGGCTGCTGATCAACTGAACACTGTCTCCGTGTCATTCCTTCTTCGCCGACTCCGTCTACGCCTTTGGGAACCCCTGGACCTGCTGGGGTTGGACCCCGGCAGCCTGGCACTTAGTTAAGGGGTTTTATTCCCTCCCTAACTTCAGGGGAAAATCCCTACCTGGGGAAACAACCTTTCTCAGAGAGGTGACCTTGGTTAAAACACATAGTGCCAAGAAGGTGAGCAAACATTATGAACAGTATGCCATATATGCCAGGTTCCTTGAAACAGCAAGGATGGACCGGCTCCCGGCACTTACAGCTCCAAAAGACTATACAATGGAGTTATTCTTCCTCTGCTACAGATGAGGAAACTTAGAGAGGTGGAGTGACTTGCCTAAGGTAACACATGCAAAACTATATTTACCATTGTTGATGGCACATCACTCCTTCTCCCAGATTGCTCTGCATTCAAAGGACCTTCTGATGTCTAGGACAGGAAATAATAGGCTATGCTCCCCCTGGTGGAGGGATGCAGCCACACACAATGTCCCTGCAAAGATGGGAGGGTTACTGCCTTGAGCACCACAAGCAAGTCACAGGACGCTCAGCTGATCGGAAGATGAGTTTAGACTTCCTTTTACACTTTCCCCCCAATAGATAAATGTTATTGCATTTTCAAAATATGACAAGTAGGTTTTGAGGGTCATCTACCATCTTCTTTGTAGCTAGACAACTCTTAGATCTTATACATGGGCTAGCTGATTGGTTTTTTTTTCAGAGACATAGATAACACCTAACATTTTTCTGATATCCTTGTGTTTAACTGCTGTGGCTTGCTGAATCTAAGCAGCTGAGTTTGATACAAGTTCAATGCCACTAACTGCGCTAACTTTCTGGACTTGAGATATTGAACGAACAATGCTTGGCCCCATATGAACACTATAGGTAGATTTTTTTTTTTCCAGATAGATTTTTTTAAATACAAAAGTGATCAGATTTCAATAAGAGACCCACTCTCCTGAACAGAGACGTTGATAGGGAAGTGAGCATTCACCGACCTCATCCTGTAAAGGAGGCCCAGTGGAGCACCTTCAACCATGTGCCTTGACTCCAGACTGTGTGAACTATGGCCAGTTTCTTTCTCTTCCCCTCTGTTTGTCAACTCGGAGCCTCTTCCTTTTATTTCCAAGGAGGCGGAGTTCTACATTGACGAAGTCCCTTGCAGAATGATCTCATCAGGAAACTCTGTACCAGTCCAAGCCAGTTGCTCAGTGGTTAGAGCACCAACCCTTGGAGGGTTGAGGGTTTGATTCCCAGTCAAGGGCACGTACGTACCTCAGACCTCAGTTGCAGGTTCCATCCTGGGCCCTGGTCAGGGCACAAGCGGGAGGTAACCAACAATGTTTCTTTCTCCCCCCCCCCCCCCCACTCCTTCCCTTCCACTCTACAAAAATCAATGGAAAAAAAAATATTCTCACTCAATAAGGATAAAAACAAAAACACTCTGTACCTATTAGCTATCTATCTTTCTATCCCTCACACCCAGCCCTAAGCAACCACTAATCTTTTTGTCTGCATAAAATTGCCATTTATGGATGTTTCACATAAATAAATTATATAATATGTGGTCTCTTACCTCTTACATATTTTGAAATTAAGTGTGTTTACATTGTAATTTTGCTTTGTACCACAATTAGTTGGAATCAGTGTTTTCAGCCCTGTGATTTTATACGTTTTTAAAGATTAGCAGAACATTACAGCAAATCCAGAGTTAAATTTTATCATCCCTTCCCCAAAGAGAAGCCCAGAGGCTCTATTTCTCAAGGAAACAAAATGAAAAGGAGTACAAATAGCCACCAAGGGAGTTAGGACATTTTGACCTTTTATTGAAGATTTTACCATCTAGGCCCCTGATCCCCAGGTCCTGCCTGTCCTGGGGTCTGAGCTCACCTTTGAGATGAAAAAGGCTGGGCGACGGATGGGTCAGGGCTGTCTCCTGCCCATTTCCAGGCTGTGGGGCTGCCCTGTCAGTAGGAAAGATGCCCGAGGACACCCAGCGGTCACTCAAAGGGGCAAGAGTGAAGGAAAGAGAGGAATGTCCCATCCGCTAGAGGAAGCAGCAGTTATTGGGGCAAGGACTAAAGATGAGGCATTTGCTTGGCTGGTGTGGCTCAGTGGTTGAACATTGACCTATGAACCAGGTCATGGTTTGATTCTCTGTCAGGGCACATGTGGGCTTGATCCCATGTGGGGCATGCAGGAGGCAGCCAATCAATGATTCTCCATCATCATTGATGTTTCTATCTCCCCCCCTCTCTTCCTCTCTGAAATCAAGTTTTAAAAAACATTATATTTATATATATATATATATATATATATATATATATATATATATATATATTAGAGGCCCGGTGCATGAAATTCATGTGGCGGGGGAGGGGGGATGGTCCTCAGCCCGGCCTACACCCTCTCCAATCTGGGACCCCTTGGGGGATGTCTGACTGCCGGTTTAGGCCCGTAAACCGATCCTGCAATCCAGGACCACTGGCTCCTAACCACTCACCTGCCTGCCTGCCTAGTGCCCCCAACTGCCCTCCCCCGCTGGCTTGGTCACCCCCGACTGCCCTACACTGCTGGCCTGATCTTGTCCCAACTGCCCTCCCCTGCCGGCCTGATTGCCCCTAACCCTCTGCCGGCCTGATCTCATCCCTAACTGCCTCTGCCTTGGCCTCCACTACCGTGGCTTTGTCCAGAAGGAAGTCAGACATCTGGAAGGTGGCCAGTTGACCTGGTCTAATTAGCATGTTACCCTTTTATGACTATAGATGAGGCACTTGCCAACAAGCCAGGCCAGCTCTTGAGGCTGCCTAGGGAGCCACAGGTACTTCAGGTGGGGATATTCTGCAAGGTCAGCCACAGGACAGGCATGTGCTAAGGTGGTATGTGGAAGCTCTGCCTTGGGTCTGACCCGAAGGAGGAAGCTTGTCAACCTGACCTACTCCTTCTGAGTTCACATCTAGTGGTCAACCACTTCCCCAGGAATCCCTTTCCCCAGCAAAAATCCTTTGTCTCCAATATTGGGCGGGACTCATGCAACCCTAGGACATGACCCAGAAGTGAGCAGCTGTTGTAGTGTCAATCGTAGACTTAACCAAGTAGATGCTCTAAGTTAGAGGATGGCTCTGGAGACCTCCACATTCTCCTTGGACAATTTTAAGTGAGTTCAGAGGGTTGGGAGGACGTGCTCTGGCTGAGCGGGAGCAGAGAGGAGGCAGGAACGAAGGTCCAGTGTCAAACAAAGACCTGGCTTATAGGAAGAGGGCAGGAGAGGAAAAACACAAAAAGGAGCTAAAATGATAAGTTTCTGAAGTTGGGTTTGAAATAAGGACACAGTGACGGGATGCCTGCAGCTTGTTTTAATCCCATCTCCTCTGTCCGGGGAGCATGCTCTTCAGATTAGAAATGGAAGGAAAAATGTTGGTCAAGGAATCGAAAGCCCAGTGTAGTGCCCTGAATGGTGTCCCCTCCAAATTCAGTTCACCCCTTATCAGAGGTATCGTTGGCGAATATAGTCTCCCACTCAGTAGGTTGTCTTCTTGTTTTGTTGATGGTTCCCTTTGCTATGCAAAAACTTTTTAGTTTGATGTAGTCCCATTTGTTTGTTTTTTTCTTTTGTTCTCCTTAACCAAGGAGATAGATCAGAAAAAAATATTAGTAAGAGCAACGTGAGAGTTTACTGCCTATGTTTTCTTCTAGAAGTTTCATGGTTTCAGGTCTTACATTTACATCTTTAATCCATTTTGAGTTTTTTTCTTGTATATGCTGTAAGAAGGTGCTTTAATTACATTTTTTTTTTGCATGTATCTGTCCAATTTTCCAAACACCAATTATTGACTAGAGTATCTCTGCCCATTGGAGGAGGTGCCTTCTTATAACCTGTGTATGAAGCTTACCCAGTGCCAGGCATCGTACACCAACTATCCCTCAGGACAACGATACCCTGCAATGTGCTGATGGCCCAGGGGAGGCGGGTTGAGCAGGAAGAATGGGAGTAGGGGGGCCTCGGGGACACTGGAAGGAAGGAGATAGACAGGGACTGACTGGTGAATGAGGCCCTCAGGTCCCAACAGGGCTCCAGAGAGGCCAGTCCTGCCAAGACACCCAGGGCAGGAGGTCACTGTGATACCCCCCCAGTGAAGGGAAGAGGGGTCTGAGCAGGGCAGAGGCTCTGATGAGATGCAATGCCCACCATGACTCGCCATCCTTGTCCAGTTTCTTCACCTCCTTGATGACCTCCACTGCCTCCCAACAGACCCCAGCACGCCCCAGGGAGGGAGTCAGGCTCGGCAGGAGACAGGCAGCAGCCTCCTCGAGGCGCACTTTATTGGGGAGCGGGGTGGGGGACCTAGGCCTGCTGGGCCCGAAGCAGCGCTCGCACCTGGCTGATCTGCCAGTCAACGCTGGAGCGGGCGGTGCCACCCAGGGCAGTATACTGCTCCACGCTGTGCCCGTAGTCCCACACCTGGCTCACGTCGCCCGAGAACAGGTGGCTGGGGAAAGAAAGGAGATGGGCTAGCGCAGCCCAGCCATGCAGCCTCAGGGACCTGGGAGGCAGCAGAGGGAGGGGAGGGGGCCGCACCTGATGGTCTGTAGCTCCTGCAGCGACAGCTGGTTGAGGGCAACCCCCTTGGTCTCCGCCATGAACACTGCTTTCCCAGAGGCCTCGTGGGCCTGGCGGAATGGCATCTGCAGGTGCCAAGCGGAGGGCAGCACTGAAACAGGCTTCCTGGCTCCCTGCCCTGCTGTGGGTACCTATGCCTCCCTAACCACCCCTACCCCTGGCCCCTCCATCCCAGCCACCCCACACTCACCCCTTTGCGGACCAGGTAGTAGGCGAGGTCAGTGGCCAGCATGTCAGGACTAAGAGCCTGCACCATGTTCTCACGGTGAATCTGGGGATGTGGGTGGGGAAGTGGTGAGTCTTGGGGCCCTGGGGACCCCAGGCCTGAAGCTGCCACCTCCAAGCCTACTCCTCAGCCAGTATGTCTCCTGCCCTGGGCAGATCCACTCTTTCCCACCCCGTTTGCTCTCTCCGGCTCGAGCCATCTTTTCATAATTATTGATAATTTGTAGGTGTGCTATAGGGGTTGCCGTTACGTTTCCAGAGTCCTTATCTTTAGTGCACGTCAGAATCACCTGCAGGATTTATTACAAATACAGACCGCCAGGCCCCATCCCCGGAGTTGGATCCAGTGTTACTGGAATGAGGCCCAGAATTGCACTCTCTCAAGTTCCCCGGTGATGCAGACACTGCTGGTCCCAGAAACACTGCTTTAGACACACCCTGAACTAGTTAGGATTGAAATGATACGCAGATGGGGATCTGGTTCAAATAGGGGGGTGGGGTGAAGATAGCTGCCAAATCAAGAATGGCCATGAGGTGGTTATTACTGAAGCCGGGTGTCGGTACACAGGGGTTCATTACACATATCTCAACTGTTGCATAATGGAATTTCCCATAATAAAAAGAAATCTGGTCAGTCCAGGTGATGGGACCCCTTGAGTCTAACTACTTCCATAGTTTTGCCCCTCAAAGGCAGGACCAAGCACATGCCCCCTCCCCCTGCCCCAGGGCTTCTGGACCACCCACCCTAGCCTCCTCTCATGATCACCCTCTGCCCATCCCAGAGTTTAGGGACCAGGAGAGAAGATGCATGTCTTACCTGCAACGTAGAGATGACGCCAGTGGCCACCTGGAGGACGGCACCCATGGTGTCTGACACTTCAAACACGGCTTCCTTGTCCTCCTGAGAGGGAGGCAGGTGGCAGGAGGTGAGGGCTCAGCAGCCCCGTCCCTCACGGAGGCATCCCCCTGCTTTCCACTGGGAGCACTCAGCACCCCCCACACCCCCACTGAGGGAGAGGAGAGAGCTCTCGGGGTGGTCCGGGTCTGGGAGCACGGGATGGAACGTGGCAATTCTGTGGGGCCCCGGCCTGGAAGTGCCAGGGCCCTGCCAACCGGTAGGTGACGTCTATGCAGAGGGGCCCCTCCCCCACCGCCCGCAGCCTCACACCTGTAAGTCCTTGTTGTAGGTGCTCGGAAGTCCCTTGAGGGTCATCAGGAGCCCAGCACACTGAGGGCAGAGTGAGGGTCAGGAGGTGGGAACTCGGAGCCCGCCCCTGGAAGCTTCCCCAGGACCCCCCGGGTCAGCCAGAGGCTTTGCCCTGCTCCCTGCCCGTCTCACCCGTCCAAACACTCGGCCCGCCTTGCTCCGGATCAGCTCCAGGCTGTCCGGGTTTTTCTTCTGGGGCATCAGGCTGCTTCCAGTGCTAGGGACAGAGATGCTGGGGCTGAAGGGGCTCCTCTGCCCCGGGCTGCTCTGCTGGCTGGGGCTGAGAGGAAGGAAGCCACGTGGGGGCGCAGAGCGGGGCAGGGCAGCGTGCGGCCTTACCTGTAGGCATCGGAGAGCTGCACAAAGCTGAATTCCTTGGTGCCGTAGAGAATGAGATCCTCGGCCATCCTGCTGAGATGGGTCATGCACAGCGAGGCCCAGAACAGGAACTCGGCTTGTGGGAGGGGAGGGAAGGCAGGCTCTCGGGTCACCAGGCCTCCCTTGCTCTCCACCCGCCTGGAGAAGCTCCAGGTGGACCATATGGGAGGAGGAGGCAGCTGGAGAGGATGGGGACTAGGGCACAGAGGGGGGGCACCGTGCAGGGGATGAGTGGGCTGGCCCCCAGGACTCACCCACAAAGTCTCGCTCACTGGTAGCATCCATGCTGTTGAGAGTGATGGCCCCAAATTTGAGTTCTGGACAAGGGGGAGAAGGGGAAGGCAATAGGGCTGGGCTGGTGGACAAGGATGTGCCTCCTCCACCCTGAACCAGGCTGCCCAGCCACCTGCCTGTGGCCCCCTTTCAGCGGGGAGGAGTAGGGAGGGACAGGAGGTGAGGAGGGCCTCCTGTACAGGTCCCAGAGGGAGACAGGAGCCCTGAGTGTACCCAGGGCCATGCACCTCTGTCACAGGCCTTCCCTTGCCTCTCTAACTTCAGTGTCCATAGCTAACAGGATTCACCCAGACCCCTGCCCTCTCTCTGCAACACCCCGGCAGAAGCTGATAGTGATCTCCCGAGGGTGGGCGGAGGGCTTACCTGTTCGGAGCAGCTCCCGGTCCACACCCAGAGGATTGCCTGCAATGGCCCCACTGCAGGGGCAGGGGATTCTGAGTGACCAGGGCTCCTGGAAAGCAGGCCCGGGCACATACACACCCAGAGTTGAGTCCTGGTTGCCAGGGCTACGGCCAGTCAGCTTGGTGCCTGACACTTGTCCCCGTGCAGGGAATGGCAGGCTGTGGGTAACTGGCTGGCTCTCAGGGGCTTCTCTGGAGAGCTCTGGCCCTGCTCTGACACTCGCTAGCTTGGCTGTCCACACCTTAGCGAGAACTGGGTGTCCCTGCAAGATCCTGCCTGCCTATGTAGGAAGAACTCTGGATGGGAAAGCCAGTCCCCTCGGTCCTTGCTGGCTCCTCCTCTTCCGTCAATCCCCAAGGGCCATGCTAATTATGTGGCAGCAGCCCTGTCCCCACCCTCGGAGCACTGGGACCTCACTCACCTCCCCAGGGGCAGGACGTTGATCCGCTTCTGCACCTCCAGCAGCCTCTCGGAGTCTCTGGTCAGTGCCACGGCGTGGCTGTGGGAAGCCAGGGAACGGAAGGTCAGGGCAGCCAGGGGGTCTCCCCTCCATCATGGCCCCTCCATCACCGTCCCACTCACCTCAGGATCCAGTGGCTCCAGCGGATGGGCTGAGCCCTCTGCAGGTGTGTGTACCCTGGGAAGAGGATGTCACGTTCTCTGTGGGGGAAGAGTAGGGACAGGGTGCCTGAGGGCCTGCAGGCCTGACCCCTCCAGAAAACAGCAGGGCAGGTCTACCGGGATCTCCCTGCACGAGGGGGCGAGTGATCTCCTGGGGATAAATCATTGTAAGGGAACAGACCCAAGACCAAGCGTGGATTAGACCCTCAGCTCGGGTCTTTGCTACTCACGGCACAGTGGGTACCACCTGGCAGTGGGAGCCGTGTCTGTGAGCGAGAAGCTCCCCAGGAGCCCAGAGAGCCAGGGGCACTTCAGAGTGGGCGGGACAGAGGCAGAGTGCTGTGGGCGCTGGTTCTGGTTTGTTTTTTTTAGTAAACATTACTGAGCTGATGACTCACATACAATTCTCTCATTTGAAGTGTACAACCATCACCACATCAATTTTAGAACCTTTCACTACCCCAAAAGAGAAGGCCAGCACTCCTCAGCAGGCCCTCTTTACTCCTCCGGCCCCCAAGGGTGATGGTGCTTGTGCCCTGGTTTGCCCCCAGGTCATGTGGTCTGTGAAACAGAGGTCACGGGGAGTTGGGGAAAAGGAGCGGTCAACCCTGTCCCTGACACCAAATAGGGACTTCTCAGTAGCCTAGGCACAGAAGCCAAAGCTTGGGGATGAGGCTGGTGGGAGGCAGCCTTTGGCTCTGTCCTTTGCCAGCGTGCTGGGCAGAAATGGGGACTAGGGGCACAGGCGGCTGGGGAGCAGCTCTATCTGCCCCAGGCATGGCCAGCCCCCTTCCTCAGGCTTCAGGGCACCTGCCCAGTGCTTTAGCTTCCTGCTTGTGAATCCTCAAAGTGTGAGCTTGCCCCACCTGCCGTGGGGTAAGGTATACTGCAAGAAACGCCCCACTCCTGCTGCTCTGCTCACTCAGTCCAGGAGCTCTGGGACCCCCTGCACCGCAAGGCCTGGCTCCCCTACCCTCTTCACCCCTGCCTCCTAGGGCTGGTATTCAAGCTGCCTGTCTCAGGGGAGAAGAGACCTGGCTGCCTTCACGCCCTTCTCTGCACCTAGGCATCCCCAGGGGACTCACGCCTCTGCCCGGTCCACCATGGTTTTGATGAGCTCCCGGAGGAGGGCAGAGAGCATCGAGCAGTTCTGCCGCATCCACAGCCTGAGATCTGTGACCACCTGTGGAGGGGAGGCGGCACTCAGGGAGACTGATGTGTGACTCCCCGGGGAGCCAGGACAGCTGCTGAGCCCTAACACTGCTGTCTGAGCTCCCCAAGGTTGGGCAGCAGAGTGGGGGTGGAGGGGCTGGCGGCACCTGGTCGTTCCGACTTCGTCCTGTGTGCAGTTTCCCTGCGGTTTCACCAATGAGCTCCTAGGGGTGGAGGAGGCATGGGTCAGGGTCTGCTGCTCACGCCCAGTGGGGTCCACCCAGGTGGACATGCTTCCTCCCTGCCCTGGAGTCCTCCCTCCCTGCCCCAGGGGCCCCGGGTCCCGCCCAAGTCTCTGCCCTCTCTGCCGAGGCCTCCTGTTCTGAAGTCCCGCCCAAACTCTGCCAATGACGAAGTGAACAGACATTTGTGCTTATGCTCAAAGTGGCCCAGGGTAAGTGGAGAGGGAAGGCGGGGGCAGCGGGTGGGAGAGAGAGGAGGGAGGATGGGTCATACCTTGAGACGCCGCTCATTGGCTGTGTGGATGTCCTCATCGTTGGGATTTAGTTTGAAGGTGCCCTGGGCCCACTCCTCCGCCACCTGTAGTAGATGGCAGCCACCCAGGGGTCAGGCTGGCAGGCATGGCAGCCAAGAGGGCCAAGCTCTGTTCCACCCTCACCCTGATCACTGACTGTCCCTGGATTGGAGCTGAGTCCTGGGAGTGCTCCCTGGGGGGGAGGGGGGGGGCTGTGCAGCCCCCACCCAAGGGAGCTTCTCAGGCACTATGCACCTTTGCCCATGAGCCACGGGGCCACGGGGCATTCAGGATGAAGAGAGCCAGCGAGCTCTGTACAGGGGTAAAGGCACCTCTCTAGGGGCATAAGCACCACAAAGGGATGTGAGAGCCTTAGGATGACACTGCAGCCTGTGCTCGGGGATGCGGTGGGAGCCCGAGGCCACAGGGAGGGGCCCTCGAAGGACCTTGGGGCATGAACAGTACCTTGTCCAGGCCCTGGAGTATCTTGTCCATCTCGGCCTTGGTGAGGAGCCCTGCCTTCTGCAGGCCCCGGCTATAGGCCTTGCTGCCTTGCACATCCACTTCCCACAGCTGCCGGTCGTAGGCGATGGACGCGTTGAACTTCTCCATGATGGGGTCCACTGCGCCCACAAACCGGCCGCCCCATAGCTTCCCGCTCTGGCCAGGAGAACAGGAGCAATTAATCTCCCCGCCCTCCGCCAACCTCAAGGGCAGTGCCTCTCACAAAGGGCCCGCAGGAGGGTTGTCAATGTGATGGCAGTGGCGGCCAGCGGGCAGGATTACTCTCACTGGACAGATAAGGAAACTGAGGCTCAGAGAGAGGCAGGCACTTGCCCAAGGAGTGAGTGTGGGAAGGTGGCTGGACAGTGAAGTTAGGGCTCTTTCCCCCCACCTGACACTGCTCCAGGGAGATGATGGCAGGGTACAAGGACCCCTGAGACCACAGCAGAACTTCTGCTACTGGCCAAGGCGGAATCCAGAGTTTGAATCAGCTCTGATGTACCAGTGGTAATGATAATCATCCTGGTAACGTCTCAGCTTACCAGGCACTGTTCTAAATGCTGGGCATGTACTGACAGCGACCCTCTGAAGTGGACACCAATCTATCCGGTACCGAGAGGGGAAACTGAAGCCCAGAACAGTTATGTATCTTTTGCCCTCGCCAGGGGTGGCAGAGCCAGGACTGCCGTCGGGCAGTGTGAAGGCAGCCCGCACACACTCTGAACCCACGTTCCGCCAGGACCTCTGCTGGCTCTGCTATTCTGAACGTCTGCCGCAAGGACAGGCAAGGAGGCACCGAGGGACCCATCAGGCTCAAGTTACCTGAATCTCCCTCCCATTGCTGGGGGCAGGACCTAAGGTCCCATCCCCAAAACTTCTTTGGAGAGCACCTCCGACACACCTGTTATCTCTGGCCTTCTGGGAGGTCACTAGCTGCCCCTCTGCCCCCAGGAGCCAAGGGCAGAGAGATGGGATAGAGACATCTGTTTTGAAAGAGGGCATAGGCCAGGGCATGGGACAGATGGGGGAGGGGTGCAGAACACCTCTGAAGCCGTCTGAGCACTCTGAGTGCCAAGGATTAGGAAGAGAGTGTGCCACGGTGGAGGTGTGGGTGGGACTTCTCTGGCATCTTTCCCCTGGAGTGGGGTTTAAATGGCCACTGGGGACATGTCCTCCTCTGTCCCTCTGTTAGCCACCTGACCATGACCACGTTATATAACCTCTCAAAGCCTCAGGATTGCCCCTCTATCGATTTGATAAAATTTGCCAAGTGCATACACAGCACATTGCCTGCCACTCAATAGGGACTCAGTCAATTCTAGGTATTACTAAGGGAGCAGCCGAGGCCTGCGTGGGCCAGGGTGTGCCTTAGCTTGGTTCCTGTGTGCACCATGGGGCCTCCGCCACACTCAGGCCCAGGCTGTGAGCTGACCCCTCAGTGCCCAGCAGCCTTGGCCGCCCTGCAGCAGCTGCCTCCGCCCCCCTCAGCCTTTTGAACTGGGCCTGCCCCTTACCCTCTGCTACCCCAGCAAACCTTGATCTCCATCAAAACATGGGGTCCCGCCCTAACCGGTTTGGCTCAGTGGATAGAGCGTCGGCCTGCGGACTGAAAGGTCCCAGGTTCGATTCCGGTCAAGGGCATGTACCTGGGTTGCGGGCACATCCCCAGTAGGAGGTGTGCAGGAGGCAGCTGATCGATGTTTCTCTCTCATCGATGTTTCTAACTCTCTATCCCTCCCCCTTCCTCCCTGTAAAAAAATCAATAAAAAAATATATATTAAAAAAATTAAAGAAGTAAAAAAAAAACCATGGGGTCCCAGGCCTAACTATTGGGGCCAGAGGGCCAGGGCCAGCCAATAAGGATGGGGAGCCAGCCTGCCCCTCAGCCGGAGGCACCACCCCTCCCAGCAGGTCCCTAGACTCCCTGCCTGAGTTGTTAGTAATAACAACTACTTAACAAGTGGGGCTGCCGCCAAACCAATTAGGGCAAACCCACAGGACAGCCTGGGGCAAGCAGAGGTCGCCTGGCACCCTGGTCTCCTGAAAGCAGCCTTTTCTGCTTTGGGGCCAAGCTCCGACCCCACTGGCAGGCTTAAAAGGACCCCAGGAAAATGTCAGAATGAGGTGCCACAGCCTGGGCACCGGGAAAGCCCAATGTGGTGGAGAGGAGACTGCTAAGGCAGCGAACATCTGGGCCAGGATGATCCCGTTAGGGCAAGGGGCAGGGGCACTGGGTTGGGCTGAGATGTTACTGTGAGTACAATCTGCCACCACTTACTGAGCACCTGCTGTTACCTGGCCCTGTCCAGGCATTCTATATGTGCTGTCGCACCCTCCTACGAGGGGGGCACTGTCACTCCTATTTTATAAACGAGAAGAGAGGTTCCGGGAGGTCGAGTGACTGTTCAGAAACCAAGTCTGTTGGGCTCCAAAGTCCAGGCCCTGCCCCCAGCCCTCCACCGGGACCTCGAAGCTGGCAGGCAGGCATTCTCATCCCATTTATTCAGATGCACAAACAGGTCCAGAGGAGGAAGTGAGTTGCCAGCTAATGAGGGCCAGGAGGGACTGAAACGCAGACCGCCTGCTTCCCAGGTCCAACGACATCAAGCAAACAGTCCCTTTTACCTGAAGGGTTCCAAGCAATGACCTCACAAATCTAGTACCTTACAGAGGGAGGCAGACGGCTATCATTCCCCCCGTTTGCCAGGTAAATCAGCGGGGGCACAGGAAAGGAGCTGTGCCTCAGACTCCTGCCCCTCTGGTCAGGAAGACAACCCAGGAGTCCTCTGGCTCTAGGGCAGGGAGGAAGCTTCGGGCACTGGGGCCCCTGGGGCCACTGGGGCCGCAGGGCAAGGTCCCCTACCTCCTGGCTCTTTCCACCGCCTGTCATGTGGATTCTGCGACTCGGGGACACCTGCTTGGGCAGCAGGTGGGGTCGGGACCGCCTTCCCGAGCTTCGGTGGGTTTGCCACACAGACTCTGGGAAGGGGCGCGGGAGGGTTGCAGGTCTCTGGCAGGTGCCCGCTGCCTGGAGCCAGTAAGGACCATCACCGGGAGGGCGGCCAGCGGCAGGTGTGGCACCAGGAGATGCCGCGCGCAGGTCGCGGCTGCGGCTGGCCCGCAGGGCGCCCCTCCCCCTCGTCCGGCGTCTGGCGGGACCCGCGTCCCCGAGGCGCCACTCACCTCCGATGCCATGTTGGGTGGTTCCTCGTCGTCCGGGAGCCTCGATCCTCCGGGTCTGGAAGACAGGACGCGACTGACGACCTCCTCGGCCCCCGGGCGGGGTCCCCAGGGAGGAGCTGCCCGGGGCTCCCGCACGGCGCTCGGCGGAGCGCGGCACGTGGGGCGGCGGACGCGAGCAGCGCCTCGGTCCTAGGCGTCCCCGCTCCCGCCCGTCCCGCCCGCCCCGCCCGCCCCGCCCCACGCCCGGCCGCCACGCACTCACCACCGCCTGGCCGCGCAGTCTGTCCCCGCCTGCCAGCCCGCGGGGCTTTTCTGGCGGAGGCGGCGTCAGCAGCGGCCGGGACCTGTCCCCGCCTCCTGGCGGCGGTGGCACCAATCCCCGAAGGACCGATGTGGGCGGGGCGGCCTCCAGCCCGGCCTCGGGCGGGGCGGCCCCAGGGTGTGGGCAGGGGTCGGTGCCTGCGCCGCGGCGCTCCGGGCAGCATGTCCTCCGGGCGCCGGGGACAGGAGCTGGGGGTCGAGGCCAAGACGCGGTCGGGGCCTGGTGGACGGTACATATAATGTGAAACGGCCTGCCGATCGTTTATTCATTCAACAAACACGTGCTGGGAACCTCCTGTGTGGCAGGTACAGAGTTAGACGTGGAAGAAAGAGCGAAGAGCATAAGAAATGACGCCTGCCGCCAGACGCTTTAACAAAGCATGGGCGAAGGTGTGCGGAAGGTGGGGGCGTGTCGTCAGTCACAGGGAATATTTCCTTGGCATGATTAAATAATTATTCAACAAAAATAACGGGCTGGTTTCTAAGGGGTAGCCCCGGACTCCTACTCATACTGGAAGAGCTTCTAGTGGAGATGTCTCCTGAGTTGGGTTTTGGAAGAGGAGAGGGAGTGAGCTCAGTGAAGATTAGGACATTCCCTGCAGGGGGAGCAGCCTGGGCAAAGGCCTGGAGGCCAAGGAGAATGGCCCGTGCGGAGAACAGGAAACCATCAAAGTGGCTGTAATAAAGGGTCGGGGTTTGAGGATGGGGGTGGGAGGAGAGAGGGGAGGTAAGGTGGGGCAAGATTGTGAAGGGCTTTGCATTCAAGGGAGAGAGTTTGGTCTTGGATGCCTTGTGGGTTGAAGGTTTTTAGCCCTCACTCAGGAGTGGGCTTCCAGTACTGTATCGGGCTTTTTCGAGCTGCCTTAAATGCTCTTCCCTATCCCTGCATGCCCTTCCCTCACTGTCTGTCATGCTCTCTCCCATTTGTCCATCAGAGTTCTAGCTAGGCTTCATCAATGTCGGGGAGACTCTGGATGCTGGATCCAGAGATCCTCAGACTAGGAACATCTGGCAGTCTTTCCCTGAACTGGGAGCGCTGCAGTTGTGGCTTCTGGGTCTTCTCCCCCACGCAGATGTGAGCTCCTTGAAAGCAAGGCCTCACCCACCTTACCTCTCTGACCTCAGCAGGCCACTAGGTGGACAGGAAAGCCCCTGAGAAAGCCAGGGGTCCTGAGAACTGAGAGAGCGTGTGGCAAGTCCCTAGGTTCTACCTGCTATTGTCTGAGGCCTGACATCCCTTCCTGGGAGGCCAAATATGAAAGCCAGTGGCACGCTGCAAAATGAGGTCACATTCCTGAATATCCAGCAACATACAGGAGCCAAACCCCTCAGCAAATGAATTGAGGCTGGAAAGAGAGTTGGGAAAAATGTTGGAGGGCAGGGCTGTAACCACAACACCTAACTTGGGTAACTCATCAGCTTCCAGATTCTGTACTAGAGACTTCACATGATTAATCTCATTTCATTTTCACAACAGTCCTGTTAACAGGTGAATAAACGAAAGCTGCAAGGACTTAGGGCTTATAGGATGTGCCCATGGGCACCCAGTTAGAGGGGGACAGCCTGGCTGCCCACACGGTACCACATGACGTAAGAGGGGCCATCATTCTAGGTTTGCTTGCTGCACATAGCAAATGTGGCCTGCGTGGAGGCCACTGCAGGGTTGGGAAAAGGAACTCAGGAGAAGGAGAAAGACAAGGAGGCAGCATAAAGGCTTGTGGATAAATACCCAATCAATGGAGTCTGCAGCTAAGGCCCTGACAGTACACACGAAAGTGGACATGGCCTTAATCTTGAAGAGACGTCCTTAGCATCCATAAAAGACTCGTGAGTAGCCAAGTTCCCTCTGAAAAAGCTGAGACCCCTGAGCAAAACCTCTGGGAGGCTAAGAGAGGCTCAGGGAAGTGTATGTGTCAGGGGCCAGTCTGTTACTAGAGCAGGGAAGAGGACAGGAGGGACAGGTCATCTCTAACCACCAGGAGGCCACCCTCTGCTATCTGCAGTCCATAAAGAGATCAAAGAAAGGGCTCTGAGGGATGACATTCTTAGGCCTTGAAGAGACAACAGTCAGCCCGTACAATAGCCTCACTGCTTCTGCTCTAAGTGGGAGGTTTAGGTGGACCCTAAGTTTGTTGTGGGAACATGACTGGAAGGAAGACTGGGCTGTGGGAAGCCATTGCAGGTGTCTCATTCTCTGGGACAGGGGTGGGCAAACTTTTTGACTCGAGGGCCACAATGGGTTCTTAAACTGGACTCAGAAGAAGGAGCTGCAGCCGTGTTTCCCGACGTTGCCATGTTAACACTGCTGCTGGTGAAGGAGCGGAGGGAAGAGCAAGAGAACCCTCCACTCTTTCGGCTCCGCAGGCCGGATAGAACAGCTGAACGGGTCAGATCCGGCCCACAGGCCGTAGTTTGCCCACGGGTGCTCTGGGACCTCTTTGATCACCATCAGACCCAGCTCCTTTTCAGACTGCCAGGATGAGTTTGCTGGGGTTTGAGGACTGGGGTGAGTCTATTCCCAGGGAATTGCTAGTATTGTCTGAATCCTATAATGCAACAGACATGGTAGCAAGCCTTATTAAATGACAGGTGCCCAATTTCATTGCCAGGAGACCCAGACTTTAAGAAATGCTAAGGAGGTTTTTTAAGCTGAAGGGAAATGACATCAAGTGGAAGCTTGGGTTTACAGAAGGAATAAAGAGCACCAGACAAGGCAACTATGCATAGAAGACTTTTTAAAAGCCTTAAAAAAATTTAAATACAAATAACTATTTAAAAATAATAATATATTGTTAGTTTTATAACAAGTGGAGAGGGATACCAATGGAATTATACTGTTGTAAGATTCTTACATTATACTAGTACATGAAGAGGTATAATTTTAATTCAGGGAACATTGGGATAAATTAGGGATTCATATTGTAATTCTTAGAGCAACCACCAAAAAAAATGTGGATATAAAAACCCAATAGAAAGAAAAAAAAATAAAAAATAAAACCAATAGAGGAGATAAAATGGACTTTTAAAATATCCTCAATCCAGAAGAAGTCAGAAATAAATGACACAAGTACAGATAGAAAAAAGTAACAAGATGATAGACAAACAACTACAGTTCACCTTTTTTTTTTTTAATATATTTTATTGAGTTTTTACAGAGAGGAAGGGAGAGAGATAGAGAGTTAGAAACATCGATCAGCTGCCTCCTGCACATCTCCTACTGGGGATGTGCCCGCAACCCAGGTACATGCCCTTGACCGGAATCGAACCTGGGACCTTTCAGTCAGCAAGCTGACGCTCTATCCACTGAGCCAAACCGGTTTCGGCTACAGTTCACCTTTGAACAATGTGGAGATTAGAGGCGCCCAACCCCACACAGCTGAAAATCCATGTATAACTTTTGACTCCCAAAAACTTAACTACTATTGACTGGGAGCCTTACTGATAACATAAACAGTCAATTAACACTTGTTTTGCATGTTATATGTCAGAATATTTAGAGAACATGCCACCCAACAACTGCAAAATAAATTATTGGTGCCCTTTGCAAGCAGCAGGTAATGATAATAATTTTGTATTTTAAAATGACCCATAAAAATAAATTATAGCATAAATATATACCATGGAATATAACTCAGCAATAAAAAGAAATGAACAATTTATATATGCCACAACTTGGCTGAATCTCCTGGAAATTTTATGCTTTGTGAAAAAAAAAAAAAAAAAAAAAAAAAAGCCGATCCCAAAGGAATACCTCAGTATTGATTCTACTGATACAACATTTTTGAAGTGACAAAATTTTAGACATGGAGGACAGAATAGTGGTTGCCAGGGATTAGGGATGGGGGGGGGGCAGTTATTATAAATAAACATTATGCACAAGTCTTTCTATGGACATATGCTTTCATTTCTCTTGGGAGTAGAATGGCTGGATCATACGTTTACTTTTTTTAGGACATTAACAAATAGTATTACAAAGTGGTACAATTTTACTTTTCCCACCAGAAGTATATGAGTTCCAGTTCTGTCCATCCTTGTCAACACTTAGACTGGCCAGTCTTTTTAACTTATTCACTCTTATAGGTGCATAATGGCATCTCATTATCATTTTAATTTGCATTTCCCTAGTGACTAATGCTGAGCATTTTCCCATGTGTTTATTTGTCATCCATATGCCTTTTTTAGTGAAGTGTCTGTTCAAATTTTTTGCCCTTATTAAATTGGGTTGTTTGCTTATTGTTGTGTTTTAAGAATTCATTTTTTAAAATATATTTTTATTGATTTTAGAGAGAAAGGGAGAGGGAGAGAGAGAGATAGAAACATCAATGATGAGAGAGAATCATCGATTGGCCGCTCCTGCATGCCCCCACTGGGGATCAAGCCTGAAACTGGGGCATGTGACCTGACTGGGAATCCAACCGTGACCTCCTGGTTCATAGGTCAGTGCTCAATCACTGAGCCATGCCAGCTGGGCATGGTTGCTTCTTGTATGTGCCCTGATAGGGATGGAACCTGCAACCTTGCATATCCAGACAATGCTCTAACCAACTAAGCTATGTGGCCAGGTCTCACTTGTACCATTTTATTTATTTACTAGAGGCCCGATGCACTAAATTTGTGCAAGGGCCTTGGCCCGGCCCTGCCTGCTGCGTCAGGGGGCCTCTGCCGCTTCTGCCTCAGCCCCACCAGCTCGCTGTGGCTTTGTCTGGAAGGACGTCCAGTCTAATTAGCATATTACACTTTTATTATTATAGATTTATCCATTGAGTTTTAGAGAGAGAATGGAAGAGGGGGAGGGAGGGGGCAGGGAGAGGGAGAAAAACACCCTAGGATATTTTTCCACTGAGAGTGGTAAGGAGGTGGGGAGGGGACAGAGAGAGGAGAAAGAAAGAGAAACATTGGTTGCCTCCCATTTGTGCCCAGATACAGGCTGGGGATCAAACCTGCAACCCAGGTACGTGCCCTTGACTGATAATTGAACCCGAGACCCTATATGAGGGCCTATGCTGTAACCACTGAGCCATGCTGGCCAGGGCTGTCTGTTTTATTTTTTAATGTCTTCCAAATAACGAGAACACTGAAATAATACAATAAGTATTTGTAAAATGAAAAAAAAATGAATCAATGATCAAAAATACCTAGCTTGTATGATTTGTTCTGAGAATTTGAGTTAATAGTACAGATATAAAATTTCAAGATGGTCTGGCAGCTACATAATCAGCCTCATTAAGTGTCTTGCCATTGCCATTATTTTTCGTAACAAATGTGCTCTCAGGAAAAGGGGGAGACAGGGACAAAAGGAAGAGGCTCTCACCTGACTATACCTCCTGAGCATCATCCTGGGAAATCCCAAGCTCTGGCGCCTGCCTGAGAAAAGGAGAAAAAGTTAAGGAAGAGATTTAGAGGTGGGCTGAGGTGTTTTCTCTATATCAATAGGACAATAAATAAAATGACAATAATAGCTATTAACAACTTCTTTTAAAAAATATATTTTTTTATTGATTTCAGAGAGGAAGGAAGAGGGAGAGAGAGATAGAAACATCAATGATGAGAGAGAATCATTGATCAGCTGCCTCCTGCACGCCCCCTCCTGGGGATGGAGCCCACAACCTGGGCATGTGCCCTTGGCCGGAATGGAACCTGGTACCCTTCAGTCCACAGGCCGATGCTCTATCCACTGAGCCAAACCGGCTAGAGCGCTATTAACAACTTCGACAACAATTTCTTTTCTTTTTTTTTTTTTTTAAATATATTTTATTGATTTTTTACAGAGAGGAAGGGAGAGAGATAGAGAGTTAGAAACATCGATGAGAGAGAAACATCGATCAGCCCCCTCCTGCACATCCCCCACTGGGGATATGCCCGCAACCCAGGCACATGTGCCCCCGACTGGAATCGAACCCGGGACCCCTCAGTCCGCAGGCCGACGCTCTATCCACTGAGCCAAACCGGTCTCGGCTCGACAACAATTTCTTGAGCTGTAACTGTGCCAGGCACTATGCCAAACATCTTATACTCTATACAAGGTGATTATCTCCTTAAATCCTCACAACTACCCCTTGTGGTCAATACTATAATGTCTCCCATTCTATTGATGAGAATACTGAGTCTGGGAGAGATGAAGTGACTTGCCAAACAACACCCAGCTAGAAAGTGACCAAACTGGGAATTGAACCCCAGCAGTCTGGCCACAAAACCGTCATTCTGTGCAGGGCAGCAATAATGTCCATGTTGGGAGCATGCCAAGAGGTTGATTTATCAGAAATGAATTACCTGAGGGTTCAAGTTAAGAACAACTGGCTAATATGATCCTTACTGACTCTCACATGACAACTGTCCTTCCAGTCGTTGTGGTGAAAACAAAAGTTGGACAATGAATCTCGAGGCCTGTGGGCTGCCGTACTCTTCAAAAGCTGAATTAGGATCGACCCTGCATAGTGTTGAGAGTGCAGAACCTGAATGACTGCGGCAGAGGATGGCGAGAGCCCCGTCCTGTGTGTGACTAATGGAGACAGTTGGTGGCCCAGCGTGGGCAGTGGCCTCACCATGGGCAGCACTTTGGAAGGGCTCAAGCGGCAGTTGCCGTACTGGAGTGTGTTTCATGACAGGCTCTGAGAGTCAGAGGAGCCAGGGGGTGATCTCAGCCACATCACTCTGTGGGTGTGATCTCAGGTAGTGACTTAACCTTTCGGGGGTTCATTAAAAAGAGGATAATGATACCTGGGTACTGGGCATTGAGTGAAGAGGAAGCTGTATATGTACTATGTCTCCTATTGCTGCTGTAACAAATTACAACACAAAACCCCACAAATTTATTATCTCACAATTGTCTATGTTAATAGTCCTACATGGCTTTTACTGGGATAAAACCACAGTGTTGGCAGGATTGTAGTCCTTTCTGGAGGTTCCAGTGGAGAATTCATTTCTTTGCCTTTTCTGGTTTCTGGAGGCCACCTACATCC
Source organism: Myotis nattereri (assembly GCF_964212035.1). NCBI lineage: Eukaryota > Metazoa > Chordata > Mammalia > Chiroptera > Vespertilionidae > Myotis > Myotis nattereri. Next base: position 87,779,846 of record NC_138079.1, on the reverse strand, counting down.
CTTGGCTCATGGCCCCCTCCCTCCATCTTTAGAGCTGACAACATAGTATCTTTCTGAGCATTCTTCCACAGACACACCTGACTCTGAAATCAGCTGGGAAAGATTTTCCTCTTGTAAGGACCCAGGTGATTAGATTGGGCCCGTCCAAATGACACAGGGTAATCTGCCCATCTCAAGATTCATAACCTCAATCACATCTGCAGAATTTAGGGTGTGGGCATCTTTGAGGAACCATGATTCTGCTTACCATACGGAGAGACTCCAGGAAAATGCTCCTGAATGGGGCTGACCACTTGTTCCCCAACCCGTCACCCCCGGCCCTGCACTGCCAGGTAACACATTTTCATACTCATTGGAAGCCTCTAACTTAACTCATGTCAACTGTTCTGAGGTAAGGGTGGGTAATGAAGGACTCCATGATTTCCCCAAGAAGATAGACAGCATATCTGCAATGAGAACTAGATGATAGGCACATATCACCTTATACTTAGAGCTTTCTTTATTAAAAATCTTATTTCCTTGCTTTGGATACATAGGAGAATAATAGTTAACATTCCCCCACCTCCCAACCCCATGCTTCCCACTTGCCAAGTGCTATTCTGAACACAACAACTCTATATTGTTTTATAGATGAATTAACCAAGACACAGAAAGGTTGTTAAGGAACTTGCCTCAGGCCACACAGTGAGTGAGTGATAGAGCCTGCATTTAGCTCAGGTGTCTGGCTGCAGAACCCACACCTATAACCACAACACTTGGCTGCCTCATTCCTGTGTGTCCCAGGAATATAACCCATAAGTAGATGTCACTTAGGGTCTACAATTCCTGCTCCTGGAGTGATAAAAAAGGATCACAACTCCATTCTAACTCTGCTGGTGTTTCCTTCCAGGCCTTGGTCAGAGGCAAACTTTCTGTGTCCATCCTCATTTTCAGCTTGGGGGTCCAGGACTGTTCAACAATGGATGGCGCCTATTCTCAGCTGAGGGCTGAGTGCTGTCCAGGATTTATCTGCCTCAGAAATGTGAAAACCTTGCCTGGCCTCTCTCCTCTGAAATTTCCACCTTGGTGCCTCAAAATGACTGAGGAAGGGTGTAGTGCAAAAAAGGGAGGTCCCCCTAATATTAGCAGGCCCTAAAACTGAAAGGGGTAAAGTTGGGGTGGTGCTGGTGCACATGGGTCTTGGAGTTGGCCAAAGAAGAGTGAGAACCCTGGCTCTGCCACTTCCTAATTCCTCTTTGAGCTGCACTGTTTCCTCTCTAAATTCCTGTCTGTCACTTCCCAATTCCTCTCTGTGAAATGGGCTGATCATTGTACTTTAAAAAATATATATTTTTTATTGATTTCAGAGGGGAAGGGAGAGGGAGAGAGAGAAACATCAACGATGAGAGAGAATCATTGATCGGCTGCCTCCTGCATGCCCCCTGCTGGGGATCGAGCCCGTAACCCGTGCATGTGCCCTAGACTGGAATTAAACCCAGGACCCTCCAGTCCATAGGCCAACATTCTATCCACTGAGCCAAACTGGCTAGGGCTGATCGTAGTTCTTTTAATTTCAAGAACTCCTGAGAGAAGTAAATGAGACTGCTAGTGCCGTGCCTGGCACACATCCTCATGGGAACTTCGTGCGGATTAAATGAGTACACCCATGTGAAAAGCCAACCACCAAATCAGTCTTATTCTTCTAGACTCTTCCTGGGTGACTTAACTTTAAGAACTTTATTTCTACTTAAAAAGTTCTATTTGCTGATTTTCTGCTGAGCACTAGACCTGATGGCTTCAGTGTTCCACAGGACTTTCCACTTGGAAGACTTAGGTTTGCTCACGTTCTGGACCTTTGTGTATATTTGATAGCTCTGCCTAAAAAGCCAGCTGTTATGAAAAAAAAAAAAAAAAAAAAAAAAAAAAGCCTTTTACTTGGTTTGTGTGCTTTGGGTGGCAAAGAATAGAGACTCATTAGGCCAGCGGTTCTCAACCTGTGGGTCGCGACCCCTTCGGAGGTCAAACGACCCTTTCACAGGGGTCGCCTAAGACCATCGGAAAACACATATATAATTACATTATGTTTTTGTGATTAATCACTATGCTTTAATTATGTTCAATTTGTAACAATGAAATTGGGGGTCACCACAACATGAGGAACTGTATTAAAGGGTCGCGGCATTAGGAAGGTTGAGAACCACTGCATTAGGCAGCCTCAAGTTAGAAAAGCTGCAGGAGGCCCTGAATGGGGCCAGGCCAGGCTGGAGTTCCAGCCCTTGACTAGCCTAGCTCTGTTGGCTGGGTTCTCTCTTCCTGCAGGTTCCTGGGCAGCCTCCCCCTGGGAGCAGGCCCCACTCCCGACTACCCAGCTGCCTCTAGGGGATAAGTTGGGTGACTGCATATGAACCCCAAGGTCTTAGGGTGGCTTCCCTTGGAGCACCTGGATCTCAGCCATTTTATGGTGGGGCCCTCAGTGGCACTAGCCTCTCTTCCGTGGAAGCTCATTCTGGAAGCTTTGGCTTTGTGTGCTCCTCCCCGCACCAGCTCAAACACCCTGGGCTTTGTGACGCCTCTCCACCTCATTAGTCATTTCCCTTTTGCTCCATCGCGTCTAAACACAACATACTGTAGTTATTGAAGTCCAGAGCTGGTTCTCTAACTAGGCTGTCCGCTGGCCGGGCAGGGAGTGTGTATTATTCACATTTGTGTCACCACCACCAAATGGGCCATCACTACGTTTGCTGAGTGAATGACACATGAGCATCTTCAGCACTTCTTTGTGGGGGTCATTCTCCTCAAGGGAGGTACAGGGGACTCTCACATGAATCAGGCCAGCAGGGTCTGGGGTGGCATTTTATTTTAAAAAATTTAAAGTAAATTAGTTGCTTTTATTTAGTTATTATTCTTTAAAATTAGTTGTTTTTAAAATAATATTTTTAGCCCAGCCAGTGTGGTTCAGTGGTTGTTGATCCATGAACCAGGAGTTCTGGATTCGATTCCTGGTCAGGGCACATGCCAAAATCAAACAGCCCCTATGAAAATGATGGAGGTAAACAGAATCACAGGCTGACCAACTGCATAGCCTCCACAATACTCTGGAATAATGAAGTGCTTAGCAAGAACCTTGCAAAGAGAATGAGTTTAGTAAATAATAACGGATAGAACTATAACAAAGGAGAAAAAATTAGCAATTAACTCATCTAAAGACACCCATCACTTAATATTAATATTTTGACACATTTCCTTCCAGACTTTTTTTTTCTTAAACAGGCACTAGTCTTATTTTTTAAAAGATACATTTTTATTGATTTCAGAGTGGAAGAGAGAGGGAGAGAGATAGAAACATCAATGATGAGAGTGTTACAGAAAACCAGAGAAGAACCAATCAATGCTTAGAGAGATGGAGATACATTTTTTTTATTACTCGCGGGCCCAGAGGAAAACGTCTCTCAAATTCTGGGCCCCGTCACACAGGAAGTTTCCTGTATTTACACCATTTTACCCTCTTTGTCTCCCAAATATGGGTTTTTTCCCCCGGTTTCCTTTGCAAGTTCTTAAAGGGCCCTATGTGCTGGGGCTTTGAGACCTCAACCAAAGGCTTGGCCTGGTGACAGCACTGATAACTTCGTCTGGGGAAGGTTTAATGGCCTCTCTGAAATGGGAGTAGTCTTATTTTCCTTATTATTTAAGCCAGCAAGCATTACAGAAGCCAAAATGCAGGGTTAAAATTTCAAACAGCAGTTTTTATATAAAATGGATGCTTCAAGAGAATCGTTGATTGGCTGCCTCCTGCATGCCCCCCACTGGGGATCAAGCCAACAACCTGGGCATGTGCCCTTGACCGGAATCGAACCCAGGACCCTTCAGTCCCCAGGTTGATGCTTTATCCACTGAGCCAAACCAGCTAGGGCTTCCTTCCTGTCTTTAGGAAATATTTCCAATACACGAAAAAAAAAAATCCAGAAGATAACAGATATCAAACTTCCAAGCCTGCTTTTAAAAAATACATAAAATGGTGAAGATTAGGTAGCTCTACCTCCCAAATCCTTAGGTATTTTATTCCCTATGTGTTATTTTTCTTTACACTATTAGGGTCACACCACATCATTTTCTGTCTTTAAAAATCCTATCTTGAGCATTTCCTCAATATACCAAATATGCCACATGGCTTTTCATGGCTGCATATTACATTGCATGACTGAAACATTAATTCCCTACTGTTGGGCATTTAGGCTATTTCCCAGCAAAAACATATCCGTACACGTCATCTTTCAAAGCACCTGATAATTCCCTTTGGATAAAGTCCTAGAAAGGCCAGAAGGTCAGAGACTGCCTGATGGTGAAGCTCTTTACGCCTACTTTTTGCTTTTTCCCCCCAAATAGATCGAAAGGAAGAATGGGAACAGGGAGAAGGTAGGTTAGGATTATTTTTATTTTTTACCTTTGAAAACGTTTTATTAAATTGTAACACACGCCGAGACCAGTTTGACTCAGTGGATAGAGCGTCGGCCTGCGGACTGAAAGGTCCCAGGTTCGATTCTGGTCAAGGGCATGTACCTGGGTTGCTGGCATATCCCCAGTAGGAGGTGTGCAGGGGGCAGCTGATCGATGTTTCTCTCTCATCGATGTTTCTCTCTATCTCTCTCCCTTCCTCTCTGTAAAAAAATCAATAAAAATAAAAATAAATAAATTGTAACACACGCATAAAAGTGGACGTAAGCGTACAGCTCCCTGAATCTGCAGCAGCGAACACACCGAGGACCCAGCACTCAGGTCATGAAACGGAACATTCCCCCAGCCCTGGGCCGCCTCACCGCCGGGGCATCACTACTCTCCGAGGGCAAAGGACCACGAAGGAGATGGCGCCTTTGGAACCGTAGTTTATGAATATTTTGGTATAACCTAGACCACGGGAACATAAGCTAAGTCCTGTCTGCAGAGGCTGGTCACGCTCAAGTCCGGCGGGGCGAAGAGCAGGCACAGGGCACAGACGGCGAAGGGGACGAGCACGGCCGCGATCCCTGGGAGGGGGGTGGGAGTGGGGGTGGGGGCGCCAGACTCCCGGTGTGCAGCGCGCGGTCCCGGCGTGCACCGCGGCGCTTGAAGGCGGCGGCGCGGTGTGTGGCGCGGTCGGCGGGAGCGAGGCGCTTGGCTTGCTGACGGCCGGAGGCGGCGGGGCGGGTCGGCATGGAAGTGTAAGTGACCCGGGGTCCGCCGAGGCCCACGGCGGGGGACGGCTGGGTGCTGGGAGCCGACAGGCGTGGGCTGGGCGACCTCGCGTACGGCCGGGCGGGGAGGGCCCAGAGCCGGGAGGCGGGGCAGAAGGAGACTGGCTCTGCTCCTCTGAACCGCCGCCCGCACTCCCATCCCGCGCCCGGCGTCCGGCGCCCGGCCGCGTGCCTTTGAGCGTGCCTGCTTCCCCCGCATTCTCTGCTGGCGTTCCCGAGTCCAGTGGTCATCCCGGCCCGGGGTCCGGGCCTGGAGTCCGCCCTGCAGGTTCCCGGGGGAGAGAAGGATACGCTCTGCCGGGGCCGCGGGCTCCTGGGAGCCCTGGCTCTGGAGGTGCTCTCCCGGGTGGGGAGGAGCGGGGAGCTCTTCGCCGGAAGGGGCGGGTTTCTGGGAAGGAGACGCGGAGGCCGAGTGTGTGCAGGGGGAGCAGCAGTCGTTCCAACTGTTGAACCCCACATGGCCTTCCCCGTGTTTGCTCGTTGTCCCGCAGGCAAATGGAAGTTTTTACGTGGCTGCTATTAAGTCATAGGCATCACCGACAGTGGGTTTGTCTTTGGCGCTGATCATCGAATGCTCACACTCTACGTTCTTTTGCCTCGTATTTAATGGTTATATGGACTGTTTTTCACACTTAAAAAAATACACGTACAACATGTGCATGTGCCTGAAGTGAAAGCTTCATGCAACTATACTTTACCCTCTGATACTGTCGGGTCCATCCTACTCAAAGAGAGGAGGCTTTGGCTAGAAATAAAGGACCACGATTTACTGAAGGTTTTTAGAGGTTGCTAACTGGAAAACCTAGAAGTTTTCCCAAGAAGGAAGAAACGTTGAATTCTTATAGTAAAAGTCAGATCCTTGAGAAGTCAGTCCTGCATTCTTAGCGCTGGGATGGGTCCTGCACTGTTACCCGGATGCCACGTGGCCCGCGGATGGTCCTGAGACCTGGGGGTAGTCGGAGGGTTATCTGCCGGTTCGATATATGTCCCAGCACTGATGTTCAAAAACGGGTGTCTGTCAAAGTATTGATGCAAGACTGGAAAGTTCCAAAGTTTAAGTTCTCAGTCTAGTTAAGACAAGAAAAAAAGAATCGTTTTTTCATGCCTCAGCCTTCATAATGTTAATAATTTAGCAGTTTGGTTAAAATTACGTCATTTTATTTTTTCCCTATCTTTACTCTTTCCTCAGTCTCTTCTCATATTTATTTAAACTCGCTGAATGTTGACCCACTGAATTGATTTTGCAATCCTCTGATGGAATTTAATCTGCCACTTGAAAAATATTCATATTACTCTAGCCTGAGCCATTGTGATCCGTTTCCCCTCTTTTTTTGTTGTTGTTATTAATTCTCACCGGAGAGTATTTTTTCATTGATTTTTTTTTTTTTTTTGAGGGAGTGGAAAAGTGAGGGGAAGACAGAGAAACATCAATATGAGAGAAACACATCGATTGGTTGCCTCCTGCACATGCCCTGGTTGGGGCCTAGGGTCGGGAGGAGCCTGCAACCAAGGTAGGTGCCCTTGACCAGAATCGAACCTGAGACCCTTTGGTCCGCAGGCCACGTTCTGTTCACAGAGCCAAACTGGCTCTGGCAGTTTCCCCCTGACTAACATTTCCTGTCGGCATACAAACCTGCATTAATTTGTCCCCGAATTCGTGTCCACCTACTGCTTCATTTCTGCTTCCTGTCACAACAAAACTTCTTAGAAATGTTGTTTATCCCCTCATTCCCTCATTCTGTTGGGCTTTCATCCTCACTAATCTACAGAAAGGGGTCTGGAAGATTCCCCGAGCACTCCATCTTGTCACTGAGACTACTTCTCAGTCTCCTTTCCTAGCTCCCCTTCCTTTCTTTGCTTCTAAATGTTAATGTCTTTTGGACACAGTACTGGGACTCCTTTTCTCCACACTCTCATTACCCATCTATATGCTGATGATTCCTTTTTCTTTCCTTATCCATCCACTAGCCTTCTTCCCTCACCCCTAAAGCCAGTCCATCAGCCAGTCCTGTTATTTCCACCTTCAGAATATATTTGAAATGCAGTTACTTTTCACCATCTCCACTGTTAAATTTTCTAGTTCACCATCTCTGGTCTGGACTAAGCAATAGCCTTTAGCTTTCACTCTTGCCTGTCCCAATTTTATTCTGTTCTCCACATAGCAGCCAGAGTGATCCTGTATAACCTCACATACTCACTAACCATTCTGTTGCCACTGTCCTCACCCCCCAAACACACACACCTTCCATTGGCAGTCACGTAGTTTCTGTAACCTTCCAAGCCCTTTCCTACCTCAGGACCTTTACATTGCTGTTTCCTTGGCCTGGTGTACTTTCCCCCTTGTCCAGCTTTCTTCTTATCCCTTTGATAGCTGACGTTGAATGCCCCTTTTTGATGTTGTGTTTCCTTTCATTCAATCCAAAATAATCCTCTTTTTTGTCTCTCATACCACTTGGTTTACTTTTCCCTCAGTTACCAGTTATAATAATCCTATATAATAAATCCTATATAACAAAAGGGCAATATGCAAATAGACCAAACAGCAGAACAACCGGAATGCCTGTGGCCCCTCGCCCTGGCTGGCCCTGCCCCCCAGTGGGCACCCCCACGCCTATTGGGGTCAGGGCCGGCCAGCAAACTGCCCATGGCCCCTCCCCCCAGCTGGCCCCGCCCCCGATTGGCCCTCCGCCCCACCGCCCCAGCCAGCCCTCCCCCAATGGCCCCCATCGAGGCTGGCTGGCTGGACTCCGCCAGTGCATGAATTCGTGCACTGGGCCTCTAGTCTATATATATATATAAAAGCCTAATATGCAAAGTGTCCCCTCTGGAGTTTGACCAACTGGGAGTTTGATCACTTGCTATAATACGTGCTGACCACCAGGGGGTGGTGAGGAACGAAGGAAGGTCCTGGCTGTCAGCCGGCAGCTGCTAGGGACCCTACCTGTGCATGAATATCGTGTACTGGGCCTCTAGTAGTTTTATGTTTGTTGACGTGTTTAATGCTGTGTCTCCCTCATGAGAGTGCAAGTCTATGAAGGCAGGGGCCAATGTCTATTCACTTAATGCTTAGCATGGCATCCGGCACAGAGTAGGCATTCAGCAAATTCTAGTTGACTGAAGTAATATGATAATACTTCATTAATTTAATAAATATAAATTAATTAGCTAGCTTCCTAATTACTAGGCATATCGATTTTCTGATTTTTCTAAGTGAAATTGTTTGACTCAAGGGTTTTTTCTCTTATAGCATCCTCTCTTCCCAAGGAGTCTTTGACTTATGAGGCTAATCAAGAATTTTGAAGCTAGCAGTTTATGGGAAAAGCTGAGTTTTTCTGAGGTAGACATGTGATTTGGGAATAGAAGGGCCCTTGAAATGGAAAGGTCTGAGGGCCTAGCTTCTAGTTCCTGTCTGGCCTCCAGCATGAGGTATGACTTCTGGCAGTGGGGTCTTTGGGATCTTCAGTAGAACCCTGAGTCTCTGAGAGGGCAAACATACTATACTTCTAGGACCTGGAGCAAGAAGACACGAATGGAAAACTCTGAGTTATTACTAATATTTTTTTTTTCAGTCACTGAGTAAATACCTACTGAGTGAATAATACATAACAGACACTAGAAATTTTTTTAAAGGTGAGGAATATTTATGCTTTTATTTGGTTGAATGACAGATGTTTTTCATTGTTAGAGAATTTAATGTCCCTCTCGTACTTGATAGAATTAATGGACAAAAATGCAGATTTGTGTTACAGTGTAAATCATTTGACCTGGTGGAGGTCTGTGGGACACTATATCCAGTTACTACACAATACACATTCTTTTTAGTGCACAGGGAATAGTCACAAAGATCTACAATTTTCTGGAACATCAAATAATTCCCAGTACATTTCAAAGAATTGAAATAATATACACTATGTTCTCTGATCACAAAGGAATTAAATAAGACATCAGTAACGATTAAATATCCATAAAATTGCTAACTACTTTTTTATTTTTATTGAATTTATTGGGGTGATATTGGTTAATAAAATTATATAGGTTTCAGGTGTACAATTCCATAATACATCATTTGTGTATTCTGTGTTCACCACCCCAAGTCAAGTCTCCTTCCACCCCCAGTTTGAATGATAGAATTTAAGAATAAAATCTTGAGCATCATTTGGAAACTTATTTTCTTCAGGTAAAAGGATACAGGAATTTCATAGCAAAATAAGTATTTATATATTATATATAAGTTATTTGCTCTTTGTTTGTTTAAGGCCTTGGGGTTATTTATATACCTGGAAAGCTTTGTGTTCACTCTTTTATTATTGAATTTATTATACATAGTTATGAAAATGGATGGTATTTATTTCTGTACCACCTTTTTGAGATAGTGTCAGAATTTCCTTCATTTTATAGCTGGAAATACTGAGGTTTAAAGAAGTTAGCTAATAATGTAGGTCCTATAACACTTCAGTAACAGGACTGGAAAGAGGATATTTGTTTGTTAGCTCCCAAGGCAATGCTACAGGTGAAATTGTTCATGGACTGCCACCCAGTTTTCTTGGACCAGACTTTAGTTTTCCAGAACATGGACTTACATTGATGACATAGGTTGAACATAAGAGAATTTGAGCAATTCCATTCGTCATTGCTTCCGTAAGAGTTAACGATGTGGCAATCAGTAGCATTGTTTGCATGGGCTTTTTGTGTGTGTTTCTAAGGAAAGTCTGCTAATAGATCATTTTGTTCTGTTTTCAGAATTTGGTTTTACAAAGTAGTTGTTTACATTCATTAAATTGACTCAGCAAGTTAAGCAAATTGTACAGGTTAAATTTCAAACAGCAAGTCAACTTCAGTCAGTTAATTCATTACTTAAGGAAATTATGTGACTGCCTGCCTGTAAGTATAGATTTAGACCATCTTTAAAATTCATTTGGAATATTTGCTTTAAACACCTGTAAATAAATTCAGTAATATTCTAAGTCTGATAAGAGAGTATGAAGTTTTCTGTAGATGGGCAGTTTCTAGAAGTCTCTATGCTTGTGAACATATTACATAATACTGAAATGTTAACTATGGAGTAGACAATTCCTGCTCAGTAGGGATCAACAGCTTATAAATATGTTTGACAGGTTTGCGAATTGATGGATTCTAGTTACCCTAAAAAATATTGGGGCAAAATGCATTTTATGTCCTCAGTTATAAGTTATATTAATGTCTTTTTTTAACCTTATGAAATTCTTTAATTTTACATTTCCACTTTTCTCAACATGTTAACTTGAAAAATTTCAAACCCATAGAACAGTTGCAAAAAGAGCAACACAATCACTTTTATATTCTTTACATAGTCAGCATTTGTTAACATTTTGATACATTTACTTTATCTCTATTATGTGAGCACTAGAGGCCCAGTGCACGAAATTCGTGCACTGGGTTGGGTATGTGTGTGTGTGTGTGTGTGTGTATGTGTGTGTCTGTCCCTTAGCCTGGCCTGCGCTCTCTTGCAGTCCGGGACCACTTGCTCCTTACTGCCCGCCTGCTCGTTGCTCCTTACTGCTCAGCTCGCTTCTCTTTAGCACTGCTGTGGAGGCGGGAGAGGCTCCTGCTACCACCGCTGTGCTTGCCAGCCGTGAGTCCGGCTCTGGCTGAGTGGTGCTTCCCCTGTGGGAGCGTGCTGATCACCAGGGGGCAGTTCCTACATTGAGTGTCTGTCTTCTGGTGGTCAGTGTGCGTCATAGCGACTGGTTGTTCTGCCGGTCATTCCACCGTTCAGTCATTTTGCATATTAGGCTTTTATTATATAGGATGTTTTCTCTTTCCTTCCCTCTCTCCCTCCTCATTCTCTTATGTAAATATAATACCATTATCATATGCAGGGAATTGAGCACTGATATAATTACTATTATTAAAATACAACCTATATGCCTGGCTGCGGTGGCTCAGTGGTTTAGTGTTGACCTCTGAAGCAGGAGGTCATGACTCGATTCCCGGTCAGGGCACATGCCTGGATTGTGGGTTCGATCCCCAGTGTGGGGTGTGCAGGAGGCAACCGATCAGTGATTCTCATAATTGATGTTTCTATCTCTTTTTCCCTCTCCCTTCCTCTCTGAAGTCAATAAAAATATATTTAAAAAATATATAGTCTCTATTCACATTTCTCTAGTTGTCCCAATAATGTTTGTTTTAGCTGTATTTTTTTTTTAAATCGAACCTGGGACCCTTCAGTCTGCAGGCTGATGCTCTATCCACTAAGCCAAACCAGCTAGGGCTAGCTGTTTTTTAAAAACCAATTTAATATCCAGTCAAGAATCACACATTGTGTTTTGTTGTCATGTTTCTTTAATCTTCTTTAAAAACAGTTTCCTAGCCTTTTTTGTGTGATATTGGTATTGTGACAAATGGCACTGATGTTTAAAACTTTTAGAAATATATATATTTTTACTGATTTTAGAGAGGAAGGGAGAGAGGGAGAGAGAAACAGAAACATCAATGATGAGAGAGAATCATTAATCATTGATTGGCTGCCTCCTGCACGCCCCACACTGGGGATGAAGCCTGCACCCCAGGAATGTGCCCTAACCGGAAATTGAATGTGACCCCCTGGTTTATAGGTTGATGCTCAACCACTGAGCCACACCAGCCTATTGTTTTGAAGTCTATTCCTCAGTTTGGATTTGTTTAAATATATCTTCATGGCTAGATTCAACTTAAACATTTTTTGACAGGATTGCTATAGAGATGTGTCTTTCTCAGTGTATCACATCATCGTTATTGGTGCTGTTAAATAGGACAGCTTGGTTAAGTTGATATTTGTTAAATCTCACTATATCCTCTTCCCTACAACTTGCCACTTAGTGGTGGTTACAATAACTTCTTCAGGAAAAAAAACAATACCTTAAAAATTTTTCTTGGTACTTAGTTCATTTAGACTTCATAAAAGGTAGATATTATACACTCATTGACAATTTATTGAATAAAGGAATGCTTAACATATGTTAGCATTTACTCTATTAGTTGAGTTTAAAAACATTATCTTACTAGTAAAAGAATTGAGTAAATCAGCTTCTGCCAGCTAGAGTCTGCAGGATACAGTACCTGTGTAAGCATCCATTGTGCTACTGGTACCAAAACCAGAGGTTCATTAAAAAAACATGAGAGAGGGTTTCTGTCCTTTGTATATTGGTTCTAGAATAGGCTGATGATGTTTTTGGATTCTTGCATTACAATATTGATTTGGGTAATGAGGCAATAACTTGAAAGAGCCAGGAACAGATTTCCCAGGGCATAGACTATTTTGCATAACAGGAGGGGCCATGATTTGGAAATGAAGTTGTAACAGTGGCACCTAGGATGGATCCATTACCCTTGAGGGAAAATAACAGTTGTATTTTTCCCCAGTCCAGTTTGTTCCAGGCAGGGATGTCTTAGTTGCTGTGTATTTTAGGGCACACAGGGATTAGTAACTCAATTTCAAGCAAAGATAGGGCTGACTTCCTGACTAAGTAGGCAATGATGACATATGATTTGATTTGTCATTTTCAATTTTAAAAGAACCATATCGCATATCCTGATTATGCATTGTCCTTCCTGTGTTCCATTCCTTTTAAATCTGATATTCTTTGTGACCTCAATGCAGTAGTGGTCATTTAGGCCAAGCAGCACTTTGTGAAGTCTCAGCTATTTGTTGAATGACTAGTAGCATTTGGTAAGCTTCACATGCTCATTTGATTACAGTGCTGACATCACTGTGCCGATGACCAAGGCCTAAGTCAGATCCTTGTGTTAACTGCCGACTAGTTTTACTTATTGACTGGGGAAATCACCCATTTGTTTGACCCGTGTTTTTGAAATTTTGTATCATCATTTTCATTATATAGCCTCACTCCTGGCTTAAGAACTTACAGTAGTTTTTGTTGCACATTATGTCAAGCCCAAACTCCTTCCTGAAGTTTTAGGATTCTGCATTACTGGTTTTCATTTGTACAGTCCAGTCTTACTTTTTCACAATTCCATAATTATTGTCCACTTCAGTTAAGCTTACTACTGTGTGACCTTGAGCAAGTTTTTTTTTTTTTTTTTTTTTTTATGTTTTATTGATTTTTTACAGAGAGGAAGGGAGAGAGATAGAGAGTTAGAAACATCGATGAGAGAGAAACATCGATCAGCTGCCTCCTGCACATCTCCTACTGGGGATGTGCCCGCAACCCAGGTACATGCCCTTGACCGGAATCGAACCTGGGACCTTTCAGTCCGCAGGCCGACGCTCTATCCACTGAGCCAAACCGGTTTCGGCAACAAGTTTTAAAATCTTTGAGCCTCAGTTGAATCTATAAAGGAGAAATAATAGCTCCTATATATCACAGGGTTTTTAATGAGAATTAAGTGAAATAACATTTGTATTTTTAAAATAATAACCTCCACTTAGGGAGATCTTAATAAGTACCAGAAGTATGCTATACTTCTAAAATTTGTTGTCTCTGCTTCTTATCGTAGCTTTATGGGGTAGGATGAAGTGGTGGTGGTGGTGGTGGTAGCACAGGTAGTGGTGATAATAGATGGCAGCATGAGGTACCTCTGTTCCAGGTACTTTACATATTTCTATTTAGTCCTGTTAAACAATCTTATGGGGTTGGTACTATAATTGCTATTTTATAGATGAGGAAATTTAAGCACAGAGAGGTTCAATAACGTGCCTAAGTTTGTAATGTACATAGTAAATGTACAGTGGAGCTGCACTTTTAGGTACCAGTTTATGCCCATTTTTTTTTTTTTTTTGGTCTATTTGTTTTAGATGAGGAAGCTTAGAGGGGTTGATTAACTCACTAAAACTCATATACCTTATAAGTAGCTGGGCCATAATATGAACCCAAATTTGTCTGATTTTAAAACTGTGTTTATAATTATTATACTAGACTTTCTTTAGATTATCAAAAACAATAAATAGTTTCTATTGTATCATAGAATGGATCAATTTAATGCAAGTCACATTGCTGTGCTCATTCATAAATGAAAGATGACTTTTTGCCTTGGCTGTTACACAAGGGTGCCAGGCTTTTGACCTCTGCTTGACACATGAACTGTAGAAGATGAACATCTTTGTTGTAGTTTTGTCGATATCTTTCAAGATCTCTGACATTGCTGGAATTCCCAGTGGTGATGCTAGTGTTAAGGATCCCATTTCTGGCGATTCAGCAGGAGGACTTGGGCTGCCCAAGATGTCAATAGCTGATGGAAGGCAGATGGTACTGGGAAGAGGCCGTGGCTGTGGGATGAGAAGCACCGTTTCTCCAGATGATTTTAGCACCCTCACACTGTTTATTGATCCTACCTCCAGTGTTCTTCCTGTAACTAACTCCCCCCTGATGTTTGATTTCTCTTAACTTTTGCCTACATAGACTAGGGATAAGAGTATTTTAATCCCCTACCTGTGTGATGGATGTGTGGTATACAGTGGCTGTAAAAAGGAAGGTATGCTCTAAAATTGTCCATTATCAACTAAACCAAGGGCATTTCTCCAAAAAACTGTAGTCCCTAAATTCCTGAACTGGACTACTGAATTTTTAAAAAAATAATTAATTTTTTAAATCCTTACCCTAGGATATTTTTTCCATTGATTTTTTTTTTTTTTTTAGAGTGAAAGGGAGGAGGGAATGGGAAGGGAGGGAGAGAGGGAGATAGAGAGAGAGAGAGAAAGAGAGAGGAGAGAGAAACATCAGTGTGAGAGAGATACATCTACTGGTTGCCTCCTGCACCCAACTGAGGCTGGGGATCCAACCTGCAACTGAGATATATACCCTTGACCGGGAATTGAACCTGCGACCCTTTGGTCCTTGGGCCAATGCTCTAATCACTGAGTCATACCTGCCAGAGCTGGACTACTGAATTTTGACAGAGGAATTATTATATAGATATTTAATTCACACAAAATGATTTGAACCCAGACTATGATAATTAACTTTTCTTTTGCAGGAAGGATGCCAATTCTGCGCTGCTCAGTAACTATGAGGTAAATAGCTTTGAAGTATTTTCCTCTTTGATATTTTGTTCTTTGCTTTTGAAGATTATTGAATTAACTGTAGTTAGAAATGACTGAATTAATTTGGACTTTCCACTTTAAAATATGACAGATGGCACTATCTGGTGGACCTTGTAATATCCCAAGCTTGGTAAATTACATTAATTCAGGAAAACTGAGAAGACTTTAGTGTACAGTAGGTAATCTTCCCCAAATCTGAAAATTTTAGATCTTTATATGGAAGGCTTCATGAAGAGTGGAAGCATCTATTTTGGAACTCTTTCTATCAGCAAAAGCTTCTATTAAAATATGTATGCTTTTTTCTTAATTACCACTCTTTACTTATAAAATACTTCTATGTCATTATTTTGATCCTCACAGTATTCTCATAAATATTAAAATCTTCATTTTGAAAGTGAGAGCTTAGTTGATTCACCATTATCATTAATGCTTTAGTAAGAACTAACAGATTGGGGATTTTGGGGCTGAAGGGTTGGGTTGTTGGGGAAAGAGAGGAAAGAAGGAAAGAGGTTGGTGAGAGGGGGGAGGATATAACATTATTTTGCCTACCTTCCATTTGCCTGGATCTTGTTTGGCACTAGTAAAATCATCTGATAGGTTAATTCCCGGTGTAGAAAGAGCCCTTCATACATATATTCATTGTCTATTTTTCATATGTCAGAGTCTAAACCAGCCGTGGGCAAACTACAGCCCGCTGGCCGGATCCGGCCCGTTTGAAATGAATAAAACTAAAACAAAACAAAACAAAAAAGACCGTACCCTTTTATGTAATGATGTTTACTTTGAATTTATATTAGTTCACACAAACACTCCATCCATGCTTTTGTTCCGGCCCTCCGGTCCAGTTTAAGAACCCATTGTGGCCCTCGAGTCAAAAAGTTTGCCCACCCCTGTTCTAAACTCATAAAGACTTGTAGGAGACGTGGGTCTCCACTTGGTGATATACTAGTATATAGAAGGTAGTTGAATTAAGACAGTCGGCCATATTCCTCTCGTCCCAAAGATTCATCTTAAATGGTTGCTGCTCATAACAGGAAGAAATGGTTGTTGGTTAAGCCATTGGCTTTTAGGAATTTCCTTTTCCAGTTTGGACTGGTAAGTGTTTGGGTGTTTTATCCATTGGAGAAATATTGATTGCCTTAATTGGGTCTCATGGCACTATTTCTGAAAATGACAGGCAGGCAAGGAGTTGCATTGTATCTAGTAATGGTCTATGAATCTGTGAACCTGTAATACTTCCCTGAATTTTCTGTATAATCTCTAAAACAGGAGAGAGTTATACGCCCCACACCCTTCTTAACACTAATACACATGTTTTTCCCCTTATGGGGAAAGTTACTTATCAAGTCCTATAGCATTTTTCCCTCCCTGCCCCCCCCCTTTTTTTGTTAATCCTCACCTGAGGATATTTTCCCCATTGATTTTTACAAAGAGTGGAATGGGAGGAAAGGAGGGAGGAAGAGAGAGAGAGAAACTGAGGGAGAGAGGGAGAGAGTTAGGGGGAGGGAGAGAGGGAGAGAGAAAAAGGCAGGGAGAGAAGAAGATGGAGGGAGGGAGGGAGGGAGAGAGGGAGGAGAGAGGAGAGAGAAAAACAGCGACAAATGTGTGTAACCCAAGCACGTGCCCTTGACCAGAAATCGAACTTAAGACAACTCAGTGTGCAGGCTCACACTCTAACCAGGGAGCAACACCAGCCAGGGCCCCCTCTCCCCCCCGTTTTTTGTAAACTATATTTTGGCACTTGCCCAAAGTAAAGTATACTAGATTTTCATATTAGAGAGGTAGGATCCATTTATTTTTAACTTTTTAAAAAAGTTGATTTTAGAGAGGAAGGGAGAAGGAGTGCGAGAGAGAAACATCAATGATGAGAGAGAATCATTGATTGGCTACCTCCTGCGTGTCCCACACTGGGGATCAAGCCCGCAACCAGGGCATGTGCCCTGACTGGGAATTGAACTGTGACCTCCTTTTTAATAGGTTGACGCTCAACCACTGAGCCACTCTGGCTGGGCTAGAATCTGTTTTTTTAAAAAAATTATTTATTTTAGCCCTGACTGGTTTGGCTCAGTGGATAGAGCGTAGGCCTGCGGACTGAAGGGTCCCAGGTTCTATTCTGGTCAAGGGAATATACTTTGGCTGCAGGCACATCCCCTGTGGGGTGTGTGCAGGAGGCAGCTGATAGATGTTTCTCTCTCATCGATGTTTCTACCTCTCTATCCCTCTCCCTTCCTCTCTGTGAAAAATCAATAAAATATATTTTTAAAAAATTATTTATTTTAGTAAAATTTACTTTTATTTTTTTTTAAATATATTGATTTTTTACAGAGAGGAAGGGAGAGGAATAGAGTTAGAAACATCGATGAGAGAGAATCATATATCAGCTGCCTCCCGCACACCCCACATTGGGGATGTGCCTGCAACAAGGTACATGCCCTTGACTAGAACCGAACCTGGGACCCTTCAGTCCGCAGGCCGACGCTCTCTCCACTGAGCCAAACTGGCTGGGCGTAAAATTTACTTTTAAATACTCAAAATATTTTTGAGATCAGAAGTATGGTATATATTGGTAGGAAACATTTGAAATATTTTAAGTAAACTAATGAATTTGAATTATTTGACTTAGATAAAAATATTTTTAAAAGGTCACATATTTCTTGGATTCATATTTGCTCTAATGTAAGAGTTGGGGTGTACTGTTTTATCGTCAAAATCAGTGACCTTGGAATAGATATATTTCTCAAACTCTAATTTAAAAATCTTTTGTATATCTCTTCCTAGGTGTTCCAGTTACTAACTGATCTGAAAGAACAGCGTAAAGAGAGTGGAAAGAATAAACACAGTACTGGACAACAGAACTTGAATACTATCACCTATGAAGTAAGCCTAGGCTTCTGGAGGGTCTACCTGAACTGTCTTTGAGGAGGGTTTGTTTATTCTTCTAATGACTAGCCACCAAATCAAGTTTGCCTATTATCTGATTTGAATAGTTGTACTATAATCCTGTTGTTATTCTGTTTATAAAAGTGCAAAGAGTTTGGCCAGTTGCCAGGGTTAGCCAACTATAAAATTAGAGGAATAGTCTATAAGACCGCACTCACTTTTAATACCAATTTCAATTCAGGGATCCCAAGACCACCCTCAGATTTAGTAATTGTCTAGAAGTATTCACAACTCACTGAATGCTGTCATATTCTAGGTTACTGTTTATTACAGGGAAAGGGTGCAGAGTAAAATTGGTCAAGGGAAGAAGCAAGTAAGGCAGATTCCAAGAGAAATATCTAATACAGAATGTTGTTCTCTTAATGTGGTTGTGTGACAGTATGCACAGAATATTGTACCAATAAACCAGGGAAGCTCAGCTGAGCTTCAGTGTCTGAAGATTTTATTGGGGCTCTATTACATAGGCATGATTGAATAATTAATTGCCCATGTAGCTCATCTCAGCCTTCAGGCTGAGTGATACTGTATGACCCAAAGCTCCTATCCTAAGTCACATTGTTGAGACTATCCAATATGATTTAAGGCATGAGACAAAGATACTTCTATAAGCTATAACATTCCAAAGAGTCTGGAGATTACCTCCCAGAAGCTGAGGTCAAAGGCCAGATTTGGGCAATGTCAAATTCTTTATTATACACAAAGTAATACTTACTATTCTAGAAAATTTAGAATGTACCAAAAAGTATAAAGAAGACAGAAAAAGTAATTCATAATCTTGATCTAGTGGACATTTTGCTACATTCTCTCCCAACCTTATGCTTTGTCTTTAAAAAAGAAAGTTTAAGCCATTGTATTTGTTATAGGTGATGTTTGATTTTTTTTTTTTTTTAATTCTCACCTGAGGATATTTTTCTATTGATTTTTAGAGAGTGGAAGAGAGAGGGAAAGACAGAGAGAAACATCGATGTGAGAGAAGAAACACATTGATTGGTTGCCTCCTGTGCAAGCGCCGACCACTGCCCAGGGTTGGGAGGAACATGCAACTGAGGTACATGCCCTGGGACCCTTTGGTCCGCAGGCCAACGATGTATCCACTGAGCAAAACCGGCTAGGGCTGTGATGTTTGAATCTGTCATTTTAATTGCTTGCTATTTCCTTCCAGTTCTGATTTTGTCTATAAAGGATTTAATTTCTTTAATTTTTCTTTTCAAAGATAAGAAATTTGAATTAAGCTTATCATAATCCCTTTTAAGGAAAATAAGGAGGTTAGCACTTTTGTCACTATTCCTCCTTATTCACTTTTGTTCATTTAATCATGTATTTAAAATCCTATCATTCATTCATGTTCTTTTACATTATATAGTTCATACCTTTCTTTTCTTTGAATATTTTTTGTTGATTTCAGAGAGGAAGGGAGAGGGAGAGGGAGTTAGAAACATCAATGATGAGAGAGCCGAAACCGGTTTGGCTCAGTGGATAGAGTGTCGGCCTGCGGACTGAAGGGTCCCAGGTTCGATTCCGGTCAAGGGCATGCACCTTGGTTGCGGGCACATTCCCAGTAGGGGGTGTGCAGGAGGCAGCTGATCGATGTTTCTGACTCTCTATCTCTCTCCCTTCCTCTCTGTAAAAAATCAATAAAATATATTTAAAAAAAAAAGATGAGAGAGAATCATTGATTGGCTGCCTCCTGCTCACACCCCCCCCCCCCCCCCCCCCCAGGGATTGAGCCCGAAACTGGGGCATGTGCCCTGGACCGGAATCGAACCTGAGACCCTTGAGTCCACAGGCTGACACTCTATCCAGTGAGCCAAACCAGCTAGGGCTAGTTCATACTTTTCAAAGAAGAAAAAAATATATGTTGGCAATTTTTTTTAGAAACTAAAAAAAACTACTAAGTACTTTTTTTTTAATCCTCACCTGTGGATGTTTTTCCATTGATTTTGAGAGAGAGAGGAAGAGAAAGGGAAAGACAGAAACATCAGTGTGAGAGAAACACATGGATAGGTTGCCTCCTACACACACCCTGACCAGGGCCCGGGCCTGGGAGGAGCCTGCAACCGAGCTATATGCCCTTGACCAGAATGGAACCTGGGACCCTTTGGTCCACAGGCTGACGCTCTATCCACTGAGCCAAACTGGCAAGGGCAACTACTATGTACTTTTAACTACACATTTAAGCAGTTTAAGCTCATTGCCACTCCTTAAGTTCTTGCTTTTAATACGTGGTGCCTTAAGAAAACTTTCTGTGGGACTCAATGTTTTGAGATGTTTTATACCTGAGAATATATTTCTAGTGTGTTTTTTAAAAATATTTTATTTTGAGAGTATGTTTATTAAAACTGGGAATAGTGAAACACAGGAAGGGCTCAGGATAGAAGAAGCAATAGGAGAAAGCCTATGTGGGGCTACTTCGGCTCACTGAAAATTCATAGAAAAAGAGGCCTTGGAGACAGGGTCAGGGAGTTAGCTGAGGACATCTGCCCTTTCCCATTGCTACACTGGTTGCAAATCTCATGGGGGCTCTTAGAGTTTTGCCAGAGAGGGAAGAAAGGCATGGATGGGTGTGCTCCCAGGAGGGAGTTCTTAATGTGAATGACAATTCATTTGAATATGGAGCTCTTGGGTTCAACTATTATTTTGTAGGTCTCTATACAAAGTACTTGATCTATTAGTATTCGTTGTTATGGAGGAGTGTGTGACTAACCTGATGTTTGTACTTTTTGTTGTTGTTGTTAATCGTCACCTGATGATATTTTTTCCATTGGTTTTTAGAGAGAGTGGAAGGGAAGCAGGGAGGGGGGGAGAGAGAGAAACATTGATGTGAGAGACACACATTGATTGGTTGCCTCTTGCAAGCCCAACAGGGGCTAGGGATTGAACCTGCAACCCAGGTATGTACCCTTGACCAGGCATCGAACCTGAGACCCTTTGGTGTACAGACTGACACACTAACCACTGAGCTACATGGGCCAGGGCTCTCCTTAATCTTTTGCCTATTAATTTTAGCATTCATTGGTGGGTCTTTGCTGCAGTAATTATTACTATGGTGGAGCTGCCTAATAGTGATTTGTTTACCTCATTTCTTTTATGTTTAATGGTTAGAATTCTTATATAAGAAATGGTTGATATTTCTCATCAGTTTATTTATTCAGTCATTTATATCCATATGGATTATTGGCTATTTATTTTATTCTTTGAGTTTCCTGTATTTAAAAAATTGTCTGAAATATAATGCAATTGACAGATTAAATTTTTTCTTCTTTTTAGGATCAGAAAAGTTTTCTTCTGAAATTTCATTATTCTTTTTGTTTTAGCTACTGGTTTACTTTTTGAGGAATTCCTATTATAAGAAGATGGACTCTCCTGAAGGCATTTGTTTTACAGAAGATTTTTGAAACAGGATTGTAGAATACTAAATTATTTCTCATTCAGATTGGCTTTTTCCTTTTTTTTTGTAGACATTAAAATACATATCAAAAACACCATGCAGTCATCAGAGTCCTGAGATTGTCAGGGAATTTCTCACAGCAATGAAAAGCCACAAGTTGACCAAGTAAGTAAAAATTATCTTGAGGAGGAAGAATGGCTCACAATGAAAATAACTTACAAAAGCCCCCTCAGAAGCTGTGTATTTATATTTAGTTGGGCCTTGAATTCTAATTAACACTCAGTGTGTTCTTTTTATTTTATTTTTATATATTTATTGATTTTATTGATTTTTTTACAGAGAGGAAGGGAGAAGGATAGAGAGTTAGAAACATCCATCAGCTGCCTCCTTCACACCCCCTACTGGGGATGTGCCGTGCCCATAGCCAAGCTACACGCCCTTGACCGGAGTTGAACCTGGGACCCTTCATTCCACAGGCTGACCCTCTGTTCACTGAGCCAAACCAGTTAGGTCAGTGTATTCTTTTTTTAAAAAATTGATTTGAGAGAGAGAGAGAGAGAGAGAGAGAGAGAGAGAGAGAGAGAGAGAAACATTGATTTATTGTACCACTTATTTATGCGTTCATTGGTTGATTCTTTTTGTGTGTGTGTGTGTGTTAATCTTCACCTGAGGATATTTTTCCATTGATTTCTAGAGAGGGTGGAAGGGAGGGAGACAGAAACATCAATGTGAGAGAGATAAATTAATTGGTTGCCTCTTGCACATGCCCTGACTGGGGCTGGGTTTCAAGCAACTGGATAGGGCTTCATTGGTTGATTTTTATATGTGCCCTGACCAGAGATCAAAACTGCAACCTTGGCATATCGGGATGACGTCCTAACCAACTGAGCTACTCAGTCAGGGCCTCAATATGCTCTTTTAAAGTAGTAGTATGGTATTGGAGATGAGACAACTGAGAATTCAATATAGGGATCCTTCTAGAGCCAGCAATAGAAAATAGTGGGGGTTTTTAATCTCAAAAAAGTTTTTTGGAGTCCTAGTTCTATGATCTGGCCCATTACCCCTGTTAGTATTCAGACCAAATTGATTGAAAAATGGGGTTCACAAATTAAACTGCTTTCTATAAAATTTATCAATTAAGGCATTTGACATTTGTTTTTTGGCTTGGGGCAAAATGGCTTGATAATATTCTGTCTGCTCTTCTAGTGCCCAGTTATTTTTCTTGGTGGCTTTCTTGAATAAGATAGGTTTGTAGGACTTAAAAACAATAATTAGGCCCTAGGTGGTTTGGCTCAGTGGATAGAGCATTGGCCTGTGTGGACTAAAGGGTTCCAGGGTCCCAGGTTCCATCCCGGTCAAGGGCACATGCCTGGGTTGTGGACTCAATCCCCAGTAGGGGACATGCAGGAGGCAGCGATCAATGATTCTCTTCCTTCCTCTCTGAAATCAATAAAAATGTATTTAAAAAATAATAATAATTAGATCAAGCCTGACTGGTGTGGCTCAGTGGTTGAGCATTGACCTATGAACCAGGAGGTAATGGCTCAATTACCGATTGAGGCACATGGCCAGGTTGTGGGCTTGATTCCTAGTTGGGGGTGTGCAGGAGGCAGCCGATCGATGATGTTTCTATCTCTCTCTCTCTCCCTCTCCTTTCCTCTCTGAAATAAATAAAAATATATTTAAAAAACATTAAAAAGGAATTAGATCAAGATTTTACATGAGAAGAAAACTACCCTTAGTCTTTTAGAATTAATACCAGAGCTGATACATTTCAAAAGTGTTTGTCATTTCATTTAGGATAATAAAAAATTTTCTTTTGGAGGAACCATTTGGCTCATAGCACAGTTGATAAACTATCAATAAACTAAGTGCACTTTTCCTCTTGCCTCTCTTTTCCAAATGAACTCCGAAGACAAATATATTTCAAATGTGTGTACATATATGTGTGTGTATGAGTGTGTATGTATAGTTTGTCTTGTTTTCAAGAGTAAAATATATAGAATATTAAGTTTATCATCTTAGCCCTGGCCGGGTAGCTCATACATTGAAATAGTATTTAGTGGTTTTTTAACATTTACTTTCTATATTTCAAGGAATTTAAGAGTACAAAAATAGTCTTTTATGTTTCCCCAGAATTTTACCATTTCTTTTGCTCTTCATTTATTCCTGAAGTTTTATGTTTACTTTTTACTATGTACTTGAAGCTGTCCCAGAGGCTCCTTACACTATTTTCGTATTCTTTTTTCATTTTGCTTTTCCAGTTGGGTGTTTTTTGCTTCTTCGCATTTCAAATCTTTGACTTGATTCTTGCGCTCCTCTGGTCTGCTGTTGGGAGTCTGTATAGTATTCTTTATTTCAGTCCGTGTATGCTTAATTTCTAGTTGGTTCTTTATCATAACATCGAGGGTCTCATTAGATTTCTTGTAGATCTCATTAAGTTTATCGGCAGCTTCTAGACAGTTCTTGAGAGACCTTAAAAGTGTGGTTCTGAACTCTATATCTTCCCTTGACAATTTTGTCCTGTTTGTCTCCGCATTTTTTTTTATGCTTTCTTGGTGCACCCCCTAGTGGTCTTTGTGCGCAGTCTTGTTGTAGTTAAGCCTTGATTGTTGTAGGTAATACTGGGGGGATTTGACCTTCAGGCCAACGGGCTGTGAGAGTCAGCTGTGTCTGCAGTGGGAAAACTTCTGTCCTCTGGGGAGGTGCTAATCTAACCTTTGCCTGAGGCTATCTGGCAAATGGCTCTGTGCTGGGCTTGGGCGGGGCGGGTCGCACGGGATCAAACAGGGCGGGTGGAGCGAGCAGTTATGGCTGCTCTCAGTTCCGTCCCTAGGGCTCTGCCTCACAGAGTCCCAGCAGCTGCTGCAAACCTCGGAGAGAAAGCTGCCTTCGAGTTCCGACTGAAGCCATACAGTCCCGCTTCTCCCGTTTGAGTCTGGGTCCCTAGAGACTCGCCCGGATCTGGAGCTCAGAGTCTGAAACTCCCTCCCGATTGAAAACAACAACCACGCCCTCTGCCGCCAGCCCGCTCTGCACGCACTCCGCACCTTAGTATTTCACTTCAGCACTGCGCCTCCTCTGAGTCTGGGTATGCTTTTCTCTTTCCTCCTAGTTGTAGAATTTCCACTCAGCCAGCCTTCCTGTGGTTCTGGATGATGTCTGTTCCGTCTTTTAGGTGTACCCTTGAATTGGTTGTTCGAGGTAGCAATCTCCGGCGTTAACCTATGCCGCCATCTTGTTTTCTCCCCCATTTATAGTTTCTGATGGCTATAACATTGCAGCAATTTGCAGATGGAATGGAACTTATTTTCGAAAGGGTAAAAACGTAAAAGGTCCTGCTGATAAGTAATAGATCACTGATTCAGCTATTTCAAATGAAAACTTCTTATTAGAGATTCTAAGTAATATGAACATTGAAAAATATATGCCAGTAGCCTCCTACCCAAAATGTGTAGGAGTCTCATTTCTGGAACCTATCATGTATAAAGATTCATACAGAATTAAAGATTTATTTTGGTGGCTTACAGATTCAAAATTTGAAAATTTTCATGGGACTATTTTTAATCATAATAAACAAAAAGACAATATCCAATCACTTCCACTCTGCCTCTCACATGTAAGAGCAAAAATTCAAAAAATAATGCAACAGAACTCTTCATCTCCTCCTGTCTGCATTACAGAGATTAATATATTTTTTTGACCACAGAGACCACATAGCAAAGGTACTATATATACTAGTCCCAGCCACCAAAGTCTTTTCCACACTATGGCAATAAAAGCAAGATTTAAATCTAATGAGCTAAAACTAATTCTTCAGATGAGAATTCACTGCATGGCCATTTTCATGGAAGGAGGCAGGAGGTTGCTATCCATTTGGACTAACAGAACACACAACCACGAAGAACCTTGTTTCAAAAATTTCCAGAACTTCAGAAGTTCTTGTTTAGTTTTTTTTATGCCATATACAAACACAACACACATTTACAGTCGCAATATTAAGAAAATTGAGAATTGAGCAGCATATGACCTTTTGCATACAATACAGATATAATAGACTCTTCCATCTACTGTTAACTCATAGTGATCATCATATTTTACTTTCATACGTTTGTTGGCCGGCTCACTGCTAATTGTTTTTGGTATCTCATTCTCAAGTCTGGCCTCCCCTTCATCAGGGTCCTCTTTGACAGGGATCACTGTGTCATAAATATTTTCACCAATATTTGCATAAACCTTGTTGCCAGCAGCTGACAAGCCTTCAATTTCAGTAGCTGTATCTAAAGTAATGATCTTCTGACCCTCCATTAGATGTTTTGATTCTAAACCTGGATCATTAGTGTTTCTAGTAATTATATCTGAAACTTTTAAAGAATTGGAAAGTGGCTCTTGCAGAAGTGTAGGGATCTGCATCTTCTGTACCAGTGATCCATCAAAAGTGGCATTTTTGGGAGTATCAGCCTATGGGACCAAAGATGTATTACTGACAGCCGAATCTGGACTGGAGCTAATAGTGTCGTCATCATCATCTATAATTTCCTCCTCCTCGTTGTCATTGGCCTTGTTTCCTTTCAAAACAGTACTGTTCGGTGTCTGCTGATTCTGCACAAGTAAGTTGATTGAAGGAGGCATATGATTTGGAAGTGAAGGACTGACATTTGGTGGCGTAGTATGTGGTGCCTGATTTAACAAAACGATGTTAGGAGTCAGATGTGTCTGGGCAGAAGATACCAGCACTTTTTCACTTCCTTGTGTTTGGCTCAGGGTTGCCTGGTTCACAGGAGTAGGAAGTTTCTGAGGAGGTGTGTTATTTGTTAAAGCAGGAGAGGTATTGCTAGCACAAGGTGCAACATCTGAAATAGCAACAGAGCCTGAGTTAGGCGGGGCCTGTGCCACTGCATTGGTACTTGGCAAAGTCTCCTTTGCAGGCAGAATCTCAGAGCAGAAAATAACATCATCATCATCATCATCATCGTCTGAGTCAGTAACAATAATCTTTTTTGTCTCATAATCTTCAGCAGATAAGGAAAAAGACTCTGTTATAATAGGCATTATAGTTGCCCCATTATCTTGGGTTTTGTCTTTTGATTTTTGTACTTCAAGGTTCCTGTCACTAGAACCAGAAGATAAGGTTTCTGAATTACCATCCTGAGCTGTATGTGAGATGCTTTTAACCTGTGACAACGGGACACCAAGCTCTGCTATAAACTTAACTCCTAACAACTGCCCTGATGTAATTAACTCATCAAGTAAATCTGATCTAACTCGAACAATTTTAGAACTATAGATATAATTGAGAATTTCTGCAAAGATCTCTGCTCTTATAAAGCTTAGTTCAACAACTTGCCCAGTAACTGAGAAGAGCTGATGGAAGTAAGTACTAGAAGCAGAAAGAATATTCCTGTGGGCCCGGAATTTTCGGTCTTCCACAGTAACGGTAACATCACAGAAGAGTCCATGGCCTCGTTGCTCATTCAAGGAGTTCAGCAGACTGCCCGAGTATTGAATGTCTATAGCAGAAATCAGTTTTCTACTCTCCATGCCTGCTTTTCCGCAGCGCCGCTTCCCCTCCTCAGGCCACGACTAAGGGTGGGAGTCCTCCAACAGCAAGAGGCCAGACTCCCACGGTGATTCGGCTCCTCCTTTAAACGTCTCTCCAGTCTTGGGCAACGTCAACGCGGCTGCCGCCACCGCTGCAACCTCTGCCCCACTTTCGCCGACAGAGGGCACAGCGCATGGGCGAAGTGCTGGAATCGAAGGCACCTTCCATCTCCGAGTGCACTCGGTTCTTTCAAGAAAACTTTTTATTAACGTTTCCAAACAATCCGTATGCTCATCACTCTCATTTCTTAGTTGGAGCATGTGTGACTACATTGACACAAAAAGATTTGGATAATCGAAACACAAGGAGGGGATCAGGACTTGGGGAAGGGAGCAGGGAGGAAGAAAACGATGCATCATCTTTCTTCTAGATTTACTTTGTCACAAAGATACAGATCTCAGACTACAGAGGTTGCAGGTAGTTTCAACTGGACTGAGTCTTCTCATGTGACAGTATTTTCTTTCAATCTGCGGTTCTGTAGACTGTCAGTAGAGACTACAGAGCAGTACTGTCCAGTAGAACTTTCTGTGATACTGGCAATATTTATCTGCCCTATCCTACCCAGTAGCTTCTAGCCACATGTAACGATCATTTTATTTTTATTTTTAAAAAATATGTGGGGTTTTTTTGTGTGGTTTTTTTAGAGAGGAAGGGAGAGGGATGAAGAGATAGAAGCATCGATGAGAAAAACATCCTCCTGCATGTCCCCTTCTGGGGATTGAGCCTGCAATCCAGGCATGTGCCCTGACCTGGATTCCAACCAGGATCTCTTGGTTCCCAGGTGGATGCTCAACCACTGTGCCACACTGGGTGGGCAAATTTAAGTATTAATAGCCATATATAATCAGTTGCTGACATGAACAGTGCCATTTATAATGCCTCCTTTGACTGACTTCATCTCACAGCCATATGCAGAATTCAAGTGCCTTTTACAAATCCTTTGATGAATGATTCTAAAGTTTTATGGCAGCCTGCGCCCCAAAACCAGACAATTCAATTCCTTCCTGTATGCTCATGTTGCCTTTTGAGGTGGTGTCCCAGCACTGGAGCTCAGAGCAAGTGAGTCTCTGTGGACCCTTTAAGAGGAACCCCTGGGACTCCAGCAGCTCTCTTTCTCACTCAGCCATAATCCCTGCTGGTTTCCACAGTCAGAAGTTATGGGGACTTCTCTTTCTGGCTCTGGAATCCTGGGCTGGAGGGCATGGTTTGGAGCTGGGATTCCTCATTCTTCAAAGGGGACCTCCACAGCTGAGATGCCCTTCCCCATTTTTAACTGCA
Source organism: Myotis nattereri (assembly GCF_964212035.1). Classification (NCBI taxonomy): domain Eukaryota; kingdom Metazoa; phylum Chordata; class Mammalia; order Chiroptera; family Vespertilionidae; genus Myotis; species Myotis nattereri. Next base: position 87,751,413 of record NC_138079.1, on the reverse strand, counting down.
ACGGGTAGGTGTGGGACCAGCTTGCTTGTTTCATGTCTCTGTCCTTCCTATCAGTCTTTGCATGGCTGCTTTTTTCTATCCTTAGTTATAGGACTTCTGGTCAGCTAGACTTCAGGTGGGTCTCAATGATGGTTCTGTAGATTAATTGTAATTTTGATGTGATCATGGGAGAAGGCAAGTACAGCATTTATCTACACTGCAGTCTTGACCAGAAGCCTTTCGTAATTAATTCTTCCATTGCTGCCCTTCCAAGTTTCAACCTTCTCTTGATTTCATGGCTGTAGTCTCCATTTGGAAAGCAACTATGCTCACCACTATACCACCAATGCTGTAGTCTCCATTTGAGTTGATGACTGAACCAAAGTAAGCAAAGTCTTTAACAGTTTCATGTCTACTTTTAATTAAATGGTTGATTCCTGGATCAGATTAACATGCATATAAGTTATTCATGACTGCCAGAAGCAAAAGCTACAGGCAGTGTTTTTCTAAAACCAATCACTAGAGGGGGTATGCAGGCTTCTTTCACTGTGGCTGGGGCCTGGCTCCTCTAGGAGGTAGCCAACCGTTGCAGTCCATTGGAATTAATTGGCCTCAGTGCCTGGTGATCCAGGGGGCTGCTTGCCATATACCATCGAGACCTGAACCATCTTCTTTTTTTCTTTTTTTTAAAATATGTTTTATTGATTTTTTACAGAGAGGAAGGGAAAGGGATAGAGAGGTAGAAACGTCGATGAGAGAGAAACATCCATCAGCTGCCTCCTGCACACCCCCTACTGGGGATGTGCCCACAACCAACGTACATGCCCTTGACTGGATTGAATCTAGGACCCTTCAATCTGCAGGCTGGCACTCTATCCACTGAGCCAAACCAGTCAGGGACTGAACCATCTTTTGCTAGCTAGTGCAGTTTAAGGCAGGAATCACATTTATAATAGAAACTGTTGAAGTGCTCTTTAATCCTTATATCTGAATATCTCAATAGAGTTTTTCTCTACCATTCTTTCATAGGAAGGAAATGAAAGATACTAGCCCTTAACTGGTACAGATCTAGTAGTGCAAACTGGAGTGTCATTAATTTGGTTAAGTACCTTCGTTACTAGAGTCCCTGAGGGTATTGTAGAAATCATTCTTTATTTCACATCACAACTTTATTCAGCAAAATGGTAGTATTGAGATTCAACTTGAATTCACTTGGACACTACGTCTCGTGTCATATTTTCTTTAGCATGTTAATTCTCCAAAGCATTTGGTTCTTTAATCGTTTTAATTTTTTCTTAAGGCATTTAATTCTCAAGAACTACAATCTGGCTTACAGCCTGGGTCTCTTCCTTAGGTCTCTCTAAGACAGCGGTTCTCAACCTGTGGGTCACGACCCCTTTGGGGGTCGAACGACCCTTTCACAAGGGTCGCCTAAGACCATCGGAAAACATATAAAATTACATACTGTTTTTGTGATTAATCACTATGCTTTAATTATGTTCAATTTGTAACAATGAAATTGGGGGTCACCACAACATGAGGAACTGTATTAAAGGGTCGCGGCATTAGGGAGGTTGAGATCCACTGCTCTAAGATGTATAGCTATGACTACCAGGCATAGAGGAAGGACTTGCCTTCAAGACCCAGCCTGGGCAGGTCTGTAAATATCTTGGGGTCCCTAAAAGGGACTTTTCTGTGCTCAGATTACTCTTGGGATTTGCCACCATATTTGGGACATGACCTCTGGGGCCAGCAAAGCTCAGAGTGGAAGGGTTGTCAGGTTTCCCTAATATCTGGAGTGTGGTTACCATGACTGCTTTCAGAGCATGGAATCCTGAGTCATGTCTCCCAGTGTTCAATAGCTGTCTCTCCCTTGAAGAACTTCTGTAAGTCAGTGCTACCCTATCCTTTAATTTATCCTTATACTAGAGGCCCAGTATAAGAAATTTGAGCACGGGTGGGGGGGTGGTCCCTCAGCCTGGCCTGCAACCTCTCATAGTCCAGGACCCCTTGCTCCTTACTGCCTGCCTGCTCACTGCTACTTGGTGCTACCGCCGCTGTACTCACCAGCCAGATGTGAGCCTGGCTTCTGGCTGAGCGGTGCTCCCCCTGTGGGAGCACACTGACCAACTGGGGGAAGCTCCTGTATTGAGCGTCTGCCCCCGGTGGTCAATGCGCATCATAGTGACCAGTCGTTCTGGTCGTTTTGCCTTAACGGTCGCTTAGGCTTTTATTATATAGATTTATGCTTGCTTTGTCTTAGTTGTTGGGGGTACACAGATATGAATACAGTGTAACTGCTGTGGTAGTGGGGACATAGTAGAGAGACACTGAAGTGTCAGAATTTGAGAATTTGTCCATAGGAGATTACAGTGGGTTTAATGTAAAGGAAGAGTTGGCCAGATGCAGGTGAGTTAATGCTAAGTAGAAGGATTATGTGCTGAGGCATGGAATAGGAGGTAGCCTGATGCTTTCCTGTGTAGTGTTTGCAGTGGTGTTTACGGTAGTCCCCCCTTATCCGTGGGGCATACGTTTCAAGACTCCCAGTGGATGACTGAAACCCTGGATAGTACCGAACTCTGTATATGCTATGCTTCTTCCTCCTCATTCTCTTTTGCTGCCTTCTCTCCTGGCCCCTTAAATGCAGGTGCTTTATGGCGTTGTCCTGGGTTCTTCACTTACCCTGCACTTGGTCTCTGGGCTATGTTAGCCACTGTGATGGTTTCACATAACTCCTTGAGAATAAATCCAGCTCTGGTCTTTTTCTTTAGTTTTAGACCAAATTAAGACTAAAATTACACAGTCTGCCTGATAGAATTTGTTGTTTTTTCAAAGTACCACAAACTTGGCCCTGGCCAGGTAGCTCAATTGGTTAGAGTATCATCCCGATACTCCAGGGTTGTGGGTTCGAACCCCAGTCAGGGCACATATAAGAATCAGTCAGTGAATGAATAAATAAGTAGAACAATAAATTGATGTTTCTCTCTTTTTTAAAATATATTTTATTGATTTTTTACAGAGAGGAAGGGAGAGAGATAGAGAGTTAGAAACATCGATGAGAGAGAATCATCGATCAGCTGCCTCCTGCACATCTCCTACTGGGGATATGCCCGCAACCCAGGTACATGCCCTTGACCGGAATCGAACCTGGGACCTCTCAGTCCGCAGGCCGACGCTCTATCCACTGAGCCAAACCGGTTTCGGCATTTCTCTCTCTTTTTCCCTTCCTCAAACCAATCAATCAGTAAAAGTACCACAAACTTAAATTTCAGTTAATATATGTTTTCCAAACAGGCCAAAAACGTGACAACAAACTTTAACTCTTCCCTTGCCTTCCCCCATCCTCAGCAAACCTAGGCAGTTGTCAGGTTTGTTGACTGCTAGACCTGGGGGTGACCAAGAGCATTTCACATGTCCAGACTCTCTTTGCCATCCCTGCTGCTGCCGCTGCCCAAGTTCACGACTTTGTTTTCTCTCACTGGGGAGTATTACAGTGTCTTTGCCTCCATTTTCTCCGGTCTTCCAGAATTGCTTCAGTATCAGCCTGAGCATGATGGTCCTTTCTTTGGTTGCTCTCCAGTGAGTACAGAGTAACATCGAGCTCTTGGTAGACGGGACCCTTAGCAGTTTTGCCTGAGAAGACTCTCTGAATCTTGTGTCCCACAACCGCTCTAGGAGCCATTTCCTAAAGCTCCATGAATGTTTGTACTTCTGGGCATTTACTTGTGTGTTCCTGCCTTGACTGCCCATTCTGTTTATCCTTTCTGCCTAGAAAGTCCTGCAGAGTCCAGTGCAAGGGTCTGCTCTGTGAAGTCTTCTTCTTCAAGTTGAGAGTAAATGTTTGGGGAATTATGAGGAATAGAACTGGACTACAACTTCAATATTAATGACTACTGTTTGTGGAGAAACTACTGTGTGACAGTCACCATTATGAACACTGCGAACACTGAAAGCAGATGATTAAGAACATGAGCTTTGGCCAAAACCGGTTTGGCTCAGTGGATAGAGCGTCGGCTTGCGGACTGAAGGGTCCCAGGTTCGATTCCGGTCAAGGGCATGTACCTGGATTGCGGGCACATCCCCAGTAGGAGATGTGCAGGAGGCAGCTGATCGATGATTCTCTCTCATCGATGTTTCTAACTCTCTCCCTTCCTCTCTGTAAAAAATCAATAAAATATATTTAAAAAAAAAAAAAAAGAACATGAGCTTTGGTGGTAGAGTCCCAGCTCTGCTGTTTACTAGCTGTGTCACCTTGGACAAGTTATTTCCAATCTCAGCGTCGGTTAAGTATGACAGTTAAATGTGCTTCTCTAATGGAAAGTAAGCAATAAATGGTTGTTGCTGCCACCTCCTCACCCCTTGTGAGATAGTAAATATATCATCATGCATGTTTTACAAATGATGAAACTGAGGCTTAGGGAGTCTGGGTAACTTGTACTGCTTCCCGAAACACATGACTCTGGGATTTGTGGCTTACTCATCTTTTTATTCTATAGTGTCTTTAAACTCAGTAAGTATTTATTGCATTTAAAAATGTATCTGGAGCTCCAGGGTCAGATTGAAAGAAAAATTTAGAAATTGTTACCTGCATAGAGTGGTAATTGAAGTTGTTCTCTTAAGTCCTGTCATCTTTGAGAGTCCACGCATTTCAACCACCCCTTCAGCAGTGAGCTAAGTAGTGCCATGTGACAGATGGCAGTGATCTTCAACTGTTACTTAAATCTTTTTAAAATTTGTTTGTATTTGTCTTCTTTCCCCAACTGGTTTGTAAGCTCTTTGAGGGCAGAAGACGGTACTGTGTACTACTATGTATATTAACTCCTGCTCCCTTAAAGTCATTTTGTTTACTAAGATAATAGGTCAAACTTCAGTAAGAGTTAATCTCAAAAAGGAATTCTTAAGCAGTGACCAACCAAGATTATTTTGTTAATCTTTACTTTCTATTATCTGAATTAAGAAAACTTTTCTTACATTTTCCAAATAAAATTTATTGAACTTTCATCTCTAATATTTGTTACGTTTATTACAATCTAGGCCTCTCTGATCTGTAGGATTCTAATACACATTTGTACCCTTGAGTTTCATTTTACAGTTGAGGAAGCTGAGGGCCATGTTCCAAGTGGTTCTCCCACTTGTCTTGCAAACTGTTCTCTAAACAACTTGGTAAAGAATCAAGATCCTTAGGGGTATGAGAGTTTTAAGTGCTTTGTAATTTATTTTTATTTATTTTTTGACAGAGCTGAAAAACTTCAGCTGCTGAATCACAGGCCTATGACTGCTGTTGAGATCCAGCTGGTGAGTGAAGGAGGCTGGTGTGTGTGTGTCGGGAATGGGGGTGGGTGGGTTGATTTATGGGTATGAGATGTAGAAAGGGTGATATAAAGGCTGACAACAGACAAGCCAGGATCTGACATAACTTGAAAAGACAGACCACTCCATTTTATGTGAAATTTGATCCTAGTTAGTATGGACTTAGGTAAAGTAGAAGACGAAATTTAATTCCTTCTACATGGTTTAGGCCTATGATTTGGTAGCTCTTTGTCTCACCTGATATCCTACATGATTCTGGCCATTGCTCCCCTGTAGGATTATTGTCAACCCAGATGTTGCGTACAAACATTAGACTCGGCATGACTCTGCTGGAATTCATCTCTCCCACTCCTACCCTTTGACCTGCTCTTCCTGAATTTCTTTTCTTGGTTAATGGAGGATATGTGCACTTTCCCACATGCTCTCTTTCTTACCCTCCTGGTCCAGTCTCCTAAGCCAGAAACCTGGAAGTCATTCTCTTCTTTTTATCACATTCAGTTAGTCCTCAGGTTCTGTTGCTTCTATCTCTTATTCTTCCTTTCATTACTGCACTGCATTACTCTGTCATCATATCTCAGTTATCCCCTCACCATTCTCCCTGTTCCAGTCTGGCCCCTTCACTATGTCTTCCACAGCACTATGTAGTTCATTTTCTAAAACCACAAATTTGATCTTATTTCCCTGCATAAAACCATTCAGAGGAGCCTCATCACTTGAAAAGTCTAAATTGCAGTCACAGCATAAAGCTTCAGAATTGTGGGAAGCAACTGGAGTAGAAAGCTGAGGTGGTTTAAGGAAAATGAAAATGAGGTCCAGTGATACAGATGAGTGTCTGCTGTATTGGCCTGCTGTTTCCTTCCGTTGTACAGAGCAAAGAGCATCATTAAGCTACAAATATTAGGCAGGCCATTTAACTGACAGTGTAAAACTTTGGCTGGAGAATTAATAAAATGAGAATAAAACTGTTTCCAAAGTCAGTTTTAGAAGTATTGAGCACTTTGTCAAATTTCCTTCAGAAAAGTGTGGAAGAAAATGGCCAATAATACCCATGATCTCTAGAATTGTTTAAAAAAACAAAACAAAAAAACTCTTTTCTTAAAAGGTCATGGGGTATTTAATTTTTGACTAAAACTTACTGTCTTTGTAGTGTTACTTCTGCCCTTCAGAATGTACTCAAAACTTAGAAAAGTTCCTTCCACAAAGGGTGCCTTTCTGGGTAACTGGTCTTCAGGATACACAGAGACTCCATTTTAAACCCTCATTATTCTTATGCTTTCGACTGTGTGTATGTTGGAGATTCAACTTGGAAAAGAGAAAAAACAAACAAAACAGCAAGAAACTAATTCCTTTCCCTCTGGGTTAAAGATCACATGGCATGTCTCCTCCAACTTTAATCAGCAACATATGTTATTCATGGCTTAAGGACAGATGGAGAAGAGATGAGGAGGATTAGTGTGACCTCATCCCAGAGCCTGTACAAAGCTCTATCATTACTTATAAAATTAGCTGCTATTAAGAATACCTATTGTATGCCAGACGTGGTGCTAGGGGCTTTGTATATGTTACCTTTAATGCCTCCATCATAATCTTGGCTAGTGAGTGGCTGATTGGGTCTGTCTAATTCACAAGTCTTACTGTGTTCCTCCAAGCCATGTACTTTTGCATCCCCTCAGACTGTTCTTTCTCTTCTCCTTTCCTTGGTGAAAATTATGTGTGTTGTTTCCCAGTAGTTGGGCCATATTATATCCAGAGTTTTCCCAGCCTGGGATTTGGCTGTAAAAGAGAGCAAATCATTTCCCAAGGCTTGTAGCAGTATCTCTTCTCACCAGAGTGGAATAAGAAGTTGGGTTTTCACAGAGAGTGGAAACTGCAGAGGACTTGAGACTTTCCTCATCTAAAGCTTACAATTTAGAAGTAATCTCAGCATCTAACATTTGTTAGTATTCAGTTTTAGGGGCTGAAATTTCTCTTTTTCAGTTACACCTCAGCCATGATTTGTTGAAATCCTCAGATCTGTCTGAAGAAGAGGAAGCCACCCAGCTTCTGTGACTCTTCTTCCCTTTTGAGCACTCTGGTCTGAAGATAGGACAGTGAACCCATGACCTCACCGGCCATGGTCCTGAACAGCACTGCCATCTATGCCTGTTATAATGTAGTGACTATAAAATGTCTTGAATTATATAGAGTTTTATGACTTACAAAAGACTATAGTATTTGTTCTTGTTTGGTCCTGACTATACACATTACTTTCATTTTATATTAGAGGAAATGGAAATTTACAGAGGTTGGGTGAACTATTCCTGGGTCAAGTAGCTAAAAGTGTCAGTAACTATTAGATTTGAGATGTTTGAGGAAAGTAGGAGGTTAGGCCTGACAGCTTAAAATGAGAAACAGTTCAGCTCAGTTTGACAGCTCCTGGGTATTGATATAATCTCTGTATATGATTAAAGACATTTGTCATTTATGTTGACCCATCTGCAAATACTTTGGATTTTAAAACTTCATTTGCCTTTATATTCTGAGTAACTTGAAACCTTTGGTATCAGAATGTTGAGATGGTGCTTTGCACTTCTTTATTTGGGCCTGAGAATCTTGGATTGAAAAGAAAACTTCCTGACTATAATTATCCCTGAGGACCATGTGCGAATTACAGCTGCTCCTGGCCAATTTGGCTAAATGGAAAGCTCATCAGTCCTTTTGCCAAAAACACACCTCCCTGACATCTGATCTTAGTGTTGCATCTGCCAAATCCAGAGATTGGGATGCAAGAAGGTGGCCTATTGAGGTTCTCTCTGTTTGGTTTTCTGAAAGGGAAGGCCTCTTAGAGGTCGCATAACCAAACTCTTAACCAGTGGACTTTATAGTAGTCTGCCGTACAGCATAGCATCTCTGAGAGAGGACATGATAGAACCTCCTAGTGGAAGGAATGGTGTTCTGGAAAGAGCTGGGATGCAAAGTCAAAAACCTTGCCCGCACTTGCTTTGAGACCCAGGTCAAGTTTCCTCGTAACGCTGAGCATCCACTTACCAGTAAATTTGTCCTGCCTTGATGTGCAGTGTTCTTGAGAAGCTCTGGGGGCAGTGATTCGGTGACAGCACCTCACAGTCTGTGGGCACGACACAGATACTAGTGGAGGCTGTCACTCTCTGACAGTAGTTCAGAGTCCTTCACCCTCTCACCTGAGGCAGGAAGTAGTTCACCATCAACTGCATATACCAGTTATTCATAAACTTGGAGACATTCTTCTCAAATGGAGATCATCATTTCTCAGGATTAAATCAGATTGGATATATCCCTCCTTCCACTTCCTTCATTCTTTGGAGGCAGTCTGTGTTAGTCCTTTCATGGACCCATTTTGCATGTCTGATTTTAAATGAGCTTTGGGGATTGTTTCTTATTCAGTTAAGAAGTTACATTTTATTGAGCCTTTGAATCATTAGACAGTGGACATTTTATTTCACAGTGTGATGGGATTTAACTTCATTGGTTCACTTGGTATCTTCCCCACCCTAGACCTCCCGGGGTTATTCTCTAGTTGTGGAAACATTTTTGGACTAAGATGAATGAAGAGACTAATGTTTTTTCAGGAGTTTGCAGTATGATCTTGCATGTGTCACTGGACTTCTTTTGTTTCTATACCGTTATTTGTAAAGTGAGGCAGTGGACTGATTTCAGGATTGTAAGTCTAGCTTGCCATCTTTCTTTACTTAAATCTGCCGGATTTCTTTCTAGAATTCCTTTTGGTCTTACTTGCCAGATGTCAGAGATCACCGTGGGAAATGCCATAGAATAGGACCCTGGACACTTTAGCTGAAAAGGTTGTTTGCAATAGACAGCTAATGCCACCAAGTGAATGTGCTTAAACAATGTGACTGCCTGCATATTTTTAAAAGGGGGCTGACTAAACATTATGTTTGTATTCGATAACATATTGAGAATCAGAGGTGAGGCTTAGAAACTGGCTCATGATTGTGGGTATCGGCTATGTGTTCAGATTTCCAGGACTGTGTCGGAAGCCAGGCTTTAAGTAGACCTTTGATGAGGCAGTGTGGGGTTGTTTTCCAGCGTCACTCATCAGACTCCTGTTCTGCATTCTCAGGAGGAGACGAAGGCCCAGTGGTGTGTGTTCGAGTTGGATAGGCCTGGCTTGGATTTCTAGTTTGCCCTTTGCCAGGATTGTTGTGAGGGTTAAAAGAAATAATGGACATACTAGTAAAATGTAAGGTGCAGCACCAGGCACATAGCTCCCTAAAGAGCTGTTCTTAGGTGGTGGGGTTAATGAGGATTAGAAAAAATATATAAACCACTTGGCACCACAGATGAGGCAGTATGGGATTGTTTTCCAGTGACACTCATTAGACTCCTGATGAATCATCAGATGAGTTGTTGCTACAGTTTGTAAGTTACAGTTGAACTTGCAAAATACAAAAATATATAAAGCACCATGCACTCCCCAGAGGTGAGTTTTTCTTTGCATATGCAACATAGTCACATGTGTACATAGGGATAGAACTGTTAGGGTTTTCTTTTTCTTTCAAGAAAAATACTAATCTGCAACTCTCCTTTTCCACTGACCCATTTTGAGCACTAGCACTGGCTTACCCTGAAATTTGATCAAGCTTCTCCCTCCTGTGGAGCCAAGGTGGAGAGGACCGAGAGGCCAGAGGCTCTGGGCCGGCCCTGAGCTCTGTGCTAAGAGGCTGGGCTGGGACTGGGAATGACATGGGGTGGCTCAGCCTAGGAGGCTCATTTGTAACCCTAGAGGTTTTCTTCCTTCTGCAGATGGTGGAAGAGAGTGAAGAACGGCTCACAGAGGAGCAGATCGAAGCGCTCCTCCACACGGTCACAAGCATTCTGCCTGCAGGGCCAGAGGCTGAGCAGAAGAAAACTCCCGGCTGTGACGTGACGATGGATGAAGAGGACCCGGCATAGAAGAGCACAACTGGGCCAAGCATCTCATGAAGTTGAAAGGCCAGCAGCTGTTTCTCAGACATAGAGGACTGTTTGTTTAGTTTTACCCTCTATCCCTCTAACCTGATTTCATGGTTAGTTAGTTGGGTAAATCACAAAAAGAAGCCTTTCTCAAAAATAAGCTGAAGAGAGAAATATCTTTGCATCCAGGAGAGGAAACATGGTGAAGACAGGCTGAGGTTGTCAGGGCAGAGAGCTAAAGAAAGGAGGGCCTAGCCCAGGGGTGGGCAAACTTTTTGACTCGGGGGCCACAGTGGGTTTTTAAACTGGACCGGAGGGCCGGAACAAAAGCATGGATGGAGTGTTTGTGTGAACTAATATAAATTCAAAGTAAACATCATTACATAAAAGGGTACGGTCTTTTTTTTTTTTTTTTTTTTTTTTAGTTTTATTCATTTCAAACGAGCGGATTCGGCCCGCAGGCCGTAGTTTGCCCACGGCTGGCCTAGTCAAAGAGGACAATGACTGGGGAACCCTCTGTGGGAAAATAATTCTTTTGTGGCCTTTGCCACGTTTGTGGGAAAGTCCTTTATATGCCGCTAGTACAATACTTGCGTTGCCTTTGTGGACTGTCCCACAAATTAGCTTCATCTACTTCCTCAGGGACTTCCCATTCAGGGGCGCAGAGTGCTGTTGGGATGAGAACTGAGTTAGCAGAATCCAGTTAGATGGCTAATCGCTCCTAGACCAGCTCTAGGTTAAAGTGTGGGGGTCGAACGGCCCTTTCACAGGGGTCACCTAAGACCATCGGAAAACACGTATATAATTACATACTGTTTTTGTGATTAATCACTATGCTTTAATTATGTTCAATTTGTAACAATGAAATTGGGGGTCACCACAACATGAGGAACTATATTAAAGGGTCGCGGCATTAGGAAGGTTGAGAACCACCGCCTTAGAGGAATCTTTTCCTCAAGAACGGCAGAGATATAAAAAGAACAGGTCTGCCAACCCTTCATCAGGTCTAAAGGCCCTTTTCCTCTATGGCATGGGCTTTGTTTACCAGCCCACTATTTAGTCTTAAATGTTCAGGCACAGCTCATTCCAACTGAAAAGGCACTTCAAACTGATTGACTGGCAACAAATGCAGTGTTGGTTGCCTTTCTGACTGCCCTGGGCAGGTGCCTCCTTGGAGACCAGGTGAGCTTCTCATTTGCACAACAGGCAAATTATTTGCATCTTTAAAAAGGGTACAATTATGCACTCTTTTCATAAAATATGTAAGAAATAGAGGTTGATTAATGAGAATTTGAATTTATTGGCTATTGCAGGGTTTCAGTTTTTAAATTTTTAAAATATTTTGATAATTATGTGAAGAGCTTGTTAATAATATTCAAGCATTAGAGAGTTTAGTAGCTCCCAGATATGTGATTGCTTTTGGTCCTAGGAATATTGAAAGCAAATCTGATTTCCCACATTCATTCTTCTCCCTATTTGGGGAAGAAAATGGCCATAGACATTAATTTTCCAAATTGGCACTCATTTGTTGTAAGATTACATATTTTCAGTGCTGCTGTTAATTGGATTACTTCCCATTCCCTGTGATTTCTAGGTTTTTATTTTCTTTACCTCCTTCCCTCTCCCAGTTGTAATTGTGTCAGTCTTAACCTTATCGTCTAAGGATCAGGGAGATCTGCTTACAGGCAACATTAAATGAACAGGACATTTATTTTTAAATCTTTCTTGAGTATTGGGAATTTCACCAGGGGCTATTTTTGTTAGTCAAGGCATACATGTGCTTGTGTATTGTTTCATCTTAACCATGAGTATGTTAGATTCTTTTGCTTGATGGATTTAAGGCTTAATCCATTTAATAATAAATTGTTTCCAGGTGACTGCCAACTTGGTTTTTTGTTTTTTTTTGATATATATTTTTATTGATTTTAGAGAGGGAGAGAGCATTATTGGTTGGCTGCCTCCTGCATGCCCCCCACTGGGGATTGAGCCTGCAACCTGGGCATGTACCCTGACCAGAATTGAACCTGAGATCCTGCTGTCCACAGACCAACGCTCTATCCACTGAACCAAACTGTCTAGGGCAGGGGTGGGCAAACTTTTTGACTCGAGGGCCACAATGGGTTCTTAAACTGGACCGGAGGGCTGGAACAAAAGCATGGATGGAGTGTTTGTGTGAACTAATATAAATTCAAAGTAAACATCATTACATAAAAGGGTACGGTCTTTTTTTTTTTTTTTTTTTTTTTAGTTTTATTCATTTCAAACGGGCCAGATCCGGCCCGCGGGCCGTAGTTTGCCCACGGCTGGTCAAGGGTCAACTTGTGTTATTTTTATAGATCTTGAAGAGTTTGTTTTGCCATGGATAAAAAGAAATCAAGTGAAATATGACTTGGAGTTTAAAATGTATGATTAAAAAAACAATTGAATCTACTTAGATCTAACTTTTATGTTGGATTTCAGGAAAATTTTTAGTTTCTACATTTGGGATCTGAATGTAGCCTCAGTTTCTGATTAAACCACACAGACTCGGAATACTTATCTTTAATCAGAACCATATTCTGTGTAATATTCCTGTCACATTAATAATGAACATTTTAGAAAGAAAAAGTCATAATTTACACAAGCATTTGGGAAGGGAACTGGGGAGTCTGGGAGAATCACTTTTCATTTTATATTCTACTAGAGGCCCGGTGCACAAAAATTTGTGCACTTGGCGGGGGGGGGGTTCCCTCAGCCCGGCCTGTGCCCTCTCGAAGTCTGGGACCCCTCGGGAGATAACGCCCTGCTGGCTTAGGCCTGCTCCCAGGTGGCAGAGGGCAGGCCCAATCCCTAGGTGCAGCCCCTGGTCGGGCTCAGAGCAGGGCCGATTGAGGAGTTGGGGCGCCGCCCCCTGTCATGCACAAAGCAGGGCAGATTGGGAGGTTGCGATGCCACTCTCAGTCACGCTCAGGGTAAGGCCGATTGGGGGGTTGGGGCACCACCCCGTCACACTCAAGGCAGGGTCGATGGGGAGGATGCGGCACCACCCCCTGTCACGCACAGAGCAGGGCCCATCAGGGGGGTTGGGGCTCCGTACCCTGTCACGCACAGAGCAGGGCCCACCAGGTGGTTGGGGAGCTCCCCCGTGTCATGCACAGAGCAGGGCTGATCAGGGGGTTGAGGAGCTCCCCCCTGTCACTCACAGAGTAGGGCCGATAGGGGAGTTGGGGCACCGCCCCCTGTCACACACAGAGCAGGGCCCGTCAGGGGGTTGGGGCGCCGCCCTCTATCATCCACAGAGCAGGGCCGATCAGGGGGTTGGGGCGCCTCCACTGTCACACTCAGGGCAGGGCCGATGGGGAGATTATGGCTATACCCCCATCACACACAGAGCAGGGCCTGTGGGGGGGGGGGTGTTGGGGCGCCGCCCTCTATCACTCACAGAGCAGGGCCGATCAGGGGGTTGGGGCGCTGCCACTCTCACACTCAGGGCAGAGCCGATGGGGAGGTTATGACTCTACCCTGTCACACACAGAGCAGGGCCTGTGGGGGGGGAGGGGTTGGGGCGCTGCACCCTGTCACACACAGAGCCGCAGGGCGATCAGGGGGTTGGGGCGCCTTCCCCTGTCACGAACAGAGCAGGGCGGATAGGGAGGTTGTGGCCCTGCCCCCTGTCACACACAGAGCCACAGGGCAATCAGGGGGTTTGGGCGCTGCCCCCTGTCACACTGATCCCAGTGCTGGGAGGCATATTACCCTTTTACTATATAGGATAGAGGCCTGGTGCATGGGTGGGGGCCGGCTGGTTTGCCCTGAAGGGTGTCCTGGATCAGGGTAGGGATCCCCACTGGGGTGCCTGGCCAGCCTGGGTGAGGGGATGATGGCTGTTTGCAGCTGGTCACACACCCTTCATGGTGGGGGTCCCCACTGGGATGCCTGGCCAGTCTGGGTGAGGGGCTGAGGGCTGTTTTCAGGCTGGCAGGTGACTGAAGCTCCCAACTGCTCCTTTTTTTCTTTTTCTTTTTTATTCTGGGCCAGCTTTAGCTCTGAGGCTGCTGAAAGCAGGTATCTGGTTTGTTTGGGTTCTATAATCGAAACACTATCAACTCCAGCTCAGAGATCCCGGCTGGCTAAAGCAGGTTTCTGGGGTTTTGTTTAGCTTCTATATTTGTAACAATGTTTCAAACTGCAAGCTCAGAGGTCGGCAAGGCAGGTGGGGAACGTTGGAGTCCTCTGTCACTGAAGCAAGCAAGCCTCAGGTTCGCTTCAAGCTGCTTGGCTGCCGGCCGCCATCTTGGCTGGCAGTTAATTTGCATATCGCCCTGATTAGCCAGTGGGAAGGGTAGCGGACGTACGGCTAATTACCATGTTTCTCTTTTATTAGATAGGATAATACTAGCCCATCGTGTGATACTGCACTCAGTAGGCCACCCACCGCTTCTGCGGGAGCCGGTGGGAACCACAGCGTGCTGCCAGGAGCCATGTTGCTTTCACGGGAGCCGGGAGGGACCCGCGCCGATTCCACGGGAGGTGGGAGGCGGGCCCACTGTCTTCTCTCCGGGCCCATGCTTGGCCACGGAGGCTGCGGGCCAGCTCCCCCACCCCTGTCTGTGTCTGCTCTGCCTCCAGGGGGCTGGCCTGAGCCGGATGTGGTGACAAAGCGAGCATTCTTCCAGGCCGCTCATGCTGCCCGCTCTTAGTGGCTCCATCTCCCCCCAGGACTGGGGGACTCAGGTGGGGCTGAGAGGACTGGGCGCCACCATATTTGTGACAGAGTGATGGTTAATTTGCATATTACCTTTGTATTAGGATGGTTTCAGTTTTTGACCATGTGACCAGTTTTGTTCTTTAAAAAGAAAGAAGTATGCCCATTTGCATGTAAAAGTTGTTGAATGTGTAGTTGACAGTTAAATCTTGTCCCAAACATGGAGGCTGAAGCCCAGCTCGGTCACTAGGAGAGACGGCACTCAGGGAAGCTGGTACAGGCCCTGCAGCCTGGCAGGAGAAACATTCTGAAATGTTCTAATTAATTGCAGCAGGCCAGAGAATGGGAGAGAGAGAGCAGGGAGGTTAATCAGTTAACAGAGCTGAGGGCCAGAACAAACAAATGTCTGTTCATATTCCTGAATGTATGTTGAAATTTTGAATCAATTTCCAGGCTGCACTTTCTGCTTTTAGAGAATAGGCAACCACCACATGCTACCACATCTTGTTTCTGGGCTGTTGCCCACAACCAATCCAAAAGTAGCAAGTACTTCTTTTTAGGGACTATGCACCTATTCCAGAACTTCTCTGATTTACCTCCCAATTCCTTTATCTATAGCCATGTAAATTCTTTCAAAACAACCTAAGTCTTTCTTCCCCAAACTGTATAAAAGAGCCCTGTCATCTCCAGGATGGTGGACATGCTTGTCTCCATCTACCCCTGCTGCTGGTGGTTTAGGCTACAGGCACCAAGAACTGGTGCTTTTTCTGGCTAGCATTTGGCTCAGTAAACCCTTTCAGAAAGACTTTTGGCCTCAAAGGTTACTGTTTAACCAGCATATGAAGAAGGTAAGGTTTTTGAGAACTAATGCAGGTCTCTGGCCCAATGACTAGATTTTTAGGTCTACTAGCCTTTGTTATTTGACTTTTGTAGGCTCTCAGAAATTTTTTTCTTAAATAGATATGCCTTTTTTTGTTTGTTTTTTAAAAATTGATTTTAGAGAAGAAGGGAGAGAGAAAAAAAACCACTGATCTGTTGTTCCACTTATTTATACATTCATTGGTTTATTCTTGTTTGTGTCCTGACTGGGATTGAACTTGAAACCTTGGTGTATCTGGATGATTCTCTAACCAACTGAGCCACTCAGCCAGGGCTCTGTTTTTCTTTTAAGGTAAAGTTCTGGTTTTTAACATGGAGAGATTTTTTAGTTATCTGTCAGGAGGGTGCTACTGAGCTGTTTAAAAATTAAGTTGACTCCCAGTTAGATTTTACCCAAATATTTAACTTGTCTCTTTGCTTAAATTACAGTATGACCCACTGCCACCTCAGATGACTTCCCATTTATTCAGGGCTCATTTATAAAATAATGGGTTCCATTTCCCGAATCAATCATTATGTAACCATACCAGCTCTCAAGAGCTTGTACCCTTGTCAGAGTGGAATAAATTAATGCTCCAGTATATTCTTTGCTAAATCATTTTCTCCCCTGAAACCAAATTAACACTGTAAATTGATTATTTCTCAGTAAACTATAAACTGGATCACATACCCTGAAAGGAATCAGCAACCTTATTTAATCACACAATAGACAAAGGAGATAAAAGGAAGCAAAACTGCCTGGAGATCCTTTTATATCTTTTTAAAGTTAAGATATATTTCATATACCTACCATAAAATTTACCCTTTTAAAATGTACCATTCAGTACTTTTGAGTATAATCACATAAGGTTGTACAACCATCATCATTATCTAATTCCAGAATGTTTCCAATCAATCCCAAAATGTAAGAGCTTAAACTGTAAAATGGGAAAAGCTGCAAAACATTGGATTTGGCAATGATTTCCTGGATGTGCAGAGGCAACAAAAGAAAAATAGGTAAATTGGCCATCATCAAAATTTAACACTTTTCATGCACCAAAAGACACTCAAGAGAATGAAAAGGAACCAACAGAATGGGAGAAAATGTTTGCAAATTATACTAGTACATCTGATAAGTAATTATTTTTTCTTTTTTTAGAGCTCCTACAATGATCTATAATAATAAAAGGGTAATATGCTAATTAGACTGGACATCCTTCCGGGTCCCTGGTGCCTGCCGGTGGCTGGAGGAGGGAAGCAGCCTGGGTTGCAGGTGCCTGCCTGTGGCCGAAGGAGGGAAGCCCGGGTCCCGGGTGCTGGAGGGAAGCTGGTTCTGGCAGCTGGGGGAAGGAAGGCCTACTCTTGCATGAATTTTTGTGCATCGGGCCTCTAGTTTTATTATACTAGTAAATATGTTTTTTTGGAATAAACAAGTTTTGTATCAAAACTATCCTCAAACTTATTCTAAAGTAATAAAAGGAAAAATGGAACCAGGAACCATTTTTTTTTTACCTCAGTTTACCTTTTTATTTAGAGGGACATGAGCAATCCCCAGAATTACCCTGACTTATTTCCATAGTCATGGGCAGTGATACAGGGGCAAGTATCCTGTCATAGGGTGTATGCATGTGAATGGTGGGTTTTATGTATGTGTTGGGATGGTGAGAAGTAATAGAACAGGAGACTGGAAAAGGAAACTAGGAATAGACAGCTCTTTGGTAAAGGGATGTGCTTGTATCATACATGAGATCACTCTAGTTGCAAGATGAAGCCTGCATTGGCGGGAGGGGACATAAGGCAGGCAGCAAGGTCAGCTCCCCATTTACTGGACCAATCTAGGAGTGTAATTACTAGTTTATGAACCAAGACAATGGAAAGAGTGAACTCTAGGAGTTCTTTATACATTAAGAACATCTATAACTCAATAAGAAAAAAATCTACATAATTATCATTTTACTTTCCCACAAGCAATGCACAAGGATTCTAATTTCTCCATGTTCTAAGCAACACTTGTTACTTTCTGTTTTATAATAGCCATCCTAATGGGTGTGGATCTTAATGGTTTCGATTTGCATTTCCCTAATGACTAGTGTGGTTCAGCATCCTTTCACAAACAAATGGAATATCTGTATAACTTCTTTGAAAGAAGCCCTTAGAGCAGTGGTTCTCAACTTCTGGGTTGCGACCCCTTTGGGGGTTGAATGACCCTTTCACAGGGGTCGCCTAAGACCATCGGAAAACACATATATAATTACATACTGTTTTTGTGATTAATCACTATGCTTTAATTATGTTCAATTTGTAACAATGAAATTGGGGGTCACCAACACATGAGGAACTGTATTAAAGGGTCGTGGCATTAGGAAGGTTGAGAACCACTGCCTTAGAGAGAAATGGGAGTTACTGCTTCATGGGTACAGAATTTCAGTTTGGGAAGATGAAAAAGTTCTAAAGATGATGGTAGTGATGGTTGCAGAACGATGTGAATGTACTTATTGCCACTGGACTGTACACTTAAAAATGGTTAAAATGGTAAATTGTGCATACTTTACCCCAATAAAAATTTTTTGAAAACCGTGCTTTGGAAGGCAGAGGGGTAGATACAGTAACCCAGCTTACTGGTGTAGTTAAAACTCAACACCACTTTGGCTCTGAGCCTCCTAGAACAGAAGAGTTACTCTTATCACAATGCCAAGAATGTGTTGATTGATTCTAATAGTTTAATGGAAACTATTGCATTGGTTTAAATTGTGGCAGCTGAAATTCTGAACTGTATACATACAAATTAGATTATGACAGTAGAAAGTTAAATGTAGAATACAAAGATACATAGACTAAAATTCAGAGATGACTATTTGTTTGGTTAATAGAGCAAACAAAGATTTTTAGAAAGCAATATACATGGGTTCCGACTTATTTGCGTTATGTTGCGCGGTAGGAACGGATCTCCAACGTAACCCGAGGGCCTCCTGTATATTTAAGGTCTTTACTTTCTGTGCTAGTGATTAGTAATTTTTGCCCTGCATTCTATTCAACCTTTAAACAGTATACTAAGAGAGAACTTGAGAAGCCTACTCCTGGGTCTCAAGAGCAGGAAAAGGGGTAGGACTACAGGCACCATTCCAATGGTCAATCCAATTATGCTTTAGATTGACTTTCTTTGATTGTAGGATCATGTACTTTGAAAACCACTTATCATACATAGAATATACCTTTGAATTAAGAATTGGAATCCTGCCCTAGCTGGTTTGGCTCAGTGCGTAGAACAGGGGTCCTCAAAATTTTTAAACAGGGAGCCAGTTCACTGTCCCTCAGACCATTGGAGGGCCAGACTATAGTTTAAAAAAAAACTATGAACAAATTCCTATGCACACTGCACATATCTTATTTTGAAGTAAAAAAAAAAAAAAGGGAACAAATACAATATTTGTATTTGCATGTGGCCCGCGGGCCGTAGTTTGAGGACCCCTGGGATAGAGCATCAGCCTGTGGACCCGGAGGTCCCAGGTTCGATTCCGGTCAGAGGCACATGCCTGGGTTGTGGGCTCGATCCCCAGTAGGGGGCGTGCAGGAGGCAGCCAATCAATGATTCTCTCTGATTGATGTTTCTATCTCTCCCTCTCCCTTCTTCTCTGAAAAAAAAAAAAAAAAAAGAATTGGAATCTTATTACATAAGAATATGAAATTCAATATTCTGATTAATTTTGTTTTATTTTATTTTTTAAAATATTTTTATTGATTTCAGAGAGAAAGGGAGAGGAAGAGAGAGATAGAAACATCATTGATGAAAGAGAATCATTGATTGGCTGCCTCTTGCACGCCTCCTATTGGGGATCCAGCCTGCAACCCGGGCATATGCCCTTGACCGGAACCAAACTTGGGGCCCTTCAGTTTGCAGGACAACGCTGTATCCACTGAGCCAAACCAGCTAGGGCTGATTAATTTGATTTTAGAATATAAGCTGTACTATTTGCCTAAGCAATATTCAAAAGTAAAGTAATTGAAAAAATTAAAAAATAAAGGATTTGTATATTTATTTAATATGAAATACATTTATTTGAAAAATATTAAAGGTATTTTATTTTGCTATTTTGACCAAGGTAAATTAAGATTTAGAAAAGTATAGATTGTTGTAGATTTTATTTTAAAAGTGGTTCTAGGCATATGGAATACAAAGATAATGTAGAGTATCTCTGCTTTTAAAGGCACTTATGAGTCCTCTTAGGGGCAATATGCAGTTCCTTATTAATACTGCTTAATAAATACCAAGAGAGAGGGAAGCAAACATATTATGCAAACACATTTGGAGGGGCATGTAACAAGGAGACTGCTCAGGAAGAAAAGAGGGAGTTTCACAGAAATCTATGTTAAGTAAAACCTTTGAATGTTAAATGTTGAGTGTGAATTAGCCATGCTTTATGAATTGATTGGTTTCCTCCAGAAAAAAAGATGTGTTGGAGTTCTAACCCCTAGTACCTCAGAATGTGGCCTGATTTTGGACATAGTATTCTTTTTACAGAGGAAACAAAGTAAAAATGGGGCCAGAGGGGTGCAGGATGGAGGGGGTCACTGGAGAAAAAAATGGGACGCCTGTAATACTTTAAAAAATAAAGATATAAAAAATGGGGTCGTTTGGGTGGGTCCTAATCAATATGACTGGTGTCCTGACAGAAAGGGGACATTTGGCTCTGGCCAGCTTTGCTCAGTGGTTAGAGTGTAGGCCTGTGGATAGAAGGATCTCAGGTTCGATTCCTGGTCAAGGGCACGTACCTGGGTTGCAGGTTCAATCCCTGGCCTTGGTTGGAGTGCATGTGGGAGGCCACCAATTGATGTGTTTCTCTCACATCAATGTTTCCCTCTCTCTCCCCCTCCCTCCCTTCCACTCATTCTGGAAATCAGTGGGAAAAATATCCTCTGGTGAGGATTAACAACAAAAAAAAGGGGTGAGGGGCGTTTGGACACAGATGTAGAGGGAAGACAATGTGAAGAGACACATGCAGGAGATGGCCATGAACAGCCCAGGGGAGAGACCTAAAAAAATCTCTTGGAAGGAACCAGCTCTGTTGACACCTGTAATTGGTGAATATAATTGATTTTGGACTTCTAGCCTCCAGAGCTGTGAGATAATATATTTTTGTTGTTCAAGTAAAAAAAGAAAACAATGAAAATGTAAGTATTCTAGGACAGTCATTCACAGTCTGGCCCCCTATAAAATTTCCAACTTTATTAGTCTTTTGCAAAACCCTCCATTCCAGCCAAATGGGTTCCCTCATTCATTAATCAACAAATTTTTATTGAGTATCTACCATGCAAGGCCAAGGACTGGGCAGTGGGGATAAGTTATGACTGTCATACAGTGTCCCTGCTTTCAGAAAGCTTCATATTCTAGGGGGAGAGATGCTAAATGACCAGTTTCATAGTTCATTATTTAATTACAACTACAGTTAGAGTTAGAAATGAGAATGAGCTAAGAGAGTACTGGTTCTAACTAATAAGGAGAGAATATGCTAATGCCACGCCCTCAAAGATGGCGGCTCCCATAGGCACAAGATGGCAGCGCCCAGTCCCCTCAGCCCCGCCGGGGCACCTGCCTCCAGAGTCCCCCAGTCCTCTTAATCCCCCAGCCATCTAGGGCCACCAAAGGCTCAGGTAATCAGGGCCGGCCGAGGCTTGCGCTGCTGGCAGTGGCAGCAGCAGAAGTGTGATGGGGCGTCGCCTTCCCCTGATCACTGGGTCAACTCCTGCCCCTGAGGGCTCCCAGACTGTGAGAGGGGGCAGGCCGGGTTGAGGGATGCCCCCCCTCCAGTGCATGAATTTTCATGCACCGGGCCTCTAGTATATAATAAAAAACTTGACCTAGTCTGGGAGAATGAGTAGAAGGATGAGGAGAAGTTAGTGAATGAAAGAACATTCCTTGAAGATATTTTTGTGTTTTCTCATCTCTGTGCTTTTGTGTATACTGTGCCATCTGCTTGTACTGCATGCCTTTTTCAAGTATCCAAATTTTAACTCAAGATTTGGCTCATATCCCCCCTTCTCTAGAAAGCCCTTCCTAGTAATCTTCTGCAGTATTCTCTCCTCACTATAAACTAGACACATTTGTTGGTTTTAGCTGCCATCTATGCGTGGACTTATATTTTTGCAATTCTTACCTTGCCCTATTACATAAATCTAGAAGTCACCCTTGACTTCAAACTCCATCCAATCCATTAGCAAGTCACATCTCTTTTAGTTCCATGCAGAATTTTTTGAGAAAGCAATGATTAAAGGACTAAATAATCTTAACTTTTTTACCTTTTTTAAATTGTAAAATAAAAGAGTTATAAAAAAAACCCACATCAAACATAAATTACAGGAGCTGGATTATAAAGAGAATTTATATTATGATTCATAGCTTAATGAGTTAAAGGAGAATATCCTTATAACCGCTACTCAGGTCAAGAAATAGAACTACCCAGCAATACTACTTCTGGGTATTCAAAGAAAACCAAATTGGAGCATTATTTACCATAGCCAAGATATGGAAGCAACCTAGGTGTTCATTGATAGACTAATGGATAAATTTAAAAAATATCCTATATAATAAAAGGGTGATATGCAAATTGACCCTAACAGCAGAATGACCAGAATGACCTCTGGACCAGTCACTATGAGGTGCACTGATCACCTCTTGTTTTTTTTCCCTGGCCAGCAGGCTCCCCGATGGTGAACAGGGAGCCAGGGGTGGGTGGCGGGGTATGCGGGCAGCTCCAGGCCAAGGTCCCTGCCCCGCCAGTCATGCCACACACAGAGGGTAACGTGTGGCAGGGGCGGGGCCAGTGAGCAGGCAGGAGCGGCCGACCGCTTGGTCCCTTCCCCCAGCCATCAGACTCTGATCACTCAATGGCAAATGGGGAATCGGGGGTGGGTGGCGGCAAGGGGCGGGGCCGGCTGCAGGCAGCTGGGGAAGATGGCCCTGATCGCAGGCCAGGCCTAGGGACCGTACCTGTGCAAGAATTTCTTGTGCCAGGCCTCTATATAATAAAAGGGTAATATGCAAATTGACCCTAACAGCAGAACGACTGGTAATGACTGGTCACTATGACACACACTGACCACCAGGGGGCAGACGCTCAATGCAGGAGCTGCCCCCTGGTGGTCACTGTGCTCCCACAGGGGGAGTTCTGCTCAGCCACAAGCCAGGCTGATGGCTGCCAGTACAGCGGTGGTGGTGGGAGCCCCTCCTGCCTCCTCAGCAGCGCTAAGGATGTCCGACTGCAGCTTAGGCCTGGTCCCCGCTGGCAAGTGGACATCCCCCGAGGGCTGCCAGGCTGCCAGAGGGATGTCTGATTGCCAGCTTGGGCCTGATCCCCCAGGGAGTGGGCCTAAGCCAGCAGGTGGATATCCTCCGAGGGTTCCCAGACTGCAAGAGGCATAGGCCAGGCTGAGGGACACCCCCAAGTGCACAAATTTTTGTGCACCGGGCCTCTAGTGTGTGTGTATGTATGTGTGTGTGTATGTATGTGTGTATGTGTGTGTGTGTGTGTGTGTGTGTGTGTGTATATATATGTATATATAGTCCTAGAGGGTATTATGCTAAGTGAAATAAGTCAGAGAAAGACAAATGCCATATGATTTCACTTATATGTGGAATTTGAACAAGAAAACAAAACAAATGAACAAATAGAAAAGACCCATAGATAAAGGGAACCCACTGAAGGTTGCCAAAGGGGAGGAAGGAGAGTGGGTGAAAGGGAAAACAATAAATTAAGAAAGAAAAAAATTTAAGATGAAAACATGCTCCAAGGTAGAAGTATTGAGTCACAAATTTATATTTCTAACACTTTAAATAGCTGTAAGATTTTTATTAGATCACAGTGTGGAAACTTGTCCACTGGAAATTATTATTAAGTTTTCATAACTGTATATTAATACAGAAATGTTCTCTAATTAGGTAAGATCTAGGCTGATTTCATTCCTATTAAGTCCTAGTCCAATGGTAGTTTTTTAAAATGAAAGTGTGTAGTTAGCACTTATCATGTCATTCTAATTAATTATAGTGGAACTTTGTTTCTCGAACGTCTCCCATCTCGAACAATTTGCTTCTCAACCTGACAACCCTTTCATGCTGATACCTGTATGATCAGTCATGCATCTCTCAGGTGACAAAGGAGAGAATGCAAGATTCTGAGTCAGTTTACCACTGTTAAAATCTCAGGCTATTGTGCTGTGAATATTTTTGTGGTTTTTTTTTCTTTTGTTGCTGATTTTAATTATGATTACATTTTCATTTTTTACTGTATATTTCCTTTTTGTTAAATTTTCATTTACATTTCATGTACTGTTTGTTTTTAAAGTGTTTATAGATTAAACAGTATAATAGACACGTACTGTATATAAGAAAGGTTAAAATGGGGACTCATTTGGGGGTCTGGAACAGATTAATTCAATTTACATTATTTCTAATGGGAAAAAATGATTCGGTTTTCAGAGTCCAGAGTGCTAACCATTACACCATGGAACCCCCTAATGATTCGGTTTTCAAATGGTCTTCCGGAATGAATTAAGTTTGAGAAACAAGGTTCCACTGTATTGTGAAACAGTTTAGAATTTATAGCACAGTATAAGTACTGTTGCTAAAGAAAAAGAAAAAAGAAATAGAACTTTGCCAGCCGCTCCAGAAACTCTCCTTTTGCCCTTTCCCAGATATAGTCACATTCCTTCCACTTAAAAATATCCTCAATTGTGACTTTTATGGTAACCACTTCTTTGGGTTTCTTATGGTTTTATTAAGTTTTACCACAATAGTTCACATTTCAAGGAGATGGCTCCTAGGCCTTAGGAAAGACATTTCTGGCATGGAAAACTGGCAAGAAGTCAATTTAACTTTTTAACATATTTACATACATCTCAAAGAGACAGAAAGTATTTGTAATTTCAAGTTTTCTAAAGGAAAGCCTGGGCAGAAGGAAGGTGTGGGGAAAACTAATAGTTTTCCAGAGGTGACCAGTAAATTTTGTTTGTTTGTTTGGAGTACCATTATTAACTCAGGTGCTTAACCCATTATAGATGAGCTTCGCTCTATGCAGTTATCCTTAATGCAGTTCAAATTGTCCTCTGGCCAGGGCGAGCCCCTTCAAAGCTGGCTCCTGCGTCCTTTTGACTAACTGTAGAGGCTTTGAGAGCTACTTTGTGGTCTGGTATGAGAAGAGGTACAGGCCATCTTGTACCTTTCCTACCCTGAAATCATCCATTTTTTCAAAAAGCCCTGGTTTCAGGACCACATCTGCATTGCTACTGATGTATCATTGTTTCTAGGCCTTTTCAATCAACCGAGGTCATATATATATATAAATTCATTCATATCTCTCTAGTTTGGCTTATGTTATATTCTTATTTCTCATTTTGGTTACCTGAAACTTATTTAGTATTTTTTTAAAAAATATTTTTATTGATTTCAGAGAGAAAGAGAGAGGGAGAGAGAGAGATAGACATGTAAATAATGAAAGAGAATCATTGATCGGCTGCTTCCCACATACTCCATGCTGGGGATTGAGCACGCAACCTGGGCATATGCCCTGACCAGGAATTGAACCATGACCTCCCAGATAATAGATTGATGCTCAACCACTGAGCCACACTGGCCGGGCTGTTATTTAGTATTTTTCAGTAAGAGCTCATGGGAGGAATATTCTCTGAGCTCTTGCATGGTGATAATAGTATGTGCTCTTTATACTTGAAAGTCAGTTTTGCTGGATATACAGTCCTTGGGTCACATTTTCTTACCCTTGAATACCTTACATATATTACTCTAATTTCTTCTAGCATCAAGCATCGCTGTTAAAAAGTCTGGCGATATCCTCATTTCT
This sequence comes from Myotis nattereri, assembly GCF_964212035.1. Classification (NCBI taxonomy): domain Eukaryota; kingdom Metazoa; phylum Chordata; class Mammalia; order Chiroptera; family Vespertilionidae; genus Myotis; species Myotis nattereri. The sequence continues at coordinate 87,725,802 of NC_138079.1, read as the reverse complement.
TTTCTCTTATAAGCCACTTGCTTTTTTTGGCTTAGGACAGTGGTCGGCAAACTGCGGCTCGCGAGCCACATGCAGCTCTTTGGCCCCTTGAGTGTGGCTCTTTCACAAAATACCACGTGCGGGTGCGCACGTACAGTGCGATTGAAACTTCGTGGCCCATGTGCAGAAGTCGGTTTTCTGAAAGGAGATAGACAAAACAAGTATACAAGACGAGTGTGGATGGGAGAGTTGGAAGGGGTCGACCTCAGCGAACGTACCTCAATCAGATTGAGGACGTTTTTAGCAAAGGTCAGTTTAGGAGTACCCTAATTAAGTTAATAACAATGTACCTACCTATATAGTTTAAGTTTAAAAAATTTGGCTCTCAAAAGAAATTTCAATCGTTGTACTGTTGATATTGGCTCTTTTGACTAATGAGTTTGCCGACCACTGGCCTAGGATACTCAAGGATTTCTCTTCTGATTGTCCACTAAACTTCCTAGACTATGTCTTGGTGGTAATTGTTTGGGTCCAGTATTCTTGGGCACCTGCTGTGTATGTAGTTTCAAATATTTTTTTCTTAAATTCAGGAACATTTTTCTTGAATTTTTTTTTTTAATATATTTTATTGATTTTTTACAGAGAGGAAGAGAGAGAGATAGAGAGTCAGAAACATCGATGAGAGAGAAACATCGACCAGCCGCCCCCTGCACATCCCCCACCGGGGATGTGCCCGCAACCCAGGTACATGCCCCTGACCGGAATCGAACCTGGGACCTTCCAGTCCGCAGGCCGACGCTCTATCCACTGAGCCAAACCGGCCTCGGCTTTTCTTGAATTTTTTACTTTATATATTTTCTTGATATATTACATATTTTATATTAAGATATATACATTGATTTAAAATACACTTTCTTGATTTTTATATTTATTCTGTTTACTTGCTTCAGAGATTTGTATATTCTGTATTGACTCTTCTTTGCTTGTCTTCCATATTTGTCATTTTTATTCAAATCATTTTGTTTTCTTTTGAGACATCTGTACCATTAATTTTTTCCCTTCCTCCTATTTCTCTGAAGACATTTTATTGTGTGTCTTCTAATGTAGTCCTTGTTTTTTCCCCTTTATTTCTAATTCTTTACTCATTTCTGAGTTTTTCTAATGTCATTTACTGTGCATCTTTCATGTTTTGAATTATTTTTAGCTGATTTTACAAATAGCAATTTGAGCTGTTTTGTGGGCATGTATGATATATCTGGCATGGTATCATTATAGAAATATTATTCTGCTCTTTTTTTCCTCCTAATAACTTTATATAGAATTTGACCTCAATACTTTTCTAGTGTTTATTTTTATGTGAAATTAGTTTTCTCGAACTTTTAGAAGGAGTTTTGTAGTTAAGGATGGTTTCCTTAACTTCACAAAGCTCCCTCTTTTGTTGTTTTCATATAATGTTAAAAAATATGGTGGCTTAATGACTCTGGTCCCTCCCATACTATCATTTAGACCAAGAATTAGACCAAAGGCTGCCTGTTTTTATAAAGTTTTACTGGAACACAGCATTACCCGTTCATTTACATATTACTTAAAGCCTTTTTCAGACCAAATCAGCAAGTTGAGAAATTGCAACATGTACTCTATAGTCTACAAGCCAAACATATTTACTATCTAGCCCTTTAAGACCCCTGATTTAGACCTTTTTTCTTTTATCTGTATTCTTCTCTTTGTCTCTATTTTCTATTCTGTTCAATTGTGATTTTACTTCTAACAGTGTCTTCTCAGTGGGGATTACTATTGTAGAAGTGAATTCCCACCAGTGAGTTTGGAAAGTTCACAAGGAATCATATTGTTTCAGACCTTAGCACTCCTTGCTCACATTTTTAAAATTGTAGTAAAATATACATAACTTAAAATTTATCATTTCAAGCATTTTAAAATCAACAATTCAGTGGCATTAAGAATATTCAGAATGTTGTTTAATCATCATCAGTATATATATCCAGAACTTTTATAATATCTCAAACTGGAACTTGTACTCATTAAACAATTACTCCCTGTTTTCCCCCCTTCTCCATAACCCCTACTCTACTTTCTGTCTCTATAAATTTGCCTATTCTAGGACCTCACATTAGTGGAATCACAGTATTTGTCCTTTAGTGTCTGCCTTATTTCATTAAACATGTTTTCAAGATCATCCATGCTGTAGTATTATCAGAATTTCATTTCTTTTTATGGCAGAATAATATTCCACTGCATGTATATACCACATTTTGCTGATCCATTCATCTGTTGATAAACACTTGGATTATTTCCATGTTTGGGCTACTATAATAATGCTGCTATGAACATTGGTATACAAATACCTGTTTGAGTCTCTGCTTTCAATTATTTTGAGTTTATATATCAGTGTGGAATTACTGGATTATATGGTAATTTTATTTTTAACTTTTTGAGGAACTGCTACAGTGGCTTTTACAGTTTTTCCACAACGGCTGTTCCATTTTGTATTCTCATCAGCAGTGCACGTGGGTTCCAATTTCTCTACACCCTTGTCAACATTTAAAATATATATATATTTTTATTGATTTCAGAGAGGAAGGGAGAAAGAGAGATAGAAGTGTCAATGATGAGAGAGAATTATTGATTGGCTGCCTCCTGCATGCCCCACACTGGGGATTAAGCCTGAAACCTGGGCATGTGCCCTGACCAGAATCGAACCGGTGAACTCTTGAACCTATGGATTCATAGGTCCATGCTCAACCATTGTGCCACACTGGCTGAGCTGTTTTTTGTTTTATTTTCATAATAGCTGTCATAATGGATGTGTGGCGGTATCTCTTTGTGGTTTTGATTTGCATCTCCCTAATGATTAATGATTAATAATGAGCATCCTTTCATGTGCCTATTGAGCATTTATGTATCTTCTTTGGAGAAATGTCTATTCAGTTACTTTGAATTGCATTCTTTTTGTTGTTGTTTAGTTGCAGAAAGTCAGTTCTTTTTATATTTTGTATATTAATTCCTTATCAGATATACAATTTGAAAATATTTACTCCCATTTGTGGGTTGTGTTTTCACTCACTAGAGGGTACCCTTTGGTTATTTCCCTCCTCCCCCAATTAATTAGCAATTTATAGGGAGATTATAAAAATAATCTTTAAGGTTATATAAATATCCTCTTCCTCATCAAATTTTCACTTACTAGTTTAAGCATTTATTGATGATTCTTTCTCAAATCAACAGCTACTATTTTTGAGCACCAACCATGTTCTAGGTACTGTGTAACATGTATCATTTCTATGCCACAGATTAGGAGACTGAAGCTGAAGAGGTGAAACAAGGGCACAAGGGCACAATGACTCAAGCTAGCAAGCGTGGAAATGGGCGTAGACTCCAGGGCCATCTGCTCCAAGCTCACATGCCACAAATTGGGAAGCAAGTGTTAGCTGGAAACTTGGGACTCCAAGCATCAGGTCTATGGAGCAAGCCTGTTTCTATGTTCCTCTCTTGTGCTTCCCATACACTCCCTGACTTAGAGGGAGTAGGGCAGACGGACTTCAGGGCTGTGGGCTATGACTTGCTGGGTGTGTTCTGCAGTCGGTAGGCCCTTCCCCAGATAGAGCACTAGCCATTCAGACTGATCCCCAGTTTGCAGCCTCATGTGTCACTGTATCTGCCGTGCCCTGCAGGCATGGCTGGGTTCACAGAACCAGAAGCCCCAAGCTGTCCTTTCACAGGACAGGGGATGGCAGGTCCTGGTAACCTGGCAGGTTCTGGGTTAAACATCCCCATTCTTCCCTCTTGTGGGGCCTTAGCTGAGAGGACCAGAACATAGGCAGGGTGGGTCCTGGGGCTGGGAGCCAGAGCCCTGAGTCATAGGGAGACCAAAGAGTCAGGGCCAGGGCAAGACACGCTGAGCCAGAAAACCTGGAGGAAAGCCATGGTCTGAATGCTGGGAGGAGGGAGAAGTCACCAGATGCAGGCAAGGTCACAGGAGGGGACCGAGTCAGGACTGGCGCTAGGAACAAGCTCCAGCAGGTCAGGGTCACTCAGGAGACCCTGCCCCTGTGCCCGGAGATCTCCAGTGCGAGGGGCCGGCTCTCCAGGGCTGACAGTGGCCTACGTGTGGTAGACTGGCCCCGGCTGGGGATGTATGAAGCCAGGAAGGTGCACTAGTTGCGAAGCCCTTCTGGATTAGGCTTCGTGGTAGACATCCATCTCTTCAGTTACAATAGAACATCTCTAACAGGCCCCTCAGGCCTAGACCCACCTCTGCTATCTGGGGGTGCAGCTCTGCATCCTAACAGCTGGAGTCACCCAGCTTCGTGCCTCATCTGCTGTGATTACTCAGTCAGGCCCCCACCCTCTCTTTGGATGAAAACTGCATTCTTCAAGAGCTTTACTCTCAGAGACTTTCCATATAGTGGCTCTTTGGTCTTTAAACTATCTGGAAATAATGTCAAACTTTCAAAAGTTGCACAAATAAAAGCAGCACAATATAAAAATACTCATTTCCCTCCTGAACCATCTTAAAGTGAGTTAAGTATATCATGGCCCTTTCTTTACCCTTTAATACTTCACTGTATAATAACCGCTGTTTTTTCTCTTCTTTGCAACTAATAAGCAGTGTGGGGAGACCATGCAAATATCATGTTTTTTACCAAAATTGCCTCCTAGACGATTCTTGTCTATGCCAGTCCTTACCATGATGGGTGCAAAATATTGATTTGCTAACTCTAACACTCCTTCCATGCTTTGCATTCTGCCCTCAGCATTCTCCTATGAATGAGAGATCTTCTCCCATTTATGTATTGATGGACTCATGGTATGGACTCATGAATTCAAATTTTTTCCATGGTTTACAATTTAATTATTAATTATTTTTGGCGTTCCTAATCTGTTTGGCTCAGTGGATAGAGTGTCGCCTGTGGACTGAAGGGTCCCAGGTTCAATTCCGGTCAAGGGCATGTACCTTGGTTGCGAGCACATCCCCAGTAGTGGGTGTGCAGGAGGCAGCTGATCGATGTTTCTCTCTCATCGATGTTTCTAACTTTCTATCCCTCTCCCTTCCTCTCTGCAAAAAAAGTCAATAAAATATATTTAAAAAAAATTATTTGCAATAGTTGCAAATCACTAATTAACAACTATTAGCTTGGTAACCTGTCAGGCTAATGATGGAGGCTAATTAACAACTATTAGCAAATTGTTCCATATTTGCTAGTGGGAACTCCTTTGACATTTCTTCTCCTTCTTCTCCTTCTCTTTCTCCTTCTCCTTCTCATTCTCATTCTTATTCTCATTCTTATTTTGTTAATTCTTATTTTGTAAATACAAAAGGATATTTTTTCCATTGATTTTTAGAGAGAGTGGAAGGGTGGGGGAGAGACAGAGAGAGAAACCTTGATGTGAGAAAGACACATCAATTGGTTGCCTCCCGCATGTGCCAGGGATTGAGCCTGCAACCAAGGTATGTGCCCTTGACCAGAATTGAACCCGGGACCCTTCAGTCTGCAGGCTGACACCCTATCATCTGAGCCAAACTGGCCAGGGCATTATTATTATTTTTAGCACTTCCTTACTTTCTGGCATAACAAGGGATTCCAAGCATATCTTGCACCACCCCTGGACTCAGTCATTCCTCTAAGGAGCCTGCTTCCTTTTAGTGGTGAAGGATAGAGATCAAGTTCTCTGCTGAAATTATCACAAGGCCAAAATTAAGATTTTGGCTGAGCTCTTACCTGGAGGCTCTGGAAAGAATTAACTTTCAAGGAAATTCACTGGCAGAATTCAGTCCCTAGAACTGAGGTCCCCATTTTGTTGTGGGCTCTCAGCTTCTAGTGTCTGCCCCCTATTCCTTGCTACATGGCCCCCTCCATCTTCAAAACAGCCACAGTGGGTGAAAGCATTCTCACTTGGAATCTCTCCAACTTCTGTCAAAGATAAACAGAGGTGGACACTAGTTGAAGTTTTAAGGACAGAGTTTAATCAGTAACAACTATTGCAATAGAGAAAAGAGTCCAACGTGAACTGAACTCAACTTCGATTTGCACAGAGATGACTGGGTTTTTTAAGGGAGAATGAGGTGGAGTGATGGGAGGGGAGGGGGTAAGTGGGGTTCAAGTAGAGTCAGGGAAGTGAAAAATTGCAAAGGGTCAGTTAATGTAAATGCAATTAGGCCAGCTCTGTTTGCTAGCCAGCGATTATTGAAGTTAAGATTCTATCCTCCCAGAAAGACTGGGAGAAAGAGGCCCTACTCTCTGGTATTGACAGGAACAAATAGTTAATTCCTTGGCAATCTGGAGCTTTCTTGGGCAGGCACTTTTAGGGGGCTAGGGGAATCCTACAAATGAGGCCTTGAGCAGTTAGAAGTTATGTTAGTGTTTGTTCAAGTCTTTATAGGCCAAGATTAATGCCCAGTTGATAAGAGGCTCAGAGAAGTGTGGCTAGAGTCACCTGGATAATTTCCCTTTTGCCATATAACACAGCATAATCATGGGAGTAACACCAGGGGACTAAGGTTATAGGGGCCAACTTAAAAGTCCCAGCCCTCCTAGCAATTTTCCTGGCCAGCCCAGGATAAGCAGTCTGAACTGTTTGGGGCTCTGAGCAATGGCAAGGCTAACTCAAGTCTCTGGTCACCACGAATGGGAGGAGCCTTAGGGTCCCAACAGGAACTTTCTTGGCACTCATAGTGTGGGAACAGTGATGGAGGCTACATACGTCTTAGAGAAGGAAGGGTAGCAGCACCCCCTTGAGTTAACTGGAGTAAAGAACAACTGCAATAGGGCTGTTCCGTGTGGCCGAATCCTGTCTTTTGTGCAAGAACATGCACGCCCCTCACATGTCCTTTACTGCTTGCTCTGGTTTCAACCTCATTTGATTGACTTGGCCCTTGCTTTTGGAAGCCACGTCAGTGCAAGTGGTTAATAGGAGCACAAGCTCTAGGACACATGAGTCCAGGCTCTGCCACTTATAGGCTGTGGATCCTTGAAATTACTGAACTTCTTTGTGTCTTGAATTATTTCTTCATTTACAAGATGTGAATAATAGTAGCTACCTCCCGTGATAGCTGGAGGAATCAAATGAAAGCATGTTCATAGAGTGCTAATGCTTTCCCAGCACATAGTCAGTGTCCAACAGATGTTAGCTGTCTGAAGGTATCACTTTGTCTTGCTCATCTCTGGCTCTGTACCCCAAGTTCTTCTTGGCTCTTTGGTGGTCCTTGGTGTTAGTCTCTGGATTCTCTCAGCGCAATGGCTCTTGGTTCCCAAGAGTCCTGTCCTGGAGCTTGCCCTCCTCTTACACCTGCTAAGGGTAGAAGCCTGAGAAGAATGTGCCCGGCATATCAGACATCTGCCTCAAGATACCCAAACAAGAAACAACCTTCTGCCCCTCAGGAGCCTTGCATGACACTGTCTTTCTGCTTAATTCGGTTCAAAATGCAAGTCTCAAGAAAAGGCATCTCTTCTGTTTACCTAGTATCATGTAACAAAGCACTTCAAAACTTGGTGGCTAAAATAAGCATTTTCTTTTAATCATGCTTTTGTGAGGCAGGAAAGGGCTTGGTTGGGTGGTGCATCCCCAACCCATGCTGGGGCAGCTGGGGCTGGAGGATCCACCAGCAAGATAGCTTCTTCACTCCCAGGGAGAGCACCTCTGTATGCTGTCTCATCCTTCTGGGCTTCAGGATGCTTGGGCTTCTCACAGCATGGCTGTCAGTCTTCTCACATGGTAGCTGGCTTCCCCCAGAGTGAGCATTCCAAGAGGCTCAGGTTGAAGCTGCAAGGCTTCTTATGGACTATGCTCAAAGTTGGAGAACATCATTTCTGTATCCTTTTAAAAAAATACATATATTTTTTATTGATTTCAGAGAGGAAGAGAGGGAGAAAGAGATAGAAACATCAATGATGAAAGAGAATCATTGATTGCCTGCCTCCTGCATGACCCCTACTGAGGATTGAGCCCATAACCCGGGCATGTGACCTGACTGGGAATCAAACAATGACCTCCTGGTTCATAGGTCAATGCTCAACCACTGAGCCATACCAGCCACGCCAGTGTGAGTGGCTGGTAGGAGCACAAGCTCTAGGTCAGATGAGTCCAGCTCTGCCATTTATAGGCTGTGAGACCTTGAAATTACTTAACTTCAATTATTTACAAAGCCAGATCGATTTCTAGGGGAGGGAATTTGATTCCACCATTCAATGGGAGGAGCAGCAACAATCTTTAATCAACAACAGCATCTGATGAGTGGAAGCAAAATCCCACCTGGAACCCCGCTGCAATGAGGTCTGGGAAATGTAGTTTTAGGTTTTTAGTCTCTGCAGCAATAAGGAGGATGGAACACTGGAAGGAGGGTGAGGCAGTCAACCTGCTGTATGTACCATGGGCTCTCAGCATTCAGTCATGTCTTAGTGATTAGATGCTATAACCAGCTTCCCTTCATCCTGGGTGCCAGCATCCTTGAGTCCAAGTGGGAACGGGAGCAGTCATCCCCTCAATCTAGCCTGTCCTCTAGATCAAGGTTTAAAAAAATGTTTTTTACTGAAACTCATAGCAAAAACTACAGTTGACATCAGTATGTAATATATATGTAATTGAAGCACAAGTTTCATGAAACAAATCTTATCTTTACCATGTGCAATGCTTTTAAAAATATATATTTTTATTGATTTGAGAGAGGAAGAGAGAGGGAGAGAGAGATAGAAACATCAATGATGAGAGAGTATCATTGAGTGACGGCCTTCTGCACGCCCCACACTAGGCATTGAATCTGCAACCAGGGCATGTGCCCTGACCAGGAATCGAACCATGACCTCCTGGTTCATAGGTCGACACTCAACCACTGAGCTATACTGGCTGGGCTTATAATTTTCTCTTCTATTGTATTCTATTTTATTGTATTCAGTTCCTTTTCAACAAACATGCTGGTTGTGTCTCCACTAAATTTCATGACTCACTAAGTTACCACCCATATTTGAAAAGTACTGCTGAAGACTTGTGTCTCTACGTATAAATAGGGAATCAAAGACTGAGAAGAAAAAAGTGAGTCAATAAGAACAAATGATATAAAAGTAAAGAAAGACAGAACTTAGAACACAGAACTTAGAACACAGAACTTAGAAGACAGAACCTACACAGAACCTAGAGACAGAAGTACTTCGCTGGAGAGAACATGGCAAAAGATCCTGGACAGAAACTGGCCACAGAACCTAGAGACAGAACCTGGCTGAAGAACCTAGAGACAGAACCTGGCTACAGAACCTGGATAGAACATGGCAAGAGAACCTGACTAGAACCTGGTGACTGAACCTGGCTGGAGAACCTACAGAACCTGGCTGGAGAACCTAGTGAGGGAACATGGCTACAGAACCTGGCTGGAGAACCTAGCAAGAGAACATGGACACAGAACCTGGCTGGAGATCCAGACCAGAACTTGGCTGGAGATCCTGGCTGGAGATCCTGGCTAGGCTGCTGATCAACTGAACACTGTCTCCGTGTCCTTCCTTCTTCGCCGACTCCGTCTACGCCTTTGGGGACCCCTGGACCCGCTGGGGCAGGACCCCGGCATTAATCTAATCTATTTAGCAAGTGTGAAAAAGATAATTCAGGAAATGAGGACCAAGTACACACTTAGAGGAGAAACCAACACTTGACAGGACAAGACTTTTGTATATTTACTTTTAGGATTTCAGAACATTTCATTTTAACATTCATTACCGTTGTGGAAGAAGAATACAAATATTGCCTCTTTGGAAATTTAGTTGATACATATATAAATCATTGTTTTAAGAAAGTAAATAAATAAATAAATAAATAAAAAATAAAAGTAAAGAAATATTTTCTCAAATAAATTTACTTAATTCAACAAAAGTGTAGTAAAGTAGTATATCGTTGTTTTACAATTACTCATTCCCTTCCCTATAGGCTGGTTATGCGTACCCCTGTCACTAAGTCTTCCCTTATGAGGCTTGGCGATGTGACTTCTTTGGCCTCTAGCATGTGAACAGGCATGGCCCAATCAGATCGGAGCAGAAAGCTTAAATGCAATTATATGGTTTGGCCTGATCTCTAGAAATTCTGCCCTCTGCCAGTGCTTCAAATAGGACTGGTCTTTTGGCCTGCACCTCAGAGTGAGAAAATACACGAGCCAAAATGCAGCCTACCCTCAGCCCTCATGTAACACAAGAAACAAATATTTGTTGTTATGAGCCACTGAGATTTGGGCTTGTTTGTTACTGCACCAAAAGCTGACGAATTTAAGAAGCAACCTAGCCGAAACCGGTTTGGCTCAGTGGATAGAGCGTCGGCTTGCGGACTGAAGGGTCCCAGGTTCGATTCCAGTCAAGGGCATGTACCTGGGTTGCGGGCACATCCCCAGTAGGAGATGTGCAGGAGGCAGCTGATCGATGTTTCTCTCTCATCGATGTTTCTAACTCTCTGTCTCTCTCCCTTCCTCTCTGTAAAAAATCAATAAAATATATATATTTTTTAAAAAAAGCAACTTAATGAAACAAACAAACAAAACCGTCAAACACTCTTTCGAACATTTAATCAGTACAGGAGTATATAAAGCAAAACATAACGTTCTCCCTGAGCAACTGCCTGCTCCTCAGGAGTCATCATTGATAACATTTTGGTGCATAATCTTTCAGAGATGGAAATTGTCGAAATAACTGTTTTCTAATTTTAATGTAATAAAATTAGTACATAATTTTTCATAAACACAGCTTTATTGAAACACAGGCAGGCCTATTGTGTACTTATTGTTGACGGATGCTGTCACACTAACACAGGGGTTGAGTATTGCAACAGACTGTACTGCTTACTGTATTTACTATCTGGCTCAAGAGTTTGCTGACCCTTAATGGAGGTCTCTAAATGTTAACATTTGGAGATTTTGTAATATAAAATTATGCATAGGTGATACTGTGTTCTGATTATCAGGAGGCTCTTGATGTCACTTTGCCCAATTATTTGTGATGTTTTCTCACTTGTTTTTGTGGTCTCTGCCAAATTTTATTTCCCTCTCATTTATATATACGGATTTTTTCTATACTATTTCAAATAAAATATAGACATCATGACACTTTTATCTCTCTCTATAGGGTGTCCCAAAAAGGTATACAAACACTTTGAATAATTATAAAGGCAGTGTTTAGTAAAATACATATCCTTTTCAAAATTGAGCTATCATCTGTTAAAGTGTGTATACATTTTTGGGGGGACACCTTGTATTTCAGCATGTATTGCCTAAGAATGTGTGCTCTTCTTCATAAATCACATTATAATGATCACACCCAAAGCATTTAACATTAATACAATCCATTAACTAAAGATCAAGTTTCCCCAAAATTGTTCTGAAAAGTCCCTTCATAGCCTTTCCCTCTCAATTAGTACGTAATTAAAGCTTTAAATGCATTTAGTTATCATGTCTCTTCAGTTGCCTTTCATTTAACACAGTTCTTCATCTTTTAAGACTCTCATGAGAAAACATTTTTGAAGAGTCCTGAGCAGCCTTTCAGTTTGGATTTGTCTGTGTTTGTCCTTCAGTATTAGATTCAGATTAATAATTTTTGGCAAAAGTTATACATAGGTGATATTGTACTCTGATTATCAGGAGGCTCATGATGTCACTTTGCCCGATTATTTGTGATGTTTTCTCATTTGTTTACGTGGTCTCTGCCAAATTTCTCTGCTGTAAAGGTCACTTATCCCTTTTGTAACTCGTAAGTGATCTGTGGGGAAATTATGAGGTTTTAGGCTCCACTAATGATTCTTTTCTGAATCAATTGTTGTCATGGAGGATGTAAATGAACATCAATTTTTTTTTAAATGGTCCCCAAGTGATTTTAAAGTACAGCCAGGGTTGGGAATCCCTGGGCCAGCGCTTCTCAATTTGTTTACACATCCTCTGGGGATCTTGTTAAAATGCAATTTGGATTCAGCAAAACTGGGGTGAAGCTGAGATTAAGCATTTCTAACAAGTTCCCAGCTGCTGCAGGTGCTGCCGGTCTGCATGGACCACACTGGATCAAGGGTCAGTCTAGACCCCAGAAAACACCTACAATTCATTCTGATACAATACCCGTCTTCCCCTATAGTTTTGCCTGGTTACAAACATCAGGACACACTTCTGCACAGGAAAGGCAAATGTGCCCTGACTGGGTATCTAAATGGCAACCTTCCGGTGCACAGGACGATACCCAACCAACTGGCGGGGGCCCCAGTGAAATATTCTTATATTAGGTTTTATATAAATTTGTATATAAGTCAGCTTTTGCCGTATAACTAACCACTCCAAATATGGTGAGTTAAGCAATAAGCACTTACTATTTCCCTTGTTCTGTGTGTCTGGGTGTTTTGTGGCTGGGTGTGATAGTCCAGGACGGCCTCCCTCACATATCTAGTGATTGCCACTAATTTAATCAAGCATCTTCTTGGAACATCAGGAGATATGGGGACTAGAGAGACGTGTTAAATGTTGTCATAGGGATACAATCAACCAAATTCAGTTTATGGGAAATTTATAGGAGCACAACGTTAAGACATATGTCAACCCAAACCTACTTTTCATCCTGATTTGAACAGATCAGTATAATTTTAGACAATCAGGGAAAATTGATATGGACTAAAAGGTGGCAGTCATGAATGTATTATTGTTAATGCTGTTAGGTGTAATAGCAAAATTGTGCTTATGTTGGTTTTTAATCTTAATCAGTTAGAAATACATACTAAAAATGCCTAGATTAAATAACAGATTAAAATACTTCAGGAAGAAAGGGGGCGTGGGGAATAGATACAGGAAATAAGAATGGCAAAATATGATAATTGTTGAGGCTGGGTCCTGGCACATAGGATGCATTCCACTCTTAGATGTTTTGTTCATTTAAGTTTTTATATTAAGAAGCTAAATAAAATTAGCTTTGACTCTGTAATTCTACTCCCAAGGGTGCATTCTTAGAAAATAATCTAAAATATAGAAAAATCTTTAAGCATAAAGATTCCAGCAATATTATGAGTGCCAAAATTAAGAACAATATAAGCAGGGAAACAATTTTGTAAACTATATTCCTCATGGGATTATAACATGGCTGTTAAACACAGATGTTTATGAGGAGTTGTAATCATATGACAAAGTGCTTATGTTAAAATATCAAGTGCAAAAAAATAAGCCACAGGATTTTATATAAATTTGTATATAAGTCAGCTTTTGCTGTGTAACTAACCACTTCAAATGTAGTGAGTTAAGCAATAAGCACTTACTATTTCCCTTGTTCTGTGTGTCTGGGTGTTTTGTGTCTAGGTGTAGATAGTCCAGGATGGCCTCCCTCACAAGTCTGGTGGTTGCCAGGCTAATTGGGATAAGGGGGCCTCATTGGGGAAAGTCCATTTCTGTTTCCTGTGATCTCACATCTTCCAAAAGGCTAGCCCAGGCTTCTCATAGCAATTTCATGGTTCCAAAGAGCAGCAAGAGCAAGCATCTAGGTGCAAGCACTTGTCAAGCTCATGCTTGTCTCAATTTACTAATGTCCCATTGGCCAAAGCAAGTCTGGCAGACCAAGCCCAGAATCGGTAAGGGAGGGCATTAGGCAGTAGGTTGGATAGAGCAGCTATTTTCTTTCTTAAAAAAAAAATTAATTAGTTAATTAATTTTTAATATATTTTTATTGGTTTCAGAGAGGAACAGAGAGGGAGAGAGAGATAGAAACATCAATGATGAGAGAGAATCATTGATCGGCTGCCTCCTGCATGCCCCCCACTGAGGATTGAGCCCGAAACTTGGGCATGTGCCCTTGGCCAGAATCGAACCTGGGACCCTTTAGTCCGCAGGCCGACAGTCTATCCACTGAGCCAAACTGGCTAGGACTAGAGTAGCTATTTTCAACCTTTTTCATCTCCTGGCACATGTAAGCTATTACTAAAATTCTGTGGCACACCAAAAAATATGTTTTTTGCTGATCTGACCAAAATATAGCTACAATTTTGATCTATTCACACTGGATGGCTATTGTGTTGGCTGTTGTCATTTTTTTATTTGACAATCTAAGGGAAAAAAGGTCAGAGCCCCTGACTAAACAGTCAGGTATTGATGCTTTAAAAATTATTGTGGCACACCAAGAATTGCTGGGATAGAGGGAAGCATGAATAAACCAGAGGTCTTTACTGCAAGAATCTACCTCAAAAATGTTTTTATTTATGTTTTTTAAAAACTACATTATTAAGACCAAAAGGAACTATCAAAATGTTTTTTAATTAATTTATTTTAAATTACAGTTTACTTTCAATATTATTTTGTATTGGTTTCAGGTTCACGGCATAGTGGTTAGACAAACATACACTTTACAAAGTGTTCCCCCTTTATATTTCCAGCACCCACCTGGCACCACATAGTTATTACAATATTATTGCCCATATTTCCTATGCTGTACTTTATATTCCCATGATTATGTATTTTCTAATTACCAATTTGTACTTCTTAATCCCTTCACTGATTTCACCCACTCCCTCAACCCTCCTCCCCTCTGGCAACCATCAGTCTGTTCTCTGTATCTATGAGTCTGTTTCAAGGTTGCTCGTCTATTTATTTTGTCCTTTAGGTTCCACATAATAAGTGAAATCAAAATGATAATAATAGTGTTTGCCTTTGAGGTATTTTTCATTTTAATACTTTGCTGTGTATTCTAAACTGCGCATGGTAAGTATATATATTTTTTATCATTGGAAAAATAACGTTAGAAGGAAAGAGGAGAGGGAAAGAGGAAGGGAGAGAGATAGAGGAGAGAGAGAGAGAAGGGAGGAAGGGACAGAAGAAGAAAGGAAGAACTCCTGAAACTGACTTACCGCTGGAAGGCTGGTTGCTTTCCAGGGGCTGCATTTTCCAGAAGAGTGAAGCTGGGAAGTGCAATAAAATCTAAGTGGCCTCTTTCTCTCGTCTTCCTCAGCCCTCCTGGGTTGGTGGGTGTGCAGAGGGCCACACACAGCATCCAGTCCATTTCTTGTCTTCAGCATCCACTTGAAGAGACTCCTGCTCAAAGCTTCTATGTGTTGGGGCTTTGGCTTCCCCGGGAGCTTTGGATGGACTATTTCAATCCAAGCTCTGAGGGTGGAGAACTGTGCTGATAAAACAATTCTTTGGTATGGAGCTGGCTGTGGCAAATGCACATCTCCTTCTATAAAGTTCTCTCCCAAAACTTATCCCCTTCACTCCCTCTGGGAGTGGCCAGTTGAAAATCAAGTAATTACTTTTCAGAAAACTTAGAAATTCTGCATTTTATAAGTCTAAGTTCAGGGTTTCTCAGCCTCAGGGCCTCATTTTGGGCTGGATAATTCTTTGTTGTGGGGGCTGTCTTGTGCATTGTAGGATGTTTAGTAGCATTCCTGGCCTCTACTGGTTATATGGTTAAACCTTTCCCTTCCCCATTGGACAACCAAATGTGTTCCCAGACATTTCCCATTGCCAAATGTTTCCTCCGGGTGATGGTTAAGAGTCACTGACCTAGCCCCCCTGCTACTCAAAGTACGGATCATGGACAGGCAGCACAAGTATCACCTGGGAACTTGTTAGAAATGTAAATTGTCAGTCCCTACTCCAGACCCACTGAATCTAAATCTGCATTTTCACGAGATGTGATTTGTATGCTCATTAAGATGAGAGGCCTGGCATAGCATGCCCTGAAGAAGATAGTTTCTAATGCAGTGGTTCTCAACCTTCCTAATGCCGCGACCCTTTAATACAGTTCCTCATGATGTGGTGACCCCCAATTTCATTGTTACAAATTGAACATAATTAAAGCATAGTGATTAATCACAAAAACAATATGTAATTATATATGTGTTTTTCGATGGTCTTAGGCGACCCCTGTGAAAGGGTCGTTTGACCCCCAAAAGGGTCGCGACCCACAGGTTGAGAACCGCTGATCTAATGTATTTTGGTGACTCAGGCGAAACTGACATTTTTAACACACACAAAAAAAATATCAAGGCCATGGTCTGGTCTTATTGACACCATGTTCTTTCCCACTGTCCCTTAACTCAGGGCTTGCACTAGAATCTTCATAAACTTTCTCAACCCCACATGAGTCTAGGCCTCAGACTTTTTGATCCTATGGGTCCAGAATAAGGGTCTAGGGTCTATGAATTTTGAACTGTCTCTCCAGGTGATGTAGCCCCAGTTGAGAACCCTTGATCTCACAGTACTGGGTACTTTGCTGCCTCACACCAGATCAATTATTCAAATTGTAAAATCTCCAGATAGAGTAATTGGATAAGAAGTGAGGCCTGGCCCTATTTCAGAAGCACAGGGGAAATGGGTCATATTTGGATTTTGGCGGAGGATTCTATTCTGTGGCCTCCAAACCTGGAAGAGTGTGGCCTCTGGGATTGGCCAGTTGCTAATACCCTCTCTTGCCTGGAGCTGATCTCTCTCTCATCACATTCTGCATTGCACAGACTCCACCAAGCTCAGACACAGAAAGGAAAGAAAGCTTTCCTTTCAAGAATACCCAAGCTTGCTTATTTTCCTCCGGCCTCAAACAAGAATGGCTGGAAAAAATGACAGGGCAGGGTTTCTTGGAAAGCAATCTGGCCTGCATCAGCATTAATGATTAAAATGTGTGTCCTCATGTGCCTATTCCCCAATGGACAGCACATTCCTAAGCTGTTCCAACTCAACGTTCAGAAATTCTAGAGTTCTTTTACTCAGTTCTCAAGCTTTAAATCCTTTTCCCCCTGAAGAATCAGACCCAGACACCACTGATTAAAGGATTCTATAAGTCCTATAGAATATCTGTCTATCTATCTATCTATCTATCTATCTATCTATCTATCTATCTATCATCTACCTATCTATCATCTCTCTCATTTATCTATCATCATCATCATCTCTATCATCATCTAGAATAGATATAGATAGTTGTAGAGATATTTATATTACAAAGATATATAACCTTGATCTAGAAAGTTTGAAACATAATAAAGCTTTTACAATCCTGTTGAAGTTTAGTGGCTAGGATATTCTTGAAGTTGTCAGGGTAGTATAGAAAAGGCCAAGAACAGACTGCCTTGTGGAATCTTAGGAAACCTGACTGGCTCTATTATGCTCTCAGGGTCATGGAGGCAGGCCATAAGACATTTCAGGTCCAGTCCAAAGGAATGCATTTTCCTAGAATCTACAGGGGCCTCCATTGTCCTACATAAGTTGATTTTTCCCCCTTCACATGTAACTACAAAATTAACTAGTTTCAATGTGATAAGAATTTAACTTGTAAAGATTCACCAATTTGAGCGCAGCTAATCATTCCCATTTATGTGTCAACTTTGTTAGGTTTATGAGACCTTTGTTTCTTATCACCGATCAGTATTTTTCATTTGCATATATTCTATTCAATTAAATATTTATATAATGACATCAATTGCTATATTGATAATGACAATTGATGATTACTGAAGTGGGACTGTTGGCAGCTACACAGCACCCCCATGAGTTATCTTGAAATCATCCGGAGTCTGCTGAGAGTTAAAAGTTCAAATTCAGCCTTTGAAAAAATGCATTGGGAAAGTGGAGGGATGGAAAAGAATATTTCATGCTAATGGAAACCAAAACAAAAGCTGGGGTAGCAATACTTATATCAGACAAAATAGACTTTTTTAAGATTTATTTTTAAATTGATTTTAGAAAGAGGAAGGGAGAGAGAGAAACATCAGTGTGAGAAACATCCATTGGTTGTCTCCCGCACTCACCCCAATCCAGGATTGAACCCAAAACTTGGGTATGTGCTCTGACTGGCAATTGGGCCCACCAATTTTTGGTGTCTGGGATGATGCCCCAAGCAACTGAGCCACACTGGCCAGGGCCAGACAAAATAGACTTTAAAACAAAGACTATAATAAGAGACAAAGAAGGGCATCACATAATGATAAAGGGATTAGTCCAACAAGAGGATATAACCCTTGTAAATATTCACACACCCAACGTAGGAGCACCTAAAATATATAAAGCAATTATTGACTGACATAAAGGGAGGTATCAACAGTGATACAGTTATAGTAGGGGACTTTAATATCCCTTTGACATCAATGAATAGATCATCCAGACAGAAAATCAGCAAGGAAAGAGTAGCCTTAAATGACACTTTAGATGGATTTAGTTGATATTTTTAGAACATTTCACTCAAAAGCAACAGCATATACATTCTTTTCAAGTACACATTAAACATTTTTCAGGATAGACCACATGTTAGGGCCCAAAACAAGTCTTAATAAATGTAGGAAGACTGAAATCATATCAAGCATCTTCTCTTATCACAATGGTATGAAACTAGAAATCAATTACTAAAAAACACACAAACACAAGATTTTATGTCTTTAAAAATCTTCCTTCTATTCTCCTCAAAATTCAGAGTATTACTCTCCTATATACCACCCCCTGCTTCATGGCATTTATAAAGAGAAGCAGAAGTGGTGGAGATTTTTAGTATTTCTCTTGAAGTACCATCTTGTGCTTGCATCTTATTTCGAGGAGCTCTTGACATGGGTAGCACTTGCCAATGAGGCCTAGCTAACAGCTTTAGAATGACCATTTGGGCAATTTTAATGACAAATATGGTCATTAAATTCTAACCAAAGTTTTGAACCCAGACATAAAAATAAGACAAGTATTTACATTGGATAAATCCTGCATTTTAAAAAGGACAAGAGAGACCACTTCACATTATGTATCCCAAGCAGATAAAATTCCTGCAGAGAAAGGCAACAAAGATTATCTGCCAGCTGCTGGCCTGTGTTAGGGAAGGCCCTGTCTAGGGGCACCAAAGGGAGTATAATCCAAACTGTGAGGCAGGTAAAGCCAGGTGTCCAGGCTGGTTCACCTGAAATCTATTTGAGGATACTGGCTTTAAATCTACTCAACTGCAGACTCTTAGTTGGGAATGATAGAAATCTAACTCAAACTAGTTTAAGTCTAAACATGGATTTATTATAAAGAACAGTGGACTCTTGGAACCCATGTAGCTCTTGGATCATGGATCTCTTGGGACTCATGAACAAGAATATGAGTTGGGCCTCAGAAATTATATGGAGTCAGAGACTCAAATACCACCAGCCTCTCTGTCTTGTCTCTGCCTCTCTGAGCTTAACCCCTTTTTTTCAGCAACACATCTTCTTCCAATCCTCCAGTCCATATGATTTGAAACATGGTTGTAGAGAGCTCCTATATTTTATATGTTTAACAAATTCAGGTACCAAAGAGGGACTGTTACAACTCTTTTTCAGTCTCTGGTCCAAAAATCAATGAGAAGTTCTTATTGGATCAGCTTGGGGGTCTTCCCTTAAATCAATTAGCTGTGAGCAGGGGCCAAGGTCACATGATAACCTGGCAGCTTGGAGGCAGGGAGCAAGGTCCGGGAGCAGCAACTAGAAGGTGAGTAGTGCCAGCCAGTCATTCCCGTGGGTGTCCATGGAACCAACAATCCCACCTTTTTAGTGCCTTCTTTTTTATTCATTAATCTATGTATGAGCCCGGAGAAATATGCTATGCTCATGGATTGGAAAACTCTTTATTATACAGATTAATTCTCCCCAAATTGATTTATAGGTTACACATAATTCTTATTAAAATCTCAACGTGTTTCATAATAGATCTTGACAAGCTGATTCTAAATTTATATGAAAGTGCAAAGGGCCAAGAATAGCCAAGATACTGGTCTACACTGGAAACTCTGGTGTATGAGATGACCCACTTCTTACTCACTCAAGATGTAATTTTTAAAAAGTTAGCAAGAGCCCTGGTAAGTGTGGCTTAGTTGGTTGGGCATCAACCTGAACATCGAAATGTTGCTGGTTAGATTCTCTGTCAAGGCACATGCCTGGGTTTTGGACTTGATCCCTGGTAGGGGGCATGCAGGAGGCAGCCAATCAATGCTTTACTCTCACTTCAAAGTTTCTCTCTTCCTCTCCATTCCTCGCTCTCTAAAAATTAATTTAAAATATTAAAAAACAAATAATGTTATTTTGTGATCAGTATTTCCTGATTAAACTTCTATCTTGTGTATTGTACCAAATTGATTATTTTAAGATAATAGTTAATTTTCATTACATTAATTTGCTAATAATTTATCACCTATAATAATAAAAGTATAATATGCTAATTAGACCTTACGTCCAGAATGAAGCTGCGGCGGTGGAGCCCGAGGCAGAGGTGGCAGAGGCCCCCTGGCAGCTGTGGTGGGTGCCAAGCCCCTTGCACAAATTTCGTGCATCGGGCCTCTAGTATAAATATAATGCATAATTACTATTGGTATTTTATTTGATGTTTTGTAATGTAATTACAAATTCTGTATTTAAATGTATTTATGTAGTTTGATTTTTAAAAACTGATTTCCTAATAGCTTGTAAAATACTAGTTGTATTAGTCATAGTTCAGCCTCTCTCTAAAAAATTTTATATGTTTATATTATTTTTAAATATATATTTATAAATATATATATAAATAGATATATATATTTAAAAATAATACACTTATTAGGGATTGTCTTGTGCAATGGTGGGGGGGTGGCTAAACAGTCCACAGAAGGGCTGGGAGTCAGGCTCAAAGGTCACAAGCAGACTGGAGCCCCACAAGTACAGGCGGAAGCTTGTTCACAGTCGGAGACCCAGGAAAGGAGACCCAGAGGGATGAGAGAACAATTGTATGAATCACTGGCAGAAGCTGTGCTATGCTACAAAATGCTGCTGCCATCCTTACACGTTCTGACTCTATAACTTATTTCCTAAGCTCATTTCTTCTACCTCTGTGATTTTCTAAATAAATGTTCTCTTATAGTGTGAGTCTTGGCTTTGAATTCTTTCCTAGCCAGAACTCAAGTACCGAGGTTGCAGAACCCAGGTCCAGTCTGACCCCACCGCTCTAATGCCTGGTGCCATTCCTTTACCCACCAACAGAATCAAACTAGACAGGAAGTTCTGGGGTCTGTAGTCTACCCAGGTTACCACACCACACACCTAGCTCACTAGTGTGAATGCCAGTTTTGGTAGATAATACCATGATATTATATGGTGGGCACTCAATATATGGTGTTGGATGAATGAATACATGCACATTTCTGTAGTGTGTAGATGTATTTTGTGTGTGTATGGCAGGGGCAGACAAAAATATTTGGATAGGGACAAACGGCCATCATGAACTACTTTAATAACTTCTAACCATCCATATAGAATTCATTCAGAGAAACATGTGAAAAAGTAACCTTTGTGCAGAATGGAAGACAGCATATGGATACCTTCTGTAGTGGGTTGAATGGTGGTCCCCCAAATGATATGTACCAATCCCAGAACTTGTGACTATAACTTTATTTGGAAAAAGGGTCTTTGTGGATGTAATTAAGTTCAGGAGCTCACTATGAGGTCATCCTGGATAATCTGGGTGTCCCCAAGATCCTTATAAGTTTCCTTATAAGAGGAAGGAGGAGGCAATGTGACCACAGTGTCAGAAATTGAAGAGTGCTGCCTGTGAATTCTGTAGCCACCAAAAGCTGGTGAGAAAGAGGTGAGAAAGGATTCTCCCTAGAGTAGTGGTTCTCAACCTTCCTAATGCTGCGACCCTTTAATACAGTTCCTCATGTGGTGGTGACCCCCAATTTCATTGTTACAAATTGAACATAATTAAAGCATAGTGATTAATCACAAAAACAATATGTAATTATATATGTGTTTTCCGATGGTCTTAGGCGACCCCTGTGAAAGGGTCGTTCAGCCCCTTAAAGGGGTCGCGACCCACAGGTTGAGAACCACGGTTCTCTGGAGTCAACCCTTCTCATATTTGGTCTTCCTCTTTTCCTGCTACCTCCCATTTCCCCCCAGCATTATTGTCTTTTCCAGAGAACCCTGCCTTCTTATGATGGGTCTCAAGTAAAATAACAACAGTTTTGTCATTTTTGCCTGCAGTGGCGTTTCAGGCTTAATTTGCTCTAAGACTCACTTGTCTTTCTGCTGGTCCAGGGTATCCATAGAGCTCCCTTCCAACACCATACTTCAAAGGAATCTTTTATATTTTCTTATCAGTTCTCTTCACTCTCAAACTTTTGCATCTGTTCATAGTAAACTGGGAATATGAGGGTGTGGGTGGTCTCAGCCTTGGCATCTAAGGACACATCTTTGGTCTGGGTGATCTTTTCGAATTCTTCCGAATCTCAGCCTTCTCTGGATTTCTTGGCTGCAGTCTCCATTTGAATGGACTGAGCCAAGGTACGCAAAATCTCCAACAATGTCAGAGTCTTCACTGTCTATGTTAGAGTTGTGTATTTCTCCTGTAGTCATGAGTGCTGTCTTCTTGGTGTTCAAATGCAGTCCCGTATGACACTTTCTTCTTTCACTTTCATCAGAAGCTGTTTCAAATCATGGCTACTTTCTGCCAGGCAGATGGTGTCATCGGCATATCTAAGTGCCTGGTATTTCTGTCACCAATTTTCAAATGGAAACACTTCTTTTACAAAAGAGAAATCTATGCCTTGCTTCAGGCAGAAAAAAAGGACAAAGAACTCCTGTGTTTTCTGTTTCTTAATTGCCTTCAGCTCAAAAGAATCCCTATATACCACAGAGGCATATTTTGAGGCGGGGAATTCTAATCTCCTTCAGATGTACTTGGATGTCAGGCTCTACATGAAGATATACTAGTAAACCCATCAGTGCAGCAGGGACTGACTTGTTCACAGATGCATCCTTAGTGTCTAGAACAGCAAGTGCCTGGTTCAGGACGTTGGGAAATCTCATGTGCTGGAGTCACACAGATCCTGCTGGGAGTAGCATAGAAGCTGCTTGCCCTGGAAAAGGGACCCGGAAGGGTGGCTAGAATCTGGTAGCCTCTGTGGTCTCTTTAACCGGGGAGGGAAACCAAGCCACCGGAGGAAATTGCCTTTTTGAATCAGGTAACACGGGGTCTGAATAAGCTCTGTCCAAGCCGTGCATGGGGTACAGGACAAGTCACAGGCTTGGCAGCTGTTTTTGGTTTACACTGGTCACTAGTCAGCATCTGCGGGCAGAGAAGGGCTCCCTGGAGTCCCTCCCTTCCCCATCCCTCCCCCTCTGGAGCTTTTCCCCTTGTAGGTCAGCCACTTGCCCGGGAAGGGAGGCCAACACCGGTGACAAGTCCAGCCCATACGCAAAGCACCCAGCATCACTTGTGTAACCCAAGGCTCTCATCCGGGACCTCTGACTCAGTGGTTCTAAAGCACAGCAGGGGGGCAGAATTCATCCGGGATATATATATATATATATTTTACGTAAAGTATAACAAACACAGAAAAGTGCACATGGGTAAATAGTGTGATGAATTCTCACAAAGTGAACAAACGAGGTAACTCCCAGGTCAGGACACAGAATATCACCAACTGGCCTCTCTGGAGTCCCTTTCATGCCACCTCCCTGTCCCCCCAGAGCTTCTGCTTCATGAAACTGACCAGAGCCTGGTGCTTTGCAGAGCTGCACAGGTGGTTGATGCGCACAGCGAGGCTTGGAAACCACTCCCTGCAGTCATACGATCTCTTTCACCAGAGGTGGAACTAGAGGATGCTTTGCTGCCAGTCTTCCACGCAGCACCAGTAGCTGCCTGGCTGTGTTTACCCACCGAGCAGTAAGCATTTCCTGTAGCTGGGGTCTGCAGAGCATGTGAGCGCAGCTCCTGGGCTCAGGAAGCCAGTTGGTTGGTTCCAGCCTGGGCATGTGGCCCTCTCTCCCTGGCGGGAGTTGCATGAAGAGGTATTTTTGGAAGGTGCAGGAATTCCGTAGCCATTTGGAAAATGCCTGCTCATAGGCTGGGCTGGATTCTCGTTTTAAAATGCTGATGTGGCTGCGGGGCCTGACCTAGCCAGTTCTCCTGGATCTAGGGGTGGGGAGAGTGAGGAGGCATGCTCCCCTTTTCTCCCTTTTCTTTGAATTGTATCCCCATTTTATTTTTGTCTCAACTTCCTCTGTCCCACAAGCTTCAAGAGAATTGTGAGGCGTCTCCTGCAGCTCGTTGGCTCTTTGATGCTGTCTGTAGGTAAGTGTTTAACTTGTCCCAAGTAAGCCAGGGCTTTGGGGTCATTTTAAGTCAAACGAAAGTTTACCCTCAATTCCCTATCAAGGATCTTTGGCCCTGAAGCCTGGAGTTTGTCTCCCTCCCTTCCAGGTAGGACCCTGAGCACCCTCTTATTCTCTTTCCTGTGTCCCCCTCTGCTTTGCTCTGGTGGCCTTCATTGATAACCACAGCTTTTGCTAACCATCTATGCATTCTTTCTCCCATCCATTCATTCATTTAGTGCCACCCCCTATGCAGGGAACAGGGTGGGGGCTGGGGCAGCCAAACTACCTTCTGTCCTCATCATTTCAGCCCTTCCCTAAGAACTTCCTTTGTCCCCACTTTTCCACTTCCTCCCACAGTCATGTCTGTGCTCTCTGAGAGATCTCTGCTCCTGCACTTGCATTTCAAAGGTAGCCTGTCCTCTCCTTTTTCTGTGTTCAAACCCCTTGCTTCTAACCTTCATTTCTAGCTCCTTGGGTCTGGGATAGAAAATAAAAACGTAGGACCCAGCATGGTTCTCCCCCCCAATTTTCTTGTTCTGAGGTCGTCCCTGTCCCATCCACCTCCCATCTCCGCACCAGCCTCTCTCCAGGCCAGATCTGGGAATGGAAATGCCATGAAGCGAAGCGAGATGTGCTACACAAGCACTGTTGCTAGTTTACTGTGCATCCTTCTGAAGATGGTCTATGAAAATCACAAAAGCACAATGAGCATATTATATAGGCTGTTTTTAACTTTGTTCTTTTCACTTAAGAGTATATTTTGGAGTCTGTTTTAAAAAGCTTTTAAAATTGATTTTTAGAGAGCGAGAGAAAGGAGGAGAGAGAAACATTGATGTGAAAGCAAAACATCAATTGGCTGCCCCCTACCAGGATGGAGCCTGCAACCCGGGCATCAAGTGACCAGGACGACACCCAACCACCTGAGCCACACTGTCCAGGGCTGGAGTCTTTTTTTCTTACTAGTTCTGCGAGGGAGACATGAGACAGATTAACAAGAGTAAATAATCAAATCTAATTATGTATGTACATATGAGGGCTTCCATAAGAACATAGGGCCTGAGGACAAACTGGGCAGTTGAGGCTAATTTGCCATCTTGAGTTAGCTGATGGTGGTGATGGGCGGGGGGTGGGGGGGTGGGGGGGGGGTTGGGTTGGGACTTCAAAGGGGAAAAAGGCAATTCATATGTTTGGTAAACAAATGTTTACTGGGCCATCTTTACACAATGGCACACAGCAAGGACTTTGAGCAAAGCTCCATCCCTGTCCATTACACACCAGTTCATATTAAACTATAGTTATAGATGTTCAGTTTCTGGAGTTATCTAAATTCTTTTAGGCAGTTAGGGGGAAGGTCAAAGGTCCTTCCTGAGTCTTTGCTTTTTAAAAATAGCCAGCTTAGCCCTAACCGGTTTGGCTCAGTGGATAGAGCCTTGGCCTGCGGACTCAAGGGTCCCAGGTTCGATTCCTGTCAAGGGCATGTACCTTGGTTGCAGGCACATCCCCAGTAGGGGGTGTGCAAGAGGCAGCTGATCGATGTTTCTCATCGATGCTTCTCTCTATCCCTCTCCCTTCCTCTCTGTAAAAAATCAATAAAATATATTTTTTAAAAATAGCCAGCTTAAAATAATCAATATCCCCCCAAAAGGCATGTTTTGGAGTGGCAAAGCTCTGCTCCCCTCAGTACATATCCTACATGAGTTGGGGGTAGATTTAGAAAGCAGAGAAAGCTTGTTTCCAAGTGCCTCTGGGCATCTGAAGATGGAGTTTCTGGCTGCTCGCCACAGACAGTAGTGTGGCCCTGGGGCCACCTGAGGCTGTCTTGCTCTGGGAGACAACCTGCCATGTGACAGACAGGGAGCTAACCTCTCTGCCAGATGTCACTGAATGGATGTGTCCTGTTCTTGCCCTTGCCTGGAATTTGTTCTCAGAGTTTAATATGTGAGATACAGGTGCTAGCGCTCCCCTGCACCCCTAAACCTGGCTATGGCTACTCAGTTCTTTTCTGCGGTCGTGTAGGTGGTGAATAATTTTCTGAGCAGTGCGGCGGTCACCTCAGAGCTGCATTTCTGGTTTGTGGAGAGAGCCTGGCAGGGGCTGTGCTGAAGGGATTAATGGCCAGTAGTGCTGGCAGTAGCTTCAGCTTACTCAGGCCATGGTGAGCTCTTTTCTTGAAGGGTCTGGAATACAGGAGGTGGAATGGGGCATACAGCCTTGATGTTTAAAGCTGGTTGAAGGACTTTGGGTCTCTCCATAATTACCTTATGGAGTGCTGCCTCCTTCCTTCCCTTTCTTTCCCTGGCTCTCTGCCTCTGACCTTGCTCATATTCTTTGGATGAGCTTATATTCCCAAAAACAGCATGTATCAAATCATCTTCATTTGATTTAGATGTTCCAAAGAAAAATATCATGGTGGTATTCCTTTCAATTTCCTCAGATCAAATTGCTTATAAGATTTTCCAATTGAAAGAGAAAAAGACAAAGTTAAATATCTTGAACCCTTGTTCTTAGAGAGGCACCAAAGGCAGGGGATTTCAGCGGTTTATCTCACCTGATTTTTTCTTAAATTACAGCTTTATTGAGATATAATTCACACACCATATAACTCACCTACTTAACGTACACAATTCAGTGGCTTTAGTATATTAATACAATTGTGTAGCCATCACCCCTATCAGTTTTAGAACATTTTCATCAATCACCCCACAGAAACCCCATACCCATTAACAGTCACTTCCCATTTCTCTCCAATCCCCTCAGCCTAAGGCATCCACTAATCTACTTTCTGTCTGTATGGATTTGCCTATTTTGGACATTTCACATGAATGGACTCATATAATATGTGGTCTTTTGTGACTAGCTTATTTCACTTAGCATAATACTTTCAAGATTCATCCACATGGTAGCTTGTATCAAAACTTTATTCCTTTTTATGGCTAAATAATATTTCATTGTATGGGTATAAGTTATTTTGTTTATCCATTAATCAGTTGATGGACATCTGTTTTGTTTCCATTTTATTGGTTATTATGAAGAATGCTGCTATGAACATTACTGCACAAGTCTTTGTATGGACCTCATTGGATCTTTATAGTAACTCTCTAAGGTACATATTTTATAGACCTCATTCTATAGATAACAGAACTTCCAGGATGGTAGACAGCAAGTTTGAACACAGCTGTTAGAGTCCTAAGTGCATGCTTTCTCCAATCTATGTTCATAGAGTTGAAATAATTGTTTGACAGAACCTGGTATGGATATGCCTGTAGGAAGTGGCAACCTTAAAAATAAAAATTTTACCAGCAAAATGGGTTTATTCAGGAATAGTAGAGGAACTGCAATTCAGGACATGCAAGCTATGGCAAACCACAGGCAAGAGAACGAAGGAGAAGACCCTTATAAAGAAAAGGAAGTTAGGAGAGAATGTTGTGAAGGAAAGTCCAGGAGGAGAGAGCCAGAGTTCAGGGTGGTGATGGCTGTTCATTGGCTGGGCTGTTGCTGGGCGAGGGGAAAATCTTCCTCCCGCTGGTTGGAGTAGTCAAGTATGCTTCTTCCTTGTGAGAACCATTAGCTCCTTCCTCTGGGAGTCTGCAAGGTGCAGTGAGTGGTTAGTGCGTGAGCACTCCTTCTTCAGGGTCTCCCTACTTCATTTTAAATGAGAGAGAGAGAGAGAGAGAGAGAGAGAGAGAGAGAGAGAGATTTGATGATGTTCCACTTATTTATGCATTTATTGGTTGATTCTTGTATGTGCCCTGAATGGGGATGGAGCCCACAACCTTGGCATATGGTGGTGACAATGCTCTAACCAACTGAGCTACGGCCAAGGCTCCTTTTCTTCATTTTCACAGAAGGAATCATAAACGTGAACAGTTAATTTTCCGTTGTGATAGTTCAGCCCTACCTCTCCCTTCCCTCTCTGCCCTTTTCTTCTTTCCTAGCTTTCAGTTCTTCCTTCCAGGGATCAGTTCCTCTCCCCTGTAACAGGGGCAGAATTTGCTCCCTCATGTACACTTCTGTGTGGCACGGAATGTAGTTGGAATCTGTTTGCATGTGTGAGTTACGTCCTATGAGATGAAAGCTCCTCTGCTAGTAGCGGGCACATGGTCGGTATGTGAAGCAGTGGACAGAGAGGGGGGCTTCCCGAAAAAGCTGGTTTCCTAGCTCCGTCCCGGGGTTCCACGGATGAAGCCACCCACGTAACGGGCCGGAGCTGCGCGCGGACAACCACCTCCGCCCGGCTCCCGGGCAGCCAGGCCACGCACACCGTTGCTCCAGCAACAACCCGCCCGAGCAGGTGGCGCCCCGGAGTCCCTGCCAGGAGCGCGCACTCGCAGAAACGCGGGGCACCCGCCCGACCACCACGTCAGACCCACCCCCGCCCCTCAGCGCCGGCGGGACTCGGCGCAACCCGCGGCTCCGCCTCCTCGGTGGGGAGCCTGGGAAGCCCACGAATCAGAGAGACGGACACATCGCCCGGGCAGCCAATCCCCGCGGGCGTGTGATCCCGCGCCCGCCCGGGGGCTCGGCGGCCGGCCCCGAGGCAGCGACTGCGGGAGTCGCTGTTGAGGCGGCCGCGGGCGCGGGTCGCGTCGCGCTGCTCTGAGGGGCCGGGCCGGGCTGGCCGCTGCTGGCGCCTGGCCGTGAGGGCGGGCTCCCGGGCGGGCGGAATGGCCCCCGCCTAGGGCGGCGGGAGACGCGGCTGAGCCCAGGATGCTGGGGAGGCGGCGCGGCGGCTCCTCACTCATCCCAGGTAAGGGGGACGCCGCGGCCCGCTCCCCGCCCGCCGCCGCCCACCTGGCGCGCAGTCCCCGCCGCCTCCGGCCGGGCATCCCTCGGCCCCACGTCGCCTCTGCCCGTCCCTCTCCCGGTTTGCCCCGGGGCAGTTGTCCAGTCCCGGCCCCCCCCCGCCCCCCTCCCCTCTCCCAGCGCGGTCCCCCACGCTGTGGCCCGGCCGCCCCTGCATGCACCCCGCTTCCCCCAGGGGCAGGGTTTCCGGGTCTTGGCTTCTGGGTCGCCGCTGGCCCCCGCCGGGTGGGCCTCCCGCTTCTCCCCTTCCTCTTCGCCGGGCTGACATCGCTTCCCGGCCCCGCTTCCCCGCATTCCTTCGTGCGCCTTCGAGGGATGAGACCCCTTCTCTCCCCGTCATCCCGTCGGCATCGGACTTGTGCCCTTACCTCCACCCGGGCTTCGCTCCTGCAGGCTCCCCTGTCCTGTCCTCAGACCGCGTACTCTCTACATCTCACCCTCCCCCCCCCCCCCCCAGGTGTCCTGGGTCTTGCCATTTGCTCCCAGATGCCTTCCTTTCCACGCTCTCCTCTTCTCCCCTCACTCTCCACCTACCACCTTAGCCGGCACTTCTTCCTTTGCACTTAAACCTTCAGTCGCGTTAATACTCTCCGGTGTGTCAGGTCTGCAGTTTTGACATCTCAATTCGTCTTTAAGCGTGCTGCAACCATAGCATGTAAAGCGCCTTGCCCGGGGCCGGCACACAGTAGGTCTGGCGCATGGGGGATGCTCACGCGTTAGTCTTCTAGACCCTTTCCAGGCCTTTGCGCTTGCTCTCCAGATGGTGGTAGCAGGAGGTCCAGTATCCATAGAGATAACCCACTCACTACCTGAAGGGTGGTGTGGGTGATGGCAGGATGAATTCGTGAACTCCAAGTGTGATCTTTATGTTGTATATTGTTTTATATTTTAGATTTATTGTTTTAGACTATTTTGCATTAATGGGTGGTGTCAGCAATTCTTAGTGAGCTTTGCAGTATAATTCCCCTCCTCCCCGTCCCCATCTATTTTTAGGAGGAAAGAGCCCCTACCTCCGAGCTGAAATTAGCGGTGGTGTGTAAGAAGTGTTTAGTGTGCTTATCTCTCAGCTAGTCCAGTCCTGCGGTGAATTTTCATGCTTTAAGAATTTGGAGGAATCAGGTTTAGATTTCTTGGAGTCAATTGCTGAAGGGATCAGCACTGCTTAGGAGTGCCCTGGCCAGTGTGGCTCAGTTGATTGGAGCTAGTCCTGTGTGGGGTTTGATTCCTGGGCGTACCATATACCCATGTTGTCTGTTCTGTCCCGGTGGTGAGAGTGCATATGGGAGGCAACCGATGGCACATCCATGTTTCTCTCTCTCTCCCTCCCTCCTGCCCTCTCTCTCAAGTAAATTTTTTAAAAAATTCTTAGGAGCCACGGTTCTGACAAGTTCTCTAAAAGTAAAAGTAATTAACACGCCCACTCCCCCCACCACTCAACTGCCCCCCCTACTCAACTGTCCCCCCACCCCTCAACTGCCCCGCTTTTCGGCACTGGCCCCGAACACACTTTCTGGCTATCAGAGGAAAGAGCTGCAGTCCATTTTTCAAAGAGTAATATAAATTTGACTTTTTAAAATGGTAAGAGCAATGTTACTGGCCTCAAGCCATTCTTGCCACATTTGCTGTGATGGTCTCCAAGTTTGGATGAATCAAACACTTGGCTTTTTTCCTGCTCCGGGGATCTCCAGAGCAGGCTGGAGACAATCATGTAAGCGAGCTGCTGGTGCTGATCTAAACTGGATTCCAACTTTACTCTCACTGCCTGGGTATGCTTTGACTTGCCCTTTAGGTTCCTCTTATGTACTAAAAGCCTAAATGGCTGTCTATAGATTTTTACCATTCTCCTCTAACCATTTGTCCTACTCTTGAGTTCCTTTCATTGCTTATTTTGCCTCCAACCTCACAGAAGAAATTGGTGGGCATGAGCTCTGAACTCCTAAGGATCTCGCTTTTTTAAAAAAAATATTTTATTGATTTTTTTTACAGAGAAGAAAGGAGAGGGATAGAGAGTTAGAAACATTGATGAGAGAGAAACATCCATCAGCTGCCTCCTGCACACTCCCTACTGGGGATGTGCCCGCAACTAAGGTACATGCCCTTGACCAGAATCGGACCTGGGACCCTTGAGTCCTCAGGTGGACGCTCGATCCACTGAGCCAAACCGGTTAGGGCAAGGATCTCATTTTTTTCTGTGTGCCTGTACCTATCTGATTCCTGATCTTTTCTTTTATCAGAGGAAGTCCTCCTAAGAATAACATCTCTGACCTCCCGCTTTATTCTCCTTTTTCTCTCAGCCCACATCCAAAACAAAAACAAAAACCTTCCCTTGATGCTTCCCTCTTTTTTTCTCAGGTTAACGTGGTGTTCTTTAGAATTTCATTTTTCGTTCTTTTCTCTGTTCTCTCTAATTTCCTTGTGTGTTACACTTTTTCTTATGGCTACAAATAGCACCAGTATATTTATGGTTTTCAAAGATGTATATCCAGTCCCCATTTTTCTTGGACTTCATGTGTTTCTTTTTAAAGACCTTAAAATAGGAGTGTCTGTTGGATAAAAATATACTGGATACTTGGTACTTTAAACTTGGTTATCTTTTCCTTTCCCTTCCCTCTACTCCTAGTCCCCTCAAACACATACACAGACACTCCTATTTTTAGGTCTTTACCCTAAGGAGCTTAGAACCCTCTTCTTTCCAGACATTAAGTCTGTTGTAGATCCTATTGCTTCACCTGTGTAATCCTTTTCTTTCCCTCCTCATTGCCAGGAGATTGGTTGAGGCCTGTGCTATGTTTCTTCTAAATAGAGTCAGTGTCAGCCATTTTCAACCCAGGCACTAATTTAAAGCCACCTTGGGAGCTCTTAAAGTGTAAGGATGAGGGGATCAAAGTATCTCTAGAGATTCTGATTCACTTGGTCTGGTGTGGGGCCAGACCTTGTCATTTAAAAAACACTTCCCATGTGATGGTAGATAATATGCAGCTGATGCTGAGAACTGGGCTGAAAGCTCAAAGAGGGAGTGATAGAACCCCAAGGAATTACAATATTTAACTCATCCTTTAAAATTCAGGATGAATGTCATTTTTGTTGGCATGATTACTTACTTATTTCCGTGGTACTTTGTACATGTACCATATTAAAGTACATGTACCTATGATCACATTTTCTCTAACTTATTTCTCATGGGTCCATTTTTTCTCAAGACTAGGAATTTCTTGAGGTCTGGGACCATGCCTAAAAATGAACTACTGTTTCCTCTACATTATGCACAACACTTCTGATACTAAATATGTGGGTTTTCCCCTTATATTAAGCATTTCTCCAACTCTCTAGACACCAACTAGGTGTCCTATAATTTAACTCAATTATGACACTAACTATCTGGAGTTAGTTGCAGACTGCACAGACCAGGAGGAACTCAGTCACCTTGCTTCAGATGCCAGTAGCAAGTTTCAGGTTGTGACCTGTACTTTAATTTATACCAACTGGCTGTAAATTGGGGCTTTCCGCAACCTCCTCCTCTGGTTGATAATTTGCTAGAATGGCTCACAGAAATAAAAAAAGGTCTTTAGCCCTAGCTGGTTTGGCTCGGTGGATAGAGCGTCAGCCTGTGGATTGAAGGGTCCCAGGTTCGATTCCGGTCAAGGGCACATGCCCAGGTTGCAGGCTCGATCCCCAGTGGGGGGGGGCGTGCAGGAGGCAGCCAGTCAATGATTCTCTCTCATCATTGATGTTTCCATCTCTCTCTCCCTCTTCCTTCCTCTCTGAAATCAATAAAAATATATTTTAAAAAGGGAGGAAAAAAAAGGTCTTTACTTGTCATTACTTTTTCTTATAAAGGCTGTAACGTAGTAACAGGCATGGAAGAGGTGTGTCGGGCAAGATATGTGGGAAGGGTATGGAGTTTCCACGCCTTCTCTGGCCATGCCGCCCTCCCAGTATCTTGTGTTCACCAGTCCAGAACCTCTCCAAAACTCTTCAGTTAGGGTTTGTTATGGAGGCTTTATCACACAGACCTAAATGATTAAATAGTTGACCATAGGTCATTAACTTAATCTACAGACCCTTTCTCCTTGGAAGTTAGGGGATGGTTCCTTTGGCAACCTTTCAACCTCCAAGATATGATTGAAAGCGACTTATTGTGTATAACAAGAAATGCCAAGGATTATGGAGCTCTGTGCTAGGAACCAGGGATGAAGACCTAATATATTATATTGTATTCTATAATAATTATTATATCACAGTATCACACTGCCTTATCTTTTCATCACTGCCTTATATATTTTAGAAACTTGATGAAAATTGGTTGAATGAATTTTTTTGGTAAATAATGTAAAACATCATGAACTCACAGTTTTGCTAGCTGACCAGCTGTTTCTTGGCTGCTGACAGGTCATTCATACTTGCACTGTCATTCTTACCTCTTGAGTGTTTAATCCATTTACACTTAATGTAATTATCAGTCCATTCAGATTTATATTTTGCTATTTGTTTTCTGTATGTCTTGCCATTTTGATATTTGTTTTCTATATGACTTGTCTTTTTAGTTTCTCTATTCCTTCATTACTGCCTTCTTCTTTATTAAATAGTAGAGGCCGGGATCCTTCAGCCTGTGGGATCAGGCTGAAACTGTCTCTCTGACATCCCCTGAGGGACCTCACCAGTGCATGATCGGGGCTGGGCAGGAGTGTGGGAGGTTGGCCAACCCAGGAGGGACTGTGGGAGGGCTCCAGGGAGTGTCTGGCCCATCTCACTCAGTCCCGATCGACCGGATCCCAGCAGCAAGCTCACCTACCGGTCAGAGTGTCTTCCCACTGGTGGTCAGTGCATGTCATAGCGACTGGTCAACTGGTCAACTGCACCCTGGTGGTCAGTGGTTGAGTGGCCTTAGCATATCATTAGCATATTATGCTTTGATTGGTCGACTGGACGACTGGACACTTAACATATTAGGCTTTTATTATATAGGATTCTCCAGTATATACTTTAATTAGCTTATTATTTCTTTTACAACTTTTCTTTATTTTCCTGGTGATTACAATTAATATTTTAAAACAATTTACTTTGGATTAATACCAGTCGGCTGGTCACTTAGGCTTCTATATATATAGATGAGTCACTTTTCTCTTGGTGCCTTCAAGATCCTGTCTTTGGCTTTTGTCAGTTTGATTATAATGTGTCTATGTGCACATCTCTTTGAGTATATCCTATTTGGTGTTTCATCTAGTTCCTTGGGTGTTTAATGTATTTCATTGAATTTAGGATGTTTTCAGCCATTTATTTATATAAATTTGATTTCCCCCATCTTTTTGTCTTTGGGACTTTATGCATATTTTGGTATGCTTGATGATATCTCACAGGTCTGAGGCTCAGTTCATTTTTCTTCATTTTTTTTCTTTCTGTTCTTCAGACTAGAAAATTGATCTGTTAAGCTACCTGATCTTTCTGCTAGCTTAAATCTGCTGTCGAAACCCTGTAGTGAATTTTTTGTTTCAATTATTGTACTTTTCAACTCTAGAATGTCTCTTTGGTTCTTTTAAAACAAAGTATTTCTATTGACATTCTCTGTTAGTGAGAAATAATTCTCATAATTTTCTTTAACTATTTAGATATGGTCTTCTTTGTTTTTTTGAACATATTTACAGTAGCTGATTTGATTTAAAGTTTTTGTCTAGTAAGTCCAACATCTGGGCTTCCTCAGGGATAGTTTCTATTGACTTCACCTTTCCACCTGTGTATAGACAATACTTTCTTATTTCTTTATGTATGTCATAGTTTTTTGTTGTTGTTGAAAATTGACACTTTATTTTTAAAATATATTTTTACTGATTTCAGAGAGGAAGGGAGAGGGAGAGAGAGACAGAAACATCAACAATGAGAAAGAATTATTGATCGGCTGCCTCCAGCATGCCTCACACTGGGGATGGAGCCCAAAACCCGGGCATGTATCCTGACCGGAAATTGAACTGTGATCTCCTGGTTCATAGGTCAATGCCCAACCACCAAGCCATGCCAGCCGGGGCTGAAAATTGACACTTTAAATAATATAATGTGGCTACCCTGGAAATTAAACCCTTCTCCCCCAAAGTTTGTTGTATTCTTTGTCCTTTATAATCACTGAAGTCTCTGCTTGGTTAGCCTAGTGGTCATCTACTGATTGGACAGATTTCCTTAAATGTCTTGAAACTATTAGTCTCTCAGCCTTTGCGCGCGCGCGCGTGTGCGTGTGTGTGTTTGTGTATTTTGACTCCCATCATGCAGTTTACACTATGCCTTAGACTGCACTTCCTGCTTGTGCAGAACATCAAGGTCAGTTAGAAGTGAGAGCCTTCCCAAGTCTTTCCTGGGCATGTGCATGCTTTCTAGGTTCCCAAGAATATATTGGAGCTTTTCTAAGCCCTATATGTACAACTCATTCCTCAGTTTTTTAAGTGTTTGATCAATGTCCTGTTTGCCTCAACTGTTATTGTCACTGCAGACAGCTAATTAAACAATTATCTCAGCTTCTGGTCAAGATGGCAGAGTAGGTAAACACTGTGCTCGCCTCCTCCCATAACCACATCAGAATTACAACTAAATTTTAGACAACCACTATTGAGAACCACCTGAAGACTAACTCAATAGAACTCTTATAAGTAAGGATATAAAGAAGCTAAGTCAAGCCTGGTTGGAGGGGTGGAGATGTGAAATA
This sequence comes from Myotis nattereri, assembly GCF_964212035.1. Lineage (NCBI taxonomy): Eukaryota > Metazoa > Chordata > Mammalia > Chiroptera > Vespertilionidae > Myotis > Myotis nattereri. The sequence continues at coordinate 87,690,275 of NC_138079.1, read as the reverse complement.
GGCTGGTCCCATACCCACATGTGGCAGTTAAGAATTGGGAAGGATATCTTGGCTTTGGAGGTACCCCTGAGGAACTGGGGTATAATCTCCACACCTGGATCCCCAGTCCAGAGCACAAGTGCTGGGAACAGGAGCCCCCACAGCATCTGGCTGTGAAAATCAGCAAGGATTCCATCTGGCTGAGATGGAGGGCTGCTGGAGTCCCAGGCGTTCCTCTTTTTAAAAAAAATATATTTTTATTGATCTCAGAGAGAATCATTGATCAGTTGCCTCCTGCAGGACCCCTACTGGGGATCGAGCCCACAATCCAGGCATGTGCCCTTGACCAGAATCAAACCCAGGACCCTTCAGTCCACAGGCTGACGTTCTATCCCCTGAGCCAAACCAGCTAGGGCCCAGGTGTTCCTCTTAAAGGGCCCTCAGTTGGTGATAGACACATTCAGTTTGAGTTCTAGCACTGGGCAACAGCTCAAAAAGTGCCAGGGACATATGGGGAGGAACTGCATTGTCTGACTTCAGGTCAAGGGCTGGAGGGGCAGCTCTCTCAGCCATTTTGTTACTTTGTGGAACCTTCCCCTCACAGAGCAGGCAGGTGCAGGTGGGCTCCAAATCTGAGTGTCCATCAAACTCCCACACTCTTAATTCCCTGAGAACCTGTCCCACCCAACTTATGCATAGGCTGAATCTCCTTCAGTGACTGTTACAAGTGGTGGCCTCAGCCCATGTCTTGGACTTGCCTACTATCTCTCAAAGGTTCACAAACCCCAAGCAGCACCTGGACTCAGCATGTACTATACCTCTTGCTAAGTGACTCCCAGTCTGACACTAGTGGCAGCTCGCCACGTTTGGCAGCATAGCCTTTCACAGGCACCTCCAAGCCCAGCACAGGCAGCTACCAATTGCAAATCACTTTGTAGCTCCTACCAGGTGGCCTCAGGCCAGCCACAAGCTACAGCTTATCTGGGTCTGCATCAGAGCCTCTTGCAAAAGGCCCCAGAATCAACAAACTTGGTGGCCAGCTTCAGACTACACAAGAGCACTACCCAATTAACTCCACAAACAACATGCCTGAAGGGTGGATTCAGTAGGCACCAGAGCCCTGCAGCAGTGAATCCCACTTTGGGGGATCAGCCCTCCACAAAAGAGCTCATCCATTGCAGTAATGGCTAGTCCTCATAACCAGTCAGCCTGAGGATCAATTCCACACACTGGTATGCCAATAGCAGTCAAGGCTCAACCACAACAGGAAGGCACATGTAACTCACACAAGGGACATCCCTGGAACACCCGGCTCAGGTGACCAGAGAGCTGTGCCATTGGGCTCCTCAGGACACCTAGTACCTGAAGCCACCCTGGGAGACTTATCAGATCTATCTAATATGTAGAAACAAACCCAGGCAGCCAAAATAGGAAGACAAAGAAACATGTCCCACATGTAATGACAGGTGGGAAAAAAATCTAGAAAAAGAACTAAACAAAATGGAGGCAAGCAGTCTACCAGATGCAGAGTTCAAAACACTGGTTAAAATGAACTTAGGGGAAGAATAGATGACTCAGTGAGAATTTCAACTAAGAGGTATAACATAAAAAGGACATAGCGATTATTAAAAAACTAGAGGCTCGATGCATGAAGATTCATGCAAGAATAGGCCTTCCTTCCCCTGGCTGCCAGCACCACCTTCACTCCGGCCCGGAGCTGCCTTTCCGCCTTCGCTCCGGCCCAGAGCCACCTTCTGCCTTCGTGTGCTGCCCAGAGGCCCAGAGCAGCTGGGGCGGGGCAGAACACCTGCGTCATCACCATGGCAATGACGCAAGAGTTCCAGCCTAGCCGTTGCCATCTTTGTAACATCAATAGCATATTCCCTCCTTATTGGCTGTGGGCGCCGCCATCTTTATTGCGAAGCGACGGTCAATTTGCATATCCCGTCTTTATTAGATAGGATAGAAGTGAAGAATACAATAACTGAAATGAGGACTACATGAGATGAAAAGAACAGTAAAGCAGATGAAGCAGAGGATCAAAATCAGGATTTAGAAGAAAAGGTACCAGAAAACATTCAATTAGAACAGCAAAAAGAAGAAATCCAAAAAATGAGGATAGTATAAGAGTCCTCTGTGTCAATTTCAAGCATACCAACATTCACATCATAGGGACACCAGAAGGAGAAGAGAGAGAGCAAGGGATTAAAAAACCTATTTGAAGAATAACTAAACATTTCTCTATCCCGGCAAAGGAAATAGACATACTAGTACAGGAAGCCCAAAGAGTTCCAAATAAGATGAATCCAAAGAGGCCCACACCAAGACACATCATAATTAAAATGCCAAAAGTTAAAGACAAAGACAGAATCTTAAAAGCAGCAAAAGAAAAGCAGTTAGCTGCATACCAGTGAGCCTGATAAGACTGTCAGCTGATTGGGGGGAAAATATTCAAAGTGATGAAAAGCAAGGAAACAACAACCAAGATTACTCTACCAAGCAAGGCTATCATTTAGAATTGAAGGAGAGATAAAGAGCTTCCCAGACAATAAAAAAACTAAAGACATTCACCACCACCAAACCAATATTACAAGAAATGTTAAAGGGATTTCTTGAAGAAGAAAAAAAAAAGATACAAAATATGCATAGTAAAGTGACAGTAACTACATACCTATCAATAATCACTTTAACTGTAAAAGCATTAAGTGCTCCAATTAAAAGACATGGTGTGGCTGGATGAATAAAAAATCAAGACCCACACATATGAAATCAAACTAAAAAGTTTTTACACAGCAAAGGAAATCATCTACAAAATGAAAAGATAACCTAATGAGTGGGAGAAGATATTTGGCAATGATACACCCAATAAGGAATTAATATTCAAAATATGTAAGGGACTCATACAGGTAACACCAAAAAAGACAAACATTCCATTTTAAAAATGGGCAGAGGACCTAAATAGACATTTTTCCAAAGAGGACATACAGATGGCCAATAGACATATGAAAAAATTCTCAGTGTCACTAATCATCAGAGAAATGGAACCACAATGAGATATCACCTCATACCTGTCACAATGGCTATTATCAATACATCAACAAACAACAAGTGTTGGTTGAGGAGAAAAGGGAACCCTCCTGCACTGTGAATTGGATTGCAAATTGGTACAGCTATTATGGAAAACAGTATAGAGGTTCCTCAAAAAGTTAAAAATAGAAGTACCTTATGACTCAGTTCCACTTACTGGTATTTATTTGAAGAAATCCAAAACCCTTATTAAGTAGTATATATGCATTCCTATGTTCACTGCAGCATTATTTACAATAGCCAAGATATGGAAGCAACCTAAGTGTTCATCAATAGATGATTGGATAAAGAAGATATGATACATATGCACAATAGAATATTACTTGGCCATAAAAGAATGAAATCTTAACCATTTGCAAGAAAAAGAATGAACCTTGTTGGGTATTGAAAAAAGTCAAACAGAAAGACAAATCCATATGATTTCACATATATATGGAATCTAAAAAACCCAAAGTGAACAAACAAAAGAGAAACTCATAGATACAGGGTACAAACGGATGGTTGCCAGGTGGGAGGGGCTTGGGGAGATGTGTGAAAAAGATGAAGGGATTAAGAAGTACAAATTGGCAGTTATAAATGGTCTTGGGGATGTAAAGTACAGCACATGGAATGTAATTGATAATATTGTAATAACGATGGTGTCCGGGGGTACTAGACTTATTGGGGGATCATTTTGTAAGTTATATAAATGTGTAACCACTATGTTATACATCTGATACTAAAGTCATATTCAATGTCAATTGCAATGGAAAAATCTTAAAAATAAACAAAAAAGTTCAATTAAAATTTGTCTCAGACAACAGTATGGTGATTACCAGAGGGAAAGGGGAGTAGGAGAGGTAGAAGAGGGTAAAGGGGGATAAATGGTGATGGAAGGAAACTTGACTTGGGGTGGTGAACACACAATACAAAATACAGGTGATGAATGATAGCATTATGCCCCCCAAAACTATATAATTTTATTAACCAATGTCATCCCAAGAAATTCAATAAAAATAAAATATACATATATTTGGGGTACAGAAATACAAATAAACACAACTTACAAAGAAAAGAAAATAATAAAAATAAATTGTCTCAATATTTTAAACAAATGCCCTGGTGATAGAAATGTCACATTGAGGGTGCTCTGATTCAGGTCCAATAAAGACAAGCTCTGAGAGTGTAGCTTTTGCAGATAGGGTAAGTAGTGACAGTTCTTTGGAGATGTGGGTTTGGGGGAACTCCTAACCTGTTCTTAAATGGTTTCTGGGCTGCTGCTGTTCACAGCTATAATGCTTATAGGTTATTGGTTTCCAAGTCTTCCACAGAGCTGGGTAAAGGGAATTGGGAGAATTAAAATGCCATAAATCTTGTTCTGCTTACTGAAAGTCAGCTGTTTTTCTTGGATAAATGTTTCTTGGATTGTTGCAAGCCTTTGGTTAATTTTCAGATTTCTGAAAAAGTTGAGTTTGCATTTTGCCAGTCTTCTCATTACTTTTACGGAGGATCAGACTTTTGGAGTGCCTTACTTTCCCATGCTGGATATGCTTCCTCCGGGCTTTTATTTATGTAGTTTGAGGGGTTCATGCATTAAATTTTAGCAGATTGTTTTAATTACTGAGAACTCTGAGGTTATACAATTATGTTTTTATGTTTTATGTGCTATTATTTTCCCACACTCTGGCTATGTTTATTGCTTAATATTTTCTGAATACGTGCTATTCTTTTCAACCTTGAGGCTTCCTGTTATCTTATTTTCTCTGCTCAAGGCTCTATTTATTTCCCTCACTCTCACAATGGGAGTCCTGCTTATCTTTTAAAATTCATTCTGATATAATTTTCTTTCTCTGTAGCCCATGGATGTAATCCTGCATGCCATTTTTCATACCTTTTGTATTACCATGGTATTATTTCATCACATAGTTTCTTGTCTTCTACCCCAGCTAAGTTGCTAGTTCTTTGAAGGCATATGATGAATCATACCCATTTATATGCTCAATACACATTTGTTAATTGAAGTGTAGGAGTAAGGTTCACTGAGAGAATGTTTAACATTTTACTAGTAGGTATTGTGACTGGGTTTGCTTTTTATTCATCCATTATTGAATTGGAGGAAATTGTATACTCTGGAAAAATTAAATAACAATACATGGTTGTCCACACACTACATTATATAATCCTTAGAAAGATACAGGAAGATAAAAATCTCCAATACAGATTGTTACAATAGTGGTTTCTGATCAAAGATTTGATGTCCAGCTTTTTATTTTTTATTTTAAAAAATCTTTATTGTTGAGAGTATTGCAGATGTCATCCTCATATCCCCCCAATGCCCCTCCCTACCCGGTTCCTGCCCCGCCCCAGGCCTTCACCACCCTATTGTCTGTGTCCATAGGTAATGCATATCTATATTATAAAAGGCCTGTGTCCCTATTGCCATAATGACCAAAGACCGGCGTAGGTGGGCAGAGTCGTGCGATTTCACGTGCTGGGCTTCTAGTATGCATATAAGATCTTTGGTTCATCTCTTCCCACCCATCCCCCTTCCCTCTGAGAGTTGTCAGTCTGTTCCATGTTTCTATGCCTCTGATTCTATTTTATTCATCAGTTTATTTTGTTCATTCGGTTTCTTGTTTGTTTACTTTGATTTTCAGATTCATTTGTTGATAGTTATGTATTTATTGCCATTTGATTGTTCATATTTTTTATCTTTTTTTTTCCTTCTTCTTCCTCTTCTTAAAGAATACTCTTCAACATTTCATGTAATACTGGTTTGGTGGTGATGAACTCCTTTAGCTTTTTCTTGTCTATGAAGCTCTTTATCTGACCTTCAATTGTAAATGATAGCTTTGCTGAGTAGAGTAATCTTGGTTGTAGGTCCTTGCTATTCATCACTTTGAATATTTTTTGCCACTCCCTTCTAGTCTGCAAAGTTTCTGTTGAGAAATCAGTGACAGTCATATGGGTTCTTTTGTAGGTAACTAACTGCTTTTAAGATTCTCTCTTTGTCTTTAGCCCTTGGCATTTTAATTTTGATGTGTCTTGGTCTAGGCCTCTTTAGTTCTTGTTTGGGACTCTCTGGGCTTCCAGAACTTGTAAGTCTATTTCTTTCACCAATTAGGGGAAGTTTTCTGTCATTATTTCTTTAAGTAGGTTTTCAATATCTTGCTCTCTCTCTTCTTCTGGCACCCCCATAATGTGAATGTTGTTATGCTTGAAGTTGTCCCAGAGGCTCTTTACACTATTGTCATATTTTTGGATTCTTTTTTCTTTTTGGTCTTCTGATTGGGTGTTTTTTGCTTTTTTTTTTATTAATTAAATCTTTATTGTTCAGGTTATTACATTTGTTCCTCTTTTTTCCCCCCATAACTCCCCTCCACCCAGTTCCCACCCCACCCTCCTCCCTCATTCCCCATCCACTGTCCTCATCCATAGGTGCATGATTTTTGTCCAGTCTCTTCCTGCATCCCCCGCTCCCCTTTACCCCCCAAGAATAGCCAGTCCACTCCCTTTCTAGGCCCCTGATTCTATTATAATCACCAGTTCATTCTGTTCATCAGATTATTCACTTGATTTTCAGATTCACTTGTTGATAGATGTGTATTTGTTGTTCATAATTTGTATCTTTACCTTTTTCTTCTTCTTCCTCTTCTTAAAGGATACCTTTCAGCATTTCATATAATACTTGTTTGGTGGTGATGAACTCCTTTAGCTTTTTCTTATCTGTGAAGCTCTTTATCTGACCTTCAATTCTGAATGATAGCTTTGCTGGATAAAGTAATCTTGGTTGTAGGTTCTTGGTATTCATCACTTTGAATATTTCTTGCCACTCTCTTCTGGCCTGCAAAGTTTCTGTTGAGAAATCAGCTGACAGTCGTATGGGTATTCCCTTGTAGGTAACTGAGTTTCTTTCTCTTGCTGCTTTTAAGATTCTCTCTTTGTCTTTTGCTCTTGGCATTTCAATTATGATGTGTCTTGGTGTGGTCCTCTGTGGATTCCTTTTGTTTGGGGTTCTCTGTGCTTCCTGGACTTGTAAGTCTATTTCTTTCACCAGGTGGGGGAAGTTTTCTGTCATTATTTCTTCAAAGAGGTTTTCAATATCTTGCCCTCTCTCTCCTTCTGGTACCCCTATAATTCGGATGTTGGTACGCTTGAAGCTGTCGCAGAGGCTCCTTACACTATCTTTGTATTTTTGGATACTTTTTTCATTTTATTTTCTGGTTGGGTGTTTTTTGCTTCTTCGTATTTCAAATCATTGACTTGATTCTTGCAATCTTCTAGTCTGCTGTTGGGAGTCTGTGTAATATTCTTTATTGCAGTCAGTGTATGCTTAATTTCTAGTTGGTCCTTTATCACAACCTCAAGGGTCTCATTAGATTTCTTGTAGATCTCATTAAGTTTATCGTCAGTTTCTAGAAAATTCTTGAAAAACCTTAAAAGTGTGGTTTTGAACTCTATATCCAGTAGTTTGCTTTCCTCCATTTCTGTCATTTGTGTCCTTTTTCTTTGTCTCCGCATTTTTTATGCTTCCCTGTGTTGATAAAGTGGTTTTCTCTGCTGAGTGTCCTCTAGGGCCCAGTGGTTCAGCCTCCCCAATTACCTGAGGAGGACACTCTTGGTGCACCCCCTTGTGGGCTTTGTGCACAGTCTTGTTGTAGTTAAGCCTTGATTGTTGTAGTTATCACTGGGAGGAATTGACCTCCAGGCCAATTGGCTGTGAGAATCAGCTGTGTCTGCAGTGGGAGAACTTCTGTGCTGGAGACACCCCTCTGGGGCAAGACTTGCTTCAGTGGGGCTTTGGTGCTCACTGAATCTGCCCCCTGAGTGTGTCCTTTATGGTTCCACGGAGCTGCAAACTGGATGGTCCCACTCTGACCTCTGGGTTTCCTGGCTCCTGGATCTCTAGGGAGGTGCTAATCTAGCCTTTGCCTGAGGCTATCCAGTAAAAGCCTCTCTGCAGGGCTTGGGTGGGGCAGGTCCCACGGGATCAATAGGGCAAGGCTAGCAGTTATGGCTGCTCTCAGTCTTGCCCTCAGAGGCTCTGCTTCTCAGTGTCTTGGTAATCGCTGCAAGCCCCTCGTAGAGAAAGCTGCCCTCGAGTTCTGACTGATGCCAGACAGTCCCACTTCTCCCGTATAAGTCTGGGCCCCTAGAGACTCGCCCGGAACTGGAGCTCAGAGCCTGAGACTCCCTCCTGATTGAAAACGACAACCGCGCCCTCGGCTGCCAGCCTGCTCCGCATGCACCTCTGCACCTTAGTATTTTACTTCCGTACTGTGCCTCCTCTGAGTCTCAGTATGCTTTTCTCTTTCCTTCTAGTTGTAGAATTTCCACTCAGCCAGCCTTCTTGTGGTTCTGGATGATGTCCGTTCCATCTTTTAGTTGTATTTTTGAAGTGGTTGTTCGAGGCAGCAAACTCCGGTGTTTACCTGTGCCGCCATCTTGGTTTTGTTTTTTGCTTCTTCATATTCCAAATCCTTGATTTGATTCTCAGAATCCTCTACTCTACTGTTGAATCCCTGTAAATTATTCTTTATTTCAGCTAGTATAGGCTTAACTTCTAACTGGTCCTTTTTCATGTCTTCAACGTTCTCACTAAGATTCTTGAAAGTCTTACTAAGTCCCTTAAAGCTTTCTTTTAGTCCCTTGAAGCTCTCATTAAGATCCTTGAGTGACCTTATAACCATGGGTTTGAACTCTCTATCCAGTAGTTTGCTTGCTCCCATTTCTTTCACTTGTGACATGTTTTCTTTGTCTCCTCATTTTGGCTGCTTCCCTGTGTTTGTTTCTATGTATTAGGTAGAGCTGCTATGTCTCCTGGAATTGGTAGAGTGGTCTTGTGTAGTAGGTGTCCTGTAGGGCCCAGTGGCTTAGCCTCCCCACTTACCTGAGCTGGGCACTCTAGGTGCATCCCTGTGTGGGCTGTGTGCACAGTCTTATTGTAGTTGAGCCTGATTGCTGTTGACATCACTGGTAGGGATTGGCTTCTAGGCCAATTGGCTGTGAGGACCAGCTATGACTACAGTGGAAGAGTTGCTGTGCAGAAGACACCCCTATGGAGCAGGACTTCTTTCAGTCGGACTTTGTTGCTCACTGAGTCTTCCCTTGAGTGTGTGACTTGTGGAAATGTAGAGTTGTAATCTGGTATGTGATATGGTCTGAAGCTGTCCCCTGGGTGCAGTGGCTCTGGGGACTCCTGGGAGGTGTAAAGTCAGCCACTGCCTGAGGCTACCCAGCAGGAGCTACAAAGAGATCTGCAGATGGCTGCTACTTGTATTGAGCTTGGAAGTGATCTGGCAAGGCCCAACTGTGAAGCAAGGCAGGCTGGTGCTAGTGCTGGGTCTTGGGCCTTTTACTGATAGGTTTGGGGCATGCTGCTGCTAGCTGCTGCTTGTTTGAGAAATTTTAGCCAAGTCTGAAGCCTGAGCCAGGATGGGCTGTTCATGTGGAAAAGCCACTGGCAACAGCTTGGGTGGGGCTACAAATTGAATGGGGCAGGGTCTCAGGGAATCACTAGGGTGGAGCAAACAATGTGAACCATGCTGGTGTAAACTCAGATATGGCTACTAGTCAGCTCTTCAACGGGGAAGGTCACAGCACAGGAACAATGACCCCTGCGAGCACCCTTGCCTGGGATAAAGCCACCCCCAAGTTCCTGCCCCAATGCCAGACAGTCCCATTCCTCCCTGTACGTCCCTGGATCCCCCAAAGCCACTGCCCAGTGCTGGAGCTCAGAGGAAGCGACACATGTAAGAACTTCCTTGGGCTCCAGCAGCCTCCGTGTTACTCAGCCACAATCCCTGTTGGTTTTTACAGCCCAAAGTTATGGGTACTTCTCTTCCAAGCTCTTGAACTCTGGGCTGAGGGTGTGGTGTGGGGTTGGGAGCCCTTTGTTCTCACAGGAGGCCTCTGCAGCCAAGGTATCCCTCCCAATTAAAAACACGCCACATGTAGGTGTTGGACTAGCCTGTTCTGTGCTTTCACCCCTCCTACCAGTCTCAATGTACTTTCTTCTTCTTACTTCTCTAGTTGTGAGACTTCCATTCAGTGAGATTTCAGGCAGTTTTGAATAATGGTTGTTCTGTATTTTAGTTGTAATTTTGATGTGATTGTGGGAGGCAGCGAGTACCGGCGTTCACCTACACTGCCATCTTGGTTCCCTCTCCTCTTGATGTCCAGCTTTTGAAAGAGATCACAGAATTTCAGCTCTGAGTAACTATGTGAGAGGCATAATTTCTCATAAAGTGGGAACTTACTTATATGTGAGAGTGTCTATGCTAAAGTAAAATTAAACTGATAAAGAACATGCTAATTTCTAGCTTCTATATATATCTATTATCTCTTGGGACCAGATATAGTTCTCCATTCTTTTTTGTTGTTGTTATTAATCCTCATCTGAGGATTTTTTCCATTGATTTTTTTTTTTTTTAAAGAGAGTGGAAGGGAGGGAGAGAGGCGAAGAGAGAAACATTGATGTGAGAGAGACACATTGATTGGTTGCCTCTCGCTTGTGCCCCGACCAGGGTTGGGATCGAATATGCAACCCAGTACATGCCCTTAACTGGGTATTGAACCCATGACCCTTTGGTGTGCCGGCTGATGCTCTAACCACTGAGCACACCAGCCAAGGCTAGTTCTATATTCTTAATCTCATCTAGATGACAGCTTCCGGGACTTGGAGAAAGTATGCAAATGTGCATGCTGCTCATTTATGCAACCAAAGCACAATGTATACATAGATTTAGAATTTTTTCCTATCTGTCTAATTAGACCTGAGATGATCATAATAGGATAATTCATATATTTTTGGCTCCACTTGGTCCCAGCGATGGGCATTGTCATGGCGCAGATCACTACCTATAGTTGGTTTATGAAGCAATCGACACCAGAGACTGGGCATCCTGTGTGGAGCTGGTGTCTTTCAAGCATCCTCATGTTGCCAATCCACGGCTTCAGTTGGCCTCACCAAAGGAGAAAACGAAAACTGGGCTCTGCCTGGCATGTATGCAATAACGCTTGACCTTTTAAGTATTTGCCAGTAATGCAGATCAGCAGTTGGAAAAGAAAGGAAAAAGCAAAGTCAGGGAAATGTTGGTAAAAGCAGCTGAATTGTTGATGAGCTGTTTTCCTGTCTGTGCCAGTGATACTCGTGCTGGTATAGAGGAAGTGGGGGATGCTATTTCTGGTGAATCAGTTATTCAAGTTTTACTTTAAGATCAACTAACTTGCCCTGGCTGGCAGGCTGAGTGGGTAGAGCAATGACCTGTGCACTGCAGGGTTGTGGGTTCAATTCCTGTCAAGAGCACATACCTGGGTTGCAGGTTGGATTCTGCCCCTGGTCGGAGTGCATGTGGGAGACAACCAGTTGATCTGTCTCTCTCAATTGTTTCTCTCTCCTTCTCCCCAGTCTCTCTAAAAACAATGGGAAAATATCCTCACTCGTAGGGTGAGGATTTAATAATAAATTAACAAACTCTATTTGTGTAAACTGCTCATCTGAGCTATGGATAGCTCAAACCTGAAAGATGATTATAGCACAGCGCAGAGGGTGACATACAGGTACTATGTTGGATGAAAGGCCATGTTCCATGGTGGCTTTAAGCTGCTGGGAGCTGGTCCATCCTTGCTGCTTGACACAGTCGCTGCAGGGAAGGAACATCTGCACAGCATATGTTTCAAGGGACCTGGCGTATATGGCATACTGTTCTTAATATGTTTGCTCACCTTCTTGGCGTTATGTGTTTTAACCAAGGTCACCTCTCCGAGAAAGGTTGTTTCCCCAGGTAGGGATTTTCCCCTGAAGTTAGGGAGGGAATAAAACCCCTTAACTAAGTGCCAGGCGGGTAGTTAATCACTTTAACTATGAACAATCCCACTTAAGCTACATAATCTTTACTCCCTGGAATGGAGATAAGAAACACCCTAACCTTTGGAATGGAGATTGATAGGATTGGAATCAACTGGTATAAATACAGATGTAACAAGACAACAGGACACAGAACCTAGAAACAGAACCTAGCGAGAGAATCTGGCTGAAGAACCTAAAGGCTACAGAACCTGGATAGAATATGGCAAGAGAACCTGACTAGAACCTGGTGACTGAACCTGGCTGGAGAACCTGGACAGAACCTGGCTGGAGAACCTAGTGAGGGAACATGGCTACAGAACCTGGCTGGAGAACCTAGCAAGAGAACATGGACACAGAACCTGGCTGGAGATCCTAACCAGAACTTCGCTGGAGATCCTGACCAGAACTTAGCTAGAGATCCTGGCTAGGCTGCTGATCAACTGAATGCTGTCTCTGTGTCATTCCTTCTTCGCCGACTTTGTCCACACCTTTGGGGACCCTTGGACCTGCTGGGGTCGGACCCCGGCATTAAAGCAAACCAAGGAGTACCTATCCTGTGCCTTTGAGCACTGTCACCATTTAAATCAGAAGAACAAAAGGATGATTCTGATATATGTATTTCCAGTAAACATGCTGTTGGGTCATATGCCAACCATTGAGCATTTGAAAAAGTATCATCTCATGAACTTTGTTGAAGTAACCAAAGCTGTAAGTGAAGGCAATCTCCTATTGAATGAGGCTCTGATGAAGCACAAGCCCTTCCCCCCCCCCCCCCCCAATGTGGTATCTTCCTTAACCTTGAAAAGCTGAAGATAATCACCAGTAGGAATCTTTAAGGAAGTGTACTTGTTAAACACACCAGTTATTTCTGGATGCTTTTCTAGTTGCTTTGAAATTCATGGAAATTCAGTGGAAAACATGGATATCGATGAAGCCCAGTGTATTCTGGCCAACCTGATGTACGTGGGTCACATTGAAGGCTATATATCGCATCAGCATCAGAAGCTAGTTATTAGCCAGCAAACCCATTTCCTCCACTGTCTATAATGTGTTGAATATATGAACATTCCTGAGAAGGAGTGTGTTCCTGTACGTTTTTATCATGCAGATGCAATCAGTCATTTGCTGTGATATTATTCTCTGCAGCTGGAATCTCTTCGGGGCTTTTTTTGTCCCCAGGGATGTTGAGACTGAGTTTGCAAGCACACAGGGATATCTTAAAATCTCTGTCCTCACTCATAACTAATGTGAGCATCTTGGACACCTGGAATTCCTTTTTCAGACATTGTACACCCCTCCTTTGGCTCTGGAACTTCTGTAAAGGGGGCTGTCTCCAAGGAAGCTAGTTTACTTCTTACAAATGTTGTTTATAAATGCATCTTTGTAACTTTTTATATAAATCTTTTTATAAGATGTCATTCTGAATTAAAAACAAAACAAAAGTTAGGTATATTTTTAAATTCATATGTAATGAAAGCCTTATAACAATGTCAGATTCACTTTAATTTGCACCATACTTGTTGCATACGTGGCTTTTGGTTCATGCCAGACCCCCTGTCTGGTGAGTACCATGGAGTAGTCATCACAATTTTAGAGTCAGTTTTAGTTCCTATTTGGTCAACAATTTGCCAAATATTGATACCTAAGTAAGCTACTTATCCCTTCTGAACTTCAGTTTCCTCGTATGTAAAATGATTCTAGGACAGAATCAGTGCAATGAGAACAAGGGATTACAAAAAAATTCTGATTCATTTGTCAACAAGAGTGTGAAATGACAGAGGCAGATGAAATAGACTGATCAATAAAGAGTGGATTAGAAGAGCAAGGTCAGAGGGAGAAAAACAGGAAGTGAACTTTGTACTTTAGTATTTCTAAATATAGTCAACTCATATTTTAACACTGGAAGCAGGAGGAAAGACCATTATTCCAACAATAGGAAAGAATTGTCTGAGGTTTTAGCAAGAAACTTTTACTGGGGTCACTTAATGCATATTTATTGAGTGCTCAAAATGCATGTAGCATTTTATGTTATATGCTATGTGGAAAGCTGAAATGAGTAAGATGTAGTCAATACCTCCCCAAAACTCACAACTAATTACACTCATAGAACCTAGTTACATTAACTTACTGGTAATCAAGAATCCATTAACTCATTCAAGAGCCCCTACTTTCAAGGACTTCACAATCTGTGGTGAAAGCAAATTAACCCTATAATGTAAGAAGAAATATGACATGGGAAGTATAGGGCACTAGAAAAGATATCTATGTCATACACGGCAGAGAGCTTCAGGAAAGCTTCCTAGAAGAGACCACATTGAAGCTGAATGTTGACGGATGAGTGGGAGTTAATGAGTAAGAGATGCTACAGGTTGTTCAAGATGAAGGCAGCATGTGTGAGAATGAGTGTCTGCGTGGTGTTGGTGATGGGGAATGATGAAAGAAGAGTCTCGGGCAGGCAAAGGCTGGATCATGAAGGACCTTATATGTTATGGGGAGGATTCGTTTCTGAAAGAAGTAAATAGTCATTGCAGGGGTTTAAGCAGGGGAGTGCCTTAAGTATATTTACATTTTAGAAAGATCACTGCTGAAGCAGGATAGTGCATGAACTTATTGAAGGAAGTCAGAGAGTACCAGTTAGGAGGCTGGGAGTTATTCTTATGAGAAAGGATGAGGGTGAGGATTAAAGCCATGCCAGCAGGGGAAGAAGAGGGAGAATAGATTCAATTGAAGGAGGACAGGACTTCACCAATTACTTATGGAGAAGTTGAGGGAGAAGTACATAAAGGCTCTCAGGTATTTAGCTTGGACATCTTGGAGAAAGTGGTTCATTTGCCAGGAAATAGAAGAGGAAGAAAGATTTTCCCATTTGTTCTTTGGATTTGACATGCCAATGGGACATCCAGATAGAGTTATCCCTTGGCCATTGGTCAGGTCTAAGATTTGGGACAGAAGTCTAGTTGTTGATAGACTTGAGAGACATCAGAATGTAACTAAGAGTGACTATAGATGAAGCAGGGTGAGTGTAGGAGTGTGAATGAGGGAACCTTAAACTCAGTATTCATTTGTCACTCTTTTGTGATGTTTGCTTTTGAAACCTATTAAATTTGTATACATAGTTAAAGCTATTCTTTTTTTTCTGGGCTTTCTACTATTAGTATCATAACAGTAGAAATATTTTTGTTAATACCTTAATATCTTTATGGCTCTTTTTGCAAAGTCTAGTCAAAACTATTTTTCCTACCTGCTATAAATTTTGTAGATTCAATTTATTTATTTAAAAAAATTTTTGCCTTTTTTCCATCATCATTTATGCCCTCTATGCCCTCATCGACCTCTACCTACCCCACTTTAGACTGATTTAAAAAATCCTATTGGGATAAGGATTGGGTTTGCAATTTTTTTCATGGCCTTCAGATTACTTCATTTTTGTTTATTGGTAGTTCCTTGTTTCATTTGACATTTTTCCGTTAAACATTTGCTTTGTGCCGGGCGCGGTGGCGCGCGCCTGTAGTCCCAGCTACTCGGGAGGCTGAGGCTGGAGGATCGCTTGAGCCCAGGAGTTCTGGGCTGTAGTGTGCTATGCCGATCGGGTGTCCGCACTAAGTTCGGCATCAATATGGTGACCTCCCGGGAGCGGGGGGGGGGGCCACCAGGTTGCCTAAGGAGGGGTGAACCGGCCCAGGTCGGAGACGGAGCAGGTCATTTGCTTTGTTTCAGATGACTCTATAGGTATTTTAAGGAGATTTAGGAGAGAAAATTTCACTAGGTGCTTATTCATCTGTAAATCCCTTGCTTTGTATTTTATCTGATATTCATGTACTGACTGCATGGCTGATGAGTGGGTTAATCGGTGCTTTAAAGGAGTTTATAGTCTAGTGGGGTAAACTAACCACAATACAGAGCATGAGTGTGCAAACCAATGTGTTTTTTACCAAATGTTTGAGGTTACAGAAGAGGGAACAATTGATTTCTGGGGTGAGAGAGATGGAAAAAGAGCACTGAGGAGGCATGTACAACAGGGAGGAAGGGCCATGACACAGGAGGCAGCAGCATGAGCCAAGGCCAGGTGTGGAGGTGCCTGGTGTGGATGGGGAGTGGCCCTGCAGGGGCAGGCTGCTTGGGAGGAGTGCTGAGAGGTGAAGTTGGAGGAGGAGCAGGAGCCAGTGTGTGAAGGGTGCCGCAGGCCCCTATTCTTTCAGTCTTTTCACATGTTACCCCCTTGAATGTCATAGCAGCTCTGTGAAAGGAAGGAGAACGTGCAGGTGTTTCTTTACCTTTTGCACTTTCGCCCTTCCTTCTTTTCATAATTTCTACTCTAATTACATGTGAAAAAGAGTTTATCATTATTCCTATTTTATGGACAAGGGAACTAATGCTCAGTGATTTATCTAGGTCAGCGATTTTCAATCTTTTCATCTTGTGGCACACCAAAATTTCTAAAATTCTGTGGCACACCAAAAAATAGATTTTTTGTCAATCTGACAAAAAAAATAGGTATAATTTGGATTCATTCACACTGGATGGCTATTGTTGTGTTGGCTGTTGTCATTTTTTTTATTTGACAATCTAAGGCAGTGGTTCTCAACCTTCTGGCCCTTTAAATACAGTTCCTCATATTGTGACCCCCAACCATAAAATTATTTTCGTTGCTACTTCATAACTGTAATTTTGCTACTGTTATGAATCGTAATTTAAATATCTGATATGCAGGATGGTCTTAGGCGACCCCTGTGAAAGGGTCGTTTGACCCCCAAAGGGGTCGCGACCCACAGGTTGAGAACCGCTGATCTAAGGGAAAAGAGGTCACTTCCCCTCACTAAATAGTCAGGTATTGCATGTTTTAAAAATTCTTGTGGCACACGCGTTGAAAACCGCTGAACTAGATCCATATGGCTAAGAAAAAACTGATTTTGTACTAGAGCCTAAGTCTTCTGACTAATATTCTAGACTTCTTTTACATTAATTCAACTCCATCCTCTTTTCTCCTTTTTCTATTCCAGTTACTTTTAATTCTGAAAGTTAGGAGGTTGGTAGTAAATTGCATAATTGAATTACTGAATGAGAGGATATAATTTGAGCAAATTTGCTATCTTTGTGTTTTCTCTCATGGGTGGTTTCGACAGACAATAAACATTAGTGAAGAATCTAGAAGAAAAATGGTTAGTCTACAGTGATCCTCTGATTTGCAGGTCTGAGAAGGTTAGAACTTGGTAACTGTTTATTTTGTTTTATTTCAATTTAGCTCTTTATAATGAAAATTTTCCAACATATCTAAAAATAGAAAATTACATTGAACCCGTAAGTACTTATCATTCACCTTCAACATTTATTAACTCATAGCCATCTAATTTCATATATAACCCTCTCCCCATACACACATCTGCCCTCAGATATTTCTGAGACAATTTCACTAACTTGAACTGTTAATAAAGTTATGCTCGAGTTTAACTTGTGCTCTTATCTCTGTTTGTGTCCTAGGCCTTAGGTCTAGTTCTTAGTATTTGACCAGCTCTTTTCCTTCCTGACCATGGTGCTTATTGAAAACAAAACCCTAGTATACTGCTTCTTTAAGGAGATGTGTCCCAGAAGATTCCCAGAGATCATCAGCTGTGTATAACATGGTCTTCTTACTATTTGCCATTTATTGTCAGTGGTTCTAGTGCTGGCCTCCAATGTGTAGCTAGAAAAATGTGTTCTCATGTTTGTGCTCTGACCATGAGCTGTCATAAGGATTGATCTTGCAACATGGGTTTATTTGTTGATTGGCAAAGTTATTCAGATTAACTCCTGGAAACATTAATTGGCAAGTTCAAGATCTAGAAGGGAATAGAGAAACCAGCTATACAGGGTAAGGTCAAAGTAGGTTTACAGTTGTGAGTACATGAAACACAGAGTTTATTCTTGTAGTATTACTTATTAATTATTGTATTATTTTCCATACAAATAACTGTAAACCTACTTTTGCCATATCCTGTAGATTGAACTTTAGACACCAGGCAAAATGGCATTGGCTGTTGCTATTTGCGACATTAGTTGGCATCATAAATAGGCATGGGAAGCAAGGAGCTAATGATTAACAAAAAAATTTTTTAAGAGATCATTGCATTCCTATAATTTGTCTTTTGCTGGAACATTTACCCAGCATCTCGTTGAACCTAGCACATGGCCACTTCCATGCATGTGCTTGGACTTGTTTGTATGCACTGAGTGTTGGACATGGTCTTGCTGTACCTCTACTTTTGTTGAGTGATGCTGTTTTTTTATTAAAAATGTTTATAAAATTTGCAAAGATGTAAGTATAGAAGTACAATGTCAGCACTCTCTCATTCTGTAGAGCAGTATTTCTGGGAGTCTTCCATTTAGCTTGCTGGGAAAGGGCAGTGCTATTAATAGTGATTTCTCAGATATGTTTGTTAATAGTGTTTCAATGCTTTTTCTTTCCCCTGGAGATAAAAATGAGACTAAACTTATAGTATTCCCTTCTGGCTCAGCCTCAGCTCTTTAAATGTCCCAGTTGAGAAAATATTTATACTGCTTGTCTGAAAATACAGTGAAATGTAGTTTAAAGTAATGGAAAGAGGCCCCTGTGTGTGTGTTGTGTGTGCTCACATATATGCAATGCGTGTGCATAGTGATTGAATATTTAAGGGTAATGGATAGACCAGCTTTTCCTGTACAGTACTTCTTAAATTATAGGGCTAATTTTTTCAAGATTTTGAGAATTAGTATCAAGGTGTGAATAGAGTCAGTCCACAAGCTACACAGCATCTCTCTTCTAGAGAAATGTACTTCCCAGTTTGGTTAGTTTACTGATGCTCTTTGAAGGCTCAGTGGACCTGGTGTTCTGTTACGCATGCTGTGCCAGCAAAGCTATCTTTCAAATGAACCCCTGGACATGTGCTGTGGTAGGACATTGACAAGATCTGTGAGCCTCAGGAACTTAAAATATTTTGGAGTAAGGAAAATATCGAATCTAATAAAAGAGAAACATGCAAATTGACCACATCTCCGCTATGCCCAAGCCACGCCCACCAGCCAGTCAGAGCGACTATATGCAAATTAACCCAACTAAGGTGGCCACCGGCAGCCACAGAGCTGGAGCAAGCAGGAGGCTTGGTTGCCCTGGCGATGGAGGAAGCCAAGCTTCCTGCCTGCCTTGGTCATCTGTGGCCTCTGCTCCAGGAAACAAAGTTTCAATTATAGAAGATAAATAAATCCCAGATACCTGCTTCCAGCCAGCCTCCACTTGGAGCTTGGGTGGCTGGGGGCCATGGCCAGCCTGCAAACAGCCATCAGTGCCTCACCCAGGCTGGCCACACCCTCATGGGGTGAGGGTCCCTGCTTGGGGGCTTGGCCAGCCTGCAGCCATCAGCCCCTCACCCAGGCTGGCCAGGCACCCCAGTGGGCACCCCCACCCTAAAGGGGCTGTGGCCAGCCTGCAAACAGCCATCAGCCCCTCACCCAGGCTGGCCAGGCACCCCAGCGGGGACCCCCACCCTGAAGAGGCTGTGGCCAGCCTGCAAACAGCCATCAGCCCCTTACCCAGGCTGGCCACACCCTCATGGGGTAAGGGTCCCCGCTGGGGGGGCTTGGCCAGCCTGCAAACGGCCATCAGCCCCTCACCCAGGCTGGCCACACCCTCATGGGGTGAGGGTCCCTGCTTGGGGGCTTGGCCAGCCTGCAGCCATCAGCCCCTCACCCAGGCTGGCCAGGCACCCCAGCGGGGACCCCCACCCTGAAGGGGGTGTGACCAGCCTGCAAACAGCCATCAGCCCCTCACCCAGGCTGGCCAGGCACCCCAGCAGAGACCCCCACCCTGAAGGGGCTGTGGCAAATCTGAAAACGGCCCTCAGCCCCTCACCCAGGCTGACCAGGCACCCCAGCAGGACCCCCACCCTGATCCGGGACACCCTTCAGGGCAAACCAGCCAGCCCCCACCCATGCACCAGGCCTCTATCCTATATAATAAAAGGGTCATATGCAAATTGACCCTAACAGCAGAAGGACTCTTTAATGACTGGTCACTATGACACACACCACCAGGGGACAGACGCTCAATGCAGGAGCGGCCCCCTGGTGGTCAGTGCGCTTCCACAGGGGGAGCTCTGCTTAGCCACAAGCCAGGCTGACGGCTGCCAGTACAGCGGTGATGGTGGGAGCCTCTCCTGCCTCCTCAGCAGTGCTAAGGATGTCCAACTGCAGCTTAGGCCTGCTCCCCGCTGGCAAGTGGACATCCCCCGAGGGTTCCTGGGCTGCCAGAGGGATGTCTGACTGCCAGCTTAGGCCCAATCCCCCAGGGAGCAGGCCTTTGACCACTGTCATACTTACTTTCAAACATCCTCAAGAGCTATAGAAATATGCTCCCTGCTCATGTGTGTTGGGGGAGACAGTGTTTAAAATACAACTGATATTAAAACTTGAAAAAATATCCCAAAATTGTGTCGATACAACTATCTAGTATGCTTGGAAATATAGTAAGGTGTTCTTTCCCCCTAGATTATCCTTTAGTAAAGAGGGAGTTGCCTTCATTGAATCCTTATGAAACCTTTAGTGTTAAGAGATACCTCTCAATTACTTTACTTTGCACAACACTGTCTTGGAATGATGATATATTAGCCTGACCTCAGTGCTACTTTTGATGCCTAATAAAGACTTCTTGACAGATAAAGAAACTCAAGAAAAAGAGACAGAAATTTAATACAGATTTAGTGTTGGATATCTTAAAATAAGCTCTTTCAAGACCACCTTGAAAAACAGTACCAGGTTTTGAGCAAAGAAATGATACTTTCTTACTTACATTTTTAAAAGATCCCTCTGGATGTTGAATTTGAGAATAGATTTTAGGAGGGCAGGAATAGAAGTAAGGATTCATTTAGTAATCCTTGTGAGAAATGCTGGCGTAGTGAGTGGAAGTGTTGAGAAGTAATTTTGAAAGTAGAGCCAATAGATTTTTTTTTGGTCAGATTTGAATGTTGGGTGTGAGAAAGAGATTAAATAAATATATATTAAACTAGAGCAGCGGTTATCAACCTGTGGGTTGCGACCCCTTTGGGGGTCGAATGACCCTTTCACAGGGGTCACCTAAGACCATCGAAAAACACATATATAATTACATATTGTTTTTGTGATTAATCACTGTGCTTTAATTATGTTCAATTTATAACAATGAAAATACATCCTGCATATCAGATATTTACATTATGATTCATAACAGTAGCAAAATTATAGTTATGAAGTAGCAATGAAAGTAATTTTATGGTTGGCGGTCACCACAACATGAGGAACTGTATTAAAGGGTCACGGCATTAGGAAGGTTGAGAACCACTGAACTAGAGGCCTGGTGTACGAAATTCATGCACAGGTAAGGTTCCTAGGCCTGGCCAGCAATTAAGGCCAATTGGGGCCTTCCAACTGCCAGCCGGGGCCTTCCTTCGTTCCGCGTCGCCCCCTGGTGGTCAGCGCACATCATAGCGAGCGATCAGTCTCCCAGTCAAACTCACATGGGGACAATTTGCAAATTAGGCTTTTATACATATAGATGCTTTGTAATCAAGTACATCCCATACCTGTTCACCTAGCAACTCCTCTTCTAAAAATTTAGTTTAAGAAAATAATCATGTGTGCAAAGGTGTTTATATATACACAGATATTTCTCATAGTGTTATTTATAGTCATGAAAATTTAAAAACAAGTAAATAACAATAGAGAATTGGCCAAATAAACATTTGTAGATCCTATCAGTAAAGTATTATGCATTAAACTGATTTACAAGTATGTTTCTGGACAAGGAAATACATTGATCATATATTTCCAGTTTTTGTATTTTATGTATTTTACTGGGAATTTGGGGGTATTTTAATAGGAAGTTGTTATCAGATACTATTGGTTGCTGCTATAGTTGACTGGTGAATATTTTGTATATATGGTATATAATATCTTAAGTGTGCCTTCTGTATCATGGATACAGTTTTCTGCATAGATATTTTGGTTCTATGTTGCTACCAATTATCTTAATGCTTTTTTCTTTACAGTCTTTTCTTATTAAGCTGATGTTTTCATCTCAACTTATTATCACTTTGTGGTTTTTTGTTGCAGCTTTATAATAAAGTACAGTGCCTGGCACAATAATATGTGTTTAAATATGTGAGTAAAGGAATGAATACATAAGTAAACAGAAACCAGATCTTGGCTGGTGTATCCTAGACTATCAAAATATTTTTCTAGGAATGTATTCTTTAAAAACACATACAGCCGTATTGAGGTACAAGTTAAATACCATAAAACTTACCCATCATTCAGGTTCAGTCCAGTGATTTTTAGTAGATTTTAGAGAGTTTGGCAGCTATCACAGCAGTCCAGGTTTAGAACATTTACATCACTTCAGAGTCCCCTCATGCCTATTTGTCATTGAATTCCTGCTTCCACGCCCTGCTTTCTGTCTCTGAAAATCTACCTTGTATGGGCATCCTATCTAATAAAGAGGGAATATGCTAATTGACCCTCACACCATCACAAAGATGGCACCCACAGCCAATAAGGAGGGAATATTCTAATTTACTGCTCCACCCTCAAAGATGGCGGCACCCACAGCCAATAAGGAGGGAATATGCTAATTGACTGCCACACCCTCAAAGATGGCAGCACCCACAGCCACTGAGCGGCGCCCAGTCCCCTCAGCCCACAGCCACCCAGGGCCAGCCCAAGGTGCCGGCAAGCCTTGGATGTAAGCTGCCCAGCCACCCAGGGCCGGCCCGAAAGACGACCAAACGACTGAACAAGCAGGCTGCGTGGGGCAACCAGGCCAGCAGGGCGGTTAGTGAGGGACGACCAAACGACTGAACAGCAGGCTGTGTGGGGTGACCAGGCCGGCAGGGAGTGTGGGATGACCAAACAACTGAACAAGCAGGCTGTGTGGGGCAACCAGGCTAGCAGGGGGTTATTGAGGGACGACCAAACGACTGAACAGCAGGCTGCGTGGGGCGACCAGGCCGGCAGGGGGGCCGTGAGGGGTGACCAGGCTGGCAGGGGGTCAGTTGGGGGCAACCAGGCCAGCAGGGGGGGGTGTTGGGGGCGACCAAGCTGGCAGGGGGGGCAGTTGGGGGCGACCAGGCTGGCAGGGGGGTTAGTGAGGGATGACCAAATGACTGAACAGCAGGCTACGTGGGGCGACCGAGTTGGCGGGGGGTGGCAGTTGGGGGCAACCAGGCCAGCAGGGGGGCTGGGCTGTTGGGGGTGGCCAGGCCGGCGGGAGGGTGGAAGTTGGGGGTAGTCAGGCTGGCAAGGGGGGCAGTTGGGGGTGACCAGGCTGGCAGGGGGGTTAGTGAGGGACGACCAAACGACTGAACAGCAGGCTGCGTGGGGTGACCAAGTTGGTGGGGGGGGGGCAGTTGGGGGAAACCAGGCCAGCAGGGGGGGCTGTTGGGGGCAATTAGGCTGGTGGGGGGGGGCAGTGAGGAGTGACTACGCCAGTGGGGGGGAAGTTGGGGGCAACCAGGCTGGTGGGGGGGCAGATAGGGGCCACCAGGCCAGCAGAGGGGGATAGTTGAGGGTGACCAGGCCAGCGGGGGGGACAGTTAAGGGTGACCAGGCCAGCAGCGGGGGGTAGTTAGGGGCAACCAGGCCGACGGGGGTGGGGGGCAGTTAGGGGCGATCAGGCCAGCATGCAGAGGCAGTGAGTGGTGATCAGGCTGGGGGTGGGGGTGGGCTGGGCAGTTAGGGGCAACCAGGCAGGCAGGCAGGTGAGCGATTAGGAGCCAGCAGTCCAGGATTGTGAGAGGGATGTCTGACTGCCGGTCTAGACCGGCAGTAGGACATCCCCCAAGGGGTCCCGGATTGGAGAGGTGCAGGCTGGGCTGAGGGGACTCCCCTGTGCACGAATTTCGTGCACTGGGCCTCTAGTTTTATATAAATGTAAACTGACGTAGCTGCTCAGATACACACAATTGTTTTGAATTTTTTAAACATGGCTTTCTACGGGTTACCCCCCTTGTCTGTGTAGTTTAGAGGATAGTGATTATGCTCAAATATCTTGAGCCAGTAAGACTTGTCCTCTGACAGAGGATCTTTGTATGGGTGGATGAGCACATTCAAAGTTCAGACCATTTTCAAATCTGCCCTGACATTCACTTTCCACTCAATCCCTTCAGGTCTCCTTTCTGCCGATGTGCAGCCTCAGGTTTGGCCACAAGCTTGCAACCATGACTCCCATCTTAGCCTACTACCCTTTGATCAAAAGCTGTCTCTGTATAGTCTCTGATTGCTATTTGCTTTGTAGCATGTCTTCTTGTTCCAGTTAAACTAGCAGTTCCATAGCATGTATATTTTATGTAGTATGTATGTTTTACACACATGCTCTACTTCCGTATGTCCACATCTTTGGTCATCCTCAGCTTAGAATGCTGTGTGTGTCCCTATCTTATCTGTCCTTCTAAAGGCTAGATCTCTCTCTCTCTCTCTCTCACACACACACACACATGCACAAACACACTCACATATACACACGTGCGCGCACACACACACATTTCTTCGCACCCGATGCACCAGCCCTCCTGCTACTTGTTACCTACTTATGCCGTATTCTGCCATGCGGTTGTGCTTTTGCACACAAGTTCCTATTGCTTAGAGTAGCTGTACCTCTTATTTTCTATAAGTCTGTTGTAGCTTCCTCAGGTAGACTTAATTTGTTGCTTTTAATTCTACTTCCATTGTCCACTGTGCTTATTTC
The DNA here is from genome assembly GCF_964212035.1 of Myotis nattereri. Taxonomy (NCBI): domain Eukaryota; kingdom Metazoa; phylum Chordata; class Mammalia; order Chiroptera; family Vespertilionidae; genus Myotis; species Myotis nattereri. The sequence goes on along the minus strand of NC_138079.1, from coordinate 87,665,655 downwards.
TACTAAGGCCCTGATCGCATTTTATTGTCATTGTTTGCGTATCTGTCTGTTCACAAGACTTTGTTTCCTGAGAGCATGGGTCACTGTACTGCTATGCTTTTCAAAGTTTATCCTCAGCCAAGCTCAAGTGTCTGTCCTGTAGTACCTAAATAAATAATTTGTGGGGTGAATAAACTGAATGTGTGTTAAAGATTTAGAAGTTGTATATTTTTCTATAATTTTTCTTCATAGTAGAATGTGGAGATAATGACTTTTTGGGGATGAATCAAAATAAATACCAGACATGAGCCTTGGGTTAGACTCCAGATATACTTGGACATACTAAATATTAACTTGATTCACTGATGGAAATAGTTTTATTAGATTTTCCATTTTGTGCATAGTTTTAGAATTGTTATATTAAGAAGCTATTTCTGATTGGGAATTTTGATTTATTTTTGCTCACACTTTTGTATATTTGTGTTCTAAGAATATTATAAAGGATCTAAGACAGCTTTGGCTTCTTTCTAGCTAAAATGTTATAATTGTAACTGATGACTAATTTATAAACAATCTTAATAATATAACTGTTTCCTTTTCCTATTAGATGTTGATCATCTTTCTGAAAAAGAATCTCCATGGCCTGAACATTTTCTGGAAATAATTTTGAGCAAAATATCTGTTTAATAGAAAGATAACCACATCAAGATGGTTGGAAAACTGAAGCAGAACTTACTATTGGCATGTCTGGTGATTAGTTCTGTGACTGTGTTTTACTTGGGCCAACACGCCATGGAATGCCATCACCGAATAGAGGAACGTAGTCAGCCTCTTAAATTGGAAAGCACAAAGACGACTGTGCGAACTGGCCTGGATATCAAAGCCAATAAAACTTTTGCCTATCACAAAGATATGCCTTTGATTTTTATTGGAGGTGTGCCTCGGAGTGGAACCACACTCATGAGGGCTATGTTAGATGCACATCCTGATATTCGCTGTGGAGAGGAAACCAGGGTCATTCCCCGAATCCTGGCCCTGAAGCAGATGTGGTCACGGTCAAGTAAAGAGAAAATACGCTTGGATGAGGCTGGTGTCACCGATGAAGTGCTGGATTCTGCCATGCAAGCCTTCTTACTAGAAATCATTGTTAAGCACGGGGAGCCAGCTCCTTATTTATGTAATAAAGATCCTTTTGCCCTGAAGTCCTTAACTTACCTTGCCAGATTATTTCCCAATGCCAAATTCCTCCTGATGGTCCGAGATGGCCGGGCGTCAGTACATTCAATGATTTCTCGAAAAGTTACTATAGCTGGGTTTGACCTGAACAGCTATAGGGACTGTTTGACCAAGTGGAATCGTGCCATAGAAACCATGTATAACCAGTGTATGGAGGTTGGCTATAAAAAATGCATGTTAGTTCACTATGAACAACTGGTCTTACATCCTGAACGGTGGATGCGAACACTCTTAAAGTTCCTCCATGTTCCGTGGAACCACTCAGTATTACACCATGAAGAGATGATTGGGAAAGCTGGGGGAGTATCTCTGTCAAAGTGAGTAGATGTTATGTTTTTATTTTGACCCTATATTCAGCTAATAGAGATGTATTTGTGTATGTATATATACTAGAGGCTCAGTGCACAAAATTCGTGCATGGGTAGGGTCCCTAGGCCTGGCCGGCAATCAGGGTCGATCAGGTTCCCTACCTTCTGGCCTCCCCTCCTTTTCCTTCCCTCGCTCCCTCAGTGCCCTGCCGCCACTGGTCGCCCACCATGTTCTGCACCACATCCTGGTGGTCAGCGCACATCACAGCGAGCGATCAAACTCCCAGTCTCCCAGTTGAACTCCTGAGGGGAACAATTTGCTTATTAGGCTTGTAAAAACAAACAAACAGTGTACTTCCCTTGTGTAACCTGCTTGTCCTGTTAGAGGAATATCTTTTTTTTTTAATATGTATTTTATTGATTTTTTACAGAGAGGAAGGGAGAGGGATAGAGAGTTAGAAATATCAATGAGAAACATCGATCAGCTGCCTCCTGCACACCCCCTACTGGGGATGTGCCTGCAACCAAGGTACATGCCCTTGACCGGAATCGAACCCGGGACCCTTCAGTCCACAGGCCAATACTCTATTCACTGAGCCAAACAGGTCAGGGCCAGAGGAATATCTTGATTTGTTTCCAGTGTTTATAGAACTTGTATAGTCAATATTGATTCTTCATGTAGATAATTTGAAAGGAACAGCTGCCTTTCTGCACCTAGCTTCTAGTTATTGATTACAAATTATTAGGTATCGTCACTCTAGTGGCTATAGTTTATGTTATTCAGATAAATTACAGCTCTAGCTACTGTTATCACAGTTTATTGTCCCCTCTCGCCCCCCTCCCCCCCCAGATACAGACTATAACTAATTTCTAATCACCTGTAGTCTTAGGTAAGCCTTTCACTTTGTGTGCTTGTATGTTGACCCAGAGATTCTGATGCTAGTTCCTTCTGTTAATATAAAATAAGCCTATTAGACTCCCCAGTCTTTCCAAGTAGGGATTAAAGAAATATGCTCAAGTTATATGTGTTGGAAATCAGGAAAATATAATTTTGCATATATGTTTACTACGTTTTAAGTCAAACGTGAAGACTAAGGAAATTCATAGACATTTTGAATGAATGGATTTCAGTAGGGAAAGAGACGTTAGCATCAGGTTCTGTATGGAATGAACACCCAGTGAGGTCCTATGCTTTGTCAAGAGTCACAAATGGCAGAACCACGAGTAGAACTTCCAATGCTTATTCCCAAGACTCTTGCCACCATAAGAGTTTGTAAAAATTAAGGTATAACAGATAATAAATACATAAATATTCAGTGTACAATTTGATGAATGTTTACATCTGTATACATTTGTATAATCAACATCCATATCAACATATAGAAAATTACTAGCATCTAGCGGTGATATGAGGTTGTATACGAAATTCAAAAACAATTATTCTTGCTTGTTTTTGAACTTCATATAAATGCAATCGTAACTCTTATTTTGTGCCTGGCTTCTTTTATTTAACATGAGATTCACCCATAATATAGTAAACTAGAGGTCCAGTGCACAAAATTTGTGCACAGGTAGGGTCCCTAGCGGAAGCTGGCTGCTGGCTGGGGCCTTCCTTTGTTCTGTGCCTCCCCCTGATGGTCAGCATACATCATAGCAAGCGATCGAACTCCCAGTTGGTCGAACTCCCAAGGGGACACTTTGTATATTAGGCTTTTATATATATATATTTTAGTAGCCCTGTGCACAAATCCATGTACCAGTAGCTCTCTGTGGGGCCTGGCCACTCTGCGCCCGCTGCCTAGAGGCCCTCCGCAGCCAGGGTGGAATGCTTGCCTCGTCGCTGTGGTTACGAAGCAAGCATTCCTCCAGGCCGCTCACGCTGCCCGCTCTTAGTGGCTGCCACCCCAGGTCTGGGGGACTCCGGCGGGACTGAGAGGCCTGGGCGCCGCCATCTTTGTGATGGAGTGATGGTTAATTTGCATATTGCCCTTTTATTAGATAGGATAGATCAGTGGTTCTCAACCTTCCTAATGCCGCGACCCTTTAATACAGTTCCTCATGTTGTGGTGACCCGCAACCATAAAATTATTTTTGTTGCTACTTCATAACTGTAATTTTGCTACTGTTATATCTGATATGCAGGATGTATTTTCATTGTTACAAATTGAAAATAATTAAAGCATAGTGATTAATCACAAAAACAATATGTAGCCGAAACTGGTTTGGCTCAGTGGATAGAGCGTCGGCCTGCGGACTCAAGGGTCCCGGGTTCGATTCCGGTCAAGGGCATGTGCCTGGGTTGCGGGCACATCCCCAGTGGGAGATGTGTGGGAGGCAGCTGATCGATGTTTCTCTCTCATCGATGTTTCTAGCTCTCTATCTCTCTCCCTTCCTCTCTGTAAAAAACCAATAAAATATATTAAAAAAAATAAATAATAAAAAAAAAAATAAAACAGCTAGTTTTATAAAAAAAAAACCAAAAAACAATATGTAATTACATATGTGTTTTCCGATGGTCTTAGGTGACCCCTGTGAAAGGGTCGTTCAACCCCCAAAGGGGTCGTAACCCACAGGTTGAGAACTGCTGGGATAGATAGTAGTAGTTCATTCTTCCAAATTAATAGAGAGTAGAAAAAGAAAAAAAAACCATAAGACATTTTAAAATGTATTTTTGCCTTTATCTTTCAAAAAATATTTGTATAGCCAGTTTGGCTCAGTGGGTAGAATTTCGGCCTGTGGACTGAAGGGTACTGGGTTCAATTCCAGTCAAGGGCACATGCCCAGATTATGGGCTTGGAGCCAAGTAGGGGGCATGCAGGAGGCAGCTGAATGATGATTTTCTCTCATCATTCCTCTCTGAAATCAATGAAAATATATTTTTTTAAAGAAAATAAATGTTTGTCTAGACAGGCAGGGGGAGTACAGGGTAAGGAAAATACTTTATGTAGTAGATGTATTGCACTAGAATTCTCCCAGTGATTGAATATGGAAGAGGATCTTGCTGATTAATGAGTGGTATCTACTGCTGAGATCTGCTTCTCAAATATTTTGAGTAAGAAATAGAAGTAAGTGGTAGGGCCATCCACCACCATGTTCAACTTTCAATAAGCTACTTACATTGCTCTCTTTTCATGAATTGTGGAATTTTTGTGGAATTTCAGCTATTTCCATCTGTCAATACTCAAGTTTCTAGAATGTACAGTTGTTTCTACTATTAAACTCATTAAGGTACTATAAAATTACCTGGAACAAATAAAAATCAGTAACAATAACAAAAAAGCCCACCAAGGTATACTCATGGATGAGAGAAAGGATTAGCCAACAAATTTACTAGGTCAAAGAACAAAGCTAGAAAAACAAAACAATTCTATATAATATAAGGGTAATATGCAAATAGACCAAACGGGGAACAACCAGTCGCTATGACGTGCACTGACTACCAGGGGGCAGACGTTCAACACAGGAGCTGCCCCCTGGTGGTCAGTGCGTTCCCACAGGGTGAGTGCCGCTCAGCCAGAAGCCGGGCTGATGGCTGGTGAGCGCAGCAGCCCGCCTCCCTGGCAGCGCTAAGGGTGTTCAAGGATGTCCAACTGTGGCTTAGGCCCACTCCTGGGCCTAAGGGGTCAGTCGGACATCCCCTGAGGGCTCCCGGACTGTGAAATGGAGCAGGCCAGGCTAAGGGACGCCCCCCCCCCCCCAGTGCACAAATGTCGTGCACCAGGCCTCTAGTGTAATGATAATGCTTAAACAGAACAAGTACATGAATCACAACTATAATTCAGAGAGAAGTGTGTCCACTCAGAACAAAAAGGAATATATAACTCTTAAGCACAAATAGGTTAGAATGACAAGTATAATAACAGGGTAAATACAAGAGAATAAGAACTTGATAACTGACAACTCTAAAACTTCTAATCAGAAAAAACAACTAGAAATCAGATGCATAGCAACGGAAGATAAAATAAGTGAAAACAATACAAAAAAGTTTTTAAAAATGGAGATTTTTTTTTTAAACATTTTATTTTTTTATATTTTATTGATTTTTTACAGAGAGGAAGGGAGAGGGATAGAGAGTTAGAAACATTGATGAGAGAGAAACATCAATCAGCTGCCTCCTGCACACTCCCTACTGGGGATGTGCCTGCAACCAAAGTACATGCCCTTGACCGGAATCAAACCTGGGAACCTTGAATCTGCAGGCTGACGCTGTATCCACTGAGCCAAACCGGTTAGGGCAAAAATGAAGATATTTTTGAGGAGGTACAAAGAATAGAGATTTAAGAATAACAAGAATATTATGAGCAAATTAAGACAAAGACAGGCTATATTCCTATAAATTATGATCACTTCTACAGCATGTAAAATTAATAGCATGCAATTGGGATTACCTGAGCTCGACTAGCTCAAATTAAAATATCCCAGAAGAATTTTATAAATATTACATTTTTTCCATTAAATTATCAGAGAACAAGCCTATTTACTTTGGATTACTTATCCTTTGTGAAGGGAGTAAATCTATCTTTATAAAACCAGTTGTTAATCAAATACCATCTAAGAGGAATGCCTTTGGAGTTATGGAAATTGCTGTGCTTCTTTTGCAAATCAAAGTAAGTAGCTGAGAACTCTTAGCTGGAGAAGGGCAATTGAATAAACAGGAACTATAATTGACAACAGGTTGCAAAAGGAAAATAGCAGAGAAAAAATGTATATATAAGAATATGTCAGTGAAGAATGAGAAGTAGAATAAGAACGTAAATTAATAAAGCACAATTTGTACTTTTATTGAAGAATATGGCAATTGATGACAAAAAGTAGAAGTTGGGTATTGGATTACTTATTAATTTAGCTTAGGTGTCTTTGCAAAAAATAGAGATCCAAAATAACAATGATTTTAAACAAAATAGTGGCTAATTATAAAAGAAGACATACCAAGGCTGCTTCAGCTTTTCGTCTGTCATCCTAATGGTCCAAGTTGGAGCTCTAGTCATATCATCTATGTCTTAAACAGAAGGGTTGGAGTAGAGTGGGCAAATAAGAAGGGGCATTTAGTACTTAGGATATTTCCTAGTAGCTTGCAGGTAGCTCTACTTGCATTCCATTGGCCATAACTAAGTTTTATGACCATATAAGGGGGGTGGGGAAATGTAGTCTTTATTCCAAGACTACATGACCATGCACCCAACTGAGAGTTGGTGCTCTTTTAACTAAGAGGAATAGATTGGATATTAGAGTAGGCAGATAGCAGTCTCTGCTACTCTACTGAGTACCTACTATGTGCTAGGAGCAATGTTAAGGTGCCTGGTTGAAAGTTACATGTGATCTAATGGAAGAAGCAGATTCATATATTGTCATACACCACATAACGACACTTTGGTCATTGATGGACTGCATTTATGACAGTGGTCCCATAAAATTGTAATGGAGCTGAAAAGTTCCTATCGCCTTCTGATGTCATTGTTGTAATAATGTTACAGTGTGCTTGTGTTTTAAGTTAAGTATTATTACAAAGGAGTCGAAAGTAAAAAAAAAATTAAAGAGTTTATAAAGTAAAAATGTTACAGCTAAGGTTAATCCTATCTAATAATAGACAAACATGGTAATTAACCGTATCTCCGACACGCTTCCCATTGGCTAATCAGGGTGATATGCAAATTAACTGCCAACCAAGATGGCGGCCAGCAGCCAGGCAGCTGAAGCAAACATGAGGCTTGCTTGCTCCAGTGATGGAGGAAGCCAAGGTTCCCTGCCTGCCACTGCTGGCCTCTGAGCTGCACTCTAAGAAACAATGTTGCAATTATAGAAGCCAAACAAACCCAGATACCTGCTTTCAGCAGCCGAGGTCTCAGAGCTGGAGCCGAGCCTCAGAGCTAAAGCTGGCTCTCAGTTCCAGTGACAGCCATAGAAGGTAAATAATTCCCAGAATAAAAAAGGAAAAGAAAAAAAGGAGAGGTTGGGAGCTTCAGTCACCCGCCAGCCTGAAAACGGCCCTCAGCCCCTCACCCAGACTGGCCAGGCACCCCAGTGGGGACCCCCACCCTGAAGGGGGTGTGACCAGCTGCAAACAGTCATCATCCCCTCATGCAGTCTGGCCAGGCACCCAAGCGGGACCCCCACCTTGATCCGGGACACCCTTCAGGGCAAACCAGCCGGCCCCCACCTGTGCACCAGGCCTCTATCCTATATAGTAAAAGGGTAATATGCAAACTGACCCTAACAGCAGAAGGACTGGGAATGACTAGTCACTATGACACACACTGACCACCAGGGGGCAGACACTCAACGCAGGAGCTTCCCTCTGGTGGTCAGGGTGCTCTCACATGGGAGGAGCTCTGCTCAGCCACAAGCCAGGCTGATGGCTGCCAGTACAGCGGTGGTGGTGGGAGCCTTTCCTGCCTCCTCAGCAGTGCTAAGGATGTCTGACTGCAGCTTAGGTCTGCTCCCCGCTGGCAAGTGGACATCCCCCAAGGGCTGCCAGGCTGCCAGAGCGATGTCTGATTGCCAGCTTAGGCCCAATCCCCCGGGGAGCAGGCCTAAGCCAGCAGGTGGTCATCCCCTGAGGGATCCCAGACTGCGAGAGGGCACAGGTTGGGCTGAGGGACCCCCTCCCCAAGTCACAAATTTTTGTGCACCGGGCCTCTAGTTTCTTAATGAAGAAAAAAAAATACTTTAAAAAATAAATTTAGTATAACCTAAGCATACAGTGTTTATAAAGTGCACTGTAATGTCCTAGGCCTTCACATTCACTCATCACCCATTCACTGATTCACCCAGAGTAACTTCCAGTCCTGCAAGCTCCATTCATGGTAAGTGCCCTGTATAGTTGTTCCATTTTTAAAAATGTTTTATACCATAGTTTACTGTTCCTTTTCTATGTTTAGACATGCTTAGATACATAAATACTCACCATTGTGTCACAGATGCAGTATTTAGCATAGTAACATGCTGTATAGGTTTGTAGCCTAGGAGCAATATGATATACCATAATCCTAGGTATGTGGTAGTCTAGATCATCTAGGTTTATGGAAGTACACTCTATAATATTTGCACAATGACAAAATTTCCTAACAACTTATCCCTGTCATTAAGTGACACATGACTGTAAAACACAACACTAAGTACTATGGGAATCCAAGAAAACGTACCTAATTCAGTCTGGTTTATTCAGGAAGGCTTTCCTGAAAGATATGGTCTCAAACTGAGAAATAGAGTAGCATTTATCAGCCTTGGCACTGTTGACATTTGGGGCAGTAATTCTTTGTTGTGGGGGCCATCTTGTACATTATGGGATGCTTAGCACATCCCTGGCCTAACTCAACAGATGCTAGTAACAGCTCCCACTCCCAAGCATGACAACCAAAAATGTTTCTAGACATTGCCAAATGCCCTCAGGGGGTCGGGGGGATATTCTCCCTCCCCACTCCTGTTGAGAACCATTGACCTAAAGGAAGGATAGTTTAACAGATAAAAGAGAACATTTCAGTTTTGATCAACAGGATATTGTGCTCCTTGGGTTACCCATGGTTGGAGTGCAGTAGTTCTTTCTTGAATGTCCAGAGTGTCTTTCTCTTCTTCATCTAATGAGCCATCAAGAAATACTACTCCTGGGAGCAGCCTGTGTCTTGGTCTAGTCCTACAACTGTGCAAAGAGGAGAGGTGAGATGGAGGACTTCTTGTGGTATGACTCCTGGCCCGACCTAGGGAACAACACGTGACCTGGGAACCCTGTCCTCCCACTATGTGGTGGAAGTCACCCAAGCTCAGTCTCACCTGGGCTTCTAATGTGGCATTTGTTTCTCATAGCTTAATCTATTTTTTAAACATTAAATAAAATAAAACCTTGCAGTAATCATTTGGAAGTTACAATATGGACAAATTTACAAAGATGAGAAACATCGTGGTATTTATGAGGATCTATAGGCAGTTTGGTGTTGCTAGAGAGTTTATTTTTCAGTCAGGAAGTAGTGGGAAATAAGACCTGAGAGAGTTGGTGGGGACCAGGCTTTGAAAGACCTTATATTTTATGCTAAAGACCTTGAATTTTATCCTGTAGACTAGTTGCTTCATACTTCTCTTATCAGTGGGACACTTTTTTCAAATGAAATTTCATAAGAAATCTTGGTATTAAAAATGCTTAGACTTGCAGTGGCTCTGGTTGAGGCAACTTAATTTTGCTTGGATCTAACAAAACTGAAGTGAAACTCATGGAATTATAAAACTTCTGTTTCTTTTTCAAAAGAAAAAAACTGATTATAATATCCTCTTAAAACTTATAGAAATAATAAAAATGTTAAGAGGTTGGGATTATAATGGTTTTTAAAAGACATGTAGTTTTAATAGGCATATGTTTGACCTTTTAGTGTGTAAAATGTTAACCTACAAACCAAAGTGAAAGGTAACAAGGCTTGCAATCTAGGGGCACAGATCAAGGCAGAAACCCAAATTGTGTCCCAATTTCAGGGTTAAGGCAATGAGTTTCTATGAGAAAAAGGAAGGGAAATAGTTACACAAATGGAAGAAAGAAATTTCTGTTGGTGCTGTCAATTAAGAGTAATTCTAGGAATTACTCTTCATGAATCTCAGTTCTACCCTCTAGCTCTTCAGTGATCCTTTTTTTGTCATGAAAGTGTCACCGACCCCTGTGGGTCACAGACCCCAAATCGTGGTTATTCTACCTAGTGTAGCTCACACCAATAGGACGAGACTGCATTCTGTAAAACAGGTCAGAAGCACTAATCTTTGGCCAAGGAATGGAGAAGGATGAGCTCACGCTATAAAAATCCCTTCTGCCCTATTCTGAGGAATTAGAAAAGTCTTAAAGGGTACGTGTGTGTGTGTGTGTGTGTGTGTGTGTGTGTGTGTGTGTGTGTGTGGTGGGGTGGTGGTGATGGGGGAGGCAGGCAGGTTTAGGGGTGGAATGTGTGGTTTCCAAGGGAGCATGCACTGTTCTCAGACATGCTTAGAACATGCCTAGCCATACATTGCCTGTCTTATTTTAATTTTAAATCTCTACTCTTGGGCATGTTTTTTAGTATGCTAATGAAAAGTTTTTCAAAAGGATGCTTGGGAGGGGGTTTCAGATGCCATTTTGGATCTTTCTGTTGCAAACCAGTTTCTTAGTTATGGTCCTTGATTCCTTCCAGCAGGTTTAGCTATCCCTGGAATTTCTACCTGTTTTTGACAAGTTCAGCCTGCTTTTGTCATGGGTTATTTTGGAGAGAATACAAGGAAGTCAGTAGAAGTTTAAATATGAACTAATGATGTGGTGGCACAACCCAGTGACAAGTGCATCTACATTTTATACTATTTCTGTCTCTTTCAGTCCAAAATGACAGTGTTTCCGATGATAAACTTTTCTCAAAAACTGTGTGGGTTCTCTAAATCTCATTGGGATTCATTGGAATGGATAATAGTTTATACCCACAAATCTCTTTGAAATAAACTCTTTCTTACTTTGGGCTTCTGCTGAGATGGCCAAAGGATAATGTGCTTAAACTTCCTAGAGGCCTTTTGGTGCAATTGAGGAGACCTGGGAGACATACCCTTAATTTGTTTAAAGGATTCTTTGTATGACTGATTTATTGGGAGCCATTTTAGAAGCAGTCTACCACAAAGATTAACTTTGATCTAATTGAAGTAGTCATATGATTTTTTTTCTCCCTTAGGCTACTAATACAGTAAGTTACATTAATAGATTATCTCAGCCCTAACCGGTTTGGCTCAGTGGATAGAGCGTCAGCCTGCGGACTGAAGGGTCCCAGGTTTGATTCCCATCAAGGGCTTATACCTTGGTTGCGGGCACATCCCCAGGAGGGGGTGTACAAGAGGCAGCTGATCAATGTTTCTCTCATCGATGTTTCTAACTCTCTACTCCTCTCCCTTCCTCTCTGTAAAAAATCAATAAAATATATTTAAAAAATAGATTATCTCAGGGTCCACAAAATTATAGTAATAACAAGAGTATGGTACTTGCATAAAACAGACACACAGACCATGGGACAGAATAGAGAGCCCATAAATATCTTTATGCATATACAGTCAACTAATCTTTGACAGTAAGAATATACAATGGAGAAAGGATAGTCTCTTGAATAAATGGTGCTGGGAAACCTGGATATCCATATACAAAAGAATGAAATTGAACCCTAATCTTACACTATACACAAAAACCTGAAGTGAATTAAACTTAACCATAAGACCTGAAACCATAAAACTCATAGAAGAATACATAGGGGCAAACTTCTTGACATTGGTCTTGGCAATGACTTTTATATATGACACCAAAAGCACAGGCAGTAAAAGCAAAAATAGCCATAGTGGACTACATAAGACTAAAAGCTTGTTCATAGGCCTTGCTGGTGTGGCTCAGTGGTTGAGTGTCAACCTTTGAACGAGAAGTTCATGGTTCGATTCCCATTCAGGGCACATGCCCCTGTTTCGGGCTTGATCCCCAGTAGGGGTCATGCAGGAAGCAGCCGATCAATAATTCTCGATCAATAAAGATAGATGCTTCTGTCTTTCCCTCTTCCTTCCTCTCTGAAATCAATAAAAATATATTTAAAAGCTTTTGCATAGCATAGGAAATAATCAACAAAATGAAAAGGCATCCTACAAAGTGGGAAAAATCATTTGCAAACCATGTGTGTAATAAGTGGTTAATACCCAGACTATATAAGGAACTCATACAATTATAGAGCGAAAAACCCAAGTAACCCAGTTAAAGTGGCAATGGATTTGAATAGACATTTTTCCAAAGAAAACTTATAAATGCCTAACAGGTATATGAAAATGTGCTCAACATCACTAATCAGGGGAATGCAAATCAGAAGACAGTGAGATAAAATCTCATACCAGTTAAGATAAAAAAGACCAGAAGTAAAAGTGTTGAGAATGTGGAGAAAAGGGAACCTTTGTACACTGCTGATGGGAATGTAAATTGGTATAGCCATTATCTAAAATAGTATGGAATTTTTCCTCAAAAAATTAAAAATAGAGTTATCATATAATTCAGCAATCCCATTCTGGGTATATATTTAAAGGAAATTAAATCAGTCTTTCAAAGAGATCTGTTCTCCCATATTCATTGAAGCTTTATTCACAATAGCCAAAGTGTGGAAACAACCTAAGCATTGTTAACAGATGAATGGGATACGGAAGATGTGGTATATATGAATAATGGATATTATTCAGCCTTAAAAAGGAGGAAATCCTGTCATTTGTGAAAACAATGTGTGAACCTGGAATACATTGTTAAGTGAAGGAAGCTAGACAAAGACAAATAAAATTATTTCATGATCCCACATGTATATGGAATCTTAAAAAGTCAAATAAACAGTAGTAGAAAGTAGAATGGTGCTTACGAGGGCCAGGGAGTTGGGGGATTTGATGTCTCAATAGTATCGTAGATTATGTACAACTTTTCTTCACCCCTGTTCCTCAGATTGAATAATAAATGAAATTTTCTACCCTTTGACCAACATCTCCCCAGTAGGTGGTAGTCAAAGGGCAGAAAGCTTTCATTATGTAAAATGGATAAGTTCTTGAGATCTAATGTACAACATGGTGATTGTAGTTAATAATACTTCACATTTGCTAAAGAGTAGATCTTCAGTGCTCTCACCACATACCAAAAAAGGGGGGATGTAAATGTTTGTTAGCCTTACTGTAGTTATCATTTCACAATGTTCTGTATATTTAAACACATTGTATACCTTAAATATATACATTTTTTAAAAATAAAAAATAAAGCAAAATATGAGAACAATGTTCTACCAACAGAGAATATCAATATCAAGATAGAACTATAATAACAAACTAGATGGAAATTCTGGAGTTGAAAAGTACAACAACTGAAATGAAAAATTCATTAAGTCCAAGAGGAGATTTGAACTGGAAGAAGAAAGAAAGAAAACAAATATAGATAGGTCAATTGCTATTATCCAATCTGAGGAATAGGGTGGAAAAGGCATACAGAACTTCTGAGATGTGTGGGACTTCATCAAGTGTACTAATCTATAATAATAAAAGAGTAATATGCTAATTAGACCAGACGTCCTTCCTGACGAAGAAGGGGCTGCGAGGGAAGCCCGGGTCCTGGGTGCCTGCTGGCGGCCAGAGGGAAGCCGGTGCTGGCAGCTCGGGGGAAGGAAGGCCTACTCTTGCATGAATTTTGTGAATGGGAATCTAGTATACACATAATGGGAATTCTACAAGGAGAGGAGGAGATATTGAATGGGACAGAAAGACTATTTGAAGAAATAATGGTTAAGCCCTATCCAGTTTCGCTTAGTGGATAGAGCGTTGGCCTGCGGACCAAAGGGGTTCCCGGTCAAGGGACATACCTCAATTGCAGGCTCCTCCCCAGCCCGGGCCCTGGTCTGGGCTCATGCAGGACGCGACCAATTGATGTGTTTCTCTCACATCAATGTTTTTCTCTCTTTCCCTCTCTCTTCCACTCTCCCTAAAAATCAGTGGGAAAATATCCTCAGCAGGGGGATTAACAACAACAAAGAAAGGAAGGAAGGAAGGAAGGAAGGAAGGAAGGAAGGAAGGAAGGAAGGAAGGAAGGAAGGAAATAAAGAAAGGAGGGGAGGGGAGGGGATTGAAAGAAAGAAAGAAGGAAGGAAGGAAGGAAGGAAGGAAGGAAGGAAAGAGAAAGAAAGAGAGAGAGAGAGAAAAGAAGAAAGAAAGAGGAGGGGAGGGGAGAGAGAGAAAGAAAGAAGAAGAAAGAAAGGAAAAGAAAGAAAGAGAAAGAGAAAGAAGAAAGAGGGGGAGGGGAGGGGAGGGGGAGAAAAAGGGGGAGGGGCAGGGAAGAAGGGAGGAAGGAAGAAAACCCACCCTTTAAAAAAAAAGAAATTAAAACACTAGTTTTAATGAAAAACATATTGACATATTTCAGAAGTTCAGTGAACTTCAAGTATGATAAAACCAAAGAAATCCACATCTAGACACATCATGATCAAACTGTAAAAAGATGACGAAGCTTTAAAGCAGTAAGAGAAAAGCAGTAAGTGACATTCAAGGGACCTTCAGTAAGAGTAACAGCTGCCTTTTCATTGGAAACCATGGATTCTGGAAGGCCGCAGGATGACATATTCACAGTGCTAATAGGGAAAAAAACTCAACAAAGGATTCTATATCTGCCAAAACTATCCTTCAGAAATAAAAGAAAATGAGATGATCCTCATAAAAATGGAGAGAATTCAACAGCAACCTCCAACAGATGCTAACAGGAGTCCTTCAGGCTGAAGTGGAAGAACACTAGATTCTAATCCATATAAAAAATGTTTTTAATGGGCAAAGTCAATGATATAGGTTGACTCAGGACTGGCTTAGTTGGTCCCTAGAAAAAGGAGGGCTTCCAAAGATCATTTGCTTTAAGAAGGTAATGATAGAACCACACTTCTCTCTTCTCTACTTTTGAGAGGAGGCTTGCCCCTTTCCTTCATTAGGTATATAATTTTTGAATAGATTAATGGATGGGATCTTTTCACCATTCTAATTCTGAGTAAGTAAGTAAGTAAATAAATAAATAAATAAAAGAGTAGGCTTGCTGGCCAGCTTGGCTCAGTGGTCGAGCATCAACCTATAAACCAGGAGCTCATGGTTCGATTCCTGGTCAAGGCACATGCCTGGTTTATGGGCTCAATCCCCAGTAGGGGACATGCAGAAGGCAGCCAATCAATGATTCTCATAATTGATGTTTCAATCTCTCTCTCCCTCTCCCTTCCTCTCTGAAATCAATAAAATATTAAAAAAACACACAGTATAGTGAGATACCCCTACATTTCCACCAAAATGGTTAATATTGAATGGATGGACAAAGAGTGTTGGCAGGGATATAAGCAAGTGGCACTCTTAATGTTGGTGGGAGTGTAAACTAGTATAGCTACGTGGGGAAACTACTTGTTATAGCTACATGGCAAAAACATATGACTATCCTATGACCAATCCAATATACTCCTGGGTATGTATATATGCAACAGAAAGAAGTTATACACATGATGAAATTATACCAAAAGACTTACACAAAAAATATTTATAGCAGTACCATTTATAATAGCCAAAACCTGGAAACAAATCCAAATGCTCACCAACATGGGAATGGATAATGTAGTATATTCATATGATGAGATACTTCTCAGCAATAAAAAAGGGACAAACTACTGATACAATGTGGTTGAATCTCACAAATAATATCCTTTGCATAAAAATCCAGACACAAATGAGTATAGAATCTAGTTTCCATTTATATGAAGTTCAAAAGTAGGTAAAACCGATCTAGCAGTAGTTAGAATAGTGGTTATCTTTGGGGTACTGACTGGGATGCAACACAAAGGAGCCACTTTGGAGGCTGGACATGTTCTCTGTCTTCTGGGTGGTAGTTACATGGGTGTAGACATAAAACTTTGAGTTAAACACTTAAAAAAAAGTTGCTGCTCTTGAAGGTCTTCTGTACTTCATATTATGAAAGATAGGTTAAGATCTCAAAGAAATATACACTGAGTAGCCAGATTATTATGACTGGCCAGATTATTATGACCACCGCATCAGTACAGTGAAGTGAATTAGTTACGCAAATAATAATAATAATAAAACCTTGAGAGTATTTGCTTAGGAAGTTTTCAGTATTCACAGTATTTTTGGAAGTGTCAATGAAGTACTGATGGGGTGGTCATAATAATCTGTCCGGTCATAATAATCTGGCCACTCAGTGTATATCTTTACTAGAGGCCCAGTGCACTAATTCATGCACAGGTGGGGTCCCTCAGCCTGGCCGGTGATCGGGGCCAATTGGGGTCATGGGAGTTTGGCTGGCCACGGGAGGTTGGCTATGGGAGCACACTGACCACCGGGGGGCAGCTCCTGAGTTGAACGTCAACCGGTTGTTAGGTCATTCGGTCGCTTAGGCTTTTATATATATAGATTGCTCTATCAATGTTGTTTAAATCAGAGATAAATAATACTATGCAGTCATTCTGGAAGGAAATTCAGCCAAGTTTCATTATTTGTAACTGCTAAAAGCCTTCAGATATAACATGTTAAAATGATTTACCTTTGAGAAAAAACATAATTAGGCCTGATGATGAATCTGCTGATTAAACTATTTGATTTTAGGTAATATTTAAATATTTTGTCACAAATGTTATTTTTGAAGTCCATAATGGGCTAAGGGCAATTATTAGCAACATTAAAGCAGCTTGGTTCTGTTATTTCCCACTGGAGGATCAAGGCAGAATGAGCAAGTGAGAGAACTTTTGAAAAATAGAAGTGCCAGTGTTTTTACAACTACTTGTAGGCCATAAAAAAACAAATGAAATCTGTTCCTCACAAAGAATGCAAGGGCTGGTCAAACGCCAAGATGTTGCCACACAGAGAAAATAAAACAAGAAGAGACAAAACCACAACAGAGCTGCTTTCATCCCAGAATGTCCAAGGAACTGAAGAATAAGGACTGGGACATGACCAGGGCACAGAGGAGAGGAAGGTTAATCAGGGAGGAGAGGGATTTTTTTTCTTGACTTTGTACTAGCTTTAATCTAAAGCTAGAAATGCTGGTTTTTATCTGAAGAATTAGAAACAGATTTCTCCAGTTTCTTCACTTATTCAACAAGTATTTATTGAGCTTCTGCTATGTGCTTGGCACCATTGTAGGCACTCGTGATACAGCAGTGAACAAAAGAGACAAAAATTCCTGCCTTCGTGGAACAAATATTAAAGATGGGAGTGGAGCAGGAATGTGCATACACATACATGTTGCAGTGAGTCTACATTAAGTAGCTACTTTTCTTGTTTAGCCGTACTTTAGCCTTCACTGCCCATACCTTCTGGAACCTCCAGTTTAATGCTGCTAATGAAGCTCCATTACCCTTTCTAATGAGACCCTTCTCAGTCCTTTAATAATAAATTCTCCTTGCATGTGAATCAAGATTGATCTGTCTTGATAAGTGGTAAAGAACAGAATAAGAAATAGGCCCAAATAAAAAAAAATTTAGGACAATTGTATGGAATGTTACACAAAGGAGTACTAGGATTCTTTTTTAAATTTTTAAAAAATTAATTGATTATAGAGAGAAACATCAATTTGTTGTTCCACTTAGTTATGCATTCATTGATTGGTTCTTGTATGTGCCCTGACTGGGGATTGAACCCACAACCTTGATGTATTAGGATGATGTTCTAATCAACTGAGCTACCCAGCCAGGGCCAAGAATAGTAGGATTCTAAAGTCAATGCAGTTAAAAGCTGAAATTAATAAAATAGGTAAAAATAGTAGAAAGGATAAATAAAAACCAAAATTGATGATTTAAGATGATCAATAAAAAGGTAATACATATCACGTATATAATAGTGTTAGTCACAGATAGAAATTAAAATAATTCTATGATAATACTGCATGAAAGTACATTTGTAATAAATTGAAAGCCTAGAGACAATCGCTGATTTTTCAAGGTAGATGGCAAACTTAAATAGGTTTATTAGCATCAAAGAGATTGAAAAGGTAATTAAGAGGGTCCATTTAAAAAATCATAGATGATTAACAATTGAATTGTTTTTAACCTTTAGAGAACAGCTGAGTCCAATGCTATTTTAACTATTTTAGGCCATAGAAAAAGATGGAAAATTCCCCAGTTCATCTTATGAAACCGTGACTTAATGATAGAACCCTGTAGAAATTAACAGAAAAGAAAACCTCAGATCAATTTTCTTATGCATATAGATGCTAAAGTCATAAATAAAATATTAGTAAACAGAATTCACCAGTATATCAAAGATTAATACACTATTATGACCCAGAAAAATCTTTTAATATAATTCACTTCATTAGTAAATTAAAGAGAACCATATGAGCATGTCACTTAAATGCTGAAAAGGCTCTTGGTAAAATTCAGTTGTCATTCATAAATAAAAACTGTTAAGTAAACTATTTGCTTACTAAACATGTTTTTACTGAGCACCCATTATATGCCAGGTAATGTTCTAAATATTGGGGCGAAAGCAGTTAACAAAGACAAAACAAAATAAACCCTGTCTTCACTGACCTTACATTAGTATTTGGGAGTCATCCATAAAAAAATTAGTTAAATGTCTCATTTATCAGATGGTAATAAGTACTGTAGAGAGAAATAAAGCAGGAAATAGGCAATTGCCAAGAGCGGAGGCATAGGGATAGTAGGGAAGTCCTGTCCTCATTGATAAGGTAGACATTTCTAGCAGAGACCTATGGGAGAGCAAGAGCAGGTGAACAAAACAAAAATTCCCGCCCTCATGGAGCCTACAATCTAGTGGGAAAAAGCAAAAAACAAAAGTCACACTAAATAAGAAAAGCCTATAGTATATTAGGAGGTTTTAAGTGCTATGGAAAGAAAGAAAAATCAGGAGAGTAAAGGGAATCAAGACCCAGGGGATTTTGAGGGACAGGCTGTAATATTAAGTAGAGTGGTCAGGATATTCCTCATGGAGAAGCTGAGATCTGAGGAAGGTCTTGAAGAAGGTAAGAGTATTAGCGACATGGACATGGGAGTTTGTGGAATTCAGATTATGTTGTGTAGCACCTTGAAGACCATTGTAAGGACAATTTAGAAATAGTTTAATGATTTTTAATAAGTCAGACACCCTTGTAACTATTAGCTATGTCAAGAAACCAAACTTTGCCAATCTAGAAGCCTTTCCATGTATGCTCTCTCAGACTTTATCACCTATCCACTATTCTGGCACTGTCAGGATCACTTCCTTATATTTCTTTATAGTTTTTTTTTTATATTTTATTGATTTTTTACAGAGAGGAAGGGAGAGAGATAGAGAGTTAGAAACATCGATGAGAGAGAAACATCGATCAGCTGCCTCCTGCACATCTCCTACTGGGGACGTGCCCGCAACCCAGGTACATGCCCTTGACCGGAATCGAACCTGGGACCTTTCAGTCCGCAGGCCGATGCTCTATCCACTGAGCCAAACCGGTTTCGGCTATTTCTTTATAGTTTTATCACCCAGTTGTGTATACCTATATACTATAGTCTTACCTATTAAAAATAATTTGATGTCTTGAATTTCTTTTAATCAATTTCTTTCTTTATCATGTTCTTTTTGTTGTTGTTAATCCTCACCTGAGGACATTTTCCCATTGATTTTTAGAGAGAGTGGAAGGGAGGGGGAGAGACACAGAGAGAAACATCAATGTGAGAGAGATACATCGAGTGATTGCCTCCCACACTCACCCCGACCGGGGCCAGGAGTAGGGCATGCAACAGAGGTACATGGTCTTGACCAGAACTGAACCCATGACCACCCTTCAGTCACAGGCCGACACTCTATCCACTGAGCCAAACCAGCCAGGGGTATCAGATTCTTTAGTTTTAGAAGAGTCTGGGTCATTTAGCCTGTAAAGTTATTTACAATCTTAATTTAGCTGATTGCAAAATTTTTGCAATCTAACTGCTGACTGTCCAACGTATTCTTTTGAATTCTGTACTTCATGCAAATTGGCATCTGAATCCAGAGGATTAATCAGACTCAAGATTCGACTTGGCAAGGCTGTGATTTTAGCAGCCATGATCCTCGGTGCCTAGATTCATCAATGCGTTGGATCCTACAACATTTTGATATTCTAATCTTATTTCCTTTCATGTATTAGTTGGAAAACTTTTATAAAGTGATACTCCCTGCATCTACTATTTGATACCCAGATTTACTGGATAGGAAAAACGAATGATAAATACTTGATTCTTATTCTTTATTTGGTAGTTTTCAAAATAATGAGTTGGTTTCTTATCATATCTTCCCAAGAGACATGATAAGACTTGTGTTTTTAAAGGCTCTATCTGGCTCACATACTGAGAGTAGACCACAAAGATATCAAGGAAGAAGCGGGGAGACTATTTAGAAAAATATTGTAGAAATCAAGGCAAGAGATAATATTGGCTTGGACCAGGGGAATGGCAGTGGAGTTCATGAGAAGTGATGCTATTTGGATATATTTTGAGGTATAGTTGATAAGATTTTTGATGGATTGGATGTGGAGTATGAGAAAAAGAGAGTAGTCAAAAGACAATTTCAGTTTTATTTTGTTTAATCCTGCACATGAAGAATGAAGTTGCTTTCAACTGAGATGGGAAGGGCTACGAAAATAGTAGATTTTGGGGGAAAATCAGGAGTTTAGTTTGGACTATATTGAGCTTCAGATATAGTTATTGGACTTCTGAGTGACTCTAAGAAAATAAAAATCACACTTAGTCATGTCACTGTCATTGTTAGCATTTTTGTATAATTCTATGCATATACATATAAAACATTCATATATAACCTATTTTTACAAAATTGAATTTCTGTTGTGTGTACATTTTTAGATCTTTTTTCACAAGACATAAAAGGAGCATTTTCTAGAAGTGAAATAATCTTTGAAAACATGAGTTAATGGTATTTCATCTTTAGTTTTACTATAATAACTCTAGCCATATAAATTATGTCCTCTTTTACACATGCCTTTTTGCATGTCCATTCTAGTCCTGAAGCTTTAGTGCAGAAGATTTGGTTTCCTGTAGTTACTGTGTATTATGATTCACACCTGTGGTTTGGCAGCCGGCCTAGCTGTAAGTGTTCAGTGAAGACTCGTGAAAGATCCATGCTTTTAAAATGAGTGTCTTGGAGGATTATATTCATCTCAGTCATTCAAGACCTTGGCATTGCCCCCATTCTCCGAGGAGGAGTGTCTTCTGCTATGAATGCTACAGTGGGAAGGAAGCCTGTGTACTTACAATGGGGGAGAACCTACAGATTCCCAGGTGTCTTGCCTGCAGTGCTGTGCCTGGGTTGTAGATTTTGAAATATACCAGTCTGTCATGTTTTAAGGTCCCAGGGAGACTCGAAGATACTGGAATGGTAACTAGTTTATACCCTAGTACACTTCAGACCTAACTGTTGGTTAATTTCTGGAAGGACCAAAAGAGTAAGAGAGATTTGATGAGCTCCATCCAGCCTGCAGGTTGTTGTCTGAAAAAGAAAATCCGGCTCTCTGGACCAGGCTCATTTCTTTCTAATCACTGTACCCTTTTGAACACAGAATGGCAAACTTTTTCTGTAAAGGATCAGATATTTTTGGCTTTACAGGCCACATGATTTCTGTCGTAACTGTTCAGCTCTGATATAGTAGAACAAAAGCAGCCGTAGACAGTGCAGAAACAATTGGCTGTGGCTGTGTTCCTGTAAATCTTAATTTATAAATCAGGCAGCAGACCAGATTTGAGCCATAGTTTCCCAATCTCTGCATTTGAACAATCTTTTTGACACTGTGTCTCTACCTGCTAGTGGTCATTATCCCCAGACTCTGAGGATCAGTTTTCTTAGATCACAAAGTGAGATCACACAGGCCCAACTCCAGGTCTGTATTATCCTGCTACACCTTGCTTCCTCTTAGAAAAAGCCAAACTAAATAACTAGAACCCATGGGAAGAGAGGAAAGGTGAGCCCAAAGAGTTGATTTGGAACTCAGCTCTTAAGAGTAGAAAGTTTGGTCCAGCCGTGTGGCCCAGTGGTTAAGTGTCAACCCATGAACCAAGAGGTCTACAGTTCTTTTTTTTTTTTTTAATATATATTTTATTGATTTTTTACAGAGAGGAAGGGAGAGGGATAGAGAGTTAGAAACATCTCCTGAGACCCTTCCCCCTTCACTAGATCCTACATGCCCTTAAGATACAGTCTTAGATCAGGGTTGACACCTTTTTTCTGTACAAGGCTAAACAGTAAATCTTTTAGGTTTTGGGAACCATAAGGTCCTTCTCTCAACTACTCAACTCTGTCATTGCGGACAAGAGCAGCCATAGACAGTATGTAAACAAATGAGCATGACTGTGTTCCAATAAAACTTTATGACATTGAAATTTGATATTATATGATTCATGTGTTATGAAATATTATTCTTTTTATTAAAAAAAACCAACTACTTAAAAATGTAAAGGCCATTCTTAGCTCAAAGGCCAGACAGGCAGTGGGACTAGATTTGGCCTGCAACCCATACAATGCTAACTCTTGCATTAACAACTTGGTAATTTACCCTGACTTATGTGTCCTCACCCAAGAGAAGAATTAGCCTACTTCTGTTTCCTACATTCCAATGATATGGTTTCTAACCTTTGTCATTACATTTATCATGCTGTATATTAATCATGTTTCCATGTTATCTCTCGTACTGGATTCTGATCTTCTTGAGAGGAGGGCTGTGGCCTAGTCAGTCATCTTTGCATCTTTAGTATCTAACACTTGATGTGACACATAGTGGGTATTCAAAAAATGATTAATTTGGCCAAAACCGGTTTGGCTCAGTGGATAGAGCGTCGGCCTGCGGACTGAAGGGTCCCGGGTTTGATTCCGGTCAAGGGCATGTGCCTGGGTTGTGGGCTTGATCTCCAGTGGGGGATGTGCAGGAGGCAGCTGATCGATGTTTCTCTCTCATCGATGTTTCTGACTCTCTACCTCTCTCCCTTCCTCTCTGTAAAAAATCAGTAAAATATATTTTTTTTAAAAAATGATTAATTTGGCCCTAGCTGATTTGGCTCAGTGGATAGAACGTTGGCCTGCAGACTGAAGGGTCCCAGGTTCGATTCCGGCCAAGGGCACATGCCTGGGTTGTGGGCTTGATCCCCAGTAGGGGATGTGCAGGAGGCAGCCGATCAATGATTCTCTGTCATCATTGATGTTTCTATCTCTCTCTCTCTCTCTCCCTCTCTGAAATCAATAAAAAAATTTTTTTTAAAATGATTAATTTGATTTTTATGCTCAATAAATATAAAATGCTGTTACTACTGTCTTAGTGAGAAGCACCTGATTGATAATGCAATAGGATTCCAAGTTCTTCCCCTAAGGAGTCCATAGGAACTACATTTGCTGCTAGTGGATCTTGTGACTGTGGTTATATAACAAAGCTTTCCAAATTCTTTTATTTTAGAGTTCTATCTCTTTCAGACAAGAGATGGTTGGACTTTATTTTAAATCATTTCTTCAATCCTAATGGTAAATAGTGGCTTTCACTTTACTTATGAGCCAGTGCTATAATCTGGATAAAAAAATAATAATTATTATTTATTACTGAGCACATGCTACATTCCAATCTCTGATTTTTCTTTATACCTTTGATAACTTTCTGACTACTATCAATTTACCTCTTTTTTTTTGCTCCCTACACCTGAAACAAACAAAGCAACATTATGTTTTTCCTCCATGTTCTCTATTATAATGAATGATAACACCATCCATTCAGTCCTTAAAGTCAAATCTGAGTTCATTTAGACTCCTTTTCCTACTTCCCCCATATCTAATTGGCCAGTAAGTCTTATAAATATCTCTTTTAAAAATCTATAGAGATTTTCTTTCTTCCAGCTCTGTTTCATTTGCTCTAGTTGAAACTTTAATAATTTCTCAACTCATCCAATATATACTTGAACATCTGTATTGTTTTTCCTGATCCTGATTGTCCCATCTTTCAATGGACTCTTCCCACTGAATATTCTACCATATCACTCTTATAATTAAACCCTTCTATCATCCCCCAACATTGTCAAGATAAAGCCAGCTTCCCAGTCATGGCATACAAGACCTTATGTGTGGCTCCATTGCCTAACACACATATGTTTCAGAATTGAGAAAGTTCTGGATTTTAGAAAGATCATATCCTATATAATAAAAGCTTAATATGCTAAGTGTCTGGTCGGCCGTTCGACCAATCAGAGTATAATATGCTAATGACATGCTAAGGCTGCTCAACCTCTCACTATGATGTGCACTGACCACCAGGGGCAGACAGCTGACTGGTTGACCAGTTGCTATGATGTGCACTGACCACCAGGGGGGCAGACGCTCAACGTAGGAGCTGTCCCTGGTGGTCAGTGTGCTCCCACAGGGGGAGCGCTGGTCAGCCAGAAGCCAGGCTCATGCTGGCAAGTGCAGCGGTGGTGACGGGAGCCTCTGCGCCTCCACAGCAGTGTTGAGAATGTCCGGGGAACGGGCCTAAGCCGTCAGTTGGACATCCCCTGAGGGCTCTTTGACTGTGAGAGGGCGCAGGCCAGACTGAGGGACCCCCACCCCCCGGAATGCATGAATTTTGTGCACTGGGCCTCTTGTGACATAACACATTATATAACACTGGAGGCCCGATGCACAAAATTCGTGGAAGGGGCTTGGCCCTCACAGCTGCAGTGGCTTGCCTCAGCCCTCGCAACCCTGGCTTCTTCTGGAAGGTTGTCTGGAAGGTCGTTTGGCTGTCTGGTCTAATTAGCATATTACACTTTTATTATTACAGATACTAGAGGCCCGGTGCACAAAAATTCGTGCACTTGGAGGGGGGTGCCTCAGCCCAGCCTGCGCCTTCTCGCAGTCAGGGAGCCCTTGGGGGTGTCCACCTGCCAGCTTGAACCTGCTCTCCAGGGTATCAGTTCTAAGCTGGCAGTCAGACATCTCTCTGGCAGCCCAGGAGCCCTTGGGGGATATTCGACTGCAGCTTAGGCTCGCTCCCCACAGACAGCCTTAGCGCTGCCGCGGAGGTGGGAGGGGCTCCTGCCACCGCTGTTGCACTCACAGCCATCAGCCTGGCTTGTGGCTGAGTGGAGCTCCCCCTGTGGGAGTGCACTGACCATCAGGGGGCAGCTCCTGCATTGAGCGTCTGCCACCTGGTGGTCAGTGCACATCATAGCAACCAGTCATTCTACCATTAGGGTCAGTTTGCATGTTACCCTTTTATTATATAGGATTTTCTTGGTTCTGGCTCAACACTCTGTAATCAAACACATTAATATTTCATCAAAGAGTGTAAGTGTTTATATCAAGTAGAATAAAGCCTATACATAGATTCTGATAAGTTCAAGTCCTGTTTCACTACTAAATGAATTACAGGAATATGTTTAGTTCTTAGAGCTTTTTGGGTTTCAAAAATTAGGACAAGAGACTGTGGCCCTGTAGATATCCAGTGGTCTGCTGGAGCTGGCTTGCCCCAGCTGCAGAAAGCTCATTTTGTGCATCTATTCCGAACTCTGCAGTTGGTGACTTCATGTTGGTAGGTTGAAATCAGCCATTTGGTGGGAGTTTTTCCACTATAGTCATCAGTAAATGCAACAAATCCTGGCCTTTTCTTCCATGGAGAGCAGGCTGTTAAACGGTACCAGCACAGCATGATATATTCGGATTATATGTATAGTTCATCTGTATGATCCTGCCATTGTGGCAAACCAACTTGCTCACTCTACTCAGGGCAAAAGGCCAAAGTTTTCAGGGAGGCATATAATGTAAAAATTAAGTTAATCAATAATATGGCAATAGAGAAACTGGGGACTTTGGAGTCAGATAGATATGGATTCTAATTCTAACTTCATTATTTCCAGACTCTGTGATTCTGGGTAACTCACTTAACTGTCTCTGGGTCTCAGTTTACACATTTGAAAACTGAGGGCTGATAATATCTTTCTCTTAAGGTTGTTTTAAGGTTTAAATGAGACATCATATGCAAAGTACCTGACACAGAATGATCAGAAACTGTTTTTCTTTGTTTACTATAAAACTTTTTTTATGCTGGAGATGTTTATTTCTGCAGACATGGCTCTCATTCTCTAACATTCCTAATACATCCACAGTAAATATCATGCAGTTTGTACCTGAATATTCTCTAGTTATTTCATCTTGTATCAGTTGATCTCCTTATAAAGGTATGATCCTTGACTTCTCTTGATCATGTTTGTACAAACTAAATTTGTAAGTTTTTATTTCATGAAAAGTTTTTTTGTTATTTATTTAACAAATATTTTTTGAGTACCTATTTTATGTTCATGTGCTAGTGCTGGTGATAGATTAATAAGACATAGAATTTCCTTATATTCTGGTGGACTGTTAGGTAGTTGGGCTGAAAACCAACTATTTAAATGCAGGGAAATTATGAGGCTTTTATAGTAATCCAGGCATGAGCCTGACCAGAAATCAAAGCAGCAACCCTTTGGTGCATGGGACTACGCCCAACCAACTGAGCCAAACTGGCTAGGGCCAGGATGTTCTCCATGCAGGTAAAGAAAGTCAAGCAAATGCCCTGGCTCAGTTGATTGGAGAGTTGTCTTGTACACCAAAAGGTGATGGGTTGGATTACTGGTCAGGCCACATTGGGGAGGCAACTGATTGATGTTTCTCTCACACATCAATTCTCTTTCTCTCTCTCTCTCTCTCTCTCTCTCTCTCTCTCTCTCTCTCTCTCTCTCTCACCTCCCTCCACTTCCTCTCTCAAAAAAAGAAAAAAAAAAAGGAGAGAAAAGAAAGTCAAGCAAGGATCATTAGAGGTGAACCCATCCAGGAGAAATGTGTAGAGTGAAGAGAGCTGTGGGTTAAGTGGAGTCTGGGATAAATTTTTAAGAGAGGAAAAAAGAATTGGTTATTGAGGCAGGAAAAAAACCTGGAGCTAGTGGCCTCACAGAATCTCAGGGTGTGCCGTGCCAGCACAGCCAAGGGTTAGGTGAGCCTGAGGGGGAGCAGTGAAGGATGTAGAAAAGACAGACAAAGAGAATAAGCTGAGTCTAGGTGGATCTTCCTGTGCCTGGCTGAGGCCACAGAGAGAGATCCAGAGGCAAGCTGAGCCTTTATTTTATAGCCAGAGGTAAACAAGGTAGTGGTCACCATAGTTACAACGTTCTTGTGAGTTTCACTTGTTTTGGCAGCACTTGCTATATCTCCCACAGCCCATTAGCTTCCAGATAAGATCTAGGGAGTGTCATAAGGTCAAGCCTAATTATACTAAGAGAGCTGTGCCCTCTTAGCTGGGACTTGTTTGTGGCTTTGCCAACAGGTCAGTCCAAGGCTTAACCCTATAGTCACTCCCTACACCAGGGAGGAATAATTTCATTTTCTCTTGTCTTTTTAGGCAGGGAGCCCCTTTGAGGGATTCCTCATCAGATAGTGATTATCTGCAGTGAAAGGCCACATACTTAAAGAAAAAGGGTTGTTACCTTTGTTTGAATACCATGTTTGAATGACTTATGTTATGATAATGTAACTCTCTTAAGCACTTTTGTTTTAGTCATTTGGCCAAAATCTGCTAATTCAGAACCAATTTGTATCTAGATGTCATTTTATATCATATTTTTCCTTAGATTATGAGTTGTTTAGTAAAATATTGTGAATATAGTCAATATAAGCTTAAAGAAGGTTTCTAGGTTAAGAGGTAGAACACATTTATTTTGTAATATTAAAAGAAACAGCACCTCTTTTTCTTCCTTGGAAAGTAGAGTTCTTCAGGAAGTCAACAGAAAAATAGAACACATGAATATTATGTATTCTTAGTGGATCATGGTTCTCTCCACTGTTTTATTATGAAAATTTTCAAATGTACAAAGAATGGAAAGAATTATACCCACTATTCTTACACAATGAAGATTTTACATTTATACAATTAAGATTTTGCTATATTTGCTTTATCACATGTCTGTCCATCTAGTCATTCATCAGTCCTGTCTTTTTTCTTTTTGGTGCATTTCGAGTAAGTCGACTAGCTGTTTTTCTAAGCAGTTGTATTTTTTTCTGAACATTGTAATTAAAATGTCAGCACATTTTGTGCAGATGGTATCAGCGCATCCTTTTTCCTATTTCTAGAAATCTGAGGTTGCCAATAATTACTGTCAAATTTAGCATATTAAACAATTTCTGGTAAATACTGTTAAGCCTGGTCAGTGCCCGCATTGTAATGAAGACACTTAACATTTTTAAAGTTATCAAAAATAATTTTCAGTGGTCTTTGAACACTGTTTTTTTTTTGTATTTTAAGTAAATATTTATTCATATTCTATTGTTTCCAGAGTGGAGAGATCAACAGACCAAGTCATCAAGCCAGTCAATGTAGCAGCTCTATCAAAATGGGTTGGGAAAATACCTCCAGACGTTTTACAAGACATGGCAGTGATTGCACCCATGCTTGCCAAACTTGGATATGACCCATATGCCAATCCACCCAACTATGGAAAACCTGATCCCAAAATCCTTGAAAACACTAGAAGGGTAAGTGAGATTTTTAAAGTGAATTGAGAAAACTGGATATAGAATTTGAATCTTGAAAAGTTTTTTTTTCTTGCTTTTTGTGATTAGAAAATTATTTTAAAGTAGAAAAATTCTATTTGTAGAATGCTATATTATCATATGTCTTCCACTGCATTTTTAAGGAAAACTGTGGCTCTTCCCAGGAACTATGGGGACAATTTTTAAATATATTTTGCACAATTTCTAGGATGGTGCTTACTGTTGGGGAGATACTCATAGCTGATTTACCACAAATTTGCATAAATACCAGCATTACTAGCAACCTAGCAACCTCACTTAATTCTAGTTTCTTTTTTCTTTGAATCTAATGACTACTTTACTTTTAAACCTTTGTTTAGATGAGGCATGATTTCTTGATACTTAAAAACTAGTTTCTCCCTTGCCTTCTCTCCCTTCTTCTTTCCCCCTTTCCCCTTCTTCTCCTCTCCCTCTCTCCCCTTCTTCCCCTCTCTCTGTCTCTTCATCTCTCCCTCCTCTCCTCCCTCCACCTCTCACCACCCCCTCTCTTTCCCTTCCTCATTTTCTCCCTCCCTTCCTTTTCTACCTCCCCTCTTCCCCTGTTTTTCCCCTCTCCACTCTTCTCTTCTCTCTTCTCTCCCCTCTCTCCTCTCTCTCTCTCTCTCTCTCTCTCTCTCTCTCTCTCTCTCTCTCTCTCCCTCTCCCTCTCCCTCTCCCTCTTCCTTACCCTCTCCCTCCCTCCCCCCTTCCCTCTGTGTCTCTCTCTCTCTCCTTCCTCACCTCTCTCCCTCTTCCTCGCTTTCTCATTTTCTCCCTCCCTTCCTTTTCTACCTTCCCTGCTTCCCCTCTCTCCTAAAGATAAAAAAAAAGAAAGAAAAAAAAAAACTAAACCTAGGCTACATTAGAAGAATTATTAAACATGCAATAAATTACCTTCTGATTGAGAAAAAGTTGCTGTTAAAGTATATTATAAATTTTCCTATTAAAAATGTATGTTCACATCTTTATGAAATACTGTTTCAGAAAAGCTGAAAACTCAAGAGCTAATCTGAATGTATATACCTTACCAGTTGAGTCTACTTCAAATCAGACCTTAATGTATTCTTTTTTAAAATTGTGGTAAAATATGCATAATGAAAGGATTCTCAGACCAAATTCCATCTTGTGTATACAGGCTTCCCCACACCACCAAGCAGTTCTCTGATGCCAGTAGGGTGTCCAAGAATGCAACTAAATTCTGGCACCATTTACCCAGAGACAGATCAGATTCCACAGGGGAAGGGCTCAGTCCCACATGACCACCCTCCACTTTAGATACCAGTTGCAGCCCCGGTTGTACTGAACAGCTACAAATCAGAGGTTCCCATGACCCTCCTTGGATTTAATTAATTTGGTAGAATGACTCACAAAACTCAAGAAAACCCGTTTACTCATTTAAATTATGGATTTATTACTAAGGACATTAAAGAATAGGAATCGATAGTGAGACAAAGAGTTATGTGGTGGGGGGTCCCGAATAAAGGAGCTTCTAGCCTCGTGGGGCTGATACCAGCACATGGTAGCATTCTGGTTCCTGTAGGTGGAAGCTCTCCAAAAAGGGTCTAAGAGCTGTCCTTTCGGTTTTTTACGAAGGCGTCATTATATAATCATGATTGACTAAGTCTTTGACCACTGTCCATTGATTCAGCCTCAAGCCCTTCTCCCCTCCCTGAAAATTGGGGTGGGACTGAATGTTCTAAACTTCAAACCACATGGTTTGTTTCCAGTGACAACCAGCCCCTACCCTGGGGTTGTTTCCAAAAGTCACCTCATTAACAAGAGACACCATTGTTGCTCTCATCACTTAAGATATTACAAGGAGTTGGAGAGCTGTGAGCCAAGAATTGTGGATGAAGACCAGATACATCTGAGAAATATATTTTGGTCATCTGAATGACCAAACATATTGTTACAGAATTTACCAGGCGACCAAAAAATATGCAGGAGTACTGGAGACATAGGAAAAACCCATTTATTTTCAGATGTTCCACATGTACCAGTACAGTGACTCAGGGGAGAATGTTTCTCTCCAAATCCTGAGCAAGCCAATATGGAGGAAGTTTTCCCTTTATACCCTTCGGTTTCTTTGCCCCCCAAATATGGGATGGGACTTCTGGACCTTTCGCAGGCTTTGCAAAAAGCCCTAGGTGTTGGGATAGGGGCCGTGAGACCACACCTAAAGACCTGGCCTGGTGCCAGTGTTGATAACTCACTCCCGGGATTGTTCATGGTTTATGGCCTCTGTAAAATGGGAATAATACTTAGGTAAACAGGTCTTGCAAGACCAAATTGTAGAGAAAGGGGCAGTGACTTAATCATAGGCTATAAAGTACATTAGATTACTGGCACAGATTCAGATTGCTAGCCCCCCAAAAATGTCTTATTTTCCCCATCAATATATATTGTAAACCAAAATGTTGCACATAACATAAAATTTACCACTTAACATTATAAATGTATAGTTCAGTGGCATTAATACATTTGCATTGTTTTTTTTGTTTGTTTTTTTGTTTTTGTTTGTTTTTTAATCTTCCCTTCCCACCACCCCCATGCCTTTGCTATTTTGCAAGAACTAGTCCTATTAAGAGCCTGGTGGCTTTGCAGCCTGGCGTACGTGTTTACAGGGTTCAAATGAGTTTTTCTTTCTTCCTCTCCTCCTCTCCTCTCCCTCTCCTCTCCCTCTCCTCTCCCTCTCCTCTCCCTCTCCTCTCCCTCTCCTTTCTTCCTTTCTTCCTTTCTTCCTTTCTTCCTTTCTTCCTTTCTTCCTTTCTGTCTGTCTTTCGACACCAGGGTCCCAAAACATGGGTAGTCCTTAAATCTGGGGCCAGGGATGGAAGAGTGTGAGCTTGGGAGAAGGCGGTTTTCTTTCTGCTTTCTACGAAATCAGTTAATGCAAACCTCGGGTGTGGGAGAGCAGAGAGGTTGGAACCCACTAGAAATGGCCCTGGAGAGAGACCAACTGCCGATTTGGGCCTGGAGATAGGAATGACTACCCCTGACAGAGCCACAGTCAATCCCCTCTGGACAACAAGGCTCAGAATTGATGCCCCATTGTCCTCTCCTGGCTTCTCAGAGATGGAGCCAGCTGGGCCTTGGGCCCTCTTCCTATTCCCCTGGGAGACCTCCCAACCTCTTCTAGCCACTCACCCCCCACGTTGGGGCGTTACTTTTGTGGGAAATTTGCACTACGCCCCAAGCCCCAGTGCAAAAAGGTTTTGGACAGCCTGGCAATTCAATGGAAGCTGCAGTTTGGAAGCCAGAATTGGTTGGGATCTCAAAGATGTTCATCCAACCCCGTTCATTTGCCACCTAGATATAGCGAGCTCAGTAAAGCCCAGGGGTTTGTTTTGCCAAAGGTCACCCAGCAAGCCGCTGGTGGGGCACGGGTCACGGCAGCCCCCACAGTGGGGGAGGCATCAGGGACTTTTTTTCTCGCTGCTCTGGGAACTCCCAGCCCTGAAAGACTGTTGGACCAGGTAGGCCTCTGCCCCGGTGACTGACAAGCTGGTGTCACGGACGTCGCTGAAAAATCAGGCCTGATCCAGGGAGCTGTCCACAGCCTCCGGGAAATGGGATCTGGGAGGCCTCCCAGGGCCTGGTGGTGACTCTGAAAAGCATCCATTTGCATTGTTGTGCAACTATCCCCACCATCCATCTCCAGAACTGTTTTCATCTTTCCAAACTGAAACTACATACTCATTACCTATTCTCCCTCCCTCCAGCCCCTGGCAGTCACAGTTCTACTTTCAGTCTCTAGATGTATTTGAAACTATAATTTAAACAAGAAAACCATGTTAGCATAAGTTCACTGATAAATTATTTGATTTCAAGATTAAACTTTCTTGCCTTTTTCAGGCATTATTTTGTTTATGTCAATGATCTCCCCTCCCCACAACCTTATAATATATTCTCTTTATTCTCTCTTTCTTTTGATACCTTTAATTGATATATATATATCGGAGAAGAAGGGAGAGGGAGAGATCGAAACAATGATGAAAGAAAAAAAAAGAAACATCAATGATGAGAATCATTGATCGGCTGCCACTGATCATTGCACGCCCCCTACTGGGGATTGAGCTGGCCACCTGGGCATGTGTCCTGACCAGGCCTCAGACCATGACCTCTTGGTTTATAAGTCAATGCTCAACCACTGAGCAACACAAGCCGGGCACAAGTTTATATCTTATGAGGTTAATTTCCAATGTGGATTTTTTTCTCTTAAGTATTATTTTCATTTTCCTTTTTCAGTTCATCAGTGGCTATGTAGGAAGAGCTATCTTCTTGTAACCCATCATATATAAAGACAAATTTTTTATTTGTAAAATAATCTTTGTTCTTTTTATACTTTTCATATATATGAACATTTTACTATAAAAATATAACCTCAGTATATAAAACTTATAAAAGATAAGAGAATAAAATTCACTTATAATGTTACTGTTACTGGACGGCCCCCTGAGTCAGAGGGTGAAGGCTGTCCCCTCCTCAGTTCTAGTCAGTCTCATAAGAAAGATTTCAGATGAGTGACAGACCGCAATGTTGTAGCAAAGCAAGCAAATTTAATAAGGGAGCAAGGCAAACAAATTTTAAAAATACACTTATCAAAAGCACAAGTGGGCAACCCAGCTGGTCTGAGTGCCCCTGGTGGAGGTTTAAGGGTTTTATACTTTTCTGTCTGTAGGTTTCAAGGTTCCTCTGACAGATATCTTGGGCAACAGACTAGATTTCAAGGTCCCTCTTTTACTTTTTTGTGACTTTTCCCAGAATTTCTAAGAACATCTAGTAGTTTTATCTTGGCAAGTCCCAAGACTGCTGCCTTCTTTATTCAGTGGGTGAGATAAATTCCCCCTTTTCTTCCCACCCCTCCTCCTGCCCTAACATCCCCCAAGTGATATTTGTTCTTGAGTTTAGTTGGCACAAATGGTATTAATTCAATCTTTGTTCTCTGTTTTCTCAGACCAGGTTGACTTAAGCTATGTATTCTCTGGTTAGGGAGGAGAGGTATTAACCATTTGCTCTCAAGTGGTTTTGGTTGGGGAAGATAGGATCTTGCACTTTACAAGCTGTCTGCAAGTTGCCCAAACTGTTTGGCCTTGTTTAATTTTCTTGTCTCAGTTTCTCCATTCATTTGCTCAGGAATATTCCTATCTTATTATTATCCTGCTATATTACCAATGGTATGATACACATACCATTCTTATTGTTTTGATGGATTCCCTTCCTTCTCTACATGTTGGTAAACAGATAAGATTACATATTTTATAGTCTTACCTTTGCATACACATGATTTTGTATCCAAGCCTTTCCTCTTAATATTTATTAGTATTTTCCCATTGTGCACATGCTTTTTAAACATAAATTTTCATGGTTATGTAATATATCATTACATGAGCCACCTTAAGTCCTTTCTGAAACATAGTAAATAAATGAATGAGCAAATAAAATGTTTCTCTAGTGTATGTTCTAGAATTCGTTTTACCATTTTTCTTTCATTGTTTACAATTTCTTTTTGACAAATCATGCTACAATGAACATCTTTACACATAGTACATTTTAGTTTTTTTGTGTATTCTTTTAGGTTAGACTAATGAGAGTAGAATTAAACCAGATCAAAGTACTTGATATTTTTTAAGGTGTTTGATATATGTTGATAATTTTTTTTTAAACTTTTAAACTAATAGCATAATATACATCATTTTATTTTAGATTTTTTCTAATTTTAATAGGTTTCATTTATTAATGTAATTGAACATTTTCTAATTTAACCTATATGTACATATCTTTTTATGAACCATCTCTTAAGTTTTTAAAAAAGTTTTATATGCTTTAAAGTTTTGTGAACTACATTTTGCTAAAGATGAGTTACATATCAATCTAGTTATCCCTGATCATAGTGCTTGATAATCTCTTAGTAATTGGTAATTCATAGCTTTTTCCATAATACAATACTGAAATGGTTTTTATAAACCAATGTGCATGTGTAAATGGTATTTAGAGGTTTCCCAGGCAGTAGCATTATAGTTTTCCTACATTCAAGTTGGCTGGCTAGATTATTCTTGGCTTGCTTGAGTGGTAGTTTGGGAAGAATGCTATGACTTGAATCCATGTGACTAGAGAATTTGTTTCAGACACATTTGTGGCTTTTGAAAGGGCTTCAGAATGCACACTGAAAAGAAAAACCTTCCCATGCCCTCCTATCTCTAACGTGACAAATGATTTTGAGGGAAAAAAGATAAAGTGTGAACTATAATTGCATTTTTGGGCACTTTGTGGTAATGCATACAAGCTGACATTCTTGTTTCGTGGGTTTGTATTTCATAGCCCTTCTTGCAATCCAAATCCTGTGTGCTTTCAAAACTTTTTTTTGCCTGTAAAAACACAGATATTTAAATATACAGCATTGATGATCATGAAGTTTTATAAAGTAATGCTTAAAAAGTGATCTTTGATTGTCAGCTATGACATGAGATAGGCTCCAAAGAAAGAAGGTAGCTGACGAGATTGTTCCCTTTATAGGGTGGAAAGTGGGAATAAATTCCTTTTATTTTGTATGGGAATATAGAATCCAAAGCCCTAGGCCTATATGTGCTGGTTTTTGTACAAGTCTAGAAGTACTGGTGTCTAAGACAGCATATTTTGGGGACATATTGCCCAGCTTTGAGTAAAAATCATGTGCTTCATGGGTGCTGTGACTCAGATGGTAAATTGGAAATGAAATGCTAACACATTCCATGCTCCTTCCTGTCACAGTTTCTAATTGTAGCACATTTTGGTAAATAGTGCCCTTTAGGTTGCATCTTTAGTCTTCTCCCTCCTCCTTAGGTTTTTAATATTTTTAGGTTTACAGGCCTATTTGAGAATCCAATAAAACCTGTGGATCTCTACTTCAGAAATATAGACACATATATATACAAAATTTCAGTGGATTCATCGGTGCCCCTGAAGCCCATCAGATAAAGGACTTCTGTTTTATAGTCTCCTCAGTCAAGCTGATCCACTCAGTTTGATTGCAGCCTATTTGCTGATGATCATAAATCTGTATTTCTCAGTGGGTCTCTTTCCTGAGCCCCGGGCTCACAATTTCCAACTACCTTCTGTATATCTCCACCTGGCTGTTTGTGAGGACCTCAAACAATGTCCAAAATTGAACTTATGGTCCAAACTTGTTCCCTGATAGCAGAAGCTAAGTAGTAGGAAAGTAGAGTAGGGGTGGGAAAAGGCTGTGCTCATCTGTATTTACATAATCTCGGAACCAATGAGCAGGTATGAGGAGCAGAGTCCTCAAAACATACGGGGCAACACTGACATAATTTCAATTTCAGATAAACCACCTTTTCACATCAATAAGGAAAAACAGGACTTGAACAACACTATAAACTACTGAGACCTAACAGACTTATACAGAATACCCCACCCCGTAACAGCACATTCTTCTCAAGAGCACATGGAACATTTTCCAGCGTGGACCATATGTTAGGCCATAAAATAATGTTCAGTACATTTTAAATTATTTAAATCATACAAAATATCTTCTCCAACCACAACAGGATGAAGTTAGAAATTAATAACAGAAGGAAAACTAGATAATTTTCAATATGTGAAAATTAAACAATACACTCTTAACCAAAGAAGAATCATTAGGGAAATTAGAAAATACTTTGAGATGAATGAAAACAAAAACACAACATAGCAAAATATATAGGATGCAAAAAAAGCTGCATAAAAGGTAAATTTATCTATAAAAAATGAAAGATCTAAAATGTAACACCTTGAAGAACTGGGAAAAGAACAGAAAACTATACACAAAGCGAGCAGAAGAAAGGAAATGATAAAGATTAGAGCAGGAATTAATGAAATAGATAATAGAAAAAATAGAATCAACAAAACTAAAATAGGTTATTTAGGATGATGAGCAAATCTGACAAATCATTTGCTAGATTACCTTTTATTTTTATTATTTTTTTAATTCTCACCCAAGGAGTGAAGATATTTTTCCCACTGATTTTTAGAGAGAGTTGTGGGAGGGAGAGGAAGAGAGAGAGAGAGAGAGAGACAGACAGACAGACAGACATTGACTTGAAAGAGACACATCCATTGGTGGCCTCCGGCTCACGCCCCAGGATTGAACCTGCAGTCGAGGTACTTGCCCTTGACCTGGCATCAAATCCATGACCCTTTGGGCTGAGGGCTGAGGGCCAACACTCCAACCACTGAGCAAAACTGGCCAGGGCTAGATTACCTTTTAAATGCCTGTGATGATGATTCCTCTTTCACTTATATTGGTTATTTTAATGTACTGTTTGTTTTTATCAGTTTTGCCTGAGGTTAATAAAGTTTTTTATATTTTTAAAATCATCTTTTGGCTTTGTTGATTTTATCTATTTTATCTGTTTTCTACCTTATTTCTTCTTTTTTATGGCTTTGGGTTTAATATGCTACTCTTAATCTTAACTTCCAGAGATGGATGCTTAGATCATTGGTTCCCACCCTTATTTTGTTCTTAAATATCCACTTAAGGTATAAAATTCCCTTTCACCAAGGCTGTATTAACATCTTAGATGTTTTTATATGTAATGTTTTTTGGTTTTTAGATAAAAATATTTAGTAATTTCCATTCTTTTTTATTTTTATTTTTGCTCCCATGGACTATTTAGAAGTTTATTCCTTCATTTTCAAACATTTAGGAATGTTCTGGTTATCTTCTTGTAATTAATTTCTACCTTAATACCACCGTACCAGAGAATCTATTGCTAGTTTTTTTTTTAGGTTTTTGAAATTTGTTAACACTTGCTAATAAATTGTTAAACACTTGCTAAATTTATTAACTTTGGTCCAACAAATTGTTAATTTCAAAAAGTCTTTTTCATTTACTTTAAAGGAATAGTTATTCTGCAGTTTTTTGCTTACAGTTGCTATATAATGACATTAGGTCAAGGTGGTTAAGTGTGTTATAATAATCTTCAATAATCTTACCAATTTTTAATATATATATATATATATATATATATATTATTGATTTCAGAGAAGAAGGGAGAGGGAGAGAGAGAAAAATATCAATGATGAGAAAGAATCATCGATTGGCTGCCTCCTGCATGCCCGCACCTCCCCGACCCCCATGAGGATCAAGCCCGCAACCCAGGCATATGCTCAGTCTGGGAATCGAACTGGCAACCTCTTTTTTTTTTTTTAATATATTTCTTTATTGATTTCAGAGAGGAAGGGAGAAGGAGAGGGAGAGAGAAACATCAATGATGAGAGAGAATCATTGATCGGCTGCCTCCTGCACATCCCTTACTGGGGATCAAGCCTGCAACCCAGGCATGTGCCCTTGGCCGGAATCGACCCTTCAGTCCGCAGGCTGATGCTCTATCCACTGAGCCAAGCTGGCCAGGGCTGAACTGGCAACCTCTTGATTCCTGGGTCGATACTTAACCGCTAAGCCACACTGGCTGAGCCAAAGTGTTTTTTTAAGCAAAGCAATAAAAGGTTCCTTTGAAAACACAGAAATAAATGGATACGTTAATGGTGCATGTTCATTTTCTCTGTCCTGGTACCAGGCTGGCATTTGGCTTGGATTGGAATGGATTCCTCATAATTTGGATTGAGAGATGACTCCTTTACATATTCATTGAGACCTGTAATTCTGGACACAGGGCCTGCACATCAAAAAATGTCTTCATTGCCCTGGGCGGTTTGGCCCAGTAGTTAGAGTGTGGGCCTACAGACCGAAAAGTTGCAGGTTCGATTCCCAGTCAAGGGCACATACCTTGGTTTCAAGTTCCCCAGCCTTCATAGGTGTGTATGCGGGAGGCAATCAATCCATGTGTCTCTCTCACATCAATGTTTCTCCCCCCACCCCATACATACACACAGACCTCCCTCTCTACCACTGTCTCTAGAAATCAATGGAAAAAATATTCTCGGATGACAACTAAAAAATAAAA
Source organism: Myotis nattereri (assembly GCF_964212035.1). Lineage (NCBI taxonomy): Eukaryota > Metazoa > Chordata > Mammalia > Chiroptera > Vespertilionidae > Myotis > Myotis nattereri. The sequence goes on along the minus strand of NC_138079.1, from coordinate 87,627,143 downwards.
ATTTAAAAAAGGCTTCATTGTTGAGTGAGTGATTTAATTAAATTATTTGAATAATTCATCTTATCTGTTTGCATGTCATAATTATAACACTTTATTACAGATAATCTCAAACTTTTATAACACAATGTACAATTTTAAGTGCAATGTTATTGCTATAGTAAGGAAAGATAGTTGCCATTAACTAGAACTCAATGACCAGTGACCTCATAATCAATTAACTACTTCTTAGTAGAATTTCTGTTTAACACAGCCACGACATTACTATTCCCCAAGAGCATTTTCTACTGTTTTATACTTTTTCCAAATTGGGTTGAAAAAGATACAGATTTCAGAATTCTTAAAATTTTTTAAGCATGCATTTCAATTTATAGTACTTTTGAGCAGAAACTTGATGGCATATATTAAGATTTATTATGGAGTCTCTAGCAGTCTCTTGGAAATAATTATTTTATAGAAAAAGAAAAGAGTGAGTAAGATGAAAAATAGTAACTCTTCACTGATGGAGACCATTATGGAAGGATCCCACCCATTTATTTCTTTTTTCAGCCAATTGTCTATTCTTCCTGTGTCCAAGATACAAGAATGATGAATCCTCCGACCCTCCCCTTAAGAAGTTTGGTGAACATAGAGTGCAGTTAACTGTTTCTAGTTCACAGCTTCTACATGTTCCCAATTCAACTCACATTCCAGTCCATCTTATCCAACTCCACCCAAAAGTCAACACACTGAAATATTTCTTTTTTAAGAAAACATTGTTTCAGTACACTACTATGCTTTTGAGTTGATTAATATTTTTCTTCTTAATATAGGAAATGTAACATTCACCCAGTTGTTTCTGGACAGCACAAGACTATTGAACTCTCCAAGAACCCGGGTGGAGATTTGCAAAGCTGCCAAAATATTTTTAGACAAATGTGAATATGTAAACATACATGTTATCAGCTATTTCATATTTGTGCTTTAGAGATAATGAGTCTCCAGTGGGCCACAAGAGCCAAGTGGGATTGAAGATGTAAATTTCAAAACCTAGATTCCTTGCTGTATTATCATATCATGTGCTTTCTCTGCATGTGAAACTATCAAGTCATAATTTCTTAAGGGGGAATGATTAATACTTTATTAAAAATAATGAATTACATTACAAAATAAACTGCAGCAGGCCAAGCATGGGTCAGTGGTGAAAGTTTGTCATGAACTAAGAATTATGATTAATTCATTTTTGTGCAGTTGAGTACAATTGGAAAGAAGAAGGAAGGGAGGGAGGAGTATATTATAGAGTTTATAGTGAGTTTACAGAAAGAAGAAGGAGGAATAAGTTAGATTTGAGTTTACAGTGGAATTTGAATTTACAACCAGGCGTTGTGAGACTAATCTTTTAACCTTTGGAATGAATCCTTAATACATAGTATAATCATTAGTACATGTTTCTGGAGATTGTTTAAAATTCTCTTATTTTGAAAGAATGTTTTGAGTTAAATTAAGGATTAGCACTTACACCCTGCAGGCAAAATCTGGCCTGCCACTTGTTTTTGTAAATAAAGTTTTATTAGAATATACTCTGCTTATTTATTTACATTTTGTTAATGTCTGTTTTTGTACTACAGAGCTGAGTAGTTGGGAAAGTGGCTGTAGGACCCACAAAGCCTAAAATATTTACTCTCTGGTCTTTTACAGAGTTAGGCTGCCAACCCCTGAGTTTAATCCTAAATTTTAGCCCATTCACAGATTATATAGTTCTTATAATATACTCCAGTGAGCTTTGTAAGATTAATATATTTGTGGTGTTGAAAATGTTTTTTGTCTCTCTAATTTTCCCCATCTTTTTCATATTTATAGAAAAATCTGAAGAACATCTGTATACCTTTAACATGATTCATTAGTTGTTAAAATTTTGCCATGTTTGCTTCATCTCTTCATCTATCTCTCTGTATGAACATGCATGCACAGATGTTTTGTTGCTGCTGCTGCTGTAGAATTTTTTGAAGGTTGTAAATATTATGCTTCATCAGCTTTTTGATTGTGTATAAGGCTATACAACTTTCATTTCTGTAGCACTTTGTTCATCCCTATGTTTCTGTTTGTAAACTGTAAAAATTCTAAGTATAATGCATTAGTCATCTATTGCTTACACGTGGCAGACTGAGTAATGCCCCTTAAAGATTTCCATGTCCTAATCTCTGGAATCTGTGAATTTGTTACATTAAATGGCAGAGGGGACTTTACAGATGTGATTAAGAAATTTAAAATGAAATGATCCAGTATTATCTGGGTGGGCCCAATGTACTCACAAGGATCTTCATAGGAGGGAGGCTCATGCTTGGGTTGCAGGTTTGGTCCCCCGTTGGGTGTGAGCGGGAGGCAACCTTTTGATGTTTCTCTCTCCTTCTCCCTTCCTCTCTTTCTCTAAAATTAATAAATATAAATATAAGTATAAATATAGGGGTAAATAAAGATATACCATGATAGCACTAATAAAAAGTTGCTAAGTGAAAAAAGCCAATCTGAAAAGGCTGCATACTGTATGATTCCAACTGTATGACATTATAAAAAAGGCAAAACTATGGAGACAGTAAAAAAGTTGAGACCAGGGGAGATGAACAGGTGGTGGTACACAGGAGAGATTTATGCCAGTGGAACTATTCTGTATTCTACTGTCATGGTGAGTACACAGAAAGTACAGCACAAATAGCGAACCCTAGTGCAAACTAAAGACTTTTATTAATTGCAGCATATTAATACTGATTCATTAACTGTAGCATATGTATTACAGTAATGCAATTAATAATACTGTAAACTGTAGAAGAGAGAGAGGAAGTATGGGGACTCTGTACTTTCTGCTCAATTTTTCCGTAAACCTAAAACTGCTCTAAAAGTATTCTATTAATGTAAAACTGTATGGGGCAATTATTAACCCCAGCTAAAATACACACAAGTTGTGTAAAAGAAGTAAATGTGTGATATTTTTACTTTCACTTTATATAAATATTTATATTGTAATAATAATGAAAATGTACAGAATGTGGTTTTAACAAAAAAGTGTTGTGTACTTTCTTTTAATGCTCACCCAAAAATATGCTTATTGATTTTAGAGGGCGGGGGGGAGAGAGAGAGAAACATTGGTGTGAGAGAAACATCAATCAGTTGCCTCCCATACGCACCCCAACCAGGAATACAACTTGGATCTGAGTATGTGCCTTGACTGGGGATCGAACCCACATTTCAGTGTACAGGACAATGCTCCAACCAACGGAGCCACACCGGTCAGGGCTATTGTGTAATTTTTGAGAAGCTAGAGGAAAGGAAGTGATTCAGACCTGATATCCTCATCCTATATAATAAAAAGCTAATATGCAAATTATCCCCTCTACCAGGAGTTTTACCAGGCAGCGGGGCTGGCTAGCCAACCTCCCGTGGCCCCTCACCGCGGCTGGCCCGGCCCATTCAGCCCCAATTGGGGCGGGCCGGACCCCACCCATGCACGAATTTGTGCACCAGGCCTCTAGTCTATTATAATAGGAAGTCTGTGTAACAGAAGTGAACATCCATGCTCCAGTCTGAAGATGTTTCCCCCATGTATCCCCAAGCCCATTTCACCATGTCTTCTGCATCATCAGATTTTGCTCTCCAGTAGGGTCTTTCCCATCAATAAACAAGTATGCCCTTAGTGGGTTTTGTTTTTTTTTTAGCTTAATATGCACACATGCACACATAGACTTCCTTTTCTTTGCTGCCCTTTACATCAAAACTCAGCCTGGCCAGCTTGACTCAGTGGTTGAGTGTCGACCTATGAACCAGGAAATCACGGTTCGATTCCCGATCAGGGCACATGCCCAAGCTATGGACTCAATACCAGTATGGGGTTTGCAGGAGGCAACCAATCAATGATTCTCTCTTATCACTGATGTTTCTATCCCTCTCTCCCTCTCCTTTCCTCTCTGAAATCAATAAAAATGAGTAAGACTTGAGGGAAAAATTCTTAGTGTTCTCCTTTAAAAAAAAACATGCTCAAGTTTTCTTTACTCCCTGTCTCCAATTCCTTCTCCTTTATTCTGTCATACATTCAGAATTTCATAACTACCAGGCTACTTAATTTACATTGTCAAGGTCACACTAACCTTCATGTTATTAAATCCAGTGGTCATATTTTTTTACCTCCCAGTATTTTTTGATACAATTGATTACTCCCTCCTTTTTTTTATGAGTTTATTTTTTTATTTTTTATTAATTTCAGAAAGAAAAGGAGAGGGAGAGAGAGAGATAGAAACATTAATGATTAGAGGGAATCATTGATCGGCTACCTCCTTCACAGCCCCTACTGGGTTTCGAGCCTGCAACCCCAGGCATGTGCCGTCCACAGGCCAGTGCTCTATCCACTGAGCCAAACCAGCTAGGGCAATTACTCCCTCCTTGATAATGTTTCTTTCACTTGGCTTCTAGGACACGACTTAAAATATATTTTTTTCCTATGTCATTGATAGCTTCTTCGTCGTCTTTGTTGGTTCTTTTTCTCCTTGACTTTTAAATGTTAGAATGTCCCAATATGTCAGTCTTAAGTCCTCTGCTCTTTTCTATCCACCCTTGGCCCCCTGGGTTACCTCATCAGGTATTGAGGCTTCACCTAGCATCTCTAAGTTAATGATTCTCAAATTTATATGTCCCAGCTCAGACCTCTTCCATGAACTCCAGAATTGTATATCCAACTGACTACTTGATATTTTCATTCATTGGCTAATAGACATCTCAAACTTAACATATCCAAAACTGAACTAATGATCTTCCAAAAATCTACTAAACACAGAATCTTTCCTAACTGAGTTGATGGCAGCTGCATATTTCCAATTGGTAGTTGCTTAGGCCAAAAACCTTGGAGTCATCCTTGACTCTGCTCTGTCACATACCATATCCAGTCTGTTAGGAAGTCTACATGTAATTAGAAAAACAAATCCACAAACCTACCACTCCTCACCACCTCCACTGCCACCCTCCTTGCCATCCTTTCTCGTCTGGATTATGGCCGTAGCCTCCATACTTCAGTCTAAGGTAAACAGATCAACGGAAGTCTGAGGATGGTGCTTCATAGCTTCCCATTTCCCTGCACTGGACAAATTACTTAACTTCTCTGTGCCTTTCTCTCTAAAAAGATAATACCTCCCTCCAGAGATTGTGGAGTTCCACAAGATAGTACATATGAAGCCCTTACTTAACACTAACCTGGTGCAGAGAAAGTAGTAAAGTTTAGCTGCTGTTCTTTTCATTTTTATTTCCAGTGCACCCTCCAAATCAAATGCCTACTTTTGTCTTCCTGTCACTTCTTCAGTGCTTGAGGTGGGTGGGGTGGGGGTGGGGTGGGGGGGCTCTGTAGAGAGGTATGGATTCTGAGTACCTAACTCATCGCTGTCAGACAAAACCCTCAGTCCTTAGTGCCAGGGAGTAGTATGTCCAGACCACTGTTTCTTGTCGCCAAAGGAAATTCTATTCCTAACTTTGCTGTTTTTGTAAGCAATGCAGGACTTGGTTTCTTGACTAAATAGGAATTGCTTTGTCAGTAGAAAGTGTTCTTTTTGTCAGTACCAAAACTTAACTGTCTTAATTATATATCTATACTAGAGGCCCGATGCACAAAATTAGTGCAAGGGGCTCAGCCCTCGCAGCCCCGGCTTCGTCCAGAAGGTCGTTCGACTGTCCGGTCTAATTAGCATATTACACTTTTATTATTATAGATAATATAGCTTAATTATAGCTGTATAATAATGTCTTAATATCTGGTAGAATAAGCCCCTCCCATTTTCTTCTTCTTTTTAAGATTACCTTAAGTAGTTTTGGTCTTATGCATTTCCATATAACTTCTATAATCAGCTTCAAATTACCCCTTCCCCAGTCCCGGAAAATAGTATGTCTCTCTATTTATTTGGTCTTGTCTTATACATCTTTTATTAGATTTATTCTCAGGTATTTGGTGTGGGGTTTTTAAATATTAGTGTAAATGGTATTATTTTTAAAAATTATTTCCTAATCACTGGCATTAGAAACATAATTTTACATATAGAAAAGAGTAAATTTTTAGTTATAAAATTGCACTGGTCAGGTGGTTTAGCTGGTTGGAGCATCGTCCCATGCACCAAAAGGGTCACAGTTTCATTGCCCAGTTAGAGCACATACCTGGGTTGTGGGTTCAATCCCCGGTCAGGGCATGTATGGAAGGCAACTGATTGATGCTTCTCTCTCACATTGATGTCTCTCTCTCCCTTCCTCTCTCTTTAAAAATCAATAAGCATTATCCTTAGGTGAGGATTAAAATCAATCAATCAATAACATCGTAATGCTGTGTGACTAGTTTGGGATTTAAAAAATAGTAAGTATCATAAGATTTTATGAGCTTAAAAGTATTTATCATTTTAAGAATCATCTAATATTTAAATTATTATGGGAATCTTGGGTACATTAAGAAAGGTTGGATTAAATCCAGGGTTTTAAGGTTGGAGAGTTCAAAAGGAAATCAAGTGGAGCCTATTCCTAGATTGTGGGAATTCTGTGTTGGTTGTTGAGAGAGAAGCGCTAGGGCTTGTTTCTCTTTCAGCTAAAATGATTAGAACTTGGGATGTTGGGATGTTGTTTTTTCTTCTTCCGATACTCTGAGCCCTCTCGCAGCCAGCCCACTTTTGGTAGCACTGGGGTAGATGTGGAGCAGGTGGGATCGGAGTGAATGCGTTTCACTCACTCCTTCAATCCTGGCCGCTCTTGAACTGGCAGGCTTTCCTCCAATTTTAAAACTCACCAAGACTGAAGCAGTAAGCCCACCCACCATCAGGTACTGCAAGCACTTGGAAGTGATGATGACAGTAGCTGTTTGCTTTCTTTTTCCAGGTCTATAAAGGAGAATTTCAGCTACCTGAATTTCTTAAAGAAAAACCTCAGGTACTGTATCTGTTTTCCCTCTTGATGTATATAGATGGGCTCTTGCGTTGAAGTGATCTTTTTAAAGATAGTATGTGCTTGTAGTAGAAAGATTGGCCTCTGGTAATTGTTGGTTTTAACAATAATTTCAGAGAGCTCACTATCCTCCAAAACTAGGAAAATACTTCATTAGTAACTAAAATCCAATTGCTTGAGGTCTTCCAGCCCACACAGTGTTCCACATATAAGGGGCCTGCCTTGTGTATCTGCTCCAGGCCCATTATGAAAACAGTCACAGAGATGTGAAGTACAGCATAAGGAATTTAGTCAATATTTTTATTAACTATATAGGGTGTCAGATGGGTACTTAGACTTATTGGGGTGATCACTTTGTAAATTATATAAATGCCTAATCACTATGTTGTACACCTGATACTAATATAATATTGTATATCAACTATAATTGAAACATTTAAACATTTTTAAATCTTCTCAAGGATCTCCTGATCTATCCAAAAAACTCTGATAGACTTTTGCATACAAGAGGTTGCAAGCCCTGAGCCTTGGCAGGGCATGAATTCCAGAAACCCAGGTGAATTCATGAACAAGCTGTCACTCATTCACAGGCTATGGCATTTGGAGCCAGAGAATAATCCAAGATTCAGAGTCTTGAAGGAATGTCAAATTTTAAGGCTCTTTTGCATAATAAGTCTAATGGAGTCAAGAAAGGGTATTTAAGACTAAAACTAAAGGGACACCCCTGCTTCACAGCGTACACAAAAATCATTTCTAGGTGGGTTATAGACCTAAATGTGAAAGGCAAAATAATAAAGTTTTTAGGAGACAAGAGAGGAGAATATTATGAGGGGAGGATTTAAAAAAACTGTGGTACATCTACACAATGGAATACTACACTGCTGTAAAAAAGAAGGAAATCTTACCATTTGCAACAGCATAGATGGAACTGGAGAGCATTATGCTAAGTGAAATAAGCCAGTCAGAGAAAGATAAATATCACATGATCTCAGTCATTTGTGGAATATAATGAGCAATGTAAACTGCCGAACAAAAACAGATCCAGAGACAGAGAAGCATCGATCAGACCGTCAAACTTCAGAGGGAAGGTAGGGGAGGGTGGGGGTAAAGGGGAGAGATCAACCAAAGGACTTATATGCATGCATATAAGCCTAACCAATGGACACAGACACCAGGGGGGTGAGGGCATGAGTGGGGGATGGGCAATGGGGGAATAAGGACACATATGTAATACCTTAATCAATAAAGAAAAAAAAAGAGGGAAGGATTTCTTAAACAAGTCATTGAAAATACTAATCATTAATTTTAAAATGGCTAAGTTGGACTACATTAAAATTGAGAATGTTTACTTATCAGAAAGCGTCATAGAGGGAGTAAAAAAAGTAGGAGAAAATATTTGAAACAATTGACTTACCTGTGGAATATAGATAATTTCTACAAATCAATTAAACAAATACTTTTAAAGGTATATCCAGCACTTCAGTCCCCTTACTCTGGTAGTTTCATTTACTGCATCACACACATACTTAGAAAAGGGCCTATAAAAGACTTTGCTTAACTTCTGCTAAATGGTAACACTGGAGCCCACCGAACCCTCACCCTTGAACTTAGCTAGAATGGCTCACAGAACTCAGGGAGGCTTTATACTTGTGATTACACTTTTATATTTATAAAGGATACAATCAGGACCAGCCACATGAAGAGACACAGGACAGAGTCGGGGAGGGTCTCAAACACAGTTTCTGCGCCTTGGAATCGGGGTACTTCCTCCCACACATCTGAGTGTTTGCCAACCAGAAAGCTCCACTGAACTCTGGCATATTGGGTTCTAATCGCATAGGCATGATTGATTGGATCATTGGCCATAGGATTGAGCTCAATCCCCAGGCAGCGTCCCCTATCCAGAGCTTGGGCTGGCTGAAAGCCCCAGCCCTCTAAATACAGGGTTGCTGTTTCTGGTGAGCAGCCCCCATTCTGAGTCATCTCATCTCTTAGGGTAAACTCAGGTGTGATCCAAGGGGCTCGTAAATACACTTGTTTGGCAGGAATTTCAAGGAGTTAGTCTCCCCATCAGGAAGCAGGGACAAAGGCCAGTGAAATTATTTATTATACAGCAGTAGCAGACTGAGTTCAGAAGAAAGTCTAATCAGAGCCTGCAAGCTACACCTGGTATTTTGACCGGAGCTGTCATTACTCATGCCGACCAACTCTGAGGACTTTAAAACAGCTTTTGCTTTTTTTGACAGACTGAGCAGGGGGAGTAGCAGAGCCAGGAGCCTCTTACATCCTAAGGTGAGGTTTGGGGGACATGGCTGGTCTTTGGGTTTCCCTGCTTAGGCTCTTGTAGGAGGGCAGGGTGGCCAGGGTGGAGAGCACAGCTCTGGAGTCGGTTGGCCTGGGCTGGAATCTTGGCTCTTTGTGACACTGAGCAAATTACTCAACTTCTCTGTTTCTTAGTTCCTCATCTGTAAAATGAGGACAATATTAACAAGAGAGTGGTAGTAAGAATTCACCATAATAATGTCTGCAAAAAGCCGGATACATAGTAAGCAAAATAACAGTGTTGTTATTTTCAACATGATAAATAATAAGATATTTTAGCTGAAAGAAACCTGGAGAACATCAACCTCAATCATCTGTTTGCTGGTAAGGCAGCTGACCCTAGAGAGAGTAGGTGATTTGTCAAGGTCACATCCCAGGTCGGAGAACCCAGGGCTGAAGAACCCAGCGCTTCTCTCTCCACCCTGCTTTCTCTGTGTGCTGACAGGCACATACTTTTGTACTAATATTTGGGAGGGCTAGTTGGTTTGTTTGTCAAGTCTGCCATTGCTGATTTTAATGTATTACGAGTCTCATGTTTGTAACTTGCATTGTCTCACGGTAGCCAAGAACTGCAGTTTGGGCTAGGCCAGCCAGGCCTTATACGCCCCCTTTATATATGAGTAATCACCAGGGGCGTGTCCAGGGTCACCAGCCACTTAGTGGCAAAGCTGGATTCTGGACCCAGACCCCCTGATGGAGCCACTCAGAGCTTATCCCCCTCTCCCACACTTGCTGAAGATCCTATTTTGCTCTGAATGATGTGGTGATGCCTTAGATCAGCGGTTCTCAACCTGTGGGTCGCCACCCCTTTGGCGGTCAAACGACCCTTTCACAGGGGTCGCCTAAGACCATCCTTCATATCAAATATTTACATTACGATTTATAACAGTAGCAACATTACAGTTATGAAGTAGCAATGAAAATAATTTTTTAAAAAAATATATTTTATTGAGAGGAAGGGAGAGGGATAGAAAGTTAGAAACATCGATCAGCTGCCTTCTGCACACCTCCTACTGGGGATGTGCCCGCAACCCAGGTACATGCCCTTGACTGGAATCAAACCTGGGACCTTTCAGTCTGCAGGCCGACGCTCTATCCACTTAGCCAAACCGGTTAGGGCGCAATGAAAATAATTTTATGGTTGGGTCACAACATGAGAAACTATATTTAAAGGGCCAGAAGGTTGAGAACCACTGCCTTAGATCATTTGGAACTTGAAAAGCTTTTTGAAAATTTGATTTTTGCTTGCTGTTTTATTTTTATTTTATATAATAGCCATGTATTGAGTGCATACTCCATACCAAGCATAAAATGCTAAGCATTTTATATATAGTATATAAATGATATATATTATATGGTAGCCTATATAATAAAAGCCTAATATGCTAAGTGTCCGACCGTTTGTTCCACCATTCAACCAGTCACTATGATGCACACTGACCACCAGGGGGCAGATGCTCTGACAGGTAGGTTAGCTTGCTGCTGGGGTCTGGCCGATCAAGACTGGGCAAGACAGGCTGGACACGCCCTGGACAAATCCATGCACCAGGCCTCTAGTATAATATATAATATGTGAAACAAGATCTATGATAAATATATGTATGTATTTGAATGAGTTCATTCAAGTGTCAAGGCACTCTGGCAAGTAGGTAGTATTATTCCTGTTGTACTGGTGAGAAAATTGAGTTTGAATAATTTGAATAGGAGATTTGTATGACTTGCGGTGTGTTAGTGGAATATAGATAGTATAAGCACATGAATACTGCTATGCCATGTCAAAATCATGGATGGCAATGAGCCAGTAACATGAATAGGTTTTAGGATTTATGTTTGTCCTTTTGCTAAGGAGCAAATACTAAATGTTAGACTTATACTCTATGGGTATGCATATCCAACAGCTGTTATCAGGCCTTGGATAATTTTGTTTGTCCAAAATACTTTCAAAAGTTATAAATCCCCTCCCCAACACACACACACACACACACACACACACACACACACACGCACCACATACGGCTTTATTTATTGACGGCTGTTTTACAAGACACATCCAGACAAACTTCTCTAGTAACAAAGTACAGACATGATCCCTGAAAGTATAGTGTTTGTTTTACAAGACATAATGCCATGTCAAGTTGACACCAAGCATTTCATTCTTGTTTGCCAATCGAGGCCAGTAAGTGCCCACATGCATTGAGGGAAGGACTCCGGAGAAGCTAGGAAGACAACAGAGCATCTCAGGACAGATACCAGTCTGTCTTCTTGTCTTTCAGATCCTTTGTCATTTGAATGACAGTTGCTGTGTTATCTAACCTTCCTTAGCATCCACTTTCTCAAAAGAAGAGTCAGCATGTTGGACCTCTGGACATTTGACGGCCCTACCAGTGCCCCCGCAGTAGCTTCAGTTGCTATGCCAGTTGCAGTCATTTAGAAATAGGCAGGAGCAGCCCTTGTTTTGCCTGCCATCTGCCTGTTTTGCACATTGGAGCTCCTGGCAGGCATCTCCATGCATCCCAGATGGAGGGAGAGCGTGCCTCTCCCATGGCCCTGAGGTTAACTGTTCTCGGAATTGTTGATCCTCCTGCCCATCTACCTGGCTCATGTCAGGCCCACAGCTGGGAAGGAGGCCACGTGGTGCAGGGGAAGAAGGAACTGAGACTCAACACCTGTAACCGAATTCCTTTTGTTTCCCCTAGGGCAGACTGATGCCTTTTCATCTAGAACTGGCTGTCACCTGCTGAGATCCAGGGAGTGTACGGACCATGGCCCGCGTCTCCTGTTCATTTGTCAGACTCCTCCCACTGAGAGGGTGGGGTGAAGAACACATTTGGGCCTTCCTGAGTGATCTGTGCCCTGAGCACAGCGCTCTTGATTCTATTGCATGCACAACCCAGCGGATTAGGAGCCCCGAAGGGACGTGCGCTTTCTGTTAAAACTGCTCTGGCCCTTATCTTTTCTTACCAGATTCCAAACTTTGTTTTAAAGGGGAGGGTTTAAAATTGGCATTCTGTAGGTAAAATTGGTCAGTTTCTCTTGGTTTTGTAGAATACTCGTACCTGTTTATTGATGTGGATAATACTAAATATCTTAATTATTTAAATTGTATTGTTTCTGAGAAGTTGAGGGATTCCTGTATACATTTACAATGTAATGACTTTTGTATTTTATTTTTCAAAATAAAAGCTTTAAGTGTGAAGCATCCTGGCAGTTTACATATTTTCATTACAAGATCTTTGATTCAGTTTAATCAAACTGCAGGCCAATTCATTGTTCAGTACCTTCAAAATATTTCTTGAATCCATCCCTTTCCCTTCAACTCCACTGCCCCACCCTCATCTATCACCATCTATCACCTAGGCTATTGCAGTGTACAGCCTCCTAACCAACACCCTATCCCTCCTCTTGCCCCCTCAAATTCTGTTCAGCACAAGGCAGAGTAAGAGTTTTAAAATGCACATCTGGCCCTAGGTGGTTTGGCTCAATGGATAGAGCCTTGGCCTGCAGCGCAAAGGGACCCGGGTTCGATTCCAGTCAGGGGCGCATACCTTGGTTGCAGGCTGCTACTTGGCCCAGGCCCCTGGTTGGGGCGCGTGCAGGAGGTAACCAATCGATATGTTTCTCTCACATTGATGTTTCTCTCTGTCTTTCCCTCTCTCTTCCACTCTCCGTAAAAATCAATGGGAAAATATCCTCTGGTGAAGATTAACAAAAATAAAATACAGTGAAGTAAAATAAAATAAATAAAATGCACATCTGGGCATGACCCTCCCACTTACATTTCATTTAGAATAGAGTCCAGACTCCTGCCGAGATCCAGCTGCTGCCCTCCTCCCCATGGAGTTGCAGGCCAGTCTCTTCCACCTTGCCTTTGTGCTCCAGCATTCTCTGCCCCCTTTGATTTAAAATAAATGCTGCTGCCAGATCAATTCTTTGTTCAGCACTACCTCCTGTCACTCCTTTGTTCAAAAGCCTTCTTTGATTCTCTAATGCTAACACATTACATTAAACTATTCTGCCTCCACAATATAGCCTCACTACTCCCTGGGTACAGTATACTTCCTCCCTGTCTCCTCACATACCCTTCATTTTCTGCTTCTTCCAGATGCCTGTCAGCCCACTCCTCTCCCCTCTACCTGGGAAATGCCAGCCTCATTGAGGACTCAGCTGGCTTAAGTCCCATTTCTTGCTATTCAACTGCTCCAACCACCAAATAGCAATAAAAATCAGCATTAGCTTAACTTTCCTTTTGCTTATTTCCTGTGTTAGTCTTACGTCACCGACTTTGTAGGGGAGAAGTCACATATTCCTATAGAGCCTATCAGAATGGGAGGGAAGGACATATTCAACTAACCCAGCCTGACTCCAATACTTGCCTCTAAGGGACATGTGCTTTTTATTCCCACACCTGTCCACTTTGCACGGGTGGGAGTATATTGGAACAGGAAGAGGACAGAGAACCACTGCACAGAATGGTTGTTTCGGGAAAAGGACGCCACTGTACAGCTAGCCTGGAGAAGCACACGCTGTGGGATCTCCATCCTTCTGGCCTTCCTTCTCTCACAAAGCTCTATTTCCTTTAAGCCTGTGAAGAAAAGCGTCTCTGTGCCACATGACATCTTCGACCACCTTCCTGAAGTTGCCTGTATTTGTGAAATGTGATTTGATGGAATCAATTTGAACTCCTGTTGAACAAATGCAAGATGGCTGGAGTAAAATTTTAAAAGGAGGTAACTGGGTGAAGGATCAGGGTGGACGTGTGACCTGTGACTATGGGAGGGCTTCCTGGAGCCACCATAGCCATGGCCACAGCCAGCGGTGAACCCGGCCGGGGAGCCAGGGAGAAGCCGGTGTCCTTAGTGGCCATGGCAGAAGCTTGGAGAGAGCATCAGCCAGTGGGAATCACAGACTTTTAAAATGAGGGGGAACCTTAGTAACCAGTCAAGTAACCATTCCGGTAACATTTATCAAGAGCGTCTCATGGTGCAGGCCCTGTGATGACCTCTGTACATGTTTAAACTCATTTAATTCTCAAAATTACCATCTGAGATAATTTTACAAACACTGGCTCAGGGAGGTGACGCACCTAGTGCAGCTAGTAAGTGACAGAGTCAGGATACAAATACTAGCAACCTGGTTCCAGGGCGTACACCCTTAACCACTACCTCTCAATCATCATCTGTATTTACACTCGAAAAGAAAATTGTCACGAGCATCGAGTGACAACTGTTTAAGTACCTCCCTTGTACTTAGTAACCTGCTAGGTGCAATTAAGAGTGGGTGTGCCAAATAGTGTAGGCAGATCACTGTGCTTGGGAATTTATGGTCTTGGTGAAATCAAGAAAAATGCACATGAAACAATGCTTTTAAGCTCTAACAAGGCCTATAAAGCCTGGCTGGTAGGTGATAGACACATCATGGTCTAGGCAAGATTCCATTTAGTGTTACCCCCAAGTCTGCATTTCCAGGGAGCTACGGATTCTGGGCTTTTCTCCGGCAAGGTCAGTGCTTTCACATTGAGTTCCCTTTGTCACCACTCAACACAGTCCTCTGCAGGCACTCTAGGCCTTTGCATAAAGCACTTTCTTATTTATTCTGAATTGGGCAAAAGAGATCATTTTTATTCACTTCGGGTTTAAGTCCTAACAAAGCAATTCATTGAGTAGTGTGTGTGTCATGAAAATAAATGACTTTGACTCTCCCTTTGGGGTTTATTGATTATTACTGAAGATCCAAAATTGAATCATTTTTCACAATAAAACCACTATTTTTGTTATATGCTGTAGAAATGGCTTTATGGCCTTACCCTGAGAAGGCAAGACTAAAATGCCCTCTATTGGTCTAACATGGAATGACTGTTAACCATATGAAAAAGTTTAACATTGAAAGCAATAAGGGGAAATATACCACAGGGTATGCAAAACTTTCTCTACAAAGATGTCTATTGCAATGTAGTTTATAGGAGCAAAAAATTAGAAACAACCTAACGAAGGGGGGATTGGTTAAATGAATTATGGTACATTCACAGAATAGAATATTCTTCAGCTTATAAATATGAAATTGAAAAAAATAATATCAAAAATATTTGTTACAGTAAATAAAAATCTGAGCTCACAAAGCTGTTTATTATGATTCCATTTTTATTTAAAGAGTAGGTTAAAAAAGTAAGTAGGCTATCTAAATCGATAGACAACAGAAAGGACATATGCCACAATGTTAGCAGTGTTATCTCTTCCTGGTGGAGTTGTGGGGATTCTTGTTTTCTTCTTTCTGCTTATTTTCTAGACCTGCTACAATAAATGTGAGTTACTTCTGCAAATAAAAAGTAGAAAACTATGAGAGTTTTTGTTTAAACAAATAAATCAAAAGATTGAATCCTCCTATTCGTATAACTTAAAAACACTCACAAACGGGGGACCTAGAACAATGCGGTGACTTATTCACAGCTACATATCTAGTTAACATTGACTCTCAGTTCACTTATTTTATGATAAATCTCATTATTTTAGCCAATTATTTTTATTTAAAAATTAGTGCTATTAATAATCTGAAGCCCTTGCCGGGTTCCAAGATACTCAGTTGTTTAGAGCATCGTCCTGATACACGAAGGTTGCGGGTTCTATCGCAGTCAGGACACATACAAGAAGCAACCAATGAGCTCTAAAATCAATGTAAAAAATAATCAGAAGACTTGAGTATTAGTTGTTCTTCAGAAATGAGTAACTTGGACTTGAACCGGAAATGAAGCAGGGTATCAGCGATGAGGACATTTAGTGGAGCACATATGAAAGGATCACAATGAGGGTAGCAGTGACTGATTTCTTATACAGGTCTAGGCAAACTACAACCGGTGAAATGACTCTGGCCACACCTATCATTTATGTCTTGCCGTGGCTGCTTTCCCTCAACGGCAGCAAAATTGAGTAGAGACCAATGAATGGCCCGCTAAGCTGAAAATACCATCTGCACCTTTGCAGGAAAGTTTGCTCCTGCCTCAGGATAGAGAATGTTTCAGCACACCTTAACGCTGCTCACCAACCAGAAGGAGTTTCAACGGGCAATTCTAAACAAATGTCAGAGTTAGGAAGCCCCTAAAAGGCAAGTTGTTTTTCCCAGATACCCTTTTACTGCCCCAGAGAAGGAGGCCCCTCCCAGCCACAAATCCAAGGCAGTTTCTAAGTGGTGGGGGGTGCCTGTGGGGAGAAAGTCTGAGGAATGGAAGAGGCCCCAGAGATGGGAACATTAGAAGACAGCCTGCAGGGGATTATATTCTCAGCTAACATCTTCCTCCACTTGTTGGAAACCCATGGAGGTGACAGATATTGTAGCAGTGACGTGCTTAACCCTGAGCTGAGAGACCAGTGGAAATGCTATACAAACTGGGCATGAAGTGGGAGGGAGAATTGGGGATGTGGCTCCAAGATACTCACCTGCCCACCAGTGGGATTTGACTATAATGCTTCCCGAGGTGACTGGAGACATAGGGATGCGAAATGAATAGGCAATAGTAGGCAACACAACTATATACCTTCAAACCAGACTCATAAAACACTGTTTTCATGGAATTCTAGATGTGCTATTTTTGCACCTGTATTTTGTTATGTTTTACTTAATTAAATAATAAATGAAAATATAAAACAACACCCACCAAAAGCCTACATGTGAAGAACTTGGGATGAGAGCACTTTGGGGCCCATATCTTCTTCCTCAGTAAAGGTAGCCATGGTTAACAGTGTGCCCCCCAAACCAAACAGCCCTCCCTTCATGTTCTGCTCTGAATAAGACCCCTAGGACCTCTTACAACTTGAGGGAAGTCAGTCCCCACAGCCCAGGGATGACAGCATCCTGAAATTCTCTACCTTTAAGATATTAATAACAGCAATCCATGCCCCTGTCCTATATAATAAAAGGGTAATATGCCAATTGACCCTAACAGCAAAACGACTGGGAATGACTGGTCACTATGACACACACTGACCACCAGGGGGCAGACGCTCAATGCAGGAACTGTCCCTTGGTGGTCAGTGCGCTCCCACAGGTGGAGCTCTGCTCAGCCACAAGCCAGGCTGACGGCTGCCAGCACAATGGTGGTGGCAGGAGCCTCTCCCACTTCCTCAGCAGCGCTAAGGATGTCCGACTGCAGCTTAGGCCTGGTCCCCACTGGCAAGTTGACATCCCCCGAGGTCTCCTGGGCTGCCAGAGGGATGTCTGATTGCCAGCTTAGGCCCAATTCCCCAGGGCGCAGGCCTAAGCCAGCAGGTGGACATCCCCCGAGGGGTCCCAGATTGCAAGAGGGCACAGGCTGGGCTGAGGGACCCCCTCCCCCGAGTGCACAAATTTTTGTGCACCGGGCCTCTAGTATACTAATATTACCAATTAAACACACGAGAAACAATTTTATGGAGAGAGGTAATTATTTTTATTTAATATATATTTTATTGATTTTTTACAGAGAGGAAGGGAGAGGGATAGAGAGTTAGAAACATCGATGAGAGAGAAACATCTATCAGCTGCCTCCTGCACACTCCCCACTGGGGATGTGCCTGCAACCAAGGTACATGCTCTTGACCGGAATCGAACCTGGGACCCTTGAGTCTGCAGGCCGACGCTCTATCCACTGAGCCAAACCAGTCAGGGCAAGAGAGAGGTAATTATTTGAACATGATCATAGTACAAATTTCTTCCATGTATTCACCTATTGAGTTACCATCACATGTCAAGCATTTTACTGGGCCTTGGAGATATTACAGAGATAAATAAAACAGCAAAAATGATGCCCTCACCCTGCTTTCTGACATCCAGGAAAGTAGATGTCCCCAACACTGGGACCTCTGCTACCATGACAGCTGAAGGAAAAGTTTTAACACATCCACATCCAAGCTTGCCTGCCGAAAGAGACAGAGCATGGCCTCCAATTCAGTGTTCACTGTCCCCTTCCACTCCCAAGGGCATTGATCTGCTGGGTGAAATTTGGCTTCTATAGCTGACCCAGCTTTCACCAAGCAGAATGCAAAGTACTCTGGGGAAAATAGCTCTAGATGGCAGCTTCTAGTATTCAGTGAGGCACACTTCAAGGGGGGTGAGAAACAGGTGAGAGCTCATCTGCACCAAGCAGACCTTGGGGAGAGAAGTCCAGGCTAAGGAATAGCGGTGGTTAATGAATGGGGGTGCACCAGAGGCTGGGCAGAGAGAGCTGAGCTGGGTTGAGATCAAGTGGGCCTTTAGCCAAGCTTTTGTGCCTTGGGAAGCTGCTGGCAAATGATCTCCTCCTCAAAGCTGGGAGAGCAAAGGAAGGCCAGCCCTCCAACCCGCCCTCTCAATCATGATATTTCTTCCTTTGTACCTTATGGATGAGGAGCAAGGAGTTAAGGAAATTGGGGAAATCAAGGAGGATGAAACATTTGGAGGGAAGATGCTGAGTTAGGTTTTGGACAGGTTAAGTTTGAAGTGCCCTTGGGGACATCCAGTTCTAGTGTCAAATAGTTTTATGTCCGACAAGGATCTGAAATTCAAGAGAAAGCTGGGTTGGAAATTTAAAGTTGGGAATCTTTAACGTGGTTGAAACCACGGGAGTAGACAGAATCATCTTGAGAGCATATGTAGAATAGGAAAGAAGCAAGCCAAGGACTAATTTTGGGATCCCACACCACTGCAGAGGAGTTGGAAAAGGGATGGGGAGAAGAGGAGAGCCGGAAGTGGGCCATGAAATTTAAAGGAGGAAGGAGGTTTAAGAGGGAGAGAAACTGGTCAGCAGTGACATGCTTCTGAGAGTTCAAAAAGGACAAATCGTTTGACTTGGCAATTAAGAGGCCACACTGATCCTCGGGAGAGCAGTTTCCGTGACGTGATGGATCAGGAATCTAACTTGCAATGGTGATAAGGCAGTAGAGCGGTGGTTCTCAACCTTCTGGCCCTTTAAATACAGTTCCTCCTGTTGTGACCCAACCATAAAATTATTTTCGTTGCTACTTCATAACTGTAATGTTGCTACTGTTATGAATCGTCATGTAAATATCTGATATGCAGGATGGTCTAGGGTGACCCCTGTGAAAGGGTTGTTCGACCGCCAAAGGGTCGCGACCCACAGGTTGAGAACCGCTGCAGCAGAGGAAGCAAGTGCAGACTATGCTGGTGAACATATTGACCACAAAGGGACAGAGAAAGGTGTGCTGCCTGGAAAAGGATGCAGAATTGAGGAAGAATTGTTGTTTGTTCTGATAGGAGAAACCGGCACATCACATAGGCTACAGTACAGAGGGAGAGACTGAAAACTCAGGAGAGAGAAGTGTGAACTGATGGAGCACGCACAAACCTGGACCAGCAGGAGCCTCACAGGAAGTAGACTCAGACCCGGAGGAGAGACACGTCTTTGTGCAAAGCTGGAGGGAAAGCGAGATTGTGAAGATACAGTTAACTCGCACGGGAGCTGGCAGGAGATCGAGGGACTTCTTCGCACCTGAGTCTCCATTTCTTATGCAAGGAAAAAGCCAGATTGCCATTTGCCAGAAGGAGAGGGGCATTTCCTGGAATGAGGAGGGGCCTTGAAAAGAATGGTGATATTGGAAATAGAAAAGCAAGCTGTCATGGGTGTTGACTAGGTTTATTGTGGTAATCATTTTGGAATATAGACACATAGCGAATCAATATGTTGTACACCAAAACTAGTATATGTCAATTGGACCTCAATTTTTAAAAAAATATATTTTATTGATTTTTTACAGAGAGGAAAGGAGAGGGATAAAGAGTTAGAAACATCGATGACAGAGAAACATCGATCAGCTGCCTCCTGCACACTCCCCACTGGGGATGTGCCTGCAACCCAGGTACATGCCCTTGACCGGAATCGAACCTGGGACCTTTCAGTCCGCAGGCCGATGCTCTATCCACTGAGCCAAACCAGGTAGGGCTGGATCTCAATTTTTAAAAAAAATAAAGAAAAAAGAACTGTCTAAAAGAAACTTATGAACAAATGCCCCAAATGGCACTATGAGTTCATCTCGCATTGATAGTGGCATCATTTCTCATGGTTGTGGTTCTCACCCAGAGTTAGAGCACAGAAGGCTGATGGGTTCATCTAAGGTTTTGGTTTTGTAGGGGTTGGGTTGGTGTTCCCTAGAGAGATGCTTAAATGGACACATAGGGTCTTGGTAGGAGAGGGGAGAAAATATAATTAAATGATTGGATACCTGAGAGAAGAGGGTAGGTGGGCAAGGGACTATCAATCATAGGAAGCAGAAAATCAAGTAAACCAGGTTTGGGGAGAGAGAGGGAAGGACAGAACCTAGTGATAAAAGATTGATATATTGGAGTTATAAACTTGGGGGGTAGAAGAGTTCTGGGTGCTAGCAAAACTTGTCCACGAAGTATTTGCACTTGGCTGTTTTCTCTTTCTTGCTGCCCATTCTCCCCTAACCCCTCTCAGAACCAAACTTTTTCCCTCACCCCTTTCTGGAACAAGGATACTCTTGAAAAACTTCAAATGGTGGAGTGATGTGATCTGATATAAAAGATTTATGTGAGACATAAAAATAAAGTTCATAGAACAACACTGAGAAATAATTTAACTATTCATCAATAGTGACATGGATAATATTCCATTCTTTTAAAGTCCCAAAACAGCTAAAGTTACACTGCATTGCCCAGGTATGCAGGCACATGTGGTGAAGCTTGGAAAACAAGAAAATGATTGTTAGAAAGGTGAGGGCAGTGATGACCTCTGGAACATGGAGGTGCCTTCATCAGGGAGGAGCCCTTGCCAGGGAGTTGGCAATGTTCTCTTTCTTAATGGTTAGATGGGTATCTCCTTTATAATTCTTCTTCACGCTGTACACATATGATTTTGCACTTTTCTACATCACATATCCCAAGTCAAAAGAGAACATGCATGACACATGCCATTTTTAGGAGGAAGTGGAGATTAGGAAGGTGTATGCAGATACACTTGTGTTTGTAATATTGTGCTTTATTTTTTTAATGGTTTATTTATTTTTCAATTACAGTTGACATACACTATTATATTAGCTTCAGGTATAAAACAGTGATTACAAATTTATATAACTTATGTACAAGGTGGTCACCCTGATAAGTCTAGAACCCACTTGTCACCATACATAGAAATTACAATATCATTGACTATATTCCCCACGCTGTACTTTACTTCCCTGAACTGTTTTTGTGACTGGCAATTTGCACATATTAACTTCGTACCCTTTTTTCAACCATTCCCCACCTCCCTCCCTTCTGGCAACCATCAAAATGTTCTCTGTATCTATGAGTTTGTTTCTGTTTTCTTTGTTCATTTGTATTGTTATTTTAGATTCCCTATATAAGTGAAATCATATGGTATTTGTCTTTCTCTGACCTATTTTACTCAGCACAATACCCTAGACTCATCCATGTTGCGGCAGATGGCGATAGTTCATTCTTTTCTACAGCTGAGTAATATTCCATTGTATACGTATGCTACTTCTTCTTTATCCATTCATCTATTAATGGATACTTAGGTTGCTCCTATATATTGGCTACTGTAAATAATGCTGCAATAAACACAGGTCTACATATGCCTTTTCTAATTAGTGTTTTGTGTTTCTTGGAATAAATATCCAGATGTGGAATTGCTGATTCAGTCCTCTGCCTCATGTAATTTACTGTTGATTCCCTCTAATGAATTCTTTTAAAATATTTTTATACTTTTTAGAGAAAGAGGGGAAGGGAGAGGGAAAGAGAGAGAGAAGCATCATGTGAGAGAGAAACATCGATTGGCTGCCTCCTGCACGCACCCACTGGGGATCGAGACTGCAACCCAGGCATGTGCCCTGACTGGGAATCGAACCAGCAATCATTCGGTGCACAGGACAATGCCCCACCAACTGAGCCACACCAGCCAGGGCCCCTTGAATGTATTCTTCATTTCAGTTATTGTATTCTTCATTTCTGACTGGTTCTCTTTTATGTTTCCTATCTCCATCTTTATGTTTCCTGTCTCTTTCTTAAAATTCTCACTGACTTCATTTACTCTTCCCCTAAATTCATCGAGATCCTTACAACCAGTGTTTTGAACTCGGCACCTGATAGATTGCTTGTCTCCATTTTGTTTAGTTCATTTTCTAGAATTTTGTTCTGTTCTTTCATTTGGGGAAGGTTTCTTTGTCTTTTCATTTTGGCTTATTCCCTGCATTTGTTTCTGTGTATTAGGTGCACCTTTCACAGGGGTCGCCTAAGACCATCCTGCATATCAGATATTTACATTACAATTCATAACAGTAGCAACATTACAGTTATGAAGTAGCAACGAAAATAATTTTATGGTTGGGTCACAACATGAGGAACTGTATTTAAAGGGCCAGAAGGTTGAGAACCACTGACCTAGTATGTCTCCCAGTCTTGGTAGAGTGACCTTATATAGTTGGTGTCCCGTGGTGCCCAGTGGCATATCTCCCTGGTCACAGCTGCTCCAGGCGTGTCTCTTGTGTGTGCCTCCTTAATGTAGTTGAACTTTAATTGCTGTTGGAATGTCAATGGGAGCAACTGACCCTCAGGCTGACTGTTTGTGAGGCCTGGCCATGACTACAGTGGAGGATTGTCGTGCAGGGGCTGACCCCATGGAGCAGGATTCCATTTAGAGGGCTCTGGTGTCTGCAAAGTCCACCCTTTGCTTGTGTTGTTTGTGGAGGTGGTTGGCTGTTGCTCTGGTGGGGTGTGAAATTGGCCACCAGGTGTATTGGTACTGGGGCCTCTTGGAATGGGCTCTGGTGTAAGCCGAGGTGAGCTACTGCCTGTGCCTGGTCTGGGACCCCCTGGTATAAGTTTCCAAGTTCTCTGCAGATGGTTTTCATTTGTGCTGGGCTTGGAGGCACCTGAGAGAGACTAAGATGCAAACCGAGGCTGGCTGCAAACTATGCCAGGCTTGGGGCTGCTTAGCAAGAGATATAGGGCATGAAGAGGCCAGGACTGCTTGTTTGCAATTTGTGAACCTTTGAAAGATTTTTAGGAAAGTCCAAAGCGTGAGCAAAAACAGGCCATTTGTATGGAATAGCTGTTGGAAGCAGCTTGGGTGGGCCTGCAAGTTGGGTGGAGTGGGGTCTCAGGGAATCACCAGGGCAGGGCAAATGGTGTTATCCAGGTTGATGGAGACTCAGGCCTGGCACCTGCCTGTGCCTGCAGGATGGGTGAGGGGAAGGCTCAACAAAGGAATAATGGTGGTTGCCAGCACTTCTCTTTGGGAGAATGTTGCCCTCCAGTTCTTGCCCTAAATCCAGACAAATTTAGTTCCTCTCTGTATGTCTCTGGTGCTTTCCAAGGGGCTGCCCCAGTGCTGGAGCACAGATTGAGTGAGTCTGTCAGTGAGTAAGTCTGTGCTTGGGCCCTTTAAGAGGAACGTCTGGGACTCCAGCAACCTCCGTCTCACTCAGCCATAATCCCTGCTGGTTTCCACAGCTAGAAATGAAGGAGATTTTATTCCCAGCACTGGAAGCGCAGTGCGGGGCCAGGACCCCTCTCTCCTCATGCGGTGCCTTTGAGGCTGAGATATCCCTTTGATTTTAACCACCACACCTGGATGTAGGATCAGCTCCCTCACCATCTCCGCCCCACCTACCAATTTCCACGTGGCTTCTTCTGAATATCCTTAGTTATAGGATTTCTGTCCAACTAGTCTTCAGGTGGTTGTTAATGATGGTTGTTCTGTAGTTTAGTTGTAATTTGATGTGGTTGTGGAGAAGGTAGGCACAACATTTATTCACTCAGCTATCTTGACTGGAAGTCTCCCCAGTTTCTGAGTACATGGGTTTTCATGTATCATATCCATAATTGTTTATATGTCTAAAATACTTAAATAAAAAATAAAACTAAAAGAAGATAATGTGGAAAAGAAAATACATTCTTTTGTTCCCACTTTCATTTCCTTTTATTGTTGTTAAATTATTTATTCAATAAATTAAAATCAAGAGAGAAAATTCAGTAGCTGAATCGGTACTTTGGAGATTTGTCAGCATTCAAAAGTTCTTTTCTTTGAGAAGGCATTGGAAATAGAATCCAGTTTATGAATCTCAGGGCTTGATGCCTGTAGAACTATTTGTTCAGTTGACTCTTGGAAAAGTAATCCCAGGGTTATAACTGCCTGTATTCAGAGAGCATCCCCCACCTCTGCGTGGGCATCCCTCCCTCAAAGGCTCACTGACTTTCCCTTCAGGCCTCATGTGAACTGGCCTGGAAGTCATTCCACTGGGAGGTGGCGATAGCAGCTGCCAGCAAACTGCCCTGCTTTCCCAGGAAGCCTGCTCCAGCCCTTTCCTACTCACTCAGCAAGTCCTCATTCCAGGCTGCCGACCTTGGGTTTCTCCCTACTGTGTAAACACACCAAGTGAGGAGCTACATTCCTGAAGGAAATTCTGGCAGAAATGGAAATGAAAACTCCAACACATTCAGCAACCTACAAGTAACTGCACATGGACTTTCCCATCTCCTGAATCTCTGGGTTTCCTTCTCATTTTCTGGATACAACCCTGATTTAAGGTGTTGGAATAAATGTCTCCTTGCCAGCCCTTAGTTTTATGGTTTTCTCATATGGATTCCTAGGGAAGGAGAGGCCATCTGGCAGGGTGGGTAAATGGAAGGAAGCTGGACCAGGTAACGCCTTGTTAAGTTACTTAATGAACCAACCCAATATCTACTCAGACTTTTTGTTATGCAAGATAATATAATTCTTTTATTATTTAAGTCACTGTTGGTTGAGGTTTCTGTTACAGCGGAGACATCCTAATTGTCGAGGGATGAAAAGGAATTTTTGTCATAGATTTTTGTTGTTGTTATAGATATTTCCAAGAAAGGCTGGAATGGTAGTGATAGGTAGAAGGCCTCTGGGGGCCAGAGTGGTGCTGCTCAAAGTGTGATTCAAAGGCCTGCAGCGTCAGAGTTACCTATCGGTTTGTTAGGACTGCAAATTCAAGGGCTACCTCCCAGACCTACCAAATCAGATTCGCTGGAAGTGGGGCTGGGAATCTATATTTTAACAAGGTCCCCTTCAGCAATTTTGATGCAACTGAAGTTGGAGAAAACACTAGCCCAGGAGACACCTACAGCTGGGAGTGTGATTGGTCCAACAGAGGAAGTGCTGTGCCTCTAGCTCATTACTAACCTCCCAGATGCTGATCTAATCCTCTGGGCCTCATCTTCCTTTTCTGTCACAGTAATGTGAGAATCAGATGAGGAACTGGGTGTAAAAATGGTTTGAGAGAGCTAAAACCTTGGTCCCTAGGGGCGTCCCTGAGCTGACCCAGCTGTACCAGTGAACACAGCATCCAAGGCTGCAAACAGATGTGCAAAAGGCTGGACCCCACCCCACCAGCCTGAGCTTCTTTGTGTAGGACCTCTCTCCATCTGTGTGTCCAGATGGATACTCACTTGTCATTTTTTTTTAAAATATATTTTATTGATTTTTCACAGAGAGGAAGGGAGAGAGATAGAGAGTTAGAAACATCGATGAGAGAGAAACATCGATCAGCTGCCTCCTGCACATCCCCTACTGGGGATACGCCCGCAACCCAGGTACATGCCCCCGACCAGAATCGAACCCGGGACCCCTCAGTCCGCAGGCCGACGCTCTATCCACTGAGCCAAACCGGTTTTGGCGTCACTTGTCATTTTTAATTGAACTCAGTTGCCCCTATTTTGAGTTTTCTTTTTTGGATTCCTGCAATCAGGAAGAACAGGAACCCTCTCTGTCTTACAACCTCAGTGACCTCAGCTGTTTCCTCCCACCCCACCTCTACTGAAGTGAGCCACCCCCTCCTACCCCGGATTCCCCTGACTTCCACACCTGAGGGGACACAGGACCCAGTACCCTGGAGGCAGACAAAAGACTACGTCTTGAGCCCTTCTGCCTCTCAAGTTACTAGGCGCTGCCCCCATTATGGTGTTACCAGACGGAAGGGGTCCATTTGCCTGTGCGCATCAAAGCCCAATGAGACACAAACAGGAGTTTTCAGCCACGAAAGTGAAGATTTATGAAGGAGATGGCACCATGCCCGGAGTCACAGATAGCTAACGCTTAAAACACTGGCTCCCCTGTGGCTTTTAGTGGACGGTTACATGGGGGAAAAGTCATTAATCCATGATGAAGGGAGTTAAGTTAGGGTCACGGTCAGGGTCAGGGTCAGGGTCGTGGTCAGGCTAGGGCAGCGGGTAATTGATCATTGCAGCTGGTCTTGATGTCAGCCATGGCCTTGATTTGTCTTGTTTTGCAAGGATTCCCTGGGTGGGCTGTTCTGGCGCCGAAACACAGCGAAGGCCTAGATGGTATCTCTAGTTTGACCAAAACCCTTTCTCTGTGGTCAACAGGCCGGAGGCTTCCTTCTTCATATTATTTGATGTGGACCAGAACCTCCTTGTCCTGAGCGCTGAATGATCCAGCAAGTGAGAGGGAGGTGAGTCAGGGCGCTGTGAGGCCAATTTGAGTCAAAGGGAAAACATAAAAATAAAAGGACAGATGAAAGAAAATAAGGTTTCTACACGGCGACCACGGAGCCACCCGCTGAGCCAACCATCAGGCCCACTCCGAGGTGGTGCCCCCACTCAGAGGCGGTGCCTCCCGCTGCTTGGGGGACCAGTGATGGGGAGAAGGCGTGTCCGCAGGTCAGAGGGCCAATCAGAGCAGGACAGACAAGCCGGCCGGCCCCAGTAGCCACTCAGGCGCGGGCTGACCGCTCTCCCTGCCCTAGGACTGGGCGAGCTTCCTGCCAATCAGGGGCGGGGCCAGCCGGGCCCGGCCAGTAGCGGGAGGCGGTAGCGTCAGGCGCCCAGCTGGTGGTCCCCGCGGTGGCCCGCTGCCCGGTCCGCAGGCTGAGGGAGCGGCGGCCCCGGCCCCCCGCGCCGCGCTCTCCGCCCCACCCCGCTCGCCGGCGGCCTCGCGTCATGCCGGGCGCTGCTCCCCGCTAGCGCCGCCGGGTCCGTTGCCCGCCTGCCCGAAGCCGCGCCCACGACCCAGAGCCAGAGGGATGGTGGTAGTCACGGGGCGGGAGCCAGACAGCCGTCGCCCGGACGGTGCCATGTCCAGCTCCGACGCCGAGGACGACTTTCTGGAGCCGGCCACCCCGACGGCCACGCAGGCGGGGCACGCGCTGCCCCTGCTACCCCAGGAGGTACCTGCACGGAGCGGGCTGGGGGAGGAGCGCAGGGGGATGGATCCGCAGGTGCTGGGCAGAGCTGACCTTGGGGTGCCAGCCCGCTAGGTTCGGGGATCCCGGGTCGGGCTGAGGGCGGCTCCAGAGGGGCTGTCCCCTCCCCCGCCCGTAAAATGCACCAGGTGTGTCTTCCCTGCCACAGAGGTCACCTGGCCCCGAACCCCTCCTTCCAGTATTCACTGCCAGGAAGGTTGATTTAGTCCGTGCAAAGGGGTCCTGGGAGCCCCAAGAGATGATCGTGCCTCCGAGAAAATCCAAGAGGCCTTGGTGGTCACCCACACCCCGTGTCCGGCTGCCCTGCCAGCGGAGTAAGGCACTGTGTGCAGGTAGAAAGCAGGCCAGTGGTTGGTGTGTCCACCCTCATCCGACAGCTCCCTGGCTTTCCCTCACCAGCTGCCGTGCTGTGGTGCCCAGTGGCTTCCCCTGGCCTTCGTGTGAATGACAGCATCATAGTAACACCTGGAATGGCCCGTGGAAGAGGGAAAAGAGTAGGAGAGGTTGGCACTGCAGCGCCCTGAAGAGAGAGACTAGAAAGGAGGAGGAGCTAAGGGAGAGTCAGATGTGGGAGAATGTGATGTGTGGAAACAGGAGAATGGACAGCGCCCCAGAGGGGCTGGGCAGGGCTAGGTGAGGCTTTGGGGAACCAGACAGTGTTATTTGGAGGCTACAAGTCCATAGTGTTAACATCAGGAGGCCCTTGTGGAAATGAGCAAAACTCTAGAAGTACTCTTTGCAGTTGGGAAAAAGGAGCCATTAGAGCAGCGGTTCTTAACCTGTGGGTCGCGACCCCTTTGGGGGTCGAACGACCCTTTCACAGGGGTCGCCTAAGACCATCGGAAAACACATATATAATTACATATTGTTTACAGTAGCAACATTACAGTTATGAAGTAGCAACAAAAATAATTTTATGGTTGGGGTTCACCACAACATGAGGACCTGTATTAAAGGGTCGCGGCATTAGGAAGGTTGAGAACCACTGCATTAGAGACACGGTGGTACTGTTTTTGTGTTCGTTGTCATTGGGGGGACCATGTGGTTTGGAGGAAAGAGTACAGGACTCAGAGACTGGAGGCCAAGACTCCAGGGCCAGCGCCCCCACAGAGTACATGGCTCCATGGGCGATCTAAAACTGTTTTTTGGTTGCTTTCTCCTCTCTGCCTCAGTCTTTTCCTCTCTAATATGGAGCAAACACTTGGACTGGTATGAGATATCTTTGGTATGCACATAGATTATTTGAGTCCTTGCTATGCACCTAGAACAGCTTTAGAGGAGCTATCGAATAAGCAGAAGGCATTTCCTGTCCTTGGGGTGCAGAAGAGTGACAGTACATATATACATGGAACTGTCAATACTATTTCATTCACCCGTTCAGTGCATATTTGGGTGTTTACTGTGAGACAGGCACTGTGCAAGGCTCTGGGTAACTTTTATTTAATGTATATTTACCCTGCTTTACTCACAAAGAATTTGAAAGCTGGAGAAAAGGACTTACTAAATAAATATACATAGACTTTCACTGGAGCCTGAGAGATGTCGTAATATTGAAAAGTATGCACTGGGACAAAATGTTAATCTGGAAGAGGAGAGTTGGAAAATTAGAGAGGACTGCCCTTGTTTCTTTCAACATCATGAGCAGTGAAAGATATCAAAAAAGAAAAAGAACAGAAAACATCCCAAGCATTTTAGGGAGAACCTAGGGCAGTGATGGCGAACCTTTTGAGCTCGGCGTGTCAGCATTTTGAAAAACCCTAACTTAACTCTGGTGCCGTGTTACATATAGAAATTTTTTGATATTTGCAACCATAGTAAAACAAAGACTTATACTTTTGATATTTATTTTATATATTTAAATGCCATTTAACAAAGAAAAATCAACCAAAAAAAAAATGAGTTCCTGTGTCATAGGTTCGCCATCACTGACCTAGAGCTTCTCAGGACAACGCTATCCCATCATTCCCTGTTCTTCACCCTGTCCTTGCCTCCAAAACCTTAGCTGGACTGGGACTCATCTCACACTACAGATGAAGAAGGAATTATTCGACAGACATCCACAAGCCCTGCTGTGGGCGGCCTCACGATTGGGAACAAGATACTGTTCCTGCCTCAGGAGCTTGGGGTCTAGAAGAGTGGGCCGCCAGAAGAAAATAAATCACCAGTGTAGTGTGCTAGGCACTGTAATGGAGAAGAATGCGGCATACAGTGAAGGCAACAATGGAAGGAGTGTTTGGTTAACTCTGTCTTGTGAGCTGGCAAGGGACAATAGAGCAGAAATGCTCACCAAGTAGAACTTGAATAGAAGCTCTTAGAATGAGTGGCTGCTGCTAACCTATATGGTGCCTGGGTGTGAATTGGAAAAAGAACACACATCTGGGCTAGCAGATTACTCTCATCCAGGCACCTGCAGTGAACAGTGTACACCACCATGGGGGGCAATCGCAGCTGCTAGATGGGCAAAGGGATAGCGGTAAGAGCATTTTGGACAGAGAAGACAGCATGAGCACCGGTACAAAAATGGTAAATTCAGGAAGTGAATGGAGGACAATGAAGGCTTTGAACTCTAGAGCGGAAACAACAGGATTGGGGTGGAGGGACCTGATTTAGGAGTTGTCAGGAGGATGGATAGGGCTTGGCAACTGGTGAGTGCGGGGAAAGGGAGGAGAGGGGAGTGTTTCAGGAAGACTCCTGGGTTTTGGTTTGGGGTGACTGACTGAATGGGGAGGCTTTGATCAGACCCAAGAAGACTGCAGACAGAGCAGCCCGGCTGTCATTTTTCTCACCTGGCTGAACATGCAGCTGTTTTGCGTGTTTTTTTTTTTGTTTTTTTTGTTTGTTTGTTTTTCAGTTTCCTGAGGTTGTTCCCCTTAACATCGGAGGGGCTCACTTCACCACACGCCTGTCCACCCTGCGGCGCTACGAAGACACCATGCTGGCAGCCATGTTCAGTGGGCGGCATTACATCCCCACTGACGCTGAGGGCCGGTACTTCATTGACCGGGACGGCTCGCACTTCGGGTATGTTTCTCCCTCTGCGATCATCTTTGTGGTCCTAGCAAATGAGGGGCCTGGGTGGGCATGGGGCTTTAGTATCTTCCATAGAACCTAGAAGAGGAGAGAACATACTGACAGAATTTCATAAATATGTCTATTAAAATGGATCAAAATTTTTAGTTTCTTTTCCAGATGAGACAGGGACAGCTGGAGAAATCTCAGGTAACCCACACTGGCTGGTTGTGATGCACCTGCTTCTATCCTACGTCATTTAAGACTGTGGAGTTGTCATCTTGTGGAAAGGAATAGGTGTGATCCCATCTAGAGATGGGGAGCTTCAAAACAGCTTTTTGGAGAATACCCTCAGATCAGATTCTGGGGGTCAGCGTTGCCCTTAGGGAGGAAGCAGGTTGTGTGACAGTAGTTCCCTGACTTTTTTCAATAGATTAAAACAAATGTTTTTATTGATTTTTTAGAGAGAGAAGAAGGGAGAAGGATAGAGCGATAGAAACATCGATGAGAGAGAAACATCATCGATCAGCTGCCCCCCTCAGGCTTCCCACCGGGGATCACAACCCAGGCATGTGCCCTGACCAGGAATCGAACTGGTGACCTCTTGCCTCCTGGGCCAATGCTCAACTGCTGAGCTACACCAGCTGAGCATAGAAGTTTAAAACAAATGAACAGGAAAGGTGTGGGAAGGGCCAACAAAGGGTTGCCATCCTTCAATGTTGCCCAGAAAAGTTTCCAAAAAACAAAAGAACCTTCAATTATTACTGTCATTTTAACACTAAAACATGGAAACACAGACTCTCAAAAAATAGTCTTTCCCAAAAAAGGACTTCTGACAACCTTACACATAAACCATTTAAAGACTTTTTTCAGTTTCCTTGTTGGTGAAATGAGAAACAGTTATAGCGGCCCCGCAGGCCTGTCATGCGGATTAAATAGAGAGCCTTGGTGTGACCCCTGGCCTGGTCCATTCAGAGTGTGTGGCTGAAGCTCTTTCCCCTCCAGTCTGACTGTGGAGATGACCGAAGAATGAGCGTGGTCCTTGACCTTGGACAAAACGACCAGGGAGGCAGAAGCTCTCAATCACTGCACCTGTGATGGCCTCCAAGTAGCATTTCCCACATGGGGAGAAGGTCATTTTCCTCCTCAGAAAGGAGACTCTGGTCAGATAACTTGCTCTGAAGCATATGGGTTTCTCCATTGGTTTGGGGTTGTCCGCAGCCTCCAGAGCTGAGAAAACAAAGTGTCACATTGCTGGGCAGAGCTATAAAAAGGTTTTTGTTTGCAGGCTGTTTGGGGGAGGAAAGCGCTGGCCCCAGCTGGCAGCTCCCACAACACTCGTGGCTGGGCCTTGCCCTAGGGATATGTTTTTCAGAGCTTACCAAGGTTTGCTTAAGATCCTGGAGGACCAGTTTGAGGAGGGGTCGTGGGGAGGGGAATAGGATTTGGCTTTAGCTGGAGAATGACAGAGCAGGCAAGGGTGTTGGGCAGAAAAGTAGGATATTGTGGCATTTATCCTCAGACTGCTAGGCTCCAGGGGCCTATGATTCATCAGCAGCAGATGAAGTTGTTGAAAGACTCAGATGAAGTGTCCTGGCAGGGTAGCTCAATTGGTTAGAGCATCTTCCCGATACAACAAGGTTGCAGGTTTGATCCCCGGTCAGGGCACATACAAGAAGCAACCAATCCTATATAATAAGAGTATAATATGCTAATTAGCCATTATGCCCTGAGGCATAACGACCAAGTGCATCACAACCGGATCACGGATCAGCAGGAGGGTGGGCCAGCAAGGTACAAGTGGGCTGCGCAGAGCTACAGGAGAGGGCAGCACAGCAGGCTATGAGGGGAAGGAGGGAGGGGGAAGCTACAGGAGGGCGGGACAGTGGGCGGAGAGCTACAGGAGGGCAGCAGTGACCTACTGGCTTCAAGCAGGCAGCAGAGAGCTACAGGATGGGGCAGAGCAGCAAGCAAGTGTGAGGTGGAGAACTACAGGAGAGGGCAGGGAAACAAGCTATGGGGGTGGGCATGGGAGGAGCTACAGGAGGGCAGCAGCGGGCGGAGAGCTACAGGAGAGCGGCAGCGACCTACTGGCGCATGGATTCATGCGCAGGGCTACTAGTTAGTGCATAAATAAGTGAAACATCAAATTGATGTTTCTCTCTCTCTGTAAAAGCAATTAAAAAAAAGACTCAGATAAAGTAAAATAGGAATTTAGGGCATTTGCTGGGGTAAATTTCTCTGCTGGTGTAGCTCACACACCCCTAGCACCTGCCACGGAGACTGCTTGAGCCTCCACTTGGGACAGTTTCCCATTGTGATCAATGAAGAGCGCTTTGGATTACAGTCCGGACCACTGTGGGTGTGGACTTGGAGTCAGCCGTTTCTGCATCTGAGCCTCTGGCTAATTGTGGCCCCTTGAGCAAGGTTGTTCCTTAACGTCTTTGAACCCCCACTTTTTTCCTCATTTATGAAATGGACATAAGATGGCACTTATCCCATAATAATATTGTTGAAAGGCTTCAGTGGGATAACACATAATAGTAGCTGACGCGGATTAATATTTGAGTGTTAGCTGGTGTTGCCTTATAGCCATAGACTAACTAGAGGGGTGACAGCTTAATCATGGAATTTACTCACATATCTTTACAGAAAAGCCCTTGCCACACCATCCAGTGATGGATCGGATTACTCTTAGCACTAAACAATTTGAAAAGAGCCCTAACTGATTTCGCTCAGTGGATAGAACATTGGCCTGCGGACTAAAGGGTCCTGGGTTTGGTTCCGGTCAAGGGCACATTCCTGGGTTGTGGACTCGATCCCCAGTAGGGGGGCCTGCAAGAGGCAGCCGATCAATGATTCTCTCTCATCATTGATGTTTCTCTCTCTCTCTCCTTTCCTCTCTGAAATCAATAAAAATGTATATTAAAAAAAGAATTTGAAAAGAGAATTAAGATAACTGAATTTTTATTTTAAGAAAATGCAGTATGTGATTTTTAAAAATTTCTATTTATTGTTGAAAGTATTACAGATGTCACCCCCCCATTGACCCCCCTCTACCTTTCCCCCTCCCAGGCCTACCGCACTATTGTCTGTGTCCATAGGTTATGAATATTTGCATATAAATTCTTTGGTTAATCTCTTTCCGCCTCCCCCTCCCCCCTTCCCTCTGAGATCCTGGAACCAGGATGTTAGGTTTAGGCATTTGACCTTCTCCATATAGCCACAGAATAATACTAATGGCAAGGATATGTAGAAGACGAACTTTTCTACATTGCTAGTGGGAATGTAAAATGCTACAGTCACTTTGTTAAGCATGCACTGTGACTGAACAATTCTACTTCCAACATCTACCCAAGAGAAATTGGTGCACGTGTTCACAGCACGTCTTATATGCAGGAATGTTCATCGTAGCTTTGCTCCTAAGAGCCCCAATTGGAAACTACTCAATGTCCATCAACAAAAGAATGGGTAAATGATTGTATGGGCAAAAGTAGGTTTACAGTTGTTCGTATGGAAAATAATATAAGAATAACAATACAAAAATAAATTGTGTTTTGTGTACTCACAACTGTAAGCCTACTTTTGCCCAACCATGTATGTTAAGAGACTAGTAACCTTTCCATTATTCCTATATATACCTAATAATAATAATTGTAATTATAATAATGATACTGCTAGTAAGAACTATTAATACTTACTGAGGACTTACTCTGAGCCAGGTATTTTCTAAGCACTTTTTATATACTAACTCATTTAATCCTATAATATTATGGAGTAGTTTTCTTATTTCCCCCCATTTTACAGATGAGAAAATCAAGGCACAGAAAGGTTAAGTTCACATACCCAAGGTTACACAGCTGGCGGTCTGGTTCCAGATTCTGTGCCCTAACCACTATGTGGCACTGCACAGTTCCATCAGCTCCTCACCAACCTTCTTTCCTTCCTGCTCAGAGATGTGCTGAATTTCCTGCGCTCTGGGGACCTGCCGCCCCGGGAACGTGTGCGGGCTGTGTACAAAGAGGCCCAGTTCTATGCCATCGGGCCCCTCCTGGAGCAGCTGGAGAACATGCAGCCACTGAAGGGGGAGAAAGTGCGCCAGGCATTTCTGGGACTCATGCCCTATTACAAAGGTGAGGGGTCAGGTCCTGGGACAGCCAGGGTACACGGGGAAGGAGGGTTGCAAGGCATCTGGCAGTGCCTAGCTCGCCACCAGAACAAGGTTCACGTGTATTACTTGAGACACGAGAGAATCCAACTCTTTCTTGGTCCCACTGGGAAGATACAGGTTAGGGGGTGCCCACTTTGCCTGTGACTGTCATCAAACCACATTTCAAAAGGATGGTCCTCATCCCATCCCCTTGATTTCCTTTTGCAGTGGAGAGCCATGACCCCTCTTTAACTTTGTGTCCTGCATAGGCCCAGAGACTCTCTTCCCCAGGAATCTGTCTCTTCCTACTTGGATCCTGCCATCACTGGGGCTCTCTGTGCCCTCCCACTGCCTTGCCCCACTCCCTACCTGTTAAGCCCCGTCCCAGTGATGGCTGCTGTATTCATCCCCATAGACCATTTGGAGCGGATTGTGGAGATTGCCCGGCTACGCGCAGTCCAGCGGAAGGCCCGCTTTGCCAAGCTCAAGGTCTGTGTCTTCAAGGAGGAGATGCCCATCACCCCCTATGAGTGTCCACTTCTCAACTCTCTGCGCTTTGAACGGAGCGAGAGTGATGGGCAGCTATTTGAGCACCACTGTGAAGTGGATGTGTCTTTTGGGCCCTGGGAGGCTGTGGCTGATGTTTATGACCTGCTGCACTGCCTGGTCACAGACCTGAGAGCCCAGGGCCTTGTCGTGGACCACCAGTGCATTGGGGTGTGTGACAAACACCTCATCAACCACTACTACTGCAAGCGCCCCATCTATGAGTTCAAGATCACATGGTGGTGAGTAGTCCTGGTAGGGAATAGAGCCCCTTCAGGGAGGGTATTCATTCCCCTTAGTGGATCTGGGAGTCAGATCCCTGGAAGGGCTCCTGACTGCCCCGGAACCTGCTGAGGTGAGGACTGAGCCCGGAGGCACAGCTCCAAGTGGACGGAGGTGCAGCTCTAGTCTCCCCTGCTATTCCTTGGGGTCAGGCTCAGGGCTTGTGGCCCACAGGATCCTGGTACCTGAACTTACCTGGCCTCTCCTCCAGGCAGGGCAGTCTTTACCTGAGGCCAATGGGTCTGGCTAGCTTGGGCTTGGCCAGGAAGTCCAGAGAGGTTTTGTTACTTTCTTGACTTTGCAAGAGAGTCTCTGCCCTTTTTAGAGCCACATTACCAAAATAATATAGGCACAGTCACTTCCTCAGCCCTGTGCAGGTGTTCCTTCCTTGTGCTCAGCGTATAGGTGTGAATGTAGAACATGATGGGGGATTTTATCCAGACAGCCACTCCACAGTCTCTGGCTGAAGAAGGAGCACCTTCTTTCCCTCCTTCCCCAAGAAGAGTCCCCTACTTTGTTTGAAGATGTGAAAAGACTCTTTCCTCCCAAAATGTATTCTTCACCACTTTTTGGAGATGTAACCATAGTTACCAAAACTATGCACCAGGTTGGCCTTAGAAAAGCACAATGTTTACAGCCCTGCTTTGGGCCTTGGCTTCTATCTTCCACAAACCTTCCTTGCTTGAAGGGTTATCTTCTCACAGGGCTGGATTATAAATTTGAGGGGCGCCTTTTGAAGATTCTCTAAGTCAAGCAGGCAAGGTGTCTACATCTGTTATCTTTGAGATGTCACATCCTTTCTGGAGGCTCAGAATACCTCTTGGGCTGCCATTTCATCTGTCAGGCTCCAGTTTGTGGTGAACCCTTTGATGGGATCCCCCTCTTTTAAAAAAATATTTTTTATGTTTTAATTACAGTTGACATATTTTATTATATTAATTTCAGGTGTACAGCATAGTGGTTAGACATTTACCTACCTTACAAAGGACCCATCTGACATCAATGATTACAACATTATTGACTATATGCCCTATGCTGTTCTTTACATCCCTTTGACTATTTTTCTTTTTTCCAATTACAGTTTACATTCAATATTATTTTGTATTAGTTTCAGGTGGAACCCTCTGTTTTTTAAACCTTGCTTTATCCCACTGACATTCTCCTTCTAGGAGAGTATCTGTCCTAGAGAAGAAACGGAAGGGCTGGGTGAGAGGCACTGCTATCCCAGGGGCTGTAGGAAGACAGCAGCAAACCTCCGTGATGTTTTACTCCCCACATTTCAGAGAGAAAAAAAGATCCACGAGGTTCTGCTCCCACTGCGTTTCCTTCTCACTCTGTGTGCAGCCTGGAGCAGCTAGTCAGGGTATGGACATGCATCTCCTAAAGGAAGACTTTGCAGCACCAGTATTTGGAGTGTAGCATTTCTGTGCTGCAATAAGGGCTTCTCTCTGTACTCATGATTGTACTTGGCTGTTTTGGGGTGTTCTTGGAGGGAGATTTTGTTATATGTGAAAAGCTGGTGAGGACAGCCTCACTGATCTCAAGTCTTACAAGACCAGATTGGTGATGTAGGGCAAGAGGAAGCCGAAAACATCTGCCTCCTTCTGAGGAAGAGAAGGCCAAGCCCTGGACCCTTGGCTGAATTCCTCCCTGAGGCAATGACCTCCTGGCCCGTGTGTGGGAACAGAGATCCATGGCATGACTTTACACTCTTATATCCTATTCTTATATGAGTGGAGCAGAGATACAGATGGAGATCTAAGAGGAAAGTGGTCAGTCTCCTTGGTTCCGAGATATGTATTCTTTCTATTGTTCTCATCCACAATGGATCGTCACGTTTCTGGAGCTGATGTCCCTGCTTGGAGTTCAGCTCAACAACATGCCTCTTGCCTTTGGTTTAAGTTGCTCTGATTGGTGTTACTGCCTAATACACGTTGTGGTTCAACCACGTTGATTTTTTGACAGACACCGAGGCAAGCTATTTAGGAAGAAGTCAATGTGAGTAGAGAGCAGATAATTAAGCCCATCGCTTTCAGTAACCCGGGCTTGACCCCTTCTCTTTCCCACCCCCAGCACAGCGCATCACAGTGCTTGGTCATTTAGAGCCTGTACATGCAAGACCCGAAGCAGCTGGTATGCTCAAATGCAGGTTTGCTAAGAATGGGCCCTGGAAGACTTGCTTGGGGCTACAGGGACGCTGTCCCTGTGCCTCTCATTAGAGACACCCATTTCTCTTTCCCTCTGCGATGTCCTCAAGGTCGTGTGCTCTGTGCCATTGTGGGGAGACCGGGTTCTAGGCCAGTAGACCAGAAAGAGCCAGGACACTGGCATCCAGCTTAGAGCTCTTTTTAAATGGAGTGAACGAGTTCAGTGGCCCAGTTTGGCCATTCTCTGATAAGAGGCCAAGGCCAGCCTGAACAGTGCTCTTGGAGTTGGTGGTTTGTGGTGATGGCCTCCGAGTAAAGGTTGTCTCTGAGAAAGTGACTTCTCCCAGTTGGGTCCCTTTTTAACTCTAAATGGCCAGGCCCAGAGTGTAAGAAGGGTTGAATGCTTCTCTCTGATCGAAGGAAGGTATATTTTTATAGAATTCTTGTGCATAATGTCAGTAAATGCCTCTCACCCTGACAATGGACTAGATTCATCCTGCCATGGGACAGGCCCTGGTTAGTGATGTGTCAAAGTGCTGCCTCTGGAGCTTCCCTTTTGACTTTGGGCACCTTCTCTCCCAGGTGCCATGCTCACTGGTTGGGAAGGTGGAAGTTTTAGGAGACAGGACTCTATGGTATAATGGGGGCCATAACAAAATTCAATAAAATACTTAATGGCAACAAAAAAGACGGAAACAAAACCACAGTGAACCACATTATGTCATCCCAGTGGAGGAATTCTTTGGGCAGTGCTCTAAATAGAAGAAATAGAGGAATTGTCACCATTCTTTTTCTACCTCTGGCTAGTTCACCAGGCTGTCCTGTGCTTAGCGTTTGGAAAGCAGTCAGTTGTGCTCTGAAAGCTTCTATTCTTTCTTCCCGGAGCTTAGGATATTCTGGGAACTGTCTGAGCCTCAGGCTAATCAGGTGGTACAATCGTGCTGTTCTGGGTTGCTCATTGGAGGAGTAGGAAACGGACTTTTGCAAACCACAAAGTGGGGTGAGCCTCAGTGTGTGATCTTGGTGTAAGCTGGAACCTGAAAGAGGCTCCAGATACACAACAACAACAGAACAAAAACTACGCACACCGAGCAGTTTGATCCAGGTTAGAATTTCAAACATCAGCCTTCTGCACACCTCCTGTCTGTATTTGAGTCTGATATAAGTGATTAAGCTTTCTTGGGGACCATTTTGCTGGGGCTCTTTCATGAAGGTGGTGCCTGCCTCATGATCCTTAAGAGGGAGGCTTTAATCCATCAGAAGCTGGAGTATTGGGAACTGGGGTAGGAGAAGCACTTTCTGGAATAAACATATATGTATACATATGTTAATTGGGGGGAGGGTGGGGTGGCAGGGGGTTAGAGGAGGTGGGAGCAAAGCCTGGGTGCAGTGATGAGTCTGGAGTGTGGGAGGTCACCTGGGCTCATTGTCTTCCTTCTGTATGGTGTTGGGCTTGTGTGCACAGTAAAGCACTTCCTGTGTTCTTTCATTACTTATCTGTGAGTGCTTTGGTACATGGAGCCTCAGTACCCTCACGTGGCATTAAAGTCAACAATAAGAACCTGGGTGCTGTGCCTTTCTTTTTTAGAGACTTACTCTCATCCCTCCTTGGCCCCCCACTTTGCCAGCAAATATGTGTTGATTTCTCCTTAAAATGTGGTATGTTTCGGGTTGCCACGCTTAATAAAACAGGCTCTTCCCTGAGATTGGCAGATGAACGTCTGCCCTGACTTGAAGTTAAAGGGGGATGGGCCCATGAAGGCTCTTCTGCAGTTCCTTTAGCCTTGTCTCAGTTCCAAGTAGGTGTGCACCTAGGCAGACAGCTCCGCCTTCTGCTGAGAGGTCTCCATGGGAAGAAGGTAGCACAATTGTACAGTCTCTTGTATGGCTCACAACTACGTTAGTTAGGACAGAAGTCCCTCCTGTCAGTTCACCACTTTTTTCCAAGGGGGAAATAAGTGCGTCTAAGTGTACATGAGCCTCAGTGGTTAAGACCCTTACTTGAGGAAAATGGGTATAAGTTGCCCTTCCTCCAAAAGCAGAGTTTTGACACCTTCCTGGCTAATGAGTGTCTTCATCAAGAAGTCCCTTGGAGTCACTTCATGGATTAGCCCAGAAAGATGAGTTCTGAAGTGTTCTGTAGCTATGCTACCCTCCAACTGATTCCCTTAAAAATGGTGAAGGGATTAAGCAAAAAAGAAAAATACACAAAAATATGGTGGTTACCAGAAGGAAAAGGGGGCAGAGGGAGGTAGAAGAGGGTAAAGGGTGCGGGGGTAAATGGTAATGGAAGGAGTCTTGACTTGGGGTGGTGAACACACAATGCAATATACAGATGATGTATTATAGAATTGTACACTCAAGTCTTTATTAAATAAAAAATCTCTGATTATTCTAACTTTTAAACAAAACACTGTATCATCTGTGCCAAATGAATTCCTGACCTAATTACTGTGCAACACTCACATAGTAAGAATACACTAATAATATCTTACAAATTGGAAACTGAAGCTCACAGAAGTATAATTTCCCCAAGGGCACGTAGCTAGTAAGTGGCAGAGCCAGGATGTAAACCCAGAGCCCTTTTCTGAAATCCTCATGGGTGTTCAACAGCAGAGCCTTCCCTTCCACTTGGCAGCTCAGTGTCCCACCTCTGAGGCTCAGGGCTTCACCCTGCCTAACCTATAAAGATTTGAAAAGCAAATAGTCTAGAAGGAATAATAGAAAGACTTACTTAGACCTGTGGGTCTCAAGTAGCCCTGAGTATTGAGATAATGGGGTCCCCAGTGTTCACTAGGTGGTGAAGGCCCCTACTCATGGGACAGTGAGTGGACGATGACTTAGCAGGTGAGTAATGATTCCTGGCTGGACACAGTGTAGCGGGATAATCCGGGACAGTCCCAGTTAATCAGACCCGTGCAGCCTACACATCTAACGACACAGATGTGCCATGCAGCTTGACCCTGTGGGGAGGTACACCCAGGGTCATGGGCCTCCTTCAGGGGACCCCTGGTGTCAAGAGAATAATTGAATTGGAAACTCTAGCTCAGGGGTCATGGTACGCTCATGGTCTCCAGGTCTCTACTCTGCCTGTGTTTTTTGTCATCATTTGGAAGATGATGACCTTTTAGCTGGCTTTATGTACTTTTGATTTGTTTAACCAATAGCCTATTTCTTTAGCTTTTATTTACTTACTTTTAACTTTCTGTCCTTTGATTCCTTATCATTTTGTTTTTTTCTGTCATATACTTTAGCTTTCTCTATTTTTTAAACATGATTTGAAACTTTTTTTTTTTTAATATATTTTATTGATTTTTTACAGAGAGGAAGGGAGAGAGATAGAGAGTTAGAAACATCGATGGGAGAGAAACATCGATCAGTCGCCTCCTGCACATCTCCTACTGGGGATGTGCCCGCAACCCAGGTACATGCCCTTGACCGGAATCGAACCTGGGACCTTTCAGTCTGCAGGCCGACGCTCCATCCACTGAGCCAAACCGGTCTCGGCTGAAACTTTTTTTAAAGGTCAGAGCTTATGCTTTAAAAAATTTTTTTCAGTTACACTTGCCATTCAATATTATATTATTTTCAGGTATACAACATAGTGATTAGACATTTATATGACTTACAAAGTAATCCTCCAGTAACTCTTATACCCACCTGACACCGTAAATGGTTATGGTATTGTTTGACTATATTCCCTAAACTGTACTTAGCATCCCCGTGACTTTTTTGTGGCTGCCCATTGTACTTCTTAATCCCTTCCACTTTTCATCCATTCCCCCAAACTCCCTCCCATCTGGCTACCATCAGATTGTTCGTATCTATGAGTTTTGTTTCTGTTTCAATTGTTAATTTATTTTGTGTTGGTTTTTTTTTAGATTCCACATAAGTGAAATCATAGGGTATTTGTCTTTCTCTGATTTATTTCACTAAACTTTATTTCTTATTAAAGATTTATTTTTAATATATTTTATTGATTTTTCACAGAGAGGAAGGGAGAGAGACAGAGAGAGTCAGAAACATTGATGAGAGAGAAATATCGATCAGCCGCCTCCTGCACATCTCCCATTGGGGATGTGCCCGCAACCCAGGCACATGCCCTCGACCGGAATCGAACCTGGGACCCTTCAGTCCGCAGGCCGACGCTCTATCCACTGAGCCAAACCGGTTTCGGCTAAACTTTATTTCTAACATAACTTTTAAGTACATGCATGACTAGGACACCAAAGAAGGTAGTTCTTGTTCTGAGTAAGAGTAATTATGTGCTTTTCCCCCTTCTCTGGTAATTTCTACAATGATCTTATTAGCTGTGAACATTAGGTACTTCATTTTTTCCCTTTAGAGAAATATCTTCTAACATGTAAATACAAGGAAAAACAGATAGCCCTATTATCAGAGTTATAGATCTACTCGATAACACAGATATCCAAACTTTTACCTCTCCCTCCAAAATGTCCCCTCGCTCCTACACTAAATAACAGTAAATACAGCCTTAGGAACAGGACAGTTCCATTTTTGGACTGCTAAGGACTTCCTCTCTCATACAGTGGACATGATCAGGGATCCTGGGATTTCACCTCCTCCAACCACCTAACCACCAAGTGGAAAGAGGACTGTTGTGCACCAGGAAAAAATCCAACACAGTTGCAAGAAAGACTGAATGAAACCACTTGAAACCATACAAAAGCACTTCATACAAGGGGCCTATAATCAGATTCTGATGCATATTTTCCAGCCTTCTGTGATCTCAGCAGAAACCTGATTCACACTTTAACAAACCATGACTTTTAGAGGATGCTAATGTATTACAGACCCTGATGTTTTCCTATATCATGGGATCTCCGCAGATGGCCTGGCTCCAGTAGATCTTTGGAATAGACATTTCCATACTTCTCTCAGTTATGACTTAAATCAAGAAATAGAACCCTTGCCCTAGCCGGTTTGGCTCGGTGGATAGAGCATCAGCCTGCGGACTGAAAGGTCCCAGGTTTAATTTCGGTCAAGGCACATGCCTGGGTCTTGGGCTTGATCTCTAGTAGGGGACATGCAGGAGGCAACCGATCAATGATTCTCATCATTTGATGTTTCTCTCTCTCCCTCTCCCTTCCTCTCTGAAATCAATAAAAAATACATATTTTTAAAAATAGAACCCCAACGTACTACAGAACTTAGAGCTTGACCTCTGTTATAAGTTTACAAGTTGGGTCAAATCTTATACCTTTATTATTTTTGTAGAGGGAGTGGGAGGGTTTAATGAATAGGCTTAAGTGTTTATCAACTATAAATGCCTTTAATAGTGTGTTTCTCAACATTACATCCTGATCACCAGCTGTACTTTGGCTTATTCTGTCTTCCCAGGTGCTCATCTGTGTGTGCACATGTTGTGGGTGCTTACTTTCCCTCCTCTTACTATGTCAGTTTCACCTCCCTCTGCTCATGAGTGTCCTGTCTATGGCATTTTATAGATGGTTGGCCACTTCTGGCCATGCCTCATTGGCATCTGCTAGCCAGCTGTGGCGGTGATACTGTGCCCAGGGTTGCCCTCTTCTTCTCAGGCAGGTAAGTGTGTGTTTGCACTGAGGTCCCTAGCTTTCCATTTCAGCTTTCTCATCTGGCCTGCTAGGATCTGGAGAGCATTTTGAGCCCCCTCTCTAAGCTCTGTACCCACCTCCACAGCAGCAACAGAGGATGCCACAGGACTCCACTGAGCAGACAAGTTGGCTTCACCCTCCTCTATCCCAGAGGGAGGAATCAAAATGCTTTACCTGAAAACCGAGTTCACCAAGAGG
Organism: Myotis nattereri; assembly: GCF_964212035.1. NCBI lineage: Eukaryota > Metazoa > Chordata > Mammalia > Chiroptera > Vespertilionidae > Myotis > Myotis nattereri. The sequence continues at coordinate 87,583,795 of NC_138079.1, read as the reverse complement.
AGCCTAACAAAAATATGAACTTCCTGTGTGAGCTGACCACATCACTATTAGCTTTAATGGGGGTGGCATTATTCACTTGGCATTCCCATAAATCAAGGCAGGATGTATCTGCCCCGAGGCATATTCAGAGAATGTTCCACCCAATTGCTTAATATTCTTCAAAGTGCAGCTCTATTTGGAAACTCCCATTGGCCCTGACACAAAACATTCAGGAACGCCCTCTCTAGTCACCTGCAGGAATATCCCACCACTTCCATTAGCTGGGCCTTTAGCCCAGAGAATTCCACTGGGGTAGAGTTTACTACCTTGATTTTGAACCCTTGCCAGTGCCCTTCCCTGCTAGGATGGCAATCCTGGCCCCTTTATGGCAGCAGCACCTGAGGGATAACCTGAATTTGTGGATTAAGATCAGAGGTAGAACTTCCAGATAAAATAAGTCCAACCAAGGTATCTGCATGATACAAGGATGTTTCTTAGGTGGAAGGCTTTCCAGATACTCAACTGTGCCCCAGGATTTCTGGGGCTTACAGGCAGTACTGGTCATTGGTTCATAACCCTCAGTTTCTTCACTTGACCATTCTATCTTTTTAGGGGTTGGGTTCCCCCAACCCCTTGCTATGGACCCAGCATTCCAATAGCTGAAAACCCTGTACATCTTTTCTCCTATCTGGTCTTACACCACCAAGGTACTGAGGTCACAAGGTGGCACAAACCTAGGCAGCATCTGTCCCTCATCTCTACGTCTCCATGGCAAAGCTAGCATAAGGTAGGAAATAAAGATTAGAGTGGAGATAAATGAAATGAGAACAGGGAAACAAGATACTAGAAAATCAGCAAAACCAAAACTTGGTTTTTAAAAACATCAGCAGAATTGATAAATCTTTAGCTAGAGTTAGACTGATTGAGCAAAATGAGAAAATTCAAATAGTTAAAAACAGAAATGAAAGAGGGACATTACTACTGACTTTACATTTAATGAAAAGGATTATAAGAATACTATAAACATATATGTACACCAATAAGTTGAATAACCAAATTAAATGAACTAAATACTAGAAACATAACCTACCAAGTCTGAATCACAAAGAAATAGAAAAGCTGAGTAGATCTATAACAAATAAGAATATTGAATCAGTAATCAAAAATCTCCCAACAGCCTGGCTGGAGTTGCTAAGTAGTTAGAATGTTGGTCCGCAGATCTAAGCGTCTTGGGTTCAATTCTCCGTCAAGGGTACTTACCTCTGTTGCAGGTTCCCCAGCTCCAGTGGGGACCAGTGCAGGAGGCAACCAATCAATGTGTCTCTCACAAACTGATGTTTCTCTCTCTCTTCCTCCTCCTCCCTCCCTTCCGCTCTCTCTAGAAATCAAAGGAAAAAATATCCTTGGGTGAGGATTAAAAAAACACACAAAAACTTCCCAACAGAGAAACCCCTTTACTTGATGGCTTTCCTGGTGAATTCTACCAAACACTTAAAGAAGAGCTAATACCAATCCTTCTCAAACTCTTCCAAAAAATTAAAAGTGGACCCTGGCTGGTGTGGATCAATGGTTGAGCATCAACCTATGAACCAGGAGGTCATGGTTCAGTTCCTGGTCAGGCCACATGCCTGGATTTCAGGCTCCATCCCCAGTAGGAGGGGGCAGGAGGCAGTCGACCAATGATTCTCTCTCATCATTGATGTTTCTATCTCTGTTGCCCTCTCCCTTCCTCTCTGAAATCAATTTTAAAAATGTAATATATATACACATATATATGTTATATATATACACACACACACACATATATGTATTTTTAAGTGGAGAGAATGCTTTCTAACTCATTCTATGAGGTCAGCATTTCCCTGATAACTGAGCCAAGCAAAGATCTACAAGAAAACAAAGTTACAGACCAATATTCCCCATGAACTATGCCAGAAAAAAAACTGAACAAAATACTATACTGAATTTAGCAACATATTAAAAGGATTATATACTGTGGCCATATGGGAATATTCCTGGAATACAAGGATGGCTCAACATATGAAAATGTATCAATGTTATACACTATATTAGAAAAATAAAGGGGGGAAACTACCTGATCTCTTCAGTTAATACAGACCAAAAAAAATTGTGACACAATTTAATGCCCTTTCATGGTAAAAACACTCAACAAACTAGGAACAGAGGGAAACAATCTCAATATAAGAAAAACATATGAAAAACCCACAGCTAACATTATACTCAGTGGTGAAAGATTGAAAGCTTTTCCATTATGATCAGGAACAAGACAAGGATGCCCATTTATGCCAATTCTATTCAACACAGTACTGGAAGTCCTAGCCAGAGCAACCAAGCAAGAAAAAAAATAAAAATAAAAGGCATCCAAATTAGAAAGGAATGAAATTATCTCTGAAGATAATATGATATATGTAGAAAACCCTAGGATTCTACATATACAAAATAACCTGTTAGAACTAATAAATGCAGCAAAGTAGCAAGATATGAAGCAACACACAAAAATTAGTTGCGTTTCTATACATGAACAATCTGAAAAGGAAACTTAAAAAATAATTCCACTTACAATAGCATTAAAAAGAATAAAATACTTAGGAACTAATATAAGATGAAATATTTGTACACTAAAAACTACCAAAAATTTCTTTTAAAAAAGTTTTTTAATTGATATTTTAGGGAGAGAGGAGAGAGAGAATTGAACCATGACCTCCTGGCTCAAAGGTAAACGCTCATCCAGTGAGCCATGCAGGCTGGGCCACACTGCTACCCCTCTTAACCACATTTAATAAAAACCTTCCACCTAGACCCCATCAGCATCTCATTCTCCGAGGTCACCCACTCTCATTTCTTGAGTGCATACTATGGCTTTAATTAATTTACTGTGCGTTGCTAAATCTTTCATGCTCTTGAATTCCCCCTTGTTCTGTGATAAAGACCTGGTTTGGTTCCCCCCACATCATAACTAGCCTGGGAACTTTAACTTTTGAGCTTTCCAATCAATGCCTCGATATACATCAAACTTTGAGATAAACCTGATTACCCCCGGAATAAGGAAATAATATTCAGGTATCCAGACTACCTGTCATCTAGAGGATTTCCGTTTCAGACCAATCCAGAGGCTAAGAATGCTTCTGTTGTAGGTGGGGGCAGGAATGGCAACAATTGTCTGACTGGTGGGGTCAGACCAAACCAGGGTTCAGCAACCTCGGTACTTGGGTTCTGGCTAGGAAAGAATTCAGAGCAAGACCCAAACTGTAAGAGAACATTTATAGGGTAAATTACAGAGGTGGAAAAAGTAATTCCTAGAAAAAATGGGCTTAGCAAACTTCTGGAGGTAAAGGGCCCTAGGAGCTCAGGAGTGAGGAAGCAATTGGTAACGTGCCTGGGGCCTGGAGGGGGAAGTGGATGAGAAAGGGGAAGGCATGAGCGTGCTCCCGGGAGGGGGAGAGAGTGCACTGGGTCTTCCGTCCTATGGGTTTTTTTGAGTGGAGATTTTAGGGGAGGTCCCAGGGGAAGATCTCATAGAATATTCAGCCGTTTTCCAGGTGTGTCCTTTCAGGGTTGTGGTCTCCCTGATTGATTGGTAGGCACCAGGGTAGGAGGTCATTATTCCCTGCAGCTGGTCCTGACGTCAGCCATGGCTAGTTTTGTTGCTTATCTGGGTCTGGAGCTAAAATACAATTTGAGGTCTAGATGTTATCTCTAGGGAGGAAAGGTCAAGGGGTCCAAACCTCGTGACCTGCAATATGCTAGGGGAGGAAAAGTCACCCTGGGGACCAGGGCCCACCCTACGATTGTCCTTCTGTTGGGCACCTGGGACTTTCCACCTGGTGACCTTCTGTACCTGGCCCATCATGCTTGCTCTGCTCATGTCTGTCTAGCTTCTCATTAATGTACTTTTTGTTACAAGAACTCTTAGTTTTTCTTTCCTCTGCACAACACTGGGTATTGCCTTCCTGTGGTTTCCATTTGCAAGCCCGAAGACCCTTGAATAAATATTTATTTCTAGGCAAAGCCTCCAGACTCTGAGTTCACGTAACACAGGATAGAGGCAGCTGCTGTTTCCAACTGTTAAAGAGAAAACCAGACCCGATATAACGTCACTTGTGCTGAAAGCCCATAATGTAATTGCAGTTTCAACCTCTCCCAGAAACATAATCTTAATAACCAGTCTGGAATTTCCTGGTCAAGCACCAGTAAGGTAATCTGTCACAAGGTAATCTCTCCATCCCTCATAGAAAGAAGAAGCAATCTTAAAGATTAAAAACTCTTCCTGCCCTAGCTGGTTTGGCTCAGTGCATAGAGCGTTGGCCTGCACACTGAAGGGTCCCGGGTAAGATTCTGGAGAAGGGCACATGCTGGGGTTGCAGGCTCAATCCCCAGTAGGGAGTGTGCAGGAGGCAGCCAATCAATGATTCTCTCCCATCATTGATGTTTCTATCTCTCCGTCTCTGATATCAATAAAAATATATTTAAAAATAAAACAAACAAAAACCCTTCCCATTCTCTTCCCCCAAAGAAAAGATGTCCAGGTGCAAAAATAATCCTTTCTTTTGTTAATAGCTCCCTTGCTCCACCCTTCTTATAAAATCCTTTCATTTTCTACAACCCCTCAAAGCGCCCTTCTAGTCACTAGAAGGGATGCTGCCCTATTCATGAATGACAATAAAGCCAAGTAGATCTCCAGAATTTTTTTTAACCCTCACCCCAGAGTATGCTTTCATTGATTTCTAGGGAGAGCGAGAGAAACATCCATCTATTGCCTCTCATATGCTCCCTGACTATCAAACCCACAACCTAGGTATGTACCCTGACCAGTAATCGAACCTGTCATCTTTTGGTGAAAGGGAGGATGCTCCAATCAACGGAGCCACCCTGTCACGGCTTGAATTTTTTTTTTTTTTTTTTTTTAACATTCCTATCGCTTCTGGCCTTTTCAGCTAAGATCAACTGTAACACAACATTCCTGAAATGGGAATCACAAGAACTGGAATCCATCTATGACTCGACCGTTAATACTGTGTGATACTGGATAACTTATTTAACTTTTAATTTCACTTATGCTCAGGTATTTAAAAACGGCTCCTGGATCAACCAATCTCTTTGAGAAACTTTTAAAATCCCAAGGTCCGTGAAGGGATGGGACTCATTCGTTTTTCAGGCGGCCTCATAGCCTACGGGTTGGCAGCAGTCTTCTGTTCCAATGCCTCCTCTCCCGCCTCCTATTCCACGCCCGGGGCCGGACAGCACCCAAAGGTCAGTCGCCCTCACGCTATTGCGAGTCGGATCCCAAAAGCAAGGACGGAGGAAAAGACAGAGTAACGCCGGCTTCTCCGCCGGCTCCCGAACGCTCCAGGTCGGCGCTCCAGGCCGCCGCCCCCTGGATGCCCCCCGGCTTGCTTGGTACAGCCAGGATGTCACTTACGCCCGGCCCGGCCTCGCCCCACCTGGCCTCGCCCCACCCAGCGCAGATCCCAGGGGAACTCGCAGGAGCATCCTCCCACCTCGAGTCCTGGGCCCCGGAAGTGACGTCTGTGCGTGCGTGACGCGCGCTCGCGGCGCCGGGGGCGGGGCCTGAGGGAGGGTGGGCCGGTGTGAGGGCGGGTTGTGGACTGGCGGGGCCGGGACCCACTCGAGCGACGCGGAGCGAGCGGCGGTCTCGACGCCGGTGGATCCGCCAACGAGGTACGGAGCTGACGGGAGGGGGCCGAGGACAGCGCTGCTCTCCGCTCCGGGCAGCGGGGTGGCGCGCCGTCCGGGCTGGAGCTGCTGGGTCGTTGGTCTGTGCGGTCCACTCGGCCGGGGCCGGTTCGGAGCCTCCTGTCCTCCTCCGTCCCAACGCGGGCGCCGGCAGCGCGGCCCTGGCCGTCCCCCTGAATCCTCTCGCTGCTCGGTCTGCCCGTGTCAGGCTCCGGTCGCCAAGTTCTCCACGGCCCAGCCCGGCTCCGCCGGGCAGACGCTTATTTCCTGGCCGCCTGCTGCCACCGGCCATCCCCCGGCGGGACGGCTTCCCTCTGGCCGGCGCCCTCCTCACTGTCCGGTCCGCGGAGTCCAGGGGGACACCTGTCGTGGCGGCCCGCCGGGTCCTGTCCTGGGGCCCGCGGGCACTTTTCTGGATTGAGAGCGCGGCCCCACCTCGCAGGCTGGCCTTGGCAGGGAGCCGGGCTTCCCGGACCCGCGTCGTTCGTGGGGAGGGACACGTCCCGGGGCCGGGAGGGCGCTGACGCCGGTGGTGCGGAGCCTTGAAGACTGGTCCTGACTTGGCCCGGCGGTTGAGGACCTGGGCTCAGGAGCCGGAGTCCCCGCGCCCACGCCGTCCTGGGGGCGAGCAGGGTGATGCCCATTACGGAAGTTTAGTAGAGAGGGAGGCACCCGCCGCTCTGGAGTGTAGGTCACAGACCTCGGGTGGTGCCGCCGGCTGATGACCAGGCCGGCGGTCGGGAAATGTGTCATGGGCGGTGGTGGGCTCTTGTCCTGGAGATCAGATGTGGGGATTTGCCAGTACGAGTTTACAGCATCACCTGGGAAGTTGTCTTGTCTTGTCTTGTCTTCCCTTCTCTTTTCTTTTCTTTCCTTCTTTGGAGCTGAAGAGTTGTTTTGGATTTTGAGATTAAAATAAATAATTGCACTGCTTTTCTGTAAACCTAAAACTGCTTAAAGTCTATTAATGAAACTAGTTGTATCAAGAAAGCTTGCAGAGGTACAAGATCTGATTGTATAACGTTAATTAAGTTACTGGTTCTTATACAGAATAATAAGAAGTGTTCAGGATTTTTACTGACCTTGGAAACAACGATGTTTCTTCTCTCTAGAACTTCGCCAGTTTAGGAGGGAGGGAGGGAGGGAAGAAAGAGAGAGAGAGAAAAGATACTTTGAATACAAGGTGGTAAGCAGTGTGAGTTAAGATAGAGCACCCTAAGTGGCTCCCCTCATCCCGAGAGACTGCAGATGTGGAGGGTGGAGAACGGTATCGGGGATACCTTTCCGGGAGTACCATGAAGAATGAGTAACATTCGGACTGACAAAGTGGTGTGGGAATTTTAGGAGTAGGTGGAAATGTGGGGGTGGAGCGACTAATGGAGAAGAGGCCAATGACTACTTGGAGGTGGTTTTTGAAAAGTAAAAAAGTTCAGGGCAGAAAGGGACAGAGATGCTGGAACATGGTCTTTTATCTGATGATGACAGAACCAGGGAAGGGATTTAGGGAGGATTATAGTGAGGTTAAAAAGGAGTTTTATGTAGATCTTAACACACAGGCTGCTATATGGTTGATGAGGATTGTGCCCAATAGTGTTTGCTTATGTGCTATCTTTTCTGCTCATTAAATGTTTGCATTGTATATTTATTTACTAACTAGAGGCCTGGTGCATGAAAATTCATGCACTGGAGGGGGCGTCCCTCAGCCGGGCCTGCCGCCTCTCACAGTCCTGGAGTCCTCAAGGGCGGGAGGCGATCCAACGATCAGGGGAAGGTGACGCCCCATCACACCTCTGCTGCTGCCACTGCCGGCAGCACAAGCCTTGGACAGCCCTGGTTACCTGCGCCTCGGGCAGCCCTGGGCGGCTAGGCAGCTGCCATCCAAGGCTTTCCTGTGCCTTGGGCCAGCCCTGGGTGGCTGGGGGATTGAGGGGACTGGGGGACTCCAGAGGCAGATGCACGGCAAGCCACGTGCCTGCCGCCCCAGCAGGGCTGAGGGAACTGGGTGCCGCCTTCTTTGAGGGGGGATCAGTCAATTAGCATATTTCCTCCTTATTGGCTGTGGGTGCCACCATCTTTGCAATGGTGTGAGGGTCAATTAGCATATTCCCCCTTCATTAGATAGGATTGTTTCTTTGTGTATGAGTGACTGACCCTGTTAATTTTTAAACTTCTATAAACAGGAATTCTGCTTTTACCTGTTAGTATTCTAATCCAAGTTGGGCATTCACAAATGCTACATGACTATGTGATAACTTGATGAGAATTCATTGCTTTCTGATATTTTCCAATGACAAAAATTCAGTCAGTACTTTATTTTTTTAAAAATGGTTCTTCTAGTATAGCGGTTCTCAACCTGTGGGTCGCAACCCCTTCAGCGGTCGAACGATCCTTTCACAGGGGTCGCCTAAGACCATCCTGCACATCAGATATTTACATTACAATTCATAACAGTAGCAACATTACAGTTATGAAGTAGCAACAAAAATAATTTTATGGTTGGGTCACAACATGAGGAACTGTATTTAAAGGGCCAGAAGGTTGAGAACTACTGTTCTAGTACTTAACCTACTTTAATATCTACATACAGAAGAACTAAGATCCTATTTGATTTACTGTGTCAGTCTTTGGCTAGAGACATAGCATTTCAGTCATGACAGTGTGAGTTTAATTTTTGGCATGTGTGTTTTTATTGGTTGCAAAGTAAACATCGCTGGCAGAGATTACCCATTCCTAAAATGTAGGCAATGCCTGTGTAATAACAACACCTGTCTATTCTGTGACTCAGAATAGAAATGCTATTAAGTAGATTCTTAACCCATAAATAAAGTCATTGCAGTAAAAATAAGTTTCACAATAGAGGTCAAACATTTTGAAAGTCTTATTAAATGCTCATTTCTTTCATAAAGCATTATAGAGACCCTAGAGGCCCCATGCATGAAATTCATGCATGGGGGGGGGTGTGTGAACCCCTCAGCCCAGCCTGCACCGTCTCCAATCCGGGACCCCTTGAGGGATGTCCGACTGCCAGTTTAGGCCCGATCCCAGGGATCGGGCCCAAACCGGCAGCCAAACATCCCTCTCACAATCCTGGACCCCTGGCTCCTAATCGCTTGCCTGCCTCCCTGGTCGCCCTTAAGTGCCCCCCCCTCCCCCGCCGGCCTGATCACCCCTCACTGCCCCCCCATCCCCACCAGCCTGGTTGCCTCTTACTGCCCCCGCCTGCTGGTCTGGTTGCCCCCAAATGTCCCCCCCTGCCGGCCTGGTCACCCCTCATGGCCTGCCAGCCTGGTCACCCCACACAGCCTGCTGTTCAGTCATTTGGTCATCCCTCACTAACCCCCCTGCCGGCCTGGTCACCCCACGCAGCCTGCTTGTTCAGTTGTTTGGTTGTCCCTCACTAATGCCCCTGCCGGCCTGGTCGTAGGCAGCCATCTTGTGAGGGTGTGAGGGTTAATTTGCATATTACCTCTTTATTATATAGGATTATGTTGTTTCATATGACCGAAATATCTTGATATAAGCTAGACTATTGTTGAAAAAAAACAGGATAAACAACAATTGCCTTATTTTTATCCTACTCAATATTATGTAACTCATATTTTATCTGATACTTAGGTAAGGCTAAAATGCTTTCAGAAAAGGCTGCATTTATGATGCTGCTTTCAAATTACTTAGTGAGATTCCTGTTTTTGATGAAGTTGTTGTTGGGATAGAAAGTTGCTTACTAGCCAGTCTAGTCAGTTCCCATTCAGAATAAATACTCTGTAATTTTTATTGTATAGAACAATTTTTTCATGTTTCTGGTAGCCGGAGAACTGTAATTATAATCAATTAATTAGATATATATGTGAGTCAGAAGTTATCAGAATGACAAGTATGAGTTCATGAGTGGGGAAATTTTTACACACTAAGAGAGTCTTTTTGTTGTTGATTCTCATCTGAGCTTATATTTCCTATTGATTTTTAGAGAAAGTGGAAGAGAAAAAGGGGAAGAAAAAGGGAGGAGAGAGAGAGAGAGAGAGAGAGAGAGAGAGAGAGAGAGAGAAACATTCATGTAAGAGAGATACATTAATTGATTGCCTCCCACATACCCTGACTGGGAACAGGGAAGGAACCTGCAACCCAGGTATGTGACCTTGACCGGGAATTTGAACCCATGATTCTTTGAGGCCAATGCTTTACCATGAAGCCCCACCAGCCAGGGCCACATTAAGAAAGTCTTAAGTTTTTTTATTTTCCTTAAATGACAGCAAGGAGATTGCTGACATCTCTGAAGCAGGCACTTAGCCAGAGCCTTTATGCCTCTAAATTATGTGCTGTCTCACATTAAGGAATGGTTGGCAGCATCCTCTATGCTAGGCACAGGGCAACTCAAGAGTTATAAAAAAAATCTTGTGAATCATTTCTGAAGCAAGTCTAGTCAGTTCCCATTCAGAATAAATACTCAGTTGTAATTACATTTATGGGGATTTGGTCTGTATTTGAGGCAGGGAGAGAGGGAGAGATAGAAACATGAATGATCGAGCATGGAACCTGGGCATATGCCTTGACTAGGAATCAAACTGTGACCTCCTAGTTCATAGGTTGGTGCTCAACCACTGAGCCACGCTGGCTCGGCAATTTGTTCTGTATTTTTAAAGTACAAAAATGACCTTGGGGGATTTTTACACAGGGATATATTTATAATTTTTTGTGTGCCCCAAAGGAAAAAACACATACATATGAAAGTGTTTTATTTTTGTATTTCCTCCCTTGTTAGAATTTCCTAATTTTAGATATAATATTTGCTAAAACATTTTTTTTCTTTTGGAGCACAAAAAAGGTAATGCCTTTAGAAATTGAATTTATATAATGTTTGCTAATGGAAGAGAATATTTTATTGTTTTTTAAGTGGAGCATATTTACTTATCTCCCATCTTATTCCAGAATGGATTCATAATGACTTATAAAGATACATACAACATATTGTTGGTAACATACAAAAATCAGGGGTTATGAAATCAGGACTAAGGGAGAAAACTTAAGATGGAAACAGGAATAAGATCTGAACACAAACTATATGACCTAAACTCATAAGTATTTGTTAGAGGATCACAAATTTAATGCTGCTTTTTAGTAGACAGTTCAGAGAGAAATACAGGGTGGAGCAAAAGTAGGTTTACAATTGTAAGTAAGCAAAACACAGTTTATTTGTGTATTTTTACATATTATTTTTCATACGGACACCTGTAAACCTACGTTTGCCTGACCCTGCATAATCAGTTATGGTTCAGTGACCATAAGAGGAAAAAAATCAATTTCTTCCTTAGCATTCCCAAAGGCTCCTATTGAGACTTTCAACTACATCCTAAGCTAAATACAGCATGCATCTCAAAGGACTATGCTGTGTTTTAGTTTGTTTTTTATTTTTTAATTAAAAATTTTTTTTATTAGTTTGTTTTTTAGTAAAATTCCTCATGTCTCCTTGTGTAGGTTGATGACATAACTTCAAAACACGTTTCAGTAAAAGCAGTTTTAGAGCTGGCAAAATAATGTGATCTAAGTACTTATATCTCTAGACTGATTTAATTTAAGAACCTATTTTAGATTATCTAGATAAGTAGATGGGGATCAAACATTCCTCAGGTTACCTTCCGTAAATATCTTGTTTCTCAATGGAGCTTTTGTTAAGAATTTATCAGCAGTGGGGTTAGAGTTTGTGCTTCCTGACAATTTTTTTTAATACATCTATGTTTTATGCTGTTGGTTAATCACAGAGCCATATTTTTAGCAGGCATGCTTTATCATGGGCGGTATGAAAATGGAGGAGTCTGACAAGGACAGATATTGAAATGAAAATCACTTAACCTCCACACAGAGATGGGCTGAGGGGAATCCCATACAGCAGACCCAAGGTTCATTTCTGGAAGTAGGTTTGGGGTGTTAGCTCTGGCACAGACAGCATTGACTTGAAAAGTCCTGGTAGCCCTAACCGGTTTGGCTCAGTGGCTAGAGCGTCAGACTGCGAACTGAAGGGTCCCAGGTTCGATTCCAGTCAAGGGCATGTACCTTGGTTGCAGGCACATCCCCAATAGGGAGTGTGCAGGAGGCAGCTGATCGATGTTTCTCTCATCGATGTTTCTAACTTTCTATCCCTCTCCCTTCCTCTCTGTAAAAAAAAAAAAAAGTCAATAAAATATATTTAAAAAAAAAAAAAGAAAAGTCCTGGCATATAATTTATTTTTAAGAAAGAAACAGATCCATTCATCATAGATAGAGTGTCCAGTAGATTAATATATCTGTGTTTTACATCAGCTAAAAAGTTGCTCTTTTCAGTAATAATAGTTCAAATTTATCCCGTGCTAGCATGAGCCCAGTACCGTGCTAATAATAAACTCTTTACACGCATTATCTTGCTCCTCTCCCCTCCTTCCTTCTTAAAAGAAAAATATAAACAAATATGATTCATAGCAGTAATTTGTTCAAGGTCATACAAGAGATGATAGATATTTAAACTCAGGTAGTCTGACTGACTCAATGGTCTGCGCCTATCTATGACTTTACTCCCTGAGGTGGACTAGCCTGGGCCTACACCATGGGGCTGGACCCATACGGTAAATAGAAGTAAACACATTGGCAAGTGTCAGAACCCACCATTACAAAAGGGCCTTGAATGGTTCTGGATCTTCCCATCCAGAAAATGGGCTGGGAGCTACAAGTTCAGGGCATTTGGCCATGGTTTGTAAAGATGAAGAAAAAAAAAGTACCTTCTAGGCATCCATCAGGACTGGAGAAGTGGGAATATTTATGTACTTGTTTGCATCTAAAATGCATATATTTTTCTTTCTATTTGCTATAAATTTGTCTCACGAGGAGAACCACAATGATAGTGTGCCATTCTGTAAAAAGAGGTTTGTATTTATATATTAGAGTAAAATTTTAGCTGGTGATCTCACTGCTATAATTTGATATGAATTTTAAGTTATCTTTGTGTTTTATTATGAATTCTATTGTATTAGAGTTGTACAGATAAGTAAACCATTATTTATTGTGAGATTTTATATGAGACTATTCCATGTAATCCCAGATCACTTTATTTTGAAGTATTACAGTTCCTACAGAGTAGAGAACACCCTTATGCATCCTTAATCAGTAAACAATGGGTGGAACTGTCCTTGCCTAAATATAGTTATGTAACATAGCGGTTCATTAATTGCATTTCCATAGAGCTTTTGACATTGTTTCTTAAATGTGTTCCTGAAAAAAAAAAATTGGGCTAGTGACCAAAGTTTTGAATAGGATATTATAAGAAGATGCAAATTAAAAAATATGAAAACATGTCCTAGCTGGTTTGGCTCAGTGAATGGAGTATCGGCCCGTGGAATGAAAGGTCCTGGGTTTGATTCTGGTCAAGGGTATGTCCCTTGGTTGCAGACTCAATTGCTGGCCCTGGTGCGGGGGAGGGCATGTGGATGGCAACCAATCAATGTGTCTCTCATATCAGTGTTTGTCACCTAGCCAGCATGGCTCCGTGGTTGAGCTTCGAGGTCACGTTCGATTCCCGGTCAGGGCATATGCCTGGATTGCGTGCTGGATCCCTGGTGTGGAGCATGCACGAGGCAGCCAATCAACGATTCTCTCTCATCATTGATGTTTCTATCTCTCTCTCCCTCTCTCTTTCTCTCTGAAATCAATAAAAATATTTTTTAAAATGTTTCTGTCTCTCCTCCTCCCTTCCACTCTCTCTAAAAAATCAATGGAAAAATATCCTTGGGTGAGAATTAACAACAACAACAAAACAAAAAACTGTTGGCTGATGAAATAAAATGTCAAAAGTCTATTATAATTAGTGTCTGAGGAAGTAATGTGCTTGGTATCTATTTAGCAGATTAGATTATATTTTTATTTGTATAAATTAACCATTTCAGTTGGGATTGTAGTGTGCTAAGTGTATAGATTTTATTTGTGTAGGGTTTTAAATGTTATATAGTCATGAATGGATACATCTTAAATATTATTTATGGAAAATAAGCAGGTGGCAGTGTTTTCATACCTATATGCTAACTTCTGTAAGTATTGTGATAGCTGTACTTATTAAATGCTATAGGAATCAGAACTATTCTGTCAGTGGGAAAAGGGGAATAAGATGTTACTTGAATAAGGTGGGATTTGGAGGTGGACAAACAGAAGGGTATTTCTAGGCTTGTTCATAAATTAGACAACCATGTAATTTATTATCCAAAGCAGATTGCTTTTGGGAATCAATGGCAAAGGGGGTCCAGGACAATAGGCTTATGCCAGGACTGTCCTTACTAACTGGGATATATGGTTACCCCACTTACAAAGAGCAGGTGATGCCTGAAGCCACAGTTCTTTGTCAGCTTGTGGAAAACGAATTTATTTTAATTGTTTATAGAGTTTACACCAATTCTTACTGGATGGTTATTAGTTTCCCAGGGATGCTATAACAAATTACCACAAACTGGGTAGCTTAAAACAACAGAATTTTATTCTTTCACAGTCTGGAGGCTAGAACTCTGAAATCAAGGTGTCAGCAGAGCCACGCTGTCGAAGGCCCCAGGGAAGATGATAGCTGGCAGTCGTAGGAATTCCTCGGTTTGCAGCTGCATCACATGGCCTTTGTGTGTCTCTCTCAGAGCCTTGGCCCAGTCAATCCCTGTCACTGGATTTAGGGCCCACCCTAATCCAGTATAACCTCATTTTAACTAATTACACCTGCAAAGATCCTATTTCCAAATCAGGCCACATTCACAGTGTTCGAGTTCAATCTATTTTTGGGGGGAGAGACAATTCAACCTACAACATGGGATGGTGTTAGCAGCCTTTGAAAGTTTCTGCAGTTTAATTGGATTAAAATTTTGTTAAACACAAGGCACCTCTCAAAAACCTAAAACATAATGCAAATATTTATTTGAGCTATCTAACAAGTCTGAATAAATATATGTTCAATCCAGGCTAGTGCTTTTTTTTTTTTTCCTGTCTCAGAGAAGATGTGTGTCACTTTGTCCAGCCACAGCAATTGGCTAAGGATGAAATGGCTGTAGCAAAGCTAAAACTAAGATGTAACTTAAAAAAACAATTAATTGTTGAAACCACTTTATATATTGCAGTTTGTTGTTACTCTAAGTGGAGTCAGAAGATAATTTTGGTCATAAAATTATTGACTAAATTGACCAGTTGGGGGATTGGCAGTGCTTCTGTGGAAGAAGGGTAGCACATGGTTGACGTAGACTAATGCAGCCAGGTTATTTTGCATGTAATTTTGAGTTATTAGCCTGAAATATGGCATGCTGAGATTAGAGTTACGATTTCACTTAACTTGAAGACAAGGGTTTGATTTAGAACAACAGAAAATTGTTGTCTAGAACTCATTCCTTAAGAATGCTGCTCAGCTGGTTCAACTCATTCCAGCAGTTATAAACTCTACATTCTATTCCAAGGTTTCATTATCATTTGGAATTATTTGGACAGTCTAGTGTGTGGATACTTTGTTTTGTTATATTTAAAATTGGAACTTTGCCTTTGATATTCTGCCTGAGGTTTACATTCATTTGCAATGTATTAAATGATATGAAAGTTGGTGAAACTTGGGTACAGATTTGAAACACTGTCTTTTTTTTTTTTTGTCTTTTTTTTTATCCTCACCTGAGGATATGGCTATTGACTTTAGAGAGAGAGAGAAACATCAATTGATTGCCTCTGATACGAACCCCAACCAACCGGGGGTCAAAACTGCAACCTAGGTATGTGTCTTGACCAGGGATCAAACCCGAGACCTTTCAGTGTACAAGATTATGGTCCAACCAAGCTACACTGGCCACAGCTGAAACACTAAGTCTTTGATTCAAACTGTGGTGTCTTCATAACATAAAGTTAAGGACTAAAAGAGCACCTATAAAAAGGAAAAAGGATGACACAGAAAAATGAGCAAAGAACATGAAGAGAGTTAAATTCTTCAAGGAAAATATACTAATGGCCGATAAATATCCATAAAGATGGTTAGCCTTCTTAAGGAAATGCATATTAAAACAATAAATGATATATATTTTTTTGCCTTTCAGATTGGCAAAAATTAAAGGTTAATCCAGTGTTTATGACTTTGTGGAAAAGTAGATTCTTTCATACACTGTAGGGTGGGAATGTAAATAGATATAAGCTTTTTGTGAGGCCAGTTTGGTAGTATATATAAAAATTTAAAATGCACAAACCGCCGAAACCGGTTTGGCTCAGTGGATAGAGCGTCGGCCTGCGGACTGAAAGGTCCCAGGTTCGATTCCGGTCGAGGGCATGTACCTGGGTTGCGGGCATGTCCCCAGTGGGAGATGTGCAGGAGGCGGCTGATCGATGTTTCTCTCTCATTGATGTTTCTAACTCTCTATCTCTCTCCCTTCCCCTCTGTAAAAAAATCAATAAAATATATTTAAAAAAAAAAAATAAAATGCACAAACCACCCAGGCCAGTGTGGCTCAGTTGGTTGAGCATTGCCCCATGCTCTGAAAGGTCCCTGGTTTGATTCCTGGTCAAGGCACATGCCCATGTTGCCAGTTCAGTTCCCAGTCAGGTTGCATACAGGAGGCAACCAGTCCATGCTTCTCACTCACATGGATGTTTCTCTCTCTCCATTCCTCTCTCTCTAAAATCAGTTAAAAAAATAAAGTAAAATAAAATGCACAAACTCTTTGACATTTCATTTCTGTTTCTAGGAAGCTATTTCCATTTTGTGAATGGTCTGCTCATATCTTTATCCTGTATTCAGGGATTTATAAATCATCATTATTAACATAATGTCTAAGTATGATAAAATTCTTCATTGTCCAATTAAAATATTTTTTTAGTCTCTTACTTTTTTAAAAAATATGTTTTTATTGATCTTAGAGAGAGGAGGGAAGGGAGAGGGGGGGAGAGAGAGAGAGAGAGAGAGAGAAATAAACGAGAGAAACATCATCAACCCGCTGTCTCTTGCACAACCCCCTACTGGGGACCCAGCCCACAGCCTGGGCATGTGCCCTGACCTAGAATCAAACTGGTGACCTCTTGATGCATGGGACGGCGCTCAATCCACTTAGCCACGTGGCTGAGCTTGCTTTCCTATTTTGGGTCTAAGTGGGGCCTTTTTAAAAACTAGATAGAAGTTTCAATTTATGTGTTCAAATCTGTTTTCTTTCTGATTTCTACTTTAGCATGTAAGCTTAGATAGAACTCTCCTCTTTAGAAGTTGCATGGCCCAGCTGGCGTGGCTTAGTGGTTGAATGTTGACCTATGAACCAGGAGGTCACGGTTCGATTCCTGTCAGGGCACACGCTCAGGTTGCAGGCTTGAGTTGCAGGCTCGATCCCCAGTGTGGGGCTTGCAGGAGGCGGCCAATGAATGATTCTCTCTCATCATTGACGTTTCTATCTCTCTCTCTCTCTCTCTCTCTCTCTCTCCCTTCCTCTCTGAAGTCAATTTAAAAGGTTGCATAAATACTTGATTTTAGTTTTTTCTATTTTTTCATTTGTCTTTAAAAATTTTAACTCTTTAAGATATCTGTAATTAATTTGGGGGCTACCAGATTACTGGCCAAGTTATTCCAACACAGTTTATTGAAAATTCTCCCCTTCTCCTCCTTTCTCTAATATTAAATTACTAGGGGCCTGGTGCACGAAATTCGTGCACTGGGTGTGTGTGTGGGGTGGGGGGGAGTGTTCCTCAGCCCAGCCTGCCCCCTCTCACATACTGGGAACCCTCAGGCGTTGACCCCCATCAACCTCCAATCGCAGGATCGGCCCCTTGTCCAGGCCTGACGCCTCTGACAGAGGCGTCAGGCCTGGGCAGGGGACCCCCAGACCCCTCCGATTGCTGGCTCTGCCCCTTGCCCAGGCCTGATGCCTCGGCCAGAGGCGTAGACCCTCATCACCCTCCGATCACCTGATCGGCCCCTTGCCCAGGCCTGACGCCTCCGCCAGAGGTGTCAGGCTTGGACAGGGGACTCCCATCTCCCCCCGATCACTGGCTCTGACCCCCGCCCAGGCCTGAGGCTCTGGCCCAGGAATCATGCCTGGGCAGGGGACCCCCATCTCCCTCTGATCGCTTGCTCCACCCCCCGCCCAAGCCTGACGCCTCTGACCCAGGCTTCAGGCCTGGGCAAGGGGACCATCATATCCCCCCAATCCCCGGCTCCGCCCCCCACCCAGTCCTGATGCCTCGGCCAGAGGAGTTGACCCTCATCACCCTCCGATCACCAATCACCGGATCGGCCCCTTGACCAGGCCTGAGGCCTCCGGCAGAGGTGTCAAGCCTGGGCAGGGGACCCCCAGCTCCCCGCGGTTGCAGGCTCCGCCCCTGCCCAGGCCTAACGCCTCTGGCCTAGGCGTCCGGCCCAGGCAGCAGGGACCCGCAGTGGCAGCGGGGGGCGCCGCGATCGTGGGCTTTGCTTTAGGCTCAGGCAAGGGACCCCTAGCTCCTGGGACTGCCAGCTTCGACTGTGCCCAGCTCCCATCACTGGCTCCACCCCTACTTCCTGCTATCACTGGCCAGGGCGGCAAAGGCGCCTGATTCCCCAATCATGGCTGGGGGGCAGGGCAAAGGCGGCCCCAGGGCCGCCTTTGCCCTGCCCCCCAGCTCTTAGCTCCCCCCTGGGTTTCAGATCACTGTCAGTGGCAGGGGGCTTCTTCCTGCTTTCCCTTTCACCTCCCTGCATTGTGCCTACATATGCAAATTAGCCGCCATCTTGTTGGCAGTTAACTGCCAATCTTAGTTGGCAGTTAATTTGCATATAGCCCTGATTAGCCAATGAAAACGGTATCGCTGTACGCCAATTACCATTTTTCTCTTTTATTAGTGTAGATTTTGTATATTATGTTAGCATTTGTATTTTGTATATTATGAGTCAGTTTGGGTCAGTTTGTTGTATAGTGATTTACCAGTTTTGTTGCTAAGTTCGCAGTATTTTTTTATATATATTTGTTTTATTAATTTTTACAGAGAGGAAGGGAGAGGGATAGAGAGCTAGAAACATTGATGAGAGAGAAACATTGATTGGCTGCCTCCAGCACAACCCCTACTGGGGATTGAGCCTGCAATCAATGTACATGCCCTTGACCGGAATCGAACCCGGGACCCTTCAGTTCGAGGGCCGGCGCTCTATCCACTGAACCAAACCGGCTAGGGCTTGCAGTACTTTTTAAAATATATTTTTATTGATTTCAGAAGGGAGGGGAGGTGGGGACAGAAACATCAATGATGACAAAGAATCATTGATGGGCTGACTCCTGCATGCCCCCTACTGGGGATCGAGCCTGAAATCCAGGCAGGTGCCCTGACGGAATTGAATCTTGACCTCCTGGTTCATAGGTCTACATTCAACCATGTAGCCACACTAGCCAGGCTAAGTTCACAGCATTTTAACTACAATAGTTTGAAGAAAATTCAAATCAATAAGTTTGAAGAAAATTCAAATCATTAATTTAGAAAAAAATTTAAAAATCTTGCCGATGAGATGTGGAATAATTTTGTCAAGTTCAAAAAAGTCTTTTGGATTTTTGTTGTCATTTCCAATAAACAGAAATTTTGAAGCATGTATCATTTTTATAATATTTAATTTTCTCATTCTGAATCCTAGTGTATGCCTTACCAACTATTTAAACCTTCTTTATATCTCAGTTTTGTGTAGCTCACATAATTTTTTTATTAAAATATTTCCTGGGTGTTTTTACATTTTGATACTATTGTGAATGAGACCTCTCTTTATATTTTCCTAATTTTTTTACTTTCCTAATTTGTTAGGCTATTATGAGTTCTGTAAATTTAATGTACACATATTTAGCTTGTTTCACATAAACATGAATTCTTTTGTGAAACTTTAAAATGAATTAATTCTTCAGTGTTCATAGTGTTTTAATTTCTTCAGGCATGATATAGAGTTATGTCTTTAGTACTAGACAGTAAGTGCCATGGAGATCTTTTTGTTTATTTTTACATTTTCCATGTGTCTTTGTTTTTAATTTAAATTCTTTATTGTTGAAAATATTACATATGTCTCCTTTTCCCCCCATTGACCTCTCCCTGACTGCTCCTGCCCCCCAGCACATGCCCTTGCTCCCTTACTGTCTGTGTCCATTGGTTATGCTTATACGCATGCATACGAGTCCTTTGGTTGATCTCTTAACCTCACCCCTATCCACCCCCACTTTCCCTCTGAGGTTTGACATTCTGTTTGATGGATCTATTTTTGTTCATTAGTTTATGTTATTTATTATATTTCACAAATGAGTGAGATCATGTGATATTTATCTTTCTCCAACTGGCTTATTTTGCTTAGCATAATGCTCTCCAGTTCCATCCATGCTGTTGCAAATTGTAAGAGTTCTTTCTTTTTTACAGCAGTATAGTATTCCATTGTGTAGAAGTACCACAGTTTTTAATCCACTTATCTGCTGATGGGTGCTTAGGCTGTTTCCAAATCTTAGCTGTTGTAAATTGTGCTTCTATGAACATAGGGGTGCATATATTCTTTCTGATGGGTGTTTCTGATTTCTTGGGATATATTCCTAGAAGTGGGATTACTGGGTCAAATAGACCCAGTAATTTTTAATTGTTTGAGGAAATTCCATACTGTTTTCCACAGTGGCTGCATCAGTCTGCATTCCCACCAGCATTGTGCAAGGTTCTTTTTTCTCCACATCCTTGCCAGCACTTGTTGTTTGTTGATTTGTTGATGATAGCCATCCTGACAGGTGTGAGATAGTATCTCATTGTCGTTTTGATTTGCATCTCTTGGATGATTAGTGACTTTGAGCATCTATAATAATAAAAGTATAATATGCTAATTAGACCAGACGTCCTTCCAGACAACCTTCCGGACGAAGCCAGAGTTGCGAGGGAATCCTGGGTCCCAGGTGCCAGAGGGAAGCTGGTGCCAGCAGCCAGGGGAAGGAAGGCCTACTCTTGTATGAATTTCGTGCATCAGGCCTCTAGTTTTTTCATGTCTCTTGGGCTTCTGTATGTCCACTTTTGAAAAGTGTCTATTTAGGTCCTTTGCCCATTTTTTGATTGGATTATTTATCTCCCTTTTGTTTATGAGTTCTCTTATGTCTTTCATACTAGACGGTAAGCGCCATGGAGATTTAAACTGTTTTTACTTATACTAGTATTTGTTCCCAAGTGCCTCCCATATAGTGTAAATCAGTATAAAATGAGTGACAAGTAGGGAAAGTACTACAAGAAATAATGACTGTCTCTGGGTGATGTTTTTATTTTCTTTCTACTTTATTATCTACTTGTCTTTATAGCTCCCATTTTTCAAAGAATAAACATCTATATGTACACTGAGTGGCCAGATTATTATGACCGCTCAGATTATTGTGAGTACAATTATTATGACTACTCAAATCCACAAGATGGTATCCCCCCCCCCCTTTTTTTTTTAATGAGGTGAAGAATCTGGTTTGCATGCAGAGCCGTAAGGAAGAACACACAGCTCTAGGCTTTGTATTCCTCTGGCTCTTTTTAGTGTACTTCAGCCCACATTAAATCCTAGCCCTGGTGCAGAATTTACAGGAATTTCAACTATCTCAGTTTTTTTACTCTGTCCTCCTTAATGTGAGTGGGCCAATTGAATGATGTATTCTTTATGCCCAGGTTGCTCAATAAAAGCCTACTTCTTGGAGTGCAGTGCTCAAACGGGAACTGGGTGTGTCTGTTCTAATCTTTCTCCTGGCTGCAGTGGTGACAGTATCTTGCCTCTGGATAGGTCTTTTCTGCCTAGGAAAAACAGAATTGAGTCTCAACATTGATCTCCCATATTTCTCCCTAACTGAAAAGTACACGCTGTCTATGTAGCTCTGGTGCCTAATCTGTATATGCGGACTGTGCCTGCTGTGCACCACTGAAACAGAGCTATCATTACCACTACATAGCCTTTCAGATCATAACATGTACTTTTGGTGGTTCACTTGCTTGCTTTGTTTTCTATACTGAGAAACAGAAATGATCTTATGGTATGTTTAACTGTCAGTACATATTGGTTCAATCATAGGTGTTTATTTTTAAAATTTTATTGGAATTTTTAAAAATTTTAATTTAAAATTACAGATTAACAGGAAGTTACAAAGGAAGTACAGAGAGGTACTATGTACTCTTCATCCAGTTTCCCCTCAATGGTTACATCACACGTAACTATTGTGCAATACCAAAACCAAGAAATTGACATCTATACAATGTGTGTGTATAGTTTTGTCATTTTATCACTTGTCTAGATTCCTGTAACCACTACCACAGTTAAGATCCAGAACCATTCTATTACCAGTAAGGCCTCCCTCATGCCACCCCTTTATAATCACACCCTGTGTCAGTAGTCCCCAAGACTTTCTCAGGTTTGGTAATTTGCTAGAAGTACTCCTGGCTATTTTTATTATAGTGAAATGGCACAAAAAATGATCAATACAGGAAAATGGTAGAATTAGCAGAGTTGGAGGATACCAGGTATGAACTTCTAGGAGTCTTCTCCCAGTGGAGCTGTACAGGGTACATTTAATCCTCCAGCAACAAACTGTAGCAACATGTGTGATGTGTTTCTGTTAGGGAAACTGACTTAAACTAGGATTCCAGGTTTTTTATTGGAGGCTGGTTATGTAGGCACAAGTGCCTTCATGATCGACTATAGTTGCTATAACTTCGGGCCCCAGAGGAAAGCAGGTGTTCTCCATACATTACACTGTTTGCATAGACTGTCTAGACAAGTTGGCACAGTGTGGTTCAAGGCTCCAAGCATAAAACACCCTAATCAGTTAGTATATAAGGACACTAACACCTCAGTGTCTAGGATCCGGCCAAGGGCCAATCACACAAGCATGCCCTTCTGAGAATATACATGATTTGAGCAACTCAGTTCTGCTTAGCTACTTTTTTCCTGCACACCTTTCCTTACCCTCCCTTGTTAGAAACAGATCGGATATGGAGAAACTGTGCTGGGCCTAAGGTAGGTTGGGGTAGCTACTACTTTAGATAGAGTGGCCAGGGAAGGCCTTTCTGAAAGTGTGACGTGAAAGCTGAGACCTAAATGATGAGAGAGAATCACCATATGAACAGCTAAAATCACTGCATTCTAGGCATTACAACACCTGTGCAAAGGTGACAGAAATGTAAAGGAGGCCTATAACAGTTTCCTGTTGTTGCCATAACAAATTACCACAAACTTATTAGCAGCTTAAAACACCACCCATTTGCTATCTCAAAGTTCTATAAATCAGAACTCCTGGCCAGCTCAGTTAGATACTCTGAAGGATCTCTGGAAGTCAAAATTAAGGTGTAAGCCAGCCTGGACTTTTATCTGGAGGCTATGGGGAGAATCTGCTTCCAGACATACTCATGTTGGCAGAATTGAGTTCCAAGTGATTATAGGACTGAATTCTTCATTTCTTTGCTGACTGTCAGCCAGAGGTCATTCTCAGCTTCTAGAAGCCACCCACATTCCTTGGCTTATGGTTTCTTCACCTTCAAAGCCAACAGTAGTTCTCTGGAGTTCCATTATGCCCTCCTCTTCTGATTTTTATTTTAAAAACAATTTTATTGGGGTATAATTCACCCATTTAAACAACACAATTCAATAGCAGTCATCACTAGGACCAACTGTAGAACATTTTCATCACCTCAAAAAGAATTCCAGACACTTTAACTATTTCCTTTACTCCCATCCTCTCCCCTTCAGTCCTAAGCAACCACTAATCTACTTCTGTCTTTGTAGATTTCCCTGTTCTGGACGTTCATATGAATGGGATCATATGATATATGGGCTTTTATGACTGGCTTCTTTCACTTAGCATCACGTTTTCAAGGTTAATTGTGGCATGTATCGGTACTTAATTCCTCTTTATGACTGAGTAATAACTACATTGTATGATATATTGCATTTTGTTTTTCCATTCATCAGTTGATGGACATTTGGGTTGTTTCCACCTTTTGGCTATTATAGATAATGCTGCTATAAACATTCATGCACAACTTTCTGCGTGGACATAAGTTTTTGTTTCGCTTGGGTAAATACAGTACCTTGAAGTGGAATTGCTGGGTCATATGGTGACTCTGTTCAATGGTTTGAGGAACTGTCAGATGGTTTCCAAAAGTGGCTGCACCATTTTACATTCTGACTTGCAGTGAATAGTGTTCTCATTTTTTCACATCCTTGTTAACACTTATTATTATCTGACTTTGTTATCCACTGGGTGTGAAGTGGTAGCTCATGGTTTTGACTTACATTTCCCTGATGATCAATGAAGTCAAGCATGTTTTCTTGGTGCTTATTGACCA
The DNA here is from genome assembly GCF_964212035.1 of Myotis nattereri. NCBI lineage: Eukaryota > Metazoa > Chordata > Mammalia > Chiroptera > Vespertilionidae > Myotis > Myotis nattereri. Next base: position 87,559,816 of record NC_138079.1, on the reverse strand, counting down.
TTTGTATATCTTCCTTGAGGAAGTGTCTATTCAGATCTTTTACCCATTAAAAAATCAGGTTATTTATCTTTTAAAATTGAGTTATAACAGTTCTTTATATTATATTTCTGTGCATAAGTTCTTAATCAAATATATGATTTGCAAATATTTTCTCCCATACTGTGGGTTATCTTTTACTTTTTAAAAAACTTTTTAAATTTAATTTATTGGAATGACATTAATAAAATTATATAGATATTTCGGTTGTACAATTCTATAATACATCATCTGTATATTGTACTGTGTGTTCACCACCCCAACTCAAGTCTCCTTCTATCACCCATTATCTTCCCTTTACCCTCTTCTACCTCCCCCCACTTCCCCTTTGCTTTGGTAATCACCAAACTGTTACCTGTCTTCACTTTCTTGATGCGGTCCTTCGAAGCACAGAAGCTTTAGTTCTGATGAAGTACAATTTATTTGACTTTTGTTGCTCTTGTTTTTGGTGTCATATGTAAGTATCCTATTCTGGGAGTTTTTATAGTTTTAGCTTTTGCATTTAGGCTTTTGATCCATTTTGAGCTAATTTTTGTATAGTGTGTGAGGTTAGGGTCTGACTTAATTCTTTTGCATGTGGCTATTCACTTATCCCAGTGCCATTTGTTGAAAAGATTTTTCCTTTTTCATTGAATAGTGTTGGCACCCTTGTGGGGATCATAAATATGTGGGTTTATTTCTGCTCTCATAATTCTATTTTATTGATCCATATGTCTATTCTTATACTAATACCACACTGTTTTGATTATCTTGGTTTTGCGGTAAGTTTTGAAGTTGGGGAAGTATGAGTCCTACATTCTTTTTTAAGATTGTTTTGCTTATTCTTGGTTCCTGTCCTCTTTTGCATTTAGAGTTCATGTGCTTATATTGTGCCCACGTGGATAATCCAGGGTAATCTCCCTATTTTTAAAAAGTATTTTTTATTGATTTTAGAGAGGAAGGTAGACAGAGAGATAGAAACATCAATGATGAGAGAGAATCATCGATTGGCTGCCTCCTGCACTCCGCTCACGGGACCCCTTAGTCTGCAGGCCAGTGCTCTATCTACTGAGCCAAACTGGCCAGGGCTAATCTCCCTATTTTAAAGTTAGCTGATTAGTAAACATAATTATCTGCAGTCCTTTTTTTTTTTTCTTGCCATGTAAGGTAACATAATCACAGGTGAAATATCAGAGAGCAAAGGTCATGGGGCTTAGATTTGTGAAAAGATTGAGAATAGTAGGAGCAGAAGTTGGACAGAGAGATATAAATGAAAGTTGTAGAAATATTAATTTGTCTGAAGTCACATTTCTAATAAGTAGCAGAGCTGAGATTTGAATGCAGATATGACTGATCATTATGATCTTATGACCACACCAAATTGGTCTTTATAGACTCATAGTAACTATTATTGTTTTTATCTTAATACCTATTGAGCTCTTAGTATATGCTAAGCAGACTTCATAGAAATCCTGTTATATTTTTCTAGCTCTAGAATAGTACCTGGACAAGTCTTTGGGCACAGATAAATAGACTGTATTGGAACAAGTGTAAAAAAAAAAAAAAGAAAGAAAAGAACAGTGGGGATCAGGATTGTGTCTCAGAATCTGAGGGTAGGCAGGCAACTGAACCTTAGGAATGGACTGAAACTGAGAAATGGAAACCTTTCAGGACCTAGAGCAGTGGTTCTCAACCTTCTGGCCCTTTAAATACAGTTCCTCATGTGACCCAACCATAAATTTTTTTTGTTGCTACTTCATAACTGTAATGTTGCTACTGTTATGAATCGTAATGTAAATGTCTGATATGCAGGATGGTCTTAGGCGACCCCTGTGAAAGGGTCGTTTGACCGCCAAAGGGGTTGCGACCCACAGGTTGAGAACCGCTGACCTAGAGAGTATTTTTCTTCTGCTACTTTTCTCTGGTTCTTGTTGTGTATCTATTCCACTCTGCAGACCTGTTATCCTGTTACTCAGGTCACCTGATGGAAGATGGTCATGCCATACTTAGTCAATCATTCAAGAGAACAGCCCAGATTAGTCTCATTTCCAAATCACATGTCCATCTCTGGTTCAAGCAACTGTGGCCCTGAAGTGGCAGGTATACAGACATGGCTGCTGGCAGTCTACCTTTGTGGATTGGGGTAACAGTTCTCAAGAAAAGGAAGGTCGCTGGCACATGGGTTAATTTTAGCGTTGCCCACAGACTGAAGGATCCTGGGTTTGGTTCTGGTCAAGGGCACGTACCTTGGTTGCAGGTCCCCAGCCTTGGTTGGGTGCATGCAGGAGGCAACCAATTGATGTGTCTCTCTCACATCCGTGTTTCTCTCTGTCTCTCCCTTTCCTTTCCACTCTCTCTAAAAATCAGTGGAAAAATATCCTCAGGTGAGGATTAAAATAATTTTTTTTTAGTGACACAGACCTGTGCTATAGTATTTGTAGTATAAAAATTAAAAAACTTACTGAATTGATATAAAGAAAAATGGATATTTCATTTTGCCCATTCCTCTTGGAATTGAAGAAAGGGACCACAGGATGATAATGGTGAAAGATTAGTTTGATGGAAATTGGGATTAGTATACATATAGGCTCTAGTGATGTCCCTGCCACTTTCTACCTTTTTAAAAAAATACGTATTTTTTATTGATTTCAGAGAGGAAGGGAGAGGAAGAGAGAGACAGAAACACCAATGATGAGGGAGTCATTGATCAGCTGCCTCCTGCATGCCCCACATTGGGGATCTAGTCCACAACCTGGACATGTGCCCTGACCGGGAATTGAATCGTAACCTCCTGGTCCATAGGTTGATGCTCAACCACTGAGCCACACTGGCCAGGCACTACCTTTTTGATTGAACAGATCATAAACTTCTCAGTCTCGGTGTCTTCATCTTTATTGTAAAAGGAGAGAACCTAGGGAACAAAAAGTGTTTAAAGTTTCTTCAATTTAACATTCTAGAGTCAGACTCTGGGTAGATTTAGTTCTTCCTCTCTACCTCAACCTCATCTACTAAATAAGTATGTTAAATCTAAATGCTGTCCTTGGAGGGCTTTAATTTTGTAGAGACAGTAAAGAGTTTTTATAAACTTGCAAGTCTCTCTGCCATGTCTCATTAGTTAATTGTTACAGATCCCACCTGCAAAGTTTTTTGCCACCACTCCCCTTTCCATTCCCACTGCATTGCCTTCTTATTGTAGTTGTCTGTTGGTCACTATCCCTGTCTCCTGCACTTTTCCTCCGATCCAACCTAGAAATTGCCTCTCAAATTTTTTTTTTTTAATCCTCACCCGAGGATATTTTTTCCATTGATTTTCAAAGATGGTGGAAGGGAGAGAGGGAGGGAAGGAGGGAGGGAGGGAGGGAGGGAGGGAGGGAGGGAGGAGGGAAGAGAGAGAGAGAGAGAGAGAGAGAGAGAGAGAGAGAGAGAGAAGAGAGAAATAGAGAGAAACGTTAGCATGAAAGAGGGACATTGATTGGTTGCCTCCTGTACATCCCCGACCGGGGCCCAGGATTGAGCCTGAAACCAAAGTGTATGCTCTTGACTGGCATTAAACCCGAGACCCTTCACTTTGCCGGCTGACGTTTTAATCATTGAGCAAACCAACTGGGGCTCAAGTTTTTATTTTTATACAGTAAAGTTGAATTTTTGAGGGGTGTATAGTTTTTATTGTTGACAGTATTACAGATGTCTCCAATTTTCTCCCTTTTTGCTCCCCTTCATCAATGCCTACCCCACCCCAGACCTTTCCCATTCTATTGTCTGTGTCCATGGATTATGCATATCCTATATAATACAAGCCTAATATGCTAAGTGTCCGACTGTTCAACCAGTCACTATGACCCACACTGACCACCAGGGGGCAGATGCTCAATGCAGGAGCTGCCCCCAGGTGGTCAGTGAGCTTCCACAGAGGGAGCACTGCTCAGCCAGAAGCCAGGCTCATGCCTGGTGAGCACAGTGGCAGTGGCGGGAGCCTCTCCCACCTCTGCCGCAGCACTAAAGAACAGCAAGCAGGTGGGTAGTAAGGAGCCAGGGGTCCTAGACTGTTAGAGGGCACAGGCCTGGCTGAGGGACCCTCCGCCTCCCCTCCAATGCATGAATTTTGTGCACGGGCCTCTAATTGTAAATAATGGTGCTATGAACATAGGGGTGCATATATTCTTTCTTTCTCATTGGTATTTAGGGATTCTTAGGATATAGTCCCAGAAGTGGGATTGCTGGATTGTGCTATTTTTTTTTTTTTTTTGATAGACACCCTCCTAATTCTAATTCCTAACAAACACTGATCATACAGTATGTAAGCTTTTAAAACTGACTTCATTCACTCATCATTAAGCCAATTTTTGGTTATGTCAGTACTGCCTCCCCCCCCCCCCCCCTTTTTGTTTTGTTTGCTGAGAAGCATCCATTGCATGGATGTACCACAGTTTGTTTATCCATTCACTGATTGAAGGATATTTTGGTTGTCTCCTTTTTTTAATGGCCCTGAGTAATGCTATTGGAAATATTTGTGTATGGATTTTTGAGTGAACATCAGTTTTATTTCTCTGGAGGAAATAACCAGAAGTGGGATTGCTGAGTTGTATGGTAAGAATATGTTTAACTTTTTTTTTAAACTATCAGGCTGCTTTTCATGGTGGCTATACTATTTGCATTCCACTAGGAATGTATGAGTGTTTAGTTGCTCTGCATCCTTGCTACCACAGGTATTGTTGGTATTTTTTAATTTCAGCCATTCTAATAAATGTGTAGTGATATGTCATGGTGGTTTTAATTTACATTTCTCTAATGGATGATGATGTTGAACAACTTTTTTTCTCTAATGGATGATGTTGAACAACATGTGCTTATTTGCCATGTTGTTAAGAACTGTGAAGGACCTGAGTTTTTACCCAGCATACAGGTAACAAGTGAGCCTGCCACAGTTTCATGCATGCTGGCAGAAGACATGAGATCCTGAGTCAGAGACAAAGTACTTTACTGTTCAGAGGGCGTTTATAAAACAAGCTTTATCTTCACTTGGGCTACCTTTACTCCCAAGTCACATAGGGTGATGCCACAGCTGAGGAATCCAAGCTTAGGGAACCCAAATCTTTTACAACAGGCAGCAAACAGACCTGCCTGACCTTTGACCTGGAGGGAAACATTGTATCTATTTTACTGGACAGTACACAAACTTGTCCTCTGCTGGGGTGGGAGTGAGTGGGGGAGATAATTATGTGTTTCTTTTAAGAATGTTAAGATATTCAAGGATGCTTGCAAAGACCTCTTGGACGAAACTGTGAGAATTGTCTCCCAGCTTGTATGTTTTCTTTAGATCACTCTCTTTCAAGTCCTTTGCCCATTTTGTAATTGGGTGGTTTTTCTTAGTGTTGATTTTTGAGCATTTTTAAATCTGGTCCTTTGTTAAATTTGTGATTGCATGTATTTTCTCCCAGTCTGTAGTTTGTCTTTTCATTTTCTTAATAGTGTCATTTGCGGAGCAAAATTTTTTAGTTTTGTTGTCCAGTTCGGGCTGCAAGTTCTAACTCACCTTCTGTGATTCCAATGTCGGTTCAATTTTCAAAGCCTTTACAGTACTATTTTGATCTGTTTCATGTATGTGCCAGTTTGAAACTTGTGCAGTGTCTCTGTTAGTTTGAATTTTAGTCTTTTGTCCTGAATAGCATCAGATCCATTATACACAGCTAGGGGTGGGTAAGGCCAGGAGTTCACAAACAACATTTTCAGGTTGCTTTCTTGAGTTCTTGTCAGTGTGTTCTCCTATATGTTTTTTGGTTCCTAGGTTCTCATCTTTTCTGGCCAGAAAACAGTGGAGTTAGTTATGCTACTCTGTCATATACACTGTACTTCCATGACTGTCTCACAGTTGGGGCCAAGAAATGGGAGGACAGAGAGTGGAGAAAATTGGTAATTCCCCTTCCTCAGAGTTTGGTTTCTGCAATCTGTCTTTTCAGGCATTGCTGTATGTGGTTGCTTGGGTGCTGTGGCTCAAGAGAAGAGGTTAAAAACAATAAATTGGAGGGATTTTCATATTTCCTCTCAGTGTTAGAAGTTCCCTTTCTCCTTCCTTGAGCCCGAACTAGAGGATGTATCTCTGTGCCTTGGTGTGCGTTTCTGGGTTGGCTCAGTGATACTGGAGGGGAAAATGATAAATTTACCCAGGGTTTGGTGATATATTGAATTCTGGTCTTCTTTCCCAATTCTCCTCCTCCCTTTTGCCGTTGAGAATCCCCAAGTAGTGCTTAGTGTATACCATATACATTTTATAGCTGGACTAAGATTTCATGTGGCCCTTGATGTCTGTTGTTGCTTTTTCTTGTTTTTATTTTTATGCTTGACTTCCTTCTAAGGGTCACCCCTGTGCTTGCATACCTTAATGCTCAGTCTAACATTGTTGTTTGTTCAAAGAATTTGTGTGCAAACACTGCTAGCCAGTAAGGTTTCCTTCCACTCTGGCCAACAGAGCCTGTGCATACACAGAGGAGACAGAGAGAGGCCAGAAAGAGCTGGTGGAGACAGAAAGAGCTGGTGGCCTGTAGTGTAAATGCACTCCTTGGCTAACACATTGACTCATCAGCATAGAGGAAGTTTTGTTCATTTTTATAGTTGATTTGGGGGGAGAAGAATTTATTGTCCACCTCACTTCATAAAGCAGAACTTTATCTCTCAAGTTTTAATGTCTTAAAATAGAGATCTCATCATGATTTCCCCTTTTCAGGAGCTTTCAGTGGTGGTTCAATCAGACTGTGTAGCCTAAAGTTTTTAAAAGCCGTCATAGTTGACTTCACACTTAATTTCTTCAGTTAACCTATTTATACTACATCATTTTCTTTCCTATTTCCACGCTTTTTGTAAAAGATGTTCTTCCTGTCTAGAATGTTCTTCCACTTTTGTATCGTTCCTCCAAGATCCTCTAAGGTTCAACTCAAAACTCTTTAAGGTCTACACCTCCATCCCCTGGCCCAAGTGGTCTCTTCATGCTCCTTAAGTCAGAATTACCTTGTCTTTTTCTTCCCCATAGTTTCATAGCACTGTATCTTTATGCATTACTCAGTATGCCTTATTTTGTTTTTGTTTTTTGTTGTTATGAACTTTCTGAGGGGAAGGACATGTTCTATTGTATTAACAGTGGTATCTAGCCTGTTCTGTGCACACAATTGGCACTTAGTAAATTATGGTAAGATCCACAAGATACAGGACTTACTTTTTTCTAGACATGTGAGCTTCTTGAATACATGCTGTGGAGTGCCACTTTTTTTCTTTTCTTTTTTTAAAAATATATTTTATTGATTTTTTACAGAGAGGAAGGGAGAGGGATAGAGAGTTAGAAACATTGATGAAAGAGAAACATCGATCAGCCGCATCCTGCACACTCCCTACTGGGGATGTGCCCGCAACCACGGTACATGCCCTTGACCAGAATCGAACCTGGGACCCTTGAGTCCGCAGGCTCACGCTCTATCCACTGAGCCAAACCGGTTAGGGCGCCACTTTTTTCTGTGCTTGCTTGGCAGTTAGTTTATGGGCAGAAGAATGAAGACCATTTTATTCTGTGAATTTAAATGGAAATTGGTGGGTAGCAATTTATAATACAATCCTGGTGCTATGGGCAAATAAGACATGGTATAGTAGAAAAGAAAACAGACTTAGAGACTTGTTAAGGTATTATTTCAAATTTTAACTCTAACAGGTGTGACATTAGACAGGACCTCCCCATCCCCCTTTTCAGAGCTTTCAGGTGGTTCTTCCTCACTCCCTTATCAGCTATAACATGATAGCAGCAAAAATAAAATAGGGATTGGTAAATGAGTCAACCTAACAGGATTAGTAAGATCTAGTTGATTGCCAGAGATGAAGACTACCTTACCAAATAAGGAATCTTGTTAGATAATAGCTTTGCAGAAAATTCAAATTATTTTGCTGATAGCCTATAAAGGAAAGTCATAGCTGAAATTTTTTCTGGTTTCCTAATCAACTTATGACACATTTAAATTGGTTTCTCCTTCTGACTTTTATCTTACATAAGTCCTCAAGTTTGTATCAAATCTTGCCCAGTTGGTGTGGCTCAGTGGTTGAGTGTCGAACTAGGAACGAGTAGGTCATGGTTCAATTCCCGATCAGGGCACATGCCCAGGTTGTGGGATCCATCCACATTGGGTGGTGGTGTTGGTGGTGGTGCAGAATGCACCCGATCAATGATTCTCTCTCATCATTGATGTTTTCATCTCTCCCTTCCACTCTGAAATCAATAAAGATATATTAAAGAAAAATAATATGTGTCAAATCTTAAAGGAAAATGTATTCACTGTTCAAATGAAGGCTGAATAGAAAGCAGCCCTATCTCCGTATGCAGTTCAAAACACATATTGAGCACCTTAGCTCCATACTGTGTTCTGTTGGGAATATAAAGCAGTTCCTCAAGATGCTTCTAGACTAAGTGAGAGGAAGTCAAACATGCGATTTTTTTTTAAAATCCTCACCCAAAGATATGTTTTTATTGATTTTTTTTTTTTTTTTTTTTTTAGAGAGAGAGAGAAACATTGATGTGAGAGAGAAGCATCAATCGGTTGCTTCCCATATGTTCCCTGACCAGAGATCAAACCCCCAACTTTTTGTGTATGGGATGACGCTCCAACCGAGTCATCCAGGCAGGGCAGAAATGATCCTTTATGATGAAGTAGAATGGACTTAACTGGTTCCTAAATAAGTAATGTTACAAGAATGGAGGTTCAGTTAATTCTGGGTGGAAGGAAGCTCATGGGAAGTTTCATTGAAGGGATGTCCCTTAAAATGAACTTTCAATAGTGAATCATCTTTGAAAAAGCAGAAGAAAAGTATAGGAAAGAATTCTAAGCTGAGGCACAAACATGCATGTTTTGTTTAGGAGATGATCATATGAACATTACTGTGCTCAGGGATGTGAGTTGAGTTTGGACAAGTAGATTGGGGACATTGTGGTACAAGGATTTTGGAAGCTCACCTGGTTTTAAATTCCTTCTCTTTTGTTTGTTTTCAGTAGAGTTTATGTGCTTTTGAAAATTTCTCTGAACCTGAGATTTCACATGTGAAAAAATGGAGATAATGTCTACCTTGGGGTTTGTTTTTTTGTTTGCCATAAATAATTATATTAAGTACCTGTGACAATATTGTGTATGTAGTGAGTGGTGACAACTAGTGGGCTCATGTTAATTTGTCCTAGATTGCTAAGGTCCCTGAATGCCTTCTTGAAGAGTTTAGATTGTTCTGATGCTTTCATTATATTCATTTTCTTGGTAAATGTTGAATTATTTTATTTGAGACAAAATACTCACTTTTATATCACTCTATTGATTTTTTTCTGTGCAAGTTTGCCGTAGTCCCATTTGTCTATTTTGTTACTTGTGCTTTTGGTGTAATATCCAAGAAATTGTTGCCAAATTCAATGTCATGAAGTTTTCCCCCTATGTTTTTTTCTAGGAGTTTTATAATTTTATGTTTTACTGTTAGGTCTTTAATATAACATTAGTCCTTTCTTAAGGTGTTCATTATGTAACTGGGCAGGGAATAAGAAGTCTTTTCTTTAATATGACTATGTCAAGAATTTGCTTTATTTAAACTGTCCTTTTTCCCTCCCTTTCTCCTTCCCTACCTCCTCCTCTCCCTTTTCTTCTCTTCTTCCCTCCCCTATAACTTGAAGATATGGAATCATTTTTGGGGTATTAATTGCTGTGCTGATAGAATAATTCATTTTCAACAACACTTTCTTGTTTGTTATTTGATTAACAGGAAGAAAATGAGCCTTAAGTCTGAACGCCGAGGAATTCATGTGGATCAATCAGAGCTCCTTTGCAAGAAAGGATGTGGTTACTATGGCAACCCTGCTTGGCAGGGTTTCTGTTCCAAATGCTGGAGGGAGGAGTACCACAAAGCCAGGCAGAAGCAGATTCAGGAGGATTGGGAACTGGCAGAGCGGTAAAAAGACTTAACTAGGGGTGGTTTTACAGTGATATAACTGGACACATAGTACTGTTATTGTCAGAATACATTTTTTCTCTTCTGTCTTGAGCTATCAGCAGATCAGCCTAATATTAAGTGAAAAAAATGTTCCCCTCTTCTTCTCAGTCAACATTTAATGAATAGCTTTCAGTGCCTTCATTTTGTCTTACCATTTAAGTATTTTGTGTTTGAGGTGTGTGTGTTTCCTAATACAGAGAATAACATTTGGGAGTAGAAGAATGGAGGTAAACATACTTCATGGTGGAGGCTAAATGAGGTAATATTTATGATGTCCTTAGCACAGGACTTGGCACATGGCTCTCGTCAAGCATTGTTTTCCCCCATTTTTTGTTATATCCAGCATGGCATCTGGCACATCACAAACACGTAGTATATACAGATCAACAGATTTGTAGTTCTTGAATTATGAAAATTTACCTTTTCCGAAATGGGGTTTGTAGGACAGCAGTATTATTTGAGAAGTTTGTATTATCCAGAAATATGATTATGATAAAAATTAAAGGATGGCATAGCTGGTGAGCATAGGAACTAATAAAATGCCACAAATAATGTTAATCCTTTGCTAGAGCATCCTTGAAACTGAAACTTCTCAGTAAAAGAAAGCCAAGCTGAACTCTGACCACTTTTGCTAGTTTTATATCCAATTAGCCACATTTGAGTGACCACTTTTCTAACATCTGTGGTGAATGCACAGAATTAAAAAGTACACTCACCGCTTTTGGTGACTCCATGGTCAATCAAAGAGAGAAAAAATATATAGAGAACATTAACTATTCCTTCAGGTTTCTCACTGCATTCCTGATATTCTCAGTAGCTGATCTATTTCAGGAAGAAGTAGAGGATACTAAACATGAATGCTCTTAGCTTTCTCCCCTCTTCACTGCCAAATGTACTAATATCTATATTACCTTCTATTTTGTTTCAGAGAAAGATGTATCTCTATTCCATTCTCAGATTAACCACCTCTCCCTGTGATTTTGTTGCTATTTCTTACTCCTTTCAATTGTAATCTCCCTTGAGGTTTCCTACAGGCATGGGAATCGCCTCGATGGAAATCTTGTAAAAACAATGATTGCTGAACCTCATTCCCAGAGTCTCTGAATTTATTAGGTTGGGAGTGAGGCCTGAAAATTTGCATTTATGACAAGTTCCTAAGAGATGCTGATGCTACTATCTGAGGAATCACACTTTGAGAACCATTGTTCTATAGATAGCTTTTGAGATTTATTATAAATACCTCAAATGCAGCAGTTCTAAGGCCAGAATTAGTGCTTTTATTTACTCTAATCCCCATTTTCAACATTTTTTCCTAACCTCTTTCTGAATCAGTTAATGACATTACCATTAATTCAGTTGGCTAAAAAACATTGGTGTATTCTTAATTTCTCCTTCATCTCTCACACTATCTACAACTAGTTGTGCAAGTTCTACTTTTTTGAGCTTAGAGAAGTCTTTTTAATTTCACCCTCTCTGTTTTCTAGGTCCTATTTTCTCTCACTTAAATATTTTTAATATATTCTTAATTATTGTCCCTGTCTCTAGTCTCTCTGCCCCTCCCGTTGTCACACAACTGCCTGTATTATCTTTCTAAGTACAGATCTGATCATGGTAACTTACTGGATTTACAGTCTTTTTGGTTTCCCACCACATAGTGAAATCCAGGATGATAGTGGGTCCACAGCCAAAGTTTCTTACCATCTGGTGCCTATACACAAATAAGCCTCATATTCACCACACCATCGGTGCTGTGATTACACTGGATTTGGTTTGTAACACTAACCTTATGCCTTCACATTTGTAGCTCCTTCTTCCCAGAATGCCTTTTGACTTGATGGAATCTTATTCATCCTTTAAGACATACCTTAATGTCACCATTGTGAAACCTTCTTGAACTCCTCCAGCAGATTTAGTTGTTCTTTCCTGTGTTCTCATAGCACTTGTGTTTTACTCTCTACTATAGGAGCTGTTACATTATATTGTAATTATTTACTTATCTTTTTCTTCTTTTTGACCTTGAGCTTATTAGGGAAAAGGACTGGACTTCCTTTTATGTAACCCTTTGTACAGTTGCTGAATGAACATGATCTGTGGAGAAAGTCTCTTTTAAAGTCTATAGTAGTATGTAGGATAGTTTCATGTCAGAATCTCCAGACCTATTATTTGGTGCATTTGACGTCTAGTTCTAAAAATTTTAGATCCTCCTCAATTCATTGAGTAATAACCTTTAGATACAAGAAAAACTTGGAGAATATTTGGGTCATTAATCCTCTCTTGAATTACAGACTACAGCGGGAGGAGGAAGAGGCCTTTGCCAGCAGTCAGACCAGCCAAGGGGCTCAGTCCCTCACATTTTCCAAGTTTGAAGAAAAGAAAACCAATGAGAAGACTCGCAAGGTTACCACAGTGAAGAAGTTCTTCAGTGCTTCATCCAGGGTTGGATCAAAGAAAGGTAATTTTCTGATTTTCTTTTTTTCTTCTGTGCCCAAATGAAGTACAGAATAGATCCACATACATGCAGGCTCAGCCTTTTAATTTCTGTAAAAGCTTTTAGAGACCATGAACTCAGATTTGAGGGTCAGGTGACATATGAAATTGGGTTTGAGGGTCAGGCATTATATGAAACAAAAAATCTCTTTGGTTGCTTTTTGTTTGTTTTTAGAGAAGCTTGTTTATTTACTCTAGGAGAAATAAAGAGAAATGAAATATATAGTTTTCTTTATAAAATTCATGCCCATCTAAATGGCTGTCTTTTTGGATGTTCTATTTTTTTGTGCCTTTAATTTTTGGATCCTGGTTTATTCTCCTTTACATGTTGTCCCTACCATTCATGTCTTATCAGAAATGGCTGTTCCTAGGCTTGAAGTCATCTAAAAAGGAAGTTTTCTGAGAGCTTATCTGAGAGACAGCATTGAGGAAATATATGGAGAACATATACAAAAACACTCACTTCGGGCTTTTAGATTGGTGAACATAACCCATAGTATGCATTTTCTAGTGTCTGGATGTGTATGTACTTGACCTTATTCATCCTACTTCTTAAAATGCCATAAACCAGCAACAGGATTATCGCTAAAGTCACACTTGTTCTAGCAGTGAGCAGTCTAGCAGGAAGCAAGAGAGAATGTCTGCTGTTAGGACTTGGTCTCTGAACATTTATATTGCTAACCATTGTGCAGTGAATTTGGAATAGTGAGGAAGCATGGGAACTAACACTGATGCAGTCAGAAGAGCTCTTTTCTTGGGAACCCTGTCTCATTCTCAGCCCCTCAACTTGGGGTATTTGGGATGAGGTTTTTTGGCCTGCCTAAAGGCAGGGGAATGAATAACATCACTCCTTAAGATCTTTGCTGGTCTTGGATTTAATGACTCTTGTTTAGTTGTATTAAAGGAAAGGTTGCTTATAACCAGAAAAACAAATCTTTAAATAATCTTTTAGTTCACATGATTAATTTGGAGAATAGTCAATAACCCCTGGTGATTAAATTAAGAATATATTTGGCTCATGATTTATTTATTAGGAGGTAGTATAGTAAGGTGGTTAAAAACATAAACTTTGGAGTCATCCTGGTTTGAGTCTCAGCTTTGCGGTTTACTGGCTGTGTGACTCAGAGCAAGCTAATCTCTTTAAGCCTGTCAGTTCTGAAGGACAGTAATACTTACCATAGGCATGTCTTTAGGTTAAATGAGTTGATGTGTGTAAAAGAGTTTAGCACAGTACCTGACATACATTGTAAGTCTACAGTAAGTGTTAATTATTTTAAAACCAATAAATGTTGTTTTTCTGAGAGAATAGTCTCTGCTAGTAGAGAACTCAAGGGCATTGATTAAAGCCATTCTTTCCTAGTTAGCTTAAATTCTGTTTCCTGCTTTGGGAAAAGTCTCACTAATCTTATGAATTTACTAGAGGTCCAGTGCACAAAATTTGTGCATGGGTATGGTCCCTAGGCCTGGCCTGTGATTAGGGCCATCTTCCCCAGCTGCCTGCAGCTGGTCCTGCCTCCCGCCGCCACCCACCCACAGTTCCCCATTCGCCATTGGGTGATTGAAGCCTGCCGGCCAGGGGGAGAAACTGAGAGATCGGCCATTCTGCCCGCTCGCCAGCCTCGCCCCCGCAGCAGGTTGCCCTCTGTATGTGGGGCAGCTGGTGGGGTGGGGGCCTTGGCCTGGCACCACCTGCATCCCCCGTCACCCACCCCTGGCTCCCCGTTTTCCATTGGGCGATTGGAGACTGCTGGCCGGGGAAAGGGACTGAGAGGTGGTCAGTGTGCCTCATAGTGACTGGTCGTTCTGGTAGGGTCTATTTGCATGTGACCTTTTTATTATATAGGACAGTGATGGCGAACCTATGACACGCGTGTCAGAGGTGACACACGAACTCATTTTTTGGGTTGATTTTTCTTTGTTAAATGGCATTTAAATATATAAAATAAATATCAAAAATATACATCTTTGTTTTACTATGGTTGCAAATATCAAAAAATTTCTATATGTGACACGGCACCAGAGTTAAGTTAGGGTTTTTCAAAATGCTGACATGCCGAGCTCAAAAAGTTCACCATCACTGATATAGGATGATAGATAATGAAATGGCATATGATAGCAGATGAAATAATACAGAAATTATAAAACTATTAACTCTAACCTGCCTCATTTTACAAATGACATGAAGCTCATAAAAGTTATCTAATTTACCCAAAGTTATATGAGTTGATGTATTAGAGCTCAGGTCTCCTAACTCCTGGCTTAGTGTTTTTCCTTGAATTCGTGTGTGTGTGTGTGTTTACCTATAGCTTTACCTATATGTATAGACATTTGATGAGGTTTCTATTACTGAAGTGCATAATAATCATGTGCATTCACTGACCATCCTGGACAGTTTTAGAAAAATGTTCTAAGAGCTACTGACAATGTGCATCATAGTATAGAAAGGGTCCCAGATTTTATTCTGCTCAAGGGCATGTGTTTCAGCTGCAGGCTCAATTCCCTGCCCTAGTCAGGGCGCATGCAGGAGGCAACCAATCAATGTCTCTCTCTCACATTAATGTTTCTCTCTATCTCTCCTGCTCCCTTCCACTCTCTCTAAAAATCAATGGAAAAATATTCTCAGGTGAGGATTAACAAAAAATAAATTTAAAAAGAAAACCTTGCCAAAACCGGTTTGGCTCAGTGGATAGAGCGTCGGCCTGCGGCCTGAAAGGTCCCAGGTTCGATCCCGGTCAAGGCCATGTACCTGGGTTGCGGGCACATCCCCAGTGGGAGATGTGCAGGAGGCAGCTGATCGATGTTTCTCTCTCATCAATGTTTCTAACTCTCTGTCTCTCTCCCTTCCTCTCTGTAAAAAATATAAAAGAAAACCTTTATACGGAATACTTTTTATTATTTTTTCTTTTAGAATGATATGTTTTTACTTTGATTTTTTATCTTTAGTTATTTTTATTGTTTGTTTATAGAAAGCGTATTGGGGGAAAAGTCCTCAAAGTATTGAAAAAATTAATATGTGTAAAGAGGATGCTGTTGGATCTTTTTTTTCCACAAGCTTATGTAACTTTGCTAGATGGACTTAGCATTTTAGACTGTTTGTTTGGCCTTTGCATGTAGGTGAGGTTAGCCTATTCTAAATGAGTTTTAATTTATTGAGTCTAAACTAAGATAGACCTTTTGTGTTTTGTGTTCTTTATTTTACTTCATTAATACATGATGCCCTTGCTCTTGATATTTTACTTCTTTGGTAGCACAAAAGAAAGCTGTTAAGCCAGGGCAGCTTGGTAATAAACAGAACACAAATAACCTTCTAAAGATTTGAAGACTATTTTAACAAGCATGAGATGGTTGACTGTAAAAACTTAGAGAGTTTACATAGAGTTTTCTAATCTCCGAAGTAAGGTTGAGTGAGCTAAAGCTTACAGAGTAATTTATAGTGGGTTGGCCAAGTGGAAATACTTGCTCATACATTTAAAAATTCCCACTTTTTAAGAGCTCAAATAGATGTTGTCACCCTAAGTAAAAACTTGTAAACAGTTTACAAATTAATCTAAAAGCTCCTAGAATTAAAATAGTAGTCTTCCACCTAGTTATTAGATTCTAATACTGTTCTTCACTAAGCTGAACTATGGTTCCTTGGAGAAGTGACCGATTCCAGGGCTGAAACAGGGAAAGAGGACCCCCCAAAATGTTGGGGACATGGCAAAGACCCAGAAACGAGCTTGAATGGGTTCCCACTGGCCAAACTGGAGTATCAGAATAAATAAGGACAATCAATGGAGTGTAACGTATTGAATAAAATAATAATCCATTAGTCCAGCCAACTAATAAAATAGATAAATAATTAAATAAAGGAGAAGAGAATGTTCTTCTTTACCAAAGAATGTTAACTAATCAATATGAAAAGGATGATGGAGATAGAAAAATCACTATTTCACAGTTGTCATGGTAAGGATTGATTCAGGCAAGTTTCATCATCTGGGTTGAGAGGAGAGAGTTTCCTGAGGAACAAGTTAAGAACGTGGTCTCAAATGAACTCCCATAACCTATTATTAATTACAAATAGAGAAATGGTAACTATGTAACTAGGGGGAAGGTAGACATTATGTGCTTCCAGATAATGATACTTTGAAAAGAGCACAGCATAAGCTGAAAATTTATAACCTGAATGCAGTCATGAGGAAACAGCAGAGAAACCGGAACTGAGGGGCATTCAATGAAATAACTGGCCTCTATGTTTCTAAATTGTGAATGTCTTGAAAAACAAAGGAAGGTTGGGAGCATTTCCAGATTAAAGAAGACTAGTGCCCGGCCGGTATGGTTCAGTGGTTGAGCGTCAACCTGTGAACCCGGAGGTCACAGTTTAATTCCCAATCAGCCCACATGCCCAGGTTGCAGGCTTAATCCCCAGCGTGGGCCATGCAGGAGGCAGCCAATGAATGATTCTCTCTCATCATTGATGTTTCTGTCATTCTCCCTCTCCCTTCCTCTCTGAAATCAATAAAAATACATTTGTTGTTGTTGTTGTTTTTTAAAAAGACTAGTATACATGACCACTAAATGAATGTGTGATACTCAGTTTCTTTTGTTTTCATTTATAAATACATATATCTTTATCCCAATTTCCCTATTTTACATAAAAGATAGCACTACATATATCCTCATTTTTAAACTTAGAAATACAGCCCTAGCAGGTTTGGCTCAATGGATAGAGCGTCGGCCTGTGGACTGAAGGGTCCTGGGTTCAATTCTGGTCAAGGGCACATGCTAGGGTTGTGGACTCAGTCCCCAGTAGGGGTCATGCAGGAGGCAGCCAATCAATGATTCCCTCTCATCATTGATGTTTCTATCTCTCCCTCTCCCTCTCTGAAATCAATAAAAATATATTTTAAATAAATAAACTTAGCAATACATTTAAGAACTTCTTCCTTTTATCACTACATAAAGGCATACTTTTTTGTTTTAAAATTACACAATATTCCATTTTGTGGATTAAATAATTTATGTAATCCCTTAAGTCACCATTTTGTACAGTTGCAGTATTGTGCTAACATGAGTAGCCTTATACATACTTTATTTTTTACATATGCAATTATATCAGAAAATTTCTGAAAAATGGAATTGTTTGGTCATAGGATAAATGTATTTTTAATTTTGATGATTATTACCAAATTGCACTTCATTGCAGTTATATCATTTTACATTCCCACCTTCATGAGTGCCTTCCCCCATATCCTCATCAACATCAAACTTCAAATTTTTGTCTATTTATTACTTTTTTAAATGGCATCTCATAGTAGTATTAATTTGCATATTTGTTAACAGGAGTGAGATTGAACATATTTCCTGTTTAAGATCGATTTATGTTTCCTTTTTGTGAATTGTTAGTATTCTTTACCCATTTCATATTAAACTGTTCAATTTTTTTTTCTTCTTTATAGGAGTCCTTTTACATTAGGGAGAGTAGCCCTTTGTGATGTAACATACAAACATTTTTTCCCAGTTTGTTGTCCGACTTCTGACTGATGTGTTTCTAGTCACATATACAATATTTTTTGTGTGCTTTTTTCCTTTATTTTTCTTTTAATGTGATTGAATTCTTTAATGGCTTCTACATTTTGAATCATAGCACCTGATAATTTAAAAACTAGGCAAATACTTGTTTTGGGAAGATAACTATGAAGTGCCGTTTTCTTCTGCTAACTACTTAATAGTACAGTTTGGGGGGAGGTGTTTTTACTTTAATTAGAGCATAAGTCAAGTAATTAAGTAATACATTTAATAACCAGTTATGTAATAATTGAAATGTGGAGTGATTAATTTGTTACAGGTAATAGTGTATATTTTTAGGTAATCTATATGTGTTTGTTTCACTTGAATAAACCAGGCAATCTAATAGAAATAATGCCTTTATTAAAACTTTATTTTGTCCTAACCAGTTTGGTTTAGTGGATAGAGTGTTGGCCTGTGGACTGAAAGGTTCCAGGTTTGATTCCAGTCAAAGGCACATGCCCGGGTTGTAGGCTCAATCCCCAGTAGGGGGCATGTAGGAGGCAGCCTATCAATGATTCTCATTGATCATTGATGTTTTATGTCTCTCCCTTTCCCTTTTTCTCTCAAATCAATAAAAAAATATATTTGTAAAAACTTTATTTCAACTTCATTAAAATGTCTATTAGATACTAAAGTTCAAAAAATAAGATTATAAGAAATTACTCTAAGAAAACATGTAATAGGTTGATTTTTAATATCTTAAAAAGATTATTTTTCTTTTTAATTATCTTTCTTTTTGTGTTAAAAGGGAAGTATGGATGTATAAGGTACCTAATTCCTTATAGGTATTGAATTAGAGAGCGCAGTTCAAAAGTAGGAGGTTTAGAATGTGATAGGAGACTAACTGATAGTTCATACTTTCTGAGAGTGCTTACTCTTACATCTCCCTTACCTCTGTTCCATGACTGTCCCATTTTCCTTTTAGTGTATGTATGTATGTATATATGTATTTATTTATTTAATACTTTTGTGGTGTTTTTTTAAAAATACATTTTTATTGATTTCAGAGAGGAAGGAAGAGGGGGAGAGAAATAGAAACATCCATGATGAGAGAGAATCATGGATTGGCTGCCTCCTGCAAGTCCCCCACTGGGGATTATGCCCACAACCTGGGCATATGCCCTTGACTGGAATCGAACTTTCAGTTTGCAGGCTGACGCTCTATCTACTGAGCCAGACCGGCTAGGGCTTTAGTGTATTTATTGAAGAGAAAAAGAGTATGTGGCCAATTCATTAGACAGTGTTTTATTTGCTTCCCTTGCCTCTTAGCTGTGTGCTCTGTCATGATCATTATGCTACTTTAATGCATTCTTTTACTTTGAGCAGTCTGACTTGAAAACCGAATGTTGGATAAATAATTGTTAATCTCCACATAAACAAATTAGCCTTTTGCCTTTTTGGCAAGTAAAATGAATTTGGAAAGGTTGTCTAATATTTTATAAGTTATCTAAATTTTTTTACTTCTGATTATTTCACTTAATTAGTTTTATAAACTCATGCAAACCTGAGAAAGTTGTTCAAGACAGTGGTGCCATGTTAGTATTAATGATTAAATATATAGATCAAAGCATGATATATTTTGGCCAAGAAAATATAAATAAAGCAACTTTTGTTGGAATAGGGATATCTTTTACATCATATAGGCTTTTTTCTATTTGTATTTTTACTCATAAAATAAATTTAGCTTACTTTAAGGAAAGTTGCCCAAATATTTAAACATAAAATAATTTAAAGTCAAGTTTAACTTTGATTAAGCATCATTTAAATAATCTTAAATTAGATACTTTAAGTAATTCCATGCATGGCTCTTCTGTGTAATGAAACTTATTTTTAATTTTCCCAGCAGAAATTCAGGAAGCAAAAGCTCCCAGTCCTTCCATAAACCGGCAAACCAGCATTGAAACGGATAGAGTGTCTAAAGAGTTCATAGAATTTCTCAAGACCTTCCACAAGACAGGCCAAGAAATCTATAAGCAGACCAAGATGTTTTTGGAAGCAATGCATTACAAAAGGGTAGGTTGAGAATGACTACTTAGAAACAGTTTTGGTTTGAGGAAGGGTCTTCGAGATAATTTAGTGCAACTTTGTCATTTTATACCTGAGAAAATCAAGACCCAGAGATATTAAGTTACCTAAGAAATGACACTGAATAAAGTGAAAACCTGACTCCCAGGCTAGTACTTTTCCACTGCAACTCAGTGGCATTTAGATCATCTTTACGTGGAAAGTATGACATCCAAGACACTTTCATAGTATACTTTAGTACTGAGCCTTCCTAACTGTACCTTGTAAACAGTATAAACTACCATAGTTAGTAGACCTTGAGCTTGTAAGTAATAATTGTTAGACCAGTAGCAACCATCTTAGGGTATTTTTGTTTTTGTTTTTTGTATTTTGATTTTAAATTTTCCTCTCCTTGCTAAAATAGAGAAGGGAAAGCTAGAATTTAGATATTGAAAGGGACCTTAGCAATTATCTGATTTTAGTCCTTTTAATAGATGGGGAAAGTTGAGAGCCAGAGAGGATAAGTCACTTGTCCAAAGCTAACAGCTAGGTTCTGCCAGTGTCAGAACTAGTACTTGTGTGTTTCACATGTGTGTCTTTAACCTGTAATTTCTAACCGATAATTTCAGTTACAATAATTCATAAGACCACCTATAAAGGGGCTCATTTTGTAAATAGTGATTAATGTGTTTCTAACATACCTCATCCCATAAACATACCTCTAACTTTATGCTCACCCATTAAACTTAGAATTAGCTCTTGTCAAAATATTTTTTAAATATTGAATTCAGTTAGTACAGGAGAAAATAAGCTTTCTTTCTTGGTTTTCTTTTGGTATGCACTTACACTGAAAATAAATAAACAGGCTTCTGTTTCCACCCGAAAGTGTTTGCAAGCAAATAGTGAGAGTTAAATAAAGCAAGCAAGATATCATTTACATTTTGAGTTAGAAGTAATGATAGACTTCTTTAATATGAAAAATTCAGATATCATGTGATATACAACTTTCACTTTTATCAGAAGTAAAAACTAAAGTTTTGTAGTTATTTATTCTTTAGCCCATATGAAATATTTACTTGCTATATATACTGTATTGGCATATATACTATATAGTACACATAGCACATAGCACTATATTTTTAAAAACTGCTGAGCTCAGATTTGTTTCTTTTTCTTTTGCTCAGAAGTGTAATGTTCCCCTTTTCTGTAATAATTTAGTTGACTTTTGACTCAATATACTGAAGTAAAGAGGTAATTAACAGGTACAGATACTGCCATACTTAATTGTTTTCAAGGCACCACTAGTTGATATTAGAGACCTGAATATGGCCTCAGAGTCCTCCGTGTTGAAGAACCGCTGTACAGCCTAGTTTTCATTTCTACACCAGCACTGTTTCATGTTGAAGTGGCCGAGTCGTATGCATGTATGCCCAGCATCTAGCATGGTACCTGGCACATACCTGATACCGAACAGATGTATGTTAAACTGAAGGGGAAGCCCTTCTAGTCTTTAGCTGCAAGTTAATGTTTCAAATAAATGAAACAGTTTTTACACCTGCATGCAGCAACCTTATCTAACTAGCTTCAAATCATTTAATTATAAATTTCTTGAGAGAATTTGATTGAGTACAACTTGGGATAGTTCCTGTGATATAATGAAATATATCACAGCGCATGTGCCCTCTGAGAGGTACTCAATTTATCAAAACTGCTTAAAAATCTGAAATTAATGTTATGATCCCCAACTAAACTTTCTAGGCTTCTTATTCTTATGATCTACTCATTATGAAAATACAGTCTTATCTGTTTGGAACTGCCTCGTTGCCATTCATTGATAATTCTTCCTACTGCACCCCCACAATATTATTCTTCAAATGTGTGAGTTTCAGAACACTGAACCATTCTTACCTACATCTTTTTTTTTTTTTTTAACTTTATTCCTGTTTTCTCCAACCCTAGTGTATGCCCGTGATGAGCAGCCTTTTCTGCATATGGGTCAAGTCTAGAAAATAAAATACATATTTTCAGAATTATGTTAAAATTTTTCAGCCATTTTATCTTTATCAATAAGAAAGTACTTTACCTGCACTTAGACTTAAAAAGAATTTTTCTCATTCCAAAAAGGGAATTTGGCTAAAATTTTATTAACACTGCATTATTGAAATCTAATGCTTTTCTGTTCAACAGATACTATCATTTGCTAAGACTGATTTATTTTCCCCTTTTTATCTTTTTGCTTAATCTTATTAGATACTTAATATTAAGATATGATTGTTTTGTAACCCCTTTTCATATTCTTTAAAATAAGATATATTTCTATTGTAAATGAGACAGGCAGCTACATCATTAATATACAATCCATTCAGGTTGAACACACAGTTATAATCAGCTATTTTTCTTTTTTTAAAAAGTCACCATAGCAAGATTTTAAATTATAGAAATGGCCAGAGGTTTGGGGGCATGGGAGATGGTGTATGAAGAAAAAGCTAAGGAGAATTTACAAGGTTTAGTTTTTTAAACTTCTTATTATAAAATAACTATAAAAATCTTACTGTAAGAACCAAGCTTCAATTAGGTCCAAGTGTGGCACGATCCAAGGATGTGTAAGATCACACATTATTGGAGGCAGCAGAAACCAGCCATACAGAAAATATGGACAGCAAAACTAAAAACCTAAATTCATTAAAAACAGTTAACTGTAGTGCAACAGTTAATGAATTCAGAAAATGATCACAGAGATCCAATTTCTGTAGATGGGGAGTTCTAGATAAAATATACAGAAAACATAATACAGAAATAGATTTTCAAAACTGGAGGTGAATAAGAAAAGACTTCAGCCGAAACCGGTTTGGCTCAGTGGATAGAGCGTTGGCCTGCGGACTGAAAGGTCCCAGGTTCGATTCCGGTCAAGAGCATGTACCTGGGTTGCGGGCACATCCCTGGTGGGGGATGTGCAGGAGGCAGCTGATCGATGTTTCTCTCTCATCGATGTTTCTGACTCTCTATCTCTCTCCCTTCCTCTCTGTAAAAAATCAATAAAATATATATAAAAAAAAAAAAGACTTCAACTAGACAACTAAGAAATGTATACAGAGAACCTCTCAGTATTAATATTCAAAGGAATATATCCACTTGTCAAACATTTTTTTTTCAATTTTTAAAAAATCCTCAACCAAGGATATGTTTTTATTGAAAAAAAATTTTTTTTTTTAAGAGAGGAAAGAAGGTAGGAGAGAGAGAGAAACGTCATTGTGATTAGGAAACATCAATCAGTTGCCTCCTGTACTACCCCCGATCAGGAATCAAACTTACAACTTTTTGATGTACAGGATGATGCCCAGCCAACTAAGCCACCCGGCCAGGGCCACTTGTCAAAACTTTTTAAACTACAAAGAAAAAACAGTTTTAGGGAAAAAAAGTAAAATGACTTTATACAGACTTTATAGAAAAGATGATCCCAGGCCATGTTTAGAGAATACTTAATGCTTAAGGATTTACACTATAAGTGTTTTTTCTTAGGAAAATATGAAAAAAACCTTTGGAATTTTATAGAACCTGAAAGAATTAACCAACACAAATCTATCATTTAGCCCTTTGACAAGAACTGTGAAGGATCTGAGATTTACCTTACTTGCATGTTAACAAATTAGCCTGCCATAGTTTCATGGATACTGGCAGAAGACATAAGTGTCTTGGGTCAGAAATAAAGGCCAGTTTATAACAGTAGTAAGCCAGAGTGAATCAGCATTTGTACCAATTCCTTGAGTATCAATTCCCACAGGGCAATGCCTGTGAATGCAGTGTGTTATGTTAGAGAAAAGGATCTTTTATAATGGGCATGAGTTTAGAATTTATATTTAGAATTAATTTATAAATATGTTCTTATGGACATGCACTTCATATAGCTGCTGCTATGACTATCCACCTAGAAGTCCAAGCATAATATTAAAACTAGTTCTTTGAAGAAGTGTTTTCAGTGGACCTAAACTTGTCTTGTCCATGGATATATTTTTCTGGAATCAAGTTTTGTACGAAGATGGGTCTGCTTGATTTCACACAACGGAGCATAAAGGAAACAACCTTCCTTATGACCATCTCATATGGGTATTAGTATAAAACAAAAGTATTTGCTGCTTCTACCACCCTATCTGTTTCAAGGTGATTGGTGGAGATAGAATAAGAAAAAGAAGTGAGAGATTTACTGTATGTCCTATGACATTTTATCCTCCAGGCTTATATTTATCATACAGTAGAAGATAATTATTTGTATTGTCCTCCTATTGAAACTGAATGCTTTCTGAGCATTTTATTAATCTTTCGTGTTATTGCTTATACAGTATAAGCAATTGTGGGAATTCTAATAATGTAATAAATGTTTTTAGAATAGATAGAAATATAATATTCAGGATATTCAGGAAAATTTGTCAGGAAAACCCAAGGAAAAACAATACTAATAGAGGTATAAATTTGGCAATATGGCGATATAAAAGTCCACAAAATTCAGTTACAATACAACATTCCAGTGATAAAAAACCTAGAGCATTCTTTAAAAATACCAATTTTAAAGGCAATAGCAATAAATAAAATTAAATGTTAATAACATCTAATATAGAAAGTTAGAGGTTTATTCAGTGAATTAAAAGATTAAGGATTGTACCTGGGCTCTAGCCGAGAAAAATAAATTTACAAATATTTCTCAGGTTAATATGAACACTTACGATATCATTTAAATTACAATGTTATATTGTTTATTCTAGAAAAACAAGGGAGCAAGTATACCATGTAATCTTTGGGGGTAGAATGCAAGGATTTAGGAGAGGAGGTTTCTAAATTTTGCAAGCGTCAAAATATATTCTAAAATGAACTTTATACGATTTTTAAGTGTTTTTTAAAAATATATTTTATTGATATTTTACAGAGAGGAAGGGAGAGAGATAGAGAGCTAGAAACATCGATGAGAGAGAAACATCAATCAGCTGCCTCTTACACATCCCCCACTGGGGATGTGCCCGCAACCAAGGTACATGCCATTGACCGGAATCGAACCCGGGACCCTTCAGTCCGCAGGCCGACGCTCTATCCACTGAGCCAAACCGGTTTCGGCTAAATGTTTTTTAAATAAGAAATGGGCAGCCCTGATTGGTTTGGCTCAGTGGATAGTTCGTCGGCCTGCAGACTGAAGGGTCCCAGGTTCGATTGTGGTCAAGGGCATATACCTTGGTTGCAGGCACATCCCCAGTAGGGGGTGTGCAGGAGGCAGCTGATCGATGTTTCTCTCTCATTGATGTTTCTAATTCTCTATCCCTCTCCCTTCCTTTCTGTAAAAAATCAATAAAATATATTTTAAAAAAGTAAATAAATAAGAAATGGGCAAAGCCAGCTTTCTTTTCAGAATCAAAATGTAGAACAATTGGGAAAATTATGTATTTAATTAGCCTTCACTAGTTTGAGCCTCCACAACTATATGTGATTTTGATGTTAAAAAACATCTCTCTATATAAAAGCCTAAGCGACCGTTAACAACGGAACCGAATAAAAAAAGATCCCGAGCCGAAACCGGTTTGGCTCAGTGGATAGAGCGTCGGCTTGCGGACTGAAGGGTCCCAGGTTCGATTCCAGTCAAGGGCATGTACCTGGGTTGCGGGCACATCCCCAGTAGGAGATGTGCAGGAGGCAGCTGATCGATGTTTCTCTCTCGTCGATGTTTCTAACTCTCTATCTCTCTCCCTTCCTCTCTGTAAAAAATCAATAAAATATATTAAAAAAACAAAAAAAAAAAACAACACAAAACACGAATAGCTGCAGCAATCCTGAGAAAGAAGAATAAAGTAGGTGGCATCTCAATACCAGAAATCAAGCTGTGTTACAAAGCCACTGTTCTCAAAACAGCCTGGTACTGACACAAGAACAGACATATAGGTCAATGGAATAGAATAGAAAACCCAGAAATCGACCCAAACCACTATGCACAATTAATATTCGACAAAGGAGGCCTGAACATACAATGGAGTTAAGACAGTCTCTTCAATAAATGGTGTTGGGAAAATTGGACAGATAGATGCAAAAAAATGAAACTAGACCACCAACTTACACCATTCACAAAAATAAACTCGAAATGGATAAAGGACTTAAACATAAGACGAGAAACCATAAAAATACTAGAGGAATCCACAGGCAGCAAAATAGCAGACATGCTGAAGCAATTTCTTCACTGATACTGCTCCTAGGGCAATGGAAACTAAAGAGAAAATAAACAAATGGGACTACATCAAAATAAAAAGCTTCTGCACAGCAAAAGAAACCATCAACAAAACAACAAGAATGCCCACTGCATGGGAGAACATATTTGCCAATGTTATCACCGATAAGGGTTTAATCTCCAACATTTACAGGGAACTCATTCAACTAAACAAAAGGAAGATAAACAACCCAATCAAAAAATGGGCAACGGACCTAAATAGAAACTTTTCAAAAGAGGACATTCAGAAAGCCAAGAGACATATGAAAACATGCTCAAAGTCACTAATCATCCGGGAGATGCAAATCAAAACGACAATGCGGTACCATCTCACACCTGTCAGAATGGCTATCATCAACAAATCAATAAATGACAAGTGCTGGCAAGGATGTGGAGAAAAAGGAACCCTCCTGCACTGCTGGTGGGAATGCAGACTGGTGCAGCCACTGGAGAACAGTATGGAGTTTCCTCAAAAAGCAAAATGGAACTCCCATTTGACCCAGTGATCCCACTTCTAGGAATATACTAGAAACACCAATTAGAAAGGATATATGCACCCCTGTGATCATAGTAGCACAATTCACCATAGCTAAGATTTGGAAACAGCCTAAGTGCCCATCAGTAGGTGAGTGGATTAAAAAACTGTGGCACATTTTCAGAATGGAACACTATGCTGCAGTAAAAAAGAAGGAGTTCTTACCATTTGCAACAGCATGGATGGAACTGGAGAGCATTATGCTAAGTGAAATAAGCCAGTCAGAGAAGGATAAATACCACATCATCTCACTCATTTGTGGAATATAGTGAACAACATAAACTGATGAACAAAAACAGATCCAGAGATGGAAAGGCATCAATCGGACCGTCAGGCCTTGGAGGGAAGGTAGGGGAGGGTGGGGGTAATGGGGAGAGATCAACCAAAGGACTTATATGCAAGCATATAGGCCTAACCAATGGACATGAACAACAGGGGGTGAAGGCATGAGTGGGGGGGATAGGAGGTAACGTAGGGATAAGGACACATATGTAATAACTTATTCAATAAAAAAATTTAAAAAAATAAAAGAAAAAATAAAAATGAAACATTTGATAAAAGTTAAAAAACCAACAACACATCTCTTTATATAATAGCCTAAGCGACTGTTAATGACGGAACCACTGGAATGACCTGTCGATCAGTTGCTATGATGCGCACTGACCACCAGGGGGCAGATGCTCAATGCAGGAACTGCCCTCTGGTGGTCAGTGCCCTCCCACAGCCAACCTCCAACGGCCCCTCCCCCGGCCAGCCATCCCCCATCGGCCCTTGGTGCTAAGTCATTCCTAGAGACCTGCTTCTAGGTCGGGGTTTTGTATATAGCAGAGCAGCTCCCTTGCTGCAGTCAGCCTTCAACACAAGGGTTTGTCTCACTCCCGTCCTCTCCCTTCCCCAGGGGCCGTCCACCTGCCGAGGTGGCAGCTCAGCCTCGAGGGAAAGAAGGGGGAGGGCGGGGAGGCGGGGAACCGTGCGGCGGTGGTGGGGCACCAATGGCGGCGGCTGCATTCAGTGTCTGTTCCTTCCGCACCCGGCCCGGCAACAATCACCTCCTCTCCCGACCCCACCAGGCCCTTAGGGCCTGGGCTGGGATGGGGACCCGGGGGTGGGTGGTGGCAGACACGCCCCTTTTCCAAGGGGGTCGAGGGCCAGCTCCCTTCTTGGGGCCAGCGGCCAACCTCCCGTGGCCACCACACACACACACACACACACACACACACACACACACCTGTGCACGAATTTGTGCACTGGGCCTCTATGATCTATACTAATAAAAGGGTAATATGCTAATTAGACCAGGTCAACTAGACATTTTCTGGATGTCCTTCCAGACAAAGCCACAGTGGCAGAGGCTGAGGCAGAGGTGGTTAGGGGCGATTAGGCCGGCAGGGGAGAGTGGTTAGGGGCAATCAGGCAGGCAGGCAGGTGAGTGAGTGATTAGGAGCCAGCGGTCCCAGATTGCCAGAGGGGTCCCAGATTGGAGAGGGTGCAGGACGGGCTGAGGGACCCCCTTTCCCCCCACATGAATTTCATGTACCGGGCCTCTGGTCCTATATAATAAAAGCCTAATATGCACATTGACCAAATGGTGGAATGACCATTTGGTGGGGGACAGAGGCGGCACCACGCCAGCCAAAGCGGGTACCAGTGGGCAGAGGGAGGGGGCGGTGATCGGGGAGCAGTGGTGACTGACGACGGCAGAGGGGTGATTGGGGGCGGGGCCAGCTGCTCACTGGCGTTGTCCCCTGATTGCTCCACCGGTTGCCTCCTGCAGAGGTAGGCCACTGGCGGTGGTGGCTGTGGGGCTGAAGGGGGGCAGGGCCGGCTGGCGCTGTTCCCTGATTGGCCTGCCAGTTGCCTCCCGCAGAGGGAGGTCAGAATAACCTGTCAGTTGGACATCCCCCGAGGGCTCCTGGACTGCGAGAGGTTGTAGGCCAGGCTAAGGGACCCCCCTGAGTGCACAAATTTTTGTGTGCCGGGCCTCTAGTATACTATATAAAGCAGTGAAATAAACCAGGATTCCAGAAGTGGATTCAGTTTGTCAGGAGCAAATTATGTGACAACTGGAAAACGAAGGAGAACAGGGTTGCTTTTTACTAATTGCTGCTAAAAAAGACGGGAAGCTTGTATACAGATTATTTAAGGTCTTGTGTCTCATACTATTCACCTTGCACTCTAGCCAAATAAAAGAGCTAAACATGAAACAACTTAGAAGATTAGGATATTTATTTTACCTGTGGAAAGGAGCTAAAATTGAACCATTGAAGAATTGTTCTTAATAACCAGGTGAAATGAAGAATGCTATTAACTTTTAAACACCTGTGCAATGAAAAATTAAAGTCAGGTAAAGTGGAAGGAAACAGTGGGAAATTGTGGTGAACATAAATAAAAGCTTAACATTACAAAATGTATAAAATTTACTAAGGGTAGTACCTAGTCCTTACTAGATATTTCTAATTCAACCAAATGGCTCTCATATAAATAACAAATCAAGACAGTAAAGAACTGTTGTCAAGGTGGTCACAGAGTGCTGCAAATGCTGTAAGACCTACAAAGTTTTGTGGGTTTTTTTTAAAGGAATGAGAGCGTTTTAGAGGAGATACAGTATGAACTGAGCCTTAAAGGCAGTAACTATTAGGGACTTTCTTGGACAGCTTTTGAAGGCAGCATCTGTCTGATGGACAACTGTTGGAGATTTGAGGCACAATCTAGCATGATCAGTTGGACTGTGGTATGTTAAAGATGGATTGAAAAGTGGAGAGATGAAAGGTGGGGAGAGCAGCTAAACAGGTGAGGTAATGAAGGCCCCAAACAGGAAAGAACGGAAGGCAGATAAGTCAGGTTTGGTCACTGCCCCTGAACCAGGACATCCTTTCTGAATTAAGCCAGAGCATCAGGGTCCGCATGCTTTACCAGGGCTTTGTCAGCCCTTGCTGTATGTTGTCCTGGGCCTGTGCAGAGGCAGTTTATGAGAGAGAGTCCTGTGGAGTTTGCCTTTCTACAGTGACATCTTTGTGAGAATCCTTGGGAGAAGTTTCTAATTTTGGAGTCAGAATTTTCACCTAAAAAATTAGTTTGTTTCTATATGTTGGACTCTTAATTGTGTGACTATTTTCATCTTAGTGATGATTGCTAGAAAGTTGAAAGACAAATTTATGGATTGACTGTTGATTAAGTTTTGTATCTCAAGGAATACATTTTTGTGTTGTCATTCCTGGCTCACTTTCTGTTTCTCTTCATGTTTTGTTTTTCTTTCTTCCTTTTTATTTTGTTTATCACCTTCTAGTTTGCTGTGGTGAACTATGTTTATCTTTTATGCAAACTTCAAATATGCTTTGGAAGAAAGTGGGACATAAATATATGTATTTACACCTAAAAGTCAGTAAAACCAAATTAAAATTAATGAAGCGCAGTGTTGTAGGGGCCATGGAGGAATAAGCACACATACTTGGCTGATGACTACATTGCAGTTTCTGAGGATTGTATCTAGTGATAGATACTCAAAGCTATCTTAGAAACTATTAGTGACACTTTTGAAAATGTATCACAAAGAAATAACCCAAAAGAAACAGCTTTCACATAATTGTTTATAGCTATAATACATAAGAGTGTAAAGGGGGAAGGAACCCAAGTGCACAGTGGTAGAGGATGGTCTAAAAAATTGGTTAATATAATAAAGCCATCAAAAATGGTTAAGTAGATTAGATAAATAGAAATGTACATAAACATGTAAATTATCAAAATATGCATTATACTCATTTAATAATATGTATATATAGTAAAAGGAAATGAGAGGTTATAGAGTGTTATAATTAACATTTATGAATAGGCTTTTCTCCCCTGCACAGTTAATATAATTTGTGAGTACTTTTGAGATTGGTACCAGTTTAAGGAGTGGGTTTGGAGACTACATAAAATTTAAAGTTTTACTCCTGATCTTTCTTCAGCTACCAAGCTGCCTCTTTGTCCCTTTGTTTTAGGATTTAAGCATTGAGGAACAGTCAGAGTGCACTCAGGATTTTTACCAGAATGTGGCTGAAAGAATGCAGACTCGTGGGAAAGGTAATACTTTGTTAGCCAGCCCAAATTGAGGGATTGCTGGTAGTTGCACAGGGCCAGACTGCTGGATCTCTTAGCAGTTTCTCTCTTTCTCTGAAGGCCTGGCTGGTGTGCCCAACTCCAGCATTTTGGTAGCTGGTCTTACATTTAGCAGTGCCATTGAATAATATCATGTGTACTGTTCCAAGATAATCAGAGCAATAGGGTAATTTATTGAGCAAGGTTTAATAACTTCATTAGGGGTTGGGCAGAGCTGATTAAAACTCTTTGGGAGGCTTCTAAATGAAACCCCCATTTTAGAATTACCATCTTGGTGAGTTATTTGGTCATGATTATATATTTCTTAAAGGTTAAAGTAGGAGAAAAATTGAGAACCACTGATTTACTTTAGGTTTATAGGGATTCTTCTTGAATTTAATTTCCATTGATGTTATATTTTAGGATGTACTTAGTATACATGTACATTTGAGAAATCTACCCCATGTATATACTTTGAAGAGATCTCTGAGGTTTTATAGTAAACCTCAGAAAAGTGAAAGGGTGAGTCTTACTAGCATTCATCAGTCTGGGAATTTCAAGTGCTTTTCTGATGTAGCAATAGGGAGGGACCCATGCCGAGTCTTCCCACTTGGGTGTGAGGAAGCCCTAACACCTGATAAGTCTTGCCAAAACAGCTTAAATTAGAAGTAGGGATTATGTAAAAGGCAGTCCCAAAAGTCAGGTAAATTTTTTAAAGGTATTTTTCAATGTCACATCTCATACTTTTCTTTTTGGGTGTGTTTAATGTATTTTTAGAAAGTTAGTTTTCTGCTATGTAGAAAGTACTATGAAAATAATTCTTAATTATACATGCCCATCCTCATCTTGGGCTTTTATTTCTATTTGGATATTTCAGTGCCTCCTGAAAGAGTTGAGAAGATAATGGATCAGATTGAAAAGTACATCATGACTCGTCTCTATAAGTATGTGTTCTGTCCAGAAACGACTGATGATGAGAAGAAAGATCTTGCTGTTCAAAAGAGGATCAGGTAGTTGATTGTTTTGCTTTGTCTTGTTGTATAGTAATCCCCCTTATCTGCAGGGGATTTGTTCTTAAGACCCCACGTGGACACCTGAAACTGCAGATAGTGCTGAACCCTATATATACTTTTCCCTCCTATACACATATACCTATGATAAAGTTTAATTTATAAATTAGGCGCATAAGAGACTAACAACAATAACGAATAAAGTAGAAGAATTACAGTGTACTGTAATAAAAGTTATTTAGTCTTTCTCTCTCCCAATATATCTTACTAAGTTGAGGACTTCCACCTTTTCACTTAAAGGAAGAACTTTATGGCTTTTCTTTGGCATATTTGAATTACCAGCATCACTAACTCTTGCATTTTGGGGCCATTATTAAGTAAAATAAGGTT
This sequence comes from Myotis nattereri, assembly GCF_964212035.1. NCBI lineage: Eukaryota > Metazoa > Chordata > Mammalia > Chiroptera > Vespertilionidae > Myotis > Myotis nattereri. The sequence goes on along the minus strand of NC_138079.1, from coordinate 87,527,514 downwards.
CACTTGAACACAACCACTGCAATACTGTGACAGTCGATCTCATAACTGAGACAGTTACTGAGGGACTATAGTAAGTGACCAATGGACAGGTAGAGTATACAGTGTAGATATGCTGGACAAAGGGATGATTAACGTCTCGAGTGGGACTGTGCAAGGTTTCATCACACAGAACAGCAATTTAAAACTTATCAATTATTTATTTCTGGAGTTTTCCACTTAGTATTTTTGGACCACAGTTACTGTGGGTAACTGAAACTGAGGAAAGCGAAACTGAACAAGGAGGGATTTAATTTACCATTGTATTTACCACCAGCTGTTGGGAGAACACCTTGTGGGAAAACAGGGCCTTTGAATTTCAGACCTTGAGAGCAAGCTAAGGTACCTGCCATCCTTGGCATATAAGCATATGAGCTTATTTGTGGGGTCAGAAAGAAAAGGAATATGGTACATTGATAGGAGGAGAGAGCTCAAGGCACCATTTTGCTTATCCATCTGAATGCCAGCAGTTTTAGGTAAGAACCATTTTTGATGTTTCTGATTTTTTAAAATAACCAAATTTTCTAAGGAGGAAATGTCATTATTTTCTCATTTCATTGTACTAACTATCTTGTCAGGTAGGAAGCTGTAAATATCCATATCAAGGTGATGGGTATCATTTTTTTCTCATCTCTACCAGGGATGCTCAGTAGTCAGCCATTCCTCCAATCACGTCTTTCCGCTAGCCCTGGTAGATAACACTTGGCAGCACATCCGGCCTTTCCTGGCCAGTAGAATGAGCCTCGGTGTTCTGCATTCCAGTGGCAGCGAAGCACAGAGAACAGGCTATCAGATTTGGGAACCACACAAAGACGGAGCATGATGAGGTGTTTCTGGAGGAGAGGGGCCAAGGAATGTCAAATGGAGTTCCCAGATAGTGAGGCTGATGCAGGGGTGGGCAAACTTTTTGACTCGAGGGCCACAATGGGTTCTTAAACCGGACCGGAGGGCCGGAACAAAAGCATGGATGGAGTGTTTGTGTGAACTAATATAAATTCAAAGTAAACATCATTACATAAAAGGGTACGGTCTTTTTTTTTTTTTTTTAGTTTTATTCATTTCAAACGGGCCGGATCCGGCCCGCGGGCCGTAGTTTGCCCATGGCTGGGCTGATGACTGATGGATCAGTACTTTCTGGTGTCACACTAGAAGTGAGAAGTTGATCTTGGGAAGATAGGAGGTAGACCTAAATGGGCTTTGGACTGAGATTCAGGGTGAGAGCATTAGTCAGGTAAATGGTGGGCATTGGCAACAGAATCTCTGGAGTGAAGCTGTTATGTGATCGGAGAACTCAATGATTCAGGCTGAGGTGACACATGCTTGTTGACCTTACACAAGCTCCAATATGCTCCAGAAGTTGAGGACAGAGCCTACAAGGACATTAATGGTGGTGGACAGGACAGGGAGCAGCAGGTTCTTCACAAGTATTCATTCTCAGATATCTAGTGCTTTCACACCTAGTATAATCTCATTACAGCCAGTAAAATTGTCTTCTGCTTTTCTTGTGATTAGTGCAGAAGAGAAGCCTCACTTTAGGACTCTAGTTACTGTGAGCTTCTGATCTGTACAGGGGTGATGTGGTTGGGCCTAGAATTGCCCGATTAATCAATGGTGTCCCTTATTTTCTTGTAACTGATGGAAATGATAAGATAAATGGCTGCAGTTCATTCTGTTTTTATCTGTTTGTTTTTTGTTAATCCTCACCCAAGGATATTTTTCCATTGATTTTTATAGAGAGATTAGAAGGGAGGGGAGAGATAGAACGCGAGAGAAACATAGTTGTGAGAAAGACACATCGATTGGTTGCCTCCTGCACACTTCCCGACCAGGGTCAGAGATCAAGTCTACAATCAAGGTACGTAGACTGGAATCAAATCTGAGACCCTTCAGTCCTCGGGTCAATGCTCTAACCAACTGGCCAGGCTAAAAAGTCCATTCTTTGAACTTTTTTTACTGTCTTTCTCTCTTGTAGAGCCCTGCACTGGGTTACACCTCAGATGCTTTGTGTCCCTGTTAATGAAGAAATTCCTGAAGTGTCTGATATGGTAGTGAAAGCAATTACAGGTCAGTGAAACTTTATATATGTATATATATATATATATATTTTTATATTTGGATATTTTTCCCTTGAAGTTAACATATGTTTTAGAAACCCATACTTATTTCAGTGAGCAAAAAGATAGTAAAGTATTTCTAAAATTCAGACTGCCAAAGACATATTGGAATGTGGTAAACATGATTTCCTGGAGTGTTAGTTTTATGAATTAAAAGCATTCTGATTAGCAGGTAAACTACTTTTCCCCTTCACTTTCCAGAACCGAGGCTTCTCATTTCTTGGGTATTGAACTAAACTAAGATCAAATACAGATAGAATAAATTTCTTAAAACTCAGTTGCATTAATTCTTCTTTTAAATATTTTTATTGATTTCAGAGAAGAAGGGAGAGGGATAGAGAGAGAGAAACATCAATGATGAGAGAGAATCATTGATCAGCTGCCTCCTGCACGCCCCCTACTGGGGATTGAGCCTGCAACCCGGGCATGTGCCCTGACCAGGAATTGAACCATGACCTCCTGGTTCATAATTCAACGCTCAACCACTGAGCTGGGCTTATTTGCATTTATATACTCAAAGTAAGTTTGGAGAGAGGGAGGGAATTGGTGAGACAAGGTCATACCCAAACTAGAGTTACATATTAAAATGATGCTTCTAATTGGTTGTTAATCAGAGATGTGCTTTGAATCACTTTTCTGGTTTGTTCAGAAAGTATATGAAGTGCCTTATATTGATGTGGTTCTGCCATTTCTGGATAGGTCTAGGGACCTAATAAGGTTTCTGTTTCTTAGTCATAGGAATAACTGAGTAGAAGTGCAACACAAACATTTAAAAAACAAACAAGAAACAAAAAAACTCCTAATGGAAAAGACATCCAATCTTGGACAACTTCTCCTTCATTATGAAGAGTTGGGAAGATTTGCTCACTTAGAGATTGTTAATGAAATTCTGCCGGGTAGAAAAGTAGGCCAGTTGCCGGTAGTGGTGTTGGAGGCAAGCTATGAAGTAGGCTGGCTCCTTTGATTATGAGAACCAGAGACTCCCTTAAGTAACAGGAAGAAATGGGGGTTTGCTTAAGATATTATGAGGGTTGGAAGGGAGGCAGGACTTAGAAACAGCTCCAAGGCCTCTCTAGAGACTGAGTTATCTACTGTTAACATGATTCTTTTCCACTTTCTCAGGTTCTGCTTATCTTTGCATTTCAATTCTTATCATTACATGAATTGTTGTTTTTAATTCCCCATGAAGAGTCTAAATGATATAGCTAAATACTGTCATCTTTGTTCAAAGCTTTTCTGCTAGGCTATGTCATAGGTCCAGTGAATTGAGTTCTTTGGGTCAAGGCCTATTTTTTGCTCAGGGAACATTATAAGAGATTGAAGGTGTCAGCCTCTCAAAAGCCTGAATGTGCACCTTTTAGACTTTTACCAAGTTCAAGACCAACTGGTTTATGTTTAAAGTACTCCATAGGAATTTATGTCGATAACTCTTTTCTGAAAAGTCACAGGACAGACCTTGCAAAACCAGAAACTGCAAGTACCCAACTGTTGTTTACTTAAAAATAGAACTAAGAAAGAGGATTTCAATACATCAACCATTTGTTAATAGAATTTGAGAGGTAAAAATTTTCTTTCAAGGCACCTGAGATGATGTTTCAAGAGATCTTTTGATAGTAAAAATTCAGCCACAAAATTGTAAACACCTTCTTACTCTTTCTCATTTTAGCTGATACCTTGCCAATCCAAGTGCAATATTTTACCTCTTTGAGAACCAAGGATTATATGATCACTTTCTTCCTAATCTTTAAAATTGTCAGTCTAAGTACAGGAGTATTTATAGGACAGTCTATAATAGTCATCCTTTTTAAAAATAATACAGTTCTTAAATATAGAGATGTCAGCTCAGTTTCTCCAAGTCATCCCATGTGCTACTAATCAGCACTGTCATTTTTGTTTATAAATACACTGCATGGGGCATTTTCCATTTTAGTTGACATCTGGCATCTAGTGGGTGGAGGCCAGGGATGCTACTAAACATCCTGCAGTGTACGGGACAATCCTGCAACATGGAATTTTCCAGTCCAAATGTCAAACTAACCTAGAAGTACAGACTACTTTGTTTCAAAACTCTATTAAAGGTAAGTCTAGACATCTGCTAAGATAGAGTAGGCACACTCAACCCTACCTTTCCTACTGATTAGAAGAAAAAGCCCAGGACAGGAGACCCAAAGCAAGAACTCTGAAAAGTAAATAGTAGCAGGTAGATTGGGGAGGGAAATCATTACTAGAAGAACAGCTAATACAATGGCGAGTTTCCTGTTTTGTTTGTTTTTCCTCCTGCATTTCCTAGTTTAGACTTTAGGGCAATGCAAATCATAGAACTGCATATTGTGGTGTGAGTGTCCACAAGAGTCCAACAGAGAAACTTCTTTTGAACTGAATGATATTCAAGGAGGAGATGGAGGGGTTGCTGCAGGATGAAGAGAGTGGGAGAAATCCCTTGGATTCCCCCCAACCCCCACTCCCCCATTATATACTCTTCTTTACACTCTTGGCCCTGCCCCTTGGCAGTGCAGCTACACATGCATCCAGATAAAAAATAATTCATTTTTTATTTACTTTAAAACATAAACAATAAAAATTAATGAGAAAATGTTTAAAATAAAGAATAAAAATCAACAATAAAAGGCTTTGAAAGTATAAAAAAAAATCTTCCCCAGTATCGTTTTTTGTAATAAGTTCTATTTACATAGAAAAAGAAAAATAGACTGAGACATAGTAACAATAATTATAATCCAGAGATAAAAAGTTAAGGAACTAATAATAAAAAAAAGTGAAGATTATATACTTCACAATATAGGTGCATAAGTAAAGAGAATAAAAGCATTAGTAAGTTAAAGTAAGGCCTCTGCACTGTCACGTGTTTCTGTCTTCGACACATGGTTGATGGTCCTGTGAGGGTCCCTTGAGTAGCTTACCTCATGGATAGGAGCTGAGCAAAAAGAACTCTCTGGCCTGTACCACCCTGTCACCTAAGTCTGAAACTTATTCCTGCTCATGGCAAGAACTGGTATCAAATTCAGCTGCCTCAGCTGTTTACTTTGATGATATTCAAGATGGCAAGCATATATGTGCATCCAAAGGCACACTTCCTGCCCTTGTTCTGGCACTGAGTTTGTATCTAACTTTCCCTCACCATCTCCTAGTCCTCTGACAACGGATGTGTGCATATAAGAGTCCACCAGTTGGCCCAAGCTGCTTTGGCTCTGGATAGAGCATTGACCTGCAAACTGAAGGGTCCCAGGTTCAATTCCAGTCAAGGGCACGTGCCTGGGTTGCGGGCTCCATCCCCATTGTGGGGCGTGCAGGAAGCAGCCGGTCAATGATTCTCTCTCTTCATTGATGTTTCTATCTCTCCCCCTTTCCCCTCCTCTCTGAAATAAATAAAAATATATTTTTAAAAAAGAGCCCACCAGTTGGACTTAGTGGTAGTGAAGGGCAGTGAAGCAATTTTTTTCTGAGAAATAAAATGTTTATGAGATTAAATATATACCCTTGATTTATCCCTTTTGCTAACAGCAGGTTGTAAGTGTTGTAAAGTTTCTGTAGAAGTTTGTAGCTAGTGGAGATTTACATGCTGTGAGGGTTGGCCACTGCGAACCTCTGTGTGATGGGTTTCAGCAGCTGTATTTTGATATCTAATACAAAGATGCTTTGTACCATATAGTAGCCACATTGCTAAAAAGCAGTATGCAAATTGAGGATTTCTAAACTGAGTTTTAAAATACAGTAAGAGTTAATTAAGAGACTTATTTCTCCATGAAATTCATAAATAGTTTTACATCATGATTAAAAGAATGGGCATTAGAGTCAGACTTGGTTTCAAATCCCCCCTCTGTTACTTGCAATGTGTATCATCTTGGGCAGGTCATTAAACTTCTCTGAACCTCAATTCTCTTAATAATAATAATATCCCTGCCCTAGCCTGTGTGACTCAGTTGGTTGAGCGTTGTCCCATGCACTGAAAGGTTGCCAGTTTGACTCCTGGTTAGGGCACACGCCCAGGTTTTGGGCTTGATCCCCGTAGGGAGCATGCAGGAGGCAGCTGATCAATGTTGCTCTCACATTGATGTTTATATCTCTGTCTCCCTCTTCCTTCTTCTTCTCTCTCAAAATCAATTAAAAATATATTTTTAAAAAAGTATCACTTGCATCATCTGAGGATGAAAAGAAATTTGTAGAGCATACTGTGTAGTGCTAGGTCATGGTCATGTGTTCTATAAGTATGAGCTGGTATTTACTGTTTGTGCAATCTAACTTTTTATTTATTTATTTATTTTTGTTAATCCTTGCCCAAGTATATTTTTCCCATTGATTTTTAAAGAGAGTGGAAGGGAGGGGGAAAGACAGAGAGAGAGAGAAATGTCGATGTGAGATAGACACATCAATTGGTTGCCTCCCACAACGCCCCAACCAGGGCCAGGGATCGAGCCTGCAACCAAGGTACATGCCCTTTACCGGAATCAGACCCACGATCCTTCAGTCCTCGGGCCAGGACTCTAACCACTGACCCAAACCAGCTACGGCCGATTTAAGTTTTATTTCCCACCCCCCCCCCCCCATTTAAGTTTTATATAAATTAAGTTAACTGGTGGAGAGGAGGTTAGCAAGGTTACCTCGCCAACTTAGGATAAAGTGATTATCCTAACGCTTCTTTTATGTAATTATTTTCTCATTGGAAGCACTGTGTTTTCTGTTTTACAGATATTATCGAAATGGATTCAAAGCGGGTGCCTAGAGATAAGTTGGCCTGCATCACCAAGTGTAGCAAGCATATCTTCAATGCCATCAAGATCACCAAGGATGAGCCAGCTTCAGCCGATGACTTCTTACCCACTCTCATTTACATTGTTTTGAAGGGTAACCCCCCACGCCTTCAGTCTAATATTCAGTATATCACCCGCTTCTGCAACCCAAGCCGATTAATGTCTGGAGAGGATGGCTACTATTTCACCAATCTGGTGAGTATTTGTGATTTCTTGGTGTTATGGAGAACCACTATGAAGGTATTGAGTTTAGGGATATGACCAGTCACTCATAGGCCTGTGACATGTTAATTGCTCCTGAGTTGAGGAGTCAACATAACTGCAGATGTTTGCTTGGTGCCACAGTGCACAGGTGACCAGGCCATGCAAACACTCCACCTCCCAATACTTGACCAGAGATTATAGTGCTTGTATGGGAAACAAGATAACCACATTGAGGAGTCTGCTGCTTTGGTCCATCATTCCCCAGAGTCCTGGGTATAAGAGCCATTCACTTACGTGGCTTGTTTCAGCCATGAATAAGTCAGATCCTAGGCTTTGGTTCCTTTATTAAAAGATTTATTTTTGTTGTATTTCTACAAGTTACCACTTAGAACTGAAAACTAAGATATTTTAAGAAAGGGTCAGTTTAGAGAATGTGAAATGATTTTTAACTATTGTTTTGCTGCAGTGCTAATTAATTCTAGGCAGGACAAGATTGAAGTATATATATCTAAGTTATAAGGCAGAATAATTCCTTTTACTGAAGACTAAACTTTTGTTTGTTTGCTTAGACAAGATATACTGTCAAACAATGAACTTGAACCTCAGCACTGTAAGTGCTTTGTTTCCTGTTCTGGAAGTTGTACAGGGTAATAGGTAAGGAGAGGAAGCCAGGGTAAGGAATCTCCAAGCCTCCCAAAGTTTGTTGAGATTTATTTTTACACTAGAGGCATGGTGCACAAAATTCGTGCAAGGGTAGGGTCCCTAGGCCTGGCCAGCGATCAAGGCCGATTGGGGCCTCCCTTCCCCAACTGCTGGCTGCCAGCTGGGGCCTTCCTTCTTTCCATGCCACCCCCTGGTGGTCAGCACATGTCATAGTGAGAGAGCAGTCTCCAAGTCGAAATCCCGGAGGGACAATTTACATATTAGGCTTTTATGTATATAGATAGGTATTCACTTTTGTACCTAATTTTGTGTTCATCTTTTATTTATTTCCCTTTAAATGAGTTCCCAAAAGCGTATAAGCTTCAGGTCCCTCAAAACCTGGATTGCCCTTGTTACGTATCACCCTCAGCCACTGTGTTCCCCTACCTGTCACTGTAGTGCCAGCATCTGGGAAGCGTGGTTTGTAAGTGGAGGAATTTGGGACTATTTCAAAATGATGCTTGCTCCCTTATTTGGAGCACTATTTCTTAACATAAAGGAAGCATGCACTGGAGTACTAAAGAAGAAAGAGCCTTTTGGAGTCAATTGTTATGTACAGAGGATTAGATGATCTGAAAATCCTGAGAAGAATAGAGATGGAGAGACATGGTAGTAGGAGAAATGAAGCAAGACCAGGAGGTCTTTGAGAGGCCCTCGTTATTGAAACTGGAGGCTGCTGGTTCACCTATACTCTGCAGCTTCCCCCTGCCTTGACCTACAGCCTTAACTATGCACCTTCTTTCTTCATCCTGTTCTTGCTGGACTCAGAGTCGGCTTTTATGCTCACTTTTCCAATAAAAATGCTCTGGCAAAAGTAAAAAATCTGCCAGCTGACAAATCCCCTGGGGAACTCTGTCTTCATCTTACTTCTTTAACATTCTTGATGGCTCCTTTGTTCTGGAACTTATATCTCTTGGCTTCTACAATTCCACCCCTTCTTGTCTTTTTGTAGGCTTTGTGTCCTCTACTTCCTCTTGAGTTGTGTCACTCCCTGGGGTTCTGTCCTCTGTGCATCTCTCTCCCTAGGCTGTCTCCTCTGGTCACAGCTCTGCTGGTCACCTGTACAGGTTTGTGTCACCTGTTTTGACCTCATGCTGAGCTCCACTTCCAGCTATTTGTTGTGCCTCAGATTTAATTTGTTCAAAACTGAAACTGCTTCCCAATCAGATGTCTTTTTTCTTTTCTGTATACAGTTGATCCTTGAACAATATGGGTTTGAACTGCACAGGTCCACTTATATGCAGATTTTTTCAATAAATACTGTAACTGTGTTTTCTCTTCCTTATAGTTTTCTTTTTTAAAAAAATATTTTTTTATTGATTTCAGAGAGGAAGAAAAAGATAGAAACATCAATGATGAGAGAGAACCATTGATCGGCTGCCTCCTGCACACCCCACACTGGGGATGGTGCCCTTGATCAGAATTGAACCCGGCACCCTTCAGTCTGCAGGCCAATGCTCTATCCACTGAGCCAAACCAGCTAGGGCTGATTTTGTTTTTAGAAAATTTTATAAATTGTGTTTTCATTGATTCTTTTTTAGAAAGAGAGGAAGCGGGAGGGATAGAGGGATAGAGGGACAGAAACAACGTTGAAAGAGAAACATCATTGGTCAGCTACCTCTGCATGTCTCCTACTGGGGATTGAGCCTACAATCCAGGCATGTGCCCTGACTGGGAATAGAACCAGTCACCTCTTGGTGCATACGTCGATGCTCAACCACGGAGCCACACCAGCTGGGCTTTCTTATTATGTTCTTAATAATACTTTTTCTTTTGTTTACTTTATTATAATAATACAGTATTCAGTACATACAACATACAAAATATTTATCAATCAACTGTTTATGTTATGAGTAAGGCATCCGGTCAACAGCAGGCTATTAGTAGTTAACTTTTGGAGGAGTCAAAAGTTATACTGGGTTCAATCCCTACTTGAGGGGTATACGAAAGGCAACTGACCGGTATCTCTCTCTCCCCCCCTTTCTCTCTCTCTGAATATCAGTAAAAAGATGTCCTTGGGTGAGGATTTTTTTTTTTTTTTTACAGATTCAGGTGAATATTTTTGTAAAAATAGCATTTTTACAAAAAATGCAAAAATGGTGCGTGCTCATTGTAGAAAAATTTAATCAATATAAGAATGTGTAACTGATGGAAGTCTGTTTCACTGTTTGTCCTAGGATTTCTATACTAATAATTGTTGCCATTTATTCATTGCTTACTACAGATCTATGAGCTAAGCACATTACATGTGTTACGGTGTTTAATTCTCACAGTAAATCTGATATTTCCCCCCTTTTACTCATGTGGAAACCTCACAGAGCCTAGGTAATTTTCCTAGGATCACACAACTCTTGACTGTCAAGTGACAGAGGTGACAACTCAGGTTGTCTGGTTTTAAAACTTGTACTTTTGCCCTGGCCGGTTTGGCTCAGTGGATAAGAGCGTCAGCCCGAAGATTGAAGGGTCTTGGGTTCGATTCTGGTCATGGGCATGTACCTGAGTTGTGGGTTTGTTCCCCCCAGCCCCAAGTGTGTGGAGGCAACCTGTCAATGTTCTCTCTCAGTCTCTCCTCCTCCCTTCCACTCTCTCTAAAAATCAATAGAAAAATATCCTCTAGTGAGGATTAACCAAAACAAAACAAACAAACAAAAAACACAAACTTGTCCTTTTAACATGTGATTTAAAATATCTCTTTGGGAACTGGTGGTCTGTGTGCCACAGGGGTCCCTGAGGACGCTCCCAATGTCTGGCCTTGCCCTAGTAAGCCTTGTGGGGCTCGCAAGACCACAAAACAAAATGGTTTTATGGGGTGTGCCCCCAGGTACTTGGCCCTGGAGCTCCCGTCCTCAACAAGGATTCCTCTGCTCTGCAGAGAAGCAGAAAGCCTGTAGGAAGCTCTGTAGCAGCCAGGGTGGAACCAGCATTGAAGGTGCCTCCTCAGTACTTCACTCTGTTCAAGACTGTAGCACCTTTGAACAACCTAAGTAGAGAATTGAATTTCTGACAGGCTCAGTGGGAGTTGGCAATTAGATTTAATTGTTTTTTTGTTTTTTTAAGGAAGAAATGTACTATTTCAGATGAGAGCATAAAGGAAACATGATTGGCTATGTGTTGATAGTTTTTGAAGCTGAAGTCCATGGAGGTTCATTAGACTATTTTGTCTACTTTTGCTTCAGTTTTAAATTCTCCATAATGAAAGGATTTTAAAAAATTGATTTTAATATTTGTGACTTTGCTCATATGATTATAATAACATTCTCTTCTTTTTGTAGTGCTGTGCTGTGACTTTCATTGAGAAGTTAGACGCTCAGTCTTTGAATTTAAGTCAGGAAGACTTTGATCGATACATGTCTGGCCAGACTTCTCCCAGAAAGCAAGAATCTGAGAATTGGTCGCCTGATGCTTGTTTAGGTGTTAAGCAAATGTATAAGAACTTGGATCTCCTGTCTCAATTGAATGAACGACAGGAAAGGATTATGACTGAAGCCAAGAAACTTGAAAAAGACCTAATAGATTGGACTGATGGAATTGCAAAAAAGGTTCAAGACATTGTTGAGAAATGTCCACTTGAAATTAAGCCCCCAAATCAGTCTTTAGCAGCTATTGACTCTGAAAATGTTGAAAATGACAAACTTCCTCCACCATTGCAACCTCAAGTATATGCAGGATGATAAAATGTACAGATAGTATTTATTTGAGCCTAAATTGTAGCTAGTCCTTACTACAGTCCACTGATTGAGATATAGAATATAACTTAATTGCTTCTAAGTGTCAGAGCATTTTTCAAGGTACAGTTTGTGGGGATTGTTTTTGTTTTGTTTTCCTGGCAGGGGAAGCTTAGTAAATAATAAAGTACTATTTATTTGAGTTACTGAAATAGATTCATTTAAGGCTTGTGTGAAATTTTTGTCTAAATCTATTTTTTGCTCCACGATTTTCCTATGTGCTTCCACGTGGTATTCAGTGTGGTTTAGATTTGGGTAAATAATTGCCTCTTAAAGGGTAAAACAAATGAATGCTACAAATGTATGTTTAAGGGAATTCAATGGTACCACTATTCTATAATTTAAAATAATTTTATAATTGTAAAGATAGAAGATATATTGATAAGTAAGTATATAAAATTGTAAATATGTAAAAAAAGAAAAAAGGAATGGTGTGTGCTGTGCATGGCATTTCATATGTTCATTTTTTGGGTTTAAAATGGTGTATTGAATGTTTGCCTTTAACACCATTTTACTTGGTTTGCCCCACTACAGTGAATGTAGAAGTTTTTAGACATACTTCCCTTAAAATGTTGACTCCATTTTTGACACTATGGTAACCCTGATTTTAAGGTCCTGTATAGTCAGAGACTATGACACCATTGAGGTTCAGAATAATTTTCAGTTTAATTCACTGTTCAGTATACTCAGTTGAAGGCTTTGAGCCATGCTTCTCACACCTCTTTCCTCTATCCATTCAGCAAATATTCATTGAGCTCTTTGATGTAAAGGAGACCTTGCTCTGGGTCAAAGGACAGCAGGGACCAGGACTCTGCTGATGAGAGCTGACGGGGAGCTCTCAGAACTATAAAGTGCAGGTGACCTTTTGCCTCCATAGTGTACTTTTGACTTTAGGGACAGCCCAGACACATGTCATATAAACCTCTTTTTGGGTTTCTCAACTTCAGCACTATTGACATTTGGGGCCCGAGGAGTTTTTGTTGTGGGGTGCAACATCCCTAGCCTGTATACCCACTAGTGACTAGTAGCACACCCCCCCCTCCAGTTGCGAAAAATCATCGTAGACATTGCCGAATGTTACCGGGGGTGGGGAGCAAAATTGCCCCCAATTAAGAACCACTGGTCTATATTGTAAGCAAGGTAGTTATGCCAGGGGTTAATATGCTGTAACCAAAGAATATTGCATGAAGTGCACACCATACTGTTAACTGACCTCTTCCAGTGAGGCTTTACCGTCACCATCCATGCAAAACTTTTTCTGATTCTAATGGAGCCTTTCATAACTTAAATATGCTGCTTATGATACTCCTTCCCAGCAATCATTTCTACAAATTATCAGCGTACCTGTGAAATTGTGAGTAATTCCCAGGGCACCATTCTTGAACAAGATCACATCACACAATCAGTAAAGAAAGTTTCCTTTGTTTTCCCAATATCTTGCTAATAATGTACCACAAATTTGTAGTCAGTAATTTTGGAGTAAAACTAGGGTGCATATAAAACTTTTTATCCTTAAATTTACATATAAAATCCATCAAGTTGACAAGTCTGTTGTCATAAAGCACTGAAGACATGAGTCAGCTGATCACCAAGTTCCTATGGAATGGAATGAGTTACTGTGAAATATGAATGAGAACTTGCTCTTAGAAACGTGGGCCCAAACGATTTTCACACAAAGCTTTTCTCCGTTTTTCTGTTTTATTTTCTATGTACTTTCTAGGTGCTAACCCAGATATGCACACTCTTAATTCTCCTGGGAATATATAGTTCTTTTAGTCATTGTACATTATGTCTGTTAAATGAAATGTGTGTATCAGCCTCCCACTGAAGCAGTCTTCTTTGGATTTCTTACATATCTTAAGGCAATATGTTGAATTGACTTTTTTGTATATATCATATTGGTTGAATTCTTCAGATGTGGACTCTTGCCTTAGCTAGAGGCTTATATTTCTCTTAAGCATCAATACTATGGCCAGAGTTTCTGTTTTCTCAGCCAGAAAGTATTGATATTTCATGTACTATAAATGTGATTAGTATAAACCTTGGGAACAGAAGTCCTTATCAATAAAATTTCATGATCCATTCCTTTTCCAAACTGATTTTTGGTTCTTCATCTTAGGAAAATGTACACTATTAATGTTTTTCACATTAAAAAGGTTTTCCTTTTAAGCCACAGATATCATTGTCATACTTTGAAAAATTAGAGACATCCAGTGGGGGAAAAAATAGCAAGAGAAGGATGTTCGTTATCACTACATTTAGTGCTGTTCTGAAAGTTTCATCCAAGATACTCAGTCTTCAAGCAGAAATAAAGGTAGAGGGGAAAGGAGTTAGTCTAATAGAGAGCTGTTATAACCTGGTGGTTGAGGACATGAACTTAAGCTAGAAGGCTTGAATTTAGTTTTGAATTTTGACTCTGCCACTTACCTTGCAGCTCTTTGACCTTGGGCAAGTCTCTCGTGTTTCACATACCTCTTCTGTGAAGTGGGATAATAATAGTACAAGCTTCAAGGGGCTGTTGTAAGGATTAAATGATTCAGAACACTACATAGCAATGCTAAGTGCTTAAGTGATAGCTATTATTTGTAGGTGATTTTTCTATATAGAAAACCTAAGAGAATTGACATTGAAACTATTATTAAATTTCACTAAAGTATGAGATATGAAATGTTAAAATAGCCATTAAAAGTAACTGTACAAAATGACTTTTCTTATCTCCTTACTAGCCACTTAGCAAATATAATGGGAAAAATTTATTCATAATAGATACACATATAAATCACCTGGAAGTAACAAGAGCTTTTGGGATTTATATGAAAAGAAATTACAAAATTGAGTCAGAAACAAAAGAACAGCCGAAACCGGTTTGGCTCAGTGGATAGAGCGTCGGCTTGCGGACTGAAGGGTCCCAAGTTCGATTCTGGTCAAGGGCATGTACCTGGGTTGCGGGCATATCCCCAGTGGGAGATGTGCAGGAAGCAGCTGATCAATGTTTCTCTCTCATCGATGTTTCTAACTCTCTATCTCTCTCCCTTCCTCTCTGTAAAAAATCAATAAAATATATTTAAAAAAGAAAAAGAAAAAAAAAGAAACAAAAGAATAGAGAGAAATACACAGGGCCTCTGTGGTTGCATAGGGTCCTGTGCTCAGAAGGTCCTTGTGCTAGGGCTTTAATGTTTTGTCTGCCATCTTGGAATTCTTAATAATTTTATATTTGAATTTGTGCTTTTAAGTGAAGGCTGATGGGATGAAGCATGGTGGCAGGGTGACGTGATAGGAGGGCTTGAAACCTCCTCCTATCACCCCGCAGGATGACTTCTTGGTCTCCCCACTCCCACCCTGTGACCAGTCTATCCAGGGCCTGGACACTCAGCTTTAGTTGGGGCTGAGTGTGCATGCCTATGGTGGCTTGGGGCAGAGCATGATGGCACATCTTGTGGATAGCTGGCTGGGAGCTGCATCTTGGTCAGTGCGGGGCAGGGACACATCTAATCTGATCTTGTGTGCTCTTTGGAGAAAAGGCTGAACCTAGGGCTGTGGATGGGGAAGAAATGGTGTGAGAAATATCTTTTATGGTCAGGAAGTAAGAAAGTACTTTAAGACTAATAGGAATATCTCAATAGGACACGAATCAGCTTGAAAGGGTTCCCACTGGCCAAATTTGGGACAGCTTGAACAAAAGAAACAGCATTTAATTGTGGAAAACATTAAGTAAATACTGTGTGTGTGTGTGTGTGGGGGGGGTTCTTAATGAAAAAAACAAACAAACAAAAACACACCAATCCTCACATATTGGAGGTTATCATTATACCAACCCATTTGGGAAGGACTATAATTGACACCTAATTGATGGAGGAAAAGCCTTCTTCACAGAAAAATGCTTAGTAAATGTAGAAAAAATAATAGAATTTTAAAAATCATTGCTTTAGCCCAGGTCAGGATGACATTATTGGTGAAGAATAAACAGCTGAAGATAAAAAACCTAACTCATTCTTATGAGGCCTGAATTGCCCCGACACTAAACCTAGATAAGGACATTACAAGAAAAGAAAACTAGAGACCAATTTCCCTGATGAATATAGATGCAAAAAATTCTCAACAAAGTATTAGCAAATATAATTCAACCACACATTAAAAGGAATTCCTGGAATGCAAGAATGGTTCAACATTTGATAATCCATGCAATACCACATTAACAGAATGAAAGGAAAACATAATATGATTATTTCAATTGATACAGAAACTTTTGTTAAATAACAAAATTGAAGGAAATAGAAGAAAACTACCACCACAAAGGGTAAAGTGGCCAAAACTGGTTTGGCTCAGTGGCTAGAGCGTTGGCCTGCGGACTGAAAGGTCCCAGGTTCGATTCCGGTCAAGGGCATGTACCTGGGTTGCGGGCACTTCCCCATTGGGGGATGTGCAGGAGGCAGCTGATCGATGTTTCTCTCTCATCGATGTTTCTAACTATCCCTCTCCCTTCCTCTCTGTAAAA
The DNA here is from genome assembly GCF_964212035.1 of Myotis nattereri. Lineage (NCBI taxonomy): Eukaryota > Metazoa > Chordata > Mammalia > Chiroptera > Vespertilionidae > Myotis > Myotis nattereri. The sequence goes on along the minus strand of NC_138079.1, from coordinate 87,511,472 downwards.
AATCAATAAAATATATTTTAAAAAAATAAAATAAAATAAAGGGTAAAGTGTATAAAAAAATCCCAAAGCTAACACTATATGATGAAAGACAAAGCTTTTCCTCTAAGACCAGGAAGAAGACAAGGTTGCCTGTTTTCACCACTTCTATTCAAGATGACCTGTGTTGGGATTATCTGGCAAGAATTTTAAAGACACTATCATTTTTAAAAAACGCATCAAGGAGAAAGATGAATGTGCTTGAAATAAATAGCAGAAAACCCCAGCAAAATAATCAGATATAAAAAAGAACCAAAAGGGAATGTTAGAACTGAAAATTATAATAACTGATTCTTTATTGGGCTCCATATCAGAATGGAAATGACAGAGGAATGCATTTGTGAACTAAAGGTAGAAATTAATCTGATCAGCAGGGAGAAAATAGACTGAAATTAAAAACTGAGTGTAGCCTTAGGAAGGATCTCTGGAACAATAATGAAAGATCTAGCATTCTTGTCATTGGAGTCCCAGAAAGAGAAGAAAAGTACTACGGCTAAAAAAAATTTAAATAAATAGTGGCTGAAAGTTGACCAAATTTGGCCAACAGCATAAATCTATAGATTCAAAAAGCTGCATGATGCTCTAGCTGGTTTGGCTCAGTGAATAGAGCATCGGTATACAGAATGAGGGGTCCTGAGTTTGATTCCGGTCGGGGGCACATGCCTGGGTTGTGGGCTCCGTCCCCAATGTGGAGTGTGCAGGAGGTGGCCAATTGGTGGTTGTCTCTCATCATTGGTGTTTCTAACTCTCCCTCTCCCTTCTTCTCTGAAATTAATAATAATAATAATAATAATAATAATAATAATAAAAAGCTGCATGAACCCCAAATAGAAGGAACCCCATAAAACTATTCAAAGACATGTCACATATTTCTCAAAATTAAAGACAAACAAAAAGTCTTGAAAGTAGTCAGCAAGGACACGTCTAGAGCAAAGATTTAAATGACATTGGATTTCTAAATAGAAACCATGGAGGCCAGAGGAAATGCTGACGAGAATGTGGAGAATCCTGATGCGAATCTAACTTGGTATAGCTACTCTGGGAAATTGTTTGGCTACTTCTTAGTATAAAACTAAACATGTAATTATCGTACAAATCCCACCAATTGCATTGTTGAACATTTCATTTATCACAGAGAAATGAAAAATGTATGTTTTACACAAAAGCATGTATAGAAATGCTCACAGCACCTTTATTTATGATAACCCCGCAATGGAAACAATTCACATATCCTGCAACGGGTGAATAGTTAAATTGTGGTTCAGTTATACAACAGACTGCTACTCAATAAGAAGGAATAAGCTATCGGTACAATGTCTTGGATGTATCTTAAAGGATAAGCACTGAGTAAAAATCGTCAATCCAAAAGGTTACATATTGTATGATTTCATATATGTGTATGTTATATATATAAAACAGTTATAGAGATGGAGAACAAATTAGTAGTTTACAGGGATTCAGAAAGGGTTGAGGAGGGAGCTGAGTGTTGTTATAAAAGGGCAGCACAGTGGTTCCTATTCATGTGAAATTGTTCTGTATCTTGACTGTCACCGTAATTATACAAGTTTACACATGTAAACTATAAATGTTAAACCATAAATGATATTATATAAAACTGGTGAAATCTGTATAAAATCAGTGTATTGTTTCAGTGTAAATTTCCTGGTTGTGATATTGTACAATGTAAGATGTTACCATTGGGGGAACCTGGGGGAAAAGTACATGGGATCTCTATCTATTATTTCTTACTCCTGGATGTGAATTGGCATTTATCTTGAAATAACAAGTTGGATTTTTAAAATCTGTTAAATCATATGGAAACAACCCAGAGCCCATTAAGTAATAAATGAATAGAAAAACAAAAAATGGAATATTTGTATGTGAATTAACCTTATTTTTATTAGATTGAAGAAAAAGACTGCCCATGACCACATGGGCGATGTCCAAATCTTTATTAAGTTTATTGGAGTAACATTGGTTAATAAGATCATATAGGTTTCAGATGTGGATTTCTATGATACAAGATCTGTCTATTGCACTGTGCCCACCACCCTAAGTCAAATGATCTTCCATCACCATATATTGGGCCCTCTTCACCCTCCCCACCCTCTTCCCTCTGGCAACCACCACGCTATTGTTTGTGTCCACGAGTGTTATATCCCACATATGATGAAATCATATGGTTCTTAGATTTTTCTGCCTGGCTTATGTCACTTAGTATAATATTCTCAAGGTCCCTCCATGTTGTTGCAAATGGCAGTATTTCATCTTTTCTTATGGCAGAGTAGTATTCCATCAAACAATGGAAAATTAATCAGCCATACAAAGAAGGAAATACTGATACACTCTATAACAAGGATGACATTACACTATGTGATAAAGAAGTAAAACAAAATACCATTTATATAAATGGAATCATGTAATGAATGATTCCATTTATACAAAATAGACAAATCTATAGAGACAGAAAGTAGATTAGTGTGCCAGGGACTAGGTGGAGGAGAGAAAGGGGAGTGACTGCTAGTGAGTACAGGATGATAAAAATGTTCTGGAATTAAATAGTGATAATGCTTTTACAACATTGTGAATATACACAAAACACTGAATTGTACACTTTATTATTATTTTTTTGGTAAGCAAAGGTGGACATTTTATTGAAGAACAAGTACAGACTCCCACGTATGGGGAAGAGGAAAGAATCTTACAGCACAGACTCCCACATGGGGAGGGGGAATGAGTCTCTGAATTGTACACTTTAAATAATGAATTTTGCCCTAACTGGTTTGGTTCAGTGGCTAGAGCGTCAGCCTGTGGAATGAAGGGTCCCAGGTTCAATTCGGGTCAAGGGCACATGCCTGGGTTGCGTGCAGGAGGCAATCAATCAATGATTCTCTCTCATCATTGATGTTTCTATCTCTCTCTCCCTCTCCTCTCCCTTCCTCTCTGAAATCAATTTTAAAAAATGAATGAATTTTATGAGTTATATCTCTATAAAGCATTAAAATATCAAAATAGCTTATTAGTCGCATGTAAAATTTTCCAAACCACTTCTCCAGGCTGAACTATGGCATTTACTCTAAGACTGGTCTTAAGGTTACTATTACCTAAAGTTAAATGTGCTTTAAGGACAATACATTGTACATGATTTTAGCAGCTTTCCTTTTGTTTTCTTAAATGTTCCCCAGGTGATTTTGCTAAGATGTTTGTAGGAATAAACATTTACAAAAAAAAGAAGAAAGGTTATCAGAGTACAAATATAAGTGGAAAGAACTTTTTCAAATAAAAAAATTAGAAAACATTTCAATCATTTAAAAATGCATAAAATTCAAATTTAAAGGCCCTAGCCAGTTGTTCAGTAGTTAGAGTGTAGGCCTGCAGATCAAAGGGTTCTGGGTTCAATTCCGGTCAAGGGCATGTATCTTGGTTGCAGGCTCCTCACTGGCCCAGGCCCTGGTCAGGGCTCGTGCAGGAGGCAACCAAACGATGTGTCTCTCTCACATTGATGTTTCTATCTTTCCCTCTCTCTTCCACTCTCCCTAAAAATCAATGGAAAAATATCCTTGGGTGAGGAATAACAACAAAAAATGTTTTCTACTTTTTGGCACAGTAATCTCATTTCTAGCAAGCAATGCTAAGAAAATAGTAGTAAACACAATAAAATTTTATGTAAAAATATCGACCACCAAAGTTGAAAAATTTCAGTGTAAATTGTTGCAGAGAGGAATGTTTAAATTGGAGGATAGTTATGCAAAAAAACTATCCTAGGATGATAATAAGCATAGTTCCAAATTAGTTTTAAAATCCCATTCAATGCTAGGGAAAAAAAGGGGGGGGGGGGAAGGGGAATAAATGTAGCAAAATCTAATCAGTAGTTACCATTGGATTTGAGGATTGCAGGTGGTTTTAATTTTTTTTCCAATATTTTCTAAAATTTTAAACAATATTATGGTTGTTTTATAACTAGAAAATTAGAAAAATTATTTTAAGACTATATAAATGAAAGCTATCCAAATTACTATACAACACAGAATTAGAATATTATTCAGCAATAAAAAGAATGAAATCTTGCCGAAACCGGTTTGGCTCAGTGGATAGAGCGTAGGCTTGTGGACTGAAAGGTCCCAGGTTCGATTCCGGTCAAGGGCATGTACCTGGGTTGCGGGCACATCCCCAGTAGGAGGTGTGCAGGAGGCAGCTGATCGATGTTTCTCTCTCATCGATGTTTCTAGCTCTCTATCTCTCTCCCTTCCTCTCTGTAAAAAATCAATAAAATATATTAAAAAAAAAAGAATGAAATCTTGCCATTTGTGACAATGTGGATGGAACTAGAGGGCATTATGCTAGGTGAAATAAGTCAGACAAAGAAAGACAATACGGTATGGTTTCATTTAACATGTGAAATTAAAAAAAAATGAAACAAATGAACAAACCAAACAAAACTAAAACAGAGTCTTAGAAACAAAGAACAAGCTGATGGTTGTAGAGGGCAGAGAGGGGAAGAATGGGTAAAAAAGGAGAAGGGAATATAGTCAATAATAGTGTGATAACTGCGTGGTGACAGATGGTTACTAGACTTAGTGTGGTGATCACATTGTAAGGTAAATAAATGTTGAATCACTATGGTACACCTGAAACTAATATAATATTGTATGCCAACTGTACTTTAATACAAATTAAAATATATAAATAAAATAATTGTTAAATTAAGAAAAGTGACACAGCTGTCTCTGAGCAGAATTTCCTGGGCAACCTCTCTGTGCATGCCAATGCAGAATGTGACCTGTAGGGATAGGGTCGCCCCCTTGGACGGTTCTGAGGCCTGCCCCTCTTTAAAAAATAATGAGTTGTCTGCAGGGCTGGGTGTCTGGTTTAAATTTCCTCTACAGAAGTACACGCCTGCTGAACGCTTGCTCCCTTAATAAAAAGCCAATGAAGCTGACAGGTATCTAATTTTTTGGATCTGGGTGGCAGCCAGAAGACTGGTAAGCATTCTTAAATCTGGAGGAATTTCACCTAAGCATTAAGAATTAACCTGAAATTCTGGTGGCACCTACTTTGGGGTTAACAGGTGGGATGCGGGAGGTGTCTGATCATTTTCTCCTGGTTTGAAAAGTAAGAGGGGTGGGTGGACGGGACCACTGTTTGAAGTGGAATATTTCTCTTATCACTTTGTCAATAGTAGGGCCTCATTCTGAAAGCCCAGTTTATGTGTTTAGATCAACCAATCAAGTGGGGGCTGGGGTAGGTGGTTTGTTGAATGTTCTTTCTTTCGTTCTTTTACATTTTTTATTTATTGATTAGAGAGAGAGAGAGAAAAAGATCAATTTGTTGTTCCACTCATTTACACATTCATTGGTTGACTCTTGAATGTGCCCTGTCCGGTTCCATCAGGACAATGCTCCAACCAACTGAGCTACTTGCCAGGACCAAATGTTCTTCCTTTAAATGCATATTAACCCTAAGCTGTGACAGGAACTTTGTGCCTCTTTTTTCTCATGCTTTTTTTTTTTTTGTCAGAGCCCTATCACTTATGTATGTATCTCCAAGAGTATGAGATTAGCATGTTTTGGAATTTTGTGTGATGGGATTATGCTGCAATATATCTTTTTGTGATTTGCTTTCCTAGCATATTACATCCTGAGGTTGAGCCCCACTGTTGTGTCAGCTGTTTTCAATAATTTTCACTGCTCTTTGTATTCGATTACATATGAATATACCAAAATCTATTTTTACATTTACTGTATGGGCATGTGCCCCCTCAATTAATTCTTCGTGATTATAAATAAATGGTGCTATAAACATTAGGTCTACTTGTTCAGACGTACAAGTGCTTCTCCAGGGTAATATATTCTTCAGGGAGGATGTATATCTTCCACTTCAAATTATTCTACAAAGTGACAGCACCCAATTATACTTTCATCAGCAGTGATTCCTACACGAGCACAGACACACACAGCCCTATACTCCCACCCATCGCGCGCAACACACTAAACACGTGCACAGACCCATAAAAAGAGCCACGTCCGTGCGCCACACACGCACAATAGCACAGTAACACAGACACACAAACATACGTCACACACTCCACGCGTGCATGCGCATAGCCCACGCATTCACGCTCCAGCCCCTCACATGATCCAATCAGGAGGCGCGGTCTCCGCTGCCCGCAACGGAGGAATCTTGTCCCGGTCGCGCTGCCGTCGGACGCCAGGGGTCAGAGGTCACGGCATCGTTGGCGGTGGCATTTTTTTTTTTTCTACCCGGAAAGCACGGCTGCCGGACCCCGACTAACCCGTGAGGCGGTTGCGTGCGCCGGCCCGGCCTCTGGTCCTCGCGTGGGCCCCGCGGAGCCGGACACTGGTCCCGGAGCGGCGGGGAAGATGGTGCCCAGCGGCCCCAGGCCCGCCGCTCGCCGCCGCGAGTGAGGTCGGAGCGGCCACGGGCGTCCGCCGAGCAGCTGGCCGGGCTGGGCCCGGGGCGCGCCGCTCTCCGCCGGCGCGAGGTGAGCCGGGGCGCGCGGCCCGGGTCTGGGTTCGGCGGGGCTGACCGCGGGGCCGCGAGAGGCCGCGCTGGTCGGGGCGGCGCTGCGGGTCGGGTTTGTTCCTCGCCTGTCGGGGTGCAGCCCCCGCCCCGGGTGCCGGCGGGGGTCGTCCCGCATTAGCCGGCGCCGGTGGCCTCGGCCTGGTCACCGCATCCCGCGAGCACAGTTCGCTCCCTGCCCTCGAGGTGCCTGGACTTCCCACGTTCGGAGCTGCGGCTGGGGTGGTTTGGATTTGGCCTCGGGAGCATTTTGGTAGTTTGCCGTTTTCTGACTTGGGGTCGTGTTTCCGTTATTCTACGTTTGCACATCATAGATATCCCAGACGGGAGGGGGGGCGGGTAGAGACCCAGGGACACGCAGAAACTTCAAATGAAATCGTGGCATTTTATGTGTCAAGCCTGGTCACTGTTCAGAGACGGGTGGATTATTATCTTCACTTACATTTTCATCAAGTAAATTACGGAATGGCCTCCAGGTAGTCTAGAGGCATTTAGGCCCAGTTCCCTGGGCAGGCACCATCAGGGACGAAGCGAGGCCTGCTGTGCTGTTTCGGATCGTGGGGATAACCGTAACCGGTGGACAGCTGGTGAGGAGGCTTTTGCTGGAGAACCAGATGTCTGTAGTTGAGCTCCCCACGAGCAGATCGCAGCCCCCACTGAGTGAGGAAGGATGGGCTTCTTTGCAGCCTGCTTTGGCCGGGAGGACTGTGGCTCTTCCTGAACTGCTGCTCTCCCGGCTCCTCGGTGAGCCGCCGTGGGAGGTAGTGGGAGGGAACACTGCAAGGCTGGTGGTGAGTATTTGGTCAGTCAGTGGTCCCTGTAGCACTTTTTTGGGTCAGCTTGGGGTCTGCGCATTTGTGTCCCATCTGTAGATGAATGCTCCCTCAGTGCTTGAAGGATAAGGGCAGCTTCCTGCTTCCTCATCCCGTCTCCGGGCTTTGAAAGGAAATAGACCTGTTGTGCAACCAAGATATATATTATACTCCATGACTCCGAGCTTATTTACCGTCTAGGAGTGAGGAGGCAGTGTGTTGGTTTTTTAGTGAAGGTTTAGGAAGAATTTCTGCGGCCTAATTGCGGTGGACTGGCATTGGCTGCCGCCCACTTCTGGGTGCTGAGATCGCCAGCTGCCCACTGAGCACACCTTCTCTGTGTGGGCTCTACCTGCAGCTGCAGGGCAGAGAAAACAACAGAGCTAAGTGCAAGTATAGCTTCTGCCGGCAAAGAACTTAGAGAAAGAACTAGGCTGTAGAATGTGGCAGGAATTAAGTGCACATGGAGTTCCCACCTGTTAGGGGTTTTGTTATGGTTATGATCCCGAAAAGGCCTCATAAAGGAAGTGACTTTTGAGGTGGGCCTTGAAGGATCAGCGGATCTGGGTCATTCAGAATTAGCTGGAAAATGGAAAAGGTAGGGCTAGTCGGTGCAACAGCACCCAGATTAGTTAGCCGGGCTGTAGGTGTCTAGAAATACTGACAGAGGCAACCATTTAAGGGTTAAATGCTTTTCTAAGATAAAGAAGCATAGGCTACACTACACAGTCTGGCTTTTGGTAGATTTCTGGGTTCTGAGGAATTGTTTTCATTTGATGAGTTTCTCTTGTTCTTTTAGCCAGCCAGTTACATAAATCACTGCCTAACTTATTTTAAGGACAATAAAAAAGATGTTGATTGTAATTGCTGTTTGGTATTAACAATCAGAAAATTAAATTTGCTGTCTGTGAGGTATTTCAGTGCCAGTGTTTAGTTTTAAGGAGCACAGCTCTGCCACTGTGGCTGCAGCCAAGGGCAATATGACAAGCTCCTTAGCCATTTTCTGAGTGTTTTTAATGACATCTAATTCACAGTTGCTATTTGTTTCTCTTACCAACATTGTTGAAGAAACCTTTGAAGCCATTGAAACAGGATGCCTTGCAATTGCTCTGGAACATCATGACTAGTCTCAGGACCTCACTGGCTTCCACCTTAGCCTTTTGTTTTCTTGAGATGTAATTGACATACAACATTATATTAGTTTCAGGTGTACATCATAATGGTCCAATATTGTATGTATTGCACAGTGATCACCACAATTAAACATCTGTCACCATACATAGTTACAGAATTTTTTCTTGTAAGGCAAACTCCCCTAGCAACTTTCAAATATGCAATATCGTATTATTAACTATATTCACCATGCTGTACATTACATCCCTATGACTTATAACTGGAAGTTGGTACCTTTTGATTTCTTTCACCCATTTTGGCACCCCTGCCCCCCACCTCTGGCTACCACCAATATATTCTCTGTATCTAAGAGCTTGTTTTGCTTTGGGGGAGTTTTGTTTTAGTTTTTAGATTCCACATGTAAATTAGATATGGTATTTGTCATTGTCTGACTGTTTTTCAATTGGAATAATCCCATCAAGGGCCATTTTTGTTGTTGCAAATGACAAGATTTCATTCCTTTTTATGGCTGAATTGTGTGTATATACACCACATCCTTAGCCTTTCTTTAAACAAGCTCAACACTGCACCATCTTAACTTTTTAATGCTTCTTTTTGACTGTTTACTCCTAATCCACTTCTTTATCTCCTGACAGCATGGCAATCTAGGGATGCTAGATCTTTGGGATGTTTTTGTCAAGGTTAGCATGCCACAGAATTCCATTGCCATGTAAGAGGGCTTTTACATTTTTAATTTCTTTCTTTTTTTTTTTTTACTATGATGTTCCAATTAAAATGAAAAAAAGGAAAGAAAATGGAGGAAAGATAAAGTTTTTAGCAAATTGAATTTCCACTTAGGATTTATTTTGATAAGCATAGAAATTCTTAAATGTTCTTTCCCAGATACATATTGAATAAATTTGACAAGAAGTGTGTAGCTCATTCACTGTGTACTAGGTGTACCGGTTAATAATGTCAGATTTTGTAATCAAAGAAAACACGATAATTTCAAGAGAAACATCAAAAGTGCTTTATTCAAAGTAATGTCCATCACTAGCTACACATTTCCCCCATCTTTCAGGTAATTTGTGGATACCGTCCCAATCGAACTTTTCCTGTTTTGAGGCAAACCATTCAGAGACCCAATGTTCCACTTCTTCGCACGTTTTGAAGTGCTGCTCAGAAAGTGCATGTGCCATTGATCGGAACAAGTGGTCATCTGAAGGAGCAAGGTCTGGTGAATACGGCGGGTGGGTTAAGACGTCCCAAGCAAGATCTTTTAACGTGTCTTTAACTGGTTTTGAAGTGTGCGATGGTGTGTCATCATGAAGCAAAATTACTTTGCCATGTCTTCTAGAACATTCTGGTTGTTTCACGATCAAAGCATGGTTCAAATTGATTATTTGTTGTTGGTAGCGATCAGTATTAACGGTTTCACCTGGTTTTAGAAGCTCATAATACACCACACCTTCCTGATCCCACCAAACGCAGAGTATGTTTTCTTTCCAAAGCAATTTGGCCTTGCAGTCGATGTTGTTGGTTGACCTGGATCAACCCATGATTCTGTGCGTTTGGGGTTCTCAAAAATAAATCCACTTTTCATCGCCAGTCACAATTCGATGGAAAAAAGACTTTCGTGCTGTTGAAGCAACATTTTACTGATGACTTTCCGGTTTTCCATTTGTCTTTCATTCAGTTGATGTGGCACCCATTTTCCTTCCTTTCAAATCTTTCTCATTGCTTGTAAATGATTGGAAATTATTTTCTGAGCAACATTTAATCTTTCTGCAAGTTGTTTTTGAGTTTGACACGCATCTTCATCCAATAATGCTTGTAATTGTTGGTCTTCAAACTTTTTCGGTTGACCTGGATGTTCTTTGTCTTTCACATCGAAATCATCACTTTTAAAGCATTTAAGCCAGTGTTCACAAGTATCTTGAGATGGAGCATGTTCATCATAAGCTTCCCAAAGTATCCGATAACTTTCGGCAGCACTTTTCTTCAGAATAAAGTAATGAATTAAAACTTCCTGCAAATGCTCTTTTTTTGGCATGAAATTTGACATTTTTAAGTGTAAAAATTTCTATGATGTTAACACCAACAAATTTGACATATAAATTTTTGATGCTTGTTAATACAACAAAATAGCATACATATCAAATCGCGTATATATCAACATATGTGTAACTCCATCTATTAAAAAAAGTCCAAATTATTAATCGGTGCTGGGGTCCAACCCCAGCAGGTCCAGGGGTCCCCAAAGGTGTGGATGGAGTCGGCGAAGAAGGAATGACACGGAGACAGCATTCAGTTGATCAGCAGCCTAGCCAGGATCTCTAGCCAGGATCTCCAGCCAAGTTCTGTTCAGGATTTCCAGCGAAGTTCTGGTTAGGATCTCCAGCCAGGTTCTCTTGCCATGTTCTATCCAGGTTCTGTAGCCAGGTTCTGTCTCTAGGTTTCTGTCTCCAGTTTCTGTCCAGGATCTTTTGCCATGTTCTCTCCAGCGAAGTTCTTCTGTCTCTAGGTTCTGTGTCTAGGTTCTGTGTCCTGTTGTCTTGTTACATCTGTACTTATACCAGTTGATTCCAATCCTATCAATCTCTATTCCAAAGGTTAGGGCGTTTCTTATCTCCATTCCAGGGAGTAAAGATTATGTAGCTTAAGCATGATTGTTCGTAGTTAAAGTGATTAATTACCCGCCTGGCACTTAGTTAAGGGGTTTTATTCCCTCCCTAACTTCAGGGGAAAATCCCTACCTGGGGAAACAACCTTTCTCAGAGAGGTGACCTTGGTTAACACACATAGTGCCAAGAAGGTGAGCAAACATATTAAGAACAGTATGCCATATATGCCAGGTCCCTTGAAACAGCAAGGATGGACCGGCTCCTGGCAAATCGGTACACCTAGTATAATTACATACCTAAGTGTAGTCCTGGGGCTACATGACAACCTTTGGTGATGTTAGTGTACAAAGTGCTGTCATTTGCCAGTTGAACTTTGCTATTTGGTTAGAGGTCCTGTTTTTTGAAACAGCTCTCAGCCTTTAAATTGAGTTTGTTATGATTTCATAATGAACTTTTAGTGTTCACTTAATCTTGTCATTGCTCATGATTTGTTTTCTTTTTTTATGATTTGTTTTCTTAAATATCTTTTAATTGAGCTATAATTGACATACTAATTTCATGTGTACAAATAATGATTTGATATTTGTATATATTGCAGAATGATCATCACAGGGTATCTAATTAACATCCATCATCACATGTAGTTATAATTTTTTTTCTTTTAAAAAATTTATTGGGATGCATTGGTTAACATTATGTAAGTTTCAAGTGTACAATTCTGTAACACATCATCTTTATATTGCATTGTGTGGTCACCACTTCAAGCCTAGTCTCCTTCCATCACCGTATATTTAACCCCTTTTACCCTCTTCAATCTTCCCACACTCTTCTCCTCTGGTAACCACCATACTGTTTGTTGTCTGTGGCTAAGAATTTGTTGCTTTCTGTTTTATATCCCACATATAAATGAAATTATATGGTTCTTGTCCTTTTCTGCCTTACTTTGCTTAGCATGATACTCTCAAGTCCCAGCCATATTGTCACAAAATGACATTATTTCATCCTTTCTAATGGCTGAGTAGTATTCCATTATGTATATATGTATCACTTTTTTATGCTATTATCCATCAAAGAACACTTAGGTTGCTTCATGTCTTAGCTACCACGAATAATGCTACAGTGAACATAGGGGTACATATATCTTTACAAATAAGTGTTTTTAAAATTTTCAGGTAGATACCCAGAAGAGGGATTGTTGGGGGATATGGTAATTCTAGGCCTAATTTTTTAGGAACAACAATATAAGAGGGTTTCTTTTTTCCCCATAGCCTTTCCAACACTTGTTATTGTCTTATTGATAGTAGGCATTCTAACAGTTGTGAGGTGATATCTCATTTTTTAAATTTGCATTTCCCTTATAGCAAGTGAAGTTGAGTAACCTTTCATATATCTGTTGTATGTGTTCTAGGTCCTCTGTCCCCCTTTTTTTAAGTGCACATAGATTTTGTTGTCACATAATAAAACAAAATATGAAGCTTAGAACTAGACCACTTGACCCTTTCTCTTCCTATCTCCTCCCAGTTCAAAATGTTTGCATCTCCTAATAGCCAGCATTCTCTTAAATCTGCAGTTGGGCTTAATGTATTCAACCCTCTGCAGTTTTATCCTTTTTGCTGAAAATTGGCTTTGTCTGCCCACCAGAGCCACTCTGTTTCCTGTCATAACTCTGTTTTCTCTGAGCATACAGAGAGAGAATCCTTGCCCTTCTTGTATTGTGTTACTTTGTCAGTTGATGCTTGCCATACCTCTTATAGAAAGTCTAGTGCAGGGGTGGGCAAACTTTTTGACTCGAGGGCCACAATGGGTTCTTAAACTGGACCGGAGGGCCGGAACAAAAGCATGGATGGAGTGTTTGTGTGAACTAATATAAATTCAAAGTAAACATCATTACATAAAAGGGTACGGCCTTTTTTTTTTTTTTAGTTTTATTCATTTCAGACGGGCCGGATCCCGCCCGCGGGCCGTAGTTTGCCCACGGCTGGTCTAGTGGGTTTTAGGAATGTTCACCATGTTTGCAAGAGCCCTATTGGCACAGAAAAGCCTCTGCCCACTTTTAAATTAGATTGTTTGTTTTATTGTTTAGTTGTATGCGTTCTTTATGGATATTATTTATATACTAGTGCCCCAGTGCACGGATCTGTGCACATTGAAAGAAAATTAATTAGAAGGTGGCTGGCAGGGTGGGACTAGGTGAGATGGGTTGGACATGCCCTGGAGCCAACCTCCTGCGGTCCCTCCTGGCCGGCTGCACCTGGGACAGCGCCGTGGCTCTAAGGGCATCTGTGGAGTGAGTGGGGGTCCCTCCAGCAGATGAGTCCCTTGGTTTGGCCTGTGGGGATCAGGCCGAAACCGGCTATCCGACATCCCCCGAGGGGTCTTGGATTGCGAGAGGGCGGTTCTCGGGTGATGCACCCCGGAATTGGGCTCTCTTCTCTCTAGTTCCGGGGTGCGTCACCCGAGAACCACCACTGCCAAGTCACTGCAGCTCGGCAGCTCTTGTGTTGAGTGTCTGCCACCTGGTGGTCAGTGTGCATCATACCTACCGGCTGGTCAGACGGTCAGCTGGTTGCTTAGCCTTTTATTTATATAGATTTTGGATATTAGGTGCTTATTAGAAGTAATGTTTGCAAATACCTTCTCCTGTTCAGTTAGTTTCCTTTTTGTTTTGTTGATAGTTTATTTTGTTGTGTAGAAGCTTTTTAGTTTGTTATAGTTCCAGTCATTTATTTTTGCTTTTACTTCCCTTGCCTTTGGTGTCAAATTCATAAAATCCTCTGAGATAAAGACTCATAAGTTTAGTGATTTTTTTATATGAATGTTATTGTTTCAGGTCTTATATTTAGGTCTTTGATCCATTTTGAGTTAATTTTTGTATATGGTGTCAAATAGTAGTCTAATTTCATTTTTTTGCACATGGCTTTGCAATTTTCCCAATACCATTTATTGAAGCAGCTTTCTTCATTGTATGTTTTAGGTTCCTTTTTGAAAAATTAGTTGTCTATATACATGTGAGTTTATTTCTGGGTTCTCTCAGTTCTGTTCCATCAGTCTGTGTGTTTTTCTGCTAATACCATACTGTTTTCATTATTGTAGCTTTGTAGTATAACGTGAAATCAAAAATTGTGATGCCTTTGGCTTTGTTTTTTTTCTCAGGATTGCTTTGGCTAGTCAGGGTCTTTTGTGGTTCTGTACAAATTTGATGATTTTTTGTTGTATATCTTTGAAAATGCCATTGGGATTTTATGGGGATTGCATTAAATCTGTAGATTGCTCTTGGTAATATGGCCATTTTCATTATGTGGATTCATCCAATCACTGAACACAGTATCTTTCCATTTCTGTTTGTCTTCTTCAACAGTGTTTCTTTCTTTTTTTTTCCTTGCACAAGAAAGTAGATTTTATTTATTCTCTGGTCTAGAATTTGCAACAGTGTTTCTCTCAGCTGTTTCTCTCAACAGTGTTTTGTACTTTTCAGTGTATTGGCCCTTCACATCCTTTGTTTATTCCTAGGTATTTTATTCTTTTTTGTTGTTGTTGGAATTGCAAATATAATTTTTTTCATTTATATTTCTGAAATTTTATTGTTAGTCTAGTCCAGTGGCCGGCAAACTCATTAGTTAACAGAGCCAAATATCAACAGTACGACGATTGAAATTTCTTTTGAGAGTCAAATTTTTTAAACTTAAATTATATCGGTAGGTACATTGTTATTAACTTAATTAGGGTACTCCTAAGGCTTGGGAAGAGCCACACTTAAGGGGCCAAAGAGCAGCATGTGGCTCGTGAGCCGCAGTTTGCCAACCACGGGTCTAGTTTATAGTAAAACAATGGATTTTTGTACATTGATTTTGTATCTTGCAAGTTTATTGTATTTGTTTATTGTTTCT
Organism: Myotis nattereri; assembly: GCF_964212035.1. Classification (NCBI taxonomy): domain Eukaryota; kingdom Metazoa; phylum Chordata; class Mammalia; order Chiroptera; family Vespertilionidae; genus Myotis; species Myotis nattereri. Next base: position 87,496,460 of record NC_138079.1, on the reverse strand, counting down.
AATAGTTTTTTTTTTGGTGGAGTCTTTAGGGTTTTCTATTTAGGGAATCATGTCATCTGCAAAAAGTGACAATTTTACTTCTTCATTTAGATGTATTTTTTAAAATTTGTTTCTCTTGCTTGATTGCTTTGTCTAGGACTTCCAGTACTATATGTTGAATAACAATGATGAGAGGATGCATCCTTGTTTTGTTCCTGATCTTAGAGGAAAAGCTTTCAGTTTTTTTTTTTTTGGCCATTGAATATGATATTAGCTGAGGATTTATCATATATGGCTTTTATTATGGTCAAGTACCTTCCTTCTATACCAGTTTATTGAGTTTTTTACCTATAAGTGGATGTTATATCTTGTCAGATGCTTTTTCTGCATCTATTGATATGATCATGTGATTTTTATCCTTTATTTTGTTAATGTGGTTGATCATGATGTATTATCTTTTTAATGTATTGTTGTGTTCTGTTTGATAGTGTTTTGTTAGAACTTTGCATCTACATTCATCAGAGATATGGGTCTGTAGTGTGTGTGTGTGCGTGCGCGCGTGTGCGTGCGCGTGTGCGTGTGTGTGATCCTTGCCAGGTTTTGCTATTGGTAATATTGGCCTCATAAAATGGGTTAGAAAGTATTGCTCTTCTTCAATTATTTGAAAGAGCTTGGGAAGGATAGGTATTACATTTTGGTGGGAGCCACATGGTCCTGGACTTTTACTTTTTGACATTCTTTAATGAATGTTTCAATTCCTTTACTGTCAATTGGTCTATTTAGATTTTCCAGTTCTTCATGGTTCATTCTAGAAAGGTTATATATTTCAAAGAACTTGTCCATTTCTTCTAGGTTATCAAATTTGGTGGTGCATGGCCTTCATAGTATCTTGTGTAGTCCTTTTTATTTCTGTGGTGTCTGTTGTAACTTCTCTTTCATTTCTGATTTTGTGTCTTTTTTTTCTTTAGTGAGCCTAGTCAGAGGTTTGTCAATTTTATTAATCCTCTTAAAGAACTAGCTCTTTGTTGCATTAATTTTTCTACTGTCTTGTTCTCTACGTAGTTTAATTCTGCTGTAATTTTTTTTCCTTTTTTTACTGACATTGTGCTTCATTTGTCTTCTTTTTCTAGTTCTTTAAGGTGAAATGCTAGGTTATTTATTTGTGCTTTTTATTTCTTGAGATAGGCCTGTAATGCTTTAAAGCTTCCCTCTTATTACTACTTTTGCTGTATCCCCCAAATTTTGATACGGATAAACAAATGTTTATGAATAAATAAAATATTTCATACAATGGAATAGTTTTGGCAATAGATAAGAATGAAATACTGATATGTGCTACATGGATGAATCTTGAAAATATAATGCTAAGTGAAAGAGGTTAGCCACAAAAGATCACATTTACCTGAAATGTTCAGAATAGGCGAATCTATAGAGACAGAAAGTACATTAGTGGTTGCTTGAGAGCTAGGAGAAATAAGGGGTTATTTGCTACAAGGTATGGGTTTTTTTATGAAATGATGAAAATGTGCAAAAGTTTATTATAGTGATGGTTTGCCCAATTCTGTTAATTAAATTGTGTACTTTAAATGTGTGAATTGTATGGTAGGTGAATTAGATCTTATAAACTGTTTTAAAAAAATCAAGACCCTTTCATATGGCAAAACATACCATGAACCATATTAAAGAAAATCCACAGATGAGTAGTATAACATAAAAGTTGGTAAAGGCTCAGTTTCCAGAATATAAAAGGAACTCCTAAACATTAACAAGAAATCAACAGACGTCTTATAGTAAAGATTCAGGCAGTTCACCTAGAAAGACATCTAAATGGTTGATAAAGAAGCTTGGTTTGCTCTTATATACTGTGAGGATGAAGACCATTCTCAGCAATCAACTGTTAACATCCCAGAATATGTGGATATCACTCTGAAGGCCCCATAGGCACCCTTCAGAGGGACTTCAATCACATCAATGTAGAACTCTGTCTCCTGGGAAAGAAAAAGAAGAGGCTCTAGGTCAGTGGTTCTCAACCTTGGCTGCACATTAGAATCACCTGGGAATCTTTTTTAAAATCCTGATTTCTGGGCCTCATCTTTCGGAAATTCTGTTTCTTTGTTACTAATGTTGTGGCCCCACCCCATAACAAAGAAACAGAATTTCCGGAGGATGAGGCCCAGAAATCAGGATTTTAAAAAGATTCCCAGGTGATTCTAATGTGCAGCCAAGGTTGAGAACCACTGCTCTAGGTTGACAAATGGTGAGGAAATAGAAAGGAACTGGCCACAGTTTGCACAGTCTGCAGTGATGTACAGAACATGATCAAGGGTGTTCCACTGGGCTTCCGTTACAAGATAAGGTCGGTGTATGCTCACTTTCCCATCAGTGTCATTATTCAGGAGAATGATTCTTTTGTTGAAATCAGAAATTTTGGGGGCGAAAAAATACATCTGCAGAATTTGGATGAGGTAAGGCATTGCTTGTTCAGTATCTCAAGCCCGGAAAGATGAGTTAATTCTTGAAGGAAATGACATTGAACTTGTATCAAAATCAGCTGCTTTGAATCAGCAGGTCACAACAGTTAACACGGATATCAGAAAATTTTTGGATGGTATCTGTGTTTCTGAAAAAGGAACAGTTCAACAGGCTGATGAATATGTAAGTTGTCCAGCTATAGAAACAGCAAGGTACTGAATGAATTGTCACACTTATTTGCAGTATTTTACAGATGGAATAAAAGCTTCATATATTGGGGGTGGGGGTTAAAGTTTGGTTTCAAGTAGATGCAATTTAAAATAAGGGTGAAATTTGGTATTTATTGAGTGCCTCTCTATGCCTGGTGCTGGAATGGACAAGAGTATAGCAGTAAACAGTACAGTGTTGAGTAGATGGTATTCAGCTTTCGGTGGTAGGAAATGAGAGCATCCTCAATTTAGTTTTGTAATGTGTTGGCATGTATTAGTGTCATATTACTAACCTACTTAAATATTTCCTTAAGTAACATGGAAGTAACAAATATTCTTTATAGAATAATTAGAAGATTAAACTGAAAGGGAATATCTATCTTTCAAGAGGTTACCATTTGGAAATGACAGTTAATGTGTTTTTTCTTGCTGGTGTTTTGAAAATTTCGGATCAAATATTTCTCAAGTTCAGTAACCAGTGACCCCCAACCCCCGCCGCCGAACACCGTGAAAGGAAAAAGTGAAAATCGTGTGTTTTCTTTTGGCAAGTCAGTATCTTCTGATTAATTCCTTTCAGGTGGACAATCAGAATAATGTTCAACATCAACCCCCTGGAGAACCTGAAGCTGTACATCAGCAGTCGGCCTCCCCTGGTGGTCTTTATGATCAGTGTGAGCGCCATGGCAATAGCTTTCCTGACCTTGGGCTATTTCTTCAAAATCAAGGAGATTAAGTCACCGGGAATGGCAGAGGTATAGCATATTCTTTTTTTAAAAAAAATCTTTGTTGTTGAAAGTATTACATATGCAGGTATGGTACATTCTAAGTTCTTTCAGGCTGGCTGGACCTTATCCAGGGGAATAACCCCTTTGGGCTCTTCACATCCTTTTCTTTGGTTATGACTTTTTATCCCAGTGAGAAAGGTCAGTATAAAGAATTTTTTGTCTTTATCTCCCTTTCAGATAGTTATTGATTCAGATGAGGCTACCAGTTTCACTTAGACTACTTCAGCAATGAATCAGGTATTTTGGAAAGTATATTTGCAAAATGTTTGTGTAACGAAGCTAGAGAATAACTTCGTTTATATTTCTATGAAATTAGCTTATTGCAGTTTTTAACACCTGTAAACATTTGTTTTTTTAAAGCCCACATCATCATCAGCATGGAGTTTTATTAACTATATAGATAAGAAGGGATCTTCAAGAAATTAGAAAGTGGGATCTTATTTCCAAATATGTTTGTCTTTTTTTTTTTTTTTTGTCAAGGAGAGCTTCTGTTGCCTACAATCTTGCCTTCTAGATTATACATTTTGGTCAATTTAAAAAAATTATTAGGACAGTGCCTTTTAATCCTTAATCTAAGCACATAATGGTGTGAACACTCATAACACAGATTTACAATGATGTGTATTTTTGCATGTCAAAAACCAAAAAGTTAATAATTCTTGTTTAATAGAGGTGAATGACAATATTACCTATCAATAAATTTGTTTTACATGTTAGAAATTATGCTCAATTAATGATATGGTGAATTTATTGGTGGTTAAGTTTTCTTTTAGGACAGATTTGTTCTTCTCTTAGTAGATTCCCTGAGTGCCTCCTCTTACACTTTTCTTGTGTATGTTTGTTGTTGGGAGTGGCATGGGAGTAGAGACTGGAATTGCGTTGTTGCTGTACTGGGTGTGCCTTGTGAAGGAGAGGAGAGTTCTACTTAGTGTACAGGGTCATTATTTTGTCTTGTGCTTTGCGGCATTCTAGATCATAGTGATTAATTCCTTTCAGGTGGAGGGACCACCTTCACATGTGAGCTCCCTAACACAGTTAAAGTAACACATTTAAACTATTTCCACCATGAATTCCTTTCAAAGAGTTTCTTACAAGAGACATACTGCCTAGCTAATGTTCCCTCTTCTCTGACCCTGCCTGAATTTTTAAAGGTTGTGCAAACAGGGTATACCCACATTACCTATGAAATGAACATTCTTTTTTAAAACATATATCTATATTTTTATTGATTTCAGAGAGGAAGGGTGAGGGAGAGGGAGAGAGAGAAAGAAACATCAGTGACGAGAGAGAATCATTGATTGGCTGCCTCCTGCATGCCCCACACTGGGGATCGAGCTCACAACCCAGGCACGTGCCCTGACCAGGAATCAAACTGTGACCTCCTGGTTCATAAGTCGACGCTCAACCACTGAGCCACACCAACCGGGCTGAAATGAACATTCTAGTCATAATCCCAGCTCTGCGGTATACTGGGATTGCTTCCCCTCAGAGCTGGAGTCTATGTTAAACACTCAGCCAAGGCCAGTGGTTAAGATGTTGCCTGGAAAATTAGCCCTTAAATCAAAGTGGGGCCTGACATTGGCTTTGGCAGACTTTAAAATGGAATGGAGCTCTACAGGAAAGCATTGCCAGATGCTGCAGAACTTTGGCTATGATTAATTTAGTGATTTTATTTTCAAGTGAGGATCCTAGGTATATGGGAAAAGTTTGGGTCTGTGAGTTAGGAAACTTAACTCTGATTCTGCCTTCAACTGTGGAATTAGAGAGTCGTAATTTGCACTGGACTTTGGTTTCCTTGTGTCTGGAGTATGAAGGGATGACACTAGAATGTTTGCAGGTGTTAGGGCAGTGGTCGGCAAACTGCGGCTCGCGAGCCACATGCGGCTCTTTGGCCCCTTGAGTGTGACTCTTCCACAAAGTACCACGTGTGGGCACGCACGTAGAGTACGATTGAAACTTCATGGCCCATGCGCAGAAGTCGGTTTTCGGCCTGGGCGAGTCTATTTTGAAGAAGTGGCGTTAAAAGAAGTGGGGGGTGTCGGGTTGGTCGGGTGACGGGAGACGTGGGCGCAGGCAGGCCGCGGGATACGCAGTGCGATTCATGCAGAAGTTGAGTGAGCCAGTCAGCGGTTTCATGTGCAGTGGTTAGTGCTAGTCGTGTCCGCAAATCGTGCGCGGGTGACCAAAGTACCTACTCGAAGCATAAAGTTACCTGTATTTTTCTAACCAGCTGCAAATCCTACAGGTATTTTTGTCATCAATTTAAGAATTGTAATTATTTTGTGTTGGTGGCTTTATTATTATAAAATGAGTACGTTTTTAGCAAAGGCCAGCTTAGGAGTACCCTAATTAAGTTAATAACAATGTACTTACCTATATAGTTTAATTTAAAAAATTTGGCTCTCAAAAGAAATTTCAATTGTTGTACTGTTGATATTTGGCTCTGTTGACTAATGAGTTTGCTGACCACTGTGTTAGGGAAAATGTAATTTGATACCTCCAGTTGTAATCTTACTGAATGCCATATACTGATTTACTGATGCTATAGAGGTAGACTCGCTTGACTGCTTGGGGATTGCTCAAATGGCATTTAATTAATGCTAGTATAAGTGTAATTGGAAGTGTCACTTGGTTTGTCTTCACATTTGGCAACTTTTTGTAGACGAATGTTGCCTGGGAGAATGTCACAACCTAGGTTAGGTTTGTTATTACTATTTCTGCTAAAATTAAAATAAATCCTGATGGGTACTTTACTATGTTGATATCAGTTTGACCATGACATAATAAGCTGTCTGTGTTTTTAAAACTGCTTATGATTTAAACCATTAATACAGGGTGTAGATATTAAGAGAAGCCTGAAAACATCTTTTTCTTTTTTTCTCCCTTTGGAAATTGTTTCTGTTCTAAGGTAACATCCCAAGTCTGTGACAAGGGGGGAAAAATCCCATGTGTTGGTATTTACTTGGTTTCACATTCTCGAGAGAGAAGGCAGGGTGTATAGAATTGACCTTTTTTTTTTAAAAAAAATAATTTTTATTTTTCCATTGATTTTTAGAGAGAATGTAGGGGAAAGACAGAGAGAAACATAGATTGGTTGCCTCAGGCCTGCAACTGAGGTAAATGCCCTTGACTAGAATCAAACCCGAGACCCTTCAGTCTGTGGGCCAAGGCTCTGTCCACTGAGCCAAACCAGCTGAATCTAAAATTGACCTTTTGAGGAAGCCTTATTTAAAAAAAACCCAAAACACACACACACAAAAACTAATTGCAACTGCTAAATGAGTTTAGATTAATGCTTTTAATGTTTTACTACTTTTGTTCAAGCTTTCTTTTCATGTTTATTTCTGAGGCTGAATAATTTTCTGTAAGTATAACATACTGTTTTGTTTTCTTACATATTTTCTTGAATAAGTTTATTTAATCCCACAGCTTATTTAATATCTCATGCCAATGAAGAATTCATGTTTTCGGTTATGAATATGAGAGTGGTTTGGAAAACCACACTATTGTGGCAGTGCAAGAGGCTGATGGCTTTATTGTCTCTGTTATTGTAAAAGATTGACTCTGAACCTGGTGTCCCCACTGTGTGATGCGACCTCGAGGGTCATGGCAGCACTTTCAGACTGCTCACACTTTTTTCTCTCTGTTTCATTTTCGGAAGGATTGGAATATTTTTCTGTTGCGGTTTAATGATTTGGACTTGTGTGTATCAGAGAATGAAACATTAAAGCATCTCACAAATGACACCACAACTCCGGAAAGCACAATGACCAGCGGGCAGGCCAGAGTGTCCACCCAGTCCCCACAGGCACTGGAGGATTCAGGCCCGGTGAACATCTCTGTTGCAATCACCCTCACCCTGGACCCGCTCAAACCCTTTGGAGGGTACTCTCGCAATGTCACCCATCTGTACTCGACCATCTTAGGGCATCAGATTGGACTTTCAGGTATGTGTGTGTTCACCAGTTTCCTTTCAGACTTTCTCAAGCAACAACTGTCAGAGGACAGAGTATTAGCAGTAGATGGTTTTACTCAGACTGTTTTTGATTTTTGCATGTGTCTACCCTTAATAAAGTGCTTGGCACACAGTAGGCTCTCAATAAAAAGCCTATGAAAATGAGAAACTGGGAAGAAACTATAAGGTCTATTTTTGGTTTACAAACACAATGCTATCGTGTTGGAGATGGCAATACATACTATAAATATTGCTGTTAGTTTACAAACTTGAACATCCACCGTTAGCTCAGCTTATGGAATGAACTAGCATAAGCCTAAGATCTGGTCTCTTCCCTTTGGCATTTTGGAATTATGCCAAAGAGACAAGGATAACACGAGTTAATATTTATCAAGTGCACAAAGCAAATGCTATATATACAGTGGAACCTTGGTTCTTGAACTTAATTCATTCTGGAAGGCTGTCGGAGAAGCTGTTTGTTTGAAAACGGAATCATTTTTCCCATTAGAAATAATGTAAATTGAATTAATCTGTTCCCAACCCACAGATTGATTCCCTGTTTTAACCTTTCTTTTATACAGTACATGTTTAATGTACTGTATAATCAATAAACAAACACTTCTTTTCTTAAATATATGGAGCCACCCCTTACTAGCCTTAGACGGATCACTTTTAGCACATGTTCTAGGGATATCTTTCAAGAAGCATGTGGCATCTTCACTTTTTTATATATGGCTGCCTCTGAAATGCTGTCACTGGCTTATTCATTTACCCAAATCAACAACAATTCTTCTACCTCTTCAAGTGCCTGTGATCATTGTTTCTTTCACACCCTTAGCAACATTAACACTCTTGATGGCCTCTTTATGTTTTAAAATTGTGCTAACCATAAATTTCTCCAGCAACAAAAGCATTCTCTCCTTTCTTTGTTGCCTGAGAGACACTTTCTGTCATGCTGAGGTGACAGCATGAAAGGGTTGTCAGGTTAAAAATCAAAGTTTGGTTCAACAACTGAGACATTTTTCCATGAACAACTTGGTCAAGAACCGAATTGTTTGAGATGGGAGACATTGGAGAACTGAGGTTTGACTGTAAGTGCTTGTTAAATAATAATAAAAAGAAACACCTATAAACATTGAGCACTACCCTTTCACCAGAACTAAACCCATAATCAACTGTAAGTGATTCAGGACAAGGTGAGAGAGTAGTGCAAGAGGGACTAATCAGGAAAGGCTGCATGCTGGAGGCCCGGGTCTTGGAAGAATAATCTTGGGTTACCAAGAGCCTTTTCAAGTCCTGAAAGACTTGGGAGTACCTGCCAGCCTCCTGTTGGTTGCTATAGGTGAGAGCGGCTCCTGTGGAAATAAGGTAAGGGCAGCTCCTGGGCTTTCTATGTTACAAGTAGCCCTTCTCTTCTGCTGTGGTGTTGAATACCTTGCTTTTCATTTAATCTTCATCACTTACTGGTTCATGACCTTACTTAAGTCTGTTAGATGCTCCGATCCTCACTTTGCTCATATGTAAAAGTGGAGCAGTAACACTTCTCTGCTCATGTCATGGGGTAGTGGTACATTTTAAGTGAAGTAATAAATATAAAAGCAGTTTGAAAATGGAAAGGTGCTATGCAAATGCTAACGCAGTGATGATAATAACCCACCAGCCCCCAGTTTTGCAGCTGGGGCACTGCCTGGGCTCTTGCTTAGCACCCCCACGCCTGGCTGAAAATGGCCCCTCTCTGCTTGCCTTTTGGTAGCTCTGCCAGGTGAGCAGGCCTCAGAGTCCAACTCAGAACTGGTATTGTTCCTGAAATCCCACAGAGGCAGGAGTCCTGCTTTGGTGGGTTGAAAGGTGATTCCTGGGTGGATTTGATGTCAGGATTCATTCAAATCCCAGAGAATAATAAATATGGATTCTTGCCTTTCTTTATCAAAAGAAAAATAAATCCACCCTGATTTCTCTTCCATAGGCAGGGAAGCTCACGAAGAGATAAACATTACCTTTACCCTGCCAGCAGCTTGGAGCTCGGATGACTGTGCCCTTCACAGTCACTGTGAGCAGGTGGTGTTCACAGCCTGCATGACGCTCACAGCCAACCCTGGTGTGTTCCCCGTCACAGTGTAAGTGGTTTTCTGAGCCCACAGGTGTATGAGAAGCTCCACTGACCATGAATGTGACTGGGGTGCTTTGGCAGCAAGTTCTAGGGGGGCTCACACTGCATCCCTTTACCTGGACCTAAGGAGTTCTTTAAGTTTAGTTTGGAATTCTGAGGTAGAAGTTCTCGTGTAAATAGCAGACAGTTAGTTCCTCAGCAAGGTTGGTCGTTGTACTTGTTCTTAGGCTGCCTCTCCTGTTGGTAGAAGCATGTCACAGAAAAGATAAGGAAGAATGGATCCCATGACTAGAATGATTCAGAGTTAAGGCTCCCAGAAGATAAAGGTTTTGTTCATGTCCATTATCCAGAAAGAGTTATTTTTAAAATTGAGAGCATAAATAAAATCTTATTTTCTATGAAACAGTTAACTATTTCTGGAATTTTTGCTTCCTATATTTTGAGCAACTGCAAAACTGTCAGTATTATTGTTTTGCCTTCACATTTTTTTGCCTCCCTTTTTCTGCAAAGGAGATAATGATCTATAAATACATGAAATATGCAAGATGTAGCCTATTGAAAAAATCGTATGGTGAATCCTTTTTCAATAAGAATAATTAGGTATTTGTCTATTTTAGACATTTGGGGTTTGGAGGACAAGATCAGATAAGTTAAACATTATTTGCTCTTGGTTGTAAATCTGATGAAGAAGTTTGTATGTCAAACTTCCTGTTGTAATTGAGAATTGAGACAGTGTGGGAAAATGGGCTTAAAAGGAGCAGGTTCTTCTTTGGCCACATCATATGCGAGAGGACTATGAGTTGAAATCTGAAGGCAAAAATCTAACACCTAAACTCTCAAATGCCAAATGCCTGTTTCTTATATGCTTATTAAGTAAATAATAAAAGGTCCCTGAACTAAAAACATGGTATTTACCTGAAAGAAACATTTATGTCTTCTGTTTCTTCCTTCCACATGTTTGGCTGTGGTCAGTGTTGGGCTAGGGGCTGTGGGGAAGACACAGTAAATGTCTCAGGCCACTGAGCACGTCTTTCCCCGTCTTCCCCTGCAGACAGCCACCGCACTGTGTTCCGGACACATACAGCAATGCCACGCTCTGGTACAAGATCTTCATGACTGCTAGAGATGCCAACACAAAATATGCTCAAGATTACAATCCTTTCTGGTGTTATAAGGGGGCCATTGGAAAAGTCTATCACACTTTAAATCCCAAGCTAACAGTTATTGTTCCAGATGTAAGTGAGAAAAATCACGTGTGTATGCATGTGCGTCCAGGAACTGTTAGAGTAGGTGGTGTTTACATGCTTGGGTTAGCTTAGTCCCTGCCACTTCAGATTCCTAGCTAAGTTAATAAAAGGCGAGGTGGAGTGGTGAACACTTGGAAAAACATGCCACCTTTTTGGTTAAGAAAACTGTTTCTGTTCTTTGTTTTCTGCTTTGCTCAGCAGCAGTTACTTATTGAGCAGCTGTTGTGTGCCTAACCCATGGGGGTTACAAGAAATGCTTGTAGTCTTATGCACACAGCCACTCAGGAGAATATTTAGTTAGTGTTAGTATGAGCAGTGAGTGGTTCGGAATTCATAAGGGTAAAGTAAATCTTTGGATAGATAGTGAGTGCTGAATAGGATGTTACTTAAGGAGGAGAAAAGGGGAGGAAAACACTGTAATCTAGACTAGTGGGTAACATGCTAGTTTAGCTTCTGGCTTACACTTGAGCCCACTTTTACAGACTATACTGATTTTTTTAATAAATGCCCTCTTTCTGTCAGTATATGTTAGATTTCTTGCCTTTTTGCCTGGCCCTGTTATCAAGTTGTAGAAGTTGGTAGGCCAGGAGCCTGCAGGAGTGAGCAGTGGAGGTCAGGTTCCAGAAAGTCCTTTGTGCCTCTCTTGAGGTATTTAGACTTTTCCCTCAGAGGAGGCAATCCCCACCTGTGTTGGGCTGTAGGGGGATTTGTAAAACAGTGTGTTAGCAAGACTGGTCTGCCCACCTGATTAGTGTGGACGTTGTGGGGCCTAGAGATTTGGGAAGGAAAAGGAATGGAAGCATGGCCAGGATCTCGCAGCAGCTGGCAGGGTGATTGCATGTGGGAGGTCAAAAGATGTTTTCAGGCAGGACTTGTAAAAGTGGGGAAAAGGCGGAAGGAAGGAGAGAAGCTGCCTCTGGGGTGAGGTGATGCAGAGGCCTTCCTGGTCGGGTAGTTATGAGGGGTTAGGAACACAGGCGTGGGGTGTCAGCCATGCACCCTGAGGGTAGTCAGAGGAAGAGGACATAAGCAAGAGTGGGGATTACAGGTGCGGGAGCCTTCTCGGGAGGAGACCAAGTGGGGGGAGGGAGAGGGTGCACAGGCAGTGTGGCGTGCAGAAGCCAGGGCAGAGGACTGCTTTAGGAAGGGCGGGGAGGTGGTCTCAAGAACATCACGTCTTCACTGAATGAGAGCCGGCTCTAATAGTTTAGAAGGAGAAATTTCTGTTCCAGTTTAAGAATTAAAGTTAAAGCATATCTGGAGGTGATGAACCGTATCTCCAGAAACCCAGCATAAAACTTTCAGTAACTCAGTGCTGATGTTTCTGGTTTATTCCCTCTAGGATGACCGTTCATTAATAAATTTGCATCTCATGCACACCAGTTACTTCCTCTTCGTCATGGTGATAACAATGTTTTGCTATGCGGTTATCAAGGGCAGACCTAGCAAATTGCGTCAGAGCAGTCCTGAATTTTGTCCTGAGAAGGTGAGCATCGGATGGGGTCTGGCCCAGCATTTGGCTAGAGGTGTCTGTGGACAGAATGTCTCAGTCCTTATTGCACTGATTGTGAGTTTTCCTCCAGAGAAATTAGTTCCTGTCTTTTTCTCAGAAGTATTCTACCCTCAGTCTAAATTATGGTATTGGGTTTTCAACCCAAACCTTAGCTGTAATAAGTACTGACTTTGCGAATTGCTCTCAAATCCCCACTGGAGAGCAGCTGCCCCTGGAGGGCTGCCCCCTCCACTTCATCAGCTTGGGAAATCATCTCACAGAGTGCTCATCAAGGTTTGGAAATAGTTAACTCTTGGGCTCAGCACAGTGGTTCCACGAGATCAGCTGCTTCTGGCAGGAAACTTAAATTTCTATTCATTCCCACCTAGATGATATCCCCCCTTCCCCCCTTAAGCCAGCGGTTCTCAACCTGTGGGTCGCGACCCCTTTGGCAATTGAACGACCCTTTCACAGGGGTTGCCTTAAGACCATCCTGCATATCAGATATTTACATTACGATTCATAACAGTAGCAACATTACAGTTATGAAGTAGCAACGAAAATAATTTTATGGTTGGGTCACAACATGAGGAACTGTATTTAAAGGGTCAGAAGGTTGAGAACCACTACTTTAGGGCTTTAATAGTTCCCCTCCTGGACAGATGCATACGGTGTGGCTCCCTGGTCTTGGGTGGGGACCCGGCTCCCGAGGCTCTGTTGTGTGACTGGGTTGCTTATCTTGCTCTCTTCTAGGTTGCTTTGGCTGATGCCTAATTCCACAACTGCCTGTTTTCTGAGAGACTGAGCAAACCGTAAGCATTGCCTGCTGATGCCAGCCTGGGCCTGGACACTCTGTGAATACCATTCTTTTGCAATGTTGGGTTATTCCAGCCAAAGACATTTCAAGTGCCTGTAACTGATTTGTATATATTTATAAAAACCTATTCAGAAATTGGTCCAATGATGCACGTGCTTTACACTAGGTGCAGTCCGAACCCCACAGCCTCCCCTGTGGACTTGGTGGGATGATCCACGTAGCGCCAGCAGTGGTCTCCCTGCCTCAGAGCAGGCCATGCTGTCTTTACCAGGATCTCAGGGGCAGTTCATTGCTGGATGGGTTGAAGTTTGCTTTGATTTGAAACAGTCTGCACCTTTGACATGATATTGCATTTCCCAAGCCACCAATCCATTTTGTGGATTTTATGTGTCTGTGGCTTAATACTCATAGTACCAACAATAATACCCTTTTCTCTGTTTTGCTTGCAAGGAAACACACATCTTTCTAAATTTTCTTTTTTCTTTTGGAAAAAAAAGTCACATTTAAATACTACTCTAGGTAAGACAGGCTTGTTTCTTTCAAAATCTTGAGTAAAATGTTTAATATTTAAAAGTCACCTACATGGTAAAGATCTAAGTTTCATTTCCCACAGGAGTTGTGAGGAACCTGGTCTTGTGGAGTTTAGTTGGCACAGAAAGTTCTACTGTCTTTTTCTCCTCTGTTGTCCCTTCCCTCCATTATAAAAGTTAAAGCAGCTTCCTCACTCAAAAGGACTTAAAAAGCCCTGGCCGGTTTCTCAGTGGTTAGCGCATCAGTCCACCCACAGAAGGGTTGCAGCTTCAATTTCCAGTTAAGGGCACATACCTGGATTGCAGGTCTGATCCCTGGCCCTGGTCAGGGCATGTGCAGGAGGCAACCAAACGATTTGCCTCTGTCACATCTTTGTTTCCCTCTCTCCCTCCCTCCCCCTTTCTTCTACTCTCTCCCACTTTCTTTGGAAATCAATGGCAAAAAATATCCTTGGGTGAGGATTTTTTAAAAAAAGGGCTTAAAAATTAAGTAAATGTCTCTAGAGTAGAGTAAAAATTAGCTGTTCTATTTTCTGGAATGCAGATGATACTATGGAAAGAGAATGATGATTTGGTCTAATAGTAATGAAAGGATTTCTTGTTTTCTTTGAAAAGGGAGTGGTTTTTCTTTTTTTTAATATTTATTTCTATGCAGTTAACATATCTTCAGAAGGAAAATGGCAACTAGTAGATCACTAACACTATAAAGATCATGCCTGTGAAATTGGAATGAAAGCAATTCTGATTTGCCATTTATCAGGAAAACCCAAAGCATTTTTCTTTGCTATAACATTTTGATGATCTGGTTCCTTTATCCCTTTTTCCTTCTAATCCATCTTCATTAAAAAAAATTACGTGTTATCTTTTCTAGTCCTCTTTTGTTACTTGTATTCTGTTTTTCTTGATAGCTCTTTGCCTCACTGTCATTAATGACTTCTGTGTTCTTGCAAGCAGTGCTGTAGCAAAAGGGCCAGTAAAACCTTGGGCATGACTGTCAGTACTTCTTCCCTTAATTCCAGGCCTGCATAGTCTGTTTTGAGTTAGAATCAGCCCTGCAGTCTGGAATATAGATTGGCCTGGAACATTTTAAACCAGGCATGCTTGAATGGAAAACAATTGTGGGCTTTTACTACAGATTGTTAAAATAATTATTAAAACATGTTAATATATATTTTTTCCTTTTAGTACATTTTGAGCACAATAATCAGACTTGCCTATCCAGTTATTTGTATGACATGAGTTGCTTCCATGATGCATGGCTAACTTGTTAGTTTAGTTTTGTGTTTGGAGACTTTGAGGATCTTAAGAAATAAGATTGTGAAAGCCTTTGGGCTTGGCCTTTAGAAACATCACTATCTTTAAGACCAACAGATTTTAGGTTAAGCTGCTACTGAATTAATAAAATCCCAATGAATGGAGTTCTAGGGATAGATTTATAGCTGGCAGAGTAATATAAAAGGAGACAGACAGGTGGAAAAAGTCACTTTCACTGGTTTATTCAATCCAACTTGTTGCTAATATTAATTACCCTTATTTTAATTACAGGGAATGGCTGGAATCTGTAGCCAGGGGAGGAAAAACGTTGTTAAGTGTGAGGAAAGGAAGTGCCAAAAATACCTGGACAGTATGATTTGTCGTGAGGCTAGGACACACACTTTAAAATCCGGCATTTACCCTAGAAGGCAAATCTCAAAGATCTTGTGGAAACCCAGAGCCAGTCAATTATATAAAGAAAGGCTGGGGTGGAGGAAGGAGGCTGTGTACCTGCTGGGTGAAGAGGCCTCGTAACTGAAGAGGCTTCCGCTGGATGTAGGAAGTCCGGGGACTGTTGCTGTGGGGCACTTGCAGACAAGGCCTCTGCAGGGTCTTGCTGGGGGCTCCAGGTTACAGGTGTCCCAGGCAGGGCCCGTTTGCCATCAGGGTGACCTCACCCAGGAGCATGGCTCGTCCTCAGGCATCTTGGACTGGAGGTCCAATGAAAGGTCAGCAACTTACTATTAAAGTGGTTGTTTCAGATCATATTGATCTCTTTTCTTTTTCCTTTTGTCCTTTCACTGTATGACTTGAATCAGTTTTGATTCTATTTGTAAGTTTTCTCATCATTAGGAACCTGCCATTTCTGTTGCGTTTTCTTTGGCAGTCTGTAGGGATTCAGCATCCTGGTTTTCAACCTTCCTGCAGGCACTGTGGGGTCACAAGGGCCAGCGGATCCATTTCACTTCTCTTGCTGCATGATGATCAGTAGCTGATGTTATGGCATTCACTCCCAGATTAATTTTCCATGTTTGAAATGTGTGCATATGTGCTTTACTGAATAAAACATCTGAATTTATTTGCTGTGTCTCTGTTTCCTCCTGTCTGATGGTGTTTTCTAAGGCAAGAACATCTATAATAATAAAAGGGTAACATGCTAATTAGACCGGACGTCATTCCGGACATTTTTCCTGATGAAGCCAGGGCCAGAGGGAAGCCAACCCGGGTCCTGGGTGCCTGCAGGTGGCCCAAGGGAAGTCAACTTGGGTCCCGGGTGCCTGCTGGCGGCTCCCGGGTGCCAGAGGGAAGCTGGTGCTGGAGGGAAGCTGGTGCCGGCAGCCAGGGGAAGGAAGGCCTACTCTTGCATGAATTTCATGTATCAGGCCTCTAGTTTGTGATAATTAATTGAGGGTTTTTGAAGTAGTTCTTTCAAAGTGTCACCTATCATCAGAATGAGGAGTGGGCAGTGTTTACTACTAAGCTGGTCTCATCAAGCACACAAATCTTCCTGAGAGCACAAAACTACTTTTAGTGTTGGACCAGTTAGTGTTTGCAGACCTGACCCAGATCCTCTCCAAAAAAAGTGATACAGGCCAGTAGGGAACATGGAATAGGGGTGGAGTGCAAAGACATCCTTCTCAGTTACATAAACCCTTCTTGTGTGCCTGGCCTGAGTTACCAGAAGCAGACTCCTCGCTGGCTCTGCCTTCTCCTGTTACAGAGCTCCTGCATGTGCTAGACTTTCTTTGCCAGGACACTGCACCCTCTGCACTTAGTTGTTGATGAGTGAAATAGCGTTGTTTGACCATTGCAAGGATAGATGGCTAGTCAGTTATATTAAGTCTAAGGGGAGGAAAGGGATTGAGTTTTGCTTCTGATATTATTTAGCCCCTTTCCTCTTGCTCACTCAGTATATAATCTGTTGGCAGATAGTGACAAGATAAAGATAGAGGATGATGGCTATGATGCTTTTGGGGTGATTGCAGAAGGCATCTTGGAAGAGGTACAATATGAAGGCACCTCCAAAAGGAGGGATTTTGGACTGGGCGTTCCATACAGAGGACATGGCTTGGCCCTGGTGCAGAGGCTGAACTCTAGGGGCCTTGGCTTAGTGCTAGGTGGAGAATAGGAGTTGTGTAAGAACTTGTTTCCCCACCTGAGGACAGGATGCCTCCAGGCTGCTGCCAGAGTGGCCCCTTGGGGTGGCCTGCGGGGGGCTGTGCAGGGAGATGCTCTAACACCATCTGGTCCAGGAAGGGAGTTCTCTGAAGCTCAGCATGGCAGGTACAAGCCCTGCTCCAACTCCTGCAGGCCACATAACTTTGAGTGGCTGAACCTCTCTGTGCCCCAGTTTCCTCATCTAAGAATAAGGATAATAGAACCCACTTGAATGTGGTGAGGATTCAGCAAGTCAGTTACTACAGAGTGTATAGAAGAGTGTCTGGCACTCTAATGTTTATTATAATGGGACATTATAATAAGTGAGGGGAGGTGTCCATGAGTGAGGCTGTTTTTCCCAGAGGATCTTCAAATGTATACCTATTCCAATTCCAAATATGGCTCAAAACCAATAAACCTCGTTACAGCTTAGCCATGGACAAAAAGGTGGCCCTAAAAAGGGTGTAAAAGGTGCAGCTCCCGTAGTCCAGTGCAAGACTTTAATTTGAAACAGCTCATCTACTGCTCCTTGCTGGGCTTCATGCTCTTACACCTTGCTGCTTAGGACCAGGGCCACCTGCTATGGGGCAGTTCAAGTTCCCAGAACTGGGGAAGTCTCTCACTATTTCCCAAGGCAAGGCAATTTGTGACAACTTGAATGGACCTAGTGCAGCCGTGGGCAAACTACGGCCCGCGGGCCGGATCCGGGCCGGATCCGGCCCGTCTGAAATGAATAAAACTATTGAAACAAAAGACCGTACCCTTTTATGTAATGATGTTTACTTTGAGTTTATATTAGTTCACACAAACACTCCATCCATGCTTTTGTTCCGGCCCTCCGGTCCAGTTTAAGAACCCATTGTGGCCCTCGAGTCAAAAAGTTTGCCCACCCCTGACCTAGAGACTATTATGTTAAGTGAAATAAGTCAAAGAGAAATACCATATGATTTCATTTATATATGGAACCTGAAAAACACAACAAAATCAAACAGAGACAAACTCTTAGATACAAAGTGATGGTTGCCATGGATGGTTGCAGGGAGGAGACTGGGCAGTTATTTTAAAACTAGAGGCCCGGTGCACGGGTAGGGTTCCCTAGGCCTGGCTGGTGATCAGGGCCCGTCAGGGCCTTCTTGCTGCTGGCTGGGGCATTCCTTCATTTTGCACTGCCCCCTGGTGGTCAGCGCATGTCATAGCGAGCGGTCGAACTCCCAGTTGGTTGAACTCCTGAGGGGACAATTTGCATATTAGCCTTTTATTATATAAGATGAGACATTTCTGGGAATTAGGATTAGCAGTGAATTCTACATGCTTCTGCGTCATGTTCAAGTCAAGAACTCTTTTTCAGTTGAAAATTTTCACAAAACACATCTATGTTTATTTTGAGTGAAACATAAATTTACATTATAGAATATCTCTTTTGAGAACAAGTAGATTTAAAAAAAAACTTGCACAATGTTCATTTAAGTGTTAATACTAAAATAAATGCAATTATATCTCCGATAATATCTACTAAGATATAGCAGGTGTTTATCAGAACAGGCACTGTTCTAAGTACTGCTCATACTGATTATTTAATCCTGCTAACAACTCAACTTGACCAGGTAAGAGGCAGAAGGGAAAAAAAGGGAGTGAGGAAGCTGTCCAGAAACTCAAGCCATAGTTTAGTAACAATAAAGAGTGGTTTTATTGATTTCATAATTTTGACTATATTAACATATATTATAAACTTTAAGAATTAGAAATAAATGACTTTTTAAAACCAGGAATAATTTATGTTATGGCAGCATGTTTAATGAAATTTGTGTTGCACGGTCATATTTCTCAGCTGATTAGGAAGCCATTATCCAAGCTGCATATCAGGCCAAGATATAGTTACCCCTACACATGCATTTCATTAAGTAGAAGTAAGCACTGTTTTCTTTTTCAGCAAATACTCCCTTTTGATTATACAGACATATCCTTCCGAAATCAGTCTTATTATAATGTACAAAACTTAACTTTTTATTCACAAGAGCTGCCTCAAATAACTTTCACCTTGGAAAGCTACAATGGCATGAGACAGCAAAATGCTTCTCTGGACTTATGTGTCTTTAATTTTTCATTTTCCCCTAAAATTCCAATTTACAAATAAAACTAAATTAACCACAATTATAATTTAGCAAAGTCTTTTTTGTTTAACACAAAGGCAGAAAACAAATTAATTTGAGCAAGTATTTGGCAGACCACAGAAAGAAAACAGGACAGTGGGAAATGAAAACGTTTTAGTGTTTCAAAGCAGAAGAGACTGATGAATGTCATTCAAATTTCTCATCTCCTTCTTCCACATCTTTCAGATTGAGCACTTCCAAAGAACCTTTGCCTTTTGTCTCCTTTTGTATCAGGTCATCAATTTCTCTGAAGCAGCCTGGGTCAATTAGACACACCTGAAACATTTAACACAGCTGTTTACCACATGATGAGCAATACAATAGAATCAACACAACTTTAACTTCCTCTAAGACAGTGGTTCTCAACCTTGGCTGCACATTAGAATCACCTGGGAATCTTTTTAAAATCCTGATTTCTGGGCCTCATCCTCCGAAAATTCTGTTTCTTTGTTATGGGGTGGGGCCACAACATTAGTAACAAAGAAACAGAATTTCCGGAAGATGAGGCCCAGAAATCAGGATTTTAAAAAGATTCCCAGGTGATTCTAATGTGCAGCCAAGGTTGAGAACCACTGCTCTAAGACAAGCACACAATACTTTCCAGATGTCTCTACTACTACAGCTTTACAATGCAACACAAAGACGATGCACAGGGCGGCAGACTAGTCTAGTCCCTGTCCCAAAGTATGCATGGAGGTTCCTGTGACAAGGCATTAGCCTCCTTGTTGAAAGACATACAGTTATCTGGATTCTTCAGCCGTAAGATGAAGTGGTTGGATTAGAAGACTATGGTTCTTTTCATACAAAAACAGCATTAAATTTTATAGCTCAATAAGATTGCCTCTTTTTACCCACAAATGGAGAGAAAGAAGCTTGAAGGTCTATACAGAAACTATGTATAAAGTTGCTGCAAAATCTAGGGACATGAATTTGCAGAAAGCTGAGCTTATACTATGTCGGAAGCTATTGGGTGAGGACTCAAAGACATGTGCTCTTTGCTGCCTTTTTAAAAATATATATTTTTAAATTGATTTCAGAGAGGAAGGAAGAGGGAGAGAGAGAAACATCCATGATGAGAATCATGGATTGGCTGGCTGCCTCCTGCAAGTCCCCCACTGAGATCGAGCCCACAACCCAGGCATGTGCCCTTGACCGGAATCAAACCTGGGACCTTTCAGTTCACAGGCCGACACTCTAGCCCAGTGATGGCAAACCTATGACATGCGTGTCAGAGGTGACACGCGAACTCATTTTTTGGTTGATTTTTCTTTGTTAAATGGCATTTAAATATATAAAATAAATATCAAAAATATAAATCTTTGTTTTACTATGGTTGCAAATATCAAAAAATTTCTATATGTGACATGGCACACTAGAGTTAAGTTAGGGTTTTTCAAAATGCTGACACGCCGAGCTCAGAAGGTTCGCCATCACTGCTCTAGCCACTGAGCAAAACTGGCTAGGGCTTTGCTGCCTTTTAAAAATGTTCTGTGGTGCCCTGGCTTGGTAGCACAGTTGGTTAGAGCGTCATCCAGATATACCAAGGTTGCTGGTTCAATCCCTGGTCAGGGAACATACAAGAATCAACCAATGAATACATAAATAAGTGGAACAACAAATCAATCAATATCTCTCTCTCTCTCAAAAAACCCATGAGGCTGACCAACTTTTATCTTTTATTTTCTCATAATGTAAAAATCACTGTAAAATATATTCTCACCTAAAATCTGGATAAGTCTTTAAACATAAATAATTTAACTAGAAAACAACAAAAAAAATCATGTGTGTTTAACTACAATTTAGTTCTACTTAGACCTTAACATTTTTACCTAATTCTAGGTAAGATGTTTCTTAGAATGTCTTACTATTCACACCTTCTAAATGTTGGTTACACATTTATGATCAGAGAATAAACTATTTTGTTAACACGAGGAAGAGAAGTAATTTTAATCTTACAATTTCTAATTGTTGATTGTAGTCCTCACTTTCTATAACCTTGATCAGTGGCTTGAGTTTTTCTTTCAGCTTTTTTCCTTCATTCACTGGAAGAATGAACCGAAGTCTCATGTGAGCACGTTCTATCTTCATTTTCTCCTTTAACTGCTTTATCACTTCCAAAGCCTATTAAGACAAAATTGAAAATGCTTGCAATTTCTTTGCTGTTTCTGCTGCCTTATTTCATAAGGTATTCATAACAAAGCTGTTTCCATCTAGTTGCATTAGGCGGTGGTTTCTTAGATATATGACATGAGCATAAGCAAACAGCGAATAGGAAAATTGGACTTGAAGATGAAAAACTTTTGTGCTTCAAAAAACTATGAAGAAAGCGAAAAGACAACCTAAAGAATAGGGGAAAATATTAACAAACCACTTATTTGATAAGGTACAGTATTCAGAATATAGAAAAACTGTTACAACTCAATACTAAAAAGACAACCAATTAAAAAGTGGTCAAAGGATCTGAACATTGATTTCTCCAGAGAGACTAAAGGTCAATAAGCACATGAAAATATGTTCAAATCATTAGTCATGAGGGAAATGCAAATCAAAACCGGAACGTTAAGCCCAGGATGGCTATAATCAAAATGGCAGAAAATAACAAATATTGTCTAGAACATGGAAAAATTGGAACCCTTATACATTGATTGTGGGAATAGTAAACGGTACACCTGTTTTGGAATATGATTTGGCAGTTCCTCAAAAGGTTAAACAGTTATAATATGATCTAGCAATTTCATTGCTGGGTACAGAGAATGAAAATATGTGTCCACAGAAAACCTGTAATGCATTCCATAGCATTACAATATCTAAGAAGTGGAAACAATCCAAATGTCCATCTACTGATGAATGAATAAATAAAATGTGGTGTTTCCATACAATGGGATACGATTCAGCCATGAAATGTTAATATTTGTCTGTAAAAACAATATATGTAGCAAGAATAAAGTACTGATACATGTTACAACATGGATGAACCTTGAAAAGGCCATGTTACATGATTCCAATTATATGAAATGTCCAGAATAAACACATCCATAGAGACAGAGGTCGATAACGGCTTGTGAAAGATGAGGAGTGACAGATAATGGGTTCAGGGTTTCTTTCTTGGGTAATGAAAATGTTCTCAGATTAGGTAGTAAGAAAGGTTGCAAAACTTTGTGAATATACCAATGACTTTACACTTTAAAAGGTGTACACTTTAAAAGGGTGACTTTTATGGTATTTGAATTATGTGTTTTAAAAAAATCTAAAGCGTTACAGACTCTTTAGAAATCCAAGTTTTATCTTTAAACGTTTGATTTGGATAGGAAGATGAGAGTCCTATGTATATGTAGTTAAAAAGCATCCCATTTCTCTTCTCTACAATACAGATCCTTTCATTCCCCTCCCCCCAAATCTTGCTTTCAAGTAGTATCAGTTTATTATTACAGACCAATTATTTTGATGATTTCTTAAGAGAAAACTGATTTTCATGGATACTTTTAATGACATTAAAAACCACTAACCTGCTGTTTTGTACTCTTGTTGGTGTTGACTGAATAGTGGATGTCCTTCATTGCTCTCTCGATAAGGATAACAGTGTATGGTCTCTTTGTTTCAGGGTTCACACATTTGTCAGCTACAATAGTTGCAATGTCCCTAAACATTTGCTCCAGCTGTGTGTGCCGTTCTTTATCTGATACTTGAACCTCCCCTTTAGTCAAAATCTAAAAAAAAAAAAAAAAAAGAAAGAAATCCCACCAAATTTAAGAAGCATGTCTTTATTACATACTATTTGTTAACTAACCACAAGAATAACTAAGGAGAAAATTAAATTTCATCCTCTCTAACTACTGAAATTTGGGCTTTGCCTAAAGAATGCACTAGATCAGTGGTCGGCAAATTGCGGCCCCTTGAGTGTGGCTCTTCCACAAAATACCATGTGGGGGCGCCCACGGCCACACTCAAGGGGCCGCATGTGGCTCTCGAGCCGCAGTTTGCCGACCAATGCACTAGATTATCTTGTGCTCCAAAACATCTTATTTTTTTTTAAAGGGTCACTATCCTAAATTTTAGTTATTTTCAAGAAAATTGATTTTAAATATAATGTTGTAGGCAATAAACAATGTTTCAAGAAAAACGATTTAAATGTTACATGCAATAAACTAATATTTCAAGAAAGATGATTTTAAATATATTACATGCAATAAAAATTAACATTTCAAGCAAAATATCACTTATTTAGGATTAGGAGGGGAAAAGGCAATCTTAGCAAAGGGTTTAAATCAGGGGTCCTCAAACTACAGCCCGCGGGTCACATGCAAATACAAACATTGTATTTGTTCCCGTTTTGTTTTTTTACTTCAAAATAAGATACGTGCAGTGTGCATAGGAATTTGTTCATAGTTTTTTTTTTTTAAACTATAGTCCGGCCCTCCAACGGTCTGAGGGACAGTGAACTGGCCCCCTGTTTAAAAAGTTTGAGGACCCCTGGTTTAAATGATGAACTACTTGAAAAGAAATTCTACTTTCAGGCATATTACATTAAAAATACATAAATGAACAAAATAAGGCAATTTAGTAGAAAATTTAATTTCTAGAAGCTTTGGCAAAAATAAAAATCCGTTTCCTAACTATGTACGGTGATTTCTTGTGATCATTTCATAAGGTTTATAAATATCGAATCACTATGTTATACACCTGAAACAATACTTTATGTCAACTATACGTCAGTTTAAAAAAACCATGTCCTGCCGAAACCGGTTTGGCTCAGTGGATAGAGCGTCAGCCTGCGGACTGAGGGGTCCCGGGTTCGATTCCGGTCAAGGGCATGTACCTGGGTTGCGGGCACATCCCCGGTGGGGGATGTGCAGGAGGCAGCTGATCGATGTTTCTCTCTCATCGATGTTTCTAACTCTATCTCTCTCCCTTCCTCTCTGTGAAAAATCAATAAAATATATTTAAAAAAATAAAAAATAAAAAAACCACGTCCTGAATTATTAAAAGTGATATTGTGCAGGTCAACTTATTGCGTGGTAACTGTTCACTCAAAAATACTTAAAAGATTAACACCTCTAAGTACTCACACTACAGACGGGTCAGTTATGCTGCAGCTGTTAAAACCCACCTGCTTACAGATTTCAGTCTGGTCATCTGTTCCAAACGCACTGATGAGATCTTCCTTCTTTGCAACCTGACCTTTGGAGACATTTACAAACACCGAGTGGGTCTGCAGAACTTCATCAAGGTCCTTTTCCCTTGTGAGGACAGGAGAGAGTCCTAAGTGAATACACCTGAAACTTGGAAACTCATTCACATTTAAATACGAGATGGCAACGAAACCAACAGCAAGAAACAATAAGTGCTCCTAAAAACGACCCTCGGGGCCGAGGAAACATTTTCAAAAACGCAGAACCACATATATATTCGCATTTACTCATTGGAGAAAAGCGTCGTGGGAGGATGTATGGGACCTGGCGGATCTGGGTCCGGGTTCGGGTCCGGCTTCGGCCGCCGAGTGCCGATCGCTAGATGGCAGCAGCGAAGACGTACGCACTTGGTGATCCCGGGATAACATCTGTGACATGGGCTGTCCTAGAATACTTTTAAGACTAGGCTCTGCCTCTATCATTATTCTGGCCAAAGGGCCATAATTAGGGAGGTTTCTTGTGACAGCATAAAGGAAAGCAAAACCAAACTCCAAACCAACAGACCAAACCCAAACCCAACAGGAACGCTTAGTGTAGGCGCTAAGCTCGGGAGAACTGACACTCCTCAGGCCCGCAGCAGTAAAGTCCTCCATTTCCTTCCCCGACCAGACCCCAGGCTGGCCCACGCATCCGAGCCCCGGAGGCAGGCCGCCTCGGGTTACCCGCTCCGGCCGGCCCGCAGGAGGGTCACTCACACGCCGCTCCGCCAGCCGACGACTTTGTTTTTGTAGCAGGCGATTTCGAAACGCTTCCCGGCGCGCTTCATGCGTACCACGGCCACATTGGTTAGGCGGATCTGGTTGGTGGGGGTGAAGATCGACATCGTGGCTGCTCACAGACCTTGGGTCCGACGACCACGGCGGACCTGCGCCGGCCTGAGAGCCACCTGCCTCGCAGTAACGACCAGGCGGCGCGCGCAGCCTCGCGATTAACGGCCTGGGGGGCCACAACTACTCGGCGGACTTACTGCGCAGGCGATCCCACCCGGAAAAGTGAGCAATAGCGCATGCGCTGCGGGCCTTTTACGACGTTGTTCCGTACCCCAGAACACAGACGCATTTCCTGCGGGAATGTAATTTCGCCAATGAGCTAAGAGCCCTGATTAGCTGTTGAAGCTGATATTTGCCGACCGGGTGGGAACACAGCGCCCATACCTTATAGTTCCGCAGAGTTCAGGGACACCCACACCCACCTTAACCCTTCATTACAGAATTTATTTTTTTTACAGAAAAATTTCAACAAAGCAGAAGAAAGTGTATAATGAACGCTCATGTACCCATCAATCCGTTTCAATAATTATCAACATTTTGCCATTCTTGCTTTCATTCTGTCTCCCTCATTTTTTTGTTGGGAGTATTTTAAAGCAAATCATGATAATGTTTAGCTTTAAATACTTCAGTCTATCCTAAAATACACCCAACATGATTCACCATAATTCCTTCGTACCATCTAATAGCCAGTCTATAACCAAAGTTTCCCTATATAATGTTTGCAGTCGGTGTGTTTCAACAGAGATCCAAACGGGCCTACAGATTGCATTTGGTGGATGACACCCTTAGTCTCTTTACACCCCCCGACCCTCCACCCCACTTCTCTTTTCCCAATTCCACTCGGGTTTTGACGAACCAGAGTTTTCCTCCTCTGACCCAACTCGGAGGGTCCAAGCTCTCTGGGGCCCTGGGCGGGGCTTCCGTTTAGGCCCGCCCCTTCCCCATCGCAGCCAATCCGAGCAGGACCAGCAAAGCTCCGGCTTCCTCGCCCCGAGCTGCAGGAGGTGCTTCCCCTGGGCCCGCCTCTTCCCTCCGAGCCAATCCCGACGAGCCTGCGAGTGGCATGGCTTCCCCCAGCTCCGTGCTCTCAGGTTACACGACTAACGCTGCGAGGTGGTTCTGACCGCCCCCCCCAGTACCGAGACGAGGCGCCCGGTTTTCCAGGTCCGCGCTCCTCGTCTCCTTTCGGGCCGCAGAGCCCGGGCTCTGAGGAGGATGGGTAAGGGCCCCGGTGGACGCGATCGCGAGGCGGGAGGGAGAAACCGTTTTACCGAGACCCTGTCCCGGCGGAGCGGCGTTCCCGGGACCCTGCAGAGGTGGCTGCGCGTTCAGCACGGCTATCGCGGGGGGCACGGGAGGATCATCTGCTTTTGACTTGGCTTTTCCCTTTTGCTTCTAAAATCTAACCTCTAGTAAAGGGCAGAGACAGCTGCCACCCCTCCCCTTGCCCACGCGTGTGGAGGATCTCTCCAGGGCGGAGCGGCACCTGTGAACAGTTCAGGCGTCGCCTTTTGAATTGATCCCAGGTTTAACATTGGAGCCCAGGCCCACCCATTTCTCCCTTCAAATGGAGTGTGAGGTCAGTTAACATTTAAGAACCCTTTACAAGGGGCCATGGGTCTTTAAAAATAAACTTAGAAAAAAGGGAGTAGTTTTAGTACTTTAAAAAACTTTTCTTGTGGAGCTAGCATAACAACGCGAAATCTACTCCTAATTCCCATAAAGTGTTTTGACTCTGTTCCCTTCTTTTGCTCCCAAATGGTATATCCAAATAAAGGTTGTGTGTGTGTATGTGTGTGTAATAGGGTTACAATTTTATCACGTTGCCACATAATGTATTATTACTTTATATATTTACCTTTTATTTTAGAGGGAGGAAGGGGGGACGAAAGATAGACAGACAGACAGACATCGATGTGAGAGAGAAATATCGATCAGTTGCCGGGGCCAGGGATGGAACCGAATCCTGGGTGTGTGCCCTGAACGGGAACCGGCCACCTTTCGGTGAACGGGGCGACGCTCCAACCCACCGAGTGAGCCACATGAGCCAGGGCATGTATTATTTTCACTAGAGTTGATTTTCTATAGAGTTCTTAGCCTTGTTGTTGAATATGGAGGTGTTTTTTTTTTTAATTTAAAATAAGAGTGGACCTTTTTGTATATGTAGCTTTAAAGACAATTACATTTGCGTGTCATTTTAAATTTAGATCCTTCTTCGGATACCTGGGACTTCTCACCTTTAATATCATTATGGATAAACAGATATTACATATATTTGGGCTTTGCCTTTGGTATTGGTCTTTGGATTTGTTTCCAGATTGTTACCAGGAAGCAGGTAAGTGGAATTATTTTTTATAGGAGAGTATTAAGGCATTAGATTTTTATAGAGAATTTAGAGTGCAGATTTTCTAAGGCATTCAGAAAAATGCAGAAAAGCTAAAAGGAACTTTAAATCACTTCTATGTTTAATCTGTAGACATTTTTCTTAATGCCTAAAAAAGTTCATTCTCTGTTTTTACACGCTAAATTACCTTGACCTAAATTATATTTACCTTTTCTTTGATGGGCTGTGTATGTCTCATTCTTAAGGTACAGAAAGATTTTGTAATGAAAAATTCAACTTTTGTAAAAAACCAAATTTGGTTCACATCTTTAAGGGGTAGTAGTCTTTTCTTTCCACTAATTAAGGATCAAAAAAGGTTTCTACTCTTATTCCCACTAAAAAACATTAGGAATGAAAGTTTTATCTTTGAATAATACTTTCATGCATATAATACTATAATAGGAATCATTATGGTCTTAACGAAATATGGGTCCTGCCTTGTAAGGACCTAATTATATCAAGGAGTTAGTATTTGAGGAGTACAACCAGGAAGATTAAGAGAATAATGAAATGGGTCAGTATCTGTGCTAATTTTCATTCCTACTGGAGTTGGGAAAAGATTCAAAGTAGATTTGTGATTGTTTATCTTCAAGGACAAGAACTCACAGGAGAAATCCATTCCAAAAGCAGCTCAGGATTTGATGACAAATGGTTATAGCTCTCTTCACAAGAAGGAAGTCTTTGTGTCTGGAGTGAAGATTTTCTATGGTTCCCAGACCGGTACAGCAAAGGTTAGAACTTTCTATGTCACTTTCCCTTGAGTTTCCTGATCTTTAAGAAAAACCCCTGAGAAGTGTCTTTTAGCAGTGAACTGAATTGGCCTTCCAGTCTTCTTTCATCTTTTTTCCCCTTCCCAGCATCCATTTTTCCTTCCTGGGATGGTAGGTAGGTTTTATTTCTTGTGCCCAATTCCAGCTGAATGGTGGTGTCTGGTGGACACTGTCATGAGGTGTTATGTTGTGAAGCTTGCTTCTACCTCAGCAGAATGGAGAGAGTTGCAAGTCCATTATTGATGCCTGTTGGTATAGAGGAGGAGATAGTGTGAATTTCACATATTTATTTAATGAAATGTATTTTGATTTTGAAACGTGTTAAAAGTATTAATGATTGCCCTGGTCGGCGTGGTTCAGTGGTTATAACGTCAGCCTGAACACTGGAGGGTTGCAGGTTTAATTCCAGTCCAGAGCCCGTACCTGGGTTGCAGGTCCAATCCCTGCTCCGGTGGGGGCACGTGTGGGAGGCAACCAATTCCTCTGTCACATTGATGTTCCTCTCCCTCTCTCTCTCCGACTCTCCCCATCCCTCCTCCCTTCCATTCTCTTTAGAAATCAATGGAAGAAATATCCTCACTATTTGAGTGAGGATTAAAAAAAAGTATTAATGGTAGACATGGAATACTGTTTAAAGTACATTCGCTGCAGATAGGTACTGAAAGATACATTCTTTGATTGTAGATGCTGCCTTCTTCTTTGTTATGAAGGTCAGTCACAGCTATTTAGTGCTTTCTAGGAAGGGATTCTAAGGCTGACATGAAAATGGCTTAAAAAAATTCGGTTTCAGTGATTTTTGTATAGTATGTACAAAAGAGGGTTCTACTGACCTCTTGTGGGTATTTTGTAGAATAATACTTTTTAGTTTTTTAGTATTCCAGTGCAGGTACAGTTCTTCGCTCCACATCGTACTAGTCACTTTTTATTAAGTTCAGCTTTAAGCAACAGAAGTGGGAAACTGAAACACATACAAAAAAGCATCTGAACAACCAAAACAAAGTCCTTTTATGTTACTCGGAAAAGATCTTATGAATGTTTAAAAACATTTTTAAGATTGCTCTGGCTGGTATGGCTCAATTGGTTGAGCATCATCCTGTGCACTGAAAGTTCACCGGTTTGGTTCTCGGTCAGGGCACATACCCAGGTTTGATAGCCCTCCCTCCCTCCTTCTCTCTACCTTCCTCTCTAAAGCCAATGGAAAAAAAATTAAAAAAATAAAAATTTTAAAGATCAAATTAATCCTTGCAGATAGTAACAGTTCCAGGCATACGGAGAGTTCATAATGAAAAGTGCTCTCCAGGGAATCTCTTTTAACTATTTCTATTTTAGTTCCTCTGATGGTTATTTCTTTAACCTTCTTGTGCTATGTTTCTAGAGTTTTCAATTTTAGATAAAAGTTATTAATTCCTTATATTAGTTCACACAAACATTCCTCAAATCTCAGTTAATATTGTTGTCCACATCATAGTCGGTATGGGTTAGTTGGCTCTCCTTAAAGCTGTGCCACCTCAATTTTCTTTATTCTGCTTTCACATTTGATTGATTCATATTTCGCTGGGTATAGAAGACTGTGTCAGAATTTTTTCTTTACAACTTTGAAGGCATCACTTCATTGTCCTCTAGCAAGCAGCGTTGCTGATGACATTTTGAAGTTGACTTGATTTTTTTGTTTCTGGAAGCTTTTAGGATCAGATCTTAAATGAGAGGATGTTTAAGTTGGATCTTTTCTTAGCCATTGTGCTGGACTCTTGGGGTCTTTAGTTTTTTTGGAGGGCTCTTTAGTTTTGAGGATTTGTTTGCATTAGTTCTGCTAATATTTCTTGGGTAATTTTTTTCCCTTCCGTTTTTGCAGGTCTAACTGCTATTAGTTGGATGTTGGAGCTTTTGGATGGCCTTCTATGTCTCAGACCTTTCCTTTCATACTTTTTTGTAACTTTTTCTTTTCATTCTGGGTTCTTAGATTTTAATTCCAAATCTTTTTTGAATGTTTTATGTCAGCTATTATATATTAATTAAAAAATGCTATTTTGCTCAATTTTTATAACATTTTATTCATAATTTAGCAATATAGTTTAATGAATTCTGTTTTCTGTTTCTTTAGTTACCTGCTTTCTCAGTTTTTCTGCTGCTGGAATTTCTCTTTCTTGCTTCTTGTTCTCATCATGTTCTTGGTGATCCATAGTTTCTGTTCATATTTAGAACAGAATGATGGGGTAGTTGGTGTGGATTTTCTGTGTTACTCTGTGAACAGATTTGTTTTCTATAATTGTAAATTCTTACTGGATGCTCTGAGAATTGGCCCCACATCTCCCTCTAATTATCACCTCTTTTTTTTTAGTAAAGCTCCTTGGAGGTGTTGTGTTTGTGATCTCCAATTTCTCTGCTCCTGTTTTTCTTGAACCACTTCAGTTAGGCTTGCGTGCCCCAACGTGCTTCCTGTGATTTCCATTTTGCTAATTAATTCTCAGTTTTCATCTTACTTGACCTATTAGCTGCTTGACCACTTCTTTCTTCTTGAAGTACTTTCTTCCTTCAACTTTCAGGACATTGTTCTCTAGGTTCTCCTCCTACTTTGCTGGGGCTGGTCTCCCTCACTATTTGCTGATTTCTCCCCATCTCCTTGACCTGTAAAGATAGGAGTGTCTCAGGGTACATAGCCCTTGAGACTGTCTTTCTCTCTCCGCACTCACTTTGCTGTCTAAGGGATCTTGTTACTAGAGCTTTAAATTCTACTAGAGTTTGGCAAACTTTTTCTGTAAAGGGTTAGATGAAAAAAAAAAAGTATATTTTTATTGATTTCAGAAAGAGGAAGAGAAAGGGAGAGAGAAATAGAAACGTCACTGATGAGAGAAAATCATTGATTGGCCGACTCTTGCATGCCCCACACTGGGGATTGAGCCCACAACCCAGGCATGTGCCCTGACTGGGAATCGAACCGTGACCTCATAGTTTATAGGTCCATGCCCAACCACTGAGGCACACCAGCCAGGCAGTATTTGTGTTTTTGATGACAAATGTCAGTCACTGGAAAAGTTTTTCATGAGATTTGCCTCATTCCCTTGCCAACAGGGGTAAATGAAGACAGCATTTTGTTTATTTAGCTTACTGAAGACTGATTTCTTTTTCCCCTATTAGGAATTTGCAACAATTCTTGCTGAAGCTGTTACCTCCCTATATCTGCCTGTGGCAGTTATTAATCTGAAAGAATATGATCCAGATGATAATCTAGTAGAAGAGGTTGGTAATTGTTTTATTTTTTCCTCAGTCAATCATATTTAATTGACCTGTGTTCTGAGATAAATAGAATCTTCAGAATCAATCTAATTTTCATTCTAAGAGATTTCAGTTGGTTGAGCTTTTGGTGTGAGTCAGAGGTGTTGAATGTGTGGTGTCATGTGCTGATTCTGAAGTGACGTGGAGCCTGTCCCTCTGGTGTGTTAGACTCTCCTGGGGCGGGGGTAAAGGTGGAGCTGGGTGGTTTGAAGTTCCCAATGCCCTCCTGCTCATAATCAAGGAGGCTTGTTATTGCTGGCACTGTGCCATGCATGGGAGCCATGTGTAAGCCTCCTGAAAGGCCAGGAGCCACTTGGGTAGCAGAAGAAGTATGGGCTTTAGAGTTAGAGAAACCTCTTACTAGTTGTGTACCTTCCTACATTACTTAATGTTTATGAGAGTTTAATTTCTTCATCTAGTTGTGTACCTTCCTACATTACTTAATGTCTATGAGAGTTTAATTTCTTCATCTGAGAAATGCCCCTCTCTCTCCTCCAGTCCTACCCAGTTAGGGAAGTTTGCCCTATAGTAGTTGTTCTCAAAATGTGGCCGTTGAACCAGCAGTATCAGCCTGGGGACATGTTAGAAATGCACATCCTCAGGTCCTAGCCCAGTCCTGCTGACCCAGAGTCTGGCTGCGGGGACTGTGTTAACAGGTGCCCAAGACGATTCTGAAGCAGCTAGAGTCAGAGGAGCACTTACAGCAGGGGTGGACAGACTTTTTCTCTAGAGAGCTAGATAGCAAACATCTTCAGCTTTGTGGGCCATGCAGCTACAGGTCTGCCTTTGAGGCACAAGTCAGCCATAGACAATATGTAAACGAATGAGTATGGCTGGGTTCCAGTAAAACTTTATTGACAAAAACAGGTAGCAAGTTGGATTGGGCCTGTAGGCTATAGGTTGCCAGCCCCTTCTTAGTGTGTAAACGTGTAATGGTAATTTTCCATTGTCCCCCTCCCCACCCCCCCGAAAACACTGCAGTGCAAATGAGTGAGCTCAAATCTGTGCTAAATTATATGTGAAAAATTATTAGCAAATTTGATACGTAATAATTGTAAGGGGTTACTTGTAACTTTATGACTTGGAACTGTTAAAAGAGACATTCAAGCAGATGAAATACTTTGACTAGCATGTATTTTGTTTCCCTATGTAGATGATGGTGCCAAGTTTATGTTTAAAAAGTTTTATTGCTTTAATTTTTCAGATAATTTTTTAGAGATCTAAGTGTATTTTTCTGACTGACTTATAGTTTGTTTCCAATATGACAAATTGGATATGATTGGAACTGAGAGTCTAAGAAATGGAATGGAAGATCTAAGTGTATTTTTCTGACTGACTTATAGTTTGTTTCCAATATGACAAATTGGATATGGTTGGAACTGAGAGTCTAAGAAATGGAATGGAGTAAATGATGAAGGGCAGCAGGAGGTATATTGGCAAAGAACTGGGTTTTCTCCCCTGTACAAGGTGTCCTTGCTGTGTTTTCCTTCACCTTTGAAAAGGATTGTTTATGAAAGCACCCTTTGTCCTCAGAAATTAGTATGATAAGAATGTCAACACTTAAAAGAAGTTTTTCTTCTTGAATGTTTTTCTGAAATAATTACTTTCTTGGTTAGGTTACTAGTAAAAATGTTTGTGCCTTTCTGGTTGCTACATATACTGATGGCCGACCCACTGAGAGTGCAGAGTGGTTCTGCAAATGGTTAGAGGAAGCATCCAATGATTTTCGATTTGGCAAAACTTACCTGAAGGGAATGAGATATGCGGTGTTTGGCCTGGGAAATTCTGCCTATGCGAGCCACTTCAATAAGGTAGGTACAAGGTAGATATCTATGTTGAATTATAAGGATAAATTCTCTTTATTAAAAAAGTTTAACACATACATACACATATGTATGTGCATGTGAAATCCACAAACTTTGGTACTTAGTAAACTTATTGTGTTATTCTTTATATCTGGGAATTGCTGCACATATGTATCCAATCTTGGTGTATAGGCTCAGTAAATTTTTATTGCATACATTTTTACTGAATAAAATAAATGAATATACCTCTTATTATCTAGTGTCTTAGGGGCCTGGATTCGTAGGCTTTGAGTTCAGCCTTCTGTCCCCAGGAAGGACCTTGTGGATGGAATTATTACATCAAGATGTATATTTACTCCATATTTTCAAAGGAATTAGACAAAGAATGATACAATTCAGATATGTAAATATTTTGTTTACTGCCTTGCCACTGAGGAAGTCTGTTAAGCTTTTAAACTCTTAGCTGTGCTTGATAGCCCCTGTTCCTCAGCCTCATTGCTTCATATTGCAATACAATAAATTTCTCAGTTTATGAAATTATGAGTCTTGCTAAATGGACTCCATGTGCACGTTGTTGTTAAATGGGCTTTTGCCCCATAGACTTTGTTACATTTTGGAACAAATTTGTTTTGCTAATTAGATATTTTATTCTGACATTATTTAGAATAGTGGTTTTCAATTATTTTTAAGGCATTAACTCTTAGTTTACTAAAGAGATTTGTCCCTTTGTTAAAAAAACAAAAAACCTTTTGCAGAATCTTATAATGTATCAACTGCAGCCCTAGTGCCCTTGTGGGTTGTGGCTGGGGACAGAGGGCCCGGAGCCTTTTGGCTAAGCAGTTCCCTCTCTTCCCAGCAGCAGCAGGGGTCCCACAGGTACTGCAGGCTGATTTATATTGTGTTTTTAGCTCATCCATTTTTCTTGCAGGTTGGCAAGAATGTTGATAAGTGGCTCTGGATGCTCGGTGCTCATCGCGTGATGACTCGAGGGGAGGGTGACGGCAATGTCGTTAAAAGCAAACATGGCAGCATTGAAGCCGACTTCAGAGCTTGGAAGACCAAGTTCATCTCCCAGCTCCAGGTGCTTTGTAAAGGAGAGAGGAAATCCTGTGATGGCAGTTGCAAGAAAGGCAAATGTGAATCTAATCAGCGTAGCTCAGAGGAAATGGAGCTAGGATCTCATACTCAGGATGGATTGCATCAGAGAGACCCTGAGGTGTGTAGCCTGTGTGTCCATGTCTCTCTGCTTTCCTCCTGTGTTTGGAGATGCTAAACCTCACCTCTGCCCTGAGAAACTATTTATTTGGCTACTGGTTGGAAGGAAGGTCTGAAACCTGTGTGGGGGTGTTTTAGAGAGTGTGGTCTTACAGAGTGTTGTGCTGGATGCTTTCTGGTATCTCTTCTGTAATGGTTGCATTGCTGGAGTCAAATAGATTTCTACCACAATTTGCAGGCTAGGAAACAGAGGCCCTGAGAAATTAAATATGTCCTGGCCTGAGCTCTTATGTTTTTTATCATCAAACCACATATTCCTCCTGACTGCTCTTATTTAATGACTATTAGTCGCTCTAACTTAAAGGCTGTAAGTCATGCTAGATTCATCTCTTTCATCCCTTACATTCTAAACATTTCTCTTTCTTCAGATACCCCAAGTTCACTGAAGGCCATGTCTTCAGGCTGTCTCACAGCTGTTGTGCATTGGCCACCTGTCACTTGTGTCATTCAGTAACAACTTCACATTCTGACACTCATTGTCTTACTCTCCACACTGTTCCTATCATTATTCTTAGTGGCTAGTCATGCATGTTGATGATTTCTCTAACAACCTGGCCTATTCGTGGCCTCTCACTGACTGTGGCCTCTCACTCCCGTGGTCACCTCTGAAATTACATGTTCTTGTGACCCAAACTCTAACCTCTTTCCGGTGCTCCTACTTTAAAATTCTTTTGATCCTATACATTTTTCACTGGATAGTGAAGCATGCTTATTTCACTTCTGTCCTTACCCAATTTAGATTTTATACTTATTTTATAAACATCTTCAGTTGCCTTGCCTTCCACTCCATTTTACAACACAATTGGCTGAACTCCAAGCCATGTGAAACCTGCTGTGTGCCTTCTCCATTGCCTGCTGCTTGCTGTTTGACCACAGATTCATGACCACAGATTCAAGTATGATTTAAGAACTTCCCAACAGTCTCCTGCATTCTCTTGTAAGTTCCCTTTCTCACTCTCCAAGATGACTGTTTAATACCTCTTTCTCGTTACCCCTTCCTCTAGCTCTCAGATGGAGCCATTAGAGAAGAATTCTCTTAGAGCCCCTGCCCCACCTACAAATTTTCACCATCTTTTCTGTCCCAGAAGACAAGTATCTGGGTTTTTCAAAGACCACTTTCTGTGCATGCTCTGGAATCAAGGACTTTGGTTCCTTTGTTCATTGCATTTCTCTCTCCTGAATTGTTTATCTTTTCCTCTCTACTAGATCGTTCCCATCTATACTAATAAAAGGGTAATATGCTAATTAGACTGGATAGACCAGACGTCTTCCAGAGTCCTTCTGGACAAAGCTGCAGAGGCTACGAGGGCTGAGGAGGGCCGGCAGCCGGCAGTGGCAGCAGCAGTGGGGTGATGGGGGTGGCGCCTTCCCCTGATTGGCCGATCGCCTCCTGCAGAGAGAGGCCAGAGGGGAGCAGGCCTAAGTCTCAGTAGGATATTCCCTGAGAGCTCCCAGACTGTGAGAGGGGGCAGGCCAGGCTGAGGGGACCCCCACTCCCCCCAGTGCATGAATTTTCGTGCACCGGGCCTCTAGTAAATATATAAACATGCTCTGGAATCATCTATGTTTAAACAAAGAGAAGTAAACAACAAATCTTTCCTTTGTTCTGTCTTTCAGCTGCTGTTTCATTTTTCTGTTCTCTTTTTCTAGCCAGTCTTTTTGCTTATTTTCCCCTATAATTCGCTTTGAATATATTAAAAATTTTTTAAAGTACTGAGGTAAAATTCACATAACAAAATTATCATTTTAAAGTCTATAATCCAGTGGTATTTAGTACATTCACAATTTTGTGCAACCACTACCTATATCAAGTTTCAATACCTTCTCATTATTTCAGAAGCAAACCATGAAGCGTGCACTCTTCTCCCACTTTCCCCTAGCCCTGACAACCTCTAATTTGCTTTCTGTCTCTATGGACTTACTTATTCTGGATATTTTATACAAATGGAGTAATATAATATATGACCTCTTTTTGTCTTGCTTCTTTTACTTTATGTAATGTTTTGGAGATTCATCCATATTATACATGGATCAGTACATCATTTCTTTTTAATGGCTGAATAATATTTCATTGTATGGATATATCACATTTTATTGATCCATTTATCTGTTGATGGACATTTTGATTATTTCTTCTTTTTGGCTATTGGGAATAATGCTGCTATGACATTCATGTACAAGTATTTGTGGGCCATGTAGTTTCTTTTGCAACTATTAGTTCTGCTGTTATATCAAGAAAGTATCCATAGTTACTATGTAAATGATGGGCACCTTCAGATTTGACTGGAGGCTGGCTGGATTTGGCCTGTGGGTCATAGTTTGCTGACCTCTAGCCAAAAATATTTGATATCCATCCAGTGACCTCAGAATTTGGGAGGAGATAGTAGATGGTTTGCTAGTTTGAGCAATATATTTCTAAAGCATTGATGTTCCAGGAGGAGGAGCCCTTTGAGAGTTCCAGTGAGGAAGAGTCTGGTACTGAGGACCACCAGAGTCTAACTTCTGTGGTTGATGTTGAGGACCTCGGCAACATTATGAATCATGTCAAGAAAGAAAAGGTACTGTAATTTTGGGAAATAATGAACTGGGATCCTCCAGTGGATTAATATCTAGCATTCTGTATTGCTGTATAGTCCACCTGAGCTCATAATTGGACAGTTTTATTTATTTGCCTCCTGTCTTGAGAGTTTTATACTTTTTTGCTACTTTTACATGAACTCCGTGAAAGTCTTCCCTCTTGGCCCTGTGAAAATGAGTTCGTAGTAGGATAGGCAGAAGACTTTTAGGACAAGAACTGAGGAAAGGCTAGATGGTAGGGGGGATTTCATTCATTGGGTAGCTGAAGGTGACAGGATGACTTCATGGTAAGATTGATTAGTGTTAGGATTTCAGGTAGAGCTCTTGTGTAAAGTTGCTTTCCTGTTTTGCGGACTGAGCATGTTGAGCTTAGGAATGATGGCAGCTCAGTCTGCAGGTGTTGAGATCAGTGTGGGTGGAGGCCCGAAGAATCTAGGAAATGTTAGTGTGAATTGTCATTGTCTCAGTGACTAAACGCATGCGAGAATGTAGGATTTTGGGCAGATTCCAGTGATCTAAAATTGAAATTACATAAAATATACAATTATATAAAAATATAAAATCTCAATTTATGTGTGAGTTTTGGGAAATAAAAATATTCTAAACTAAAAATGTATCAAGTGCGTGTGTTAGAAACAAAATAAGTAAAACTATGGAAAAATCCAAGAAAACCAATCATAAAATTAATACAAACTCAAATGAAGAGATTTACTAAGGTAGCAGGATATCATAGGTAAAAAGTAAAAAGTTTTTGTATTTCCAAACAATAACCAGTTAGAACTTGTCATGGAAGGAAAGACCACATAAAAAATAAATGACTACATAGAAATAGATTAAAAAAAATACCCTAAATCTATGTGAGGAAAACTTTAAAACATTTCTGAAAATTATGGCAGTGCCCTAAACAAATGGAAAGACATCTTGTTTTTGGGTATGATGACTCAGTACTGCAAAGATGTCAGTTCTTTTAAGTTAATACATACATAGGTATGATGCAATTCATTAAAAATTTCAAAAAATTTTTTTCTGGAGATAGACTGGTTGATTCATGTGGAAAAATAAACATGCAAGAATAGCTAGGAAAACCTTGTGGGAAAAGTAGTAATGAGAAAGGCCAGATCTATCAGATATTGCATCTTACTACAAGACATCTGGTACTAGCTCCTGGTGAGACAGACAGACCAAGGGAAGAGTAAAATTCTAGGAATAGACCCAGGTATATACAGAAATTGCTTATATGATAAAGGTGGCATCTCTTTTCCCTAGTGTGAAATATACTTTTAAAATAAATGATGTTGACAACTAGATACTAGTTGTGAAAAGATGAAACTGGCTCTGTACTTATACATACATCACGTACAGGTATTTGACTCTAATTGGGTCAGAGATCTAAATGTTGAAAAAATATATAAATAGTAGAATTAGATGCTCTATTTTTTAATTTAGAGAAAGGTTTTCAATATTCAAAATCCAGAAACTATAAAAGATTGAATTTACCAGTGATTTTTTAATAAAGATTTATATGGCTATAAACAAAATCAAAAGACAAATGAAAAAATGAGGGAAAATATTTCAATTAAAAAAAAGACCTAAACCTAATAGAAAAAATGGCAAAAACATGAATAGGTAAGTCTCAGAAAAAGCTGTACAAATGGACTTAAAAACATATGAAAAAGTGCTCAAATTTAAACTGCAGTGACCTACATTTCTCACCTTGCAAAATAACAAAAATTCAAAAATTGGGCAGCATACACAATTGGTGAGGCTCTGGGGAAATAGTCACTCACACCTTGCCAAAGGGGGTCCAGAATCATATAACATGTATGGAGTGCCCTCTGGCAGTCTTGACCAAATTTACACACATTTACCCATGATCCAGTGTATGAATTTGCCTTGAAGATAAATCTTCACAAATGCAAAACAGCATCTTCACAAGGTTATGCTTCACAGCATATATACCAAACAACTGTCTGATATTGACTGAAAAAAGCATGGTATATCCATAAAATACAATATTGTTGTACAGTTTGAAACATAAGGTGTATCCATATCATTAATGTGAAAATGCGTCAAATCTCTAAAAGCCTGACAGATGTTAGAATGAGCAGTAAGTTTGCTTACACATTTTAACTTGGCTTACTAGTATATGTTTTTCTAGAGTAGATTAGTTAGTCTGTTTCAGGTTTTCTGCTGTAATAACTAGCATGGGTCTAGACCATTTTTACTTTTAAAAATATATTAATATTTTCTTAGGTTATATTTTTCCAAAGTTGATATATTAGATCAAAACAAATGTATAATATTATGGCCCTTGATTAAAAAACTCAGTAATTTTCAGTGGTAAAACTGTCTTAAGATAGAATAGATTTCAGTGCATGAGATAACTGATAGAGATAGATTTCTGGATTTAGAAAAGATATTTAAAGCTTTATTTGTAGTGAAGGAAGAATTTGGAATAATTTCCCCCCCAACTCTATTGAGGCATAATTGACAAATAAAATATGTACATATTTAGGTTGTACAGCATGATTTTTGATAAGATTATAATGTGATGATTTGATATATGTATACATTGTGAAATGATTGTCACTATCAAATTAATACATCCATTACCTCACATAGTTACCTTGTTTGTGTGTGTCTTGAGAACACTTAATATCTAATCTCAGCAAATTTCAAGTATACATTAAGAGTTTGAAATAATATGTGGGTTCATTTTTTCTTTGCTTATTTATCTTATGTCCATTAGAGGGCACTGAAGAAAAGTACTAAAGAAAAATTTGGATAGTCATGTAAACTATTGTTTGAAATGAAATGATTTTGAACTTTGTGAACTTTAAGAAGTTGGGTTAGCCCGGCCGGCATGGCTCAGTCATTGCACTTTGACCTATGAACCAGGAGATCATGGGTTTGATTCCTGGTGAGGGCACGCACCCAGGTTGTGGGCTTCCCTGTGTGGGGCATGCAGGAGGCCGATCAGTGATTCTCTGTCATCATTGATATTTTTATCTCTCTCCCTTCCTCTCTGAAATCAATAAAAATATACTAGTGGCCTGGTGCACGAAATTCGTGCATGGGTCAGAGGTGTGTGTCCCTCAGCCTGGCCTGCACCCTCTCCAATCTGGGAACCCTCAGGAGATGTCCAACTGCCCTCTTGCAATCTGGAACTGCTGGCTCCTAACCACTCACCTGCCTGCCTGCCTGCCTGATCGCCCCCAATTGCCCTCCCCTCCTGTCCTGAAGGCCCCTAATTGCCTCTGCCTCAGCCTCGCCACCATGGCTTTGTCCGGAATGTCTCCTCATCTAATTAGCATATTACCCTTTCATTAGTATAGATTAAAAAGAAGCTGGTTTATGACATTTCAGGTGACTAAAAAAAATCTCTTATAAAACCATTAGATCTTGGATAAAATATATGTATTTTTTCCAACTTCATTATGATTTGAAGATAAGCCACGAGTTTTTGTTTTACATTATTGTTTGGTTATGGCAGAGTTTCCAAATATGTCTTGTGTTTTCATTATATATTAGATGTAGTATACTAAATTCAGTGATGGATGTTATTACTGCTTCCTTTGGGGTTCGTTCACACATATTACTGAGCTCTTTTAGCCAGATCATCGTTATATATTACACTAAATTTCCTGAGTTGTTACTATAGAGCAGCGGTTCTCAACCTGTGGGTCGCGACCCCTTTGGGGGTCAAATGACCCTTTCACAGGGGTTGCCTAAGACCATCGGAAAACACATATATAATTACATATTGTTTTTGTGATTGATCACTATGCTTTAATTATGTTCAATTTGTAACAATGAAATTGGGGGTCACCACAACATGAGGAACTTTATTAAAGGGTCACAGCATTAGGAAGGTTGAGAACCACTGCCATAGAGGAAGCTCTAGTACTTAAAGCTCTAGGGCCAAAGTACTCCTATTATAAGACCTCTTTTTGAATAATACTAACTTTAATGGGGTTACACTGTCTCAGCTTGTGTGTCTGTTGGCAAATTATTTCATTCTCTGTGCTTCACTTTTCTCATCTCTAAAGTGGGAGATAATAATGGCAACTGCCTTCTCAAGTTTTTATGAAGATTGTTCACCAATGGTCTTTGGCACCAATTCAACACCAACAGGAATCCCCAATTTGGAGTGTAGTGAAGGAAACTTTATTCAGTGCAAACAGGTCAGTCATGATACAACTCAATTATGAACAGCATTAGCTATGGAACAGCACAGCTGTGAGGTGGCCCTTAGGTGAGGCCTTTCTCTGATAGCTCTCCTCTAGCCCACTCTGCTCTGCCTTGGTCTGCCCCTCTCTGGTCCTGTAAGATGTCTTTGGTGTTTCTGCTCCAGTGGGGAAACACCGTCTTTAGTCTTGGGGGGAAAGGGAAAGTGTGCTACCAGAATCAGAGAGGAACTGACTTATGTATAGAGAAGTCTCTGCTCCTGGTCTCTGCTTGGTTTGTCCTCATGCAAATGAGGACTCCAAATCCTCACTGTTTAATTGGTTCACAAAACAGTGTTCTGATTGGTCAGAATGGATTTTTCTGATTGGTTGGTGAAGATGTTAATGAGATATAGCTGGGCAGCTCTGATTGGATGGTGAAAATCTTAGTCTATTGGTTGAAATATGATTCCAGAAACTCCTTTATAAAGGTTGGCTCACACTGCAGGAACACAGTGCAGGCAGGCAGTTCAGTGTGGAAGGCAGGCAACTTAGTGCAGGCTTCTCACTGCTGAAGCGTGGCTTGTGTGAGAGGCCCTGCTGCTAGGCTCTGCTTTTTAACTTTGAGCCCAGTTAGCCACCAGGAGCCCTTCTCAGTGTCTACAAGAGTAAATAAGTTCATCCATCTAAAGCCTTTATTCTTTTGCCTGCCACACAGTATGTACTTGATAGCTATTAACGATCTTCTACTATCCATACTAATAAAAGGGTAATATGTTAATTAGGTCGGATAGACCAGACATCTTCCAGACATCATTCCAGACGTCCTTCCTGACAAAGCTGGGGCCTGGGCGAAGCCACCCGGGGCCTCAGGTGCCTGTGGCTGGCTAGAGGGAGGGAAGCCCGGGTCCCAGTTGCCTGCAGCTGGCTGGAGGAGGGAAGCCTGGGTCCTGGGTGCTGGAGGAAAGCCGGTGTTGGCAGTTGGGGAAGGAATGCCTACTCTTGCACGAATTTTCGTGTATCGAGCCTCTAGTATCCTATATAATAAAGAGGTAATATGCAAATTGACCCTCACACCCTCATAAAATGGCTGCCTATGACCAGGCCAGTAGGGGGTTAGTGAGGGACAACTAAATGACTGAACAGGCAGGCTGCGTGGGGCGACCAGGCTGGCAGGGGAGTTAGTGAGGGACGACCAAATGACTAAACAGCAGGCTGCGTGGGGCGATCAGGCTGGCACGCAGAAGCAGTGAGGGGCAATCAGGCCAGCGGGGGCGGGGGAGGGGATAGTTAGGGGCGACCAGGCAGGCAGGTGAGCAATTAGAAGCCTGGGGTGCAGGATTGTGAGAGGGATGTCCGACTGTCGGCAGTTGGACATCCTCCAAGTGGTCCCGGATTGGAGAGGGTGCAGGCTAGGCTGAGGGGACATCCCCATGCATGAGTTTTGTGCACCGGGTCTCTAGTCTAATCTAATAAAAGACAAAAAGGGTAATTGACCGTATCTTCGCTACGCTTCCCATCGGCTAATCAGGGCGATATGCAAATTAACTGCCAACAAAGATGGCGGTTAATTTGCATATGTAGGCACAATGATGGGAGGCAAAAGGGGAAGGACGGTGATTGGAAACCCAGGCGGCAGGCAAGAGCCGGGAGGCAGGGCAAAAGCCGTGATTCCAGAGCAGGCAAGGGCGGCCTGCAGCCAGCCCCCGTGTGCGCCTGCCCTGCCCCCCGGCCCTGGATTGGAGAACCGGGCTGCCTTTGCCCGCCCTCCAGCCGGTGATTGGAGAAGCTGCGACAATCCCACAAGCAGGCAAGGGCGGCTTGCAGCCAGCCCCCGTGTGCGCCTGCCCCTGGGTCGCCGCGGCGATCCAACAGCAGGTAAGGGTGGCCTGCAGCCAGCCCCTGTGTGCGCCTGCCCCTGGGTCGCTGCTGTGATCTCAGAGCAGGAAAGGGCGGCCCCACCCTGGCCACAGCTCAAGGGAGAGTACAACATGCAGTGGAGGCCAGGAGCCTGAGAGATCAACAGAGAGGGCACCTGCTCCAAGCCTCCACCATGTGGCTGGGAGCAGGCCCCCAGCAGACACACACACACACACACACACACACACACACACACACACGGGATGCCTGCTCTGAGCCTCTGCTGCCAGACTGTGGCCATCAGTAGGACATCCACTGAGGGCTCCCGGACTGAGGGGAAGGCTGGGCTGAGGGAACCCCACCTCCCAGTGCACGAATTTCGTGCACCGGGCCTCTAGTGTATGTATATATGTGTGTGTGTGTGTGTGTGTGTGTGTGTGTATGTGCATGTATATATATATATATATGGTTAATATGCAAAGTGTCCCCTCAGGTGTTTGACCAGGAGACCAGGAGTTAGATCGCTCACTATGACGTGCACTGACCACCAGGGGGTGGCACAGAATGAAGGAAGGCCCTAGCTGGCAGCCATAAGGCCCTGGTCGGCTCTGATTGCTGGCCAGGCCTAGGTACCCTATTCGTGCATAAATTTTGTGCACTAGGCCTCTAGTTATTGTTATAAGAAGATGCCTTCAAATGGGCTAGGTTAAGTTCAACTAGTATTCCACCATGATGTTCTACCTTCTTCCCTTGGTAGTAAAGTGAAGACTAATTCTAGGCTGAAAGGAATTTGAAGGGTGGGAGTGATGTTCAAGAACAAGAGAGCTAGAGTTTGAAACATTGGAAAGTTAGGAAGATAGATGCGAGGGGATGGTGTGCTTAGGGAGCATAGCATGTTTTGGGGAACTAAATAGTTTTGTATGTGTAGAGTTGA
This sequence comes from Myotis nattereri, assembly GCF_964212035.1. Classification (NCBI taxonomy): domain Eukaryota; kingdom Metazoa; phylum Chordata; class Mammalia; order Chiroptera; family Vespertilionidae; genus Myotis; species Myotis nattereri. Next base: position 87,452,301 of record NC_138079.1, on the reverse strand, counting down.
GTGGGGATGGGGATGTGTGGAGAGGTGAAATAGAGAAGTAAGGCAAGGGCAGGATTCTGGAGGCCTGTCATGCTCTGTCAGGGGCATGTGAGCTTTATCCTAAAGGCCGTGGGAAACAGTGTGTCCATTTGATTGGATAGGATGAGTGTGTTGAGTTGTGGAGAGAGAGGGAGTTCCAGTGTGTAGGTTCAGAGTATTAGGAGAAATCAGAGTACACATTGGGTTATCTCATTCAGTCCTCAAAATGACCCTGATACCTGTACTATTATCATCCTCTTTACCATTTCACAGGGTAAGAAGCAGGCTTGGAGAACTATGGCATTTGTTCAAAGTCAGATGGCTGGCTGGTAAGTGGTGGGAATCCAGCCTAGACTCATCTCTGCATCATGCCTCGTGGCTGCCTCTCCAGGGGAGTAGTAGTTCCCAGAAGGGAAGTTAGAAGAATTTGGGTAGAGAACAGTGAGTCAGCAAGAGCCTGATAATTCTTAGGTTGTTTATTTTTTCTTTCATGCTATGATTTGTAAATGTAAAGGGGATTGCTATTTTTTTTCTGCAGTAAGTAAATACTGTTAAACGCTCCCCACAGCATGTTCTGGTTAAGCAGACAGGCAGTGATATCAGTATCATTAGTATTGGAAATAAATGGTGAATGCTTGGTAATTACTCACCAGAGAAACATTTGCATTTACAAAAGGATTTCAGTGTTTCCAGTTCTGATTATAAAGTTGCATAAGACTGCAGTGGAATAGCATGAAGCTAGTTCTTTCATAATTATTTTTAAGGTTTCCAGCGTTTAACTCACACAGAAACAAAAGGTGACATCCCTTCAACTCCAGGACACTGCCTTTAACCCTTTGAGTGCCAACCAATATCTTAGGAACTATGCTAAAATTGCCAAGGCATTTTTGCTGATTTTACAGCAGTTTAGGAAAAAAATTATGAATCGCAAGTAAATGAAGTTACATATTCAAAAACTTAAGGAAACCTTTACTACATTTGTTTTCATCTTTGACGTATATTGTTTGCTGATTGTATTATAAAATGCTAGTAGAAAAAATTGAATAAAACATATAATGTTAAAATAAAATTAATGTTGACTTTGAATACATTCCACAAAATCATCATCTTCACAGCAAGAATTGACATATTTAGCAATATCATCATCACCAATAAAAGCAGACTTAGAACTGGACGCCATTTCAAAGCTTTAGGGCTACAAAATCTGAGTAAACTTCATAAAATCGTAGTACCTATAAAAAATTAGGCAGATAAATGCCAGTGGTCAATTTTAGAACTACAAACCTTCGGCATCATAAGTAATCTGCACTTAGGTGCCATCTGTCAATAAAGAGTGAACTACTAGCGTCTAATAGTGACACTGCAGGAGGAGCGCCATAGCGCTTCTGGCACTTTTGGCGAAAGACAGAAGGAGCGCAATCGCGCTCCCCGGCACTCTAGGGGTTAAATCAGCCTACTCAGCCATGGCCTGTGCAGGCAGTCTTAATAGTAAAATCCTTAAGTCAGGCTGTCCAAAATAGAACCATTGGGTCAGAGGAAAACCATTTTATAGCTCTTGACACGCCTGGTCAAGTTGCTTTGCAAAAAGTTCACACAGCATCCTTAAAATCTAGTATACACAAAAAGCTTTGAGTCCTGTTGAAAACTGGTCATTTAAAAACTGAGCTCTGACCAGTGAGTGGTATATAGGGGATTTGTTTATTAGACAAATAAGAACCTTCAGAAATGGGGTTAAATTGCAGCAGATGGAGTTTTAATTACACCTGAAGAAGACTTTAATATTGAAAGTTGTGAGATCTAGAATGAGTTACTAAAAGAAGTGAGCTCTGTTTTTCTAGAGCTAGAAATAGCTGTCTGGTAGTTTTGAGGCATTTATTCCTTCATTTGGCCACTATCTACTGAATGTTTACCCTGTGCTACTGTGGCTCCAGGCCTAGACAGGCTGACTATAGAAAAATGACCTGGGGATTCTGTATCCAACATCTTCTGTGTGAATTGGTAAGGAAGGGGATCACCTGATAGTAAACAAGGATCAATAAAAAGAAACAGATTTAAACAAGTAATCAGAAACACTTCCCTATCCCCACAGAAGAAATGTGTGCTTTGGTAATAAAAAGATTTTTTGTTGCAAAACACCAGTTTGGCATTGTCCAACTGTAATCGGAGAAAAATGTGCCTTGTCTTCTATCGTTGCTAGTGAGGGTGAGGTTCGTGGGGCACCGCTGGCATGAGCATTTCCAGAGGCCTCCATTGGAGGATGAGGTATGGCAGAAAGCTTTATTTCTGTGCAATTACATTCCTGGATTTCCAAAGGCCCATTTCTCTTAGTCCAGTCATAGAAGAAGTGTAGCTGGGGTTTCAGTAGGACTAAAATTAGAGCCAGTGGTAAGAGTTTCTGGTCCAGGTTGCAGCTAGGTCCAATATAGGTTAGTTGCAACCTATTAGACCATTGTGTGTGGGGGTCCACATGGTCGTGGACCACATGGGAGATGTGGAGCCAAGCTAGGGAGCCAAGCATGAGCCATGAGCCAAGTGTGCCACGATGAACCAAGAGAGTAGGAGAGTGAGTTTCTTTGTTCAGGGGATTATATATCCCAAATTTCTGAGCACTTGCAGTAGCCATGCCCATTCCAGCTCTGTCCCCAGGTGTGATTGACAAGCAAGTGTCTTCTGTATGTGGTTCCCTTCCCCAGTGTTTTCCAGGGAACATGCCTATAATGTCTGGCCTTCCCTTTGCTCCTTTTCTGTTATTAATAGCTAGTTAATTACAACAGTATCACAACTAGGTGGCATTTTATCTTAAGATCTTTAACAAATCACTTATTGCCTTTTTTTTTTTAAATCCTAGGCAATTTTGGGGTGGTACTGTGTTGTTTGGGATGATGATGTAAAAATGAGTTAGGTAATATTGTATAATGTCTTAAAAAAAAAATTTAGGACCACTCTTGGCTCTCTTTGTTATATATGATTCATATAGTCCAGGGGTGGGCAACCCCTGGCACGCGTGCCAAACATGGCACGCCAGTAACTTTTGCTGGCATGCGAAACCCTCTCTTATAATCTTGCATTTACAATTTTTTTCTTAATATCGACTTTTTTATTTTTCAGATAAATTCAGTGTAGGTGCATCTTAGATAAATAAATAATTTTACATAACAAGTTATCTTAAAGACCATAGACATGGATTGACGAGAGAGGGGAAGAGCAATTTCTATGCCTCTGCCTTAACTCTCCCTGCCTTCCTAGATCCGACCAGTGTTTTGGTTTCATACACATATGCTTGTGAATCTTTGTTCTCAGTGATGAATTTTGTTAAGTCTCGTAATAGGACGGATGAAAGTAGTAGCTCGTGCATATCTCTGAAGGTCACGAAATATAAACCTGATGTAAAATCTCTGTCATCAGTGATGCAGCAGCAAAAGTCCCACTGATAATATCAAATGGAGTCATAAAGTTTTCTGTCGGACTATCAGTGTACATGTATACATTAAAAAATAAATGTATTTTTCATCATCTTATACTGTGTTTTTGTCACTCGAATGAATTTTATTATTTCTTCAAGGTTCTTCACATACGTACACCTTAAGAGATAGCAAGTAGGCGTAACATGTTCTCAAAAAATTAGGGTTGGCACGCAGAAGAACTTTGAGTCAGAGATTTTGCTGGTTTTGGCATTCACTCACAAAAAGGTTGCCCACCCCCTGATATAGTCTATTCTGTTTTGAAAGAACTTCCCACTTATATATAACTAGGGGTCCAGTGCACAGATTCGTGCACCTTGAAAAGAACTGTGGGCCGTGAAGCTGCAGTGGGCACAGGGATGGGTCTTGGCCCATCCTCCACACCCCTACCTGGCCCCTCCCACTGTGGCCCCTGGTCCCCTGTCTGCCGGCAGCCCTGCTCCTGCTGCCACTGCTCCCACGCACTGATGGCGCCGGCCCCGCTTGCACCCGCTGATGGTGCAGAGCAATTGGGGCTGGCGCCAGCAGTGGGTGCAAGTAGGGCTGGTGCTGGGCACGGGCAGTGGGTTCGAGCGTTGGCTCTGGCGCCAGCAGCGGGTGCGAGCGGGGCTGGCACTGGCAGCAGGTGCAAGTGCTGGGGGGGACTGCGACACGCAGGAGCAAAGAATTTTTAGTAACCACCAGAGGCTTGCCCTGATGACAGCGACCAGCACCCCACCTTGGTTTGGTGTCCCTGCTCACCTGCTCCACCATCCCACCGCGGCTGATGCCCACCATGTTCTGCGCTCTGCCACCTCCTGCTGACGCCCACCATGTTTTGTTTGTGCCCCCTAGTGGTCAGTGCATGTCATAGCGACTGGTTGTTCGATTGTTCTGCCGTTTGGTCTATTTGCATGTTAGCCTTTTATTATATAGGATCATTTTCCCAAGTGCCTAGGAAGTTAGTGTATAATTGGGTTTTCTTTTTGCATGTTGGGAAACAGTAGCTTGGAGAGGAATTTTTCTTTCAAGGCAAGTGTTATAGGTTTGAGATTTGGAGAAAGGTAGAAGTAGAGGTTGGAGACAGGCAGACTATTTAGTTTGGCTGTTGCAGTTGTCTCATAGAAGAAATCAAGGCTTTGGGCAACAGTGGTGTCATTGCAGATAGGAGAACCAGTATGTTGGGAATTAAAACCGTGTTAAATGTGGTATACATGAGAGGGAGGAAAAAAAGGTTGACCAATTCTGGGATCTTCATTTATTTTTGTTTAGGCTATGTAACAGCTATCTATATATATAAAAGCCTAAGCGACCATTATGACCAGAACGACTGGAATGACCAGACAACCGGTCAGCAGCTATGATTCGCACTGACAGCCTTGAATCTGGTTCACCCACACCCAGGACCCAGACAGGAGGGAGTAGGGAGCCCGATTCCTCACTGAATTGGCCGTTGGTTAGCTTGCTGCTGGGGCACTGACAGCCCTGAATCTGGTTCACCTGCACCCCAGACCCAGACAGGAGGGAGGAGGGAGCCCGATTCCTCCAGGAATCAGCCACTGTTTAGCTTGCTGCTCAGGCCAACCTCCCATGGTCCCTCCCCTTAGCCGGCCTCGATGTGGGGGGCTGGCTGGCCAACCTCCTGCGTTCCCTCCCCCCTGCCAGCCGCTCCCTCCTCCCCCAGCACCCCCAGTCGGCCCTGATTGCTGGTAAGGCCGAGGGACCCCACCCATGCACAAATCCGTGCACCGGGGTTCTAGTAAAAAAATAAAAATACATAGGTCCTCCATAGTTGTTATATTCTAGGCAAACAGTGATCCATGTCTGCAGCTAGGAGATTATAATTAGAATTTGAATGGTGCTTTGCATTTCCTTTGGGGATATTATGAACCATTGTATTTCATTTTAGAAATGAAGTTGCTGTTACATATGGAAGATAGGCCCAAACTGCCGTAGAGGCCAAGAATGATAAATGTTGTTTGTCCTTAATGCTCAAGCCTCTTAATAATTGCCTCTGATCTCTTTCCATATAAACTTTGTGTCTAAAGTATTGAATCTGGAGTAGTTACACTCACATTTTATAATAGATAATTTTTCTAGTGATGGGGCATGGATGATGTTCCACTGGCATTCTTTGAAGAGTACATTATATTCATTACATAATGGTCAGAAGTTTGTTGTTTATGTTTTTAACCACAAGAGGGTGTTTGTAGAGTTCAGAGCACAGTGGTCAGAGGCGAGTGTCATGGGCTGGCTCCAAGTTTGGGTTTATGTGGCCTTTGTGGTAAGTAAATAAGCTGAGTGATGTGTTGTGGTGACAGTGGCTTTCAAGAGTAAATACTGCCACCTTTCAATTCTTGCATCATTAGTAGCGACTTACAGTAACTGCTGTAGAATTATTTCAGACATGTAAATGTGACTAAGGTCAAGGTTGTTTCCTTTAGCTCTACTGCAAGTCTTCCTTTTCAGTTCACTTTGATTTTTAGGTTTGAAATAGACTTTTATAAAGCCAAAGGACTTTTCTTAAAAATAAATACCTTAAAATAACCGGATCCTTTAAATTTATCAAAAATGCCCTGTGTCAAACTGATTATTTTTATAATAGATAAGAACAAATGATATTTGTAAGTTTTTTCAATTCTATCTGAAAATATGCAGTTGAGAACTCTACTAATAAGCAAATTTTTTCTTAACTTTGCATTTAGATTATATTTAGTAGTTTGGAATGCTGACTTTTAGGACAGATAGAACTAACTGGGTTTGTTTCTCATTTGGTACATTTGATTTAAAGCACTTTTTCACTGAGTTCCTACTTCAGAGTAAGTCCCTGAAGTAACAGAGAAGGCAGAGAAATTAACTCTGGATTTCATCGGTTTGCCTTTCTCTATTAAAAAAAAATTAACCTGTTTTACATTTTATAAATAGAGAACATTGGACATTCACAAAAGTAGACAGAATGAGAGACTGAATCACTATCACCTGTTGCCCAGCTTCAAACATGGACTGTCCTCTCTTCTGTATTAGTTTGATGCAGATCTCAGACATCTTGTCATCTGTGAGGTGTTTTCATTTTCAGGTGGAAAGGGTACTACTGTGAGTTCTGCTCACTGAGTCACTGGGGGCTGGACATTAGAAATGGGCAGTCTAGGGCTTGGTGGTAGGGCTGCTGTCAAAGGGAATTATTTTGAATTTCTGCAGCTTTTATTAAAATCTGATGTGTTTCCTTTAAAGTGTAGCACAGACTTTGTGTATTGTCTGAAAATATTAATTTGTTCTTTACCATCTTTCAAAAAGACATTACGATAACTTAAAAAAATGTAAGTGTATATATACTAAGATTTAAAAAGAGAGGAAAAGCCTATGAAAAAACTGAATGAGGGTCATCTTGTAATATGAAACCACTTACAGACACTGCAAGACCTTATACAGTAATCAGCGATATGCTGTGGAATTTTCTAGTGGTCAGAGTCAAAAGGAAACACAATCAGTTTTATCCTTCAGATTTCTTCCTGTCAGTGAAGACAAATTTTCCTCATGGGAAAGCAGTAAAGCAGTGTTTGCCAACCTTTCGGACCTCACGGACCACCAGTGGTCTGCCAACCACCGGTTGGCGACGGCTGTTCTAAAGGAGCTACTGGGGCATCAGGCGGAGGTCATGGAGTAACTTGGTTTCTGAGCAGATGGTTGTCTGGGAAGCCCAGAGTTCTTTTTGACTTGTATTTGGGGTTTGCAGATTCAGTAACCTGCAGTAGCTGTAATTTATTGAACTCTGTTATGTGTCAGGCATCGTGCCAGGTGATTTTATTTCTTAATCTTCAATCCATTCCTGCTCCATAGATACTACTTTCCACCTTTTTCGGGTGAAGAAATTGAAACTCAGAGAAATAACTGGCTGAAATTATGTAGCGGTTTGTACTCAGTGTGCTAAAATATTTGACATGTAGATACATGATTATTGATTTATGTTTTGTGGGTGTATGTAGCTACTTAAAAAAAAAAGACTGGCTTGTCTTTAGATTATTGTCTGACTGGAAATGTGATCACTTTCATGAGAACAGGGTTGTGGGGCCATGGTTCATGATGAATCTTTTTATTCATGCTACCTGTTCATGATTGTTGTGCTGTTATTTTCATTGTGCATTACCATTTCTGGCTTTCACTCTTTTTATTTTAATACAGAGAGAAAAGGAGCAGCAGGAAGAGAAAACTGGTTTGTTCAGGAACACAGTGAAGAATGAAGCCAGTGAAAGAGCTATGATAACTCCTGCTCTCCGAGAAGCCCTTACTAAACAAGGTGAAAGCCCTCAAGAATTGTTGTTATAATACTATGCTTTAAGCATTCTAATTTAATCCCTGAAAGCAGAAGCATAAAATTGGGATTGCCAAAGGGAAAGTAGGTCGTGAAGTCCTTCTCTAGCCCAGCGTCTGTGTTACTGTGCCGGTTGTAGCTGTCTAGGGAGTCACTGTCTTGTTTCTGTGGATCACTTGTGTGCTGGCTGCCTGGGCCAGCAAATTCCTCTTTGCTTGTTTTATTGGGATGTTAGCACCTGTGTGGCTCAGGTATGCAGACAGAAATGCCATTGCTGACTTCTTTATAAATCACTGTTTATTAAGGGAAAATTATTAAATACAGAAAAAAGAACATATTGATTCTATGCTGGGTTAATTAGAAGTGTTTTATCTAGAAGCATATCTGGATTTTTATGGTTATACCTTATTAAGGAGGCTGTAGTTGAATGTACAAATAATGTGAATTATATTTTCTAAAGAAGAAAGATAAGAATTGGGAGTCAATAGACTGACTTCCTATCCTCCCTCCCTCTTTAGTGAGAACCTTTTATGTGATGGTTATGACGATGCAGAGGAATATAATACATTATCTCCTTCAAGGAGCTTTTAGTCTATTAGAGGAGACAGACAAGAATATACAGATTTTACATATAAATTTGTATATATATAAAAGTGTTAAATATACATAAATATTATATATAAAACATATATGTTTGTCTTTTAATTAGGATATATAGACTATTTAAAGTGATTTTACGGTATGTTTAAATCTATCATGTTGCTATTTGTTTTCTGCTTGTCTCCTGTTCTTTGATTTTCTTTTTTCTGTTTTCAGATTAATTTTTTAATAATTCTGTTTTTGTTTGTTTTAAATATATTTTTATTGATTTCAGAGAGGAAGGGAGAGGGAGAGAGAGATAGAAACATCAATGATGAGAGAGAATCATTGATTGGCTGCCTCCTGCACACCCCCACTGGGGATTGAGCCCGCAACCCGAGCATGTGCCCTTGACTGGAATCAAAACTGGGGCACTCTAGTCCAGTGGTTCTCAATCTGTGGGTCGTGACCCCTTTGGCAGTCGAACGACCCTTTCACAGGGGTCGCCTAAGACCATCCTGCATATCAGATATTTAATAGTAGCAACATTACAGTTATGAAGTAGCAACGAAAATAATTTTATGGTTGGGTCACAACATGAGGAACTGTATTTAAAGGGCCAGAAGGTTGAGAACCACTGCCTAGTCTGTAGTCCAATGCTCTATCCCCTGAGCCAAACCAGCCAGGGCAATAATTCTGTTTTATATTCTATGTTAGCTTATTAGTTATTGCACTGTTTGTTATTTAGTGGTTACTTGAGGTTTTATAATAGATCTCTTTATCATATCATAGTATGTCCTTGTGTGGTGGTACACCACTTCATGCATAGTAGAGCAACCTTCAATAGTATATTTTCTCTTCAACCTCTATGCAGTTGTTATCATATATTTTACTTTTTACATGTTATAAACCCTATGCTACATTGTTATTGTTTATTTTGGTTTAGTGAATTATCTATTAAGTATTTAAATAATTAGAAACAATATTGATTTGTGGGTATGTAGCTACTTAAAAGTGGTTAACTTACGTAGTTACCACTTTGGGTGCTTTTCATGTGTTTGTGTAGATCTGAGTTCTCTCTGATAGCTTTCCCTTCTGCCTGAAGGACTTATTTAAGCATTTCTTATGGTATAGGTTTGTTGGTGATGAGTTATTTCAGCTTTTGTATATCTCAAAAAGACTTTATTTTGCTATCATTTTTTTTTAGAAGTATAATTTTTATTTTATTTTTATTTATTTTTATTTTTTTAAATATATTTTATTGATTTTTTACAGAGAGGAAGGGAGAGAGATAGAGAGTTAGAAACATCGATGAGAGAGAAACATCGATTAGCTGCCTCTTGCACATCTCCTACTGGGGATGTGCCCGCAACCCAGGTACATGCCCTTGACCGGAATCGAACCTGGGACCTTTCAGTCCACAGGCCGACGCTCTATCCACTGAGCCAAACCGGTTTCGGCATTTTGCTATCATTTTTGAAGGATATTTCTGATGGATATAGAATCGTAGGTTGACAGCTTTTTTCCTGTCATGTTGTTCCACTTTTTGTTTACATTGCTTTTGATTAGGGCTCTGCAGTCATCTTCTATTTGAATCTCTGAATGTAATGTTTTTTAACCCCTGGCTCTTTGTAAGATTTCCTCTGAATTACTGATTTTGAGCAATTTCATTATAGTGTATCTCTGTAGTTTTTTTTTCATGTTTCTTTTACTTGGGATTTGTTGAACTTCTTGGTTCTATGGATTTGTAGTTTTAATTAAATTTGGACAAATTTTGGCTGTTATTTCTTCAAATATTTTTGTCACTTCTTCTCTCTCCTCTTCTTTGGGGATTCCAATTACATACATCATAGGCCACTTGAAATTGACCCATAGCTCACTGATGTTTATTTTCACCTTTTAAAAAAAATTTATGTTTTTATTGCTTGTTAGAGAGAAGGGAGAGGGGGAGAGAGATAGAAACATTGATGAGAGAGAAACATCCATCAGCTGCCTCCTGCATGCCCCCTACTAGGGATCGAGCCCAGAACCTATGCATGTGCCCTGATGGAAATCAAACCTGCAACCCTTTTGTGCACACGATGACTCCCCACCAACTGAGCCACACTGGCCAGGGCTGCTCTTTTCATCTTTTAAATTCTTTTTTCTGTCCCATTTTACATTTTGGATAGTTTCTAATGCTATATCTCCAAATTTAATTTAGCAATCATTTCTTCCCTAATTTTCTATTAATTCTATTCAATGTTTTTTTTAGCGTAGACATTGTAATTTGCATCTCTAGAAGTTCACTTTGCATCTTTTTATATTTTCCATGTCTCTACTTACATTTTCAAGCCTAGGAAGCATAGTTATAAGTGTTTTTAATGTCCTAATCAGCTAACATGTGTGTTATTTCTGGTTACTGGATAATTTTCCTCATTATTGGCCATGTTTTCCTATCTGTTTGCATGCTTGGTAATCTTTTATTGGATGCTAGATCTAATTTTACCTTATTGGGTACTCTATATTTTTGCGTTTCTATAAAAATTCTTGAGCTTTGTTCTGGGAGTAAAATAAATTACTTGGAAGCAGCTTTGAAACTTTTAATCTTTTATGGCTTGTTAGGTGAGACCAGACCCAGCTCTATACAGCTAATTATTTCCCCGTATTGAGGCAAAATACTTCTATGTACTCTGCCCAATGCCTTGTGAATCTGGAAGTTTTTCTGTCTGGTTGGCACAGCTCCCAGCTGGCTGTGAGCACCAGGTATACCTCACCCTGTCAGATGATTCTTTCCCATTCTTGGGTAGTTTTTCTTTCACATATGCACTAAGCAGGACTCATGCAAATAATTATAGGAATCCTCTGCACACTCTTGGGTTCAATCTCTGTGTAACTTTTGTCTCTCAGGTAATCAATCCTGCTAACTCTAGCCATATGGGCTCCTCATACTCTCACTTCCATGTCCTCAACTAAGGGAGAGGTAACTGAGCTTTTTGTGGGTTTCTGCCTTACTGCAGGGCGTTGACACTTTTAAGACAGTAAGCTTGGGTAATGGTAGAGTTCACCTTGTTTGGTTTCCATCTTTGGGATCACCATTCTTTATTGCCTGATGTTTCTTGAAAACTTGTTTTACATATTTTATTATCCTTTTTTTTGGTATTTCAGGTGGGAGAGTAAACCATCTGTTACTCCATCTTGTTTAGAAGCAACTGCATGTTGGATTATCTTGGCATTGTGGTCAGCCAGAGGTTTCTCGTTTCTGTACTGTGTAGTTTCTTTTACACCTAACTAAGTGCGAAGTTTTACAGAGACCTGTATATCTTGGAAGAGAATGATATAAAGAACTAATATAATATAGAGTGTAGTTTCTATAGTAGTGATATGAACAACACAGGAATCCAAAAGAACTAGAATTTTCTCTGGGAATCTTTTAAATGTTTATTCTCTATCTGAGATTTGCTGTTCAGTTAGACACGGTTTCATCTTCTACTAGATAAGCAGTGCTTTGTTTATTTATATTCGGGATGTTTACATAAATGTGGAAGAGGATAAAAGACAAAGCCCTGCAATGTTGCCACTAGAGACTTGTAATCCAAATTGACACTGTTCCATTAATCATTACTGTGAAACGTATGGATGTTTAATCAGCCACTGATCTACTTATGCCATCATCCAGACTGTATTTCTCCATTTACCTCATTTGTCTGGAAGTCAAGAGTCTTTTTGTGCAAGAGACTCGTAATTATGGTTTATTACTTGAAGCCTCATGAGAAGCTTTATTAAATGTTTTAGGAAGTCAGAATGTTCTACTTGTTTGCTCTACTAGTTTGTTATAAAAGGAAATAATGATTGTTTTGGCATGGCTTTTCTGTGCTTTTCATGTCTTATGTGCCTCAAAAATTTTAAATGATAGGTTGTAGAGTGGTGCTGAGAATTCATGTTAGGTCCTAGAATTTGATTTTTCCACTTTTTTGAGCAATATTTCTTTATTTTAATCTTCCGTTGTCCTTCTGATTCTTCTTCTTCTTTTTTTTTTTAAAGTATTTTTTATTGATTTCAGAGAGGAAGGGAGAGGGAGATAGAAACAGCAATGATAAGTGAGAAACAGCATTGATCAGCTGCTTCCTACATGCCCCCTACTGAGGATCAGGCCCACAACCTGGGCATGTGCCCTGACCAGAAATTGAACCATGATCTCCTTATTCATAGGTTGCTGCTCAAACACTGAGCCAAACCGGTCAGGCTGATTCTTCATTTCAAATATATTGTTACTTACTTTTACTTTATGGCACAGCATGTGGTTCATTTTTATAGCTGTTCCTTGCATCTTTGAAAAGCATTTTTGTAGTTGTAAAGTGCAGTGCTGTGTGTCCTTGATTAGGTTTGCTGTGTTGCTCAGATCTTAGAGCTCTACTGAGTTTTGTCTGTGAGATTTGTTAGATACTGAGAGATATTACAATCTCTTCCTATGATTTTGGATTAGCCTATTGTTTCTTTATGTATTTTGAGAGTATGTTATTAGATGCATACACATTTTAAATTGTTTTATCATCTTGGTGAATTAAACTTTTAATGATTTCTGCCACTGGGTTGTTGTCTACCATTATTTAAGCTATGGAAAAAGATTTTGCTTCTTTTATAAGCACTTTCTGATATAAGGCTTTGAATCAATTCAATTTTGTGTTTACTGTTTCCCATTTAGGTTATCAGTTGATTGGGAGCCATTCTGGGGTGAAGCTTTGCAGGTGGACAAAGGTATTTGTCTTTATGCACGTTTTGTGTGGCTATTATATGCATTCAATGAATTTTACCATTTTAAAGGTACAATTTACATTTAATGAAATGTAATGATTTTGAATGAATTTGTTAAATGAGTTCAGCAAAATTTTATGGATGTAAAAAACCCTTATCCACCATCCAAAATAGAAACAGAGGCATGGATACATGGCACAGACTGACAGCTAGCTGTCAGAGGTGAGGGGAGGGGGCATTGGATGAAAAAAGACGAAGGGATTAGCTAAAGAACACATATGCATCACCCATAGACACAGACAACAGTGTGGTGATGGCCAGAGGGAAGGGGTCCTGGGAGTGGGGTAGAGGTGGGCAAAGGGGAGGAAAATGGGTATATTGGTAATAGTGTCAACAATAAAAATAAAGATTAGAAGAAAAGATATAGACTATTTTTCTTATCCCATAAGTTTACTTGTGCTTATTTCTAGTCAATTTCCCCTCCTCCACAGTCAGGAAACAGTTGTTCTAGTTACTCACTATAATTTAATTTTGCCTTTTCTAGAATTTCATATGAATGGAATTATATCATGTGTAGTTTTTATTTTTGCCAAGTAGCTTTTTAAACTCAACATAATGTATCTTAGGTTTGTTCATGTTGTAGTATGTATCAGTCGTTCATTCCTTTTTATTGCTGAGTACTATTCAGTAATATGAACATAGCAGTTTTTAATCTCTTGGTAGACATTTGAGTTGTTTTTCAGTTTTGGGCTATTAATGAATAAAATTGCTATAAATATTTTTGTACAATGCTTTTTTGTGAACAGACATTTTAATTCCCTTGGGTACATACTTAAGAGTGAAATTACTAGCTGTATATTTAACTTTATAAGAAGCTCCCAGTCTGTTTTCACTGTGGTTGTACTATTTTATTCTTGCATCAACAATGCATGAAAGTTCCAGTTGCTACATATTCTCACCATCATGTGGTATTGCAGGTCTTTTTAATTTTAGCCATTCTAGTGAGTGTGAAGTGGCAGCATTGTGGTTTTGTTTTGTTTTGTTTTATTTTATTTTTCCTGGATTGCCTCTGCCCTCAATGCCATAATCCACAGCTGACCTTTGCGTAGCACTTCAACTGCTTTGATGGTCCTCTCCAAGGGAACCTGCTTCTCCAGAGCCTGATGTTTTCAGAATATCGTATATTCTCAGCATTTCTCTGCTGTATCCTTTTAGTGAGAGAGAGATAGAAACATCGGTGATGAGAGAGAATCACAGATCAGCTGCCTCCTGCATACCTCCTACTGGGGATCAAGCCCACAACCCGGGCATGTGCCCTGACCGGGAATTGAATCCTGACCTCCTGTTCATTGTTCGATGCTCAACCACTACACCACACAGGCCAGGCTCATTATTTCTTAAAAAAAAAAAATTGTTCCTGTGTGTGTTCTGCAGTGTAGCTACAGAGAGATCGGTGTGCTTAGTCCTGTGTTTAGCAATCTGAAATATTTGTACAGTCTATCTGCCCACCAATGAGTATAATTGCCCCTTCGATGCCGACCTTGTGGAGAAACGGGCTGTCCTTATTCCATCAGGTGTCAGAGTCGAACTCGTGGCCACAGGGTGCTCAGGGGAGGGAGCCTGGTCTGGACCCCACACCAGTGAGTCCGGGTGGGGAGACAGCCTCTTGTCGTCCCGCCCACGTGACGCGTCCACAGAGTCACACACACTGTCAGCCTGTGGGGGAGACGGCAGGATTCATAGGACATTAGAAGTCGCATAAGAAGTCTTCTTATGAGAAGATGGTTATGAGATAAGACTTCACATGAGAAATTTATCTCATAATTCACCTCAGTGGGTTCTGTAATGCGTGTTCCAAGTGGAGATGAAGCCGACAGGAAATGCGCAATAAAGATGAGACCTAACGCTCTTATTCACGGAGGAAACACTTGTTTCTTATTCTGGAAGTTTTTTTCCTTCAAAAGCTCAAGCCCGTGATGTTGAGGGCTCAGCTACTCCCTGCCCGCGCGGCCCTTCGTGAGTCATGGCTTGAATTTTCTAAAAGGATGCAGTGCGGCTGAATCGGTGAACCTGGGCAGCTGCCGGATTTAGGTTACAAATTTCCCTCCTGCCCCTGCCGATGCCAAGCGGGGGCCTCTGGAAGGGGGTTCCTGCTCAGCTGTAATTGTGTCATCGCATTGAAAACCACATTTATGGCTGAACCCAAGCCTTTCACTTTGAGAGACCCGATGGGGTTCATCTCTGTCCCGATGAAGTTGTACATTTCCTCCTGGCACAACCCTGATGGGAAAATGTCTAGGAACTTCGGGTTGCTCCACAACAGAGCGTGTGACGCGTGACCCTTGGCTGATTCTTCGGGGCCCGAGTGGTGGGGTTTCTCTGAGGTGACTTGGGTTGTTTCATCACAGTCAGGAGAACAAGGCCACAGTGTGGTGTAACGTGGGAACTCTAACGGGTAAAGGAAGGTCGGCTTCGTGACCGACTCATCCTCATTGGCCTGGGCGGCGCGACCCGACGTCCCTTGGTTTTTACCAAACTGAAGCTCCGTGAGAAATCACGCCAGTGCCTCGATCACCGGTAGTCGGGCGGGATCAGCCTGCCGGCGGTGGCGAGGGCAGGTGTTTCTGGGCTTCTCAGTCACCTCCTTCCCTGACAGCATTCCCGCCGTCATCATGATAACTTGGCCAGTTCGGTGCTGGTGGTTGGAGCTGCCCGAACTTCCCAAAGTCCGCCACGGTGTTGGGGGTGGGGGGTCACCTACATAATGTTTAAAAGAATCAGTGTTCTCCCCTAGCTCTAACGTAAAGAGAGAAAAAAGGGAGTACTTTATATTAAAACTAGAGGCCTGGTGCACGAGATGCGTGCACTTGGGAGGGGGTCCCTCAGCCAGGCCTGTGCCCTCTCGCAGTCCAGGAGCCCTGGGGGGATGTCTGACTCACTGCTTAGGCCTGCTCCCAAAAGTGGGCCTAAGCCAGCAGTTGGACATCCTTAGCCCTACCCTGGAGGCGGGAGAGGCTCCTGCCACTGCTACTGTGCTCGCCAGCTGTGAGCCTGGCTCAGGGCTTCTGGCTGAGCAGCGCTTCCCCTGTAGGAGTGCACTGACCACCAGGGGGCAGCTCCTACACTGAGCATCTGTCCCCTGGTGACACGCATAGCAACCAGTCGTTTCGCTATTTGGTCGATTTGCATATTAGCCTTTTATTATTTAGGATAGTTTGTATTTCTGTATGAAATGCTCAGACACTGTTACATTAGAAGGGATAATGAAACCATCAGCTTTTATAATGAACTAGAGGCCCGTTGCACGGTTTCTTGCACTAGTGGGGTCCTTCGGTTTGGCCTGCGGGGATCAGGCCAAAACCAGCCCGGTGCACGGATTCATGCACCAGTGGGGACCCTTGGCCTGACCTACACCCTCTTGCAATCTGGGACCCCTCAGGGGGTGTCAGACTGCTGATTTTGTCCCGATCCCTGCAGGCCAGGCCAAGAGACCTCACCGGTACACGAATCTGTGCACCGGGCCTCTAGTATGCATATAAGATCTTTGGTTAATCTCTTCCCACCCTCCTCCCTCCCCACTTCCCTCTGAGATTCATTAGTCTGTTTCATGTTTCCATGCCTGTGCATTGAGTGTCTGCCCCCTGGGGATCAGTGCGCGTCATAGCTACCGGTTGAACAGTCGGACACTTAGCATATTAGCCTTTTATATATATAGACTAGAGGCCTGATGCACAAAATTTGTGCAAGGGGCTTGCAGCCCCACCTGCCTTGGCAGCCTTGGCAGCCCCTCGCAGCCTCAGCCCGCCTTCACAGCCCCTCGCAGCCTTGGCCGGCCCTTGCAGCCCCAGCTTCGTCTGGAAGGTTGTCTGGACTGTCGTTCTGTTTTCAGCCTATTAGCATATTAGTTCTTTATTATATAGGATAAATTTAAGAGAAGTTTATAAACAGACTAGAACAGGGGTGGGCATACTTTTTGACTCGAGGGCCACAATGGGTTCTTAAACTGGACCGGAGGGCCGGAACAAAAGCATGAATGGAGTGTTTGTGTGAACTAATATAAATTCAAAGTAAACATCATTACATAAAAGGGTATGGTCTTTTTTTTTTTTTTTTTAGTTTTGTTTATTTCAAACGGGCTGAATCCGGCCCGTGGGCCGTAGTTTGCC
Source organism: Myotis nattereri (assembly GCF_964212035.1). Lineage (NCBI taxonomy): Eukaryota > Metazoa > Chordata > Mammalia > Chiroptera > Vespertilionidae > Myotis > Myotis nattereri. The sequence continues at coordinate 87,435,055 of NC_138079.1, read as the reverse complement.
CACGGCTGAACTAGAAGTTATTCTGTACAGTAATTAATAACAAGCCAGACTAGCCCTAACCAGTTTGGTTCAGTGGATAGAGCATTGGCCTGCAGACTGAAGGGTCCCAGGTTCTATTTTGGTCAAGGGCACATGCCCCGTTGCTGGCTTGATCCCCAGTAGGGGACATGCAGGAGGCAGCCAGTCAATGATTCTCTCTCATCATTGATGTTTCTATCTCTCTCTCCCTCTCGCTTCCTCTCTGAAAACAACAACAACAAGAAAAACACCCCTCCCCCCCCCCCCCCCCACACACACAAAACAAGCCAGATTTATTTTATGTAAAATAACAGGGAAAGAGGGAAATAGCCCTAATTGAAATAGGGCTAACACAACAGCAAGTCACAGACTTTCAGAATGGAAAAATGAGAAAGTTGGATGTCCTTGCAAGTGAGTGGGTTTTAATTTCTGTGTTGAATCAGGACAATTTCTGTGTTGTGACTTAGGAGGAATAGCAATGTATTGTTACTGAAAATATATCTCCTGTCTTGAAATTCCACATCTTGTTGAGTTGAGATTTGCATTCTGTTGTTAGTTTGTAACAAAACTTTGGCAACAATATCCTTTAAGTGACAATGGGAATAGAGGATGGATTGGAAACAGAAATGGTAGTAACAGTGGCTGAGAGAAGTGTGGTGATAGTTTCAGAGTAAGATTTTAAAATGACAGACAACCCTAAAATAAATTCAATTTCAAATAATTATTGCAAGACAGATTTCTCATCATTGTGCTATAAAATTAATATATAGAATGACCATAGTACTTTTAAAAACAACTTTGATTAGTGAGAACCCTGCATTTCATGTCTAATTAAATATTTGGTTCCAAGTCTACCAAAGCATCTCAGATCTCATCTATAATGTATGTGTAGGTGATGCCTACACATATTATGCAGATATGCGGCTATTTGGTCAGTGACTTGAATACTAGAAACAGTATTGCTTTCTGTGGCATTTTTTTTCAGACTGGTGACATTTCTTATGAAATTTTACATTAAAAAAGTGTTTTCTTTCCTCAGTTTATAGCAGCTGCATTAATGGAAAATTCAGTATATGGGTAAATTGTGCAGAAAATACTTTATTTGTAAAATGAAGTCAGTATCTAGGTTTAAATAATTATAATCAGGTTTTTCACAAGTATGGAGGTCTGGTGAGTTGTTTGAAAGGAAGGAGACTTTTCCCCCCACTTTCTTTTCTTTTCTTTTTTTGCATTGGACTATCCTGAGCAATGCATAAGATGTGAAAAACCTTGGCCCCACCTGCTTATTGCCAATAGTGCCTCCTAACCATCGTGAGAACAAAAATAGTTCCAGGGATTTCCAAAATACCCTCAGGGGTGTTGTGGGCCCCATTGAGAACCTTGTCCCAGTCCATTTTCATTGCCACCCCCGAGATTCAAGCTATCTGCAGTGCAGTTAGTTTCTGCCCTCTACTCCTGGCTTTCAGTGAACCTCCCCACACTGTCTCCCTGCCCAGTTTATCTGACATTAACCAGATTAATCTCTGAAGTACAGTTCCCATCCTGCTGCTCCCTTCTGGAAGCCTACAGTGACTTTCCATTATTTCTACCTCAACATATCCAGTTGGACATGTAATAAGCATCTTGAACTTAACATGTCAAAACTGAATTCCCTGTTTCCTTTCCCAAATCTGTTCTCCTCACTCGTTAGTTAATGGCAAATATCCTTTAATTGCTCAGGCCAGAAACTTGGGAGTCCTTTTTACTCTTCTTCTTTTTTTATTACCCTCCCACATCTATTCCATGAGCAAATTTTTTCAAAACATATCCAGAATGCAACTTCTTTTTACCAATTATACTGCCATACCTTGGTCCAAATTACTGTAATATGTCCCTTTTTATTTCACTGTTCTCCTAACTGCTATTCTGGGTCCACTCTTGCTATCATCCACTGTCTGTTTTCTACACAGCAGCCAGATGTTTCAGGTCATGTCACTGCTCTCAGAACCTTCAGGGGTTCCCTTCTCACTCAGAATAACAGCCCAAGTCCTCAAGGCCCTGTGTGATCTGCTCTTCCGGCTTCAGTTTAACCATATTAGCCTTCCTGCTATTCCCTGAATATGTGGAGCCCAAAGTCCTTTCTGGCTTTCTGGCCTCCGTCTGCTCTTAGATCTCTGCTCAGAGAGCCTGTCAGAGAGGCTTTCCTGTGAAATAGCAACCTTCCCTCTTATTCTCTACGCTGCTTGGAATTTCTCCATTATGCTTACTATAACTTAATAAATTATATTCCTGTGTACTCTGTCTCCATCCAGACCCTCCTTAGCTGGACAAGTTCTGACCCACTTGTTCAGCTTTATTTTCCATTTTAACCTTCATACAATGTGTCCTGCTTCTCTTCCCCACTCTAATCTCTACCTGACCAAATCCTGCCCATCTGTGTCAGTTAGGAAAACAAAACACCCTGGATATTTTAGCAAGAAGAGATTTAATATGCTTACCAAGCCATTGGAAGACCTGGGGTAGTGAATGTCAAAGAGAACTGCTTTGCTTTGAGAAAAATAAAAAGGTGTTAGACTCACAGGACACTGCTTCAAGTGACCCAAGCTGCTGGCAACATTAAAGCCAATGTCTCCCAGGAGCTTCCTTGGAAGATGCTGCAGGCCGATGTTTGCTGTATGCCCTTGTGTCTGCCAGCTGCTGCCAGAGATGAATAATAGTTTCTCCTTTTTGCCTTCTAAATCCATTTGCTTCTCATTGGTGGAGTCTAAATCAGAACCCTGCAGACAGGGAATCTGAGAAATACTGTGTTAGGGTTACTAGCTGCTGCTTAGAAGGGCAGGCAGGGCTGAGTATTAACAGCACAGACTACCTCTTTGGATACTCAGCATCTATTCACACCCTTCTACCTGTAAAACATTTACTTCTGCCTAACTTGTTGCAACTATTACACATACAAGGGAAGATGCATTCACTCTGCCTTTAAAAGGGAGAATACTCTTTTGAATGATGATACACGGATAACTACCACTGACCTGCAGCATCTTATATAAAACTAGAGGCCTGGTGCCCGAAATTTGTGCACTCCGGAGGTGGTTTAGCCCGGCCTGTGCCCTCTCACAGTCCAGGAGCCCTTGGGGGATGTCTGACTGATGGCTTAGGGCCACTCCTTGCGGGGAGCGGGCCTAGCCCATCGGTCGGACATCCTTAGTGCTGCCACAGAGGCAGGAAAGGCTCCTGCCACCGCCACTTTGCTCACTAGCCGTGAGCCCAGCTCAGGGCTTCTGGCTGAGTGGCGCTCCCCCCGTGGGAGCGCACTGACTATCAAGGGGCAGCTCCTACATTGAGCTTCTGCCCCCTGGTGGTCAGTGCGCGTCATAGCGACTGGTTGTTCTGCTGTTCAGTCGATTTGCATGTTAGCCTTTATTATATAGGATAGTTGGAGGAGAGGGTGAACATAAATATATATATATAAAAGCAAGGAAGCCATTATGGATCGGTACAGCTCTCCTCCTATTTGTACCTGGTCACCTGGTCATAGTTGGTATTTATCACTTTTCTTTCACTAACTAGGCCATGTTTCCTTTGTGTTCCATCAATATCTCACAGTATGATTCTTCCTTATCAGGTGGGTAATCGTCAATGAAGAGTTGAGCCAGTAGTGGCCCTTCCTACAATCCTAACTTTTACTACTGTACAGGGGAGTACTAAGAGATGCCCCAGAGATCCCCTTGGTTCCTGACAAAATGTTTGTTTCTATGGCATGAGGAGCTCAGAGGAGCCCAGCTATAGAGTTCACTATCAAGAACTTTGGAGGGTCTGCTATTTTACCCTACTCACAAGCTAACATGTTAGCCTGGCAGAGTTTCATAGATGTTGGCAGAGGGCACAGGACTCCTGGGTCAAAGACAAAGCACAGCAGACATCTTGAGCTTCTATGTTCCCATTGATTCCTTTGCCCTCCAAATGCTAGGAGGGTGATGTGGAGGTGGGCCTAGGGGAATGTTGGGTGCACAGTGCATTTACGTTGCAGCTGAGAAACCTGGAGCTTAGGAAACCCCCAATCTTATAAAAGGGTTGCTTGCAAACCTGCCCACCTTAAACTGGGAGGGAGACTTTATCTTTTTTAAATTTTCAATTATAGTTGACATTCAATATTATTTTATATTAGTTCCAGGTATGAAGCATAGTGGTCAGACAATTATATAGTTTATGAAGGGATTCTCTCCTCCACCCAATAAATCTAGTTTTATTAGGCACCATACATAGTCATTACAATATTATTTACTGATTCCCTATGCTGTACTTTACATCACTGTAACTGTTTTCTAAATACCAATTTGTACTTCTTAATTCCTTTACCCTTTTTACCCAGCCCTCCAACCCCCCTCCCATCTGGCAATCCTCAGTTTGTTCTCTGTATCTATGAGTCTGATTCTGTTTTGTTTGTTCATTTTGTTCTTTAGATGTCACATACACTAGTAAGTGAAACAATATAGTATTTCTCTTTCTCTGTCTGACTTATTTCACTTAGTATAATACCTTCTAGGTTCATTCATATTGTTGCAAATGGTAATATTTCATTCTTTTTTATGTTTGAGTAATATTCTACTGTATGTATGTTCTTTATCTAGTCATCTATTGATGGGTATTTGGGTTGTTTCCATATCTTGACTATTGTAAATAATGCTGCAGGGAACATAGGGTGCAGATATCCTTTTGAATTAAGGTTTTGATTTCTTTGGATATATACCTAGAAGTGGAATTGCTGGGTCATAAGGTAGTTCTAGTTTTAATATTTTGAGGAACCTCCATATTGTTTTCCATAGTGGCTGCACCAATGTACAATCCCACCAACAGTGCATGAAGATTCCCTTTTCTCCACATTCTTACCAACACTTGTTATTTGTTGATTTATTGATGATAGCCATTCTCAGAGGTGTGAGGTGGTATCTCATTTTGGTTTTAATTTGCATTTCCCGATGATTAGTGATGTTGAGCATCTTTTCATTTGGGGATATTATCTTTATTTTGCTGTTCAAAAAGCAAATCCGCCCTCTACAGTTGATGGATATACCCTATCTTCCAAGGCTGTTTGCCCTATGGATGGTCTGGAACTAAAGCTGATCTAAGAAGTGCAAAACCACCATAGAGACTTGTTCATTGGCACAGCTTCTCTGGAATATGGTGGAAGCGTTCTTCCCTTGGGAACTTATAAACTAGAGTCAGCATTCTGTGGATGGAAGGCAGCAATGGAGTGAGTGGTATACTGGTGGTAATAGTGAGAGGAGCCACATGTCCATCTCTATAGCTCTGTCCAGTAGGACTTTCTGCAGTGGTGGGAATGTTCTGTATCTGCATTATACAGTACCGTTTACTAACCGTATACCTAACACCTAACCCAATACCTATTACTTGATACCTTGCCACATACCTGCATCACCATGTAATTCATACAGCTACCAGCCATGTAGCTATTTAACACTTGAAATGTGGCTGGTGTGACAAGGGAATTGAATTTTAAATTTTATTTAATTCATTTAAATTTAAATAGCCACACGTGCCTAGTGGGTACCGTATGGGATGGTACAATTGACCTTTTTACTATAATTCATAACTATCTAACGCAGCTTTCCTTTTTCCTATAACAGGAAGTAGCTTTTGACTATATTTTGATTCCAAAGCTCTTTTTCTGTATCTCTCAGAAAGCAGTTATCAGTTTCTTCCTCATTATACAAATGTTACGCATTTGCCTTATTGCCCATTGGAATATATACGTATATATGTATATATGTATATATGTATATATGTAGTAGTGAAACCATCACCAAAATCAAGATAACAAACACCACGTCAAATTTCCTGTGTTTCTTTTTTTTTTTTTTAATATATATTTTATTGATTTTTTTACAGAGAGGAAGGGAGAGGGATAGAGAGTTAGAAACATTGATGAGAGAGAAACATCAATTCAGCTGCCTTGTGCACACTTCCTACTGGAGATGTGCCCGCAACCAAGGTATATGCCTTTGACTGGAATCGAACCTGGGACCCTTTAGTCCACAGGCCTACGCTCTATCCACTGAGCCAAACTGGTTAGGGCTCCTGTGTTTCTTTGTAAACCATCTTTCTCTTTGCTCCTGTCCCCAGGCAACTGCTGACTTGTTTTCTGTCTTTGTATGTAAATTTATATTTTCTAGAATATACACTAATAAAAGACAAAGATGCTAATTGACCATACCTTTGATATGCCCATCAGCCAATCAGAAGAGTATACAAATTAACCCAACAAAGATGGCCGTTAATTTGCATACTGCAGGCAGCACCATCCGCTGCCTGCCCCATTGCTATCCGGGCCTGCCATCTGCGACCTGGGGCAATGTGGCGGGACAGCGCCATCCGCCGCCTGCCCTGCCACCATCCGGCCCTCCCATGTGTGACCCGGGGCGGGCAGGCGAGGCAGCAGCAGAGACGGGAGGAAGCCAGGTGGCGGAGATGGGAGGAAGCCAGGGGGTGGAGATGGGAGGGAGTGAGGCAGCGGAGAAGGGAGCAAAGCCCGCCTTGGCAGGCTTCGCTCCCTTCTCCACTGCTTCGCTCTGGCCTCAGGAAGCCCTATTCTTGCAGGAATCTTCCTGCAACGGGCCTCTAGTTTAATATATTCATGCATATTTTTTGGTATGCCTACCTTTATTTGGCATTATTTTGAGATTCATTCATGTTTTATGTGTATCAATACTTCATTTCTTGCTAAATATATTCCATTGTATGGATATGCCCATAATTTATTTATTCATCTATTAATGGACATGTAGATTGTTTCTAATTTTTTGCTGTTTTATATAAAGTCAGTTCTGTGAACATTTATGTACAAGTCTTTGGATATAACACCCATTTTTCTTGGGTATACACCTTGGAGTGGAATTGCTTAATCATATGTTTAGCTTTAGTAGGTATTATATGAACAGTTTTCCAAAGTTGTTGAACTCTTATTTCAATTTTTTAACATTAGTTTTCAGTTAAAATGTTTGATTTTATAATTATGCCACTTTTTTCCCCTCAACAAAATTCTTGATTTCTATCATTGACATACTTACTGCCATTAACTTAAAACATTGGTTCTTCAAGTGTGATTTGCATTCCCTTTGGGGTACCGGAGGTCAAACTGTTTTTATAATATTACTCTAATATTGTCTTTTTTTGCTGTGAGACATTTGAACTAATAGTGCAAAAGCAATGGTGCATAAATGTGCTGACCCTTTAGAATGAATTAAGGCAGTGTACCATACTGTACTAGTAGTCAAGGTACATGTGCTCCCTGTTTATTTTTAAATGCCAGTTTCATGTAAGAATTACCTTGATGAAGTAGCAAAAATTAACTAAAAAAATCTCTACCTTTGAGTATCTGTACTTTCAATGTTTTGTATGAAGAAATTGAAAATATCCATAAGCATTTTTGTTGCATAACAAAGTATATAGTTGTTTTCAGGAAAAGCATTTGTGCACTGAAGTTGTAAGTTGCTGTTTTCATGGAATGTCATTTTTACATCAAAGAACAACTATGGTTATTGAGGCTTATTTATTTGGCAAATGCTTTTTTAAAGATAAAGTGAGCCTGCCACTTCAAGGAAACAACTGAAAGTATTTGTTGCTAGTAATAAAATTTGAGTTTTAAAATGAAAATTAGAATTTTGGAAAACTTACAGTAGCTGTCCTAAGTTTGAAAGCCTCCCAATAATGACGAGATCAACTGTGATATTAAAAAGTGTGATTTTTAAAATGTTATACAATGAAATGTATTAATATTTGGAAGATCTGCATAACTTAATTTCCCAATATTTTTCAAATGATCAATGCATGATTTTATAAAATCGTATTCAAAGTACAAGATAGGCAAGTAGCTTTTAATGTAACAACATATGAAATGTTCATTAATATGGCTTCAGATTCTACAGTGCAGCTAATCTTTATGAAACTACCACTTGGCAAGTGTTGGTGTAGTATTCACAATTTTCTGAAAAAGTTCTTAAAAGTGCTCCACCTTGTTACTCAGTTGCGTATTTGATTTTGTTCATATAGCTTAACTGAAACAACATATTACAGGAGTTGGAATGCAGAAACTTATGTAGAATCCAGCTGATTTATACTATTTTTTGTTTTGCTATGTAATAGGCTTATAATTATCTTAAGTGAAATAGTATAAAATCAGGTTCTAATATCTAATATGTACATATTGGTTGATATAAACCACATAAGTCAAAGTTCTTTGTGGTCTTGATAATTTTTAAGAGGGAAAGTGGTTCTTTGTACCTCCTTCCATCTGTAGAATGCATCTCATTAAGAGTGTACATTAAAATATGTTCTCAAGTTCTTTGAATAAATTGTATACTTGTGTGCTTATGGTAATAGTTTGATATTTGGTTGATCTAGTTCAGTTTGATTTCAATGTAAAGAATTAAAAAAATTATTTTGTTTTATTGAATAGGTTAAACGTTTGCTTTTCTAGGTTAAAAACTATAGATTTCTATAAAAAAGGTGTATACAGTTGAAGTATAATCATTTTTTCCTCTGGATCACTTACCACAGAATATGGTAAACATATATTAAATATCTAGAATCAGGATATTTGCCTATCCAGAGAACTGCAGTAATCACCAAATGTTAAAAGGGTTTTGTTACACTAAGCCAAAAAATTGATCCAGAGCTGTTAGCTGTTACATTCAGTGTAAAAGCTCTTTGAAAACTAATAAAATTTCACTAATGTGAGGCATTTTGCCTTAAGGCTTGGAGGTGAACATCATTAGTATAACTGATGTAGGAGTCCATGGGTAGCCCTCCATGAACCATGACTCCCAGTATTCACACGCTTAGTTAATTCTCTAGGCTTGGCAATGCGACCAGCTTCGGTCATTGGGGTATCAGCAAGAATGATTCAAGCAGAGGCTTGATAAGCACTTGCACATTGAGGCTTGTCCTCTTGGAATGCTTCCTCTGGGAACCCAGCTACTGTGCTATAAGGAAACCACTAGTGAAGGAGGAGCAAGATGCCCTAGCTCTGTCAGAAATCTGAGTGCACAGCCCCAGCCAAACTCCGTCTGAATGCAGTTCCATGAGGGACTTCAATGCACACGGTAGGGCGTGGATAAAACACCCAGTTGACCCACAGAATTAATAGAGAAAATAATACGTGTCATATTAAGCCACTGAGTTTTGGGACAGTGTGTTATGCAACAGTAAGTACCTGAACCAGATGGCATTGGCTACTTGAAAGTGGTCATGGTTTGCTGCTGACTTAGTCGGTGTGGCAGGGAAAACAGTCATAGAGAAGAATGACAAAATTTGAACTGTGCCAAGCCCTGAGCCGAACTGAAGCAACTTACAAGGTATGGATAGGGATTTAGATGAGAATGCTGAGAAAAGCACAGGAAGTGTGATTTTTTCTTCTTTTTTAAAAATATTTTTTTATTGATTTCAGAGAGGAAGTGAGAGGGAGGGTGAGATAGAAACATCAGTGATGAGAGAGAATCTTTGATTGGCTGCCTCCTACATACCCCACACTGGAGATCAAGGCCCCAACCCAGGCACATGCCCTTACGGGGAATTGAATCATGACCTCCTGGTTAATAGGTCGACGCTTAACCACTGAGCAATGGAGGCTGGACTTTTTTCTTTTTTTTTTTTTGGTCTTCTTTTCTCAGTTCTATGTCAAGGAGTATTTGCTGGAAAGATTAAGGGCCTGGCAAGCATTCTGCCAAGTGCTTTATGGCTTTGCTATCTTCATTTTTCAAACCTGTATCATTTGAATGGAATACTGGAGAGTAGGAGATTCTTTCAGCCAGAAAAACATTACTCTAACGATGCTGATGGAGGGGACTTGCCTATTTGATGGTCACTTAATTTACTTGACAGTTTGTTTTTCTATCCTTACCATTGCAGTGTTCTAGTCTAGAAAATAAATGACATATTTATCATGCATACCTGTATATATGTATAGCTCATATATAGTATAGCTTATATAGTATATACACTAGAGGCCTGGTGCACGAAATTTGTGCATGGGTAGGGGGGTCCCTAGCAGAACTGATCTGTGGGGCAACTGGCAGGGTGATCGAGGGACCCCTGCTGGTACCCATGTTGGCCAGCCCGGCACCGCCTGCTCACCGGCCCCACCCACCGCCACCACTGCAATTGCCAGTCGCCTCCTCTCTCTGCGGGGCAATGGGGGGGCCCCTATGGCACCCACCTTGACTGGCCTGGGACCTGCAGGCTGGGGGCAGCTCCTGCATTGGGCGTCTGCCCCCTGGTGGTCAGTGCGCATCATAGCAACTGGTCGTTCCGCTGTTCGGTTGATTTGCATATTATGGTTTTATTATATAGGATATGCACAGGTATAGCATATCCTATATAATAAAAAGGCTAATATGCAAATTGTCCCCTCGACTGGGAGTTCGACCAGGGGGTGGGGCCGGCTGGCCAACCACCACAGCCCCTTCCCCCCAGCTGGCCTGGCCCAATGGGCCCCGATTAGGGTGGGCTGGCCGGACCCACCCATGCACAAATTCATGCACTGGGCTTCTAGTATGTGTGTGTGTGTGTGTGTGTGTGTGTGTGTGTGTGTGTGTACATAAATATATATACACACATACATATGGCATATATCATATATTATACAGCACTTTTACTTATCATTGTGGAAGGTAACGGGGATATGAGGGAGGCCTGCCCTCATTGAATGTATAATAAGCTTAATGAAAAGGGTCCCTCTCCTGTTTTTACTTTTATGTCTTTTCATGTTTCCCTCTCTCTGGCCCCAAATAGAACTCCAGTAAACCCAAACCCAGATCAGAAATTGATTTGATAATAGCCTTTTTATATCCTTGGTGATTTTCTGTCTACTTGTGTGGGAAACTGTTTATTGCCTTCACTATCTGATAAGCGTAGACAGAGAACCCCCCCCCCCCCCCCACCAAGGCTGGGTGCCTTTGAAGCCCTAGCAAAGGTCGGAGCTAGGTGCCACCTCTGTTTGTCCAGACAGTGGTAGCTGAAACTACTCCCCCATTTATTATTATGTAAATCCTTGCTGATGGGCTAGTCTGCCTGTTGCAGGGGGTCACCTGCCTAGGGCTATGCTATGGGTGCATCCCAGATCAATAAAAGCTTGGTGAGGCCTGAGCACGGGGGAGAAGTCCTTCGGGACTTGCCGCCTGGTCCCCCAATATTGCAAAATTATCTCCTGTCTCTTTCTCTCATTTGCTGTGCGGCTCTTTCAGATACCGAACCCTACTCCACGCAGAACGTGGAGGGAGTCTTACACGACAACTTGTTCTATCTATTTCTTAGAAAGTAATGTTGAAGACTCCAACCCTAATTGTGAATTTGCCCATTTTTCATTTCAGTTCTATCAGTTTTTGCCTCATGTACTTTGAAACTCTGATGTTAGGCGCATACACATTTAAGATTGTTATGTCTTCTTGGTGAATATACCCTTTTACCATTACGTAATGTCCCTCTTTATCTGTGGTAAGAGTCTTTGAAGTTTACGTTATCTGATACTAATATAGCCATCTCAGCTCTCTTTTGATTAGTGTTTGCATACTGTACTTTCCCCATCCTTTTGCTTTAACTTCCTTTAGCATTTCTCTTGGAGCAGGTTTGCTGGCAATAGGTTCTCTTAGTTTTTCTTCACCTGAGAATGTTTGTGTTTTGCTTTCATGCTTTTAAGAATTTATAGCTGTAAATTTCCCCCTTAGCAACTGCTTTTGCTGCATCCCATAAGTTTGGTATATCTTTGTTTTTATTCATCTCAAGTATTTTCTAATTTCCCTTGTGATTTCTTCTTTGATCTATTGGTTGTTTAAAAGTGTTTTGTTTAATTTTCACAACTTTGTGAACTTTCCAGTTTAAAAAAAAAGTTTCTGATTTCTAACTTCATTCTGTTGTGATCAGAGAAGATACTTTGTATGATATTTATCTTTTAAAATCTATTGAGACTTAATTGTGGCCTAACATATATTCTATCCTGGAAAATGTCCTATGTGCACTTGAGAAAAATGTGTATGCTGCTGTTGTTGGGTGTAGTGTTCTGTGTATGTCTGTTAGATCTAGTTGATTTATTGTGTTTACGTCATCTGTTTCCTAACATCTGTGTTGTTTATTCCATTATTGTGAATGGGATATTGAAATTTCCAACTATTATTGTAGTGCTATCTATTTCTCCCTTAAATTCTATTCATTTTTTGCTTCATATATTTTGATGATCTATCATAGGTGTGTAAATATTTATAACTTGTTATTATTTTTGCTATATTGAAGCTTTTATTAACATAATGTACTTCTTTCCCTCTTATAATCTCTTTTTGATTTAAAGTCTGTTTTGTCTGATATTAGTATAGCCTCTTGTGGTCTCTTTGGGTTACTAGTTGCATATGATATCTTCCATCTTTTAACTTTCAACCTGTGTGTGTCTCTGGATGTAAAGTGAGTCTCTTGTAGACACTATAGTTGGATCATGTGTTCTTATCCATCCTGTTAATCTTTCGATTGGAGAGTTTAATCCATTTACATTTAAAGTAATTATTGGTAAGGAGGGACTTGTCATTGTGCTATTTGTTTTCTATATGCCTTACTGCTTTTTTGTTCCTCATTCCTTGCATTCTTGTCTTCTTGTGTGTTTTGTTGATTTTTTTTCTAGTGAAATTTTAAAATTTCTTCCTAGTTTTATTTTGTGTATATGATAGCTATTTTCGTTGTGGTTACCATGGGGATTACATGTAACACCCTAAAGTTATAACATTTTAATTTGAATTTATAGCAGTTTAACTTCACAACATACAGAAACTCTGCTCTTTTATAGTGCTGTCTCTGTCCCTTTTGGTTGTTGGTGTCACAAAATTACTGAGCCCTAAAACATAAACCAATAATTTCTTTAAATGCATTGACCTCCTAAATTATGTTGAAAAGAAGATTTGGAGTTATGAACCAAAGTTATAGTAATGCAAACTTTTCACTAATATTTAAAAAAATATGTTAGACTCTTAAATCATATAGAAAACAGAAAGTACAGTTACAAACAGTGTTATAATGATACCAGCTTTTATAATTGCCCATGTAATTTACTTTTTTTGAGCTCTTTATTTCTCTATATGCCTTTCGGTACTGTCTAGTGTTCATTTCTTCTCGAAGGACTTGAGCATTTCTTTCAGGGCTGGTCTAGTAGTCAGGAACTACCTCAGCTTTTGTTTATCTGGGAATGTCTTGATTTCTCCCTCACTTTTGAAGGACAGCTTTACCAGATACAGATTTCTTGGTTGATAGTTTTTTTTTCACTTAGCATTCAGTATATTGGTCCATTGTATTCTGGCTTCCAAAGTTTCTGATGAGAAATTTGTAGATAATTTTATAATTTGTAGATGGTCCCTTATATATGATGATTCGTTTAGTTTTCCCCACTTCCAAGATTTGATCTTCGTTGTTGTCTTTTGAAAATTTGATTATAATTTGTCTTGGTGTGGGCTCTTTGAGTTCATCACACTTGGAGTTTATTGAGCCTCTTTATATTCATGTCTATTATCAAATATGGGAAGTTCTTAGCCATTATTTCTTTATATATTCTCTCTGCCCCTTTCTCCCTTCTCCTTCCAGGACACTCATGATGCACATGTTGTTCCACTTGCTATCCCTCAGGTTAGAGGTGCTCTCTGCTTTTCTTCATTCTTTTTTATTTCTGCTCTTCAGCCTTGATAATTTCCATGGTCTTATCTTCATGTTATGGATTCTTGTGCGAACTTAAATATGCCTTTCAATCCCTCTAGTGAATTTTTAATTTCAGTTATTATATTTTTCTACTCCAGAATTTCTTTGTTTTTTTTTTCTTAAGGCTTTTTCATCTCTTTATTGATATTTCCATTTTGTTCACACACATCATTTTCTTGACTTTCTCCACATCTTCTTTTAATTCTTTGAGCAACTTGAGGACAGTTTTTTTTTTTTTAAGTCTGTCTAATATATCTGCCATAAAGTATTTTTCAGGGACAAATTCTGTTGCATTTTTATTTTCCTTTGATGGGCCATGCTTTTCTGTGCTTTGTATGTCTTGTGATTTTGTGTTTTTGAACACTGGACAGTCGAATCTAGTAATGTGGTAACTCTTTCCCAGAGTTTTTGTTTTTTGTTATTTTTTTGTTTATTTCTGTAGGTTGTTTCTGTACTGAGGATCAGGCTGAGTTGTAACTCAATGTCATCTTATGTTTTATTCTGAGCCTTTCCTTAGGCATGTACAGTCACTTTTAATTTTTCCCCAAATATGCAGTTGTTTTTGATTGTTCTAGTCTTTTTTTAAAAAAATATTTTTATCCAGCTCACAGAGGAAGGGAGAGGGACAGAAGCATCAATGATGAGAGAGAACCATCGATTGGTTGCCTCCTGCATGCTCCCTACTGGGGATCAAGCCCGCAACCTAGGCATGTGCCCTTGACCGGAATCGAACCCGGGACCCTTCATTCTGCAGGCCAAGGCTCCATTCACTGAGCCAAACCGGCTAGGGCAGAATGCTCTAGTCTTTAATGTGAAGCTCCTGAAAGGAGAAAACAACAAATGAGGGCAATTAAGAAGAGGGAGTGTCCCTTTAAATCTCCTGGAGTCAGGGCAGATGGAGAGGCAGGGCTTGAAAAATGGGAGGAGGTGCAACAACATCTGCCCACTTCTTTGTCTGCACCTCTGTGAATAGAAGCACCAATCAGAAATCAGAGTGCAGATCCCCAATATTGGAGGACAGGGTAATTTTTACCTACCTTAGCTCCCACAAGCTGTGTGCAAGCTGTTCCAGGAAGAAGTGCACAGCTGCCTGCCTTGTGTCTGGTGGTGGTGTATGGGTAGCTCCTACTGTGCTAAAAGCTATACTTGACAGATATTAACCATCTAGGTCTTTCCCTGAAAGTTGCAAGCCTTCAACAGACCCCAGAGTTTCCAACAGTGTAGTTGCCTAGGTGGAGAACAGGTTCCTGGTGCTTCTTGCCCCTCCATCTTCCCCAAATCGTGTGTGTGTGTGTGTGTTTACACAGTTTGGAATTTATTTTGCACTACAGTATGAAAAAAGTAGCTAAGTCAAGGGTGAGCAAACTTTTTCCTAAAGGGCCAGATGGTGACTCTTTTAAGTTTCTGTACTGAGTTGCAGTTTCTCAGCTCTGCCATTGTAGCACAAAAGCAGCCGTAGACAATAAATAAATAAATAAATGCAGTGACACTATCTCAAGAAGCTTTATTTACAGTAACAGACAGTGGACTGGATTTGATGCATAGGCTGTATGGAGTTTATCGACCTCTGCTCTGAGCTCTTCATCCCTGTCAAAAATTGAAGAGTCTGAAATTTCACTATACTTGAAAGCTAACGAGTTAGCCTGCCACAGTTTCATGGATAGTGGCAGAGGATAAGGACAGTTTGTTACTCATGATAATAGCAGTAGACAGAATATCATCATTTTCTCTGGTTCTTGAGCCCTAGTTCTAATAAAGCAGCACTGTGGAGACCAGATAACATCGGTACATACATTATAGGAGTGGACCCCCACACTTAGGGATTATGAATCTTTTATAATTGGGAATAATTCGGCTAGGCCTTTCCCTTTGAGAGACACGTCTTTATTATATTGGATAGTACGCATAGCTATCATTTTGCTCTAGAAGGAGATGCTGTCTTCCAAGGCTATTCACTATACAAACCCTTTTGAAGAGAGAGTCTAGATTAAAGACAGTCAGTGCCTCTTCTCTCAAGACATTCAGAGAGACCCATCGAGCATTGTATGCCTCCCTTCTTTTCCCTGTACCTCTGTTTCCAATTGATGTGCACAGAGCCTACCTAATGGTGTCTTGCCTTCATTCATTGTGGCTCTGCTGGGCTGCAGTTATATTTTTCTAGGCTCTTATTTATCTCGAGGGTAAGAATTCATGGATTATCGAATCTGAGGGTATATTTTCCCTTCTCGATTCTTAACATGAATTCTAAGCATGTGCTGCTCGCCAGTCTTCTCTTTTCCACCTTGACCCTCCATTAATTTTCAGATGTGGGAGTACTTTGAAAATGTAATGTCTGAGGACTTCTGGTTTGGACAAGATGGCATAAACTCTTTTCTCCCTGCGCCTTCCTAAGACGCACAATTCTAAACCATGAAAAACACAAAAGGGAACCAAACAAGAACTCTGAAAGGCGGTAAGAGGAAGCCTGGCTGGTTTGGGACCTAGGACCGAGGGACAACAGAGCAGTAGGATGTCTTATATCTCCCACCTAAAGAAGAAGGCAACTCTGACCCCAAGTGTCCTGATCCTCGATCTTGCAACAGTTGGCCTCCAGGGAGGCTCATTCTTCCCCAGTATAGAATGGGAATCTCTGTTACAAGATCAGGGGAGACCAGTACCACTGGGAAAGGGGTTCGATTGGGAGCCCCGTTAACAATAAGCAGCTGGACAAGTACTCTCCTTTCCTGCTAGATATGCAGTCTCCCTCTCCTGCCAAAAGATATCAGGGTAGCCAAGTGAAAATGAAATGATAGAGATCCCTCCCCACCACCCTATCCCTGTAACAAGTGAGCTGGCCGGAGAAATGCTCTGCTTTCCTGGGCCTGAGGCTTCCTTCACTGAGGGATACCATGGCGACTGGAGGCTTTGTCTTATTCATCATGTGCACAGCATGCTTGGGTATATTAACTACTCAGTAAATAATGAAAATATGCACGTCTTCAACTGTTTCTCCATTGGCATGCTAGTGGAAATTACTCTGTGTTTGGCATTTGGTGGACTTTTAGTTTTCAATGCTATTTACAAGATTTGAATGTTTTCTTTGTCTTCTTGAATATTTTATTGGAAATTTTGAAGAGTTTGTAAACACCATTATCCTGAACAATATTTTTCTCCCTTCACTCCTGTTTTTGCTCTTAATGCAAGTACATTTGACCCTTGAACAACACGGAGGTTGTTCCCTGACCCTGACAGTCAAAAAGCTGCATGTAACTTTTGACTCCCTCAAAACTTAAACTACTAATAGCCTGTTGTTTACTGGAAGCCTTACCAATAACACAAATAGTCGACTAACACATATATTGTATATGTATTATGTACTGTATTCTCACCATAAAATAAGCTAGAGAAAATCATAAGTTATTAATAAAATGATAAGGAAGAGAAAGCACCTATGCAATGTTTATTGAAAAAAAATTTCTCATCTAAGTGAACCTGCACATTTCAAACCTATTTTGTTCAAGGGTCAACTGTACTGCGATGGAGGGGGAAGTCCTTTTATCAGTACAAAAAAATAAAAGACTTTCTAATCAACTGACATACTAGAAGTAATAAAGCTGGTAGATTTTATGTATAATTTTCTTCATTGTGGACAGCATTATAATATTAGTACACTTGACGTGTGATGTGTGATGTGTATACACATACATGTGTATAAAGACTACCTAGCTGTCTCCTTGTTTGTTGTTGCTGTTGTTAATACCATCATACTTCATTTACTTAGGCTGAAACTCTCATTTATCTTAGATGACGTTCTCTGTTTTGCCCCTCTGATCGGGAATGCCAGTGGTTGTACCTCTTTAGTACCCTGTTCCTCTCCTCCATTGATATTTTGGGCTGTCATTATGACTTCTCTTGCGTAAACTCCTCACAAGCTTCCCTTTTACTGAAATCATGCCAATGTTACTCAGAGCTTTTGGACAAATCTTTCTTATGATACCTTATAAAGCTTGATATCTTGTGACTCCAACCCTAATTAATCTGCAATATTTCTTCAAATTACCCTTTCTTACTGCTGTGGTTTTACCTCTCACGTATTAAACAGTGTTTTTTTTTTTTTTTTTTTAAATAACCTACTTATTATACATGTGGCTTGTCTCCTCAACAGTCCCAATATGTTCAAATTCCACTGTTCAGTTGACATGGAATATGCTCCAGGATGGATTCCCTTACCCACCCTCCTTTATTCAAAGCAGAGATACTCTTTCATATGACCGGCTTCTGCATTTTCTGGAGACTGTGTTACCTATCCCTTTGCATTAAGTATTTTTTATTTATTTATTAAATCTTTATTGTTCAGATTATTACATTTGTTCCTCTTTTTCCCCCCCATAACTCCCCTCCTTCCAGTTCCCACCCCACCCTCCGCCCTCACTCCCTACCCACTGTCCTCATCCATAGGTGCACAATTTTTGTCCAGTCTCTTCCCGCATCTCCCACACCCCTTTCCCCCCAAGAATAGTCAGTCCATTCCCTTTCTATGTCCCTGGTTCTATTATAATCAACAGTTCATTCTGTTCATCAGATTATTTATTCACTTGATTCTTAGATTCACTTGTCGATAGATGCATATTTGTTGTTCATAATTTGTATCTTTACCTTTTTCTTCTTCTTCCTCTTCTTAAAGGATACCTTTCAGCATTTCATATAATACTGGTTTGGTGGTGATGAACTCCTTTAGCTTTTCCTTATCTGTGAAGCTCTTTATCTGACCTTCAATTCTGAATGATAGCTTTGCTGGATAAAGTAATCTTGGCTGTAGGTTCTTGGCATTCATCACTTTGAATATTTCTTGCCACTCCCTTCTGGCCTGCAAAGTTTCTGTTGAGAAATCAGCTGACAGTCGTATGGGTATTCCCTTGTAGGTAACTGAGTTTCTTTCTCTTGCTGCTTTTAAGATTCTCTCTTTGTCTTTTGCCCTTGGCATTTTAATTATGATGTGTCTTGGTGTGGTCCTCTTTGGATTCCTTTTGTTTGGGGTTCTCTGCGCTTCCTGGACTTGTAAGTCTATTTCTTTCACCAGGTAGAGGAAGTTTTCTGTCATTATTTCTTCAAATAGGTTTTCAATATCTTGCTCTCTTTCATCTTCTTGCACCCCTATAATTCTGATGTTGGTACGCTTGAAGCTGTCCCAGAGGCTCCTTACACTATCTTCGTATTTTCAGATTCTTTTTTCATTTTGCTTTTCCGGTTGGGTGTTTTTTGCTTCTTTGCATTTCAAATCTTTGACTTGATTCTTGCGCTCCTCTGATCTGCTGTTGGGAGTCTGTATAGTATTCTTTATTTCAGTCAGTGTATGCTTAATTTCTAGTTGGTTCTTTATCATAACATCGAGGGTCTCATTAGATTTCTTGTAGATCTCATTAAGTTTATCGGCGGCTTCTAGACAGTTCTTGAGAGACCTTAAAAGTGTGGTTCTGAACTCTATATCTTCCACTGACAATTTTGTCCTGTTTCTTTGTCTCCGCATTTTTTTATGCTTTCTTGGTGCACCCCCTAGTGGTCTTTGTGTGCAGTCTTGTTGTAGTTAAGCCTTGATTGTTGTAGTTAATACTGGGGGGATTTGACCTCCAGGCCAACTGGCTGTGAGAGTCAGCTGTGTCTGCAGTGGGAAAACTTCTGTCCTCTGAGGAGGTACTAATCTAGCCTTTGCCTGAGGCTATCTGGCAAATGGCTCTGTGCAGGGCTTGTGCGGGGCAGGTCACACGGGATCAAACAGGGCGGGCGGAGGGAGCAGTTATGGCTGCTCTCAGTCCTGTCCCCAGAAGCTCTGCCTCTCAGAGTCCCAGCAACGGCTGCAAATCTCGAAGGGAAAGCTGCCCTCGCATTCCGACCGATGCCAGACAGTCCCGCTTCTCCCATTTGAGTCTGGGTCTCTAGAGACTCGCCCAGAACTGGAGCTCAGGGCCTGAGCCTCCCTCCTGATTGAAAACGACAACTGCGCCCTCAGCCACCAGCCCGCTCCACACGCACCTCCGCACCTTTGTATTTTCCGCACTGCGCCTCCTCTGAGTCTCGTATGCTGTTCTCTTTCCTTCTAATTGAAGAATTTCCCCTCAGCCAGCTTTCCTGTGGTTCTGGGTGATGTCCGTTTCATCTTTTAGTTGTATTTTTGAAGTGGTTGTGCGAGGCAGCATTCTCCGGTGTTTATCTATGCCGCCATCTTGGTTCTTCCTGCATTAAGTATTTTTGAACTGGTATTATTTGAGACAGTTGGACGGATTTGAAAAATAAAAGCATAAATGATCCTTCCTATAGAGCTTTCAGAGTTAATGAATCTTAGGTTTATTTCATTGGGTTTTAGAAAATGCAAATCATTATCAGAACACTATAATGCTATTGTGTTAATTTTCTGCACTGTGCAGATGCTATTAGGGCTATTTATGGTTATAAAACACATGGTTTCTTTAAAATGATGTCTTGGTGTTTCTGTGCTTTGAGGATTTTATTTAAATTATCATTTGTTTTTTATTCACAGTCAATGCTCCGAGGGAGAGGAGGTTGCTATAAACATACATTCTATGGTATCGAAAGCCATCGTTGCATGGAAACTACCCCGAGCTTAGCATGTGCAAATAAATGTGTCTTCTGTTGGCGGTAAGTTAAAATTAATGGCCATGGTGGCCAAATATGTAATGATCTGTAATAATCAATTTCTGCCCAACATGACACTCAAATGTACCTAAAGCTTTGATGTTCCTATAATTAATCCCCTTTCCATTCCTAATATTATATATTAGTGCATATGTTTGTTTTTCTTGACCAGTTTTATCAGGGGCTTGTTAACTTTTTTAGTTTTTTTGAATAACTTGATTTTAGCTTTGTATATTCTCTTCATTATACTTTTATTTTTTTGTTCACTAATCTATTAACTATTGTTTTTGTTTCTCTGTTCTTTTTCTAACTTAAATTGGACCATTAGCTCATTAATATTCAATCTTCTATAAGTCTTTAATTGTAAATTTCCCTCTAAGTATTCTTTACTACATTCCATGGATTTTGATTAGTTAATTATTCAATTGTAAATATGTTTTGATTTATATTATGACTTCTGTCTAACTCATGGATCAAAGAAATATTTATTTTAAAAATTGCACATAAGTTATATTTTGGGGTTATATTTTTTGTTATTAACTTTCAAACAAATGGTATTATTGTTACATGGTTTATACATGATTTCTAATACAAATTATTTAAAATTTATTGAGGAGTGCTGTCTGCTTAGTATATAGTCAGGTTTTCAAAATCTATTATATGTCCTGAAAAGAGTATATTTTTAATGGTCAGATATTAAAACAGCCATAAAATCTATTCTTTGTTACTGTTTGTTTTATCATTATTTTGTAGTCCTTATTTAGTAGTCCTCTTTACCCATAGTAATGTTTGTTGCCTTAAAATGTGTGTTTTCTGCCGAAACCGGTTTGGCTCAGTGGATAGAGCGTCGGCCTGTGGACTGAAAGGTCCCAGGTTCGATTCCGGTCAAGGGCATGTACCTGGGTTGTGGGCATATCCCCAGTAGGAGATGTGCAGGAGGCAGCTGATCGATGATTCTCTCTCATCGATGTTTCTAACTCTCTATCTCTCTCCCTTCCTCTCTGTAAAAAATCAATAAAATATATTTAAAAAAAAAATGTGTGTTTTCTGATTGTAATATAACTCTATTTCTTTTTTGTACTAACAATTGCCAGATCTTTTTCCTTCCTTTATGCAACGTCAAACTTTATGTGTCTTTATATTTTAGTCGTGTTTCTGATAAACAAGTGTTTGGCTGGATCAGTTTTAAAAAATCAACTTTTTTGAAGTTTTATTTACATACAACCAAATACCCCTATTTAAAATATACATCTCAATGAATGTTGGTATATGTGTACAACTGTGTGACTGTGACTACAATCAAGACATAGAACATTTTCATTATCCTGGAGTTCCCTTGTGCCCCACTTCTAGTCATTTTCTGATTTGCTTTTTGATGATATATATTACTGTGCTTTTTCTATAGACTATATAAAAATGAATCACCCAGTATGCATTTGTATGTCTGTTATTTTTCCTCACTAAAATATTTTTGAGATTCATCCATGTTTTTAGGCTTATCAGTAGTTTGTTTCTTTCTGTTGTATGGTTTTACCACCATTTGTTTATCCGTGCACCTCTAGTTGAGTACTATTTGAGTTGTTTCAAGGTTTTGACTAAATTATGAATAAAGCTTCTGTGGACATTAGTTTTTTGGAGACAAATATTTTCATTTCTCTTGGTTAAACACCTGTGCATAGAATTGCTGGATTTTTAAAAGTCAGTTTGGACAATCTGTTTTTTAACTGGTGGTGTTTAATTGGTCTTATAGTGATTGTTGTTTTTTTTTTATATATATATATTTTATTGATTTTTTACAGAGAGGAAGGGAGAGAGATAGAGAGTTAGAAACATCGATGAGAGAGAAACATCAATCAGCTGCCTCCTGCACATCTCCCACTGGGGATATGCCTGCAACCCAGGTACATGCCCTTGACCGGAATCGAACCTGGGACCCTTCAGTCCGCAGGCTGACGCTCTATCCACTGAGCCAAACCGGTTTCGGCTTTTTTTTTTCTTTATTGATTAAGGTATTACATATGTGTCCTTATCCCCCCCATTTTCCCCAAAACCCCCCACTCATGCCCTCACCCTCCTGGTGTCTGTGTCCATTGGTTAGGCTATATGCATGTATATAAGTCCTTTGGTTGATCTCTCTCCCTTACCCCCACCCTCCCCTACCTTCCCTCTGAGGT
Organism: Myotis nattereri; assembly: GCF_964212035.1. Classification (NCBI taxonomy): domain Eukaryota; kingdom Metazoa; phylum Chordata; class Mammalia; order Chiroptera; family Vespertilionidae; genus Myotis; species Myotis nattereri. The sequence continues at coordinate 87,412,511 of NC_138079.1, read as the reverse complement.
TTGACAGTCTGATCGATGCGTCTCTGTCTCTGGATCTGTTTTGTTTATCAGTTTATGTTGTTCATTATATTCCACAAATGAGTGAGATCATGTGATATTTATCTTTCTCTGACTGGCTTATTTCACTTAGCATAATGCTCTCCAGTTCCAACCATGCTGTTGCAAATGGTTAGAATTCCTTTTTTACCACAGCATAGTATTCCATTGTGTAGATGTACCATAGTTTCTAAACCCACTCAGTTGCTTTATAGTGATTGTTGATATTGATCAATATTGATAAATTATTAATAAACATTTATTCTTAATCTCTGATTTGTGCCTTCTGTTTATTTGCTTTTCTACATTTGTGTCTCTATCTTTTTTCTATCTAAGACTACTGTTATGCTAAGGTATCAGTTTATGTGTTTCTTGTGGGAGGCTTTTCTAGTTATCTTGTTGGAAATATAAGCCCTGAGTGTTATCCTTAAGCTGGCTATAGACCATGATATGTAGAATTGAATTTTATAAGTAAGTTGGGAATATTTAAGTGAAAGAAAAATTCCTAAATTATGCAAATCCTTTTTGTGTGTGTTTTCTGCTAATCCAGTTTTTTTCCTTCACTGACAACTATCTATAATTCTAGCTTCCAGACAAATAATTTTTAGTGCTTTGAAATATTTGCTTTCTGAATTTTTTGAGTGTTTCCTTTCATTTTTCTTTAACACGGTTGAAATAATTATCCTATATAATAAAAGGCTAATATGCAAATCGACCAAACGGTAGAACGACTGGTCGCTGTGATGCACACTGACCACCCAGGAGGCAGGTGCTCAATGCAGGAGCTGCCCCCTGGTGATCATTGTGTTCCCACAGGGGGAGCACTGCTCAGCCAGATGCCCTGAGCTGGCCTTATGGCTGGCAAGCACAGCGGTGGTGGTGGGAGCCTCTCCTGCCTCTGCAGCAGCACTAAGGATGTCCGACTGATGGCTTAGTCAGTTGGACACCCCTGCCCCCCCTGGCCACACCCTGAGGGCTCTCAGACTGTGACAGGGCACAAGCTGGGCTGAGGGATGCCCCCCCCCCCCGTGCATGAATTTTGTGCACCGGGCCTCTAGTATGTATGTATGTGTGTGTGTGTATATACACACACACATATAAATACACACACACACACACATATATATATATTTGTTTTTTTCTTTTTTTCTACCTATAGGTTTTTAAAGATCCTTGTTCTATAATTTAGTTTTATAGGCACATTTTGTTTTGAAATAATTTTAGATTTACAGAAGAGTTACAGAAATAGTAGCGTTCCTATGTTTTCTTTACCCAGCTTTCTGTAATGTTAAGACCTTAAATAACCAGGGACTAGTCATCAAAATCAAGAAATTATTTGTTTAAATTAGTTTGGACTCAAGGATACTAATTCTTTTGGTTTTAATCCAATAGTATTGTTATTCATTTTATTGTTCGTATTTTTCCAGCTTTGGCAATTGGGAGCTCTTCTGGATTGTCTCCTGTATTTTTTCTTTCTTTCTTTTAAAAATATTTCTGTATTTTCTGACTCCAGAAGAGTCTAGGTTCATCTTGTGTTTTCTCTGCCCAGCCCTGGAATCAACTGTTTTTCTAAGGAACCATAGTTTCTTTTATTGAAGAATGGTAGTTAGAATCCAAAATTTGGATATTTCATGTGCTCATTTCTGTTGGGATGTTAGTGCTTCTGGGCTGGCTTATTTTCTGATGAGATGTCAGGTGTAATTTTTATCTTTGTTGTAATATAATGTGTCTTGTTTCTCTAACTTACAGATTTTCTCTTTATTTTATCAGTTTGGATATGATATTTTTAGGCTTTAGAAAAATATCTTGTTGGTTGTTCTGTAAACTTGGATGTGTGGTTGTTTCTCATTACCTCTGGGAAATAGTTGGCTATAATTTTTCTACTATTTCTTCCTGTTTAGTACCCTTTGTTTTCCTCCTGGGATTCCAATTATGTGTATTTTGGATCTTTGATATTTTCCCATTACTCTTGGATACTGTGTTCTTTATTTCACTTAAACTTTTTATTTTTTTAGTCTTTGTGTTTTAGTTGGCTTATTTGTATTGCTCTCTTCAAGTTCTTTTACTCTTTCCTCAGCTGGTTCTAATCTGTTGAAACTGTTGAAGACCTATTTTTTCATAGTTAGCATTTCTGTTTGATTGTGTGTTATAAATCTCATCTCTGCTGAATTTACCCATTTGACCTGCATGTTGCTCACCTCTTTTATTAGAGTTTTTAACATATTAATCATAGTTTTAAAAAATTTCTTGTCAGATAGTGCCAACACTTATATCAAAGGAGCTTGGTTTTGCTCAACCGGCATGGCTCAGTGGTTGAGTGTTGACTTATGAATGAGGAGGTTACAGTTTGATTCTCCGTCAGGGCACATGCCTGGATTGCAGGCTCAGTCCTTAGTGTGGGGTGTGCAGGAGGCAGCTGATCCATGATTCTCTCTCATCATTGCTGTTTCTATCTCTTTCCCCCTCTCCCTTCCTCTCTGAAATCGATTAATGTGTGTGTGTGTGTGTGTATGTGTGTGTGTGTGTGTGTGTATATATATATATATATATATATATATATATATATATATAATAAAGAGTTTGGTTTTGTTGATGCTTTCTATTGGAAGTGTATTGTTTTTCTTGCTTTTTTGTATACCTTATAAGTTTTTGTTTCAAGTGGGACATTTTGTTTAGTGCATTGGAGACTGAGGTAAATGTTTTCTGTAGTTTAAAGTCAGCACGCATTTTCTTTCTGCTACGCCTTTCTTGTTGGAGTTTGAGTTAATTTAGTCAAGATTTGGGCATGAATTAAGTTTTGATGTTTTTGTGAATACCATCAGTGTATCACTGCCTTAAAATTCCTTTAGGATTACCTTGTGTATAGCATGGAAGTTGGTCTGTCTGCCAGAGGCTTTTTTCTCAATATCTGATCCTTCCTAAGCTTTAGGTCTTCCCATTGCGCTGCCTCTCAGGAAGGGTCTATCACTATGATCTTGCAATTATTCTGGCAATATTCTACTGTTATTAAATGTTTGTTAGCCTGGTAGTGGGTGGCTTGGAGAGAGGGGTACACATTTGATATTGTTATGATTAAACCTCAGTCTCAGCCAGGCACTTCTCTAGCTACCACTCTCTGCTAGGTGTCATGACTTAAACTCATTTCTAATTAAATAAGAAAATACAGCTATAAACAGCCAAGTATTTAGGGGGAAATCAACCCTGATTTTATGATTTTATTAACTACTTCATCATAGTAGATGAGTAGCTGAGACCTTAATACAGAGAGTACTTTAGAAATTTTGCCTCTTTTTCCTAAGGCACCACACCAACCCAGTGGGCACTGAATGGCGGTGGAAGATGGACCAGCCTGAAGTGATCTTAAAGGAAGCCATTGAAAACCATCAGAACATGATCAAGCAGTTTAAAGGTATTTATTTTTTCCTATAGGAAGAAATGCTAATAGCCTGAATTAAATTGGCAGAGGAATTGCCTCTTTGGCAGGATTTTGTCCCCTTTGGCAAATTTTCATATGATAAGTGCAAATTTTGTAGAAATATTATATGCATTGGCCCTTTTTAGTTTTTACTGATGAGTTTTATGTCCCATGTGATGGAAGAACTAAAAAACTTAATTTTAAGCTTAGCAATTTATAATATGGTGCCTCAGCCTGTACGTTTTGCCTGGGAATGTATCATCGTCTTCTCTCAAAACTTTTGCTTTGTTTTGTTTTGTTGAGCACAAAGCAACCTATGAATGAACTGAAAATTTTAGCTCATGAAAATATTCTTAAGTAATGTCAGTTAGATGGTATTGGAAAAGCATTTTTTATTAAATGTCTTATAAAAAAGGAGACATAAACGTTTCCTCCACAGGACCCATAGTGATATAGTAAAATTCTGCTACTCGGTTTCTAGAATTTCCTGATTTAGTTGTGCCTTATCTTAAAGTTATTTGACTTCAGTGGTGATTACTGGTTCTCAGCTTTAGTGTGCATCAGCATCATCTGGGGTGCTTGTTAGACAGATTCCTGGTCTCCTTCCCCAGAGAACGATTCAGTAAGTCTGTGGTGGGACCAGGAATGCACATTTCTGACAGGTGATGTTGTGGTTGAACTGGGGACCACACTTTGAGACCCACTACTGAACGTAGACATGGTGGATTTATAAAGTGATGGCTTTATATGATGAACTAAAATTTGTTAGACTCTCTTGTAAATCTCTGTGCTTCTGTCTCCACCTACCACTTGTAAGTCCTTATCTCTTATATTCTCTTTTCCTTTCATATGCAACAATAAAAAATGAATTCCAACCAAGGGTATTTTGATGTGGGCACTCTTGTGGTGCTAACATCATATCTATAAACCCCAGTAATTAGTGTTTTTAAGATAAAGGGATTCTTTTTTTTTTTTTTAATATATTTTATTGATTTTTTTACAGAGAGGAAGGGAGAGAGATAGAGAGTTAGAAACATCGATCAGCTGCCTCCTGCACATCTCCTACTGGGGATATGCCCACAACCCAGGTACATGCCCTCGACCGGAATCGAACCTGGGACCCTTCAGTCCGCAGGCCGACGCTCTATCCACTGAGCCAAACCGGTTTCGGCTAAACGGATTCTTTTATGCAAAGAAGTTTGTTCTGTCAGGTCACTGCTTCTTGAGATTATAGTGCTCCTGAAGTGTGTTTTTCCCAATACCACCAAGCAGTTCTCCTGTTCTCAGTAGACCCTGATTAGCTGAGCTGCAATTTAATTCAATTCTGACATGATCTGGAGGTAGCATTGTACCCCACAGGTTAAGGGTTCAGTCCGACAAAACTGCCCCCACTTCAGACGCCAGTTGCAAGTCCAGTTTATTACCTGTGCTTCTGACCGACTGGCTGTAAGTGGGAGGCTTCCAAAACCTCCACCTCAGATTTGGTTAGTTTGTTAGAGAGGCTCACATAAGAACTCAGCATAACATTTACAGTAAGTCCTCATTACAGTAAGTTGTCGATAAGTTCTTAGAAACGGTGCCTTTATGTGAAACAGTGTATAATGAAGCCAGTTTTACCATAGACCAACTGAGAATGCAAGAGTTAAGTTCCAATGGCATATTTCTGGTCACAAAAACATCGCCAAACTTCTTTAAAAAAAAATAAATATTTTTATTGATTTCAGAGAGGAAAGGAGAGGGAGAGAAAGATAGAAACAACAATGATGAGAATCACTGATTGGCTGTCTCCTGCATGCCCCCCACTGGGGATTGAGCCTGCAGTCGGGGCATGTGCCCTGAACAGGAATTGAATTGTGACTTCATGGTTCATAGGTCGACTGTCAACCACTGAGCCTCACTGACTGGGAACCAAAATTCTAAATAAAATCAAAACATTACTATTATTAAACATTGAAATAAATGTGAATTACACATACATTTAGAAAAGATTAGTAAAAACAAGTAAGATAATTATTTTCCAACCTGCTTATTCCCGTTGCAGTTTGAGTCTATAGGCTGTCTGTTGGCAGTATTCCTTCTTGCTTAAGGGAGGTCAGCCTTTGTTCTGTCAAGGTTTTCAACAGATTGGATGAAGTTCATCCACGTTGTGAAGGGCCTCTTGCTTTACTCAGAGCTCACTGACTTAAATGTTAATTTCATCCAAAAGTCACCTTCACAGAAACATCCAGAATAAAGTTTAACCAAATATCTGGGTACCATGGTCCAGCCAATTTGTCTTCTTCTGTTTTTATTGATAGAGAGGAAGGGAGAGGGGGAAAGAGAAAAACATTGATTGGCTGCCTCCTGCACTCCCCCTACTGGGGATCAAGCCCACAACCTGGGCATGTGCCCTGATCAGGAATTGAACCAGTGACCTCTTGGTGCATGGGATGACACTCAATCCACTGAGCCACACATTAGCCTGGCCCCTGCCATTTCTTTCTCAAGTATGAACTTTCACCTAAACTCTAAGGGTTCCCACCAGACTTGCAACCCAGGGGAGCAGCAGGCAGCATCAGCTCGACCCCAGCATTCCCCCAAACCTGTGTCCAAGGCCCTCTTTTCTCTGACTTTAGTGAGTTAATGTCAGCCCAGCCTTGGCTCACTCCTGTCACTGTGACTGTTCTCAGCTGACTGCAGCCCCGTCTTGGCTCACTTCTTTTCTATAACATTTCTAGGGAGCCAAAGCAGCCCCATCTAGGCTGTCACTTGTCGCTTGTTCTATCCTAAGTCCTTGCTGTGTTCCCTGTCTCCACCTTTAATAAACATACTCTCAAAATCACCTCGACTCTTATTGCAAAGTCTTTCCTGCATGAAGTCAGGAACCCACACACTATAGGCCGTCTTAGGCAGAACCGCTCAGGGCCAGGGCCTTTTGTGGTGACACTTAAAGAGCTAATTGAACCCTTAAACAATGGGATGCTGACTGAGGATGTATGTTTTCTGGACATCCGAGAATCTTCCTAAATGGATTGTGTCCCAGGCAGTTTGTGTGGGGAGGAAGCAGCCCTGAGGAATAGACATTTATTTTTCCATTCTGAGATGTCCTTGACATGGAATGACAATCTAAGTTTTGATAGTAATTCTTCTGACAGGAACACTTTTGCAAATGCACTTTAAATGGAAATAAGTAATGAATAATTCATGAGGCAGATTTATTCACATTATAACATGTGTTAGGTGAGCTCAGTGTGCACATGCTCTTTGTTATGTTGACCCCGAGAATGAATGTGCCTGTTAAAAAGGACTCCTGATGTTTCATTTGTCTCAGATTTATAAACAAAGACTACTAGTATAGCCATTGCTAAACAGAGGCTTCTTATGCTCTCTGCACTTATGGAAAAAGCTACACTGAGCTGCCTGCCTCCTGCACCATGTTCCTGGACCTTTTAAATAAGCTCCTTGGCTCAACCAATGAGCTGAAGACCTGCCCTAACCAATTGGGGCTTTGCAACTAAATCTTCATTTCCATCTTTACCAACCAATCAGAGTGGCTCCATTCCAACCAATCAAGAAAATGCTGTTTGGATCAGTCAAACTGTGGATTTAGAGTTACTTGCGTAGAAATGGTCCAATCAGGGACCAGGGTGTGGCAGTCTTCTCTATATAAGCCAGCTTCACCTCTACCTCAACAGAGCACACTTGTTATCATTGAAGACTCTTTCACCAGCCAAAGCTGTGACACTGGAGCTGGTGGTGTAACGGCATAGCCACTTCGACTGCTGTTTCATGCCTGAGCTGTCTCACTACAGAGTTGCTTCACAATTGAGCTGTTTTCATTGAATAAAATCTTCCCCCTCACCCCACTCCAACTTGGGGTCTCCTTTGACAGTGAATTGGTGGTGATGACCTTCAGTTGACTGTTGTCCGACTAACTCGTTAGCAAGCCTTGTCCTATGCAGAAAGGTATATCTCATTAGTAACCTTGTGCTTACGTTAATCAGTAGGCACTTCAAATGGTTTGTCTTCAAGTTCACATGACATAAGAAATGAGAGTTTTCAAAAATACATTGTCTTGCCCTGGCTGGTTGGCTCAGTTGGCTGGAGCATCGTCCTGTACTCCAAAAGGTTGTGGGTTTGAGTCCCTGTCAGGAGACATACCCAGGTTGTGGGTTCGATCCCTGGTCGGGGCACATACTGGAGGCACCGATCAGTGTTTCTCTCTCTCTCTCCCTCTCTATTAAAAAATATGGTCTTGTAGGGGAATGACAGATATAGGATTGTTGGATTGTTGAGAGAAAGAATAGAGAGTATGTCTATGGACAAATGAATCCTGAATAGCAGTTAGAATGCCTAAGGGGGAAATTTTATAACTTCATTCAGTCTTTATCAATGGTTATAGTCTGAAATTTTCTTATTTATGAACTTGAATTCCTCCTTCAGTCAGTGAAATCTCTATGTTCTATCTTTCTTTCATATCTAGGAGACAGGGAATAAATAAAACAAGTCACCCTCATTTGTGGATATTCAGCTTCAGACAGAGGATGATGAGGCTAATGCAAGTCACTCTACCTCTTCTGAACCCAGTATCCCTTTGGGTGCAGCTCTGACATGCATCCTACTTTTCAACTCTAAAGGTTCAGAAATGTAAGTCCTGATCTCTTTTCAGCTCCTGGTGGAGAGTCTGTTTTCTGTCTTCTCCAAATCTGAACTCAACAGAGATTGACCTGGAGAAGTGCCACATGTGACACAGAGTTACTCACTTACAGATACCCTGCAGGAAACTAGGTCCCCTTTGTCTTCTTCCACACCCATGTTAGAGTTTCCTTATTAGAGTCCCGACACTATACCCTGTGTCCCCCTGTGGCTTAAAAAGCTAAAACAAACAAAAAACAACAAAAAAAGGAAAGGTGTTTCTGGTTTCCTTGGTTGAAACTTGGGATACATTTTCCTATAGAAAAGATATTTGAGCCCTAACTGGTTTGGCTCAGTGGATAGAGCGTCAGCCTGTGGACTGTAAGGTCCCAGGTTCGATTCCGATCAAGGGCATGTACCTTGGTTGCGGGCACATCCCCAGTAGGGGGTGTACAAGAGGCAGCTGATTGATGTTTTAACTCTCTATCCCTCTTCCTTCCTCTCTGTAAAAAATCAATAAAATATATTTTTTAAAAAAGAAAAGATATTTGAATTTGATTAGGTGATATTGAAATAGATTTATTAGTACTGTAGTTCAGGTCTATAACAAATTAATTTGATATTTGGGGATTTGAACAATTAATCTTTATTTTAATAATGAATTTCATGTTGAAACAGAAAAGCTTAGAACAGGATTTCTATAAATTGGAAATTACAGGTAATTCTCAAAGGTTTGAAGCGATTTCCTTCTTAGTTTGTTATATTTTGGGTTTTCTTCACGTTAGTCTCTCTTTAGAAATCCACTCCTAACTCATTAACATTTTCCCCTACTCTGGCTTGGAGTCCTTTTAGGGTGCTTTCCCACCCCCAGGATGAACGCCTGCTCTCTCCCCTGGGTCTGGTCCAGTCATTTTATGATTTTATTTTTCTGCAGGATGATTCTTGTTGTGGGTATTGTTGCCTCTCAGTTTCCAGCTTTAGCTGAGTGGCCAGCCTTGAACGGACTTTGAAGATATTTTGATGTTTTAAATGCTTCCTTTTGTGCTTCTGTTCTCATTTCCGATGGCAATCAGTCTTCTCAGTTATTTCATGGGATCATTAAACCATCTTTCTTTTCATAACCTTTATTAGCTTTCCCTTTATACACATGCAGAATTAACTTTATAGTGATTACAAATGGGTCAGATTTTAGTGCAACTCAGCATCTTTTTATAATGCTGCCTGCCCCATCCACCCTCACTGCCAAATATTAGAGAATGGGGCTGGGTTTCTTTCTTTTTTAAAAAATTTAATTCTCAACAGATGATATTTTTCCATCGATTTTTAGGGAGAGTGGAAGAGAAAGGGAAAGACAGAGAGGAACATTGATGTGAGAGAAACACATTGATTGGTTGCCTCCTGCAGGAGGGCACTGAGGTACATGCCCTTGACTGGAATTGAACCCGGGCCCCTTTGGTCTGAAGGCCAACACTCTTATCTACTGAGCCAAACAGGCTGGGGCTGGGTTTCTTTAGCTCAGTTTCCCATCACTTCAACAGACATCGCATGAATGAATCGTTATTAGAATGGCCTCAATGCTGAAGGTGAAAGATGAAAAGACATCATTTGTTGCTAGATGTTTTTATCTATAGTTTAAGCTAGAAGTGAAGTAAGGCAAAAAATAAAAGATCCCCAGAAGTTTTCACAAAGGAGGTATGCTGAAGTACACATCCAAAAGAAATGTGGAGGTGGGGAAGAGAACACTACTTGCTAATTGTTTTCTGAAGCTTATTTATGGAACACCTCACAGTGGCAGTTGCTATGGCAAACATACATTATAGTATATGACGTTCAGCAGGAGGGTTTCTTAGGAAGATCTGTGGTCAGGAACTGTATTGTTATAAAAAGAAAGTAGGGAATATTTTATTTTAAATTGGTCCAATCTTTAAAAATAGGATAGCCCTGACCGGTTTGGTTCAGTGGATAGAGCATCGGCCTGAGGACTAAAGGGTCCCAGATTTGATTCCAGTCAAGGGCATGTACCTTGGTTGCGGGTACATCCCCAGTAGGGGGTGTGCAGGAGGCAGCTGATCGATGTTTCTCTCTCATTGATGTTTCTAACTCTCTGTCTCTCTCCCTTCCTCTCTGTAAAAAATCAATAAAATATAAAAAAATAAAAACAGGAATATTCATATATGTCAATGATAACTCAATAAAAAAGATATAAGAAAGTATTCAGAATAAAGATTTATTATTAACTGCCCCCCCCCAATAAGAAATAGACATACTCTATGCTTAACAGTATATCATGTTTATTTCTGTGTTATGCAGCTTATTGCTATAACATTAGAATGAAATGTCTGGAATCTGAGGTTACTACTCTGGAGTTTTTCAGTGAAATGAGAATGAGGTATGCTTCATAGTTGATCTGATGACTAGTGATTGTCCAGGATCAAGTGGCTGTTCAGGATAAGAGAAAGGTCAGAAAACATACTTCAGAAAAAACAACAAAAGTAAGTCAGAATAACAAAGCAGAGTTTAGTTGTGAAAGGGATATGGTATAGGGAAGCAAGAGAACAGATTGTGCTAGAGAGAGACACAGACAGACAGAGACAGACAGTGGGGAATAGATTCCTAATGAAATGTAATGTGTGCTGTTCCCTGGACTGTCTTCCTGCTCCAGGACTTCTTTCCATTAGAAATTTAGAGGATGTCGTCTTTTCTGACACATTTCTTTGAGGACAGTGAAGGAAGGCATGAAGTTGAGTCCCCAAGGACCTTGTTTTTGAGAGGAACACTGTAAGAGCCTCTGGCATTTAGCACAGAATTGTGCTTTTTGAATGAGAGAACCAAGGCTTTGTTCTCAAGGCTTATTTTTGAAAACATTAGCCTCCCCTCACACTGTGCGTGATAAAACCTTTTCAGTAAAAAGAAAAAGGGAAATTATTAAATCACAGAATTATTACTTTAAAAAGTTTGCCCACAAGGTTTTTTAAAAATGAAATTATCTTTGTTTTTGTTTAATCCACTTAACGTGAATATTTCATCAATTGGTTCTTTTAAAATTATTAGGGTGATAGTGGTTAGTAACATTATATAAGTTTCAAGTGTACGATTCTATAATACATCATCTGTATATTATTGTGTGCTCACTACCCAACATCTAGTCTCCTTTCATCACCATGTTTGACCCCCTTTACCTTCTTCAATCTCCCACCACTCCACTTCCCTTCTGGTAACCACCATATTGTTGTCTGTGTCAGTGAATTTGTTTGTTCTTCTGTTGCTTTCTGGTTTATATCCTACATATGAGCGAAATCATATGGTTCTTGCCCTTTTTCATCTGACTTATTTCCCTTAGCATGATAACTGTCGAGATCTACCCACATTGTCCCAAATGTCAGCATTTCATCCTTTCTTAAAGCTGAGTCATATTCCATTGTATGCGTCTTTATCCAGTCATCCATCAAAGGATACTTATGATTTTTCCATGTCTTAGATACCGTGAATAATACTGCAATGAACATAGGGGTACATGTATCTGAATGAATACATGTTTTCAAAATTTCCAGTTATATACCCAGAAGAACAGATTGCTGGGTAATATTGGTAGTTAGATCTATTCTTAATTTTTTGAGGAACCTTCATACTCTTTTCTATAGTGGCTGTAGCATTTTACACTCTCACCAGCAGTGTATGAGGGTTCCTTTTCTCCACATCCTCTCTAATACTTATTTCTTGTCTTATTGATAACAACCATTCTAACAGGTGTAAATTAATATCTCATTGTGGTTTTGATTTACATTTTCTTTATAGCTAGTGAAGTTGACCATGTTTTCATATATTTGTTGGGCATTTAAGAAAAGTGTCTGTTTTAGGTCCTCTGCCCACTTTTAAAATTGGATTGTTTGTTTTTTTGTTATTGAGTTGTATGAATTCTCTAGCCCCTAATAGGAAGTATTATTTGCAAATATTTTCTCCCATTTAGTTGGTTGCCTTTTTGTTTTGATGGTTTCTTTTGTTTTGTTGATGGTTTCTTTCTTTTGCAGAAGCTTTTAGGTTTGATATAGTTCCATTTATTTATTTTTACTTTTACTTTCCTGCCTTTGGTGTCAAATTTCTATATCCTCTCTGAGACCAAGGTCCATAAGTTTAGTACCTTTATTTTCTTCTATGTATTTTTTGTTTTAGGTCTTTGATCCATTTTGAATTAATTTTTGTGTATGATGTCAAATAGAAGTCTAGTTTCATTTTTTTTGAATGTGGCTTTCCAATTTTCCCACCATTTATTGAAGAGGCTTTCTTTTTTCCATTGTATGTTTTTGGCTTTTTTATAAAAAATTAGTTGCCCATAAATATGGGCATATTTCTGGGCTCTAGGTTCTGTCTCATTGGTCTGTTTTTCTACCAATATGATACTATTTTGATTATTGCAACTTTGTAGTATAATTTGAAGTCTGGGAGTCTGATGCCTCCAGCTTTGTTGCCCCCTCCTCACCGCCCCCCACCCCCCCAAGATTGCTTTGGCTATACAGTCAGTGTTTTTTGTGGTTCCATACAAATTTTATGATTTTATTGTATATCTTTTAAAAATACCATTGGGATTTTTATGAGGAATGCTTAAATATGTAGATTGTGTTTGGTAATACGGCCATTTAAACAATGTTAATTCTTCCAATCCAAGAACATGGAATATCTTCCCATTTCTTTGTGTCTTCTTCGATTTTTTCCCCCCAACAATGTTTTGTAGTTTTTCAGTGTACAGGTCCTTTACTCTCTTTGTTTAGTTTATTCCTAGGCATTTTTATCGTTTTTGTTAAAAGTGTAAATGGGATTGTTGTCTTTGTTTCCCTTTCTCGTATTGGTTGTTAGTATACAGGAACACAATGGATTTTGTATATTGGTTTTGCATCCTGCAACTTTACTGTATTTGTTTATTGTTTCTAGTAGTCTTTTGGTGGAGTCCTTAGGGTTTTCTATATGAAGAAACATGTCATCTTGTAAAAGGTGACAATTTTACTTCTTCATTCCCAATTTGGATACCTTTTTATTTCTTTCTCGTGCCTGATTGATCTGGCTAGGGCTTGCAGTGTTGTGTTGAATAACAGTGAGGAGAGTGAGCACTTTGTCTTTTTCCTGATCTCAAAGGACAAGCTTTCAGTTTTTTGCCGTTGAGTGTACTAAGTGAGGGTTTATCATATATGGCTTTTATTATATTGAGGTACTTTCCTTTTATACCCATGTTATTGAGTGTTTTCATCATAAATAGATGTCATCTGTCAAATGATTTTTCTGCATTTTTATATGATCATATGATTTTGTTATCTTTTATTTTGTTAATGTGTATCACATGCATCAATTTGCATACGTTGAACCATCCTTGTGCCCCTGGTTGAACCACAATTAATTGTGATTTATTATCTTTTTAATGTATTGCTGTATTTGATATGACATATTCATCAGAGATATTGGTCTGCAATTTTCTTTTATTGAGTTGTCCTGCCAGGTTTTGGTATGAGGGTAATGTTGGCCTCATAAAATGAGTTAGAAGTATTTCCTCTCTTTAATTATTTGGAAGAGTTTGAGAAGGATAGGTATTAAATCTTCTTTGACTGTTTGGTAGAATTCACTAGTGAAGCCACATGGTCTTGGACCATTAAGGGATGCCTTAATGACTGTTTCAATTTCTTTACTGTCAATTCGTCGGTTTAGATTTTCCAGTTCTTCATGGTTCAGTCTAGGAAGGTTATATATTTCTAAGAACTTGTCCATTTCTTCTAGGTTATCAAATTTGGTGGCATATAGCCTTCCATAGTATTCTTGTATAGTCCTTTTTATTTCTGTGGTGTCTGTTGTAACTTCTCGTTTTTATTTCTGATTTTGTTTATTTAAGTCTTTTCTCTGTTTTTCCTTAGTCTAGCTAGAGTTTTTCAATTTTATTATTTGCAAAGAAACAGCTTGAGAAATGAAGGGGGAAGTGAATGGTCTAGATAAGGCTTTTCCTTATGTAGATATATTGAGTTCATTTATTTATACAAACATGAAAGAATACAGAGCTAAGCAAATTAAGGAATGTAATATGTTCTGTGTTTCTCAAATAATTAGCTAATAAAGTTAGTTTTGCCTGCTTGTATTGACATAGTTTAATTAGTACTAAAACTATTGGTGACTGATTTTCTGTTTCAATAATTCTAGATTTTTTTTCCCCTTGGGCCCTCATTTTTTATTATCTGGCTGGTATAAAAAAATAAATTCACCTTCTAAAATCAAGGAACCATTAGGAAAAATGTAAACATTTTAATAAAGAAAAATAAAAGTAGTTTTCCTCTATCTGTGCCTTATTGAGCATGATCATTTTCACTGTGTTTTCCAGGTGTACCAGGTGTCAAAGAAGAACGTTTTAAAGAAGGAATGACAGTAAAGCACTGTGCACTGTCCCTTGTGGGAGAACCCATCATGTACCCAGAAATCAACAGGTTTTTGAAGCTACTCCATGAGTGTAAAATCTCCAGTTTCCTGGTCACAAATGCACAATTCCCTGTGGAAATCAGGTGAGTGACCCAGCTCATTACGATATGCTGCTTGAACCAACAGATGCTTAGGTTGTTTCCTTGTCTTGGCTGTTGTGAATAATGCTGTCTTGAAGTTTGGGGTGCATATATCTCTTGAAGATACTGATTTCATTTCCTTCGGATATATACCCAAAAGTGGGATTGCTGGATCATATGGTAGTTCTATTTTTAATTTTTTGAAGATCTTATATATTTTGGATATTGATTTGCAAATATTTTTTCCCATTCTGTAGGTTTCCTTTTAATTTTGTTGACTATGTCTTTTGCTGTGCAGAAGCTTTTTAGTTTGATATGGTTCCACTTTATTTTTGCTTTGGTTGCTTGCACTTTTGGTGTCATATCCAAAACATTGTTGCCAAGACCAAAATGTCAAGCTTTTACCCTGTGTTTTCTTCTAGGACTTTTACAGTTTTAGGTATTATATTTAAGTTTTTCACTCATTGTGGCTTAATTTTTCTGAGTGGTGTAATATAGGGGTTCAATATAATTTTTCTTCCCATGTGAATATTCAGTTGTCCCAGCATCATTTATGGAAGAGACTGTCCTTTCCACATTGAGAATTCTTGGCTCCCTTGTCAAATATGAGTTGACCATATATGGTGGGTTTATTTTTTGGACTCTCGATTCCTTCCATAAACATATGTGGGTGTTTGTTTGTTTTTGTTTTTAATGCCAGTATCCTATTGTTTTGAATACTATAACTTTGTAGTATAGTTTGAAATCAGGAAGTATAATGCCTCCAGCTTTGTTCTTTCTCAGGATTACTTTGGCTATTCAACATTTTTTATAGTTCTATATGAATTTTAAGATTGTTCTTTCTATTTCTGTAAAAAGTTGCCATTGGAATTTTGATAGGGATTTTATTGAATCTATAGATGGCTTTGGGTATTATGGACGTTTTAACGATATTAATTTTTCTGATCTGTGAACATGGAATATCTTCCCATCTATTTGTGTCTTCAATTTCTTTCATCAATGTTGAGACGTTCTTGAAACTAAAATACTGACATACTTTTTAAGGCCCCATTTCTGGAGGCTGATTCAGTCTTGGGAGAGGCCCGAGAACTTGCATTTCGTGTGCTTCCTTTTTTAAAAAAAATAAAATTATTTATTTATTTATCCTCACCTGAGGATATTTTTCCCATTGCTTTTCAGAGAGACTGGAAGGGGGGGGGGGGGGGGAGAGAGAGAGAGAGAGAGAGAGAGAGAGAGAGAGAGAGAGAGAGAGAGAAAGAAAAAGAAAGAAAGAAAGAAACATCCATGTGAGAGAGACACATCGACTGGTTGCTTCCTGCACATGCCCTGACAGGAGGCAGGAGTGAATCCGCATCCCAGGTAATTTCCCTTGACTGGGAATTGAACCCAAGACCCTTTGGTGTGCAGGCCAACACTCTCATCATTGAGCCACACTGGCCAGGGCTCCATGTGCTGCTGATCCAGCTGGCCCTGAGCACACTTAGAGATATACTGCTGTGAGGCTTGAAATACTACTTTTGGGTTTCTGTGATGAGAGGCTTGAGCTGCACTGCCTATGATCTGGCCATTTTGATGGAGGCATTGTGGCACAGGGCTAGGAACACAGGCTCTGGAGTACTTCTAGGCTTGGATCTTGTTGTTGAAATTATTAAATACAAGATTATCCACATATTTTTTGTGGATCCTTGAACAAGCTCCTTAATCTCTTTGAACCTTAGTTTTATCATCTCTAAAATGGGCATAAGTAGCAACTACCTTGTTTATTATGAGGATTCAATGAACTGAACAAGAAAGGTCAAACATAGCACAGTGCACTCAGTACATGATGAGTGCTCAGTAAATCTTCTCCTTCTCTTTTCCTCCCAAATTATTTGGCCTGATGTGACAGCTCCCGATTGTCTTAGGGATTCTGGTATTGAAAGTTTAGGCCATTTTGGGAATTTTTTTTTTTTTTTTTGTCCAATAGGGTCAACAAACTTATTATTTAATCCACTTGACTTCTTACAAACATAAATTCCTCTCCCTTTTTTCCTTTCTGTAGAAATTAATAGGCCTACATCTCTATAGGAAAAAAAAGGAAGAGGGATTTTTATGTTCAGTTACAATGCATTTCATATATGATCATTCTCAACTCGGACTTAAAATTAGCAGGATGAAGAGTCATCACAATAATCATATCACAGTTCATTGGGCATTATCACTGGGTATTGGACTTAGGATTGTATTGATATAGTCCTTTTTATTGTTCTCAGCAGTGATGTGAGATTCTCAGGCACAGCAATTATTTTGATGATTTTAAGGATAAAACATGTTTTGCTTTTGGGGAATTAAAATGATGCTGTCTCTGTATAGAATGGACAAATGACCATGTTGGGAGCCCAATTCCTTTCCTGGGGAATAGAGGCCCATACCAGGCAAACATTAGATCCCTGAGTTCAGAAAAATTTTCCAACGTACTTTTACTGCCTTTGAATGAGTTATAATTCCCAGGGACGTTCCCTCTTCTCCATTCTTTCTCTGCTCCCTGGTAAGAAATCTGTAGACTTCCTTCATTATAGCACCTCAAACATTTAGTATTGACAAAGTCCCTTATTCGTACTGTCAGTGTCCAAGGCTTCCTTTTTTTGCAAATGATGGAGGTTTGTAAAATAACCATGGCCTTTGGAATTTACTGTCCATAATCTTAAGTAGTTATGGAGGCATAGTGAAGAGGTCAGGCCAGTTCCTACTTTGCATCAGACAGCTTTATAACAACGTCTCGTAAGTATCAGATAATGATAACCCAATAGTATCCACTAAAATAGTCTTCTTTATTTTTATTTTTTGTGGAACATAAAGTACTGTTAAGGTAGCATGGCTTATTTGTTGTTAAAGAGGTGCCAGCAAAATAGTGATGAGACAGGATGCTGCCATTACATATGCTATTGTTTCGCATTTTTAGTAATTGATATCTTTGCACAGTAGTGACACATTCCTGAACTTTTAAGGATTCCCTTTGTATCTCAATGCTGAAGAGGGATTAAAGCAATGAGAGTCTGCCACTATTTTAATCACTTCTTTCCTAACTTTGCTGAGAGCTTCTCCACCTTTAATGAGACCTTTCTGATTTTTCCATATAGCAGTAAGCCAGATCATTGCAATCATTTGTTTGGCCTACATGCCCTTAAAAGTTCTGTTAGCTGAAGTCAACTAAAAGGTAGCTTTCAGTGTCTGCCTATATGGCTGGATAAAAAGAAAAATATAGTTCCTGTCCTTCAAGGTCTTATACTCAAAGATTGATAAGGCTGGTACTGATAGACATAAAAAGCACATAAACCATTTTGATGGTGAATTTTATGGCATGTGAATTATATTTCAGTTTTTAAAAATGCATAGATTTTGAAACAAAAATGCATAAGTAACATTCTAGTGGTAAATACAAATTGTAGAATAGTAATAGAAAATTAATAGTGGAAGGATTTGTTCATAGGATTATTAAGGGGGGGAATTTCCTTCTTTCTAGGTCTAAATTTATTGAAGAGAATGAATTATGAGGCCCATTTGAAGAGAGAACAGAAAGACTTTGGAAAAAGTACAATCTGGGCTTAAAACAAAACTGGCAAGAAATCTAGTAGATAAGAATGACATTATGAAATGAATGAGTCCTTTGTAAGTGCTTGGTTGCTGTTCTAGCTCTGCCTTGCTTAAATCTCCCAGAGTAGTCAGTGCCCATGCCAGCTTGGCTTTGAACCCAATTCTGCCCTTAGGCATAGGTGAGGCATTGTGTGGTTTCTCTGCCCTTTAAAGAAGGCCTGGGCTTTTGGGATTGTTTCTTGTTTCTTAGGAAATTTCCATGAGTGAATTGATGATGGAAGGTGGTCCATCAGCACAGACCCCACATGGTTGTGAGATTTCAACTGTGTAAGCTTTGACTAAGCCAGATCTTGTTTTGTGTACTTTCTGCGAATACCTAGTGTTTGAAGAGGGACCGGTTTTAAGTAATTGAATGTTTTCAGTTTATTAGGGATGGTGACCAGTCATTTAAAAAAAATAACCAACATCCCATTCTGTCACATGACTAAAGTCCTTGTTTCAGTCTTCTGGGAGAAGTAGAAGCCTCTAGACACAGGGAAATGTTTAATAGCCACATCTATTACAGATTGTAATTTTACATCATGAAAAGCCTAAAATAGGCATAACACTATTTTTTTTTATTGTTGTGTTTATTGTTTTTAATTTTAAACTACCAAGGAATCTCAAACCGGTTACCCAGCTGTATGTCAGCGTGGATGCCAGCACCAAAGACAGCCTGAAAAAAATTGACCGCCCACTCTTCAAGGACTTCTGGCAAAGATTCCTGGACAGTTTGAAAGCCTTGGCAGCAAAGGTAAAAATTATGACATCTTTAAAAGAAAATAAAATGAAGTAGGTTTTTTTTCTTTTTTGTTTTAAAAAAAGACTAAATAAAATCTTCAACTTTTATTGTTTAACAAATATTTGAGTTCTTAAGTTTGTAATATATATGTCCTTCATGTATTGGGGGAGAGAATAGCAGTTCATAGCAACCCTAGAAGAGGTGTCAGCATATAGTATATGTTTGGTTTTTTAAAAATATATTTTTATTGATTTCAGAGAGGAAGGGAGAGAGAGAGAGAGATAGATACATCAGTGATGAGAGAGAATCATTGACTGGCTGCCTCCTGCATGCCCCGCAATGGGGATCGAACAGGCAACCCGGGCATGTGCCCTTGGCCAGAATCAAACTCGGACCTTTCAGTCCGCAGGCCGACAGTCTATCAACTGAGCCAAACTGGCTAGGGTAGCATAGAGTATATGTTTAAATATGAAGTTAATTTTCCTGAATTTGTAGAACCAAGTTTCCTATCTGATCAGGATCTCAACCTCAGAATATCCGAATGTGATGTCTTTTCCTTCAGACATTTGGCCCTTCTTACGTGTTGTGTTCTCCTATGGCAGTGATGGTGAACCTATGACACGCGTGTCAGAGATGACACGCGAACTCATTTTTTTGGTTGATTTTTCTTTGTTAAATGGCATTTACATAAAATAAATATCAAAAATATAAGTCTTTGTTTTACTATGGTTGCAAATATCAAAAAATTTCTATATGTGACACGGCACCAGAGTTAAGTTAGGGTTTTTCAAAATGCTGACACGCCAAGCTCAAAAGGTTCGCCATCACTTACTTTCCTATTGGTGTACTTACTTTCCTATTTGTTTAGACCTTAAGTAAACTTCTGGTTCTTCTTTTCCATTAACCTCACATCTCAGTAGTTGGTATTTTCTGTTAGTTCTGCCTCTTTGGTTCAATCCTGCAGTTTGTCATACTGTACTAAAATCTGACTGAAAGTAAGAATTACTGTCGAGGCTTAAAAAAATTAAAATTTTCTGTTTCTACTAGGATTTGATAATCTACATTTCAAACAGCTCAGGCGACTCAGTATGCAGCCAGTTATGGGAGTCACTGACCCAGAAAGCCTTCCTTTCTCTCCTCTGCCAAGCATGCATTTCCAGAGGCGTTGTCCATGACATTCCCCAGGAGTGCTGCACTTCCCTGCTTATGTTGTCATCCCTGAGAATGTGCCCAGCAGTCTTTCAGAGCCTAGAATGTTCTTTCTTTCCAATACTTTGATTTGTAGAAATTTTTGCAACCTTCACGTCTCAGCTTCATTACTACCTCTACCATGTGAAGCCTTTTCCAGTTGCAATTAACTGCCCCTTTCTCTCTTCCTGAGTTTTATATCTATAAAAACACTTCATTTCTTCTGTTTTATTCTGTCTTCTTTCCCCAACTAGATTAGTTACTCATGTCTGAGTCCCACATGATGTCTAGCACAGCGTATTTTATGGTATTTAAGAAATGTTTTTTAAATGAGCGAATTTGTGGAAACTCACCAGAGCTGATTAAATTTTTTTTCCAATTTTATGCTGGAGAATTTAAGTCAATGCTTTTTTTGGGCAATTAATAGTGACATTATTTAAGAAATGCAAAATTGGCATTGCTTTGGTTTCTAATCTGTCTTAGGTTATTTATAAAGCTAGTAGTTCTGGTGCTTCTTGGGTTCCTAAAATTTCTGTCTTTGGACTTCACCTTCATCCATATTATCTTCACTTGTTGCTGAGACATCAAGTAGGAGATACATAGCATAAAAGTCAGAATGGATTTAGGTGGGAGTAAACAGTAGGAACTGGCAATGTCAGACACATCTAAGACTGTTATTTAACTGTATTCTGAGTCAGTGTTGAAGGTGAGGAGGAGGCATTAGTAGGTAAAATGCCTTAATAGCTTGTTTTTTCTCCTTTGGCCATATTTCCCACAAAGTGAATTCTTTTCCTGAAGTTATAAGCCTTTATATGTCAACTCAATTGCTCTGGGTTGACTCACTGATAGTAAGCAATAATTTGAAATTTTACAGTATTTTCTAACCTATGAGCTTCTTATATATTATTGTGTCTATGTAATTTAGGCTATTTAAACTGCCTGCAGATTAGGGCATTTTGTAACAATTAAGAGTTTATATTTCTCATACTTGTATTGTTTTTGTTGTCATTTAAGAAAGATTTATGGCAGGAAGTTGCTCTTTAAATGAAAAGTTGTCTTGAAATTAGTTTAAGTGATGTTACTGCCTTTTATAAAAATATATATTTTTTATTGATTTCAGAGAGGAAGGGAGAGAGAGAGAGAGAGAGAGAGAGAGAGAGAGAGAGAGAGAGAGAGAAACATCAATAATAAGAGAGAATCATTGATTGGCTGCCTCCTACATGTCTCCTACTGGGGATTAAACCTGCAACCCGAGCATGTGCCCTGACTGGGAATCAACCGTGACCTCCTGGTTCATAGGTCAATGCTCAGCCACTAAGCTACATCTGCTGGGCTGTTATTGCCTTTAGAATATTTGATATTATTGGTATAGTACAGTGGTCGGCAAACTGCGGCTCGCGGGCCCTTTGAGTGTGGCTCTTCCACAAAATACCACATGCGGGCGCACATGTACAGTGTGATTGAAACTTCATGGCCCATGCACAGAAGTCGGTATTTTGTGGAAGAGCCACACTCAAGGGGCCAAAGAGCCGCATGTGGCTCGCGAGCTGCAGTTTGCTGACCACTGGTATAGTAGTTACTATCACAAAAGATCTGTTTTACTGTTGTTTAACACTTAAAAATAAAACTTGTATGCTGTAACTATATTAGGTAGATCAAACATATTACTAATATAATCTGATATTTCATTTTTTTAAAAAAAGTGCTGTTCCAGATATTTTAATTAGAACATCTATACTGTTTTGTTACATGTGTAGTCGTTTCGTATACCTGAGCAAGGAGAGGCATTTGAAGAGAATTTCTTGAACTTTATAAAGAAAGAATTTTGATTTGTCTCAAATGTATTTATGAGGTAGTGCAACCCAAAGTAGAAGGTAGCATTTTTTGTGTTTTCACTCGTAGAAAATATGATGTTTATTTTTCCAGATCTTTATCCTTTGTCAAAATGTTTCTTTTCAAATATGAGGCCAGAAATCTATTGGTACTTGAGTATGTGGGGCTAAAAAGCAATTCCTTCTAGATAACAGCAAAAAAATGTGTTAGCTTTAATTTCCGTTCACAACAGCTATTTGTCATACAACTCTGTTTTTAAAAAAGAGAAATCCATCTTGTACAAGACAACACTGCCTACCTTTGCCAGTAGACTTTTATCAGCAGTATGACCAGATGTGTTTCTGTTGACCCATTATTAGGCCAAATTGAAGATCTAGTAGGAAATTGAAGTAATTAATCCTTTTTCATGTTTAAGCAATAAAATCAATATTCTTAAAATCTAATTTTTGAAAATAAAAAAGACAAAAATAATTCCCTGTCTTATACATGCTTGGATATCAAAACTGAACATTAGCCCTCTTTCTACAGATGTGAGCATGCTCTGACCTGACATTATTGGAGTAACGTGCCATTGTTGTACATTAATGAGATGGCTCTGTATCTAATATTTCAATAGACCAATGTATCTATGTGGCCCACAATTTTCAGATTAAAAAAACATTTACTATTAAACCTCATTATAAAAATATCTGTATATATAAAAAGCTAATATGCTAAATGTCCGGCCATTCGACCATTCTACCAGTAGCTATGACATGCACTGACCACCAGGGGGCAGACGCTCAAAGCATAGGCATAGGAACATGGAACAGACTGATGAATCTCAGGGGGAAGGGTGGGGGGAAAGCAGGAAGAGATTAACCAAAGATCTTATATGCATACTAGAGGCCCGGTGCATGGATTCATGCACCAGTGGGGTCCCTCAGCCTGGCCTGCGGGGATCGGGCCGAATCCATGCACCAGGCCTCCAACATTCCCCTGGATTGTGAGGGGGTGCAGGCCAGGTCGAGGGACCCCACTAGTGCATGAATTCATGCACCAGGCCTCTAGTTCTGATTATAAAAATATTACATGTTCATTATAGAAACTTTGGGGAAGTAAAGAGAAATGTAAAGGAGCAAGGAAAGAAATTACCTATAATTCAAGGACCTTGAGATGTTTTGAAGTACTATTTTATCCGTTTTTGGAGGTAATGAGGACAGGAGTGCTTTCTTACATATGATTCAGTTTTATATGCTTCTTATTTTTGTTAATGTTGGGACATAAGCATTTTATCATGCTATTAAAATTTCTCCATGACCTTCATGTTAAAGATAGCTCAGTCTTTCATCTTAGTCACTGTGAGATGTGTGTGTGTGTGTGTGTGTGTGTGTGTGTGTGTGTCTGCCCCCCTGGTTCCTAACACAGAGCCACTAAGACCCTTGTAAATTCCTAAGTGATGAGAGTACCAGGAGCAGCTTTTGTTTCAATGAGATAGCTCTGGGTGGGCTCCTAAATGGTTGTTGGATGGGGATCGGTCACCAGAAAGACCAAGCCAAGATTAGAAGCTTGAAATTTTCAGTCTCTTCTTCCTCACTTCTTTAGAGAGAGGAGAGTGGTTGGAAATTTAAGTTAATGATCCATCATGCCTACATGGTGAAGTCTCCATAAAACTCCC
Source organism: Myotis nattereri (assembly GCF_964212035.1). Lineage (NCBI taxonomy): Eukaryota > Metazoa > Chordata > Mammalia > Chiroptera > Vespertilionidae > Myotis > Myotis nattereri. The sequence goes on along the minus strand of NC_138079.1, from coordinate 87,388,887 downwards.
AAGGATTCAGGCAGCTTCTGGGCTGCTGAACAAACAGAGGTGCTGGGAAGGGGCATGGAAGCCCCTCAGTCTTTGCCACATATATACCTTGCCCTACACATCTCATCCATCTGGATGTTAATCTGTACCCTTTATCATATTCTTTTATAATAAACTGATAGACAGTAAGTAAACTGTTTACCTGAATTCTGTGAGCCACTCTAGCAAATTAATTGAAGCCAAGGTGGGGATTGTGGGAACCTCCAACTGATCAGCTTCTGCACAGGTGACAACCTGGACTTGTAATTGTCATCTAACGTGCGGTGGGAGCAGTCTTGTGGGCTGAGTCCTTAACCTGCGGGATCTGACACTGTCTCCAGATAGTGCCAGGATTGAGTTAAATGGTAATATACCCAGTGGGTGTCACACAATTGCTTGGTGTGGGAAAAGCCCCCACACAACTAGGTTCAGAAGTGTTGTGAATGTGATAGCAGTACGAGAGTAAAGGAGAAACAAAGGAGAGAAGGCGAGCTTTTTCCTACTCATTAGCTTCACAGAATCATCAGAGACCTAGGTTCCTGTCTTTCTCCTGAGAGTCAACATATGACTTTCATCCTGATGTTTACTTCCTGGTTCAGAACATTTGCTAGAGCTCCAGCCATTATGTTGGCATTACAGCTTTCATTTTGAGCACGCAGTACAAGGATGGATACAAGAAGGGCAATCTTCTTCTTAAGATGATTTTCATAACACTTCCATTTACCTCTTATTGGCCAGAACTGAGACTCTTAGTCACATCCTGCTGAGGAAGGCTAGGAAATGTAATATTTCTGCTGAGTGTACTGTTGTCACTACATAGTTTAGGCATTCTGCTAATGAGGAAGAAGGGGAAAATAAGTACTGGAAGGCAACTAGCAATCTCCCATCAGTGAACCAAGCATTAAATTCAAATGTTAGACAGGTAACAGCAAAATAAACCTATTAGGAAGAAGGAAATAATCAAGATAAAAGAAGAAATCGATTAATTGGTGGTGAGGGAAATTCAGATATTGTACATATAGAAAGTTATTGATGCTCATTACCAAAGTAATCTCAACGGTTTGGTGGAGATGGAAGGCAGATTGCATAATGCTTGTAAGAAGGACGAAGAACAAATGGTATCTTAGAAAGGAGACAAGCCTTTGGGGTTTGTTTGGGGGATGTTTTTTGTTGCTTGATTTGAAGTGTAGGAGGTTTGAACATGAACATGTAGGTAAAAAGGAAGATGTAAGAGATAGTTGATCTTTTTGTATCTTATAGGTATGTTTTATTCCTTATTCCTAATTTCTAGAGTAATGGTTTCATTAGTGCCTCAGAATTCTTTTTCTTTTTTTTTTTTTTGCCTCGGGATTCTTTATACTCATTCAGCACAATGTTTTTAGTAAGATTAAAAAGAATTAGTGATAGTGTGGACACCAACTTGGAACTACAGTCACTTAAAAAGGCCTATTTGAAAGGTAGAGTTATTCCTAGTGACCTATGTACATAGATTTTCATCTGGCAGAGGGTTGGGAGGGACACTCTAAGGGACTCAGGTAGTTTGAACAGACGATTTAAAAATGACCATTACTTCCCATGTCTCTTTAGTGCTGCTTACTTTGAAATTTCAAATAGCATTAAAGCAAAATTTCTATGCTTATCAAAAGTGCTTTGGGGTTAAAAATGATTGAGACCCATTGCCACTAATTAATACCAAGAAAGTCTTCATTCTCCCATCAAGAGACCAATGGGCCTTTTTGCCTGCCACGCCATAGATTTCATCCTCTTCAATTTCTTCCAAATGGAATCATTCAAGGCCATTCATCTCAAGGCTTATCTTTAAAATTTTAGCTTAGGTATTGCCATTTTGGAGATTAGAATTGAACCTTTTTATGAGAATCATTGTGTTTGATTTATGAAGCGAGTTTGGAAGAAAGGGACATTACAAAGAATGGTCAGAAGCTAATTTCTTTTGCTTATTGAACCCAGAAAGAAGGCAGCACTTTCTCAAATTGACATTTGAAGGCCCTTATTAGTGCATTAGGGAAATGAGATTGTGGAAACTATGACTTCTATTTGATTTATGGCAACGTGAAGGTAACTTGTTCCTCTGACATGGTCCATAAGAAGCTAGTATATGTGGCAAACATTCATTTGACACCTTTATAGGAATAAAAAAAGTATGCCATTAGTCCATTCATAGCCTGAGATATTGGATTGAGATACATACTATTTATATTCGGTCATTTGCACTTTTACTTCATCCAGCCCCACAGTGGGTAAAAAAGGTGTTTTACCTTTGACAAGTTGGAAATGTTAAAAATCATGTAAATGGAATTAGAGTAACCCTTGGAGTATATTAGCTTTATTTCCATCAGTATTAGAGTTTTTCTGATGAGATATCTTCTAGATTTGGAGATTGTTAAAATAAAATGCCCCCGCCCCCAAAACAAACAAACAAACAAATAAATAAACACAAACCTCTAGGCCTGTATTAAAAATCTGAGGGGGTGTGGAGGGATATATTGGTTATCTTCCTCCTAATTCGTGAAATCTTAAGATGTTGGGAGGCTCAGTTCAGCAACTGAAGGAAGCCTTCATTTTCTATTACCATAAGGAGCATTTTTATTTTTTCCTATTCCTGGCTCATGGAAAAATTGCCGTATTTTGACTTATGTACTTTGCACATATCTGGTAGGCACTGAAGACACCGGAGAATCCTGCAGTTGTAGGTCTGCTTGTGTACTTAGAGCCCCGTTCAAGTGCATCTTCCCCATTTTCTCCGGGGGAGAGGCCGTGATTATTTTTGGACTCCTGGTTGCCAGTTTCTAGGGGTGGTAGGTGGTAGGGACTAAGGACAGAAGCCTGGAGACCACATTATTTTCCAGAATTTAACTCTTCATAAAAATCTCTGAGAGGAAAGTAGAGAAATACAGCCCACAAAACCATATCCCACTCATCTTTTTAGATGGTCCCAGTTAGTGGCGTTGCATTTTAGAGAGAGAAGCATCCATTGGCTGCCCCCTGTCGAAGCCCGCAACCTGGGCATGTGCCCTGACTATAGAATTGAACTGGCAACCTTTTGATGCACTGGATGATGCCCAACCAAGTGAGCCAAAATGGAGTTGTATTTTGAATACAGTGGTTTCTTTACCATAGGTAAAGGTTAAATTCTAAAAATTCTTGTAGTAGAAAAAGTCAAGTTTGAAGAATTTAGTGCTTAAAGGAAAATTTAGATTGAAGTTGGGAATTTTAGTGAATCAGTGAAATCCCTTCTAAATACTGTGCTCATTAAATATTGTGTTCATTAAATAAAAGGACAAAGGAAGTCATTGAACAGAAAATATTGATAGCATCTTACGTATCTTTAATTAGTAACGAGTACTGTTCAAACTCTCCTCCTGTGGTTTCTTAGGACATTACACTCTTCTCATTTTCTTTCTTGTTCTTTGCCGCCTTCTCCTCCTTTAAGCTTCTTCTTCCATCCTCTCAATGGAAGTGTTTCCCAGGTTTTAGTCCTCAGGTTTCATTCTTGGTCTTACGATTCTGCTTGAGTACATTTTTCTTTCCTCTCCCTCTTCCCTCAGCCCTTCCATTTCCCCTCCTGAATTCTGTTTCCTGTTTTCTAACTGAATGTGTCTCCTAGACACACTCACTGGTTGGTGGTTTTGTTGGCACCTTGGAATCTAAACGAGTGACACTTGTTACCAAGCAAGGGGTCACTGCACAAAGTGTGTAGGAACATACTATAGTCTTGGTTTTTGAGAAAAGAAAAAGCTTTTATTGTGAAGTCCACAGGCATGAAAATAGGAGGCAAGACTCAAATCTGTCTACCCCACCGAGGATTTGGAGTTACATTTAAAGAAGATGCGGGAAGTTATGCATATGCTATAGAGTTCCGTTATTTCAGCATGAGGAGAGCTCAGTGCATAGGCACTAGGGGATCATGGTGTTTCGTGCGTCCCATGTTTGAATTTGGCGGGGGAGGGTGTTTAGTATGTAGTACTAGTACAGGGTGGCTTTCTACCCGATGACATTGAAATGTTATTCTAGAACGAATTCTTCCTCTAGTGCAGTGATGGCGAACCTTTTGAGCTCGGCGTGTCAGCATTTTGAAAAACCCTAACTTAACTCTGGTGCTGTGTCACATATAGAAATTTTTTGATATTTGCAACCATAGTAAAACAAAGACTTTTTTTTTGATATTTATTTTATATCTTTAAATGCCATTTAACAAAGAAAAATCAACCAAAAAAATGAGTTCGCGTGTCAGAGGTGTCATAGGTTCGCCATCACTGCTCTAGTGCATGACTGACTGCCTTGCTGCCTGATTTGTGGCGTTGTTCTGTTATCTCTGAAAAACAACTTAGTGTCTCCTTAGGACAGCGGTTCTCAACCTGTGGGTCGCGACCCCTTTGGGGGTCGAACGACCCTTTCACAGGGGTCGCCTAAGACCAGCGGAAAACATATATAATCACATATTGTTTTTGTGATTAATCACTATGCTTTAATTATGTTCAATTTGTAACAATAAAATTGGGGGTCACCACAACATATGAGGAACTGTATTAAAGGGTCGCAGCATTAGGAAGGTTGAGAACCACTGCCTTAGGAAGAGGACAGGGCCAGTTTAGACTGGTTCTGCAGTCTCACTGAGCTGCCTTCGCAGGCTTGCTCTCCTCCTCTCCCTGCTCCTATCAGCCCTGCTATTCTCTAACAACTCTTCCCCAGGAAGAATTCACTTTTACTTTTAATTCACACTTTTCATAGTTGCTATGTGATGTTTGTTTTCTGTTTCTTGGGTTCTCCCCTAATTATAAAAGCAATACATACTGAGTATATGCTCTTTTAACCTTATGTGTATGTATATATATATTTATAGGCATCATACTGTATATGTTTTATAATCTGTTGTTTTAAGAAAACAATTACTTTGTCAAACTTACTCTCATATAAAGCACAGAAGTATAAAAACTAAAACTGCCCTGTTTGAGTCCCTACCCCCTTTCCCCTTAAATGTTACTTCCCAAAAGGATCTCTGTTTACTTTAGGAATTACCTTCATTGACATGTTTCTTTTATGTAAACTATACTTGAATTCAACTATACCCCTACTTTTGCCCACCCTTGCACTGCACAGGCTGCTTTTTTTGTTTATCAATATACTAGAGGCCCAATGCATGAAATTCTTGCAAGGAGCTTGGCCCTCACAGCTGTGGCGGCTTGCCTCGGCCCTCATAGCCCCACCTTCGTCGAAAAGGTTATCCAGACACAGCCGTGGGCAAACTACGGCCCTCAGGCCGGATCCGGCCCGTTCAGCTGTTAGCTGTTCTATCCAGCCCGCGGAGCCAAAAGAGCGGAGGGTTCTCTTGCTCTCCCCTCCGGTCCTTCACCAGCAGCAGTGTTAACATGGCAACGTTGGGAAACACGGCCGCAGCTCCTTCTTCTGAAGGAGTTTAAGAACCCATTGTGGCCCTCGAGTCAAAAAGTTTGCCCACCCCTGATCCAGAAGGACGTCCAAAAGGATGTTTGGAAGGTCATTTAGCTGTCTGGCCTAATTAGCATATTATGCTTTTATTATTATAGATTTAGTACTTCTTCCTGTTTGAATACAAATAAATTTACCTCATTCTTTTAAATAGCTGCACCGTATATTATGGTTATTTCATCATTTATTTAAGCATTTCCTGATAGATAGTTAGTTCCATTTGGTTATTATAAACAGTTGAACATGTTTTAATTTTTTAAATGAACTTGTATTTTAGAACACTTTTAGGTTTATAGGAAAATTGCAAAGACAGTACAGAGAGTTCCTTCCCCCTCCAGTTTTCCTCTATTATTAACATTTTACATTTCTGTGGTATGCTTGTTTTAATTAGTGAACCAATGTTGATGCATTAAATTCATACTTCAATCAGATTTTGTTTTTCTGTTCCAGGATCCCCTCCAGGGTGCCACATTACATTCAGTAGTCTCGTCTCGGTAGGCTTCTCTTGGTGGTTCTTTTTCCCAACTTCCCTTGTTTTTGATGCCTTGACAGTTTTGAGGAATACTGGTCAGGTACTTTGTAGAATATCTCTCACCTGGGATTTGTCTGATGTTTTTCTCATGATTTGACTGTGGTTATGGGTTTTGGGGAAGAAGACCACAGCGCTTAAGTTTGTATACATTAAGGTTCTCATTGTCTGGTAAAGTTCTCTGGTTTTGGTTAGTGCATAGTGCCTTGTATCTACTATGATAGTATCATATAAAACGGTTTCACTGCCCTAAAAAATCTCTTGTGTATCACCTGTTCAAGTTTCCGCATCTCCACCCAAGTCCCTGGCAACCACTGACCTTTTTACTCTCTGTAGTTTTGCATTTTCCAGTATGTCCTGTCATTGGAATCATATAGCATTTTCAGACTCTTTTTTTCTGCTTACATATATGCATTTAAGGTTCCATGTCTTTTCATGGCTTGATACCTCATTTCTTTTTATCACTAATAATATTTGTATGAGTGGAACACAGATTATCTGTTTGCTTGCTGAAGGACATTTTGGTTGCTTCCAGTTTTGAGTGATTATGAGTATAGCTGCCGTAAACATTTGTGTGCAGGCTTTTGGGTGAATATAAGTTTCAAATTAGTTGAGTAAATACTACTTATAAGTGCCATTGCTGTGTTGGTGATAAGTCTGTGTTTAACTTTATAACAAACTGTTTTCAAAAGTGGATGTAGTATTTTGCATTTCCCCTAGCAGTGGAGAGTTCCTGTTGTACTGCATCCTCATCAGCATTTTGTATTGTTAGTTGTTTAGTTTCATCCATTCTAACAGTCACACAGTGCCATCTTGTTTTAATGTGCAGTTCTCTAATGGTAAATGATGTTGAGCATCTTTTTTTTATTATTATTATTATTTTTTTAATTAAATCTTTATTGTTCAGATTATTACATTTGTTCGTCTTTTTCCCCCCCATAACTCCCCTCCTCCCAGTTCCCACCCCACTCTCCGCCCCTACTCCCCACCCCCTGTCCTCATCCGTAGGTGCACGATTTTTGTCCAGTCTCTTCCCGAATCTCCCACACCCCTTTCCCCCCCAAGAATAGTCAGTCCATTCCATTTCTATGTCCCTGATTCTATTATAATCACCAGTTCATTCTGTTCATCAGATTATTTATTCACTTGATTCTTAGATTCACTTGTTGATAGATGCATATTTGTTGTTCATAATTTGTATCTTTACCTTTTTCTTCCTCTTCCTCTTCTTAAAGGATACCTTTCAGCATTTCATATAATCCTGGTTTGGTGGTGATGAACTCCTTTATCTGTGAAGCTCTTTATCTGACCTTCAATTCTGAATGATAGCTTTGCTGGATAAAGTAATCTTGATTGTAGGTTCTTGGTATTCATCACTTTGAAATTTCTTGCCACTCCCTTCTGGCCTGCAAAGTTTCTGTTGAGAAATCAGCTGACAGTCGTATGGGTATTCCCTTGTAGGTAACTGAGTTTCTTTCTCTTGCTGCTTTTAGGATTCTCTCTTTGTCTTTTGCTCTTGGCATTTTAATGATGATGTGTCTTGGTGTGGTCCTCTTTGGATTCCTTTTGTTTGGGGTTCTCCGCGCTTCTTGGACCTGTAAGTCTATTTCTTTCACCAGGTGGGGGAAGTTTTCTGTCATTATTTCTTCAAAAAGGTTTTCAATATCTTGCTCTCTCTCATCTTCTGGCACCCCTATAATTCTGATGTTGGTACGCTTGAAGCTGTCCCAGAGGCTCCTTACACTATCCTCGCATTTTTGGATTCTTTTTTCATTTTGCTTTTCCGGTTGGGTGTTTTTTGCTTCCTCGCATTTCAAATCATTGACTTGATTCTTGCGCTCCTCTGGTCTGCTGTCGGGAGTCTGTATAATATTCGTTATTTCAGTCAGTGTATGCTTAATTTCTAGTTGGTTCCCCATCATAACATCGAGGGTCTCATTAGTTTTCTTGTAGATCTCATTAAGTTTATCGGCGGCTTCTAAACAGTTCTTGAGAGACCTTAAAAGTGTGGTTCTGAACTCTATATCTTCCATTGACAATTTTGTCCTGTTTCTTTGTCTCCGCATTTTGTTATGCTTTCTTGGTGCACCCCCTAGTGGTCTTTGTGCGCAGTCTTGTAGTTAAGCCTTGACTGTTGTAGCTAATACCAGGGAGGGTTTGACCTCCAGGCCAAGTGGCTGTGAGAATCAGCTGTGTCAGCAGTGAGAGAACTTCTGTCCTCTAGGGAGGTGCTAATCTAGCCTTTGCCTGAGGCTATCCGGCAAATGCCTCTGTGCAGGGCTTGGGCGGGGCGGGTCGCACAGGATCAACAGGGTGGGCCGGAGAGAGCAGTTATGGCGGCTCTCAGTCCTGTCCCCAGGGGCTCTGCCTCTCTGAGTCCCAGCAACCTACAAACCTCGGAGAGAAAGCTGCACTCGCTCTGACCGAAGCCAGACAGTCCCGCTTCTCCCGTTTGAGTCAGGGTCCCTAAAGACTCACCCAGATCTGGAGCTCAGAGTCTGCGACTCCCTCCCGATTGAAAACGCCAACCGTGCCCTCCACCGCCAGCCCGCTCTGCGCACTCCGCACCTCAGAATTTGACTTCAGCACTGCGCCTCCTCAGAGTGTCCGTATGCGTTTCTCTTTCCTCCTAGTTGTAGGACTTCCACTCAGCCAGCGTTCCTGTGGTTCTGGGTGATGTCCGTTCCATCTTTTAGTTTCACCTTTGAGGTAGTTGTTCAAGGCAGCAAACTCCGGCGTTAACCTATGCCACCATCTTGGTTCTCCTCTCGAGCATCTTTTAATATGCATATTTGCCATCCGTGTATCTTTTTTCTTGAGTTGTGTGTTCAGACCTTTTGCCCATTTCTTAATTGGTTTCTTTTTTAATTGTTGACTTTCAAGAGTTCTTTGTATCTTTTGGATATAAAATCTTTATCAGATATATGTTTTGCAAATATTTTTCTCTCTTTATATTCTCTCCTTCTTTCCCTTTATTTTTATTTTTTCATCAGCATTTATCCTCTATATACCCTCTTCTACTTCCACCCATCCTCCCCCCTCTTGCAACCACCACACTGTTGTCCATGTCAATAAATTCTTTCTTTTTTTGTGTGTCTTATATTCTCTTAACAGTATCTTTCTCAGAAGTTTTTAGTAATAATAAAGTCAAACATACCAGTTTTTTTCTTTCATGAATTATGCTTTTGTTATCGGATCTATGAACTTATTTCCAAGTTCACTTAGATTTTCTTTTGTGTTTTCTTCTAGAAGTTTTATAGTTTTGTACTTTACATTTAGGTTTATGATTTCTTTTAGTTAATTTTTGTAAGAGGTGTAAGGTCTGTATCTAGATTTGTTTGTTTATTTAATACTAGAGTCCTGGTGCATGAAAATCGTGCACTAGGGTGGGGGGGGGGGTCCCTCAGCCTGGCCTGTGCCCTCTCACTGTTCAGGACCCCTCGGGGGATGTATGCCTGCCGGCTTAGGCTCGCTCCCCGCTAGGGATCAGGCGTAAGCTGGCAGTCAGACATCCCTCTCGTAGTCCGGGGGTCTTGCAGTCCAGGACCCCTTGTTCCTTACCGCCCGCCTGCAGCAGAGGCAGGAAAGGCTCCCGCCACCGCCGCTGTGCTCGCCAGCCGTAAATCTGGCTCCTTCCCCCCCCCCCCCATGGTAGCACACTGACCACCAGGGGGCAGCTCCTGTGTTGAGTGCCTGCCCCCTGATGGTCAGTGTGTGACATAGCGACTGGTTGTTCTGCCATTCGGTCAATTTGCATATTAGGGTTTTATTATATAGGGTGATGTCCAAAGGTTCTACCACCATTTTGTTGAAAAGACAAAATGTTGAATTGCCTTTACTCCTTTGTCAAAGACCAGTTGACAATATTTATATGGTGCATTTCTTGGCTATTCCATTCATCTAAGCATCTTTCACCAATATCATTTTGTCATAATTACTATAGCTTTATTATAAGCCCTGAAAATTGGTAATGTGAATCCTCCACCTTTGTTCTTCTACAGTATAGTATTGGCTATTGTAAGTCTGTAACCATTCCATATAAACCTTACAGTCAGTTTGTCCCTTATCTACAAACTAGTTTGCTGAGATTGTATTGAATCTGTAGATCAAGTTGGGAAGAAGTGACATCTTAACAGTATTGAGTCTTCCAACTCATGAACATGAAATATTTCTTAATTATTTAGATTTTCTTTAATGAGAGCTATATCATTTTTTTTACATATAGAACTTACACATAGTTTTGTTAGATTATATATGAGTATTTTATTTTTTGGTGTTATTGTATGGTATTTTTAAAAAAATGATCTTTGTTTATTAACCTTGTATCTAGGGTGTATCCTGATCTTGCTATACTCACATAATAGTTCTAGAAGTTCTTTTGTCATTTTTTTGAGATTTCCTATATATCATGTCATTTGCAAAGAAAAACAGCTTTATTTCTTTTTTCCAACTTTTATACTTTTTTTTCTTTTCTTGTCTGTTGTACTAGTTAAATCTTCTGGTACCATGTTCAATAGGAGTGGTAAGAGGGGGCATCCTTGCCTAATTCCTAATCTGAGGGAGAAAGTATTCAGTTTTTCACAATTAAGTGTGATATTAGCTGAGGATTTTCTATAAGTATTTTTTTTATAATGTTAAGGAAATTCCTCTAATTCCTAGTTTGCTGAGAAATTTATCATGAAGAAGTGTTGGCATTTGTCAAATGCTTTTCTGCATCAATTCATATGATGATATGAGACATGATTTTTCTACACTAGTCTATTGATATGTGTTGTTGAGTAATTTTTTGAATATTGAACCAGTTTTGAATACCTGTAATAAATCTCAACTGGTGAGCACGTTTATATTATTTTTATATATCATTGGATTCAATTTATTTATAAATTGAGGATTTAAAGAAAATCTATGCTTATGAAAGATATATTTTTTTCTTTTTTAAAATGCCTTTATCTGGTTTTGGCATTAGAGTAATGTTAGCCTCAGAGAGTGAGTTGAGAAGTATTCCCTCTGCTTCTGTTATCTGGAAGAGATTGTGATAGACTGATGTCATTTACTTTTTAAATGTTTGGTAGAACCCATTTGGGTTTGCTGCTTTCTGTTTTGGGAGGTTATTAACTACTGATTCAATTTCATATATATATATATATATATATATATATATATATATATATATATATTCCCATCCAGATGAAATGTTTCTTCTTGTGTGTATTTTGTGTTTAAGGAATTTGGTTTTTTTTCCACCTATGTTTTCAAAATTTGGCATAGTGTTGTTTTTAGTATTCCTTTATTATCATTTTATTGTCCAGAAGTCAGTAGTGATGAGATCCCACTTTTTATTTTTAATATTGATAAATTATATCTTCTCTCTTTTTTCTTGGTTAGCCTCAGTAGAGGTTTGTCAATTTGATTTTTTTTTTTTCTTCAAAGAACAAGGTTTTGATTTTGTTGATTTTTCTCTATTGGTTTTCTGTTACTTTCAGCTCTAATTTTTATTATTTTTTTCTTTTACTTGGTATAGGCTTAAATTGCTCTTGTTTCTCTACTTCCCTAAAGTAGAAGCTTATTTAGGTTATTGATTTTTTTCACTGAGAACTATATTGCGATCCTTTGTGTAAGTATTCTATTATATCAAGTTTAATTGGCGCATAGTCAGTCATAAAGTGGATTTGACATTATTTTCTTAACTTGTCTATTGTTTAATATTATTGTGAAAACCTATGCATATCTTTGCTCACATTTTTGATGAATTACTTAGAATTAATTCTGGAAGGGAAATTCTTGAAGAGATTATAATTGTAGTAATTCACCAAGCTGTTCATTTAAGGTCTGTGCACTTTTCTGTATATATGATAGCCTCTAATAATAAATCCTGTTAAAAAAAAACCTATATGCAAAGTGCTGGGGGAGGCATTCAAATTTTAAAGGTCCTCATATATATTATATACACAAGTATTCATGGATAAAATGATATTGTTTGTTATTTAACTTGAAATATTCCAATGTCTTCCCTACACCAAAAAAAAAAAAAAAAAAAAAAAGGTAGGAAGATGGATAAAATAAGAAATGTAGAATGCTGACAGCTGTCAAAGCTAAAATTATGGTTACACAGGAATTATTTCTTTTCTTGGGTGTTTTAAAAATTTATAATAAGTAGTTAAAAATATATAGTTATGAGTTAGAATTGTGTTGCTTCTAATTAGACAGCTTTCAATGCTACACATTCTGGATAATCCTAATTTATCCCAGGACTACAGCTCTTCATTTCAATGATTTATCTTGATAGTTGCAACTGAAGATGAACTTGAGTTGAGGTTATGTCAAAACAAGGTAAAATGGTCTTCTAAAATATGGCACCAAGTTATTAGTAATCAAAGAAATGCAAATTGAAGCAGTAATGAGGTACTGCTTTGGCTTATCTAATTGGCATCGATTTTTTTTTTTTTTTGTAATAGCAATATTCAGTGCTGCCTAGAGTTAGCAAGAAAGACATACTAATTCACTGATGGTAAAAGCATAATTCAGTACAAACATTTTAGAAAGTAACATGGCAACATGATTAAAGAATCTAAAAAAAAAAAAAAAGAATATAAAAAATATTCAAATCTATTGACCCAATAATTGCTTTTGGAAAAATTTAACCTTTGGAAATAATTAAAATTGTGGACAAATACTGATGAATAAGAATGCTTGTTCCAGCTTTATTTATAATAAAGATATATTATAAGGTCTCAAGATGTTCAATCCCAAGAAATGGCTACACGACTTATGATATCACTATTGAACTAGCACTGAAGATGACATTTCAAAATAGTGATGTGCAGTCCAACACAGCAAAGGAACACACTCTTAACAAAAGAAGAGCTCATGCAGATGAGATTCTCAGAGAGAAGTACAGAGGGGTAAGGGGAGGTGGTTTTTGTTTGCTTGCTTCCTTGTTCCCATGGAGAATAACTATTTTAGAAGAATATTTCATGATGAAAGGTAATTTTAATATAATAGTGTTACATTTTTAAAAAGCTAAAAACAAAATTGTACATGCATCGTAGTATTAATGGTGCGCGCACACACACACACACACACACACATATATATATATACACACACACACACACACATACAGGAAAAAAGGCTTGCAAGGAAATACAACAAAAACTGTGGGATCAGAAAACATATACGTACACACACATCTTTTAATTTTTTTGACTCTTGAGATGAGATTGGATCAGTTTATCAGTCACTTGACATGCCTGATCTCAACTATACATCATTGCAGGTGCCTTAAACAAAATTCTCCTGCTCAAAGATCAGAAACTTAGTAAAGGAAGTGGGAAAATATTTGCCTAAGGTTCAGCAGAGCCTCAGAAGACCATGCATATCAGCAAGAATATGAGACAGAGTGTGGCCAGAGTTAGCTTGAAGATTCATGCACTTCCATCAGTTACTTCCAATAGCAAAAAGAAAAGAAGGGCTTGACATCCTCCTGGAAACGTGGTCAATATGCAGGAAGATATTGCCTCTGTGAAGGAGTAGAAGGAGGGTGAAATCACATATATTTTATATAAATACACACACACACAACTCTATATTATAATGTATCTAATGGACATATGGTCAAAGGGATACTTAAGTCCATTGCTTGAAAAACCACAAGAGAAAGCTGTGAAATGCAAAATGCACAGACAAAACATGCTAGGTGCATTAGCAGCCAACAGGGTAAGTAAGAGATTGTATGCAAACTTTATAGCAGAAAAAATACCCCTCTAGAGAATTTTTTAAATATTTTATTGATTTTTTACAGAGAGGAAGGGAGAGGGATAGAGAGTTAGAAACATCGATGAGAGAGAAACATCGATCAGCTGCCTCCTGCACATCCCCTACTGGGGATGTGCCCACAACCAAGGTATATGCCCTTGACCAGAATCGAACCTAGGACCCTTCAGTCCACAGGCCAACGCTCTATCTACTGAGCCAAACCGGTTAGGGTGAGAATTTAAAAAGTTAGGGCGAGAATTTAAAAAGTGTAAGTATATATATACTTATACTTCAGGAAAGCAAAGGAGTAATACAGAGCAGTATTTCTCCATCCTTTGGAGGAGGAGGTTGGAAGAGGTGGCTCTGCTGGCATATTGAACAGCACAGATTTCACAGTGTAAAAATGACCAGTGCCCTGAGAACTACTAACACGCTAACACAGAAATTTACAACATGAGAATGCAAGGAAAAGGAAAGGTGTGTGTGTGTGTAATCTATAGATATAAAAGCCTAAGCAACCATTACGACCAAACAACTGGAACAACCAGTCAACCAGTTGCTGTGATGTGCACTGACCACCAGGGGGCAGATGCTCAATGCAGGAGCTGCCCCCTGGTGGTCAGTGCACTCCCACGGCCCTTCCTCCCAGCTAGCCAACCTCCCGCAGCCCTCCTTCCCCCACTGGCCAACCTCCCATGGCTCCTCCCCTTACCACCTCTGGCCAACCTCCCCCAGTCCTTCCCCCGGGGCCTGATGTGGGGGCCAGCCAACCTCCCAGGATCCCTCCACCCAGCTGGCTGGCCGGCCCCTGATAGGCCTCGATCACCGGCCAGGCCGAGGGACCCCATCTGTGCATGAATTCATGCACCAGGCCTCTAGTGCTAAAGTAAATATGAAAAAAATTAAGGGGCTAAGAATAAGTAAGATAATTTTGAAGAAAAACAATTTTGAAGAACAAAGAGAGGTTTGTGCTAAATATCAAGTCTTATTATAAAGCTATAGTTACTTAGTGTGGTACTGTGACAAGATAGAAAAACTAATATCACAGAGTAGAAAGTTCAGAAACATCCATGAATATATGAAAACTTGATTACAACAAGCAGACATTACAAATCATGGAGTAGAGAATGAATTATTCAACGTTTAACACTGGTTCAGTTCCACATAGGAGAGAAAGAATCCCTGTCTCACACCATACTTAAAAAAATATAAATATTCACACTCTATGCCAGGAAAGCTGCTCATTTTTTTTTTCTTTTTATTTGGTAACTGGCTACTTTTCCTTAATCTAATTTTTTGACAATCTAAAACTATGAGGTCAACTTATTGTTCTTTACTAAATCTCATCCAATGTATCTTTGTCAAGAACCTATTGGGTGCCTAATATTGTTAGATATTGTGAGTGAAAGAAAAGAAATATGCTAGTATCTTTGCCTTTGTAAGGCTTATGGGAATCTTATAACTTTGTTTATACCTTTTTCATTTTTCTAAAAGGTATATGTTTATAGAAGTTCATGCTGGATTTCACCTTACGTGGGTTCTCTATGGGTTGAAGAAATTTGAAAGTCTTCCTAGGTGTAACTTCTACCGAGATACTAGTAAAAACAAAGTTGGCTTTTCCTTTGTTTTAGCAACAGCGTACTGTCTACAGACTGACTCTAGTTAAAGCATGGAATGTGGATGAACTCCAAGCCTATGCTGAGCTGGTGTCTCTGGGGCATCCTGACTTCATCGAAGTGAAGGTAAGCCCCTGCCGGCCACTGCTGTACACTCTTCTTGCTATGCTTTGTTAATCATCCTAGAGTTAACATTTTTTTAGACTCTATGGGAGGTCCCAGATGTTTTATGTACTCATTCAGAAATATTAATCAGGAACCAGGCACTGTTCTAGTCACTGGGGATAGTAGCAGTAAAAACTAAGCATTAGTTCTCACAAAAATATTATTTTAGTGAGAGGTAGACAGTCATCACAAACTGAATAATAAGAAACTACATATAGTTGACCGGTGAACAATGCGGGGTTAGGAGCACACTTGAAAATTCGTGTATAACTTTTGACTTCCCATAAGCTTAACTATCAGTAGCCTACTAAGACCAGAGCCTTATTAATAATATAAACAATTGACTAAGATATATGTAATATGTTATATAAGTTATATACTATATTCTTACAATAAAATAAGCTAGAGGAAAGAAAACTTTATTAAGAAAATCATAAGGATGAGAAAATACATTTATAGTATTTATTGAGAAAAATGTGTCGATAAATGGACCTGTGCAGTTCAAACCTGCAAGGGTCAACTGTAGTAACATTAATATGCTGAGGAATAAAAGTGTTATAGTGAATGACTGGTTGGCTTTTAAATAAATTTCAATTATGGAAAATTTCAAACATATAAGAAGTGGAGAAACTGGTTTAATTTACTCCATTTGTCCGTTACCCAGCTTCCAAAATTGTCAACTCATGTTTTAGCTATATTCTTACCCATTTTCTCACTTTACCATATTATTTAGAAGCAAACCCCCACATATCATTGATTCATAACTGTTTAAAAATATAACTCTAAAAGATGTATACTCATTTTAAACACTTATTCAGAATACTGTTCTCATAACTAAACAACTTAAACATAATTTTTATTAGAACATGTAAGGTTTCAAACTGGGCCAATTATTTCAACAGTATTTTTTAACACAATATTTTTTATGTATATATATATATTTTATTTCAGAGAGGAAGGGAAAGGGAGAGAGAGATAGAAACATCAATGATGAGAGAAAATCATTGATCGGCTGCTTCCTGCATGCCCCACACTGGGGACGGAGCCTGCAGCTCGGGCTTGTGCCCTGACCAGAATAGAACTGTGACCTCCTGGTTCATAGGGCGATGCTCAACGGTATTTTTAAATCTGGGCCATTCATTGTAAATGCATTATTTTTCTCTTAAATTTCTTTTAATCTAATTTCTCTTCCATATGTTTTTCTCCTTTGTAATTTATTTTGTTGAAGAAAGTATCCTGGCTTGTTCCCCATATTTATATTCTAGATTCTGCTGATTGTATTTTCCTATGTTTTCTATATTTCCTGTGGATTGGTAGTTAGATCAAGAGAAGATTGATTTATCTAGGTGATAAATGGAGATGGAAACAATAAAATAAAATAAGAAAAGAGAAGATTGATCAGATTCTTGTGTGTGTGTGTTTGCATTTCAAGATTATTTCATTGGTGGTATTGTATACTTCCAGGAAGAGACATGTAATGTCTGGTTATCTGTGTCATGGTTTTGCCAGTATTTCATTTATTTATTGGGTATATTTATTTTCACTTTAGAGAAGGAGCAAGGTGGGGGGGGGGGGGAGAGAGAGAGAGAGAGAGAGAGAGAGAGAGAGAGACAGACAGACAGCAATGTGAGAGAAATACATAAATTGGCTGCCTCCTATATGTACCTCTGACCAGGGATTGAACCTGCAACCTAGATATGTGCCCTGATCGGGAATCAAACCTGTGAAGCTCCAGCCAATTGAGTCACTCCAACCAGGGCTTTGCCAGTGTTTCTTTGGGATGGATTCCTATAAGTGGGTTGATGTATCAAAGGGTAAATGCATATATTGTTTTGCTAGATATTGTAGTTGGATGTTCTAGATATCATAAGCCAGAAGGCTTTTCTGAGAAGATGACTTTTTTAGAACTGGTATCTAAATACTAAGAAGCAACACAATATGCAAAGGCTTGGGTTAGAACGTTCGAGCAAATGGCAGAGATAGTATATGGAGGTCCTATGTAATCTCGGTGGGGCGGCTGGAGTTGACAGTGACAGAAGGTGAGTCAGAGAAGTGGACTGGGGCCGGATTCTGTTAGGTCTTTCAAGCAAGGATAAGAGAATTGGATTTTATACCAAATTTCATGGTACGCTTTTCTTTATATTAGGTGTACTTCTAAAGTATTTTAAGCTGGAGAATCATGTGTCTGATTTATGATTGTAAAACAACGCCTTACTGCGGTCATAAAGAGAGTATAGAGGGCAATAGTAGAAGTAGGCAGCCCAGTTACAAAGCTATTGCTTAATCCAAACAAGACATGTGATGGGTTGGGGAAGGTCATTGGTAATATATGTTGGAGAAATGTGGCCGCATTTAGGATAAATTTTGGAAGTAGAACCAACAGAACTTATTGCTAGATGATATGTAGGGAGTGAAAGAACAAAAGGAATCAATAATAGCACTGGATTTTTAGCTTAAAAAGTTGTGTGGATGTGGAACAGTTTACTGAGATGGAAAGACCCAGGCAGGAAGGCGGTAAGTTTGGGAAGTAATTTCATGTGTTCTATATTGGCCTTATTAAATTTGAACCACATATAGGTTCAAATAGGCCCCACATCATGTAAGTGTGGAGGTCAGCTCTGGCAGAGACAGGACTTGGGTTTAAAGCACAGAAGACTAGGCGCTTTTAACTTCAGGCTGAATTAGGACAAAATTTACCCACTGACACAGAATGGCACTTGGAGATTTATACCTTACCTATGCTGTTGGTGAAAAAGTTTTCCAGGACCTATCCCTCAAAAGGGGTTGATGGTAAAATTTAATAGTGCCTGCAGGTCACAAAAAGGCTCTGAATATGTGAAATGGATAGTGCCAATTGACCCTGGGCTAGTGATATGCCTGGGGCTCTCTGCAGAAGCAAACACTGTTCATATCCTTTGTCTGTATGTCCTGGATGTGTGTGTATTTGGTGGGTGCCAGAGTCTTTCATAGTCTGCACACACTGGCATCTCAAGTGGGGAAGATAGAAGAGCACAGCTTTGATATACATTCCTGAAAGGTGCTGAAGGAGCTGGGACAGGTTACTATCTTCCTTGAGTCTAAACTTCCTAAAGATTAAAACTAGAATAATAGTAGCAATGTAATAGCTTTGTTTTGAGAAATTCATTGGGGTAATGGGTACGCCTGGATTCAGTAAATGTTTAACTCACTTTCCATTAAGCACATTTATTTAAACTAAATCAATAGAAGCTATTTATTACATTGATTTCCTCTTTTCTTTCAGTGTTAGTCTTGTAAAATAGTTTTTCTATTATATCCTCAGGTAAATTAACATACATTTTAGCT
Source organism: Myotis nattereri (assembly GCF_964212035.1). Classification (NCBI taxonomy): domain Eukaryota; kingdom Metazoa; phylum Chordata; class Mammalia; order Chiroptera; family Vespertilionidae; genus Myotis; species Myotis nattereri. Next base: position 87,370,014 of record NC_138079.1, on the reverse strand, counting down.
TTGTTAGGCTTAAATAGGCCTTTCTTTGCTAACCTGAGAATCTTAACCATCATTATTGGCTTGCTTGTTTGTGAAAATGTGTTTCATGTTACAAACATCTGTCTCATTGAAAAACTTTTATAACACTATTTATAAATGAAATACTGCCTTTGTATTCTCTCCTGGCATTGTACCTTGAGAATAGTAAGTACCCAGTAATTATTTGCTGTCAAATGATATAAGACTCTCTTCCCCTTTGCACTGTAACTGTCTATAAGAACTCAATTCTTGCAGAATGCATCTTGCAAAACAAATGGGTTAGCATAGCCTCACTCTTTCTGTGAAGATAAGGAATAGTACCAGTTGTTCATGTACATGGTAATACCTAACTAGTGTTGATCAGTTGGTTCATGATCGTTAAAGAGTAGACAAATTCTGAGTAATATGAATGAAATCTTATATTAGATCAGAAAAGAGTTCTGGGGTTTCTTATCAAAGAAGAGTTTGTTACTTGATCTTTAGGTCATTCAGCATAGAGTGGTTGGGGGTCCAGAGAAGAATAGGCTCAGAATTTTGACATATTATCCCAGTTATCTGGTAAGGGACATGCACAAGATATAATGACATTGAGGTCAGATGAGGTAGAGTTTCCTGACTGGAGATTGAAGAGATGATGGAGGAATTATGCAGGTGAAGACTGGATGCTGAGTGAGACGGTCCAATAAGAAGGCCTCAAAGCCATGTTGAGAAGCTTGGGCTGTTTTGTTTGTTTTTTTTTGGTGGGGGGAGGGGACTGTTGAAGCATTTTCAGGGTATAGGAATGACATGTTTTGGGTATCATGCTGCAGAATGTCATAAAGACATTTCTCATCAAACTGTAGGGAACAAAAACAGGATCAGGAGTCTTTAGACACCCAGTCAGTTTAATTAGAATAGCAAGCTGCCAAAATACTGCTCATCTGCATGCCTTGAATCCCTAGGTAAACTTTCCAAGCAGCCAGTAAAAAAAGACCTGATGCCCCCCATCTCCTAGAGCAGAGAAATCCATCAGAAAGGTGCTAAGGTCATGGTGTGGGCTATGCTTCTCACTACAAACGTGAAGATGTACAGTTGGTCCTGTTCTTTGGGAACTTTCTTTGGGTCTGCTTGTTACTCCTCAACCTGTAGATTCTGGAGTGAATGCCTGCTTTCCAGTTGCCACATTGTGCCCATCTGTTTTCCTAAGGTTGTTCTTTTTTCAAAGTGGTGAGGAAACAACGTGATGTTGGTAATAAATGGGGAGGGTGTGGGGTGTGGTGGTGGGGTGAGAAGGTGGCAGATAGCCATGATATGAGGGAAACTGATAGTGGTTTTAGATAGTTCAGGGTTAAGTGTGACCAGGGATAAAGTCAGCACAAGTCATTGGTAGACCAGAGTTTGGAAGAAGTGAAGAAGCCAAGGCAGAGAGCGCCCCAGAGCGAGGCATTAGGAGCGACACTGGTGAGGGCTCAGGGGTTCCCGAAAGTGACTTCACAGACCAGTTCACTGAAACCGGTTCCTGCCCGAAGCATTTCTGTCATGGCGAAGGCTCAGGCCCTGTGGATGGTTCAAGCTACCCGTACTGCCGACCCCAGCAGATTTGGTTTGGCTAAAATGAGAACTTTTCTGTGAAAGTGCTTTGGAAAGTGCTATAAAGCATCATGCGAATGTGTGGAGAAATATTATGTGAAGGCATAATAATGAGCTGTGTGGCATTCATTCTCTAATTTCATTTCCAAGCCAAATATCTCCTTAATATTTCATGATTTATTATTGCTGAATAAGAAATATTAAACATTTCCAAAGCCACTGTCATGAATATAAGATCTTATCTAAAAACCTCTGCTTCAGTGAACTAGCTTTTTAAATATTAAAAATAAATTCCTTTGAAATAACTGTTACATACATGGCTGTTCATATAATTCATGCATCATAAACAGTATTTAAATTGAAGTAAAGTTTGTTTTTGTGACCAATTTTATCTATCAATAAATCATTTTCATGGTTTTTATACATTCAGGTATGTTTAGCATAATTTTTCAGCCATGCTTTCTTAAAGATTTCTTAAAACTACTTGCTTTTTTAATTCACCGACAACTCAGACTCAGTTTAATGAATTCAATAAATTATTGGGCTAATAGAGAAGATTCTCTTGTTTGCTAGAACTCAGCTGGGTCACCTAAGGTTTGCGTCCAGCAAAGGTCATCTCAGTCTAGTAGACCAGCAATCTTCTTGCACAGCCATCTGGAACAGAGCGTTCTGCAGAGCTCATCTGAGTTTTCAGCCAAGTCCTGGCTCTGCCATCTGTAGGGTCAGGGTCACTCTTCAGAGTTCATTTGTGGGTTTTTCATTTAATGTCAGTGGTGTGTGTGTGTGTGTGTGTGTGTGTGTGTGTGTGTGTGTGAGAGAGAGAGAGAGAGAGAGAGAGAGAGAGAGAGAGAGAGAGAGAGAGAAGAAGAGAAGAGGAGAGGAGAGAGGTGTGTGTATGTGGTGCATGTTTTTATTTCAGTATTCCCTACTTAGTAGTAACATATCTAGAATATTCAAACCATTTGTCAAGAAAGCTTGATTCTGGGGTATTTGAAGAACCTACAAAGTTAAGATATCCAATATTTAAAAATGAATTAATTGTCATTATGTAATCTACCAAGTAGAGAACTTAGCTCTGAAACTTTTGGATTTTATATGACTGGGCTGTCAGGTAGAGTTCAAAACAGAACCAAAGTTATCTCACTGAATAAGAATTTCTATAGAGGTGAGATACATGTAGGTGTGCTTAATGCATGTATACACATCCACATAAGTATTTCCTATTTGGCATGAGTGTGTGTGTGTACAAAATGCATTACAAAGTGATGTTTTTAAAGAATAAATAATAACAATAATGGGATCCCTACCCAGCCTTTAACATAAAATTTACCAACCTCTAATCTAAACTGTACCGTAAAATGGGAGCTCATTTTATTTTCCCAGTGAATAAATTGTTCAGTGAATTTTTATGGGTGTCAACTATGCCTGCCTTATTATTCTAGGGGACTGTCATGCTTTGAGAATTAATCTATTATAGATCCCAAATGAATCTGAAAGGAAAGATATGTTATTGGTTCAAATAATATTGTCATACATGACACAAAGCACAGGTACCCAAGCACCAGCACTGTCACAGAGTGAAAAGAACATCGATCAGCCCGGGAGCACCAGTGCTGTCCTTGTCACTAACTCCTTGTATTAGTTCCCAAGAATTTTATCATCGTTGTATCACTTTCTTTACTTTAAAATACAGATGGGATTGATTTGGATGAATTCTAGAAACCTTTCTAGCTCTGAAATTTTCTCTATGACATTTAAACAGGTCTGTAATTGTCTCTAACTATTGTAATGTCTCCACAGGGTGTTACCTACTGTGGAGAGAGTTCAGCAAGCAGTCTTACCATGGCCAACGTGCCCTGGCATGAGGAAGTGGTACGCTTTGTCCGTGAATTGGTGGATCTGATCCCTGACTATGAAATTGCTTGTGAACATGAACATTCCAATTGCCTCCTAATTGCTCACAAAAAGGTAAGAGTAATTTGAACATGAATTCTTCTGCCACCCTTATCCTTACTTCTCCTTTCTTCTCTTTCCTCTTAATTTTCCCCTCACCTTATAACAGTGAATATCTGCTTGTTTGCTACCTTTCCTAAAACAATAATTTAAAAAAACCCTAAAGTCTCTCTGTTGGGTTCATAAACGCTCTTCTTTTGTGTGAAATTACTTTGTATTTAGTCCTCACATAGGCATTTGAAGTGCTTTCTGGATTGTAATTGGTGCATGCTAAAAAAAACAAAAGCAAAACCCGCTTGTAATAAACTTCTAGGCCTTTTCCGGGATGACGAGGGAAAACTAAAAAGTAAACAACCTCCATATGAGTGTTTCTGACTGTCAGAAGAAATACTGAGGTATTTATCATATTTTAGATCACTTTGAATCTTGGCCTGTGGAGAAATTTCTCTGAGATTTTGGTTCATAACTCTTTTAATTTTCCCCTTCAGTGCTTTTATTAGGCAGAATGTATGAATCCAGTGTATTTCTTAAGTAAATAATGCCTAGCAAAGGAAAAATTCAGCTCTTCGTAGACGTAGGCCATTAAAATAAGGAAAACTCTGACCAGGAGGCTAAGTGTTAGAACAGCTATTATAAAATGTCCGTATGGAAATATTTACACAGAAACAATATAGTATCTGGAATTCAATTCAGGTGAGGTATGTGATGTGTGGATGGGTTGGGGGTTATTGAGGCTAGATGATAGATATGTAGAGGTTTACTAGTATACTATTCTGCCTAGTTTCCAATTCAAATTCTCCATTAAAAATGCTTTTTCAGCTGAAACCGGTTTGGCTCAGTGGGTAGAGCGTCGGCCTGCGGACTGAAGGGTCCCAGGTTCGATTCCGGTCAAGGGCATGTACCTGGGTTGCGGGCACATCCCCAGTGGGAGATGTGCAGGAGGCGGCTGATCGATGTTTCTCTCCCATCGATGTTTCTGACTATCTCTCTCTCCCTTCCTCTCTGTAAAAAATCAATAAAATATAAAAAAAAAATGCTTTTTCAAAGTAGTAGACATGGATGAACCTTGAAAACACTGTTGTAGGTGAAAAAAGTCTGACACAAAAGGCCACATATTGTATGATTTCATTTATAGGAAATGTTCAGAATAGGTAAACCCATAAAGATAGGAAGTAGATTGGTGGTTGCCAGGGACTAGGGGAAGAACAGATTGGGAAGTGATTGCTGATATCTATGGGATTTCTTTTTGGGGTGATGAGAGTGTTCTTGAATTATATGGTGGTGTTGTTTGCACATGTTCATGACTATGCTACTGAATTGTATACTTTAAAAGGCTGTGAATTATATCACCATAAAGGTAGATTAATACCAAAAAATTAGTAAAGGTCAAGGGTGAGCTACTGTCATACTGGTTTGGTGGTGATGAACTCATGTCCTTTATTTAGTGTTTTCTTATCTGGGAAACCCTTTATTTGTCTTACTCTAAATGATAGCCTTCTGGTTAGAGTAATCTTTGTTGTCAGTACTTGCTTTTCATCACTTTGAATGTTTTATGCCATTCTTTTCTGGCCTGCAAAGTTTTTGTTGTAGAATCAGTTGATAGTCTATGGGAGCTCCCTTGTACATAACTAATGCTTTTCTCTTGTTACTTTTAAGGTTCTCTCTTTGTCTTTAACCTTTGATATTTTAATTATGACATATCTTGGGGTGGGCCTCCTTGGGTTTATCTTGTTTGGGACTCTATGTGCTTCCTGGACTTTTGTGTCTGTTTCCTTCAACAGGTTGGGGAAGTTTTCCATCATTATTTCTATAATTAGGTTTTCAATATCTCCCTCTCTCTCTTATCCTTCTGAAACACCTATAATGTGAATGTTGTTGTACTTGATATTGTCCCAGTTAAAAAAGTGGCACACTGGGGTGCCGGATCATCCCGTTCCACGCCTCCGTACCTTCTACCAGTCTCAGTGTGGTTTCTTCTTTATCTCTCTAGTTATAGTACTCCCACTCAGCCAGCTTTCCTGTGGTTCTGGATGACAGTTGTTCTGTATTTTAGTTGTAATTTTGATGTGGTTGTGGGAGGCAACAAGTACAGGCATTTACCTATGCCACCATCTTGGTTCTCCTCCTGATGGCTAATTTAAGGGTCGCCTACTGTTATAGACAGAATGTTTATGTCATTTCAAAATTCATGGGTTGAAGTCCTGACCCCTTAGTGTAGCTGTATTTGAGATGGGGCCTCTAAGAAAGTAATTAATGCTAAAGGAAGCCATAAAGGTGGGACTCTAACCTGACAGAATTGGTTTTCTTATATGAAGAGACATTAGAGCATGCCCACCCCCAGCCTCCCAACCCAACCTTGTGTACACACTAAGAAAAGGCCACGTGAAGCCATAGAGAGAAGATGGCTGTTTGCTGGAACCTTTGTCTTAGAATTCTAGCATCTAGAACTGTGAGAAGCCCTGGCCAGGTATATATTCACAAAGTGAGCAGTCTTGGCAAGGTTGAGTAGGATGAGGGAGGTAACTTCTGAAGCAACTAAAATATGCTCTTGTTGGGCAAGTTCATGGTACAGTGAAGTCCTGTGGCAGAGAAACTGTCATAGTCTCAGGCAATTTGGAAAATCTTCCCAGAGCAAAGGACATTTATGAGGAGACCTGAGGCTTAAGTAGGTGTTAATGAGACAGGAAATAGCATGAAAGTCATATGATGGAACTAGTTCATGAAAAGCCCTAGAATGGAGGTTTGATATTTAGGCCATATGTCCTAGATAATGGGGCTCTATTCTACTGTTGGCATAGTAATCTCAAGCAGTCTGCAGAGGAAACCGCAAACACTGGAATTGGAAGACTGTTGCTGAGTCCCAGAAGCGAGGGCCTGTGTTAGGGCCGTGTCAGGGCATGGTGATAGAAATGCTGCTAAGGAAGACTTGATGGGGGCTGGTTATATTTTGGATGTGAGGGGTCAGGGAAGGGATGGCCCTAGTTTTGAGGTTCAGCACCCGGAGCTGAAAGTGATTGCTTTCATAGCACTAGAGAACATTCAAGAGCAGTCGGTCTTGGGAGGGAAAATGACGGGAAATACGGATTTTACATCTTGAATTTTAGAGTTCAAAGAGCCCTAGGGGCACCATTTTAAAAAATGATCTTATGAGAAAAAATTTTCTCATGATTCATTGATAAAGTCTTTCATTAGTTTGGCATTTTCCCTCCTAAAGCTCTTAGCTTTTGGGTAAAAAGATCACATGTCATTACAGCACAGGGAATATAGTGAATAATATTGCAATAAGTTTGCACAGTGACAGATAGTTACTAGACTTATTGTAGTGATCACATCAGGTATATAAATGTTGAATCACTATGTTATATACCTGAAACTAGTATAATATTTTGTGCCAACTATAATAAAAAAAATTTAAAAATCAGATGTCAGTTAAACTCAGCATGTTGTAATATTCTTTATCCAGGAACCTATACACTTTTAATATTTTTCTCAACTAGGATATGAAATTGTTAGTTGTTAACTTGGTTTATAATCAGGTTCTTTTTTTTTAAATTAAATCTTTATTGTTCAGATTATTACATTTGTTCCTCTTTTTTCCCCCCATAGCTCCCCTCCACCAGTTTCCCACCCCATCCTTTTCCTTACCACCCCCGCCCCCCGTCCTCATCCATAGGTGTACGATTTTTTTCCAGTCTCTTCCCGCACCACCCACACCCCTTTCCTCCCGAGAATTGTCAGTCCACTCCCTTTCTATGCCCCTGATTCTATTATATTCACCAGTTTATTCTGTTCATCAGATTATTTATTCACTTGATTTTTAAATTCATTTGTTGATAGATGTGTATTTGTTGTTCATAATTTGTATCTTTACCTTTTTCTTCTTCCTCTTCTTAAAGAATACCTTTCAGCATTTCATATAATATTGGTTTGGTGGTGGTGAACTCCTTTAGCTTTAACTTATCTGTGAAGCTCTTTATCTGACCTTCAATTCTGAATGATAGCTTTGCTGGGTAAAGTAATCTTGGTTGTAGGTTCTTGCTATTGATCACTTTGAATATTTCTTGCCACTCCCTTCTGGTCTGCAAAGGTTCTGTTGAGAAATCAGCTGACAGTCGTATGGGTACTCCCTTGTAGGTAACTGACTGTTATTCTCTTGCTGCTTTTAAGATTCTCTCTTTGTCTTTTGCTCTTGGCAATTTAATTATGATGTGTCTTGGTGTGGTCCTCTTTGGATTCCTTTTGTTTGGGGTTCTCTGCGCTTCCTGGACTTGTAAGTCTATTTCTTTCACCAGGTAGGGGAAGTTTTCTGTCATTATTTCTTCAAAAAGGTTTTCAATATCTTGCTCTCTCTCTTCTGCTGGCACCCCCATAATTCAAATGTTGGTAAACTTGAAGTTGTGCCAGAGGCTCCTTACACTATCTTCATATTTTTGGATTCTTTTTTCTTTTTGCTTTTCCGGTTGGGTATTTTTTATTTCTTCGTATTTCAAATCTTTGACTTGATTCTTGGGATCCTCTTGTCTGCTGTTGGATCTCTGTATATTATTCTTTATTTCAGTCAGTGTATGCTTAATTTCTAGTTGGTCTTTTTTCATATCCTTCAGGGTCTCACTAAATTTATCGGCGGTTTCCATAAAATTCTTGAAAAACCTTATAAACGTGGTTTTGAACTCTATATCCAGTCATTTGCTTTCTTCCATTTCTGTCATTTGTGACCTGTTTCTTTGTCTCTGCATTTTTTATGCTTCCCTGTGTTGGTAGAGTGGCTTTGTGTGCTAGGTGTCCTATAGGGCCCAGTGGCTCAGCCTCCCCAGTTACCTGAGGTGGACACTCTTGGTGTATCCCCTTGTGGACTTTGTGCACAGTCTTGTTGTAGTTATGCCTTGATTGTTGTAGGTATCACTGGGAGGAATTGACCTCCAGGCCAATTGGCTGTGAGAATCAGCTGTGTCTACGGTGGAAGAACTTCTGTGCTGGAGACACCCTTATGGGGCAAGGCTTGCTTCAGTGGGGTTTGGTGCTAACTGAGTCTTCCCCCTGAGTGTGTCCCTTATGGATCTGAGGAGTTGTAATCTGGATGGTCCCACTCTGACCACTGGGTACACTGGCTCTTGGATCTCTAAGGAGGTGCTAATTTAGCCTCTGCCTGAGGCTACCCAGCAGGAGCTATGGAGAGATCTGCAGATTCCTCTTCTTTGTTTGGGGTTTGGAGGTGCCCAGATGAGGCCCAGCTATGAAGCAATGCAAGCTGCTATGGGGCCTTAGGCCTTCTTTTGGAAGTTCTGGGTCTCTCTGACCCAGCTGCAGTTTGTTAGGTAATTTTAGATTGCAAAGGGCCAGGCCATTCATATGCAAAAGTCTCTGCGCACAGCTTGGGTGGGGTGGGGTCTCAGGGAATCAACAGGGTGGAGCAAGCAGCTGTGGCTGATCCTCAGCCCTGCCCTAAGGGGCCCCGTGTCTCATTGTCCCGGTAATCGATGCAAGCACCTCTGAGAAAGCCGCCCTCGAGTTCCGCCTGATTCCAGACAGTCCAGTTTCTCCCCATATGAGTCTGGGTCCCCAGAGACTCGCCCGGAACTGGAGTTCAGAGCAGTCGGGATCTTGTGACTCCATCCCGATTGAAAAAGACAACCGAGTCCTCAGTTGCCAGCCCTTTCCACATGCGCCTCCGTACCTCTGCACTTTACTTCCGCACCTCCTCTGAGTCTCAGTGTGCTTTTCTCTTTCCTTCTAGTTGTAGCATTTCCACTCAGCCAGCCTTCCTGTGGTTCTGGATGATTTCTGTTTTGTCTTTTAGTTGTATTTTTGAAGTTATTGTGCAAGGCAGCAATTTCAGGTATTTACCTATGCCACCTTCTTGGTTTCTCCTAATCAGATTCTTTTTAAAAAGACAGTGGCATAATGGCTTTGTTTGTTTATAAATCAAGTGTCAACATATTACACATTTACATGAATGAATGTCAAATAAATACTGTGAATTAAAAGCCTCCACAGTTCAATTAGTAGTTTTTCTTAATGTACACTCTGTTTTCTTCTGGTCATTATTCTATAATTACTTTTGAGAAGCAATTTTCTAAGAGAGTACAAATTGGATTATTTCCTTTTATTGAATTGACTTTTTTTTTTCTTTTTAAATCCTTTATTGTTTAAAGTATTACAAATGGTATTACAAATGTCTCCCTTTCCCCCATTGACCTCTCCCCAGCCACCGAGCACATGCCCTCAACCCCCCTAGTGTCTGTGTCCATTGGTTATGCTTATATGTATGCATGCAAGTCCTTTGTTTGAACTCTTCCCCTTCCCCTCCCCCCCCAACCCCCACTCCCATCTTCCCTCTGAAGTTTGACCGTCTGCTTGATGCTTCTCTGTTCCTGGCTCTATTTTTGTTCATGAGTTTATGTTGTTCATTATATTCTACAAATGAGTGAGATAATGTGATATTTATCTTTCTCTGACTGGCTTATTTCGCTTAGCATCCATGCTGTTGCGAATGGTAAGAGTTGTGTTTTTTTTTGTTTGTTTGTTTGTTTGTTTTTTACAGGAGCATAGTAGTCCATTGTGTAGATGTACCACAGTTTTTTAAATCCACTTATCTGCTAATGACATTTAAGCTGTTTCTAAATTTTAGCTATTATAAATTGTGCTGCTATGAACATAGGTGTGCATAGTCCTTTCTGATTGGTGTTTCTGATTTCTTGGGATATATTCCTGGAAGTGGGATTACTGGGTCAAATAGAAGTTCCATTTTTAATATTTTGAGGAAATTCAATAATGTTTTCCATCCAGTCTGCATTCCCACCAGCAGTGCACTGGGGTTCCTTTTTCTCTGCATCCTTGCCAGCACTTGTGGATTTGTTGATGATAGCCATTCTGACAGGTGTGAAATGGTACCTCATTGTCATTTTGATTTGCATCTCTTGGATGATTAGTGACTTTGAGCATGTTTTCATATGTCTCTTGGCCTTCTGTATGTCTTCTTTCGAAAAGTGTCTCTTTAAGTCCTTTGCCCATTTTTTGATTGGACTGTTTATCTTCCTTTTGTTAAGATGTATGAGTTCCCTATAGATTTTGGAGATTAGGCCCTTATCAGATATAATGTTGGAAAATATGTTGTCCCATGCAGTGGGCTTTCTTATTGTTTTGTTGGTGGTTTCTTTTGCTGTGCAGAAGCTTTTTATTTTGATGTAGTCCCATTTGTTTATTTTCTCCTTAGTTTCCAATGCCTTAGGAGCTGTTTGATAAAGATATTGCTATGATATATGTCTGGTATTTTGCTGCCTATGGATTCTTTTAAGATTTTTATGGTTTCCCATCTTATGTTTAAGTCCTTTATCTATTTTGTGTTTATTTTTGTGTATGGTTAAGTTGGTGGTCTAGTTTCATATTTTTACATATATCTGTCCAATTTTCCCAGCACCATTTATTGAAGAGACTATCTTGACTCCATTGTATGCTGTTGCCTCCTTTGTCAAATTTAATTGAGTAAAATGGCTTGGGTTGATTTCTGGATTCTCTGTTCTGTTCCATTGGTCTATATGTCTGTTCTTTTTCCAGTACCAGGTAGTTTTGAGAACTGTGGCTTTGTAATATAGCTTGATATCTGGTATTGTGATCCCTCAAACTTGTTCTTTCTCAAGATTGCTGTGGCTATTCTGGATTTTTTTAATTCCATATGAATTTTTTGAAAGTTTGTTCCAGGTCTTTGATATATGCTATTGGTATTTTAATGGGGATTGCATTAAATCTTTAGATTGCTTTGGGTAGTATGGACATTTTAATGATGTTGAGTCTACCAATCCATGAACATGGTATAATTTTCTATTTATTTATGTCTTCCTCTATCTCTTTTTTCAGTGTCCTGTAATTTTCCAAGTACAGGTCTTTTGCCTCCTTAGTTAAGTTTATTCCTAGGTATACTAATATTTTTGATGCAATGGTAGTAGGTGTACTGGTTACAAATGGTATTACATTTTGGATTTTTTTCAATAGATGGAGTTACACATATGTTGACATATGCAATTTGATATGTATGCTATTTTGTTGTATTGACAAGCTTCAAAACTTCATATGTCAAATTTTCTGAAGGTGCTAACATCATAGATATTTTTACACTTAAAAATGTTGAATTTTGTGCCAAAAAAAGCACTTGTGGGAAGTTGTAATTCATTACTTTATTTTGAAGAAAAGTGTTGCTGAATACTTTGGGAAGCTTATGGTGAACATGCTCCATCTCAAGATACTTGTGAACTCTGGTTTAAATGCTTTAAAAGTGATGATTTTGATGTGAAAGAAAAGAATGTCCAAGTCAACTGAAAAAGTTTGAAGACCAACAATTACAAGCATTACTGGAGGAAGATGCCTGTCAAACTCAAAAACAAACTTGCAGAAAGATTAAACATTGCTCAGCAAACAATTTCCGATTGTTTACAAGCAATGGGAAAGATTTTAAAGGAAGAAAAATGGGTGCCACATCAACTGAACAAAAGGCAAATGGAAAATGAGCCTCCCTCTGTGCTTGACTCAGCCACTTAATGGTGTTTGCAGGAGAGACCATGGTGGCTCAGCCTGTGCACATACAGCAGCTGCTAAAGCTCAAGCTGCAGGCCGTGCAGCAGCAGAAGGCCATCCAGCCACAAGCCAGCAGTCGGACATCCCCTGAGGGGTCCCAGACTGTGAGAGGATGCAGGCTGGGCTGAGGGACCCCCACCCCCCAGTGCATGAATTTTGTGTACCAGGCCCTCATATCAGATAAAAAGTGAGAACAGAAGAAGGGATCCAAGATGGCATTGTAGGTGGAAGTTGCACTCACCTCCTCTCATGACCACATCAAAATTACAACCAAATCATAGACCTGCCATCCTGGATAACCATCTGAAGACTAGCTGAACATAAGTGTTGTAACTAAGCATTTACAGAAGAAGCCACTTTGAGACTGGTAGGAGGGTTGGTGACGTACCCACATGTTGTGGTTGAGAATCTGGAGAGAGATCTCAGTTGCCAAGGTTCCCAGCTGAGGAGAAAGAGGTCTCAACCCTATGCAGTGCTCTGTAGCCTGGAGCACCAGTGCTGGGAAGAGGAACTCTCATAACATTTGGCTGTAAAAATCAGTGGGGATTATGTCCACCTGGGTGAGTCAGGAGACTGCTGGAAACCCACGTGGCTCTAAAAGGGGCAGCACACAAAATCTTGTTTGTAGGCACTAACCCTGGGTTCTGCTGGAGAGACAGTACCTCAGATAATGCTGAACTCATATAGGGAGAGACTGAGTTGTGTGGCTTCATGGAGAGGGCTGGAGAGATAGCTGCAAATGTCCCTGAGTTGAGTTCCTCTCCCCTACTGCCTGTGGACACTATTGTTCCTGGGTGGAATAGTCCCCTCATGTGATATTAATCTGGAAAGCTATACTAGCACCCACACTGATGACTCCCTAAGGCCCACCCTTCCAAACTCACACATGGTTGTGGGATCTGCTGGAGGAAGCCAGCCTGGGCCTGCTTTGCAGCCTTTCTTGAAAAATTTTTGGAGCATTCCAGGTGAGCTCTGGAGGTGCTGGAGACACACAGGGAGAGGCTGAGTTGCGTAGCTTTAAGGCGAGGACTGTCTTCCTGCACTCCCAACAGTTGCCGCCCTTCCTGTGCAGAGCCCTCCCTCACTGCCAAATCTTAATCTTCTTTAGCCTGATGAATCTGCTGGCTTTATCCTGAAGAGTCTCTGGGATCCTGCATCATTACAAAGGTCTGAAGGCCCCATGTGGGTGCCTGGCCTTGGTGTACCCTGAGATTTTTAAAAAAAATCTTCACTCCCCTAACCGGTTTGGCTCAGTGGATAGAGCATCGGCCTGCGGACTAAAGGGTCCCAGGTTTGATTCCGGTCAAGGGCATGTACCTTGGTTGCAGGCACATCCCCAGTAGGGGGTGTGCAGGAGGCAGCTGATCAATGTTTCTCTTTCATCGATGTTTCTGAGATATCCCTCTCTGTAAAAAATCAATAAAATATGTTTTTAACAAACAAAAAAAAATCTTCACTCAAGGATATGTTTTTATTGATTTCAGAGAGAGAGTGGTGAGAGAGAAACATTGGTCAGTTGCTCTCACCAGAGATCAAACCCACAGCCTAGATATATGCTCTGGGTATTTAACCAGCATCCTTTTGGTGTATGGGATCATGCTCCATCCAACTGAACCACCTAGCCAGGGCTACCCTGAGACTTTTACTGAGTAGCTCAGGCCCAGCACTGGCACCCAGTTTGAATCTGTATTAACCTGGTAAACACCACTGGCCCCTATCTGGTGACTCCATGAGAACTTGCCTGATGAATCTCATGCACTACCTGACTTTTTTTCTGTGGTTGAGCCTAACAGACAGCTGGCAGGCAGTAGCCGATCTTGGGGAGCCTTGGGCCTTTTAATGACCTGCCCCAGGCCTGGTACTAGAAGGAGCTGGCCTTGATACTCAGCTTGGCCCCTCCCACATGCACCCAGGTCAAGGACAGGCCTTCAACAGATCAATTTGTAGATCCTAACAGGTAGCCCAAGGCTGGTCAAAGGCAGTGTCTGACATTGACCTGCACCAGAGTCCCTCCTGAGAGGCCCCAGAATCAACACACCATTGGCTGACTTCAGACCACAACAGAGCATTTTCTAATTAGCTCCATAAGCAGCACACCCAAAGGGAAGTCTTGGCAGACACCAGACACTGCTAGGGTGAATCCCATTTTGTGGGGTCAGCCCCTACACAGCAGCTCGTACACTCTGATTGGGACCAATTTTCACAGCTAGCCAGGCTGAGGGGCAACCCCACCCACAGATGGGCAAACAGTAATCAAGACTCAACTACACAAGCAAGGCTCACATAGCCCACACAATGGACACTCATAGAGCACCCAGCTTGGGTGATCAGGCAGACTATATACCACTGAGCTCCAAAACACACTTAATACGTAAGGCCATTCTACCATGGCTGGGAGATAAAGCATATCTACCTAATACATAGAAACAAACACAGAGAGGCAGCCCAAATAGGGAGACAAAGAAGCATGCCCAAAATGAAACAATAGGAGAAATCTCCAGAAAAAGAACTGAATTAAATGGAAGCAAGCAATCTACTAGATACAGAGTTCAAAACAGTAGCTATAAGGATGCTCAAGGCATGTAGGGAATAATAAATGAATTCAGTGAGACCTTTAACAAAGAGATAGTAAGCATATTAAAGGACATTGAAACCATAAAAAAGAATCAGAAATGAAAAATACAGTAACTGAAATGGCGATTACTCTAGAACAGCGGTTCTCAACCTGTTGGTTGCGACCCCTTTGGGGGTCGAATGACCCTTTCACAGGGGTCGCTTAGGACCATCGGTAAACACATATATAATTACGTATTGTTTTTGTGATTAATCACTATGCTTTAATTATGTTCAATTTGTAACAATGAAAATACATCCTGCATATCAGATATTTACATTACAATTCCTAACAGTAGCAAAATTACAGTTATGAAGTAGCAACGAAAATAATTTTATGGTTGGGGGTCACCACAACATGAGGAACTGTATTAAAGGGTCGTGGCATTAGGAAGGTTGAGAACCACTGCTCTAAAAGGAGTCAAACAGCACATTAAATGAAGCAGAGGATTGAATCAGGGATTTGGAAGACAGGTAACAGAAAACACCCAACCAGATCAGCAAAAAGAAAAATTTTTAAATGAGGATAGTTTAAGGGGACTCTGGGACAACATCTGCATCATGGGAATACCAGAAGAGGAAGAGAGAGAGCAAGGGATTAAGAAGAAATACTTGAAGAAATAATGACTGAAAACTTCCCTCACTCAACAAAAGAAATCAACACACAAATCCAGAAAGTGGAGAGAGTTTCAAACAACATAAACCTAAAGTGGCCCACACCAGAACACATCATAATTAAAATGCAAAATTTAAAGACAAAGATAGAATCTTAAAGCAACAAGAGGAAGTTACAGTACAAGGGAGCTCCCAAAAGACTGTCAGATGATTTTTCAACAGAAACTTTTCATGACAGAAATATTCACTGGCATGAAATATTCAGTGATTACAAGCAAGGACCTACAACCAAGACTGTTCTACCCAGCAAGGCTGTCATATGAAATTGAAGGAGAAATAAAGAGCTTCCCAGATAAGGAAAAGCTAAAGGAGCTCATCACCACTAAACCAGTATACTAGAAATGTTAAAGGTACTTCTTTAAGAAGAAGAAAAGAGGACATAAATATTAATAATAAAATGGTAATAAATATGTACCTATCAATAATAACTTTAAATGTGAGTTAAATGCTCCAATTAAAAGACATAGGTTAGCTGAATGGATAAGAAAACAAATGCCCACGTACATGTTGTGTACAAGAAACTAACTTCCTTTAGATCAAAAGGTATATACAAACCTAAAAGTAAAGGGACGGAAAAAGATATTTCATGCAAATGGGAAAAAAAAAAGCTGGGGTAGCAATACTTATATAAGAAAAAATTGCTTTAAAACAAAGGCTATAAGAGACAAAGAACATTACATAATGAATAAGCAGTTAATCCAACAAGAGGATGTAACCCTTGTAAACATTTATGCACTCAACATAGGAGTACCTAAATATATAAAGCAAGTCTTGATGGACATAAAGGAGAGATCAGGAGTAATACAGTCATAGTAGTGAATTTAACAACCCATTAACAACAATGGATAGATCTTTTAGAATGAAAATTAGCAAGGAAACATCAGCTTTATTTATTTTTTTTAAATTAAATCTTTATTGTTCAGATTATTACATTTGTTCCTCTTTTTTTCCCCCCCATAACTCCCCTCCTCCCAGTTCCTGCCCCACCCTCCGCCCTCACTCTCCACCCACTGTCCTCATCCATAGGTGCACGATTTTTGTCCAGTCTCTTCCCACATCTCCCACACCCCTTTCCCCCACAAGAATAGTCAGTCCATTCCCTTTCTATGTCCCTGATTCTATTATAATCACCAGTTCATTCTGTTCATCGGATTATTTATTCACTTGATTCTTAGATTCACTTGTTGATAGATGCATATTTGTTGTTCATAATTTGTATCTTTACCTTTTTCTTCCTCTTCCTCTTCTTAAAGGATACCTTTCAGCATTTCATATAATATTGGTTTGGTGGTGATGAACTCCTTTAGCTTTAACTTATCTGTGAAGCTCTTTATCTGACCTTCAATTCTGAATGATAGCTTTGCTGGATAAAGTAATCTTGGTTGTAGGTTCTTGGTATTCATCACTTTGAATATTTCTTGCCACTCCCTTCTGGCCTGCAAAGTTTCTGTTGAGAAATCAGCTGACAGTCGTATGGGTATTCCCTTGTAGGTAACTGAGTTTCTTTCTCTTGCTGCTTTTAAGATTTTCTCTTTATCTTTTGCTCTTGGCATTTTAATTATGATGTGTCTTGGTGTGGTCCTCTTTGGATTCCTTTTGTTTGGGGTTCTCCACGCTTCTTGGACCTGTAAGTCCATTTCTTTCACCAGGTGGGGGAAGTTTTCTGTCATTATTTCTTCAAATAGGTTTTCAATATCTTGCTCTCTCTCATCTTCTGGCACCCCTATAATTCTGATGTTGGTACGCTTGAAGCTGTCCCAGAGGCTCCTTACACTATCCTCGCATTTTTGGATTCTTTTTTCATTTTGCTTTTCCGGTTGGGTGTTTTTTGCTTCCTCGCATTTCAAATCATTGACTTGATTCTTGCGCTCCTCTGGTCTGCTGTCGGGAGTCTGTATATTATCCTTTATTTCAGTCAGTGTATGCTTAATTTCTAGTTGGTTCCCCAATATAAGATCGAGGGTCTCATTAGTTTTCTTGTAGATCTCATTAAGTTTATCAGCGGCTTCTAAACAGTTCTTGAGAGACCTTAAAAGTGTGGTTCTGAACTCTATATCTTCCATTGACAATTTTGTCCTATTTCTTTGTCTCCGCATTTTGTTATGCTTTCTTGGTGCACCCCCTAGTGGTCTTTGTTCGAAGTCTTATAGTTAAATCTTGATTGTTGTAGCTAATTCCAGGGAGGGTTTGACCTCCAGGCCAAGTGGCTGTGAGAATCAGCTGTGTCAGCAGTGAGAGAACTTCTGTCCTCTAGGGAGGTGCTAATCTAGCCTTTGCCTGAGGCTATCCGGCAAATGCCTCTGTGCAGGGCTTGGGCGGGGCGGGTCGCACAGGATCAACAGGGTGGGCCGGAGAGAGCAGTTATGGCGGCTCTCAGTCCTGTCCCCAGGGGCTCTGCCTCTCTGAGTCCCAGCACCCGCTGCAAAGCTCGGAGAGAAAGCGGCACTCGCTCTGACCGAAGCCAGGCAGTCCCGCTTCTCCCGTTTGAGTCTGGGTCCCTAAAGACTCGCCCGGATCTGGAGCTCAGAGTCTGCGACTCCCTCCCAATTGAAAACGCCAACCGCGCCCTCCGCCGCCAGCCCGCTGCGCGCACTCCGCACCTCAGAATTTGACTTCAGCACTGCGCCTCCTCTGAGTGTCCGTATGCGTTTCTCTTTCCTCCTAGTTGTAGGACTTCCACTCAGCCAGTGTTCCTGTAGTTCTGGGTGATGTCCCTTCCGTTTTTTGGTTTCACTTTTGAAGTAGTTGTTCAAAGCAGCAAACTCCGGCGTTAACCTATGCCGCCATCTTGGTTCTCCCCATCAGCTTTAAATGACACATTACAGCAGGTGGATTTAATTTATGTTTTCAGAGCATTTCACCCCGAAGCAGCAGAATATACATTCCTTTCAAATGCACATAGAACATTTTCCAGGATAGACCACATGTTAAGACACAAAAAAAGTCTCAATAAATTTAAGAAGATTGAAATCATATCAAGCATCTTCTTCAACTATAGTGGTATGAAACTAGAAATCCTATCTAATAAAAGAGAAACATGGTAATTGGCGTACGACCGCTACCCTTCCCATTGGCTAATCAGGGTGATATGCAAATTAACTGCCAGCCAAGATGGCGGCCGGCAGCCAGGCAGCTTGAAACTAACAGGAGGCTTGCTTGCTTCAGTGACGGAGGACTCCAACATTCTCCGCCTGCCGCTGCAGGCCTCTGAGCTGGCAGTTTGAAACATAGTTACAAAAATAGAAGCTAAACAAAACCCCAGAAACCAGCTTTCAGCTAGCCGGGATCTCAGACCTGGAGTTGATACAGAGTTTCGATTATAGAACCTAAACAAACCAGGTACCAGCTTTCAGGAGCGGAGGCCTAAGAGCTGGAGCCTCAGAGCTAAAGCTGGCTCAAAATAAAAAAAAATAAAAAAGAAAAAAAGGAGCAGTTGGGAGCTTCAGTCCCAGCCTGAAAACAGCCCTCAGCCCCTCACCCAGACTGGCCAGGCACCCCAGTGGGGACCCCCACCTTGAAGGGTGTGTGACCAGCTGCAAACAGCCATCATCCCCTCACCCAGGCTGGCCAGGCACCCCAGTGGGGACCCCCACCCTGATCTGGGACACCCTTCAGGGCAAACCAGCCAGCCCCCACCCATGCACCAGGCCTCTATTCTATATAGTAAAAGGTTAATATGTCTCCCAGCACTGGGATCAGCATGACATGGGGCAGTGCCCAAACCCCCTGATTGCCCTGTGGCTCTGTGTGTGACAGGGGGCGGGACCACAACCTCCCTATCCGCCCTGCTCTGTTCCTGACAGGGGAAGGCGCCCCAACCCCCTGATCGACCCTGCTCTGTGCCTGATAGGGGAGAGCTCCCCAACCTCCTGATTGCCCTGCGGCTCTGTGTGTGACAGGGTGTGGCGCCCCAACCCCCCCACCCCACGGGCCCTGCTCTGTGTGTGACGGGGTAGAGCCATAACCTCCCCATTGGCCCTGCCCTGAGTATGAGAATGGCGGCGCCCCAACCCCCTGATCGGCCCTGCTCTGTGGGTGATAGAGGGCGGCACCCCAACCCCCCCACCCCACGGGCCCTGCTCTGTGTGTGATGGGGTAGAGCCATAACCTCCCCTTTGGCCCTGCCCTGAGTGTGACAGTGGCGGTGCCCCAACCCCCTGATAGGCCCTGCTCTGTGGGTGATAGAGGGCAGCTCCCCAATCCCCTGATCCGCCCTGTTCTGTGCATGACAGGGGGGAGCTCCCCAACCCCCTGATCGGCCCTGCTCTGTGCGTGACGGGGGAGCTCCCCAACCCCCTGATCGGCCCTGCTCTGTGCGTGATAGGGTGACGCCGCAACCTCCCCATCGACCCTGCCTTGAGTGTGACGGGGCGGTGCCCCAACCCCCCCAATCGGCCCTACCCTGATCGTGACTGAGGGTGGCATCGCAACCTCCCAATCTGCCCTGCTCTGTGCATGACGGGGCGGCACCCCAATTCCCCAATCGGCCCGGCTCTGAGCCCGACCAGGGGCTGCACCTAAGGATTAGGCCTGCCCTCTGCCACCCGGGAGCAGGCCTAAGCCAGCAGGTCGTTATCTCCTGAGGGGTCCCAGACTGAGAGAGGGCACAGGCCGGGCTGAGGGACCCCTCCTCCCCCCCGAGTGCACGAATTTTTGTGCACCGGGCCTCTAGTTAATTATAAGAAAAAAAACCCACAGAAAAACATACAAGCACATGGAGGCTAAATGAAATGCTACTAAACAATAAATGGGTTATCAATGAGCTCAAAGAAGATATCAAAAGAGATACCTTGAGACAAATGAAAATGAAACACAAGAACCAAAATCTATGGGACACAGCAAAATCAGTCCTAAGAGGGAAATTTATAGCAATACCGACATACCTTAAGAAACAAGAAAAATCTCAAATAAACAATCTAACCTTAAATCTAAAGGAACTAGGAAAAGAACAACAAACTAAGCCCAAAGTGAATAGAAGAAAGGAAATGAAGTTTAGAGTGGAAATAAAATACAGTTTAAAATACAATACAAAAGATCAAGGAAATCAAAAGCTGCTTATCTGAAAAGATAAATAAGATTGATGAACCTTTAACCAGATACATAAGAAAAAAGAGAGGACCCAAATAAATAAAATCAGAAATGAAAGAGAAGTGACAACTGACACCACAGAAATACAAAGGAGTATAAAAAAATATAGTATGAACAATTGAATAATCTGGAAGGAATGGATAAATTTCTAGAAACATACAATCTTCCAAGATTAAAACAAGAAGAAACAAATTCTGAGCAGACTGATTACAAGCAATGAAATTGAAATAGTAATCGAAAAACTTCCAATAGGCACAAGTCATGAACTGGATGACTTAAAGGGTGAATTTTACCAAACATTCAAAGAACTAACACCTATCCTCAAACTTCTCCAAATACTTCTCCAAATACTTCGAGAGGAGGAAAGATTCCCAAGCTCATTGTACAAGGCCAGCATTATCCTGATTCCAAAACTAGATAAAGACATTACAAAGAAAGGAAATTATAGGCCAAAATCCCTGATAAACATAGATGCAAATATCCTCAATAAAATATTAGCAAACTGAATTCAGTAATATAATAAAAAGATCATACATTATGATGAAGTGGGATTTATTCAGAGGATGCAAGTTTCAGTATCTGAAAATCATTTCATATGATACACCATATAAATGAAATGAAGGGTAAAAATCATATGATCATGTCAATAGATGACAGAATCCAGCACCAATTTATGATTAAAAACTCTCAGCAAATTAGAAATTGAGGGAACATACTTCAACATAATAAAGGCCATATATGACAAACCCACCGCTAATATCATACTCAATGGGGGAAAACTAAAAGGGTTTTTCTTAAGATCAGGAATAAGACAAGTGAAACTTTTATTCAATATAGTACTGGAAGTTTCACCACTTTTATTCAATATAGTACTGGAAGTTCTAGTCACAGCAATTAGACACAGAAGGAAAAAGTAAAAGGCATTTCGATTGGAAAGGAAGAAGTAAAAATGTCATTTGCAGATGACAAGATAACCCTAAAGATTCCACCAAAAAACGACTAGAACTGATAAATTCACTAAAGTTGCAGGATACAAAATAAATATTCAGAAATTGAGATTGCATTTTTATACACCAACTGTCAGAAAGAGAAACTAAGAAAATGATCCCATCACAATTGCATAAAAAATATACCTGTGGCCAGTAGACATGAAAAGATGCTCAACATCATTAATCATCAGGAAAATGCATATTAAAACCATATCTGTTAGAATGGCTATCATCAATAAATCAACAAACAGCAAAAAATGGAACTGCCTTATGACCCAGGAATTCCACTTCTGGTGTACATCCAAAGAAACCCCAAACTCTCATTCAAAAGGATATATGCACCCCTAAGTTAATTGCAGCATTATTTACAACTAGTGGCCGGGTGGACGGATTTGTGCACATTGAAAGGAAATTAATTAATATCGCTATTTGCCCTTTATAATAGAAATGTCAACAAAAACAACCAAATTCACGGTCGACAATGACAGATTGAAACCCATGCATGCGATTGGCACCAGTGAGAACTTTATATGTATCACGCATGGACGAGTCAACGTTTATTTTTAAATTGCCAGTGCGCGTCATATGTACCAGTCAGTTGGACGTTGGACGGATGTATGGACAGTCACTTAGCCTTTTATATATTATTTACAATAGCCAAGATATGGAAGCTCCCTAAGGGCCCATCAATAGAGGAGTGGATATAAATGTGATAGTACATATATACAATGGAATATTACTTGGCCATAAAAATGAATTTTTTTTAAATTTTGTTTTATTGCTTAAAAGTATTACATATGTCTCCTTTTTTTCCCCCCCTTGACATTCCCCCGGCCTCCCCTACCCCCCTGTGTCCTGTGTCCATTGGTTATGCTTACATGCATGCATACAAGTCCTTCGGTTGAATCCTTACCCCCTCCTGCCCCCCAACCCTCCTCAGCCTTCCTGCTGTAGTTTGACAGTCTGTTCGATGCTGCTCTTCCTCTGTATCTATTTTTGTTCATCAGTTTATAATGGTCTTTATTATCCATAAATGAGTGAGATCATGTGGTATTTTTCTTTCATTGACTGGCTTATTTCACTTAGCATAATGCTCTCCAGTTCCATCCATGCTGTTGCAAATGGTAAGAATTCCTTCTTTTTTACAGCAGCATAGTATTCCATTGTGTAGATATACCACAGTTTTCTAATCCATTCATCTGCTGATGGGCACCTAGGCTGTTTCCAGATCTTTGCTATGGTAAATTGTGCTGCTATGAACATAGGGATGCATATATCCTTTTGATTGGTGTTGCTGGTAAAATGAAATTTTATTATTTGCGATAGGTTATGGGGTATTATGCTAAGTGAAATATGTCAGACAGGGAAAGGTAAATACCATATGATTTCACTTACATATGAATCTAAATAAAGTAAATGAACAAATAAAACGGAAATAGATTCATAGATAAGAGAAGAGACTGATGATTGCCAGAGGCAAGGGAAGTTGGGATGGATGGATGAAAAAGGTGAAGGGAATTATAAGTACAAATTGATAATTAGAAAATAGTTATGGGAAGGTAAAGTAAACCATAGGGAATATGGTCATATTGTAATAACGATGTGTGGTGCCAGGTGGGTACTTGAACTATCAGGGGGATCACTTTGTAAAGTATATGCTTGTGCATCTGAAACTAATACAAAATAATACTGAATGTAAACTAATTGAAAGTGAAATTTTAATAAAAGAAAAAATAGTGACAAGAAAAATTAGAATTTGCTTGACCATTAACACCTGATAACACCAAAAACTTAGTTAATCCTCTTTCATTGATATCGCTCAAGATAAACTTGACTTTCAATTCCGGAATGTATTCTTTATTCAGCAATTTGG
Organism: Myotis nattereri; assembly: GCF_964212035.1. Classification (NCBI taxonomy): domain Eukaryota; kingdom Metazoa; phylum Chordata; class Mammalia; order Chiroptera; family Vespertilionidae; genus Myotis; species Myotis nattereri. Next base: position 87,346,668 of record NC_138079.1, on the reverse strand, counting down.
TCTTTCAGGTTCAGTTTGGCTGGAGTCCTAGGGTAACAGAAATTCTCCTCTGACTATTTTGCTTTGATATGTAACCATATCTGAAGCATGAAGAAAATTGTATCACGATAGGGATGAAGATCAGGCTCATTTTTAACTTTTTGGTATTTATTTGATTTTTTTTTAATGGATGTACTTAATTCTGACCTGTTTACTTTTTTCCTTTCTAGTTTAAGATTGATAGAGAATGGTGGACGTGGATTGATTATAACCGCTTCCAGGAGCTCATCCAGGAATATGAAGACAGTGGTGGATCAAAGACTTTCAGCGCTGAGGATTATATGGCCAAAACTCCTCACTGGGCTTTATTTGGTGCCAATGAAAGAGGCTTTGATCCCAAGGACACACGATTTCAGAGGAAGAACAAATCAAAGGATATTTCTGGATGTTGAGATTGTCTGCATTTGGGATACTGAAGGACAAAAACTGACGGCCCCAGCGGGTTCTCAGACTCCACCGTGATCTTTTCAAGGAAAATTACACAAATTATATTTCATACCCAGGAGACTGTAAGGCAGAACCTGGGGATGCAAGTCATGTCCTGGGACTGAGGAGACAGCATCACTCTTGGAGTTCCACAGTCTCACCATTTCTTTCCAGAACTCAGTCCCTTTTCTGATTTTCCTTCTGAGAAGAATTCACAGTGGGGGGCGGGGGAGGGGAGAGTATACATACTCATTATTAGGATTTAACAGACAGTTTGAGTTATAATTAGTAATACCCCCCTTAGAATGCTATTCATGTTGTATGGAATGAGTATCTTCCTCTTCCCCTTGCGGCAATAGCCCTTGTGGATTGTACGGCCCTGAGGTAAGTGTATCCACTCCCTTCTTATATCTGAAAGAAACTTAAGTTGTCATAATTCTCAGTTATTTTAAAATACTGCATATATTACTTCAAATTTTTTAGTGCCAACCCTTTAGAAACTGAATTGGTTTTAAAACTGGACTAGATATCATTCCATTCCCAAATTGCCATAGAGGGTAACATATGGGCTGGATTAGAGTGAAAGCTCTTTTCTATAAGAGGAATTGCCATCTGATGTCATTCAATAGTCTCACAAACCTTGAAACAATGAGTACAATTTGCTTTTTGTTTAAAAAGTCAGTGTTTAAGCCTCGTATGAGTACACATATAGCAGGTCTGACCATCTTCTTTCGCTCTTGTTGCCTTAGGTAATTTACTCAGTCTGTTCTTTAAGGGTCAAGTTTTTTCTCATTGTAAACATGAAATACTCAATAGCTTTTTAAAGTATTATAGTTATTTTTTAAATTTCTTTATCCTAAAAATTTTATTAATAAAAAATCTTTTGTAGACATTTAGAACACAGATTTCTTTTGAGTGTTTGTTTTAAAGATGCTTCTAGTCTTATCAGAAATACTTTCTCCTTATCTATCAGTATTTCATTCAGATCTCTGTTCTCTGCTGGAGTAAAATTCACACATAATATAATTCACCTATGTATTTAGTTGCAAATTGGCCCTGTATTTCTAAGTCATAGAGTCAAAATACTTCTCTCTTTTGTGACACAGGATGTGGGATAGTGACAAAGTACCACAGAAATCACATGTTCTTTCTTGAACCGACCACATCTTCAAGCCTATGTTCAGTTTCCTGTTCTGTTGACTTATGAGAGACGCGCTGGGGGTGGCCTAGCTCAGGGAGGCAGGATCTCATTGAAACTCAGGTATGCTAGTGGCCACGAGTAGAAATGGAAAAACACCTTGAAGTAGAATGAAATGTTAAAAAACAAAACAAATAACCAAGAGGTTATACTATGGAGCCCACAGGTGAGCTCCTACTTGTGATAGGTAACCAAGCAGCCAGTTGTTGGAAAATACCTCAGGGACTGCAATGAGGAGGAGGCAGAGCCTGCAGGGCTTTGGACCATCCCTCATCCTCCATTTCTTTTTTTTAAAAATTTTTTTGGTTAGTCATCACTCGAGGATAATTTTTTCCATTGATTTTTAGAGAGAGTGGAAGGGAGGGAGGAAGGTGAGGAAGAGAGAGAGAGAAACATCCGATGTGAGAGAAAAACATCTATTGGATGCCTCTGGAAAGCACCCCAACTGGTCCGGGGATTGAACCTGCAACCCAGGTACATGCCTTTGACTGGAATCGAACCTGCACCCTTCAGTCCATGGGCCGATGCTCTAACCCAGGGATGGCGAGCCTTTTGAGCTCGGCGTGTCAGCATTTTGAAAAACCCTAATTAACCCTGGTGCCGTGTCACATATAGAAATTTTTTGATATTTGCAACCATAGTAAAACAAAGACTTATATTTTTGATATTTATTTTATATATTTAAATGCCGTTTAACAAAGAAAAATCAACCAAAAAAATGAGTTCGCGCGTCACAGGTTTGCCATCACTGCTCTAACCACTGAGGAAAACGAGGTAGGGCCCTCATTTTCTTTTTCAACCAGGCAACTACACTTTTATTTTTTATGTATGAGGTTCTGCCTAACATTTAACTTGGAGAAAGATACTCTGTTGCTTCAAAGAAAAAACAAAACAGAAAAACCTTTCAGTTGCTGAAAGAACCCTCCTGACTTCATTAACCTTAGGTACACAAATGAGTTGTTTTTATTCCCCCCAGGAAATGTTTGCTTTATATTAAAAAAAAAAAAATAACATGGCATATTAATCACAATTCCCAGTCACAACAACAAAATTTAAATGCCTAGGAAAACTACAGTGAAATCCACATGAAAAAAATTCATCACGTTCCCTGAGCAGTAGGAGAGGATGGGAAGCCTGAATATTCCAAGAACGTGACTTATTTTAAAAGTAGGCTCCTAAATGACCACTGGAAATTATCATTGGAGCTTGAGCCAATGATTCTAACTTTCACCTGAAAAATTACCCAAATGGGTAGAAATAGTTACAAACTTATAGGGAAATAATTATTAAAGGAAAATTGCTTTATAAGGTATTAAAACATGTTATCTAAAATAATTAAAATTATGAAGAGATCAACTTCCAAAATGACAGGGAAAGGACTTTAGTGAACTCACTCTCCCTCTAAAACAACAAAAATATGAACTAAAATCAAAGACTTTTAGAATTCTAACATTTAACCAAAGCTGCACAACAAACTGAAAATTGTTATTAAGAGAAATTCCTGAACCACAATAAAATGAACTTGAATTCTCATCAGAAAACATGGAGGCCAGAAGTCAGTGGGCTGATACCTTCCCAGTGCTGAAAGAAAAGACTTTCAACCAAAAATTCTATAGCTAAATCTTCCTTCAAAGACATAGGAGAAGTCAAGACATTAAAAGATAAACAAAAAAGGGGGAATTTATCACTAGCAGACCTGCCCTGCAGAAATACTAAAGGGAACCATTCAAGCTTTAATGGAAGTACGCTGGAAACTAACTCGAAGCCACACGAAGAAGGAAAGAGCACTGGTAAAAGTAACTGTCAGGTCTGATCGAATGACTGAATGGACACCCCCTGCCCTGGGAACTGGCCTTTAGACCAGTGGTCGCCAACCTTTCAGACCTCATGGACCACTAGTGAGTGGCAACCGCTGCTTTAGAGCACTTCACAGCAGACATTCCCTTTTGCTTAGCACTTGCTACAACCACAGTCCACTTGTTAAGACCATTATCTTTTCCCTCAGGACCCGCCCAGAGAATTCTCTGCCCAGGAAAAGCCCGTCTAGAGTCAAAGCTTTAAGATCTCTGAGTCCCTGTCCCTGGGTGCTGGTGCCATTTTGGGGCTCAGCCCATCTGGTTTTCCAGATGACCTAATAAATTCATAATTCTTTACCCCTTTCGGCCTCCTACGTTCCTTCTTTGGCGACCCTAACAGTAACCACATAGGTTTTAAAAAAGACAGTAAAAACTTATGTTTGTTTTTAATTCTGTTTTAAATACAACTGCCTAAAGTAATAATTATAAAACTATTATTGGACTCACAATATGTAAAGATGTAATTCATATGACAATAATAGCGCTAAATAGTGTGGAGGGAACATAAGTATGACATTGGAGCAACTACTGACTATCCACTACTGAAATTAAGTTAGTATGAGTCCAAGGTAGATTTTTAAAGTTAAGATGCTAATTGTAATCCCAAGAACAGCCACTAAGAGAATACATTTAAAATTATAGTTAAATAATGTGATTCTGCTCCTAGTTTACACCAAGCAAATTCCAACACTAGCTGGGTATCCTACAATTCCAATAAATTCAGACACTATATGCCTGGAGATAGGGTGAGGGCTCAGTCCCAGAATACTACCTCCAATCCCCCTCCACTTCAAACTCCAGTCAGAAGTCATCTGTGCTCCTGACCGACGGGCTATAGATTGTAGGTTCCAGTGATCCGCCCTCCTTGAGTTCAGGGAATTTGCTAGAGTGGCTCTCAGAACTCAGAGAAGCATTTTACTTATTAGATCACTGGTTTATTATAAAAGGATATAACTCAGGAGCACCCAGATGCAAGACACGCATGGATTAAGGTGTGGGAAAAGGGCTCAGAGTTTCCATGTCCTCTCCAAGAGCTCCACTCTCCTAGCACCTCCACACAGTCAGCAACTCAGAAACTCTCGAACCCTATCTGTTTGGGTTTTTATGGAGGCTCCATTACATAGGATTGATTAAATCACTGACCATTGGTAATTGGGCTCAATATCCAGCCTCTTTCCCCTCCTCAGAGGTCCTACCCTCTGGTTATGGTGGGTTCCCCAGACAGCCAGCTCCATCCTTAGATTACCTAGGGGTCTTTCCAAAAGTCAGCTCATTAACATAACATTAGACACCTTTACTCTATGGGTCAAGGAAGTTAGAAAAGACTTTGAGATCATAGAAAATGAAAGCACAACATACCAAAATATGGGATCTTGCTAGAGGGTTTTCTCTTTGATCATGCCCAGAGGTGGGGGCTTTGGGGAGAAGACACCACAAGTAGAAAGGGGACAGGGACGAGTGGGACAAACACCATGACACTACCGGAAGCGACCATATTAGGAACACAACCTCCTCCCAACCAGAAGGCAGTGTCAGAATTTGGCACCACAAAGCTTGGAGACAATCTTGGAAACATGAAAGAACTAATGGACTGCATGCGCAAACTCACCAGTTGGCTCACATTCCCCTGGATGCGTACTTTTCGCTGCTTTCACAGCTGTGCCCTCACTGTGGCCTCTCTTTTTCTACTTGAATAAAACTTGCTTTATTCGCACTCTGATTTGTCCTTGAAATCTTTCCTGGGGAGGTGGGGGGTCAAGGACCTGGAGGTGGCCTGACACTTGAAAGTTTCCAGACCAGGCTGGGGCAGGACCAGCCCCCGGCTTGGAAGCAGCCCCCTCACAGAACAGCTAAACCTGAAGGAAGGGAATGGAAGAAAGTAATAAAGGTTGGAGCAGAAATAATGAAATAAAGGGAAGAACACCAATAGAAAAGAACAGTGAAACCTATAGTTGGTTCTTTGTCAAGAATCAGAATTGACAAACCTACAGGCAGTCTCACCAAGGACAAAAGTAACTAAAATCAGATTTAAGGAACTAAATATGCAGTCTTGTGACTAATCACAAGAGTAGAAAACTACACTTTCAATGAGTAAATTTTGTGATATGTGAAATACAACTCAGAAAAGCGCTAAAAGAAAGCACAGAGGTAAACCTGAATGTGTTATAAAAACCAATATGGGACAAAGGAAGCATCATAACTCAATGGGGATTGGGAAGAAAAAGTAGTTCTGTTGTTTATACCAAATACGAAAAAGAGTAAAATGAAACAAAACACTTAGGTGAGGAAGGCCTTTCTTGACCAGTGACCAGTGGCTCCCAAACTTCCTCATGTCTTAGACAAACTTCCTCATGTCTGTTTAACAAGCCTGGAGGACTTGTTAAAACAGATTTTGGGGCCCCCAGAGTCTCTGATATTGTAGGTGTGAATGGGGAATATTTTGCATTTCTGTCAGGCTTGGGTTATGCAAATGATAAGAGTCCACACTTTCAGAACCACTTGGGGATATAAAAACAAACAACTCATAAAGGAAAGGTCAAAAACTCTTTCTGGGATATGTTTAAGTATCTAATATCAAACATCACATAAACTAAAAGGCAAAAATTGGGAACAATAATTTGCATAAAATATAATTGATAAATCCTTACTCTAAAACCTCATATAATTTAATGTAAAAAGTTTAAGACCTGACTGGTTAAGTAAACAAAAGACAGGGCATAAAGTTTTTATCAGTGAGGAAGTACAGATAGCTATAAAATATAAAGAACTATTCACTCTCAGCAAAGATGCAAATTATTTTTTCATTAAATTAGCATAGTTTTTATATCATTACATTAAGGTAGAATATAGGCGTTTCAAAAGCAGTTTGGCAATGTATACCAAGAGCCTGTCTTTCTCTTTTGTTCGTTCCTTCCTTCACTTATTTACTTTTTAAAAAATTAATTTTAGAGAACCAAGATGGCGGCGTAAGGTACAGACCTGTGCGTGCTGCCTCCCACAACAACATCGAGACTACCAACTATAAGACAAACAGCCATCATTCAGAACCATGGGAAAACTGGCCCAGTGGAAGCTCTACAATTGGAAGGAAAGAAAGAAGAGCATTGAGACTGCGTAGGTTGTGCAGAGGCTCCAAGAACGAAGGTACAGAGTCGCGCCAGGCGGGCTGCAACTGGATTCGTGGTTTTTTTCAATCGGAAGGGGCTGCAGACTCTCGAGTCCACTGAGCTTGTTTGGGGTGGGATTCTGAGGTCCCAGGCCCCTACAGGGAGAGGCGGGATGGTCTTGCAACAGGTCGGAGAGCAAGGGTGGCTTGCTCGCGGAGCTGCCCGCTGACGCTCGGGGACGCAGGGATGTGGAGTTGCAGAGAGGCAAGTAGTCGTGGAGACGCCACGCCATTGCCCTTTGCCCCGCCCTGGTGGTTCGCCAAGAACAGAGGTGCAGAGTCCCGTGCCAGGCAGGCTGCAACTGGATGTGTGGTCTTTTTCAATCGGAAGGGGATGCAGACTCTCAAATCCACTGAGCTTGTTTGGGGTGGGATCCTGAGGTCCCAGACCCCTACGGGGAGAGGCGGGACGGCCTTGCAACAGGCTGGAGAGCGAGAGTGGCTGTCTCGTGGAGCTGCTCGCTGGCATGGCACTCGGGGACGCGAGTTGCAGAGTTGCGGAGAGGCGAGGCATCGCGGAGACACCATTGCCCCTTGCTCCGCCCTGGTGATTCCTGGGGACCCCACCTTACTCAGTTTACATCCCCATCCAAGTTGTGCCAGTGGCACAAAGGGAACCACTGGCACTTTTGTAGCCCAGCCCAGCAGAATGCAGATTTCAACTCCTCGCATACATAAAGGACACACTCAAGAAGCAGAATCAGGTTCGGAGGAAGCCGGAGCCGGACCTGGCAGGGCCAGTGACGTGGAACCGCTGTACCAGCAAATGCACAGGCAGGTCCACCAGATCCAGTCTCACATGGGACACTGGGAGACGGCAGACAGGCAGTCTGTGCACTTGGTAGAAAATGAAATCTAAGCAAGCATACCAGATATTCAGCCACCAGGAATGCCTGGAGATTTTGTCCAGCAAGCAGCCGCCCAACAAAGGACAGAATGCCAAACTTTGTGTTGCTGAGATGGCCCCCTTGAGGCTGAGATGACCCCCGTGGGGCTGAAACGGCCCCCGTAGGGCTGAGGTGGCCCCCGTGAGGCTAGGACGGTCCCCGTGAGGCTAGGACGGCCCCCGTGAGGCTGAGACGGCCCCGGTGAGGTTGAGACAGCTTCTGTGAGGCCGGGACGGCCCTGGTGAGGTTGAGACGGCGCTGGTGGTTGAATCGGTCCCGGTGAGGTTGAATTGGCCCCGGTGAGGTTGAATCGGCCCTAGTGAGGTTGAAATGGCCCCAGTGAGGCTGCGACAGCTCCGGTGAGGCTGCGACGGCCCTGGTTAGGCTGGGATGGCCCCGGTGAGGTTGAGACTGCACTGGTGAGGTTGAGTCGGCACCGGTGAGGTCGAGACGGCCCCGGTGAGGCTGAGATGGCCCCGGTGAGGTTGAAATGGCCCCGGTGAGGCTGAGATGGCCCCGGTGAGGTTGCGATGGCCCTGGTGAGGTTGCGACGGCCCCGGTGAGGTTAAGATGTTCCTGGGAAGCTGAGAAAAATACCACATGAACTCACTCATTTATGGATAATAAGGACCATTATAGACTGATGAACAAAAATGGATACAGAGGAAGAGCAGCATTGATCAGACTGTCAAACTACAGTGGGAAGCCTGGGGAGGGTTAGGGGGGGTTAGGAGATCAACCAAAGGACTTGTATGCATGCATATGAGAATAACCAATGGACACAAGACACTGGGGGGTGGGAGAGGCCGGGGGAATTTCAAGGGGGAGAAAAAAGGAGACATGTGTAATACTGTTTGTAATACTTTAAGAAATAAAAAAATAAATAAAAGAGACATCTCCAACAACAAAAAAATATTTAATTTTAGAGAGCGAAAGGAAGGGAAAGAGAGAAATCAATTTGTTGTTTATTAATTTATGCATTCTTTAGTTGATTCTTATATGTGTTCTGACTGGGGATTAAATCCACAACCCCGGTGTATCAGGACCATGATATAACCAACTGAGCTACCCAGCCAGGTCCCAACAGCCTTTATTTTTAACAAATGACTGAATGATTTTAAAGAAAAAGATAAGTTTAGTGTTTAAAATTATTTTTATAACATATTATAATAACAAAATCCAGGAAACCTAAAATTGATACTGTTGTAATTAGCTGGTTATTAATAACTAGAGGCCTGTTGCACAAAAAGATTTGTGCAATAGGCCTTCCCTTCCCCTGGCTGCCAGCACCGGTTTTCCTCCGGCACCCGGGACCCAGGCCTTCGCTCTGGCCAGAGCCAACTTCAAGCCTTCGCTCCGCCGCTTTGCGCGCCTATGTATGCAAATTAACCACCGTCTTTGTTGGCAGTTAATTTGCATATCTCGCTGATTAGTCAATGGCAGGCATAGCAAAGGTCTAGTCAATTACCATGTTTGTCTATTATTAGATAGGAGGATAGGGAAGGAGCAAAGGGAAGACCAGACATAGGCATGTCATTTGGGCAGCTTCACTAGGAAGTTCTAAGTTTGCACTCCCCAGGGGACTACCAGCCCACTCCCTGCAGATCACTGGAAGTAGGGACTGGAAAAAGGGGAGGATGGATGCTTGTGCAGTGAAATTAGGGTGACCTAGGGAAGGTGCTTGTCAAACCTGGGAACAGACATCATTGCTAGAAGAGGTGGAGCCAATACAAGCCCTTAAAAATTTGGGGATACATAATCCCCCAAAGGATTTCTCTCTCATGGCTCATGGCACTCTCTTGTTCCTGCTTTCTTGCACTCGCCTGTGTTCCTCTATAGCCATGTGGACCCCACATGCAGTGAACTGATGGGCTACAACTGGGAACACAAACCAAGCTAGCCTGATGCTGGACTAGGGTATGCAAATATGGCATAGAAATTCTGCACCCTGGCTTTGATTTTAGCTCTACTGAAGCCCCAGTTACACTTCTTTTTCTGAGGGACAAAGGGAGATGGGAACTTGGGAACTCAGGGGTTTAATTCCACAGGAATAAAGCTTTCTACAATATCGCATCGTCCTGTGTGAATCTCCGAAAGCCCACTCCCACAAGCAACAGGTGGGGACGAGGGCCTTTCCCCACTGGTAACCAAATGAACTAGGCATTTAATATTTTTGAAAGAATGGCAAAATTATATTACAGTATGTTTTCTAGGTGATTCATTGCTTCAACAAATGTTTATTGAGCTCCAATCATGTTCTAGTTGCTGAGGATTCATTGGTAAAAACAAGAGGGAAACATAATTCTTAATTACGATGCTGATAGACATTCACCAAAGACAAAGATTCACACAAATAAGTGTTAATCACCAAACACTGTGATCATAATGCTCCGGAGAGGGACAATCACCATGTGGCTGTAACTGAGAGATTTCCTAGTCTGAGAGGGGTGCACTGACAGTGCTGGGCCCTAAGTGAAGAATCCTGATCCCAGATGTGGGTGGGGAAGAAGGACATGGCAGGTGAAGGCCGCGTGGGGGAGGGTGTCGGCACGTTTGAGCAGCTGCAGGAAGGCCACAGTGGCTGGAGGATGCCAAAGAAGGTGCTGGAAAGGGCCAGGCCATGCAGGGAAACCAGGGCAACATGGTGGGTGATGACCCAGCCAGGCCCTGAGAGCAATTATGCAAAGGAACAACACGATTAGATTTGCATTTTCCTAAGGTCACTAGCTGCAGGTTGACAATGGCTTGGAGAGACCTAACAGGAAGGCGAGTTGCTAAGTATTCTTGTAGAACAGGCGTGGGGGGTGGCATCTGCACAGTGCACACCCCTGCATGCTGATGCTGGGGGGCGGGATGGAGAGCAGTGGGTGGATTTGAAAGGGACCTTAGATTTGGCCACAAATGGGTTAGATTGGGGAGGAGGGATGAAATGTCCAGGGTGACTCCTGGCTTTCTGGCTTGAACAGGACAGAGTTAGTGCCATTCTCCCACTGGCTGATACCGGAAGGGCCAGGCCTGGGGGAGATCTTGGGTTCATTTGTGGACACAGGCTTGACTTCCAAGGGGGAGTTGGAGACACTAGTCAGGCATACAGGTCTGGGGTGGGAGGTGAAATGTGTGAATCACCATCGCAAGTTATAATCAGAGCCTCCAGGAGGCCTGAGATGACCCGAGGAGACGAAATAAAGTGAGAAGAGGAGAGGCCACGCCTCCAGGAGCTGCAGCAGGTAGTGGCCAGGCAGGGAAAGCAGGGGGAATAGTCGGGGGAGACAGGCAGGAGGGAAACCAGCCATAAGTCACAGCAACTCAGGGAGGAGGGTGGATCAAGGAAAGACTGTCCAGGGCGCCAGAAGCCAGGGGCAGGTGAACTAGGGATGATGACAGGAAAATGTCCGTAGAGTGAGGGCCATCCGCGACCTAACCAACACTTAGTGGAGCGCCAGCACCAGGGAAAGTTTTTGAAGGATTTCTAATAACAGAAGCTTATGATGTAATTCTAAGCTTAAAACAGAGAATCCAAGCTCACAGTTATCTTAATTATGTAAAAATCATTAGTGTGAAGAAACATATGAGTAGATATGTATTACTTTAATGGTTAATGATAAACGGTATAAGGAAATGTATTTTGTACTAACTTGTGGAGTAAGCCTCTAACCTTTTCCTTAAGTAAGATCCTGAAATTAGAATTCAGCCTATAGTTGGAGTTGAATATATTCAAAACAGCATATTTTTAAAGCTGAAAAATTATTTAATCTTTTTCTGTCCTTTCAGTGTGCTGGGATATTTTCCCACTTTTTATTTACATACAAACTGGTGAACTCTTCCTGCGCCCACTGACTTGGTGCGAGTTGGCAGAGACAAGTCTTGCTGGCTGGCAGCCTGCTTAGAGCTTTCGCCCTTTATACCAAACCCCGTTCCTTTCAGGACTGGGTTTTGCAGATGCTGGGTGCAGTGTTGTAAATTCATTGATTTTCCAGAGGAAAAGGCCCTCTCGTTTAGGAGGAACCTCGTACACTTAGATTGACATTTGTGGGAATTCTGGCCTGGATGTTAGAGAAAGACAGACGGAGAGCGACCACAGAGCTCACTGTGAGGCAAAGATGTTTGCAGCTGACTCAAGGAAACGACTCTGGACAAGCAGAGGCAGCGCGTATTGTAGAAAATCGGAACAGGCAAACGTTCTGCAATTCCGTCTCTGGTGTTTGCAAATTCTTATCAGGACACCATGAAGCCTGATCATGCCTTCACCTTCCTCCTTACTGAGAAGACAACTGCGTAGCCCCACTGAACTGGCTCAGTGAGAACTCCTAGAAAGTTATACTCTGTATCAGCTAAGTCCTGCCCCTCCCTTTCCTACAAGAAGTTCATTGATCTGCCTGTCACTTGGGCAGTTCGATGGCCTGGCTGTCCCCCAACATGGGGACCCCTGGCCTCCCCTTTGGAGGAGGGGTGAGTCAGGTCAGATCGAAGGGCCCAGGAGCTGGACCACAGTCCAGTTCGTTCCCAAGCAGCTTCATGATTACACGGCAACAGGGGAAGCCTGGACCTTTAAAAGGGTGGCCTGCGCACTGTGTTGAGGGCATTCGGCACATCTGGGCTTAGCAAGAGAGCTGAGATCAGGTTGTGCTGTCTGCAGGGCAAAGGGTGGTCTTGGAACTCGTGCCATGTATTGCTGCACAGAATTCCTGATGAAAGGCCCGGAGGCACCTGGGACATTGGGACCTGGGTTTCTCTGCCTTGTCTCTGACCTGAACCCTCCCCAGGTAACCCGAAACCAGTGCTTCCTCCACAACAGTCAGCTTCTGAGCCCCAGAGTCAGGGCTGGGAGCTGGGCTGCAGGGTGAAAAGCAAGGCTCTCGTGAGTCTGGTAGAATGTGGAGGCGAATGTGGAGGTAGAATCTGGTAGATGGGAAGGCACGGCTGAAAGGCCCATGGCAGCAGGTTATTGGCAAGTGTCTGCTGTGCCCCTAGGTTGAGTGTTCGGCGTCACTGACAGAAGCCTGGCAGCAGCAGCAGCAGCCCTCTGGGTGAGTTCCATCAGCCTGCAGATGGAGCTGGCGGACTCGTTGTCATAGAAATATTATCAGCGGCCATTGATGGAGCCGTGCCTGTGGGCCAGGCACAGTGCATGGCCCACACCCTCCAAATTCAGGGCTGAAATGACAGGCACTGGCCAGAACTGTGGCTATGCCTCACCCCAAACTCCATCTTCCCCCTTCTGTCCAGCCGTCAGACTGCAGAGTGACAGTTCCCGAGTGCACATCTGAGCATGTCCCGCCCACCCAAACCCTCCCGTCTCCTTCAAACCTGTAGGCAAGTGCAGGCCCCTCGGCCTGACACAGCTGCCCACACTCGCCCTCTGCTGCCTGACGCACCTCACTGCGCCGTTGCACTGCTGTTCCCTCTGTAATTCCCGTCCTCACCTCATCCCCGACCAGCTCCCCTCAGTTTCTAAACTCAAACTTCTGAGTTTGTGATTGTTATCCAGGTTACTTCACTGACTTGCTGGTTAAAGTACACATTTGCCTTGATTTTTTTTTGCCTACAGCAACTTAGCACAGAGCTTTTCTACATATTTGCATAACCCATGGCATTTGTGTATGTGATTGACTGAGCTATTGCCCTGGAGGACCAGCATCCTTCCTCATGCTGCCCTGTCTCGGGCCACAGCCTTGGGAAGTGAGAGGAGCAGGACTGTGCATGTTCAGGTGGCTGACCCAGGGGTTCTGACCTTTGGGTTTATGCTGAAGTCACAGAACATCATTATGAGATTATTAACATTATTATAACATTATCCTCATAGACTTGGTCCTGGCCCCCTGCCCAGGAGAGAAGCAGTACCCATGAGCCGGAGATTAAAGTTCAGTGAGGCAAATGCAAAATACTCTTGGAACCTGGGAACAAGACTCTGCACTTAACTGGACATAATTGATAATTGGAAACAAAACATGGACACTATTTTAATAATATTTTGAGGTGTTTTGACTTCTCCTTTTTCTATACTGGTGCTAGACGGGAAAAGATATTTCTATGTAGAGTACCTAACTGCCATCATGAGCATGAACACGTGTGTCAGCATGTGTTCCTACCAGTAACAGTGGTTAAATACTAGACATTTTTATTGTCTCATATGAATAATGTGTGGAAGTAGGTGGTGCCCAGGTTGGATCTAAAGATGAATAATCAAAGACGAGGCACATTCCAAGTTTTCCCCTGCATCATTTTAAACATACTAGAGGTCCGGTGCATGAAATTCGTGCACTGGGGAGGAGGGGGTGTCCTAAGCCTGACCTGTGCTCTCTCATAGCCCAGAAACCCTCGGGGGATATCTGTCTCCTTCAAACCTGTAGGCAAGTTTGAAGGAGACATCCTTAGCGTTGCTGCGGAAGCAGGAGAGGCTCCCACCACTGCCACTGGGTTCATCAGCTGTGAGCCCAGCTTCTGGCTGAGTGGTGCTCCCCCTGTGGGAGTGTACTGACCACCAGGGGGCAGCTCCTGTGCTGAGCGTCTGCCCTCTTGTAGTCAGTGGACGTCATAGCGACTGGTAGTTCTGCTGTTTGGTCAATTTGCATATTAGCCTTTTATTATAAAGGATTAGAGGCCCAGTGCATGATATTTGTGCACAGGGTTGGGGGTCCCTCAGCCCGACCTGCACCCTCTCCAATCCAGGAGCCCTCAGGGGATGTCCTACTGATGGCTTAGGCCTGCTCCCCATGGTTCTCTGCTCTCTGCGGGGCCTGCCTGCTCCACACCATGGCGATGGGCAAGCATGCCCTGCTGGGTGCTGCCTGTGGGCCGCGCTTGCCTGCTTGCGGATCGCTGTGGCTATGGCCAAGTAGGCCCTGCTGTCTGCTGTCAAGCTGTGCAGCAGATCTGCCTGGGGGCGGGTCCAGTTGTGCTGCCACCCTGGAGTTCCTGGCGCCCCGCCCCGACACTACATGCACAACCTCCTCCTGTCTGGCCCTGCCTCCCTCTCCGGCCCTTGAAGCAGCCTTGGGGTTGCTGACCACTCCCTCCCCCAGCGCAGGCGTGCGGAGGCCCCTGCCACCCTGCCCCCAATGCTGTGTGTGCAACCTCCTCCTGTCCAGTTGACCTGTTATGGCGTCCTGGTTACTTAGCATATTTCTCTATTACATATATATAGGTTGGCTTTTCTCTTCAGGCTGTTGGCCTCATGGTCTCAACAGGCTTGCCACAGCTCCGGCATCACATTCTTGTGGCCGTGTTGAAAGGCAGGAAGGAAAGGGACAAGAAAGAGAGCTCTTCTCTCTTGATCTGTGCTACTTATTGAGAAAGGGGAAAGTCCCCTAGAGACTTCTCTTTAAGTTTTATTTGTCATAAATGGGTCACTTGGCAACCCCCAGGTGCAAGAGAGGCTGAGAGCACATTTTCAGGCTCTATACTGGGAAGTGGGTTCTATTAGGAGAGAAGGGATACAACAACGCCGTTGGCCACAGAAAGCCTATTCTTGCCTGTGCAGCTCATCCGCACACCCAGCAGGTATGGAGCGCTTGTGCTGAGTGCCAGGCTCTTGTTCTGGGAGCTGGAAGAGGCGCCTCACACTGTGAGACTCAGTCCCTGCCCTCCCCAAGGAGAGAGCAGCACCCATGGGCCAGAGATGAAAGTTCAGTGAGGTCCACGCAAAATGCTCTTGGAAACAGGGAGCAGGACTGAGAAACGCCTTGGTCTCAGGGAACTGAGAGCTGCACAGAGCCGGTGGCCTCTGAGCTGTGTCTTGAAGGGTGAAGAGTTTACCAGATGAAGAAAGCAAGGAAAGGCCCTTTCAGGCCCTGGGCGGCCGGGACAGACCCAGGGCCCTGCAGAAGCCTGCTTTTGTTTTCCCCGACCACCACCACCGCTTAGTTCTCCACTCCCGACCGCCCCCCACCCCGCGGGACCTGCACCCTTCCTCAGAGCTGCGCTTCGCAGCCGCGTTGGCTGTTGGTAGAGCGGCAGATGCGTTGCTCATTCCCCTCAGGCAGTTCTTGTTTGCAGGATGTCCCTCAGAGCTGCAGTGGGTGGTGTGGGCTGCTGGGCCAGTGATTCTTTGTCAGCCCGCGATGACATCCCCACTTTTGGGGGGTGCGCTGGCTCTCCCCACTGCATAGAGGTTGAGGTGGGGCCTGGTGAGCACTTCGTGCCGACGCCGAGGTTGGCTACAGAACCTGGGTGTGGTGAGGAGTACAGGTGTGAGCAGGACTCCGGCTGAGCCAGTCGAAGGCCTCCCCTGGGTTTGTTCAGGTCAAGCAGGAAGAAAGGCCTTTTCCCCTTTGGGCGCAACCTTCTATTCCACCCGACCTCCCAGAGAAAGGAAGGCTCATGGTGCCGCTTGTACGTGGGGGCTTTGAGTTTACAGGGGACAAAAAACGAGACACTGCTTCACACCAGAGAGATCACTGCTGGTGCTGACATTTCAGACATCTCAGGGGAGAGGCGGCTTGGGACCCACAGGCCCTCTGGCTTGCTCATGAGGCAGGGTTCCCCCAGAGTCCACCCCGAGCCCTGCGGCCGCCGCCACCTGCTCTCCCTGGCTGAGCTGGGAGGCGTGGGGAGAGCCGGCAGGCTGGTGCGGTGTTGCTGGGGGAGACCACAGAGGCCGGTCAGTGCGCACTGGGTGGCGAGGGGCCGTCCCGGATCAATGGTGGCTTATTCACAGAAGACATTTACCCCCTCAGATGGCGGGTGTTCCGCGTGTGCTTCGGCGGCTCAGCAATATCAACGAGACCCAGGCCCCCTCTCGCCTTCCATGTTACTGTCCTCACAGTACAGTCACCATCACTCCACCAGCAAAGGCAGGAAGGCCGGGGCAGCAAAGGACTACACTTGCTTGGCTCTCGCCCTTTTCAGGGAGTGATGCCTTCCCCAGAGACCTCCAAGCAGCCCTCCCCGTGCATCTCCTTGGCCAGAGCCATCTTTCGCAGGCCCACCATTAGGCCACGGACCAAGCCTGCCTTCCTGCCAAGAAGGAACGCTGACCGGCACCTGAGCAAAACCACAGCGTTAGCAAGATGGGGAGGTGCAGCCTTGGGAAAGGGGACTACCCCACTCCCACCCCACCCCACCCCCACCCCACTCCACCCCCACCAAGGCCTCTTCTGGGCAGGGCCCTTCCCTCACAAGAGGGTGGTCTTAAGGCCCTTGAGCAGTTCCCTGTTGTAATTGCACAATTATGCTTCCCCAGTAGTCATCCTGACCTCCTACCCTGCTGGCAGGGGTCCTGGGACTCCATTGTTCCAATGAGTAGTGAGGGCTCCCTCTTCCTGGGCTCCTTCTTGCTCAGTGTGGTGTGTGCGTGTGTGTGTGTGTGTGTGTGTGTGTGTGTGTGTGTGTGTGTGTGTAGGGGGCAGGTTGGAGAGAGTGTTGCCAGAGGGAAGTAGATCTCTATAGGCTCTTGTCTTAAAAGCCTATTATTTTAATTCCCAAAGCTTTCCCAGGAACAGGCCGCACCTACAGCAACAGTCACGGGCCCTGTCTGCCTTCTAATTATGACGACTCATGACTCAGAGTCTCAAATTGGCCATTTCTTTGGCCACTGCATCCTGCGCCACGCTCCCCAGCATGCCCTCCATCAGGCCGCGTTCCAGGAGGGGACGCTGATGTCATTCATCATATGACAGGTCGTACCGGAGGAGGCGGGATATCGTGGAGGCGGAGTATTGGTGCTGTTTGCAGCAGGGCTGGGTGACAAGAAGGACTAAAACTTACTTCACCGTAAACCAGGGGAAATCCCACCAACCCCCCCTCCCCGCGCACGCATTTCACTGCGTCTGTTTGCTAAGCTGTGTGTGTGTTTAATTTCATAGGAAAATAAGAAAATACCAAAAAATCACTGTCTCACACAAACACCCCCTTTAAAGGAAAAAAAAGGTATGTTTATAAGGTGGTAGATTTTATCTCCTTCAGGGACCACTTCCCGCCTGGCTGTGATCCTGACTCGCACTCATGGGGGGGTGGGGGGGCTAGCGGGGGGAGAGGCAGGCATGTGTCCTGGCGCTGGCAGTTTTGGTGGGGACAAGCCACTCCTTGGGGGTCGAGTCCCCCCCACCCTGCCACCCTCCCTCTATTGTGAAAAAGCTTTCAAACGATTTCTCCATTTTATGAGCCCTGACCCCGCCCCTCACTATCTCAGCTTTCCTCCAAATAACTGGAAATTTTCTCTAAATCGAAGCTTTGTTTTCCCCATTCTGATGGACAAAAGCTTAGGTGAAGCGAAGACCCTCCTTCCTCACCCCCAGGGGGTTTCCTGTGGAGTCTGCTCCCACCTGGCTTCACTCCCAGTCCCACCGCTGGGTCTGCCTTGGCCAAGTCCAAGGGACGCCCACCCTCAAATCCAACCCCCTTCATCCACCTGCTTCTGGGGGCCTTTGACCTCAGAGTGGCTTTGCTCTCCCCTCCCCTCCCTGTGCCCCTGAGCCCTCCGCTCCCCCTCTACCTGCCAGGCCTCTCCTCACCCATCCCTCACTCCTCCCTTCCTTCCCACCCTGCCCACGGGAGTCTCTGTGACCTGACTCCTGTGACCTGCCCTTTGTAACGTGCCCTCACTCTTTCCCTGACCCCTCACTCTCAAATGGGTGGCCCCAAACCCCATTTCTCTGCCGAACCACGAGCCTGTTGATTCAGTGCCTTAGATGCCCATCAGCTCTTCACACTAGGCGAACCTGTTCGTGCAGCCCTCCTGACTGGCACCCCACCCAGTCCACCAATCAGCGCTCAGAGACGGAGGATGCCACGGCTGCCCACCTCCTGCTGGGCCTTTGCCAGTCTCCCTGCTGCCCTCCCTGCCTCCTGGCCGGGGGCCTCCACACTGTCATCGATCACATACCCTGATCAGAACATGATTTGAGCAGGGAGCAGGCACTGCCAGGGCAGGCATGTGAATTTATACACTATGTTCACAAGCCTCAGTGACCTGCCCTCTGTGAGGTGCCCTTTATGGCCGACCCTCTGGGAGGTGCCCTCTGTGACCTGTCCTCTGTGACCTGCCCTCTGTGACCTGCCCTCTGTGACCTGCCCTCTGTGACCTTCTGTGAGGTGCCCTCTGTGACCTGCCCTCTATAACCAGTCCTTTGTGACCTGCCCTCAGTGGCCTGTCCTCTGTGACCTTCCCTCTGTGACCTGCCCTCAGTGGCCTGCCCCCCTCGGGCCTGCCCTGTTTGAACTGTACTCTGAGGTGCCCTTAGTGACCTGCCCTCTGTAACCAGTCCTCTGTGACTTGCCCTCTATGAGGTGCCTTCTGTGACCTGCCCTCAGTGATCTCTTCTCTGTGACCTGCCCTCTGTTTCTGTTGTCTGTGAAGTGACCTCTTTGACCTGCCCTCTGTGAGGTGCCCCTATGACCTACCTTTTGTGACCTGTCCTTTGTGAGGTGCCCTCAGTGACCTGCCCTTTTTGAGATACCTTCTGTGACCTGCCCTGTGTGACCTGCCCTGTGTGACCTGCCCTCTGTGACCTGTCCTCTGTTTCTGTTGACTGTGAGGTGACTGTGGTGAGCTGGCACGGCCATGGCATACTTGACCCCACATTGGGTGCCTTATGTGCCATGCCAGCTCAGCCAGGTTTGGTGAGCCTGAGAGGGGGCGCCAGTGAAGGATTGAGAAAAGACAGACAAGAGAAGAAAGCTGGGTCTGGGTGGGACGCTGTCCTCTCTGATGGAGAGCTTCTCTAATGGAGAGCTAGCGACAGTGCCAATAAAGACTACAAGCCGTGTCTTTTATTTTATAGCCAGATTCCATGAGGCAAAGTAAGGGCGTGACCAAGATGTTTACAACATTCTCGTGGGTTTTGATCCTACGCAACTACATGCACCTGAACTCTATCAAGCCCACATCACTCAGGCACGTGGGGCCACATGTTTGGGCCATAGGTTCAAGCTTATAACTATAGCTGTTGGCTGTAATTGTGCTGGGAGGGCTCTGCCCTCCAAGCTGGGACTTGCACGTGGCCATGAGAGGACTGTGCCCTATCATTAGTCCAGTGGTTCTCAACCTTGGCTGCACATTAGAATCACCTGGGAATCTTTGTAAAATCCTGATTTCTGGGCCTCATCATTAGTAACAAAGAAAGAGAATTTCCGGAGGATGAGGCCCAGAAATCAGGATTTTACAAAGATTCCCAGGTGATTCTAATGTGCAGCCAAGGTTGAGAACCACTGCATTAGTCCAAGGCTTGAACCTGTCCAAACACTGTAGCTGCTCCCCACAGGTGACCTCTTTGACTTGCCCTCTGTGAGGTTCCCTCTCTGACCTGCCTTTTGTGACCTACCCTCTGTGACCTGTCCTTTGTGAGGTGCCCTCAATGATGTGGCCTTTGTGACCTGCCCTCAGTGAGCTCCCCTCTGTCAGGTGCCCTCTGTAACCTGCCCTCTGTGACCTTCCTGCTGTGACCTGCCTTTGAGAAATGGCCTCTGTGAGGTGCCCTTTATCGCCTGCTCTCTGTGACCTTCCTTTGTGAGGTGCCCTCTGTGGCCTGTCCTCTGTGATCTGCCCTTAGTGAGGTGCCCTCTGTGGCTGACCCCTGTGGCCTTCCCTCTGTGACCTGCCCTCAGTGAGGTGCCCTCTATGGTCTGCTCTCTATGAGGTGCCCTCTGTGACCTGCCATGAGTAACCTGCCCTCTGTGAACTTAATTGTGTGACCTGCCCTCTGTGTGGTGCTCTCAGTGAGCTGCCCTGTCAGGTACCCTCTGTGACCTGTTCTCAGTGGTCTGCCTTTTGTGATGTGCCCTCTGTGGGGTACCCTTTGTGAGGTGTCCTCTGTGACCTGCCCTCTTTGCGATGCCTTCTATGACCTGCCCTCAGCATTCTATTCTCTGTGACCTGCCCTCTGCGAGGTGCCCTCTATAACCTGCTCTCAGTGGTCTGCCATTTTTGACATGCCCTCTTTGAGGGTACGTACCCACTGTGAGGTGCCCTCTGTGGCCTGTCCTCTGTGACCTGCCTTGTGGGAGGTACCCTCTGTGGCCAGCTCTCAGTGACCTGACCTATGTGATCTGCCCTCTGTAACCAGTCCTCTGTGACTTGCCCTCTGTGAGGTGCCCTCTATGGCCTGTCCTCTGTGAGGTGTCCTCTTTGAGGGGCCTTTTGTGACCTTCCCTCAGTTATTAGCCCTTTGTGACTTGCCCTCAGTGACCTGCCCTTTGTGAGGTGCCTTCTCTGACTTGCCATCTATGACCCGCCCTTTGTGAAGTGCACTCTGTGAGGTGCCCTCTGTGAGGTGCCCTCTGTGAGGTGCCCTCTGTGGCCTGCCCTTTTTGACCTGTTCTCTGCGACCTCCCTTCAATGACCTGCCACCTGTGACCTGTCCTTTGTGAAGTGCGCTCTGTGACGTACTCCATGGCCGTGGATTCCAGTTAGTACAAGTTCAGAGGCTTATGTTTTGTAAAGGCGGGGAACATCTGGCCCACGGGCCATAAAAGGCCTGCGTATTCCTGTGGTCTGGCGCTGGCAAGACATTAGGGGTGAGTTAATTAAATGTTTGACCAAATGTAGCAGGCACATGTTTAAGCTGCTAATTTTGTGTGGCTCGCAGATGATGTTACACACATCCAATGGCCCTGGGCAGAGAATAGGTTCCCCACCCCTGCCTTAAAACAACACAAACCTAGACTCCTATGATTCTGAAGGCCAGAGTCCAAAATGGTTTCAGGGGCCAAACCCGGGTGGCGGCAGAGCCGTGCTCCTCCTGCGTCTCCAAAGGAGAATCCTTTCTTAGCCTTTTCCAGCTTCTGGAGCTGCGATCCTTGGTTCATGCCCCTTCCCTGGCCTCAAAGCCAGCAGTGTGGCATCTTCACACCTGCCTCTGCGTCCACTGTCACCTCACCCCCCTCTTCTGTTGTCTCAGCTCCCCTGCCCCCTCTTCTAAGGACCCTGTGACTTCCTGGGGCCACCCAGATGCCCCAGCTCCCCTCCCCATCTTAAGGGCCTTAATGAGTGACACCTGCAAAGCCCCTTTCGCCTTATACAGTAGCACTCGCAGGGTCCAGGGGTTTGGACCTGAATACTTTGGGGTCCGCATTCTGGGTCTCGCTCTCCCCCTGCAGCCAGAGTGAGCTTCTGGACCTGCTGCCCGAACACTCCTTTTTCTCTGGCTCTTCATTGCCACCTGTCAGCAAGGCCCTTTGCACCTTGATTCCACCCACCTTTTTAAAGACATCTCCCCCTACTTCATCCCCACCCCTAACACGCAGGCCCCAGCTGCCCATGATTACACGTTATGTTCTAGCAACACTAAATGCCGGGAGTCCTGCCAGCAAGGCTGTGCGTGTGCAGGTGATCAGGTGTGAACTGAACAAGCTTCTCATCATGGACATACACTGATTTATCTGGGAGCCCAGAGGCCGTCCCCTCGAAACTGCCCTCCCATACAAACCTTCACACACAGGCAGGAGGGCACACAATAAAATTCCTAGCTGATTAAAAAATATATAATTTTATTGCTTTCAGAGAGGGAGAGAGAGAGGAGAGAGAGAAACATCAATGATGAAGGAGAAACATCAGTGATGAGAGAGAATCATTGACTGGCTGCCTCCTGCACGCCCCACACTGGGGACTGAGCCCGCAACCTGGGCCTGTGCCCTGACCGGGAATTGAACTGTGACCTCCCGATTCATAGGTCAAAGCTCAGCCACTGAGCCACGCGGCAGGCCCTAGCTGACGTTTACCACGATAAAGAGGTGGTGTCTTCTAACTCATGTCTGCTGCTGCTCAGCTAGAGGCAGCCCTGTTCCACATGCACTTCTCATACCTTCCTGCCTTTGCACTTGCTGTTCTCTTTGCCGTGAGCGTCCTCCCAGCTTTCCCCTTTCCTTGCTCACCTGTTCACCTTTCAACACCCAGCCAAGGCATTAGAGCCCCTCCGAGGCCCTGCATGCCCCCGAGGGAAACTGCCCCTCTCCCTGTCCATACTCCTAGTGTTGTCCATTACACATGGGTTGCGGTTTATTGGTTAAATATTTGCCTCCCCGTCCCCACCCAGACATGAGTCCCCGAGTTGCAGATTGAGCCTGAATCACCGCCCTCTCAGCAGTGCCGGGCCTGTGCAGGCCCCTTGCAAAGCCCTTCTAAGCACCTTCCAAAGAATGCACGCAGGACTAATTTCCTTTGGCCAGCTCACAAAATAACATATTTCCGACTGCCCTAATTATCTTCCCTTCCCTCCTGTTCAGCCAGCTCCGAGAGCCCTGATATCTCATGAAGACTTTCTAATGGACTCATTTATAAAACCATGCTCTTTTTTAATAAGTCAGGGGTAACTCACCACGGATATTACTAATGGCCTCTTTCAAAATGCCTTGGCACCTTTTTTGGTTTCGAAAAGCCCTAAATGGATTTCTCAGTTTGAGCAGAACTAATGTATCCTTGTAAGGTATACCCATCTACAACAAGAACATTTCTGAATGATTCACAATATCTATATCGCAGCTTTCCTGTGGTGGATTCAAATATTTTAGTATCAGATATTTTAATATAAAATATATTGATATTTTCGTCCTGATATGTCAATAGCCCAGGGTCCCCGTTTAAGTGGCTGTGGCTCCCCGGCCTCTGCAGTGGTTTATATGACTTGTCCCACATATTCACCGCCCCTCTCCGGGCCCATTGCTTCCGCACCCTCCTTGGTCCCTCCCTCATGGGAAGGTAGACTGCCCTCCTGTCCCATTGGCTTCATGCTTGGCTATTCAACCTACTTTGGTCAATGGCATGTGAGAAGATACATCCCAGTGGAAGTTTTAAAAACCAATGAAATGTTGCCAACACATAGATCAATGGAACAGAATAGAGAGCCCAGAAATAAACCCATATGGTCAATTAATCTATGAGAAAGGAGGAAAGAATATACAATGGGGTAAAGAGAACCTCTTCAATAAATGGTATTGGGAAACTGGACAGATACTATACACGCAAAAACAATGAAACTAGACCATTTTCTTACACCATGTATAAGAATAAACTCAAAATGCATTAAAGACTTCAATGTAAGACCCGAAACTATAAAACTCCTGGAAGAAAACACAGGCAGTAAACTCTCTGACATTGCTCTTAGTGACATTTTTTGTGTGTGTATCTCCTCAGGCAAGGGAAAATATAAACAAATGGAACTACATCAAAGTAAAAGGTTTTTGCACAACAAAGGAAACCATCAGCAAAATGAAAAGCCAACCTACTGATTGGGAGAAGACGTTCTCCAATGACATATCAAATAAGGGGCTGATATCCGAAATTTATAAAGAACTCATACAACTTAACACCAAACAAAACAAACACACCCAAAACAAACCAATTAAACACTGGGCAGAGGACTTGAATAAATAGTTCTCCAAAGAGAACATACAGATGGTCACTAGACATATGAAAAGGTGCTCAATATCACTGTCAATAGAGAAATGGAATTTATCCCCTCACACCTGTCAGAATGGCTATCATCAATAAATCAAGAAACAACAAGTGTTGGGGAGAATGTCAAAAAAGGGAACTCTTGTGCATTGTTGTGGGATTGCAAATTGGTACAGCCACTATGGAAAACAGTATGGAGATTCCTCAAAAAATTAAAAATAGAACTACCTATAGAACCCAGCAATTCCACTCCTGGGTATTTATCTGAAGAAATCCAAAACACTATTTGAAAAGATATGTGCATCCCTATGTTCACTGCAGCATTATTTACAACAGTCAAGATATGGAAGCAATCTGTGTCTATTGATAGACAAATGGATCAAGAAAATGTGGTACATATATACAATGGAATACTACTGCACCATAAAAATGGATGAAAATTTACCATTTGTTATATCATGGATGGACCTAGAGGGCATTATGCTAAGTTAAATAAGTCAGACAGAGAATGACAAATATGATTGCACTTGTATGTGGGATCTAAGAAAAACAAAAGAACAAAGTAGAAGGACTCATTAATACAGAGAACAAACTGATGGTTGCCAGCCTGGCCAGAGTGGCTCAGGGGTTGAGCATCAACCTATGAACCAGGATATCACTGTTCGATTCCCGGTCAGGGCACATCCCCGGATTGTGGGCTCAGTTCCCAATGTGGGGCTTGAAGGAGGCAGCCAATAAATGATTCTCTGTTGTCGTTGATGTTTCTAGCTCTCTCCTTCTCTCTCTCCCTCTCTCTTCTTCTCTGAAATCAATAAAAATATTTTTTAAAAAATATTTAAAAAATTGATGGCTGCCATATTGGGAGGGGAGATTGGGGGACTGGTTACACAAGTTGAAGAGATTAAGAAGTTAAAATTGGCAATTTCAAAATAGTCATTGATATATGAAGTACAGCATAAGGAATATAGTAAACAATATTGTAATAGCTATGTATAGTGTCAGGTAGGTTCTAGAATTATCAGGGGGTTCAGTTCGTAAGTTATATAAATGTCTAACCACTGGGCTGTATATCTGAAACTAATATAGTATGGGATGTCAACTGTAATTTAAAAAAATTTAAAATAAAAAAAGCTGCCCCTTCAGTTTGTCTGCTGAGGATGATGAAAACACTTGGACCAGTGCCACTGCCAAGTCGACTTGTAACATGAGCAAGAAATAGAAGTTTGTGCTTATAAGCTCCTGTGGTTTTATTTTTTAAATTTATCTTTAGCTCCTGCGGTTTTAGAGTTATTCGTTGCTGCAGCTCAACATGGCAAAGCTGAGTGATGCAGATGCTTAGGGTCACACAAAGAAGACAGAGATTTATGTTTTTGAAAACTCCAGTTTTTACTCCATTGGATTATGGGACACCTGCTAGCTTGCAAAGAAGACTCGTTAAACCTCCACAACCCCATTCCCATTGCCACATGTCATGGTCTCCCAGTTTTAGCATCCATTCCTCCCATCACCATAGCAACACATGTTCTGGGGCTGGAGTGGTAATATCCTCGAAAGGGACGGGGGAAGCAATTTTTACTTCCTCCTCTGAAACCTCACCTTATCTTCCATGGCTTTATTCTCTGTGGTAAAGATGAGGGTAAAATGCTCGAAGACAGAGAACCAAGATGGCAGCGTAGGTAAATGCCTGTACTCGCCGCCTCCCACAACCACATCAAAATTACAACGAAAATACAGAGCAACCATCATCCAGAACCGGATGGAAGTCTTACAACTAGCGAAGTAAAGAAGAAAGCACCCTGAGACGGGTAGGAGGGACGGAGGCACTGAACTGCTGGGCCTGCACCCACGTGTGCTGCTTTTTTAATGGGAGGGAGATCATCTCTGCAGAGGCCCCCAGGGAGGAGCAAGGGGTTCCAGCCCCACACCAGCCCCCAGCCCAGGCTCCCAGAGCTGGGAAGAGAAGTCCTCATAACTAGGGGCTGTAAAAACCAGCATGGATTGTGGCTGAGGGACACGGAGGCTGCCGGAGACCCAGGTGTCCCTCGTAAAGGGCCGGGCACGAACTTACTCAGACTCGCTTCCTCTGAGCTCCAGTGTCAGGGCGAGGCTCCTGGGGACACAGACACATACGAGGAGGAACTGGATTGTCTGACATCGGGGCAGGAACTCGGTGGCTTTCTCCCAGAAGGAGGTGCTAGCAGGGGTCTGTTCCTGTGGGAGGTCCTCCTTGGTCGCAGGGCTGCCTGGCCCCCGTTTGTTTGCTCTGCCCTGGTGATTTCCTGAGACCCCGCCTCATCCAGTTTATAACCCCACCCAAGCTGTGTGCAGCGGCTTTTGCATGAGAATGGCTAAAATCTCTCTCACAAGCTGCAGCTGGGTCAAGAAGCCCCAAACCTATCAATAGAAGACCCAAGACTCGGCACCAGTACCAGCTTGCCTTCCTTCACAGCTGGGCCTCATCTGGGCACTCCCAAACCTGATAGAAAGAGGAGGAATCTGTAGATCTCTCTGTAGCTCCTGCTGGGTGACCCCAGGCCTTGGCTGACTGCACCTCCCCGGAGACCCAAGAGCCAGTGCACCCAGTGGTCAGCATCAGACCATACCAGATTACAACTCTACACATCTATCAGCGACACACTCAAGGGACAGACTCAGTGAGCACCAAAGCCCCACTGAAGGAAGTCTTGCTTCACAGGGTGTCTCCAGCACAGCAGCTCTCCCCCTGTAGGTGCAGCTGGTCCTCACAGCCAATTTGCTTGGAGGTCAGTTCCTCCCAGTGACGTCAACAGTAATCAGGGCTCAACTACAAGGCTGTGCACACAGCCCACACAGGGGCGCACCTAGAGTGCCCAGCTCAGGTGACTGGGGAGGCTGAGACACTGGGCCCTAAAGGACACCTACTACACAAGGCCACTGTACCAACTCAAGGAGACATAGAAGCTCTACCCAATACATAGAAACAAACACAGGGCAGCAGCCAAAATGCAGAGACAAAGAAACATGTCACAAATGTTGGTTGTTTTTTTTTAACCCAATTTGATTATTTATGTAGGATGTTTAGAGCATTTAGTCTTAATGTGATTATTATTTTAATTAGGTTTAAGTCTATCAACTTGCTGTTAGTTGTCTATTTGTCTCATCTATTCTTGGTCCCTTTCCCCTCTTTTTTTTCTGTCTTCTTTTGGTTTAATGAGTATTTTTATTTTTTATGGCCTCATTTTATCTCCTTTGTTGGCTCATTAACTCTTACGTTTTCAAACATTTTAGTGGTTGTTTCAGGGTTTATTGAATACATCCAGTGATATTATACAACTTCACATAGAAGATAAAAACCTTTCAAGACTAGACTTCCATTTCTCCTCCATAACTCTTACTCTGTTGCAGCCTGTGCTTTACTTTTACAAATGCTGTGACCTCCACAATGCATTGTTTTCATTTTTGTATGCCCTACCAGTTATATTTTAAAGAGATATACATAGGAACAAACATTTATACGTACCATTTCTGGGGTTCTTTAATCTTTTGTGTGGATCCGTACTTTCATTTGGTATCATCTTCCGTCTGCCTGAGGGAAATCCTTCAGCAACATTTTTGTAATGGGACTCTGCTGATAATGAATTCTTTTAGCTCTTCCTTTCACCTTCATTGTTTGAAAGATATTTTCACTGAGTACAGAATTCTGTGTTTTCAGCCTTCCCGCCCCACCCCCCTTCATCACTTTAAAGATGTTGCTCTTTTGTTTTTTACTTGTGTGTTTCTGATAAGAAATCTACTGTCATTTTTATCTCTGTTCTTGTGTGTGTGACATGTCCTTTACTCCCTCTGGCTGCTGCTTTTAAGGTTTTCTTTTCTATTCCTGGTTTTGAGCAACTTGTTAATGATATGCTTGGGTACAGTGTTCTTCATGTTTCTTGTTTATAGTTTCCATCACAGTTAAAAAATTTTCAGCTATTATTTCTTCAAATATTTTTTTTCGGCCCCTCCCCCCCTTTTGGGGGTCTAGACTTCAATATGTATATTAGTCACTCTGAGTTGTCACAGCTCACTGCGGCTCTTTTGAATTTTGAAAGTTATTTTTCTGCACGTTTCACTTTGGGTAATTTCTCTTGCTAAATATTTGAGTGTTCTTTTCTTCTGCTAGGTCTAATCAGCCATTAATCCCATCCATCGTATTAATTGTAGTTTTCATCTCTAGAATCTTTTTTTTTAAAAAACACCTCCCATGTCTCTGCTTTTTTAATTTAAAGACCACAACGAGAATGCCTGTTGTAACAGTCCTGTCTAATAATTCTAATGCCTTTGGCAGTTCTAGGTCATTTTCAAATGACGGCCTTTCCTCCTGATGGGCCATGTCTTCCAACTTTTTTGCAAGCTTTGCAATCATTGGACATAAGACATTGTAAATTTTACTTTATAGTGTGCTGGATATTTTTGCATTCCTATATTCTTTTTTTTTAAATTCTCACCTGAAAATATAATTTTTATTCATTTTAGACAGAGAGAGAGACAGAGAGAGAGAGAGACAGACAGAGAGAGAGCGCAAAAGCGAGAAACATTGATATGAGAGAGAAACATCGATTGGTTGCCTGCTGTACTCACTCTGACCGGACTGGGGATCAAACCCACAACCTGGGTATGTGCCCTGACTGGGAATTGGGCCTGTCACCTTTCCATGTACGGGATGATGCTCCAACCAACTGAGCCACACCAGCCAGGGCTTTCTATATTCTTTATTTTGTTCTGGAATACACTTACTAGTAAGTAACATAAACACAGGTTGATCCTTTGCAGTGGTTCTCAACCTGGGGGTCGAATGACCCTTTCAGAGGGGTCGCCTAAATACATCCTGCATCTCAGATATTTACATTACGATTCATAACAGTAGCAACATTACAGTTATGAAGTAGCAACGAAAATAATTTTATGGTTGGGGGTCACCACAACATGAGGAACTGTATTAAAGGGTCGTGGCATTAGGAAGGTTGAGAACCACTGCTTTAGAGTCTTGCTCCTGAGGTTTGTTAGGTAGAACCAGAGCAGTGTTCAGTCTGGGGTAATGATTTCCCACTATCAACGCAAGACCTTCCTGGCCACCCTGCACAATGCCCTGTGAAAGATGCTTTCCCATCTGACTGGTGGGAACAGGCATGATCCCTGAGCCTGTGTGAGCACTGGGCATTGCTCCGGACTCCTTTGTGTGGTTGAATGGGATTGATTGCCTGAAGCACTGCCCTGTAGTTACTTTCCCTGCAGCTTTGGTGGAGGGCAAGTCCTTTTCTATAACGATACCCTGCAGGGGATCATTCTGGGAAATATTACAAAATATCACAGCAAAATAAAACCAAATCTGCACAAAATGCGTGTTAGAGTGAAGTGGATTAGAAGCAGCACATATAAAAATAAAACTAAGAGCATTACTGGTAGTTGGCATCATTTGAGTCAGAATTGATATGACTGCCTCTACCTCCCGCCGCCCGCCCACCCCCTGCCCCAAAGCTAATGTGATCTCAGGTTTCATGAAAAGAAATACTATGTCCAAGACAAAGAAAGTGACATTTGCTCCCCTCTGGTCGCCTGCTATGTGGGCAAGAGCCTTGATGATGCCGTTGACTGCTCACCAAATCCCAGAATTGTTTCCCTCTATACATTTTTATTTAATAGATGTTTAAATATCTGTAATTTAAAGCTGCTTTTGGTTGGATATTAGATGACTTGCAGCTGAATACATCTTCACTGATGCAGCCTTCCCAAGGAAAATGAATTGATCCTCACTATGAACGGATATGCCCTTTACCGTTCGACTGTGATCTATGGGACTAGACTCATTGGCTGACACATAGTAGGAAATGTAAATATGTATTGAATGGTGTATTAAAAAATGGAATTCTCTACACATCTGACAGTGTTGTCCACTTTCCTCCATAGATGACTAATGGCAGAATATGGAGAAATGATTCTCAGAAGCTAATATGTATCAGACTTGCTGGTGTGTATTAAACTAGATTTCAGGCTCCACTGCCCAGAGATCTGCCTGGTAGATCTGCGGTGGGGCTCTGGAGTCAGCATTTTGAACCACACCCTAGAAGGTTCTAATAATGAGGGTCTGTAGGCTACTTTAACAAACAGTGACATAGAGAACCAAAGGCTGCTAAATTATACACATGGAGATTTCCCCAAATTTGGGGGGTAAATTTTGCAGTCACTCCACAAATGATCTTTAAAGGGTCTTTATGTGTCTATAAGGCTTTTAAGAAATGCGCCTTTAAGTGCTGCAGAGCAATATCTCTTTTCCAGGATGGCATACAGATCTAGTCCAGCCCAGCCCAGCCCCATTCCCCAGAGAGCGGTATCCTGGGATGGCCTTCTGAAGTCTTACTCTTTATCATGGCTCAGTAATTTCTCCCTGCCATTCCCTAGGTTTCCGTGAATTCTGTTTCCCACCAAACAGGTCAGTCTGCGAAGCCTCTCCCTGTCTCCATCATGTCTGTGTTCCAAGTCTAGAACATAGACGTGATGGAGAGAGGGAGAGAAGAGAGAAAGAAAAACCATCAAACACAGATGGTCCAGTAAGTCTTTTTTTTTTTCCTTTGGAGAATTAGTTTAATTCTTCTGGTTGATCTCTTAAGAACTTTTAAAAATATTTCCTTTTAATTCAAAAGAAAATCTATGTACTTCATCATTTGCACAGCAGGAAGGCTCCCTACAGAAAAGAACACTCAGATCAAAAACATGATGTTGGAACAAGAAAAACATATTTTCAGTCCCATAAGCCACATACAAGTTATACAGAAATTAGAATTTTTTAAAAGGAAATTTTCATATTTATTTTTGACCATATTTATTGTAGGATACTTAGATAATATGTAAAAACACAAAGAAAACAATAAATATCATTATTTATAGCTCAATAACCCAGATATAACTCTGGTTAGAGTACTATGCTTACAAAAACATGGACTTTTTGACTCTCAACAAATTGAAATGATAGTGTTTAACTTATGACTTCCATTTAAATTTTTATGAACATATTTTATGCAATCAAATATTCTTTAAAAAACTATTTTTAATGACTGCATAATATATATATATATGTATATATATTTGGTATATATATATATATATATATATATATATATATATATATACATATGTATATATCATGATAGATGTAAACCAATATCTGCCTATTGCTGGATATGTAGATCATTTCTCACGTTTCTCCATTAAATGTAAATGCTAGTCTTCATTTCCCCCTTTCTCTTTCCTTCTCATATTCTCTTTCCTTCCCTTCTCCTTCCCATCTTGCTTTCCCTCCTGGTGTGAGGATGTGGTCATGCAGCATCCAGGGAAGCAGGCTGACCAGAGGGAGTGGGCCCTGCAGAGGCCCAGGGCGTGTCCCCGGCGCAGTTGAAGCGGCAAAGGAGTTGGCGTGCCACCTGGAGGAGCTGGTGGCAGTGTCCCCAGCAAGTTTTGACCACATTTCTGATTAATTCCTAGATATGGATTTAATGGGTCTGAGAGGCTGTATTTTGGGGGATTTCCACAACTGTTGGCAGCATCATACTCTCACTGTCAGTGGATAGGGCCCTATCTATGACATCTGACTAGTACTATTCCTTAAATCATTGCAGTGTGATTGGTTCTATATTTGATTCCTAGTAAGTTTTAAAGTTCTTTATCTTCATTAGCCAATAAATAGTATTTCTTCTTTTTTGAATTATCTACTCATGTCTTTTGCCTATTTTTTAAAAATTGATGGACTAGTATTTTACATGTAGATTTAAAAAATAATGATTTTAAAGGCTATTCACTCTTTGTTTCCTTGGAAATCTTTTTGTCATTTTGTAAGTTTCCAATTTTGTTTTGCATTTTAAAGTAACTGAATGATTTTCACATAATGAAAAATATGTCTTCTAAAAGCAATGTGTCTTGGATTGGATACATCAGATTTTGAACAGAAAAATGACATTAGTAGAAAAACTGGTGAAATTAGAATAAAGTTAGTGGAATTAGTTAATAGAAATGTACCAATTCAGTTTCTCAGTTTTGACAAAAGTACCATGATAATGTAAGATGTGATATTTGGGGAAAATGGGTGAGGAGTATATGGGAACTCTCCATACTATCTTAGCAGCCTTTCCGCAAATCTGAAATTATTCCAAAATAAAAGTTTTATTAAAAACAAACAGAAAAATAAACCTTTTCATTTTTTCCTTCTACTTTCTCTCATTATTTTAGACTTGGAAAATTTTTGCCCATGTAGAGATCATGAATACATTCACCTATATTTTCCTCTAACATTTTTGTGTTTTAAGGTGTTGCATTTTATCTGTAGCTTATTTTGGTGTATGGCATAAAATTAAGCTATAACTTGTATGTGTCTGACTTTCAGACTTTAGCTACTGGTTAGGAAGGAGTAACACCAATTGGATTTACCCACTAGCCTGAAACAACCAAATATTGGGCAAAATATCAGACAAAATATATGACATAATGACTCTCATGACAGGGATACCAGGCAATGAAGAATGGTGATCCCTGAAAGATGCAACAATGAGGTGAGCCTTATGCTTGTCCCAGCTTCATCCTCAGGCAAGTTTTCAGGCTTGGATACATGGAGGGGGAACCCAGACAGAGCCAATGGTCTCTCTGACCTAAGGATACAGGGCTAGGAGTCCAGGGAGACCAAGAAGTATATAGTTTTCAAGAAAGAGGAGTGGAGAGAAGAGAGAGAGAGAGAGAGAGAGAGAGAGAGCTCGCCAGAGACCAGTAGAGGGCTCTCAATCTTTAGCTGAGTTCTGAGCAGGGTGTTCATGTGAAGAACTACCTGGCATTGGGAAAGAACTCTTTGAAAAGATTGGCAGGAACAATCCTCAGAGTTCAGACAGGACCAGGAAGAGCTTTTGTTCCTACCAGCCATAACAGCATAATACTAAGAAACATTTTACCACAGTGGCGAGGAGAACCACAAGAGCATATGGGATAAAGAGAAAACAAGTAGCAAATGGTAGAATTAAGTTCTACCATATCATTAATCACAATAAATATACATAGTATAAATAAAAGACATATATAGCCCTGGCTGGTGTGGCTCCATTGGTTGGGTGTTGTCCTGTGCACCAAAAGGTTGCTGGTTTGATTCCCCGTCAGGGCACAGTCCTGGGTTGCTAGCTCAATCCCTGGTAGGGGGAGTGCAGGAGGTAGTCAATTGATGTATTTTTTTTTTTTAACACTAATGTGTTTTTTTTCTCTCTCCCTCTCCCTTCTTCTGTCTCTAAAAATCAATAAAAAGAATTTTAAAAATTAAAAATAAAGGACATATATACTAGTAGACAACTTTTTAGTTAAAAGGCAGAGATGATCAGATTGGACAAAAATAAATAAATAAATAAGACCTAACTATGTGCTGTCTTTAAGAAACCCAATCTATAATAATAAAAGCATAATATGCTAATTAGGCCAGGTGACCTTCTGGATGAAGCTGGGGCTGCGAGGGAAGCCTGGGTCCTGGGTGCTGGAGGGAAACCGGTGCCAGCAGCCGGGGGAAGGAAGGCCTACTCTTGCATGAATTTTGTACATTGGGCCTCTAGTTTAAATATAAAGTCACAAATTTCACAATGATTAAGAGCTCAATAAGTTAGGAGGACACAACA
The DNA here is from genome assembly GCF_964212035.1 of Myotis nattereri. Lineage (NCBI taxonomy): Eukaryota > Metazoa > Chordata > Mammalia > Chiroptera > Vespertilionidae > Myotis > Myotis nattereri. The sequence continues at coordinate 87,313,116 of NC_138079.1, read as the reverse complement.
GTCCTAAACATTTGTGCGTCTAAAAAGTGAGCTTTGAAATACATGAAGCAAAAAGCAATGTGGGCAGAAATGGCTATAACCACAATTATACCTGAACATTTCAACAGCCCTCTAAATAACTGGTAAAACAAGTAGACAGAAAATCAGTAAGGATGTAGAAGAACTTAAACAATGTTATCAATCAACTTGACTTAATTGATATTTTTATCAATCCAACAACAGTGTAGGGAAGGAAAAACTTCTATTCTCTTAGGTTCTGTGGCTGGCCTAAGAATTAAACTGACATATAAGAAAGATTAACAAGAGAAAAGCATAGAGATTCATTTCATATTTTTATAGGTAGGTAGGAATTTTCAAAAGAAAAATGAAGACCCGAAGAAGCTGCTAGGCCCCTAAGTTTATATACCTTTGTACACAAATAGCAATAAATTCTGGGAATGTGACAATGGCTATGGGCAGTGGGTCGAGGGACAGTGATCAGCAGATACATAGGAGAAACTAATAGAAGATAAGGATTATTTTAGTAAGTTTGTTTGTACAGATGAATTTTGCCATTGACTCCCAGTCTCTAGTAATAAGAATGTTCTTCTTGTCCTGGTACAGGGTGGGCACTTTTCTCCTGGGAAATTTTATGATCTGTGTTTAGGTCAGAGAGCCCTCATCTTCTGTTGTTCATATTTCGGATGGCATGTTCTAACATCTGCAACTGCAAAATACACATTCTTTTCAGGATAGACCATATTCTGGGCCACAAGTCTAGATAAATTTTAAAAGATGCAAGTTATACAGAGGATAGTCTCTGATTGCAGAGGAATGAAGTTAGAAATTAATTACAGAAAAATATCTGGAAAACTCCAAATATTTGGAAACTGAGTAACACACTTATTTTTCAATTGCTGTTGACATACAACATTAAATTACTCCCAGGTGTACAACAGTGATTTAAACATTTATATAACTTACAAAGTGATCACCCTGATAAGTCTAGTGCCCATCTGACACCATGCATAGTTATTAGAATATTATTGACTATATTCCCTATGTACATGCCAGTGACTATTTCTGTAACTGGAATTTGTAAATATTAATCGCCTCCCCTTCCCCTTCACCTCTGCACCCCTTCAATCTTGTAACGATCAAAATGTTCTATCTCTGAGTTTGTTTCAGTTTTTTTTTGTTTATTTTGTTTCTTAGATTCCATATAAGTGAAATATTGTATTTATCATTCTCTGACTGACTTATTTCGCTTAGCATAATACCCTCTAGGTCCATCCATGTTGTCCCAAATGACAAGATTTCATTCTTTGTTTAAAAGTAATATTCCATTGTATGTACATACTACATCTATATCTATTCATCTATCAATGGACACCTAGGTTGCTTCCAAATCTTGGCTATGGTGAGCAATGCTGCAATGAACAGAGTACATATGTTAGTATTTTGTTTTCCTTGATAGATACCTATAAGTGGAATTGCTGGGTCATGTGGTATTAGTCTATTTAATGTTTTGAGGATTCCCCATACTGTTTTACACAGTGGCTGCACCAATTTACAATCCCACCAACAGTGCATGAGGATTCCCTTTTCTCCACATGCTCATCAACACTTATTGCTTATTGAGTTATTGATATGATAGCAAGAGGTCTGAGGTGATATCATTGCGGTTTTAATTTACATTTTCCTGATGATTAGTAATGTTGGGCACCTTTTCATGTGTTTGCTGGCCATCTGTATGTCCTTTTTGGAGAAATGTCTATTTAGGTCCCATTTTAAAATTGGGCTGTTTTTGTTTATTTGTTTGTTCTTGGTATAAATAACATAGTTATGAATAACTCATGGGTCAAAGAAGCAATCAGAAGAGGAATTAGAAAGTATTTTTGAACTGAATTAAATGAAAATAAAACATATCAACATTTGAAATTAGCAGGATATTTACAGCAGTAAATGCTTATATAAGAAAAGGTCTCAAACCAGTGATCTAAATTTCCATATAAAAATTAGAAAAAAATGAAAACAAATCCAAATAAAAAAAGAAATAATAAAGATAATAGCAGAAATCAATTACATTATAAACAAGCAATACAGAAAATCAATGAAATTAAAACCCATTCACAGAAAAGATCATTATTCTAGTATCAAAATCAGAGAAAGACAGTACAAAAGAGAAAACCACAGAGCAAAAAAATACAATAATTCCATACCTATCAACAATCACTTTACATGTAAATGGACTAAATGCTCTAATAAAAAGATAAAGGGTGGCTTAATGGATAAAAAAAATTAAGATGCATACATATGTTGCCTATAAGAGATCCACTTCAGATCAAAAGACACATACAGGGTGGGAAAAGATATATCATGCAATTGAAAATAAAGAAGAAACTGGGATAGCAATAATTATATCAGGCAAAATAGACTTTAAAATAAGGTCTATAATAGAGGTGATAAAGGCATCTTGTAATGATAAAGGGACCAATCCAACAACAGGACATGTATTCTCTTTCACCTGCCCCCTTTCCTCTGGTAATCACCACACTGTTAATAGACCTTTTTCTAAAGAGGACATATAGGTGGCCAATTAACATGAAAAAATGTTCCACGTTACTAATGCTCAGGGAAATAGAAATTAAAACCACAATGAGATGTCACTTTACAGCTGTCAGAACGTCTATCATCAATAAATCAACAAACAAGTGTTGGCAAGGATATGGACCAAAGGGAACCCTCGCATACTGTTTGTGGGATTGTAAATTGGTGCATCCACTATGTAAAACATAATGGAGGTTCTTAAAAAAATTAAAAATAGAACTACCACCTGACCCAGCAATTCCACTTCCTGTTATTTATCTGAAGAAATTCAAAACACTAATTTAAAAAGACACATGCATCCCTATATTTATTGCAGCCTTATTCACAATAGCCAAGATATGGAGACAATCTGTGTCTATTGATAGATGAATAGATAAATAAGATGTGGTACATATATACATTGGAATATTATTCAGCCATAAAAATGAAATCTTGCCAAATGTGATGGCATGGATGGACTTAGAGGTCATTGTGCTAAGTGAAATGTCAGACAGAGAAAAACACATACTACATTATTTCACTTATATGTAGAATCTAAAAAAAATGAATTAAAATCCAAACAAATCCATATATACAGAAAAAAATTAGATTAGAAGGTTGTTAGATTAGAGGGAGCTTAGGGGAGTAGGTGAAAAATGGAAAGGGATTAATATGTATAATTTGCCAGTTATAAAAACAGTCACAGGTCTGTAAAGTACAGCACAGGGAATATAGTCAATAATATTGTAATAACTGTGTATGGTGTCAGATGGGCACTAGACTTATCTGGGTGATCAATTTATAAGTTTCATAAATGCCTTATCACTATGCTGTGCTAATCACCTGAGGCTAATATAATATTGTATGTCACGTGTAATTTAAAAATAAAATCTAAAAAGCATTCAAAGTAGACTGATAAATGGAGTGACATACCATGTTCATGGATAGGAAGAGCCAATGTGGTAAAGATGTAAATTGTCCTCAATAGTATATGTATAGTATTGTAATAAGAAATTTAGCCTTACCCAAAGAGAGGTTTGGCCATTGTCCCTGGCTCACTTATAAATCTTTGACATTTCCCAACTATCTTTGCTATTCATGGTGAGCCCCTCAGACCAAATGTAATAGTCTATGGTAATAAGCCTCTTCATAGTTAAATTCTTGGACCATGCAATATGAGCTCAATATCCAGGGAGTAGAGGGTGGGTACTGGAGATTGAGTTCAAGCTTTGGTCAATGAATAAATTAGTCGTGTCTTCATAATTAAACTTCAATAAAATCTCTGGACATAAAGCTTGAGTGGATTCCCTGGTTGGCGATTGTTTTTGTATACTGTGAGACGTCATGATTCAGAAGACATAACCCCATCAATGGCTTCATGGGGAGAGGAGTGACCCAGACCAGACTCTGTCCTCTGTGCTTCCTTTGGCTGGTTCTAGTTTGTGTCCTTTCCTTGTGATAAATTTGACCATAAATATAACAGTTTTTAATGAGTTCTGGGACTCTTCCTAGCTGATTATTGAACCTGTGGGTGGTTTTGGGAAACCCCCAAACTTACAGCCTTAAGCCTGCAAGTTGGCTTCAGAAATCTTGAGCAGACTTGGCAGTCTGAAAGATTTTGCTCTCAAACTTTGCAGTCTGGCTAACTTCAGATAAGTATTATTGCAGTTTCTATAAAAATTCCAGGAGGAATTTCTCGTATAAGTAAGTTGACTCTAAAACTTATATGGAAAGCCAAAAGAAACTAGAATAGCTAAAGCAATGACAAAAATAAAAATAAAATTGAGGACTCACACCATCCATTTGTAAGAATTACTAGAAAGCTACAATAATCAAGACCATATGGTATTGTCAGAGGGATAGAAAACACACCAATAGAGTAAACCCACACAAATACAGCTGACCGAATTTTGAACAAGATGTAAAAGCAATTTGATGGAGAAAGGATCATCTTTTTTTTTTTTAATATATTTTATTGATTTTTTTTACAGAGAGGAAGGGGGAGGGATAGAGAGAGTCAGAAACATCGTTGAGAGATAAACATCGATCAGCTGCCTCCTGCACACTCCCTACTGGGTATGTGCCCGCAACCTAGGTACATGCCCTTGACCGGAATTGAACCTGGGACCCTTGAGTCCGCAGGCTGACACTCTATCTACTGAGCCAAATTGGTTAGGGCAGAATAATCTTTTTAAACAAATGGTGTTGAAACAATTGGACATCCTTTGGCAAAACAAACAAACAAACACCTCAACATCACACCCTTTACAAAATATGTCCTCAAAACTGATCATAGAGCCCTGACTGGTTTGGCTCAGTGGATAGCGCGTTGGCCTGCGGACTGAAAGGTCCCGGGTTCGATTCCAGTCAAGGGCATGTACCTTGGTTGTGGGCACATCCCCAGTGGGAGGTGAGCAGGAGGCAGCTGGTCAATGTTTCTCTCTCATTGATGCTTCTAACTCTCTATCCCTCTCCCTTCCTCTCTGTAAAAAATCAATAAAATATATTAAAAAAACCCCAAAAAACAAAAACAAAAACTGATCATAGAAACAGTTAAACTTTTGGATAAAAACATAGGAAGAAAATTTTGGAAATCTTAGGACATTTGAATTTCTTAGACATTACACAAAGAGCACAGTTAATAAAAGATGAAAAATGATAAATTGATTTGATCAAAATTAAAACTTTTGCTCTGTGGAAATAATGTTAAAATAATGGAAAGAAAGCTACAGACTAGAAAAATATTTGACTATATATCCAACAGACTTTTATCTTGAATACATAAGAAACTCTCTAAACTCAAGAGTAAGAAAACAATCCAATTTAAAAATGGGCAAAATACTGGAAGAGATATTTCACCAGAGAGGATATAAGGATCAATAATAAGCATAAGCACATGAAAAATGTTTAATAATAGCCACATTAAAGCCTTGATGAGATACCACTACATATCTATTAGAAATATGCAAAATTAAAAATACTGACAAAATCAAGTGCTGGTAAGAATATGGAGAAACTGGAACTCTTATCCACTGCTGGTTTGAATGCAAAAACATATAGCCACTCAGGGAAACACTTTATCAGTTTCCTTAAAATGTTAAATATATACATACTATAGGACCCACCCAGCAATTTTACTCCCAAGATAGATAAAACTATGTTAACACAAAAACCTGTACACACATATTTATAGAAGCTTTCTTTGTAATTTTGTAAACCTGTATGCAACTCAAATGTCCTTTGGTAGGTCAACTGTTAAGTGAAATATGGTACATTTGTGTAATGGAATAATGCAACACATTGGTTGGACTTCAAGGACATTAACTGAATGAAAAAAAGTCAAACTCGAAAGGTTACATACGGTATGATTCCATGATATAAAATTGTAAAATGACTAAATGATAGTGTTGGAGAACAGAGCAGTGTTTGCCAGGGTGAGAAGAGGGTGCGATCTTGGAGGGATAGCATGAAGGAGTGTTTTTATTTATTTATTTATTTATTTATTTATTTATTTATTTATTATTAGTTAAGGTATTACAAATGTGTCCTCATCCCCCCCATTAACCCCCAACCTCCCCCCCCCCCCCACACACAAACTCATGCTCCCATCCCCCCGTTGTCCATGTCCATTGGTTTGGCTTATATACATGTATACAAGTCCTTCTGTTGATCTCTTCCCCTTACCCCCACCCTCCCCTGTTTTCCTTCTGGGGATTGATAGCCTGATCGCTGTTTCTCAGTCTTTGGGTCTGTCCCTTTTCATCAGTCTATGTTGTTCTCTATAATCCACAAATGAGTGAGATCATGTGGTATTTATCTTTCTCCGACTGGCTTATTTCACTTAGCATAATGCTCTCTAGTTCCATCCACGCTGTTGCAAAAGGCAAGAGTTCCTTTTTTTTTTACCGCAGCATAGTATTCCATTGTGTAGATGTACCACAGTTTTCTAATCCACTCATCTGCTGATGGGCACTTAGGCTGTTTCCAAATCTTAGCTATGGTGAATTGTGCTGCTTATGAACATAGGGGTGCATATATCCTTTCTGATTGGCGTTTCTGGTTTCTTGGGATATATTCCTAGTAGTGGGATCACTGGGTCAAATGGGAGTTCCATTTTTAGTCTTCTGAGGTAGCTCCATACTGTTCTCCACAGTGGCTGCACCAGTCTGCATTCCCACCAGCAGTGCAGAAGGGTTCCTTTTTCTCCACATCCTCTCCAACACTTGTTGTTTGTTGATTTGTTGATGATAGCCATTCTGACAGGTGTGAGATGATAACGCATTGTCGTTTTGATTTGCATCTCTCGTATAATTAGTGACTTTGAGCAGGTTTTCATATGTCTTTCGGCCTTCTGTATGTCCTCTTTCGAAAAGTATCTATCTAGGTCCGTTGCCCATTTTTTTATTGGATTGTTTATCTTCCTTTTGTTAAGTTTCATGAGATCCCTGCAAATGTTGGAAATTAAACCCTTATCAGTGGTATCATTGGTAAATATGTTCTCCCATGTAGTGGGTCTTCTTGTTTTTTTTTTTTTTTGATGGTTTCCTTTGCTGTGCAAAAGCTTTTTATTTTGATGTAGTCCCATTTGTTTATTTTCTCTTTAGTTTCCATTGCCCTAGGAGCATTATCAGAGAAGAAATTTCTTCGGCATATGTTTGCGATTTCGCTGCCTGTGGATTCCTCTAGTATTTTTATGGTTTCCCATCTTACGTTTAAGTCTTTTATCCATTTTGAGTTTATTTTTGTGTATGGTGTGAGTTGGTGATCTAGTTTCATCCTTTTGCATGTATCTGTCCAATTTTCCCAACACCATTTATTGAAAAGACTGTCTTGACTCCATTGTATGCTCTTGCCTCCTTTGTCGAATATTAATTGTGCATAGTGGTTTGGGTCGATTTCTGGGGTCTCTATTCTATTCCATTGATCTATATGTCTGTTCTTGTGCCAGTACCAAGCTGTTTTAAGAATAGGGGCTTTGTAATACAGTTTGATATCTGGTATTGAGATCCCACCTACTTTGTTCTTTCTCAGGATTGCTGCAGCTATTCGGGGTCTTTTTTTATTCCAGATGAATTTTTGGAACGTTCGTTCTAGATTTGTGAAATATGCCGTTGGTAATTTAATGGGGATTGCATTGAATCTATAAATTGCTTTGGGTAGTATGGACATTTTGATGATGTTGATTCTACCAATCCATGAACACGGTATATTCTTCCATCTGTTTATGTCTTCCTCTATCTCCTTTTTCAGTGTCCTGTAGTTTTCAGCATATAAGTCTTTTACCTCCTTAGTTAAGTTTATTCCTAGGTATTTTAATTTTTTTGGTGCAATGGTAAATGGGATTGCTTCTGTAGTTTCACTTTCTGTAAGTTCACTATTGGTGTAAAGAAATGCCATGGATTTCTTAGCATTAATTTTGTATCCCGCTACATTGCCGAATTCATTTATTAAGTCTAATAATTTTTTGATGGAGTCTTTAGGGTTCTGTATGTACAGTATCATGTCATCTGCAAATAAGGACAGTTTTACTTCTTCTTTTCCAATCTGGATGCCTTTTATTTCTTCTTCGTGTCTGATCACAATGGCTAGTACTTCCAGTACTATGTTGAACAGGAGTGGTGAGAGGGGGCATCCCTGTCTTGTTCCTGTTTTTAGGGGGAATGGTTTTAGTTTTTGCCCATTGATTATGATGTTGGCTGTGGGTTTGTCATATATGGCTTTTATTATGTTGAGGTATGATCCCTCAATTCCTATCTTGCTGAGAGTTTTTATCAAGAAAGGGTGTTGGATTTTGTCAAATGCTTTTTCCGCATCAATTGATATGACTATGTGGTTTTTTTCTCTCAATTTGTTTATGTGATGTATCACGTTTATTGATTTGCGGATATTGTACCATCCTTGCATCCCTGGGATAAATCCTACTTGGTCATGGTGTATGATCTTTTTGATGTACTGCTGGATCCAATTTGCTAGGATTCTGTTGAGGATTTTGGCATCTATGTTCATGAGGGATATTGGCCTATAATTCTCTTTCATTGTATTGTCTTTATCTGGTTTTGGGATTAGGGTGATGTTGGCTTCATAGAATGAGCTGGGAAGTGCTCCTTCCTCTTGGATCTTTTGACATAGTCTGAGGAGGATAGGTTTTAGGTCTTCCTTGAATGTTTGGTAAAACTCCCCTGTGAAGCCATCTGGCCCGGGCTTTTGTTTGCTGGAAGCTTTTTGATTACTGCTTCGATTTCCTCCATAGTTATTGGCCTATTGAGATTTTTAGATTCTTCCTGGTTAAGTTTTGGAAGGTTGTATTTATCTAGGAATATGTCCATTTCCTCCAGGTTGTCTAGTGTGTTGGAGTAGAGTTGTTCATAGTATTTTCTAACAATCCTTTGTATTTCTATGGGGTCTGTTATTATTTCTCCTCTTTCATTTCTGATTTTGTTTATTTGGGTCCTCTCTCTTTGTTTCTTGGTGAGCCTGGCTAGAGGTGTATCAATCTTGTTTATCCTTTCAAAGAACCAGCTCTTGGTTTTGTTGATCTTTTGTATTGTTTTTTTGGTCTCTATGTCGTTTATCTCAGCTCTGATCTTTGTTATTTCCTTCCTTCAGCTTACAGTGGGCTTTTTTTGTTGCTCTCTTTCTAATTCTTTGAGTTGTAGAGTTAGGTCATTTATTCTCATTGTTTCTTGTTTCTTGCAGTAGGCTTGTAGAGCTATGAACTTCCCTCTCAAGACTGCTTTTGCTGTGTCCCATAGGTTTTGGATTGTTGTGTTTTCATTGTCATTTGTTGCCATGATGTTTTTTATTTCTTCTTTGATCTCACTGGTGACCCAGTCGTTGTTTAATAGCATGCTATTTAGTCTCCATGTGTTTGATTTTTTTGGATTGTTTTTGTTGTAGTTGATTTCCAGTTTTATGCCTTTGTGGTCTGAGAAGATACTTGATATGATTTCAATTTTCTTGAATTTGAAGAGACTTTGTCTGTGACCCAATATATGGTCTATTTTTGAAGATGACAAATGTGCACCTGAGGAGAATGTATATTCTGTGGCTTTGGGGTGAAATGTTCTGAAGATGTCAATTAATTCCATCTGATCTAGTGAGTCATTTAGGATTGATGTTTCTTTGCTGAGTTTCTGTTTAGAGGATTTGTCCAGTGGAGATAATGGGGTGTTAAGGTCCCCTACTATGATTGTATTGCTGTCAATCTCTCCCTTGATCTTCTCCAGAAGATTTCTTACGTATTTGGGTGCTCCTATATTGGGTGCATATATATTTACCAGAGTTATTTCTTCTTGTTGGACTGCTCCCTTTAGTATTATGAAGTGGCCTTCTTGATCTCTTTTTATGTCCTTCACTTTGAGATCTAATTTGTCAGATATAAGTATTGCTACCCCGGCTTTTCTTTCACTTCCATTGGCCTGAAAAACCTTTTTCCATCCCTTCACCATCAGTCTGTGTGCGTCTTTTTTTCTGAGGTGGGTTTCCTGTAGACAGCAGATATATGGATCATATGTTTTCTTATCCACTCATTTACCCTATGCCTTTTGACTGGGGAATTTAATCCATTTACATTTAAAGTTATTATTGATAGAAACTTGTTAGTCGCCATTTTTGTTCTTTACCGCTGCGTTCCTTCTTTGTTTCCTGTTTTTTTCTATTTACAGCAGACCCTTTAGCATTTCTTGCATTGCTGGTTTGGTTGTAATAAACTCCCGTAGACCGTTTTTGTCTGTGAAGCTCCTGATTTACCCTCAATTTTGATTGATAGCCTCGCTGGGTATAGTATTCTTGGATTCAGACCCTTCCTTTGCATGACTTTGTATATTTCATTCCATTCCCTTCTTGCCTGAAGTGTTTCTGTTGAGAAATCGGTCGCTAGTCTGATGGGGGATCCTTTGTAGGTAACTTTCTGTCTCTCTCTGGCTGCTTTTAAGATTCTTGCTTTGTCGTTTGTGTTTGCCAATTTAATTATTATGTGCCTTGGTGTCGGTCTTTTCGGGTTCATTTTGTTTGGGACTCTGTGAGCTTCTTGGATTTGTGTGAGTTTTTTCCTCCCTATATCAGGGAAATTTTCTGTTACTATTTTTTCAAACAGGTTTTCTATTCCTTGCTCAGTTTCCTCTCCTTCTGGCACCCCTATTATTCGGATGTTGTTTCGTTTAGCATTGTCCCAGAGTTCTCTTAGGCTCTCTTCCTGCTTTTTAATTTTTTTTTCTAGAAGCTGTTCTGTTTGGGTATTTTTTTCTACCTTGTCTTCTAGCTCGCTGATACGGTCCTCTGCTTCTTCTAGTCTACTGTTGATGCTTTCTATTGAGTTCTTTATGGCAGTGATGTCGTTTTTCATTTCTTCTTGGTTTCTCTTCATTTCCTCTTGGTTCTTCTTCATTTCCTCTTGGTTCCTACACATATTGTTGAATTGGTCTTCCATTCTTTTCATCCACCTTATGGCCATTACTCTGAATTCTTTCTCTGAAAGGTTGCTTGCCTCCATTGCCTCCATTTCGTTTACTTCCTTTTCTGATGATGCCTGTTTTTCTTTCATATTTGGGTTGGTTCTTTGTTTCACCATGATTTCTCTTCTCAAGGTGTTTGGTTATGTAGTTCTCTCTCTGCTGCGCTGATTCAAAGGCACAAAATACAACACAACAAGGCACAACGTACAAGGCACCGAACTAAATGCATTCACGATATTAATAACCCCAAATAAAGGTGACCCCCCGAGCGAAGAGAATTAGGGGATAAAGAAGAAAAAAGAGAAAAAGATTAAAGAGAAAAATAAAAAACAAAAAGGAGTGCCAAAATGAGATTGGGAAAAGGGAGAGAAAAAACAACAAAAAGACCAAAAAAACCCCCCAAAAAACAACAACAACAACAACAAAAAAATTAAGAGAATGAAATAGAGGTGGGGAAGAGGCTATTTGTATGGGGAGAGTGAGGGATTGGAAATTAGATATATAAGTAGGGTGAAATTTAGACAGTGGGTAGAAAGAAGGAATAGGTAAAATCCAAAGCAGGAATAGGGTAAGAGAAACAGGACAACAAAAGGGGAAAAGTGAGGAAGAGAGTTTTGGCTTAAGGGTAAATGTGAGATAGAGAGAAATGATGCTAAAGGAACGATGAAAATAGAGTGTAGAACACTAATCCCAAAATAAAATAAAGAAAAATAAAAAAAATAATAAAAAATAAAATGACACTTGAAAAAATGGTAAAAGGATAGCAATAATACTGGTTTAAAAAATGTAGTAATTAAAAAGGTAAAATCAGGTGATAAAAAAATAAAAAATAAAAAAATAAAATAAAATAGGTTCTTAATGAAATGGTGAAAAAAGAATTAAAAAATATATATAAAAATATTCGGAAGTGAAGGTGCTTCAGATCTTCCACTCTTCTTTTTGGCACGCCTCAGTCCTGCCAGGCATTCAGGGGAGTGTTGAACTTCCCTGCGATACACTGTCCCTTGTGCAGTAAACCACAGACCTGATTTTAAGGCAGGTTGTATTTGTTTACCAGACTGCCTTTATTTGTGATCGCAAAAGAGACAGTTCGTGGCTCTGCCTCTGGGTGGCAGTGTGTCTGGATTGACCTCCGAGGCTATAAGTCCTCTCTATCAGTAGGGTTTTGTTTTTGTTTTTTCCTCTATGGTATTTGGAGCTGATTCGGGAAAGACCACTGCCCAGAGCTGGTTCCTTGCCACTGTCCGCTGTTTCCCAGGCTCCCCAAAAAGAACTTTCCCCTACAGGCTCTGCGAATGACCCCAACTGGGGAATCCCATGCACTGGGTTTAATAATCAAATGCACGGATCAAAGGGGAACTGTAACAAGAGCCTGATAGTTGTGCGAATTCACAAGCCTCCACCTTCCAGGTCTGCGCACAGTCTCCGCGCGCAGTTTCCGCGCGCCCACTTGCCCCTGGCACCAAGCAGCCAGCAGATTGGCAAAGTCCAAGGCTGCTCCTTTACATCCAGTCCAGCTATGGGCTCATTTTTCGCATTCCCTTCTGCCAGCAGCCCTGTGGGGCCCCTTCCCCACTCGCGGGTCACGCTGATCCCAACGGCTGCGGACTCTGTGGGGCGCACATTCCGCCCCGCGTGCGCGAGCTCGGTCCTCCCTCCAACCCGAACTGCAAACCGCACCTTTAGGGGATGTCCAACCTTTCCGTGAGAAGAAGCAGTGCTCGACTGAGTTCAGGCAGTCACGCTGCTTGAGATCCCTTGTTTCCAGGTTAGTAGCTGGTCTCTGGATGCTGGCAACAACCACCCAAGATGGCGCAGTCTCCGCTGCTTAGCTGGCGCACCAGGAGAGGCTTCAGCCGCAGTCTCCAACCGTCCTTTTTTCCCCCTGGGGGTTCTCGGTCTTTCCTAGCTGCAGACAGTCTCTCAGCTGAAAATCCTCTGCCTATTCGGTCTGAATGTTACCCGTTTCAGCTGCTCACCCTTATCTGCTCCAGGACAAGGCACAGGACACATCCGCTTATACCTCCGCCATTTTCCCTCCTCATGAGGGAGTGTTTTGAGGTAATGGATATTTTCTATATCCTGATTGTGGTGGTTACACAAATGTGTATATATTATAATATTCATAGAACTAAACATGAAAAAAAAACACCCAAGTACTTATAAAACTTGTAAAATCCAAATGAGGTCTACAGGTTAGATAACAGTATTGCATCAATGTCAGGATCATGGCTTTGATCATTGTACTACAGTTATGTAAGATGCTAACATCAGGGGAAGATGAGTGAAGCACACACAAGAACTTTAGACAATGCTTTAGCAACTTTGATATAAGTCTAAAAATATTTCAAAGTCGAAAGTGGGAAAAAAATTAAAAGCAATTGGATCCTCAGCTCTTTACCTGGCTGTGCAGCCTGCACTTCCTTCCTCTCCCCCTGGTCGAAGAACAGAGGTTTATTACCTAAGAATTAGTTGTGGGTTGTGGTGGATGGGGGTCATGAGCCCAACCATAGGCAGGTGAACTGTACTGAAATAAAATGAACATTTATATTCTGATTCAGAGGCCCACCCCCAGTCCTGTTCCCTTATTTAAGTCCCAATAATGCAGACAACTTCCTGCAGATGATCCTGACCAGCCCAGGGAAAAAGACTTAGAGATCCTGACACAAAGTTATCTTCAATGAAAGGGCCCAGTCAGACAACCTTCCAGGCTAGGCCATAGTCTGAGGGTTCACTAGTTCCAGCCTGCTTCCTAGCCTTCAACTCTTAAACATGAGTAAAATGCAAAGGAATATCAGATGGCTAAGGATATTAACATGAAAAACTATATTGCAAGCAAGCAAGCAAGCAAGCAAACAAACAAAAACCATCTGGGAGGAAACAGACAATTCAGGAAAAAGAACACACACACACACACACACACACACACACACAGCACCCAGAACAAAAAGGGGCGCCTAGAAATTACAAGTTAGATAGAAGACATGACAAATTCAATATAGAATTTTTGGAAGATAAAATTAAGAAATCATAGACAACAGTATGGTGATTACTAGGGAGGAGGGGAGTGAGGGTAGGTAGAAGAAGATAAAGAGGGAATAAATGGTGATGGAAGGAGACTTGACTTGGGTGGTAAATACACAATACAATATATAGATGATGTGTTATAGAATTGTGTACCTGAAACCTGTATAACCAATGTCTCCACAATAAATTTCATTAAAAAAGAAAATAAGAAAAAAATGAGGGAGAAAAAAACCCAAGAAACAAGAAGACCTGAGGCCCAGGAAATAGGGGATCCCACCCTGGTGCCTGTCACCAGGGCCCGGGACAACAGGTCCCAGGGGAGAGGTCAGCAGACACCCAGAGAGCTTTTCAAGAACATGAAACTGATAAATATCTGCTGCATTGTAATATGAGGAGAGAGGAGTTGCAGACAATTGAGGAGCATTTAGTTTTAAATTAAAGCTAAGTATATAGCAAAGTGCAATGAGACAGTAGGAAGATCAGTGGTTCTGCAGGAAGGATAGGAGGGAGGGATGAGTAGTAGAGCACAGGGGATTTCTAGGACAGTGAAACTATCCCCTATGGCACTGAAATGATAGATACATGTCATCGTACATTTGTCAAAATGCACAGAATATACAACACAGAGACTGAACTTAATGTAAACCACAGAGTTCAGTTAGTACTAAAGTATCAATATTGGTTCATTGATTTTAACAAATGTGCCAGAGTAATGCAAGATGTTAAAATAGGAAAACTGTGTGTAGGCAGAGAGGGAGTACATGAGAACTTGCTGTACTTTCCATTCAATTTTTCTATGAACCAAAAATGTCTCTAAGAAACAAAGTCTATTAATTTTCTTAATGTGCAATGAGAAAAACAAGAAATGTATTAACTCCAAGGGAGGGAGAAGCTGTGTTTAACAGGAAAGGGATTCATAATATAGCCAGGGAGGACCTGTATAAACAGCGTGCTATTAGCATACTGTGAACATGGGGGATGGGACCGGTATATGGGAGTGAGCAGGGTGTGAAAGAGAGCAAATCCTCCTCTTCCATAGTAGAAAGTCCATAAAAATGGCAGAAACCCCAAAGCCATGAAGTAGCCATATGTCAGGGAATTGGGTGTGGGAGGTGGGGAGAGTCTTGTAGAACTATTTGTCTTTTTAGAGTGTGTACAACACTTTTTAGTCAAAAATAAAACCTTTAAAGACAATTCTAGCTCAACAATATATTGAATGTCAATGCAATTAAAAATCTCAGAGAAATGTCTTAAGTTTATGTTAGATACTAGAGGCCTGGAGCATGAATTCGTGCACCAGTGGGGTCCCTTGGCCTGGCCTGTGGGATCGGGCCAAAACCGGCTCTCTGACATCCCCCGAGGAACCCCGGATTGTGAGAGGGTGCAAGCCAGGCCGAGGGACCCCACTGGTGCATGATGGGGGCCAGGGAGGGACACGGGAGGTTGGCCAGCGGGGGAGGGGACACGGGAGGGCTCCAGGGCACGTCCAGCCCGTCTCGCTAAGTCCCAGTCGGCTGGACCCCAGGAGCATGCTCACCTACCGGTTAGCATCTTCCCTCTGGTGGTCAGTGCACCTCATAGTGAGCGGTTGAGCGGCCTTAGCATAGCATTAGCATATTACGCTTTGATAGTTTGAACAACCAACTGGACACTCAGCATATTAGGCTTTTATTATATAGGACTAGAGGCCCGGTGCACAAAAATTTGTGCACTCGGGGGGGAGGAGGGGTCCCTCAGCCCGGCCTGTGCCCTCTCGCAGTCTGGGACCCCTCAGGAGATAACACCCTGCTGGCTTAGGCCTGCTCCCGGGTGGCAGAGGGCAGGCCCAATCCCTAGGTGCAGCCCCTGGTCGGGCTCAGAGCAGGGCCGATTGGGGAGTTGGGGCACCGCCCCCTGTCACGCACAGAGCAGGGCAGATTGGGAGGTTGCAATGCCACCCTCAGTAACGCTCAGGGTAGGGCCGATTGGGGGGTTGGGGCACCGTCCCCTGTCACACTCAAGGCAGGGTCTATGGGGAGGTTGTGGCGCCACTCCCTGTCACACACAGAGCAGGGCCGATCAGGGGGTTGAGGAGCTCCCCCCTGTCACTCACAGAGTAGGGCTGATAGGGGAGTTGGGGCACCGCCCCTTGTCACACACAGAGCATGGCAGATCAGGGGGTTGGAGTGCCGCCCTCTATCACCCACAGAGCAGGGACGATCAGGGGGTTGGGGCGCCGCCACTGTCACACTCAGGGCAGGGCCGATGGGGAGGTTATGGCTCTACCCCATCACACACAGAGCAGGGCCCGTGGCGGGGAGGGGATGGGGCGCTGCCCCCTGTCACACACAGAGCAGGGCTGATCAGGGGGTTGGGGAGCTCCCCTTATTAGGCACAGAGCAGGGCTGGTCAGGGGGTTGGGGCGCCTTCCCCTGTCAGGAACAGAGCAGGGCCGTTAGGGAGGTTGTGGCCCCACCCCCTGTCACACACAGAGCCGCAGGGCGATCAGGGGGTTTGGGCGCTGCCCCTGTCACACTGATCCCGGTGCCTGGAGGCCTCTCGGCTCCGCTGATCCCGGTGCTGGGAGGCATATTACCCTTTTACTATATAGAATAGAGGCCTGGTGCACAGGTTGGGGCTGGCTGGTTTGCCCTAAAGGGTGTCCTGGATCTGGGTGGGGGTCCCCACTGGGGTGCCTGGCCAGCCTGGGTGAGGGGATGATGGCTGTTTGCAGCTGGTCACACACCCTTCAGGGTGGGGGTCCCCACTGGGGTGCCTGGCCAGTCTGGGTGAGGGGCTGAGGGCTGTTTTCAGGCTGGCAAGTGACTGAAGCTCCCAACCGCTCCATTTTTTCTTTTTTTTTTTATTCTCGGCCAGCTTTAGCTTTGAGGCTTGGCTCCAGCTCTTAGGCCTCCGCTGCTGAAAGCAGGTTTCTGGCCTTTGTTTACCTTCTGTATTTGAAACAATGTTGTGATCCTGTTGGCTGAAGCCCAACAGACTAAAGCAGGTTTCTGGGGTTTTGTTTAGCTTTTATATTTGTAACGTAGTTGCTTAGAGTTGCAGCTCAGAGGCCTGCAGCGGCAGGTGGGGAACGTTGGAGTCCTCTGTCACTGAAGCAAGCAAGCCTCATGTTCACTTTAAGCTGCCTGGCTGCCGGCCGCCATCTTGGCTGGCAGTTAATTTGCATATTGCCCTGACTAGCCAATGGGAAGGGTAGTGGTTGTACGCTAATTACCATGTTTCTCTTTTATTAGATAGGATATTCCTGTTGTTGTTTCGAATAGATTCTCTCCCCACTTTCTATTTTTTCTAAATGGAAAGCATTAATTTGAAAACGCCTTCTCTCATATTGAATTTTTTTTTGCTAATTTTCAGAGTTTGATTTGGACACTTTGGATTTCTTAGGTATTTGATAATATGTGCTATTATTTACTCCTTTGTGTCTGTTTCAAATCTTTTTGCATCAGTCAGGACTTCTACAACTCTGTAAAAATTGTAATCATGCCGAAACCGGTTTGGCTCAGTGGATAGAGCGTCGGCCTGCGGACTGAAAGGTCCCAGGTTCGATTCCGGTCAAGGGCATGTACCTGGGTTGCGGGCACATCCCCAGTGGGAAATGTGCAGGAGGCAGCTGATCGATGTTTCTCTCTCATCGATGTTTCTAACTCTCTATCTCTCTCCCTTCCTCTCTGTAAAAAACCAATAAAATATATTTAAAAAAAAAAATTGTAATCATGCTGGCTGACATCTTTGTATTACTCCTGATTTTATGGAAATAGCCCAGTCAAAAGTGTTCTCTACTGTAAATTATACTGTTGGCTGTTGAATTAAGATATAAAATCATACTAGAGAGGAATCTTTTTAATTTTAGCTATTGTGTTTCATCAAGAATAAATATTAAATAGCATAGGTCTTCGAGGCTTCTTTAAAATTGTGATAAGATTTTTTTATTGGTCCCACCTTTTGTGACTTTTCATAATATTAGAAACCTTATTATTCAACGGTCTTGCACTCTTCAGATAAACTCTAGGTGGCCATGACTCTTAATGCTTCATTAGGTTTGGTTTGCTATTATTTGTTATTCTACCGTTGTTCATGAGATTTTGGTAGTTTTCCTTCATTCTGCTTTTCTCCCCCACATTTTGACATCAGACTTCTTTTCTGTAGAGCATCAAAACCATCCATTCCTTGAAAATTATACGGCGCTCTTGTTTAAGGCTCAGCCTGCACCCACATTTGCCTTTCCTGCCTCCTTAATTCCCTTTGAAAGGAGAGCATAAGGAAGTACAAAGAGATGAATACGCTGGGCTGGCGTTATGGGGTGGAGAGAAACCTTCGCTGACCAGAGAGGTTAAGAAACTGCTGGGGGTTCTCAGCATTGGTCTAAGAGCTACTACGATGGAGGAGCTCATATGCTCAGTGGGGCCCTGGAGAAGCCTCAAGCCCACAAAGAAGGATGGCGACAACAGGGGAGAGGGCACAGATTCAAGTACAACCTGAAGACTGGTCCGGGCTGTAGCCTTGTCCTGCCCCGTGGGTGTGCTGCTGTGGAAGCCCGCCTGCGGTTTTGATTTGTAGTTCCCTGATATTGAGCATCTCTTTGTGTGTTTATCTGCCTTTTGTAAGTCTTCTTTGGAGAATTATCTGTTCAGATTCTTTGCCCATATTTTACTTTGGTTATGTGTCTTTCTATTATTGTGTTGTAAGAGTTCTTCAAATATTCTGGATACAAGTCCCTCATCACATATGATTTGCAAAAGCTCTCTCCCATTTCATTGGTTGTCTTTTTACTTTAACGGTACTGTTTGAAGCACAAAACCTTTTAATTTGAGGGCCAATTTATCTGTTTTTTCTTTAGTGACTTGTGCATTTGGTGCCATATCTAAGATCATGAAGATCTCTCCCAGGTCTTCCTCTTAGAGTTGCAGAATTTTAGCTCTTACTTTGAATCTTTGATTCATTTGAGATATTTTTTTTTTTTTTTGGTAAACAGTGTTAGGTTGGAGTCCAAATTCATATTTTTTCATGTGATACACAATTTTCCCAGCACCACTTGTTGAAATGACTATTCTTTTATCATTGAAGTTTCTTGGCATCTTTGTTAAAATATCGATTGACTGTAAATGTAGAGATTTATTTAGGAAAGTCTCATTCTCTTCCCTTGCTCCATCTGCCTACCTGCATGCCAGCACCACTTACTGGCATTTTGAATTCAAGAGATTAAGTTCTCTAAATTTGTTCTTTTTCAAGATCATTTTTGTCTATTCTGGATTCTTCTAAATTTTCATATGAATTTTAAGACCAGCTTTTTTTTTTTTTTTTTTTTTTTTTTTTTCCTGCAAAAAGTCCAGCTGAGTCAGCTCACTTTTTACTTATACTTGGGAATGTTGTTAAATACCTCTGGTTCATCCCATCCACTCTCCTTGTTCCTTTGTTTTCTATGGCTTTTGTTATTAGATGGTTCTTATGAGCTGTTACACTTGTTCTGGAAGTTTTTAAAAATATATCATATATATACAGAGAGAGAGAGAGAGAGAGAGAGAGAGAGAGAGAGAGATAGTGAGATAGTGAGTGGGGGAAGGGAGAGGGAGAGAGAGAGAAACATCAATGAGAGAGAAACATGGATTGGCTGCCTCCTGCAAGCCCCCGACTGGGAATTGAATATGCAACCCAGGAATCAAACCAGCAACCTCTTGGTGCATGGGATGATGCCCAAGCAACTGAGCCATTCTGAACAGGGCTGTTCTGGAAGTTCATATGAAGGCACTTTTAATATCTGAATGTGTTTGGGGCAGGACAGCTAGGCCCTCTGTGCCACTGGCCAGAAGTGATTGTGAGTCTTCAACTATTGACATACATTGATTTTAGAAAAGTAAAAGTGTGAAAAGAATGTGTGTGTTAGAATTGACAAAATATGGTACCCAATTTCCTTTTTCCATCCTTGCCCCAAAGTATACTTTGGTACAGAATAATGAGTTGAACCATATAACTTCTTGGCTTCTGATGACTTCCCATGTCAGTCATTATAAAATCCAAACTGCCTACCATTGTGTTCAATATTTTATGGGATGTGATTCTCATAGAAAATCCACCTCGGAGATGGCTTTTCCTACAACTCTCCCTCTGACTGCTCTGCTCTAGGCACCCTGGCCTCCTTGCCACTCCTCAAGCACACCAGGCACATTCCTATTTCAGGGCTTTTGCACTCGTTGCTCCCACTGCTTGGAATGTTCTTCCCAAGACACCTACACAACTCATTTCCTCACTTCATTTAGGTCTCTGCTCAAACGTCACCTCCCAGACAGGCCTCTTGCCCCACTGACCTAGAAGAGCCCCTCCTCCCAACACTGTGTTCTTTCTCCCTTATTTTTTCATTTTAGCACCATCCCCTCTTCCACAGTGTAATCTCTGTAGAGCGGGGAATTTGTCTGGTTACTACCCTGGGTTTAGAATGACCAGCGTGCATGAGGTGCTCAATCAGCATGTGCTAAATAATGAAACGAAGTACAGAGCCCATGGAAACAGCGGTGTTTACTCCCTTGTAAAACGGAGTGGCCCAAACTTTGGGAGCAGAAAACTCTAACCTGTGAAGAGTCCTGAGACAGTAGAGAGAAGCGGGGACTGTGGAAAATGGGAGAGTGCAGACCCCACTCAAACGTTTCTGTTGTTAATTTTTCCTAAAGCATGTTTCTGGCTGAATTTGCCTGTGTGTGTGTGTGTGTGTGTGTGTGTGTGTGTGTGTGTGTTGGTGGGGGGAGGGTTGGTTGGAGAGAAAAGAAGCAGATTCTGATAGAAGGTGAAATGAAATTGAATGATTTGCGTGGACATG
Organism: Myotis nattereri; assembly: GCF_964212035.1. Lineage (NCBI taxonomy): Eukaryota > Metazoa > Chordata > Mammalia > Chiroptera > Vespertilionidae > Myotis > Myotis nattereri. The sequence continues at coordinate 87,292,260 of NC_138079.1, read as the reverse complement.
GTAGGGTCCCCCAGGAGGGTGTTGGCATCTTAGAGCCATGGTTTGCAAAGAGACCGTTCATCAGGCGAAGTTCAAGGCAATCCACCAACTTATGAGAAGGAAACAGTAAGACTTTTATTTATATCTATTTTTATGAAAATAAAAATTAAGCTGTACTGATATTTACCATATAGATTGACCATGGCCTCCCACTTTCTGCCTGTCTGACAGCCAGGGGCATGGGCACCACACGGGCTCTGGAGGGAAGAATGGGAGTGAGAACTTCAAAGTCCTCAGTGCCTCCCTCAGTTACTCACTTTCAGAACATTGTGGCGTATTGCGATGGTTTGAGTAGGTGTATAGACTATATTGTCTGTTTTATACTGATATCACCCTCACAAATGGACAAGTGTTTTCTGCAGAGCAATTGTACATGCAAGGTGATACTAATCAAAGAGGAACATTCACCACAACAAAAAGCATGGCCATCACTTACCACCAAGTAAGAACAACACAATCACTTCAGATTTATACATTCACTTCCTTTGTTATGCTCATTTATTATAGGTATAACAGAAATATATTTCTGCACCATTAAATTTGCTAAGCTAAAAATAAAAGGCCTTTCCAAATGAGAGGCAGCAAGCATCTATTCGAGATCAATAAGAATAGCCATTTGGGACACACTGATTCAGGCAGAGCCCAAATAATGTTCTGATTGGGAGACAAAACCAATGGGTATTTACGAGGAAGGGAAGGGGGATAATTACATCAATAGAAGGAAGGCATTTCTGTTGATGCAGATAACATAACATAGTGATGCTAATTCAAAGCAATGTTTTAAAATTTTCAGTCTGGTGGTAGCTCCAGCTCCATTTTAAAGTGGCTTCATTTATTATTATTTTTTTATAGATTAAAACAAAAATTTCCTCCTATTATTGATTCTTTGGAAAATCCTTTTATAATTTCTATTTGTGTATTTTTCATTCACATAATAAACTGGTACATTTGTACATGAAATTTATAATTGATTATACATATGTTGAGATTGTGTGCAAATTTTAAAGTTGTTACTGATAAGGCTGTGATGTTGGTCCATGGGAGAGCTCAGCAAGCCTGTGAGCCACACCCAAAAGTTTAAAGTGAAGAGTGCAGAGTATTCTGTTGTTCACTTTTCCAGAGTCACAGGGGAAAGGCTGGCCAGAAATATAAACCAATCAATGTCAGAAGAAGTAAGATTAGCTTCCCTTATTAAGCAACCTAGACCTTTTTACATAATTGTAAATGACTATTAAGGATCTCTACATATTTTAAGAAAGTCAACAGCATAGTAAGACAAGGATCAAGATGAAAAAACAGAACAAGAAAATCCAGAAGAAATAGTTAACTTGGTAAAAAGAGAAATTACACAATTCTAATTAATATCACCAGAAAGACTACAGGAGATCTTGTACAGAATAAGATCCTAAAACTGAAATAGTTTGCTAAGAAAAGTGAACAATGAGAGAATAAACAACATAAGATACATTTGAAACATAAGGAGGCAATTTAAGAAGTTGAATATGCCTCTATCAGGCATTTTAGAAAGAGAAAAGAGAAATCTAGGAATTATATTTAATCTTTTTTTACTTTTTCTAATTACTTGTATGAAGCAAGTATACCATTGACACCAAAACTTGCTAAAGACAGTACAAATAAGAAAATTATAGACCTAAATCACTTATGAATATTTACTTAAATACTCTCTATAAAATAATCCAACATCACATTAATAAAATGATACATCATGACCAAATGGGATTTATTTTAGGAACTCAAGGCTGGTTCAATATTTAAAAAGCCATATTATGATACACTAAATTAAGAAATGTAAGTAAAATATTTTATGAATATCTCCATATGTGCTGAAAACACTTTCCATGACATTAAACAACCCTTCCTGATAAAAACATACAAGAAAGTAGAAATTTATAACTATATTTATAAATTATATATAAAAATTTTACATAATCATAATAAATAGAAATAAATTATATATTTACAAATATCTATAAGTTACAGATATAATTTAGGAATATTATATATAATTTATATACTTATATAACATACTTATATAAAATGTTTATAGATTTACATATAAGTATATATATTTTTGACTATATTATGTATAAATTATATAATTATATAATATATATTAGATATATTAAATATATTCCTAAATTAATTTATACATTCAGTGCCATCCCAATAAAAATACCAACAAGTTTTTTTAATATATTTTTTCCCTTTATTGAATAAGATATTACAAATGTGTCCTTATCCCCCCAATGTCCTCTCATCCCCCAATCCTGCCCTCACCCTCACCCCCTGTTGTCCACATCCATCACTTATGCTTCTATGCATGCATACAAGTCCTTTGATTGATCGCTCTCCCTCACCCCCACCCTCCCCTGCCTTCCCTCTGAGTTTTGAGCATCTGATCGATGCTTCTCTGTCTCTACATCTGTTTTTGTTCATCGGTTTATGTTGTTCATTACAATCCACAAATGAGTGAGAGCAAGTGATATTTATCTTTCTCTGGCTTATTTCACTTAGCATAATGCTTTTCTTTTTTTTTTTTGGAACTAGGCAGGTTAAAACTAAATCCCCAATTCATTTGGAATTTATTCTTATATATGGTATGAAGACGGATCTAATTTTTTTTTCAAGTGGCTAACCAGTTGTCTTAGCACAACTTATTAAAAAATCCCTTTGCCCAACTGATTTGGGATGCCACCATTATTACACACTGAAATTCCACAGGTACTTGCATCTATTTCTGGATATCCTATTCTTGTCCACTGGCCTATTCTCTGTTTAGGTATCAACACTCCACTATTTCAATTAGCAAAGCATTGTAGTATATTTTAATATCTGACAGGGCTAGTTGTCTCTCATAGTTTTTATTTTATAGTGGTTTCTTGGCTGTTATTGAATGTTTATTTTTTCACATGAAGTTTATTATTATTTACTGATATCTTGTTTGTTACTTATATGATCAGTTCTTGTGAACATCCCATGTGTGCTTGAGAAGATTAATTTTTTATTATCAAGGGTAAACTTAATACATATTCATAAGGTCCATGTTTTTTCATTATGATACTAATTTATTTTATATTCTTGTTTTTGTCCATTTATTTAAAGTCATTGAGCAGGTGAGACTTACCCAAGGGATACTTTGATCCGATGACTTTGGGTTTTAGCCTTTTGTTCCATCAGTGAGAGATTTTCATTGGTTCATGCTGTATTTTGTAGAATTTCACCTGGATACTGCTTATGCAGCTACCTGCTCTCCTTGCCTTTTTTCCTGAGATGAACACTCTTTCCTCCCACATGCCCATGAGAAGCTTATTTTTCTGGCATTAAATTTATGGTGATCCTGAGCAATGGCTTAATGCCATTTTTATCATTTCCTAGTGCGTACCTAGACCTGGGAAGGACAGAATATTTTTGGGATGTGGTACTGAGGCGCTTGTGGGACAGAGGTGAGCTGAGGATTTTATATGTGGTCATAGGAAGAGAGTCGGGGAGTTTCTCAGGAGCGCTGGGTATTTGGTAGCCTGGAGATGTGGGACAAATTCGGAGGCACTTGACCGAAGTGAAATGAACTTCATGCCAGCCTCTTTCTGTTTCTTTGGGTTTGCCTTCAGCACACCTGACGCCCAGAAAAACCTCTAGAAAGGGGGTGAGGCCCAGCTTGGCAGTTTGAGTGGATTTTCACCCCCAGACCCCCTAGGACAGTGGTCGGCAGACCGCGGCTCGTGAGCCACATGCGGCTCTTTGGCCCCTTGAGTGTGGCTCTTCCACAAAATACCACGTGTAGGTGTGCATGTACGGTGCGATTGAAACTTTAAGTAAAGTTTATTAAGTTAATTTTAGGGAACGTTGTGGAGTGAAAGATGTAGTGTCGAGGATTGAGAAAGGTATGTTGAGATGGTTTGGACATATAGAGAGGATGAACGAAAGGAGATAGATGAAGCGAGTATACAAGACGAGTGTGGATGGGAGAGTTGGAAGGGGTCGACCTCAGCAAAAGTACCTCAATCAGATTGAGGACGTTTTTAGCAAAGGCCAGCTTAGGAGTACCCTAATTAAGTTAATAACAGTGTACCTACCAATATAGTTTAAGTTTAAAAAATTTGGCTCTCAAAAGAAATTTCAATCGTTGTACTGTTGATATTTGGCTCTGTTGACTAATGAGTTAGCCGACCACTGCCCTAGGATGTCTCCATCCAATAGTCAGCAGAGCCTGGCAACTCACCAGAGGACGAACTTTTCTTAATGTCCTAGAAGACCAAGGACCTGGGCACTGGCCCTCCTCCTTATACCACCCCTCTATAGCCTATTTTCTTCTCCAAGGTGTCTTCTGTAAACCGTTTACCTGAATTTCCATATTGGGGTGCCCTAGGTGACTGGCCTCACCCCCACTTTCCTTCTATGACCTCAGAGCTATGGGGCCAGGCCCTGCACATGCACAGAAGAGTAGAGAGAACGGGGAGTGCTGAGGGCTGCTCTGGAAGGAAGCAGGGAACTCATTTGCAGACAGAGGCAAAGCAATCTAAATTACAGGTGAAAACCTAGATTATGGAAGAAAATTATGCTGCCAGCCTTGAAATGGGGAACCCAGATGACATCCATTTTTCTAAAGCCTGTGTTTTGATCCATTTAAAGCACTAACTGGAGTTAGTATTGTAAGTTTCATAATCCATCAGCCAGCTGGCCTTGTAGAATGAGATTTCATCATGAAAACAGACATCAGGGAGGGGTAAGAGGAATCAAAGACACATGAGATTTATGACGCACTGAGTAATCAGTTTGCTGTCATAATCATAACCTCTGTGCTGCAGGAGTCTCGTCTGAGCCTCAGCTGTGGCCACCCACAGTGTTCACCATGATGTGGGGTCTCCCCACTCAGGAAATGGATGCCCTAGGGGAGAGTCAGGACATAGCAGGACAACAGGCCATTTGTCTTTCTCTCTCTTCTCTTCCCCCTCTTTATCCCCTCTATGGGTGACTGGATTTGTTTCCAGACTCTCGGAAATAGGAGCAGCTATAAAAGATATGTTTTTGTGACATTCTCTGTGATAATGTCACGGAGAATAAACGTAGGCATTTCCACCTTGACTGGCAGCTCAGGTAAAGCCTGAGCATCCCCAGCACATTCTCAGCTCTGGCCACAAGCCCTCACAGCAAGCGAGGGTGAGAGGATGTGTGTGAGCCAAGGGTCCGGTGGGATTCACATCCGGGTGCTGCTGAGGAAGCACGACTGTTTTCATTTAATAGATTGGGAAACAGACTCAGAGAAGGTGACTGGTATTGGATTAATTGGTTTTCAAGAAAAATCATAATACAAATGGAATTTGGGAAGTTGGAAATAAGAAGAATGAATGGAAAGGAACTTAGTCAAATGGAGAAAACAGAAACTCAAGATTGCAGAGGGGAAGGCTAAATGCAACACGGAGTTGCATGTCTGAACTCATCAAGGCCACAGGTATCTCTGAAGGTGGGGATATAGCTTGGGTTCAAATAGATTGGTGGGATGTCTATAATAAGAAATTGGATCCCTAACAGTTAACTTCAGTGACTGTGCCCATTTTAACAGAACATGCACTATTCCTCTTAGGAGGGCTTGATCCAAATGGAAGCTGGACTCAGGGACACTGGGCCAGGGGGATTAAGTACAAATAAACACATTGAATGGTGCTGGCATCTCAATCCTTGCCCCTCATTTGCCACCTAGAATAATTTATAGTCAGGAGTATACAACTATATACAATTGCTGTTAGGGGTAGAAAACAAACACATGAAAATATGAGACAATCATTCTTAACTCTAAGTAAAGAAAATGTTTATGAGAGAAATTGTTTCCATGGTATGTCCTCAGCCATGAATAATCCCATATAATAAAGAGCTAATATGCTAATTAGACCGAACAGCAGAACAACTGTCCGGACGACCTTCCAGATGACCTTCTGGATGAAGCTGGGGCTGTGAGGGCCGGTTGAGGCAGGTGAGGCTTTGAGGGCTGACCCCTTGCACGAATTTCGTGCATTGGACCTCTAGTACTTATATAAGCACTGAATATTGATTTAATCAAAAATCATACTGGAACATTGGGAGATTGAGGGAAGATTTATGAGGAATTTATATCCTCATCTTCCATATTAGAAAGTCAGTAGTTAATATTTGAGAAATCAAGAGATAGTAGGCTAACCATGCAATTCTATAAAGTAAAAGTAAACACATGTACATACTCAGCTGCAAAATGGAGAGAAGTATTTACTTTGTGCAGCAGAAATGGGGAATGGGGAATGGTGGAATTCATTTTAAACTTTTGAATATGTGTAATAGTAGTTAATAGAGACATGATAAGGTGTTTGAATTATAATTATATATAATACATGTTATATACAATATATGTGAATACACACATGATATGTAGTAGGTGGAGAAGATGTCACAGATTGAAAGATATGTCAAAGTGCTCAGATGTTTAGGAACTTATACCTCATAATTTTAGACTTCAATCATAAAATGTTCTGAAGATTCTAACATTTACCATCACTGTAGTATTTATATGAAATAATTTCTCCTAAGCAACTAGGCAATGAAAGTGTAGTATTTAAACCTCCTGCCTCCCATTATAAGATTTCTTCTAATAAGTACAGCAGGAAAATAAATTGTGGTAATTTATGAGCATGTAACTCAAATAAATCTTGAGGCCCTAATTACCCACAAAGAAACAATAGTCAGCAATTAAAAAGTAATCCCAGTGTTTACTTCCATCACTTAAAGAATATTATAATGGATCCATTCATAGCCCAGATCCACGCTTCTTAGAATGCCTTTTCCTCTCCCCTGCAGTTCCCTTTCATCTGTAGCTACTCCAAAGTCACCCCATATTGAACACTTTGATTATTCACTCTTTATCCCGACTTACCTCTAAGCCTTTTACCTCTCCAGTTATGGTGTCTTTCTTCCCATCCTTCTGATTTGGTGTTACCAAAGCTCCTCTTGGAAGGTGTGGGCAGAGACGAAAGACAGAAATGTCTTCAGCAGATTAAAAAAAGAGAGAAGTCCTGGTAATATTTGTTAATGAATTTTGTTCTCATCACAAATGCAGAAATTTATTTTTAACCAATTTCTCATTATGATAAAGTGATAATTTAGGCATTGTTCCTTTGAATGTTTTCATATAAACATCCTTATAAATTATTCATGTAGATTATTATTATTTTGAAAAAAATTGTTTAAAACTAATGAACTCATACACAGTGACTCAGAAATGAAAATAATTGGAAATTTTTAACCAAAAGTTTTAAAATATAGAAATGCATAAAAAATAAATAACACCAGTGCCTCACTACTCAGAATTAATATAGGCTACCAGCTTTTCATGTTTGCTTTAGGCATTTTTTAATTTTAAGAAACAAGATTAAATTAAATAAGTTACAAATTAAATTAAATACATAAGGATGGGGAGATTATACAAGGGGGGGGATGGTAGGGAAGATAAGGCAGGGTGGCGCAGAAGTGTTCTGCAAGTGAGTCCTTGAACCCCACAAAAATCAGGCACAGGAAGTTAAAGCTGGAAACTTCCAGCAAATATTATAATTAAAGGTGTTAAAACTCCTTCCTTATAGAAACAATTGTTTTTATATATTTCCTCACATATTAACTATTTCCACTACTACTCATTTCTTTTAGATTTAAATTTCCAATAGTATTATTTCCCTTCAAGAAATTTCTCTTGCACTTTTTGTAATGTGAGTCTGCTGTCAGCAAATTATCTCAACTTTATCTGAAAATATTTTATTTTTTTTGCATTCATTGTTGAAGATTACTTATAGACTTCTAAGTTGACAGAATTTTCTTTCCACACATTAAGATATTCTTTCATTGTCTTCCGGTCTCTATTTACCAGGTGAGAAGTAAGCTGATGGTCATGATAGTCCTCATGAATGTAATATGTCCTTTCTGCCTGGCTTCTTTCAAGATTTTCTGTTTAACTTTGGTGTTTATCTGGCGAGGTATAGGTTGATGTGGCGAGGTATAGGTTGATGTGGCGAGGTATAGGTTGTTTTTAGTATAGATTCTCTTTGGAGGCTTGTTCATTCTCTTATATATGATGTTTAATGTTGATAACTAAATTTGCTTACTCCCTAAGAACACTGTACAGTTGTTTTAATATTTTGTCTATAATCTATAATTGTCATTAACAGGTGGGTTTTGTCTGATACAAGCTACCCTATCATTATTAGAGATGGAAGAAAAAAATAATTAAGAAATAAAGTAGTATCATTACTTCTGTTCCACATTACACTAGAGGTCTTAACAAGTGCAATAGAATAAGAAAAAAAGAAAAAGCATATGAATGGAAAAGGAAGAAAGAATTTAAATTATTTGCAGATGATATGAAAATTCAAAATAGTCTATTAAAAAGCTTTTAATAATAAGAGTTAAGGAAGGATGCTAGATATTAGAGCAATATTTACAAATCCATTGCTTTCTATACATCAGATTCAGGTCTCTTAAATTATATTTTAAGAAAAATAAATATTTGTCTCAGATTCAGGGCAACCTTACCATTCCAATTCCTGTGGCGAGCCAGCATGGCCATGGCATACTCATCCCCAGGGCGCCTTATGTGCCACGCCAGTTCAGCCAGGTTCAGTGACCCTGAGAGGGAGCAGTGAAGGATGGAGAAAAGTCAGACAAGAGAATAGAAGCTGGGTCTAGGTGGGACGCTGCTCCCAGATGGAGAGACAGCACCACAGCCTGAAAGCCATGTCTTTATTTTATAGCCAGATTCCACGAGGCAAAGTAAGGGCGTGGTCAAGATGTTTACAACATTCTCGTGGGTTTTGATCCTACTCAATTACATGCACCTGAACTCTATCAAGCCCACATCACTCGGACATGTGGGGCCATGTGTCCTGACCATAGGTTCAAGTGTATAACTACAGCTGTTGGCTATAATTGGGCTGGGAGGGCTCTGCCCTCCAAGCTGGGACTTGTATGTGGCCATGAGAGGACTGTGCCCTCTCATTAGTCGGAGGCTTGAACCTGTCCAAACACTGTAGCTGCTCTCCACAAATTCCCATTCATGTGTATCTGGTTTCTTGAAGCAAGTTGAAGTTTGTTCTCTGTTATTTGGTACCAGAAGAGCTTTAACTAAAACAGAAAGACTTAATCTGAGGTCAGGTATAGAGAAGACGGATAAAGGGTCCCTTGCTCGTGCGGTGTGTCCTGGGCCTGCTGGGACAGAGTGAGGAAGCTAAACCAAAATAAGCTGTTGGAGGCAAAGACTGGATCTCATTTACTGCTGTATCCCAGCAGCCAGCACACCGGGCCTGGTGCAGAGTATGTCTCAATCAGTGCTTATTGGAGAAACATGATTATTATTTTTAAGGATTTGAGGGTCTCGCACGGAGGAGGAACTGACTTAAGCTGTAAAAAGCGCCAAAAGAGTCAGTGCTGTCTGAGGATGGTGATCAGAGTTGGAGGACCTTGAACTCCTGCCCACAGGGATTCAAGTGGAGGTTGGATGAATACCTGGCAGAGTATTAAAGAGAGGATTCAAACAACAGGTAGGAGTTCGGACTTTGACCTTCAGGGTGAAAAATGGAAGAAAAACTGAATCATAGTATGGCAGCCAGCCTCCAAGGTGGCCCTCAATGATTTCTGCCTCTTAACATTCATGCCCTTGTATAGGCTCTTTCCACATTGAATTGGGGCTGGCTGTGTGACTGATAGCGTACAGTAAATGTCATAGAAAGCATTGCAACTCACAGCTGGATCTCTGGCATGATTTATTCTGGGGGAAGCTGGCCCTCATGGGGTGAGGGTACTCCAGCAGTCCCATAGGAAGCCCATGTGGATAAGGACAATGTTGCCAGCATCAATTTACTAACTATGTAAGTGGGCCATGGGGAAGAAGATTTTCCAGCCCCAGTCCAACTTTCAGATGAGTCCAGCCCCAGCTGACATCTGACTACAACTTTACAAGATACCCTGAGGCAGAACCACCCCACTGAGCCATTCCTGAATTCCTGACCCATGGAAACTATGAGAGATAACAAATCACTATTATTGTTTTAAGTTACTTGGCTGTAGGGTGATTTGTTACCCATAAACTTTAAGGACGGTGGAATCTCACTCCAATTTTCTTTGGCTCTAACAGTCTGTTCTGGTTGTTTACATTTTATCACCTCCCTTTGGGTTGCCTTTGACATGGCACCAGAGACAAGTGTTCTGGGCAGGGTCCAGTTTCAGCGAATTCCTGAAGTTGGGGAGGTTGTGTTGAGCAGGAGTCCCAGTAAGCATGTGACTGAACGAACCTGTCCTCTGATCAAGGAGTTCCTGGAGGACAAGACTCACACCCCATGTTTGCCTTGTTACCAGCACAGGTGCCCTCTGATGCAGCATAGGTGCCCTCTGATGCAGCACAGGTGCCCTCTGATGCAGCACAGGTGCCCTCTGATGCAGCATAGGTGCCCTCTAAGTGTTATTTGAATTGAACAAATAAAGGTGAGCTTGTCAGAAGCAGGTCCTCTGGTATCTCTTATTCTTCTGATTTTCAGTCTTCCTGGCATACTACTCAGCAGAGGGCAGTGTAGCGCATCCTGAGATGCACGAAAATTCATCTATTGAAATAGGTTTTCCCAAGTTTCATGGCTCTGTTACTTGGGGGATAATTTCTTTTTGCAATAAGCCCTAGATTTATATATTTGACTAGAAAGCTATACCCAGAGAACACAGCGAAACAAGGCATCCAGTGGCTGTAGGTATAGATATACAAATAGGTTGTAATAATACAATGCCACCTGCATTAGCTCACTAAAAGCTTGGATAAATAGAATTTATTTTCATTCTGATTTACAACAGCAACCAAAATGTTTGAAGCTGGCCCAGAAGGCACTGCAAGATCTAGGAAAGATGCTGTAAGAACTATGAAAAGAAGAATTCATCCACAGCAGTAATTTTCAACCGGTGTGCTGCATGAATTTTTACAACATGCAATACCTGACTATTTAGTCATGGGCACTGACCTCTTTTCCCTTGAATTGTGAAAAAAAAAATAGACAGTCAACAACAACAGCCATACAGTGGGCATGAATCAAAATTATACCATTTTTTTTATCAGATCAGCATAAAATATAATATATATTTTGATGTGCTGCAGCATTTTAGTAATTAATTTATGTGTGGCATGAAATGAAAAAGGTTGAAAATTGCTGATCTACAGCATGGATGAACCGTGAGAACATCATGCTAAGTGAGAGAGGCCAGTCACAAAAGACCGCATATCATATGATTCCATTTCTATGAAATGTCCAAAATGGGCCAATCCATAGAGACAGAAAGTAAATTAGTGTTCTAGGGCTGCGGAAATGAGGGATGACAGCTAAGGGATGAGGAGTTTCTTTTCAGGGCTGATTAAACGTACGCTAAAATTAGGTTGAGGTGATCATTGCAGAATTTTGTGAATATACTAAAATTATTAAATTGTATATTTTAAACGAGTGAATTGCATGGCGTGTGAATTATCTCTCAAAGTTGTAAAAAAGAATTTTTTACGTTCAGCTAAATGTTTACATTTATCTTGTTATCCCCTTGGTTTAGTCTCTGAAAACGTGTTAGTTTGTGATGGAGATGGTGGCTTTCCAAGGACCAAAGATACCATGGCCCATATGTCCTGGATAGCACATACCAGCAGGGATCCCTGACTCTTCTGATGCGGGACAGCCAGTCTGTATTCTGGGCATTGGTTCTGTGAGGGACTCCTCTGTCGTCTCCTTTCACAAATAATGACCAGGTCAGGACGAGAGTCAGTTTCTCATTCTCATCATCAGTCCCACTACTGAGCCATGGGGGCTGACCTGGAGGTTGGCACGGGGCCCTCCAGCCCTGCTGGCATAAACGAGGGGCCTGAAACAGCCTGAGTTCTCTCTGACCTTGAGTGGGTCAGTAAATCAAGCTTCCTATGGGGAATCCAGGCTTGGAACTACAAGGTCATTCCCCAGCCTAAATGTCATGAGCTAGTGGTTCACACTCTTGGAGATAAATGTAGTTCAAGTGTTGAAGGCCAGCAGGAAAGGTGGCAAAACTCTAAATGTCTCTTTCTTGTCTGCTCTCCCTGCTGCTTGTAATAGGCATCGTTTGAGAAGCTGTGGTTGCTTTGTCTACTTCCCAGCCTAGGGGACTGCCCCTTTGTGCCTGCGGGAGGGCTGTGCCTGAGGGGGCGCTGGAGACGCTGCCTTTGACAGCTTGAGACTCCTGTTTGGTCTCCAGGGTCTGACCCATATCTGCGTTAAGGGGAAGTTCTTTCCGTTATGTGACATTTGCAGGAAGGGAATATAACTGATAGCACCTGCAGTTTTATATAGCCTGAAATGGCAGCTCAGCGTTTTCTTTTAATATATTTTTATTGATTTCAGAGAGGAAGGAAGAAGGAGAGAGAGATAGGAACAGCAATGCTGAGAGACAATCATTGATTGGCTGCCTCCTGCACACCCCCCACAGGGATCAAGCCCACAACCCAGGCATGTGCCCTGACCGGGAATTGAACCTCAACCTCCTGATTCATAGGTCGACGCTCAATCACTGAGCCATGCCGGTCGGGCTCAGCATTTTCTATTTGCACAAAAATATGACCCTTGATGTTCTCTGGGTCTTTGGTCACTTAGCGAGAAGAAAACAATGCAGATGTGTGCAGCAGCCTTCCTTGCTGCTCCTCTGGTTACCATGATCACATCCCATCCCCACGGCAGCGGACTGCCGGAGCAGTGGCTGCTCTAGCAGAAGCAAGCCTTCTCTGCACACAGCAGGCCCGGAGACCCTGTGAGGAGCCTCACTGACTGAGCCCAGGGGGATGCAGAGCACGCAATGTATGCTCATTGTACAAAATGTGGACAATCCGACAACAACAAAAAATAGAAGAAAAAAGTTACCCATAGCCTCACCACTCATAAGCCACAATAATCAATAGTTTTCCGTTTTTGAGCATTATTTTAAGTGCTAGGTTCCCTGCTGTGTAATTGTATACATTATGTAATATAATTTTCACAACAACTCTCGCAGGAGTTATTTATATGCTGTTATTTCCTTCTGTAGAGAAGGAAACAGAGGGTCAGAGAAGTTAGACAGCATGCCCACGGCGGCTCAGCTGCTAAGTGCCAGAGCTGAGACTAAAATCCAAGTCACAACCCTCCCTCCTAACGTCGTGTCGTACTTTCTACCAGTCATTTTGTCTGCACACGTTTAGTTTCGCTTTCTCCTTGCATAATTGTCATAGTGTGTTTTCCAGCGGCCTTTGACCTGCCAGACTCCCAAGTTCTCACGACTCTTGGGTATTAGATCTATGCAGAAATTCACACTGTAGGGTGAAAAGGGTGAAGGGATTAAGCAACACACACACACACACACACACACACACACACACACACACACACACCAAAAAACTCATAGACACAGACATCAGAGGGAATGGAGGGTGAGGGGTGGTAGAAGAGGGTAGAGGAGGAATACATGGTGATGGAAGGAGACTTGACTTGGGGCAGTGAACACAAAATACAATATACAGATGATGTATTATAGAATTGTACACCTGAAACCTATATAATTTTATTAGCCAATGTCACCCTAATAAATTCAATTAAAAAAAGAAAAGAAAGAAATTCTGCTGTAGGTGAAACCATTTCTGGAGGATTCCAGTGCATTCTATTTGGCAGGAGAAGTCATGGTCTCTTTTTCAATCTTTCTTCAGTCCCTAATCTCTGAGGCTTTACTCCCGATTCCTTTGCCTAAAAATGCAAAGATGCAAAAGAGAGTTATGTGTTTCTGGATGATCTCCACTGGGCTGCCCAGGGAGCCCTGGCTGGGAGCCAGGAGGCCAGCTCATGTGAGGGCCCAGGCATGTGTGAGCTCCTTGCTACCTGAGATTACACAGCAAACATTGGGGTACACGTCCCAGCAGCCCTGGAGCGGAGGGGTGCTGTGAAAGGGTCTGTGTGAGGCCCCTACAGGGAGTGCAGCCTGAATGCCACAAGGGAGCCAGCACCTACGCCCAGTCAGGGGGCTCTAAGTTGGAGCTGCTTCGTGGATCTAGCCCCGGACCGGGCCTCTCCCCATTGGGCTAAGCCCGTGGTCGGCAAACTGCGGCTCGAGAGCCTCATGCGCCTCTTTGGCCCCTTGAGTGTGGCTCTTCCTAAGCCTTAGGAGTACCCTAATTAAGTTAATAACAATGTACCTACCTATATAGTTTAAGTTTAAAAAATGTGGCTCTCAAAAGAAATTTCAATCGTTGTACTGTTGATATTTGGCTCTGTTGGAGTGTCTGTGTGAACTAATATAAATTCAAAGTAAACATCATTACATAAAAGGGTACGGTCTTTTTTTTTTTTTTAGTTTTATTCATTTCAAACGGGCTGGATCCGGCCTGCGGGCTGTAGTTTGCCCACGGCTGTTCTAGCAGCACACACTATTGCCTGCCCCCTCTCCCCTTTCTTGTTGTTTCCTCCAGCTTTCAGGAATATCAAATAAAGGCAGCGGATCCCTGGGGGCAAACAGCCAAGAAGCAACATTTAGTTCTGCATTTCCTGCAGGTGAGCCAGCCTGATGGGTTTCAACCATTTCCATAGAGGCTTCCTCCAGATTTAGGCTGTGCTGGGCCTGATCCCTCACATTGCACAGGTCATCAGGCTTAGGCTGGGAGAAACATCCCATAGAGAAAATGCGAGTAAGAAATAAAAAGCTCCTGTTAGGAATATTTACAGATAAGATTGTGTCAGATACCGAAGCCCCAGGGGTCCAGGGCCATGGGTACTCAGCAAGTGCAGCTTGAAGTTAGAGAAGCTATGATGATTCTTTGTGGTAAAAAGCGGGGGTGGATTGCCTCTTTTTGTGTGTTTCCAGAGAGGAGTGTTGGAGTGAAAGCCTCCACACTGATTCCTGCCACTTGGGCGGGGAGTGGCTGGTGTACTCACAGGGCCCAACAGTCGTCGATTCATGTCACCAGGGGTTAAGTCACTGCTTCAGAAACAAAGAATATTCCACCACATCTGTCTAGACCGTCTGCCTCCTGTGGGTAAGAGAGTCCATGGGCTCCCCTCAGCGCAGGCTCCCATGAGTAAGCACACTGGGCCCAGGACAGGGGCCAGTTTTGAGCAACTGGGCATGTGAGGCAGGCCCGTGGTCCTCCACGAAGCAGGCAGGGTAGGAGGAGAACCACTAGGAATCTGGTCCATGCGAAGCTCTAACCATTCAGCAGAGAGCCCTATTCTCTGGGTCACTGGTACTACGTGGTCCATTAATAAGGATGATTCTCTGGTATCTATTTGCCCACCCACTGAGTGTGTTCTCAGCCGGAATCCTGGAGAAAAGGTGGGAATGAACCCAGTGAGCCTCTACGCACCGGAGTGTCCAAGGTACTTACTCATCCTTGAACTCAGGCTCTACCTGGTCTCCAGGCTGCTTTCTACTTTCTCGCCCCCCAGCGGGGCTTTCTCTTCTCATCTCAATGCCCAGAGGAAGCTTCTCCCCAGTTTTCTTTCGTGTGTCAAACCTTACAGCCTCCTCTGTTGGTTCTCCTCCAGTGCCCACTCATCTTTTCTTTTTTCATGCTATTCTCCCCAGGGGTCTCCCCCGGTGGACCTTTGTCCATCCATGACCCACGCTGAAGAGCAAGTAGAGACAGACATCTATGATGCATCTATGATAATTATACTTAAGTGCACCATACTCCCTGAATGTTGTTGGACTTTGAGCCCTTTCACATTATTTTTTTATAGAAGCAAAGTAAATGGTTCCCCAGATGCTTTTATAACTTTGTAATTAAAGGAGTCATTAAAAATAAATTTGGGTCCAGGCCAGTGTCACTCAGTTGGTTGGGCACCGTCCCCTGCACCAAAAGATTGCTGGTCTGATTCCTGGTCAGGCCATAGGCCCGGTTTGCGGGCTTGATACCCAGTAGGGGTGTGTAGGAGGCAGCCGATTGATGTTTCGCTCTCACATAGATGTTTCTCTCTTTCTCTCTCCCTCTCCCTTCCTCTTTCTCTAAAAATCAATGAAAAATCCCCAGGCTTGGGAATGAAGTCAGCACAGGAGTAATCCAGATGAACAGGTGGAGCAAGAGTGTTTCAGATCCAGGCAATAATGAGGCTCAGGCAAAGTCAAGGGTGGAAGAGTCCAGCCAGTGTGTTCAGGGGTCTGCGTGGGCCAGGCTTCCGGGTGCATGTGCAGAAGCACCTAGAGGAGGGCTGTGAAGGGCTCGGTGCCTGCAGGGCTATGTGTGCCCTGCCCAGGACTTGGCAACAACCAGGTGTTCCTATCAGATTTTAAACACAGCAGGTCCATGTTTGAAGACACCTTCATAAGAACTTGGCTTTCCTAGGTCTTAGGGAGACCTTTACAACCTATCCATTGAGTTAAGAAAAATGTTGAAATCTTGGAAATAAGGCAAAGAAAGGAAAACATCT
Organism: Myotis nattereri; assembly: GCF_964212035.1. Lineage (NCBI taxonomy): Eukaryota > Metazoa > Chordata > Mammalia > Chiroptera > Vespertilionidae > Myotis > Myotis nattereri. Next base: position 87,275,764 of record NC_138079.1, on the reverse strand, counting down.
TCCTTCAATGTCACGCAGAAGCACTGTTTCCCTCCAAGCAATATTTAATTATAGGGGAATGTACCTTTGTTTGACTCATTAGTCATCATTGATTAAAACCCCAGACATTGTGGAGTTACATGTTAACTTGATTTTTTTCTGGTAGAGATGCAATTGATTTCTGTCTGGTAGAAAAGGTAAGTCCAAATGTTATGGTTTTATTGCACTATCAGGACATTAACGGGTTTTGTATCTAACCTAACAACTTTATTCTAACATCTCCTTTCAAAAATCTATAGATACCCAGGCCCTCAAATGCTTTTTGAGTCAGCTTTACCCAACCCTCTGATTCTCTCATTAACAAGTTGAATAAATCTTTGATGTGCATGCCTTTTACATTTGCATGAGAACCATATTGTTAACTTTTTGAAAGTCATACTTTGACACTGGTGTTTCGGACAAAAATCCCTGCGAAAGAGTGAGCGATGGAACAGGAAAGCCTGGAAATGCTTTTTCAGTCTGAGACTTAAGATGCCCAGCTGAGACCAGGGTGCTCCTGAGATAGTGGGAAATGTTACTTTGAGGATTAGGAGGGGGTGTCTCGATTCACAGTGGCACCCTGGGACCTCAGCAGCTCTGATTGCTGGGCAGGGGAGCCGATCTGCTAAGTGTGGGTGCATGGGGTTTGGCTGGGGTCAGCAGATAGGACAGGTATGGTTTTCTGCAGCAGATAATAGCAAAGTCAGACCAGTAGTAACACCCCTCCCTGTATGTTGCTAGATGTAAATCTATTCAAGGCAGGACTTGAGCCAACAGCTGGCCAACATCCCGGGAGACAGGCAGCGGGTTCAGCCCCTGTGGGGAAGGTAGCAAAGATGTCCAGGCTGCAGGAACTCACATTTCAACGAGGAACTGAAAACAAGGCAAAAGCTGCATCTTTCAGATCTGGCCAGTGGATTGGGGGCAGGTGAGAGTAGGAAGATTACAGTTTAGGAATATGTGAGGTCCAGGGGCTCAATTCCAAATGTGCCAGATATTGTGCCTGAGTTGAATAAGAGCTGCCTGCATTATCTCATTCGTTCGTTCATTCAAAACAAAATTAAAAAAAGAAAAGATTAAAGTGAAGCAACAGCCAGTCTCTTTGCAGAGCACTCTAACCGGAGTGTGTTGCTGATGGGGTCCAGCTCAGAGTTCAGCAGCAAATAGAAGATCAGCAGGAACATCTCCAGAGGAATGGGGAGGGCGGTGCACCCCACCAGCCCTGGCAGGGGCTCTGCGTGGTCATAGAAGGTGCCATCAGCCTGCCGGATCCACAGCTTCTCAGGAGTTAATCTGACCCTCTGGAGGTTTTATAAGGCTCTCTCTCAGCTCCTCCTCCACCTGCCTGTCTGGCCACGGTGGTCTGGCTGGGCTCCAGGATGCTCACAGCTCACTTCTCCCTCTTGCAATTGGAGTGGGCGGCCTAGCCAGGGTCTGGCACAATTTCATTGGGCTCCAAGGGGCCGGACTGGGGGCAGCTCTGGAGTCGGGCTCCCCAATGTGCGGACACTGCAAATCTATATTCTCAGCCCAGCTAGCAGGATTGGGACCATTTTGGCAGATCCAGGGAAAGGTTTGGGAGCCCATCCAGGAACACAGGTAAGTGAAGAGGGCCTCATAGGGGAATTGACAGGCTGTAACACATCTGAGTGTGTGACCCCACACTGTTTCCTTACCTTAGACCTGCAGGAGGGCCTGTCGCTGTCCTCCAGGGGTGGGGGTATTGCAGGGATGGCTTCTGGTTAATTTCTACTTGTTTTTCAGAGCTCAACACGGATGTCACCTTCTCCAGGAAGCCTTTCTGAGCCCTAAAGTGTCCTTTCCCTGTGTCCTCAAAGCATCCTGAACTTTTATAGCATTTTGTATATTGTATTTTAAAAGCCTAATGACCCAATGGTTTCCCATAGATACTAGTCTCTGGATTCCTGTGTGGCTGAGTGCCCTCCGCCAGGCATCCCCTTACTTTCACATCAGTGACCATATAGGTGTCTTGGGTGCCTGTTATTGACCTAGGAAAGGACGGCTAGTTCTTTGTACGCATGCGTGCACACACACACACACACACACACACACACAACCTCAAGAAAAGTTTAGTCTGTTCTTCAATCCAGGCCCCTGTGATAGAATTTAAACTCTACAAAACTGGGGTGGCAATGGGCCAAGGTGTGGGTATTGTGGCCTCAAACGAATTAGCTCAAACCCTTGCATAATACCAAGTATGGTATTCAGGGTGTTGTCTCTCATGTGAATGTCCCCTTAGTTGACCAGATATCCCACTTGGACCTATTTTTCATCCTCATTCTGCTCTATTTTGCTTCCCTCCGCCCCCAGGCTGGGGCTATTCCCTTGGTTAGGGTGTCCCAGCTCCTCATAAGTATTAGAGTCTCCATTCTTTTCTCTGATGCTGAGAGTGAGGGGGAGGCTTGGAACCTAGAGTCAGATTGGAGAAGGGAGAGGACCCTGCTCTCTGGATAGAAGCGTGCTTTATCTTTCTGTTCCTTTATGATCATTCCAAAGTACTTTATATATCAAATCAATTACACTGAAAGTATTAATCTCATGCCCACAGACTTCAGTGATCTACATACAAGATTCATGTCTTTCTGCTAGCATAATTTTTTGGACTTTATTATCCTGAAAGAGTGTCCAACTCTTTCCCAGCCTTGACTGCGACATTACAAACTCTTCTTCTGTTGGTTTGTCCTTGGGAGCCCTGTTTTCAATTCTCACTTCTCATTTTCCCAGGTTGCAGCAATTAGGGGTTGGGGGTGAGTGGAAAGATGTTAATCTTGGTACAAATAGACACAGGCCACATATTAAAACTCAACTTGGGACGGGGGTCCCCAGGCCCCTGGCAGATGAAGAAGGTCACTGATACAACCTCCCATAAGGGCCAAAAAGGCCAACCCCTTGGGGCTCAAAGCACACAGTCTAGCATGTGTTTGAAAGCGGAGGGGTGGCCAGGAATTTACAATATAATGTGATAAGTCTAGATAAGAAGTACATGATGCTTTGAGAGTGCAGGGAACACGAGCCTAACCTTGTGCATGACAGAAGACTTCCTGATGAGGTGATGTCTGAGTTGAGCCATGAAGAACAAATAAAAGTTATCCAGGAGCTTGTTCATCTGCACTCTGATCCCCGAATTTTCTCATTCTCTCTCAAGCTCTGGAAAGACCAGAGAGAGGCCCTTGAGATACCCTGCTGTGCTTTGTCCAGGATATTTGGGTTTGGTAGCCTGGGCTCTGTTGCATTAGCTGAACTGGGAGTGCAGCAGTCGTGTGGAATGAATAAGAACTCTGGCCAAAGAAAACATAAATCCAGTCCGACCGCAGAGTGGACCATGACAAGTGGCTAGGCTGGAGTGAGCCACATGGGGGTCTTTTGGTCTGGGGAGGGGAGTGGGTGATTTGAGCCTGCAGGCAGCTCCCATCCCTTACCACACTCAACCCCCCCTGCATGGCTCCTTCTCTTGGCAGAAAGGACCTGGATTATAGGGCCGCTTGGGATTCCTCACACCCCTGCCCTTTGCCCAGAACCTCATAGCTTGACTGTAGCTCTCTCTCCACAGTGGGTTTTCTGTGTTTGGACCCAGGATACTGAGGCCAAGGATATCACTCTCCTTCGCTTCTGCTGGTCTCAGCTTGTGTCTTTATACACAGGCTTGTCTGACTGATTTGTTTTCTTAGAAGCCGATGGTTTTATCATTGAGTTTGGCATCTCTTCTGGCTAAGAGATAAGGAGAGGAAGTTGGGCCTTTGAGCTCCGGTAGATGGCCTTGCCAAGTGACAGCAATATGATTTAAGGAAATGACACTGCCACTCAAAATATACATTATCCAGAGTGCCCTGCTGGGGCCACTTTATCTACTCTGAGAGCCTTGGAGTAGGGCATAGCCAGCTGTGCTCATGGCCAAGGTCAAGTGGATAGATCAAGGTCATTCATCAAGCTATTTGTGAGCTGCTCATGGCCTCAGGAAATTCACCCGGTGAAGCTTCCCTGCCTCCCCGCCTCCCCACCTCTGAGGGCTGCAGCATTAGCCAGCGTGCAGCTGGGGAACCCAATGTCTGCCCAGCCTGCACCTCTGTGTTTGGATGTAAAGGGGGATCCCGAGGCCCAGAGGTCACCATGCTGCGGGAACAGATTTCGCTAGTGACATTTTTATCCTTCACCTGTCCAATTCATGCCACTCTCTCAGGAGTGGGGTAGAGAGAAGGGAGGAAAGAGAGGGGAACTGGAGAGAGAGGAATCTGGGGTGGTTGGAGAGAACAAAACAGGGTGCTGTTTCTATTATTTGCAAATCTTCTGGGTCACAGAGCAAACCCAGGTTCACGGGTGATTCAAGAAGGCAGAGCTCTGTGCCCTGCTGTGGGGGATGCGGGTGGCGGAGGGCCGACATCTGTATTAAATCCACATCATCCAGACAAATGTGGCCATGGAGCCTGACCCAGGATATGTCAGAGAACAAGGCCTAAGAGCTGATCAAGAAGTTAGATCTGGACTCAAGGGGATTTTGACCAAGACTCTACATTTATATAATTGATCCAATGTGTCCACAAAAATCTCATGGAATGGGGATTTTCATCTCCACTTTATCACCTGCGGAATGGGGTGGGTGTCTTTCTACCTTCATGGGAGGAACCTGTGAGTTGGTGCTTTGACTTAAGCTGGTGGCTCCACACCTTGTGCACCTGTACTTCATGCACATGGAAGCCATGCTATGTTGGACCGCTTATTCTTTAAGTTGAGATTTTATGAATTTCTTTTGATTTAGCAACTCCTGGGCAAGACTAGAAGAGCAGCTCCCCCAGGAAGTCTTTTGTTCTTGCATTTGGGCCGGTCTACTTCTGCGGGTAGGAACACAGTGAAACAACGCTAGAAAACTTGACTAATGTGAGGAAAATGAGAAAATTAAGAAATGATGACTTGTGTATTATTTTGTGTATTACTCTAACAAATAAGACAGCTACTTACTTATTGAACAGACTTTCCTTTGATTACAGACCATTAGTGGCTACAGAGTATTGACTTTATTAGAACTTCACAGGTTTGAGTTTTTATAAATTTTGCATTTTACATCACTTAGCTTATCAACGTGGAAATACATTCTTCAGTTCCTTTTAACCAGAACTTATTGTGGCACCACCCTATTGTGGCACTAAGAAGAAGTAAGTAAAGGACACCTGCCATGACCTTTATAGAGTGGGAGACCGTCATGTGGGAGGAAAAATTGCTATAGGAGAGGTGGGTTCCCCTTTCTGCCTGGGAGAAGGAGGTAGTAGGGGAAAAGTTGGTTCTAGAGAATGTGACATCTGAGTAGGGCCTTGATGGATAAGTAGGAGTTCACTGGGGTAGCAAAGGAGGATATTCCAGGCAGGAGGAACAGCATGTGCTAAGGCCCAGAGATGAGAGGTAACAAAAGGTAGATTGGGGCCAGCAGCTTCAAAAAAGGCCTTTTAGGTAGATTAAGGAGTTTGATTTTATTCCAAACACCATGGGTAGCAGATGTTTTGTATTTTAGAAGGACTGACCCAATTGCAAACCCTGTTCAATGTACAACAGATTCTTTAGAACGCCCAGATGGATGATGGCTCTTTTGTAAAGGTGTGTCTCCCATTGTGTCACGATCCAACTTAGCTCAGTTGCAGCTTCCTTTCTCCGTGACCATGATGTCTGCAGATCTCCCGAACGCCTCTGCTTACTTCTTCCTCTGACCACGAATCAGCCTCTCCTTGATCAACGTTGGCTTTCTTCCATTCTTCATTCTTGCTTGGTGCCTCAGAGCCTGTTCTGTCTGTCGGGAGCAATTCCTGCTCCATCAAACATCAACACTTACTTATCTTCCAGGTCCCAGCTTTACCATCCTTTCAGGAGCCTCTCCTGACTCTCCCAGAGTAAGTCGGTCCTATGATGAGAATCGGCGGTGGCACTTGCACGTCCTGTGCTTTATCCTTGCCTCCTTTGCAATTGTTTGACATTGTCTTTCTGCCAGCTCCTGAGCTCCTCCAGGGCTGGGCTTCATCTTCCCAGTTTGCCACCATATCTCTGATACCTAGCAGGACACTGGGAAGTATTTATGAATGGAGGAGGTAGGGGATTCATTTAGAAATTTCTTACAGGAGACCAGATGAGAGACAAAAGGGCTGGAGTGAAGCCAGCTGCAGTGGGAATGGAGAGAAGGGACTGTGTAGGCCAGACTTCTAGGGTAGCACACGCTGGATCCCACTGGATGTGGCGTCCTGGAGGAGTGGAAAGAGGTGAAGAGGATGATGTGAAGGACTGCAAACACATTTTTAAAAATATATATTTTTATTGATTTCAGAGATGAAAGGAGAGTGGGAGAGAGATAGAAACATCAATGATGAGAAGTAATCATTGATTGGCTGTCTCCTGCAAGCCCACCCGGGGGACTGAGCCTGCAACCCGGGCATGTACCCTGACCGGGAATCGAACAGTGATTTTTCTGGCTCATGGGATGATGCTCAACCACTGAGCCACGCTGGCCGGGCCTGTAAAAACATTTGCCGGCTCTCCCCACATCCTTACCCCTGCCAGTAGAAGAGGGAATGGTTTTGCTCTCTGTGATTTGCCTTACTGCAGCCCCTCTCTATAACAGCCTCCCAAGAGAAGCGGGCTTGCTAATCACCAGGCAGAGGCCAGACATGGATGAGCGGGCAGGGTCTGGTCCCTGTAGTCAGAAAGTTCATGGCCATGCAGGGCCACTGTGTGGCTCTTCCTGTCTTTTTTGCAGAACCGCCTCCCCCCCCACCCCCCCCGGGACAGGGCCTCTCTCAGAGCAGGCCTTGCCCCTTTCTATCTGTGTCTGGGCGGATGTCAGACCACAGTTTGCTCTCAGGTCTCATCATCAGGCGTTCAAGGTGGAGGAGAAGGCACCAGGGTCCTCCCTCGAACCTCCCAGCCTAGGGCACCTTGTCCAGGCTCTGCCCAGGGGTCCTTTCTTCTCGGTGGGCTGTTCTCAGAACATAGACCCTGAGGTGATGAAATGAGAGATGAATTAGGCTCTCCAATTGCCTAATATCCTACATTGCCTAAGTCCCAAGATATTAGTGAAATGTATCAACATTTACCTGATGCACCTAACGTAGCTAAATAATAAGCAGAATGGTAATGTGCTCGCTACCCAGGGTCCTTCCTGCTGGGCTGGCATTCAGGTCAGGTCTCTCGAGGTTGACTTCCTCAGCTGCGCCTTAAGATTCTTTCGTTTTGAACTCAGTTGATCTAAAATTAGTCTGGGAGCCTTTTTTTCTTTTTGATATTTGCCCAGATGTGGTATAATAAATAACAACTATGTAATGTAAGGATGTGCCCATGGGCCCCAACCTGCAGAATGATCTTAAAACTTTACTCTCTCTTGTAATTTCTTGTAATCTGTTAACATTTACATGACAAAATATGTGACATGTGCCAAAATGTTCTGATTATGGCTTGATCATGACTATTAGAACACTCCAATTTGGAAAATTCTTGTCCAGTCAGGAAAACAAACCACATTCCATGTTTCAAACAGATGGCGTTTAGGCAGAGAATTAGTTACACTGGACGTGCAAAGTAGAAATAACCCAACAATTAATAATTGCAGAACAGCTTCTATCCCCAGCACTGGGGAAACAACAGGGGAGAAGTGGTCTCCTCTGGCCTAGGAGGGGGCTGGTGCTCAGACTCTGAGGGAGACATCAACCCAGCAGGACTGCCATGCTGAGGGGCAGAGGGTACGGGGGGTGGGGGGGGGGGTGGACTGTGGCATGGCTGGTGGTCTGACCACCGCAGGTCATAGCCCAGCTACTGCCAGCACCGCTACAAGGAGGGCCGAGCTGGTGCTGGACTCTGAAGGGGGTGCAGTGAGGCTGGTCTTAGCAGGAAGTAGCAAAGCGACCCTCTGCGGCTTTCTCCCTCCTCGCCTGCATTTCCCCCTCTGAGTCCTCGTTTGGCTGAACCGGCAGGAAGCCGGCGGGCAGGGACGCCTGGGAACAGTGGTCTGCAGAGCCCACTGTCCGAGCTGAAGGGCCATCGGGAATAGCCAGAGCTGCAAAAGCAGATTTGTGGACAGGCTCATTTCAAGGCTCCACAAATCACTCCCACCTTAAACGGAGATTAGGCCTCCTGAGTTGTATTCTGATAAGCTTATCTGGTACCAGTCCAATAAAGCTAAGCTCCCGCGGGTAGGAATGAAGAGGTGGACGTTCCCACTTGTCAATCACAGGGGAAGAGGCAGGTCGTGATTAAACGGGTGCAAACGGTGAACCTCAGACTGGAGGGGAGGGGACGCCTGCTTCTCTCTGGGTGTGGTCTCTTCAGTTTGACCTTGGAGAGGTCGGAATGCTCTCAAGGGCACTTCTTGGTGGTGGATGTGGCAGACAGCCTCCCTCTCCCTCACTCAGCTGGGGCTGAGGCAGAGCTGCGTCAGCCACCAGCTTTCTGTTGCTCTCGGGGTTCATGGCCCTTGGTTCTGAGGAACCACGGAGGGAGTGGAGGACAGACTTATGGGGCATGGAGGCCCATGGAGGGCCTAGGGCCAGCTCCTGGGTTATAGTAACCCCCTGAGAGGGTTAGCTATAGTAACGTGGGGCGACACCTCCATTTACTCTAAGCAAAGGGGGGCCAGGCTGTTGTTCTTCCCCACGTGAGTCCTCTCTTCGTTGTCAGTCTGAGAGTTGTGGGACTTAATTAATGAAACTGGAAAAGAGATCCCAAGGGTTGGAACGGGGGGGCATGTAGTAGGAATAGAGCTTGGAATTCCCCGCCAGATGTTCCCTTGTCCAGTGGTTCTTGGGCATCTCTGCCATGCCAGCCTCTACCGACTCCAGAGTCCACCTTCCTGGGAGATGCCCAAGAGGAGCCACAGGGCCTGGGGTCGTGAGTCTGGGAACACTTTGTGTCGGGTACACACCTCCCGCCTCACCCCAGCCCCGAGCTCACCATTTTCCTTACTCACTTTCTGTAGGGAGAGAGGGTGCCATATGCACGCCTCTCTGGGAGAAGGAGACAGGAAATTACATTGAACTGATGTCTCAATGGGCGATGGCAGATTCTTCGCTGACAAGGTTTTTATTGCCAGTGGATGTGAGGACTCTGGCATTGGGGGGGGGGGAGCGGGTAGGTGCCAAGCAAGTTTAAAGCGAGCACAAAGAAAGATGGGGAGAGGCAGTATTGCTTGGTGATTTTGCCTAAGGTCAGCCAGAAAGGGCTCTCTCTCTCTGACCTTGGTCAGTCTGAGTTGGATGCGTGCAGCCCCGTCTCCCAGAGCAGAGGCTGCGAATGGGGTGAGTGTGTGCCCCACTCCATCCCTTGTTCACTCTGAGGCCCTTGGGGACGATTTCACATAGTGTTTCTCAAGATTTTTTAGTGCGCGCCCTCTGCGGCTAAGCTTAGAACAAGCTTTCTAAGGTCTGTGTTTCGACTTTTGCTTCCTCTCTCTGTTAAGAGCATTGCTGTTTAGCTTAAAGCTGCTATTTTACAAATGAGAATATCCAGGCTCAGGAGGAGAAGGGTTACACATGTGGGCTCCCTCCTCGCCTTGCTCTGTGTCACAGCTATTTCTCCTGGTGCCCTACCTGTAAAATACAGGTGCCCGGCGGTGGGGGGCGGGGGGTGGTGGTCATCTAGCTGGCTGCAGGTCACGTGCCTTTGCCTCTGGGTGTTTGGAAGGTGGGCATGTGCATGGACAGGTATGTATGTGTACATGGACAAGCATGTGTGTGTACATGGGCAAGTATGTATGTACATGGGCAGGCGTGTGTGTTTAAGGGTAGGCATGTGTGCATGCAGCTTACGTGGTGGGTGTCACCCAGCAGTGCTCCCAGGAGAGGAGCACAGCAAAGACCACTCCGTCCTGGGGCGCTGTCCATCAGTTCCAAGTCTGGAGAGGGTGTCCCCGGAGCCAGCGCACCCAAGGAGGCCGCCTCTCTCGCTGCTCTGGGAGACAGCCCGTGGACACTGATGCCCTGTGGTTCTGATGCAAACCGTGCAGCCACGACCTTCCTGCCTGCACTTTTCCACCTTCACAGCTCCGTCTCCCTGCTGAAGTGAGGTCTGCAGGACGCTGTTCCAGCAGCAGCCACGGCAGCAGCCAGAGCAGCACCGGCACCCTCCAAATTGGGACTCTAGCCCTTTAAATCTGCTCAGTTACCAAAAAAGAAGAGGCACCAGACCCTGTTAATTAAAGCTCGCCCTGGTCCATCATTCTGAGGAGCTGCAGTGCTCTGCTCCTTCCTGATGGCTTAGAGCTTCTCCTTAACTCCCAGCCATGGATCTTGGAGAATTTCCCCCGAGATCAGCAGGAGGTATGATCCTTATCGATGGCACTCTGGGGCTTATGTGGCTCGAAATCAATAGTACAACCGACTGCATGGATGCTGCCTGGCCCCCCTTCCTTCCCCTCTTCCCCTCTGCCTCCTCTCCAATTTCCCAGCTTGTGTTTAGTTGAGACAAATCAAGTTTTCATGGGTTTCAGAGGAAGGGGAGGGGCCGGGGGGTCTGGAGGTAGCTCCCAATGTGTTCGCTTCGGTCCTGGCTTCACCCGGCTGCCTCAGGGGCTGGAAGGAGCCAGGAAAGATGTTTCTTCAAGCTCGGGATCATGCAAACCCATCCCCTCCTGGCCGGGTCCCTTCCCTCCGGTTAGAATGAAAAGGGCATAACCCTGACTTGACTGGCTCCTTAAATCAATGAGCTGCCGGGTCAGTCTGAAGATGGCTGTGCCCGTTATTGGGAAACTCGTTGCATACAACTTTCTCTCCGTGCGTTGTCCCGGCAGGAACACCTGTCCCCCAGGCTCCCCTCCCCTGTACTCTGAATGCTGCTCGGTGAAATGCTTGCTGCAGGATTTCAGGAATCCATACCCCTCTCCCTGTGCCTTTTGAGGAAACTCACTTCCAGACGAGTGTAAGGTTCTGTTGCAAAGAGTTGTTTTTATTCAGGAATCTGCTCTAGCCTGGCAGAGAGGAGAGATTTATCTTCTTTTTTTTTTAACATTGCATTTTGCAAATTGTACTAAAGCCCAGAGAACATCTATCTGCAAATCCTTCTTTGATTTGCTTTTGCCCCCACGGCTTCCTCCTGGGAAATGCTCTTCTCGAGTCTTACCCGAAGGAAAGGTTCCCCTCAGTCAGCTTGACACGACTTCACAGATGTCCCTGAAAGCCAGGCCCTGGCGGAGGGAGCCATTTTCATCGCCTGAGTAGCAGTCCCCAGGGGCCTGGAGCAAGGGGCCATGTGCCTTGAGAGGAGGCTTTCAAACTTCTCCCCTCCCCCCAGGAGAGTAGCTTAGGAGGGAAAGCCCTTGGACTGACTTTCCCAGGGGCTTTAAAACACGGTGGGCGACTAACATCGCTGTTTCAGCTTTGAGAGGGACCTGAGCCAACACACAGCTCACAGGAGTGGGGATTTCCCCCCAAAGTCACTGCCTGCCGATCCTAAACTGTTTACACAAACAGTTACGGTGTGTGCGGCGACACCCTTTCCAATCCCCCAGCATAAGGCTGGGAACTTTCTCCGATGACTGTCCCGGAAGCCAGCATGTCTGCCTCCCAGATGCCACGGGTTCCATGTGATTCCAAGTCTCAGAATAATGAACTCTCAGCTGCGGCTTCGGCTAGGAGACTAGTCGCAGCTTGATGGAATTCCTAATCACCGTGCCCATCGGTGGGCTCCCTGATAGGTTCCCAGGGAGGCGGCCAGGGAGAGAGAGGTTTCCTGCAAACAGAAGCCACGGCGGAGGTAGGATGAGGGAAGCCCGAGCAGAATGAGGAGAGGAGGCCTGTGGGAGGCGGCATTCCGGGCTGGGAGCGCTCCTCCCGGCTCTGCTTCCCAGCTGGTCTGTGAATGGCTCAGCGAGGGTCGGGCTCACGCCTGGGGCTGGGGATGTGAGTAGGACTGTGGTCCTGGAAGCAGGGTGAATCTATGACATAGATGGAGGGCCCAACCCGGGAGCTCCTCTCATAGCTCTTGTCCCCCACCTTCTGGGGAACCCACCGCCCTGGGCCCTCTGCCCCTCCAGGTGCTATTGCTCAAGAGTCCACACCCTTCTTCCGCCCAGAGAAACGGGGCTTCACAAAGTCCCTCCCAGGGGTAGATGGCACTGTTGTGTGATCATGTCCTTGGACTGGTGGGATCTGTGAACAGTGAGGAAAGGAGAGACGGTTCCTTTGTGTCCATTTTTCTTTGCAACTTAATGATGTATGTATGTGTTTTGTTTTTAATTTACTGGATGGCTGCTGGCTTTCAAGGAGCTGTAAACAGATCCTAATGGAGCCTGCGTAGACCTGGCGACGTGGTGGTTTTGTGGTCCTCGGGTGTTCTTTCCGCGGCCTTGGCGGTGCTCCCATCAGCAGGGTGTTGGAGTGGAAAGGGCACGGCCTTGGGGAGATGACAGGTCTTCACTGGCATCTCAGTTCCCCCTACTTGTGTGTGGCTACGCCAGTTACCTAATCATCTCTGGAGCCTCAGTTTCTTCATCTGTAATATGGTGAAGTTGTCAGGATTCAATGGAATAATTTAGCTAAAGTCTGTGCACACAGAAGGTACAAAATAATGTTTTCCCCTTCCAATTGCAAGCATCTGCCTTGTGTTAAGTCAGTGGTTCTCAACCTTGGCTGCACATTAGAATCACCTGGGAATCTTTTTAAAAACCTGATTTCTGGGCCTCATTCCTCTGGAAATCAGGATTTTAAAAAGATTCCCAGGTGATTCTAATGTGCAGCCAAGGTTGAGAGCCACTGTGTTAAGTAAACCTGAACGGGGAGGGTGGAACCTTTTAAACAGGTCCAATGGCTCCTTCACTGACCCTGGCCCCTGACTTCTCGGGGGCAGGGGCAACCTCTTCCATGTCATCACACCCTCCCGATGGCCAGCATAGGACCCAGTGTGGGGCTGAAACTGCATAAAGCATTCATACACGAAGGTCTGTGGGCATTTAACCTTCAACATAGGTGATTTTTAATGACTAAGCGAAACCACTTCTCCGTCAGTTCACTTAAGAAATACAACTGAGCCAGACAGATCAAAGAGTCCCATGACTGTAATCCATTCGGACTAAAATATGTCCTTTTGAGAACTGTAATAAAAAACACCTTCTGCACAAGGACCTGCGCCAGGTGCCTGTGGGTTCCTAGAGCGTCCCTGGGGCCAGGCTGCTGCCGAGGAGAGTCCAGGTGACCACTGCCTCCCCTGCTCCTGTGCTGCTTTCTCTTCCTCGTGCTCTGAAGGGAAGAGGCTCTGAAGAGGGAAAACAACTCTAGTTGGAAGGAGGCACGTTCCCTGTCTCTCTGCTGTGTGGAACAACTCAATCAATATCTCAATCAATTAATCAATAAGTCTGTCTGTCTGTAGCCACTATTATTGGGGAAAGTCATTGATTTAATACATATATATATCAAAATAATGATAATAATAATAACCAACATCACCACTGCCACCTAATAGTCACTAGGGTCTCCTTGGCTCCCTGCTGGGTGTACTGGCCTGAGAGTGACAACAGCTCTGTTCTGGAGCGGGGGACCAGGAGTAGACAGGGTGCCCCTGGAAGACTGGTAGAGGCTCTGACAAGCCAGAGCCAAGAATACTCGGGAACACAGGAGAGACGTTTAAAATGGTTCTTCTAACTACTGCATTGAGAAAAGGCTGTAGGTGGCAATGGTGGGAGCAAGAAGGCCAGCTAGGAGGCACATAAAAAATCTCAGTGCGAGGGGATATGGCTAGACCCGGGGGAGCAGTGGAGGTGTGAAAAGTGCTAGGAATCTGGATTTTTAAAATTTTTTCTTTCCCTCCCTCCCTTCCTCCCTTCTTCCTTCCCTTCCTCCCTTCCTCCTTTCCTTCCTTCCTTCCTTCCTTCCTTCCTTCCTTCCTTCCTTCCTTCCTTCCTTCCTTATGATGGATTGGATAGTTGTGTGAGAGAAAGAGATGAGTCAAGGATGACTCAAGCTTCTTTGGCCTCCAACTGGGATGACTGGGGGTGGAGCAGGTTTGGGAGAAGATCAGGAATTCAGTGTTTCTCCTGTTAACTTCAAGATGCCTGGTTGAGCATCCCGGCAGAGATGTTGAGTAGGCAGTCCTGAGTTCATAGCAGAGATCTGGGCTGGATACAGAGCCTTAGGAGCCATCAGAGCACAGTCGGTATTTACAGCTGCTTCGGATGAGGTCATCAGGAGGTGGGTTATGGATGGAGAAGACTAAAGACTGGATTTTAAGACGTTACAACTATTTACATGTTAAGGAGAGGAGGTGAAGCCAATCGTGGAGGCCGAGGAAGAGTGTCTCTTCTGTTTAAGACAACTTACCCCTTCCTGTACTCTATCTCCTCCCCTCTCCTGAGAGCAAGATTCATAGATCACCCTCCCCATTTTCAACTTAATCCCTTTCTCCTGGTTTCTTCCCACCTCCTCAGAGACCTGCTCAGATGGCGCTCATCTTAAAAATAACCTGTCCTTGACTCCTAAGCGCTCCATTAGCTTTTACCCTATTTTTCTCTTTTCCTCCATAGATAAATGTTTCTTTCAATATTAATTAAATAACTACTGTATGCCAGGCAAGAAGGATGTAGACACAAAAAAATAGACTTTATCTACTTGAAAGAATATCTATTTATTTCTACCTTTTCTACTTCCATAAACCATTTTTGATAGCATTTTGGATGTATAATGGGACATAAAATATATAACTGTAAAGCGAGCCCAAAAATTCTGTACAATATATTCTGTACAGAATTCTGTACAAAAATTCTGTACAAAATTCTAACGAAAATACAATTTGGAACAGAAGAGCAAGCTCAGAAAAAATAAAATGCACAAATAAAGGTCAACAGGTTGTATAAGAATATAATTGAGCCACCAATCTGATTCCAACTTCCTGGTCAGAAAAAGGAAATTCTTTTAAAAATTTAATCATCCAGAAATTTCTCATACCATGATTACATGGATCCATACCTTTTACACTGAACGTCCTCTTTCACCAGCACCCAGAGCAAGAACCGGGACATAATTCACACCCCAGGCTCTCCCTTTGTGGTTATTTCTAGTCAGTACTCTCCACAAGGGGCCGACATGATCAATTTCCCCATTGCAAGCTTTCTGGGAATTACTTTTTGAGTTTCATTGCTCGTGAGATGATATGCGAGTTCCTCAAGGAAACATGTTTTCTGGAATTTAATTCTCAAAGAGTATTTTTTTTTCCCCTGGGGTTTTATTTAAGAGACACTGAAAAACTTAGATAGACTATACCTTGGCTATTTCCATAGCATATTCTGGATGGCATATACACATATATGTTTATGTAATGAAATATAAAATTAGAAACTAAAGATAAAAATGGGCAAAGAGTGGCAGTTATGTAGCATCATTTGAAGTCTGATCGCGGACAGTCAGAAGTAGAACCTGCAGCGGATGTTGTGTTAAATGCCAGAGGGACCGAGCAAGACAGGGGCCGGGGAGTGGCCCTCGGACTTGGAGAGTAGGAGGCAGCTGGCCCAGTTTCCTGGAGTGATGGAGGCAGAAGCCATACAGAGGGAGAACAAGAATAGACGTGGAGCTTTGACGTGATGGCTCTGAGTTGAGACCTCTATTTCTAGAAGGTCCATTCTCCTGGGAAGGAGAGGGTGGTAGGCAGTGAAAATTGCAAAACCCAAGGAAAGGTTTGGTTTATTTCTCAGTAGAATGGCAGAGACGGAATCATGGTCTTGGAGAAGTAGGTAGTCAAGAGAGAGAGGAGAGAGAGAAAGGGGAGAGGAAAGAAAAAGAAGCAAGTACCTAGATAAAGTCTCATACTGCACATGCACACAATCACATACACACAGACACGTGCGCACACACAAACACACACACACACACACTCAACCACTAACTTGGATTCTCCCTCTAACTTTTTCTGGCCACGGACCCCTCTCCTTGCCATCGCTCTCCTTTGTTTCAAAGCCAAATGGCCCTTAGCAACCGCACACCCTGTGGGGGCTCCCACAGGATGTGATCCAATTGGGCCTCTCCCTAAGGGAGGGGCACTGTGGGACCTGCTGGACTTGATTGCAGCCATCTGTCCCACGAGGTCAGGGCTGCAGGGGCCTGCGTGTCCTTATTTTCCGAATGAGGACACTGAGTCCCAAGCCTTCCTGTGGAGGAAGAGCCAGCAGCGGCAGAGCTGAGCCCCAGGCCTCTGGGGGGCTTGGTGGTGGCTTCAGCAGGCACTTCCAGAGCCCACCCTCTGAGCTCTCAAACCTGAGCATTTCTCAGATTGCAGCAAGCATCCGAATCACCCGAGGGTTTGTGAAGACCCAGATTCCCTGGGCCCCACCCTAGCGTTTCAGATTCAGTGGGACTGACATGGGGCCAAGAGTTTACATCTCTAACCGCCTCCCAGGTGATACAGAGGCTGCTGGCCAGGGGGGCACGCTCTGGGGACACTGCAGGGGAAGTGCTGTTGGCGGGGGTGACAGGGAGGGAGCAAAGGGACCCTGACTCCTGGGAGCCTTCCCTTCGGGCTGCTCTCATTTCCCAAAGGTGAGGCCCGAATGAGGTGGAGGTGGCCAGCTGCCAGACCTGAGAAGAAGAGCCACCCCCCCTTCTAGCCACCAAAGATCCAAGGAATGCGGTGGGGCAGGCTGTGCTCTGAGACTAATCCTGGCAGAGTTGGGCTGTTGTTAACCAGGCTGTCCTTAACGGCAGGACAGCCTGGGCCATGACACCCCTGCCCCACCCCTGGAGACAGTCACAGGGAACCTGCTGGTGGGCCCCGGGCTGGGGCTGGGAGAGTTCACTCCGCTTCCAGCAACTGGAGAGCAGCTCCCCTTCCTGTCCCCAGGGGAAGGGGGAGTGCCTTGCTGGGTGGGACCCAAGGTTTTTCTTCTGCATATTCCATTATCTTAGGGCTCAGAGCATATGTCAAATGAATTCTGTGTCTGGCAGGTTATTACGCACTGAATTAGTGTGGTGAAATAAAAACTATAATAAAGCCGTACCAGACTCTTAAATTGTTAAAATTTATTATAAAATGTGCATAGTTATGAACTGATTTTTGCCCGTGTGCATTTGCCTGTGCCTGAAGGCAGAGAAGATGAAAAGTGACTCTGTCAACAGGAGGCCCGGAGTGGCTCCTGGAATGCTCCGCAGTCCCAAGGGCAGCACATGCCCAAGTCCCGGGGAGCACGGGGCGCTCCCCATGCTGATGCCCATGGCTCTCCAGGCTGCAAGTCTCGGGCCCAGCGGAGGGAGGCTGTCCCCTGCAAGATGATCGGGCCAGCCCTGCTGAGGGTGGCGTGCGTACACGGGCTTGTGCTTCTCCGGTGTTTGCACCCGGAGGCTCCCTCCAGTCCTGGGACCCAATGTTCGAGCTCGGAAAGCTGTTGCAAATGTTCTTCCCCCGTGTTCTTTCGGCCATATCCTCAGGCCTGTTTCCTACTCTGCCTTTTGAGAACCTTAGAAGGTGCCAGATTTTCCTGGGCCCAGCTGAGACTCCCCGAGGAGCCAGGCACTGGCTGCCCAGCCTCCTGAGCCTTCTCCAGAAGTGAGCGGGTGATTTCTCCCTGCTGTCCCGCTGTGGGATGTTGGAGGATGGCGCTTTCTTGGTTGCAGAGAGAGATGCTTAGGAGTGACCCCAGGACGGAAGGGGCTTCCTGCACATTCTGAATCAGGTCCTGGGTTGCGGTTGTTGACCCTGATGCCAACCCCCTGACGGGGGCTGTTGTCAGCCAAGTGACATCCTCCTTGGCTTTTCAGCCTTAGCCACCCAGAGACCAGCTAGACTGTAAATTCACTTGAAGCTGGAGATGCTTTGGTCAAGAAAAAGTGGGCGAGAAAAGCTCAGAATGTTTCCCAAACATAAGGCTGAAAGTGTGCTTTCCTCTCTGCCACTGTACCCTGGAGCTGCCCTTGGGGGCACTGCGGATTCCACCCCGAGCATCCAGGACCCCAGGCACTGTCTTCAAGTCCTGGGGGCACTGGGCCCTGATCATGGGGACTCTCAGCCTGACCTGTGTGGTCCATGTGAACTGAAAAACCCAGGGCCAGCGTGGGAGACCTCCGTGGTCCCTCTGGGAGGTGTGCTCCAGCCTGTTTCTATTTAGTCCCTATGTAGAGGCACTGCCCACGTCTGAGCCCGAGTTCACCATCAGCGCACCCCAAAGTTTGAGGTCCTGCTTCCTGTGGATGTACTGCTTTTGTTGGGACCCCAGTTAACCCACTTTCTGACCTGGGGACACTCAGACTGCCATTTGAGAGAGGAGTTGTGAGGAAGGTGGCCTGTATTTTCAAGACTATTGGATGGTGCAGGTTGCTTCCTCCTCTCCAGTCACTGATTTGGAGAAAATGAAATGATACCAGCAGAAATGTAAGCCACCTAAGGTCCAATGGCAATCCAAAACCCTAAATTCTCCCCCTTCTTCTCTTTGCCCCATCAAAGCCGACAGAGAGTCCACGGGGAGCGCAGGGAGAGTAACAGGGTTTGGCTTCAAACAAAGTGATGGGTTCATTCCTTTCCCACCTCCCCTTGGCATGGCTGCGGGGTGCGCACACAGCATAGCAAGACTGCATCAATATGTAACAGTGAATGGAATCTGGTAAGTTCATCAGCATCGTCTCTTTGGCCTGGCACAGCGATTTCCTAGTTTTAAAAGACAGTGGAGTTGCTGATGTGAGAGCTGGTGCCTGCGGAAGTGGATCATAATGTGGCCAACTTTGGAGAGCCAGTTATAAATTCCCACACTGTCCCCAAGAGATGCAGGGTGGTTTGCACCGATGCCTCTGCCACTGTCAGACATAAATCAATGAAGTTCAATGGACAAAGAAAATAAAACAAGGAAAGCAAGTGTGGCTCCAGGAGGGAAGTTAGGACACAAAATTCATGACATCAGACCCTGTAATTTGCTAGAGGTGGGACTCTGGGCTGTCCTGAGCTTTCTCTCGGCCAACACAGAGACATAAACAGTCCCTCATTGCAGACCCAGCATCCTTGCAATAGAAGCAAAGCAGCTTGCTCAGAAAAGGCACAGCTATTCCTGGTACTGGGGGCAGGGAGAAGTCTCCCCCTGGGTCCTCACAGAGAGGACATGGCTACTGCAACAGTGTCCCAACGGCCTTACTGTCCACATGGCAAGGCGTTTGCTAGGGCTACCTCTTGGAACATTCCTCAAGGAAGGGGGTTACTTAGGGGGATAGAACTGAAGGTCTGACTCAGTCTTAATCATAGACTAGATTACCTATGATGGGCTGCCTTTCTTTAAAGCCATTTGATGAGGAGTGATTCCATGGTGTGGTGTCAGAGGCTGCTGCAGTGTCTAAGGTGTGTGTGTGTGTGTGTGTGTTTGGGGGATGGTAAAGGACAGGGGTGCACTGAGGGGTTATATACCCCAAGCCCTCAACCTTGTTCCTGTAATACTGAGTTCCTCATAAGATTTACTTGAAGAGGGGGGTCCCCACTACTCATCATGGCTTAAAAGTCATCATTTAGAAAAATGGATTGACGTAATTCAATGGGTGGTTGTTTTCCCAACTGTGTGAGCACTGAGCAATGAATTTTGAGCTAATTCTCCTTGACAAGTGCCTGGAGGGCAGCATCCCTGGGCTGCTGGTTGGATACAACCCCATATGCTTGAACAGTTGGTGGAGCTGGAGGTGGCCCTGAAATCCTCTCATGAACCCCAAGGAGGTGACCAGGACACCTTCCTGCACAGAACACCATTCAGGATGTGGCTATTGCCAGGCCCGGCCCCCAGTGCTGGAGTCTCTCCCGATTGGTCAGTGTTCCACTAGCACCCATCTTGACTGGGCAGTGCCTGCCCCCTAAGGGCTGTCATGCATTCTGAAGGCTCGCCTACCTGGGAGCAGTACTGCGGAACTCCTCCAGAATTAGGGGTCCCATGCAGAGTCCAGGCCATGGCCTAAGAGCTCCCCAAACTCTGGTCATGGCCAAAAAAAACTGTCACATAGAAAAAATGGAAACAACTACCACGGTCATCAACCTCTTTATAGAAACCCATTATGTGTCACTGTAGACATCATCATTTCCTCTGATATAAACCGGCCACAGATTAAACACCTGGATAATGGAATGAGCTGACTTCACACACATAATTTTTACTCCAAGACAGTTCAGTGATGGCAAGTGGTTTTGAAAAATGATGACATTGGGTTTCAACATAGCTGATCTACATGCTTTCTTTTTGGCAATAATTAGAGATCAAAGTCACTTGTCTGTAATCGCCACGACTGATTCATGAGCATAAAACCGTGCCCTCTGCTCTAAAGACAACACGATGACTCTGTTCTCTGTCAGTGTTCAGCTCATCTAGGAGGGGCCTCAAGTTCTAAGAGAGGAGATAGGAGGAAAAAATACAATTCTGCTTTGCGGCACAGTCATATTTTTGGGTGCTTTCTATGCACCCTTTGCTATTCTGGTTGCTGGGGAGCGAGCAAGGCACAGACCGATAAGGTTCCTGCTCTTAGCTCACACTCTAATGTGGAAGACGAGAAAACCTTAGCAAATACATCTCTTATGATTTGAGCTAATGCCCAAATCCGAACCCACTTGAGGCTGGTGCCCTTCAATTTCCTTTTCTCTTGAGTGTGGGTCCCCTTTTCCTGCTTGCTTGTACATCCAGTCATTCTGAAGTGTGCCCTGGACTGTGGAAATGAATGTAGAGACTGGGGTTCTGTTCTGCTCATCGGCAGAGAGTACTGATTTGTTTGTCGGTGTGTTTGCTTTAGCAGGAAGTTACCTTGGCTGGACGGCAGCTAAAGTGTCTGTTCTGTCTTCTGAGGGTTAGCGGGCTGCTTGAGTCTTGCCCTGGGAGTCGACCAGAAGTTTGGCAGAATTATGATATTGGGGTCTCCCCCTCTGTGATCCTCTCTGTTCCAATATGTTCCTCATACTTTCTAGCTGCTGGGGACGCTCTGAATTCTGTCTTCTGAATCCTCAACAGTAAGACTCCAATTTCTAGCCTCATTGGTCACTGACGGGAGTGAGCGTGGGGACGGGGCTGCCTTCAGGTAAAAAACACAAAAATGGGAATTTGCCTGGAGCCTTTGTAACCTTCTAATACCAACTCCCCTTCAGTTTCTTCTCCAGGGGCTTTTGGGCGCTGTCTTTGATATAATGCCCAGAATTCATGGTTGCTACTTGTACGAGAGTTGGTTTAATATGAGCTACTCCGTGATTATTAGAAATAGAACTCCCAAATGTAGCAAACAAAGCAATCAGATAATCTCAAAGAGTGACAAATTCTATGATGGGGATAAAATAAGACAGAAGAGTGTCTGGAGTGTGTATGTGGTGGGGGCACTTCACCTGAGTGACTGGGGAGAGTCCTTAGGAGGTGACATTGAGCTGAGACCTGAATGCTAAGGAGAAGCCGGATGTGAATGGATTTGGGCAGGAGCGCTCCCGGGGGAGCATCAGGTAGACACATGCTGAGGCAGGAGGGTGTGGTGTGCTGGAGAGGCAGGGAGCAGGCCGTCAGAGAGGAGGGCGACAACTAGAGGGCGACACCTAGGGCTCACAGGGCCTCACAGAGCATGGTGCAGCAGTGGTGTTTTAGTCCACGGATGATGAGAAATCACAGGGGGATTTTAAGCAAGGCATCATGGGATCTATTTTATGCTTTCAAAGGATGGCTCTGGCTCTGCAGAGACGGGCAAGAGTAGAAACAGGCTGCTGTGATGGTCCAGGTGGGGAAGATAGAAGGTTGGGCAAGAGCGGTGCCCACAACAGGCCCTTCCCACTGGGGGTGATGGGCCCCAGCAGCATGGAGTCTGAATGAGCAGCAAACAGGGGTCAGTGCTGTCCATCGCTGGTCACTGTTCCCAGAACCAAGACAGATGAGGTTGACAGAGGGGTTCCTAAGAAACCACTCCTAGGGGGGTAAGTTCAGCTCAGCGGTCACAGCAGATCTGCCCTGCCCCGCCCTGCCTGTCGCTGTGGAGCCTGGGAAGGTCAGGCTGGAGGTGTTTCAAGTAGGAGCCTCGCAGGCATGAGATGGGCCAAGAGCCTGTCAGGCCGGCTGGGCGGGGCCCACACCCGCTCTGGGCCTCAGCCAGGTGGGGCTCTTGCAGTCAGCCCCGAGGTAAGTGGACTCAAGCCTGGGCCTCATATTCTGCCACTCCCGGGGTTTCCTTCATTTTCTGGAAGAAAACAGCAGAACACCCCTCCTGGTTTCCCCGTCTAAGCTGGGGTGCCAGCACAGCCAGCAGAGAAGCCCCCAACGGGGGCAGCAGCCCACCCTTGGTCTGAGCGCTCTGCTCCTGCTCTGCTGGGGTTCTCGACATGTTTGGCTCCTTCAGAGGCAACGTGGAAAGAGGAGGATGACAGTGCAATGACGGAACCTCTTTCCCAGAGCCAGCAGGGCCCTCTCGCTGGGCCGAGAGGGGCAGGGGGCAGCTCAGGCTTTGGACTCTGTGTATAGATGGGCCTGGGTTCAAATCCGGCTCTGCCATTTTCTGGGTGTCCACCATCACCCACATTCTGCAACCTTTTCAATCCCCTTTCCTGATCGGCCAGTGGACCCGAACCCCTCCTGCTGCCTGGGGGGCTGTGAGGGGAGAGGAATACTAACAGCCTTCTGCAAAGTGGCGTGTGGACTCGGCCACAGGAAGCGCCGAGTCAAAGTGAGCGGCAACAATAATGATAGCGTATCGCTTTTCCTAAATGAGCTGCCGGTCAGAATGAGGATGTACTACTCACAGCGTCACAGACCAGAGGCCCTGGAGCTGTGCCACGGCTCATGCTGAGGAAGCTTCCCCCAGGGGCACCTCTGGCTTGAGGGTCACAGTCCCTGGCAGGAGCTGAACAAGAGGTGCCCTCAGTGACGCTGTGCGGGTGCGATAGACACGGCAGCAAGCGCTCTCTGTCGAGGTCCTGCAGCAACAGAGATGCTGGCAGAGGGGTCAGGCCCGTGAGGCGGGGCCAGAGAGTTGATCAAGTCAGGAGGCAGAGAGTTGATTAAATCTTACCCCCAGGAGCGAACCCTCAGAGATGGGTGCAGCCTCAGTCCCACCTCAATCCATAGCTCGTCTAGAATGGGCCTCCGTAAAGAAGGCAGAAGCGAAGAAGGACGGACTAAAACAATCCTGTTCTCCCCCATGTGTTTGTTTTTGCGGGGCCCATGGTTCGGAGGCAAGATGGGTGGGGTTTGCGCAGCTGAAATTCACCCTCACAATTTGCAGGTGCCATAGGTCAGGGCACTGAAAGTTTTGGTCTCTAGTTCTAGGAATTTTAAACTTTAAAATACTTTAAATATGTGAAAGCCCTGGATGTTGGCACTGAAGCTGGGCCTCTGCTGTAGGGGGCAGCTGGAGCTAACAGGTGGGCGTCTTATGCACTTGAAGATGGGCAGGGCACCTTTTCTGTCAATCACAGTGACATGCAGTATTACATTCGTTTCAGGTGTACAACACAGTGATTAGACCTTTGTATACCTTACAAAGCGATCCCCCCATAAGTCTGGTGCCCATTTGACTCCATATGTAGTTATTACAATACTAGAGGCCCGATGCACGAAATTCGTGCAAGGGCCTCAGCCCTCACCTGCTGCGGCGGCCACCTCTGCCTCGGCCCCCACCGGCCGTGGCTTCGTCCAGAAGGTCGTCCGGAAGGACGTCTGGTCTAATTAGCATATTATGCTTTTATTATTATAGTTTATTGACTGTGTTCTCTAGCTGTACTTTACATCTGTGACGTTTTTATAACTGGCAATTTGTACTTCAGAAGTATCTTCTTAAGATCCCTCAAAGCAAGGGGCTCAGTCTGGAATTTGTCACACGTCGGGGGCTGATGCTGGCGTCTCTCTGCTGCCTTCCTGGGACTCGGCCTGTCTCAGAGGCTCCTACTCGGGGTCAGGAAGCCGGACCCTCCCCCATCTGGCAGGAGGGCACACACTGGGATGCGTGAATTTTCCAGGAAGCTGATTATAAAATGTGTGCCCCCCTTCTCTTGTGCCCAGGTGGTGGTTGTCTAGAAATGGTAAATGTATGGCTATAGGCATCCCTGTACCAGGTGCTGGGGGCAATGTGGTGAATGTGGAGACTGTTGTCCTCTGGAGGAGTTAGTGGACAGAGTCTTACCTGTGATGAAGAGAGGGCAAGAATAGCCAGCCAGGGTGGGGAGCTCCAGGTGGAACTTGGTTACCCCAGGATTCCTGGTTGGGGCTCAGGGCACAAGGCAGTGCTGGGAGTCTAAGGCCTGTCGGTGTGTCTCAGGGCAGCCCCTTTACCCCAGACCCAATGCAGCCCCTACCATCATGGCCAAGGAACACGGAGAACTCATGGGCTCCTCTCCTCGCCGTCCTCAGAGCTTCTGCCAACACTGCCACCAAGAGTAATAAGCATGTAGGAACTAATTACACATCTGAACAAATCTGTTTCAGTCTACTGGATTGAACATAATCATATTAAAATATAATGAATACAGTCAAACACGCAATGTGTGATGGAATAACCACTTAGGAACCAGCACGCTGTTGGTTTAGGTCCTAATCTATTGCCTCGCACCCCGATGCAGGCTTGTCCACACAAATTAGTGGCGCTTCTGCTCCCTGATTTTGCTGTCTGGCGTTTCATCTTTGTCCTATTTGGAGCGCAGGGGTGGAGAAAGGGTTGCAGGATGTTTTTGGCATGCTGGGGACCACAGCCCTCATCCCTCTGAGCAAAGTCCATTGCACGGGTGGCCTTGCCAATCCCATGCATTGTGTGGGAGGCCTCGCCCACATCTTCCTGAGGAAGGGACTGAATAGCACTGGCCCTTCCCAGACCCCCGGCTTCCAGACGCCAGCCTGGACCTTCCTCAGCTGGACTTACCGAGCACAGCCCCGGGTCTCAGCCTGGATTGGACTCAGGCCTCTACGGGGAATCCCTGGGCTGCCTGGGCTCCTCTGGCAGCTGACCCGGCACTTGGAGCACGCTTTGGCTAAGCCACGGCCTCGGGTTCAGCTCCCCACGGCTTCTTCCTGCTGCCTTGCATTCTCTGCCTCCTGCCCAAGCCCAGCCCAGCCTAGTCCTCAGCTGAGTCCTCAGTGGAGTGCAACATGGCAGGTGGAATTGGGAAGTGCTGAGTAGAGTGAAGGGGCGAGTGAGGGCATCTGCGGTCGGTTGGCTTCGGGAAGAGCAGCCCCGCCATGTGAAAGCAGATGGAGTCCGGCCGACGCTGTCTGTGTCTGTGCTGCCCCTAGATGGGACCCCGGGCCCTGGGATACACCGGAGACAGGCACCCGGGAGACTGCGGGTGAGGGAAGCCATGGGTGAGAGAGCCCGCTGTACTCCCCGAAATGGGAAATCAGCTGATTTACTGTTTGACAGTCTGGGCTCCCAATTTCTCTTTAAACATTACGCCTGGAGGTGCTGGCCCCCCCCCCCCCGCCCCCGCCTGTAGCACCTGCCAGCTGGTGGCAAGTGTGGCTGCCCCTTGGGCTGAGGCGAGCCATTCCGCCATGTGGTTCTGCCACCTCCTGTATTCCATTTGGCTGCTTTGCCTCTCTCCAGGGCTGCCCAGCTCCGTGGTCATTTGAGTCACCACACCCTGTGTTCTATGAAGGAGATGACGCTGAGGAATGAGCAGTGGAGCGCACACCAGGGGACTTAACTCTAGTGCCCCAGCTGAGGAAAGCATGCTAAGCTTGTCTTGGTCAGCGTGGGCTGCATAACAAAATCCCATGGACTGGGAGCAGGGAGGTGGGGGGTCATACACAGCAAACATTTCTCACAGTGCTGGAGGCTGGACCTCTGAGACACATGGAGAGAGAGAGAGAGAGAGAGAGAGAGAGAGAGAGAGAGAGAGCGCTCACTTCCTTTTTTTATAAGGTCACACACAGACCTATGAGATTAGGGTCCTATCCTTATGACCTCATGTAACCTTAATTATTTCTTTAAAGGCCCTGTCCCCAAATATAGTCATACTGAGGGTTAGTGCTGCTACCTATGAATGGGGGGGCGGGGGGGGGGGGAGGGAGTGCATAATTCAGTCCAGAGCGTACCTGGGATTCAGTATGTCCATTTAGAAGCAAAAGGAAAGCTGTGGGGGAGGGAAAGTAAATGACCCCTAGGAGTCTCTGGCCATCGGGCTTGCCACGAAAATGCTAACAGACACACTTGTGAAAGGGATGGACTGGAAACTGGAAGGCTGGGGGGCACAGAACACAGGTTCCCTGGTGCACAGCTCCTGCCTCCCAGTGGTCCCAGGAGACGTACAATGCATGGAAAATTTTGCATATACTCCTTCAGACATTTGTTTGGACTATCCTTCTTGGCAGTTCATACTGGACATTTCCAAACTCTGCTACTCGGTCGTATCTCTGGAGAGCTCGCTGCTGCCACACTGGGGTGAGGAGGAGAGCGGTGGGAGGATCAGGGAGAGTGATGTGAGGGTCCTCCCACCACCCATCACGAGACCCCCTGGTGTCTGGCGTCAGGAAGGCCTCTGGCCTGGGAGAGAAGCTGTGTGATCTTTGGAAATGTCTCTGTCCCTCTGAGCTCCAGGCTTCCCAAAGTGAACGGGGAGTGCCTGGGTTGGTCTGCACAGGTTGCGTTTTGGATTTTAGCATGTACTTGTAATCCCTGGCTAAGGCTCCAGCCCTGTTGTGGGCACACAAAATGAGTGACCCGGTCCCTGTCCCGCGTGGACTGTTCAGGCCTCCTGTTACACTCCCTGGATCCTCCCATAATCTGATTCCAGAATCAGCCTTCCACCCCACTGCTCCCACCTGGTGAGGGCGGTGAGAAGATATGGTATTAGCTCATAATTAAGTTATTAACTGCCAAAGCTTAATTGCTTTTGGGAGTATTTTAATTTTAATAGGGAACTCTTAAAAACAGAGAGCCTTGGAGACAGTGGAAGGAAGGAGAACGTGTGTGTGTGTGTGTGTGTGTGTGTGTGTGTGTGTGTGTGTGTGTGTAGCAGAACCTGCTTCAGCAACTTCCTCCAGGATGCCCAGCAGTGAAAAAGCAGATACTAATGTCCGCCCATGCAGGAGGCGGCCCGCATGTATGAAGGTTGGTTCCCGGTGGCAGCCTGCGTGGCCTTCAGGGAGCTGGCAGGAACAGGACCTACTGTGGGCAGGAGGCAGATGGGTGAATATTGTCCTACCTGGAAAGCCAGGCCTGGGCTGAGGCCTCCATGATCTGGGAGCTTCTGTTTGGGGCGGGAGAGGGGTCTTCCAGAGACTGCTGGGGGCGCTGGGGTTTCTCTTGATTTGGAATGTGGGGTATTTTTGCTGTCCCAGTTTCTTTTTCCCAAACTGGGTTCAGTGGGGCAAGGTGGGGGATGGGGCTAGGGGGTCATTTAGTGGCTGGCCCTGGCTGGCCCAGAAACCAAAGGGCACGCATCTCACCTGTGCTGCAGATGGCAACGGGGCCCTGGCTGGGCCAGGATGGGCTTCAGGCTGCAGTCAGCCTTCTGAGTCCATACTTGGGAGCCACCTGAGTACCTGTCGTTGTCTGGGGGCAGGGCCCTAGTGAGGGAACATGGGGAGGAGGCAGGGCCCAGGGCCCATGCAGGGTTCATGACAGAATACTGGACGCCCCAAAGCAAAGGCAGTGCTCCTGTCCCTAAAGTTGCTGACATGCTGGAGAGAGGCGGTCGAATGCCATATTTGCCAACCACGGTCATGCCATGGCACACATGGCAGGTGACAACATGTGTGTGGTGTGCTAGGTTAACAGAGAGGCTGCTGGTGGCCAGAGGGACCCTGCCGGGACACTCCGGTGAACCCAAGGGCTGGAGGAGGGACACTGGCCTGGCACTCCCGGAGCCTATTTGCAGCAACTTCACGGGTCCTGAAGGGAGAGCGGGTGAGGAGCATGCCTGGGAGCACAGCTGGTGAGTTCCTGCCACTCACCAGTCCTGGGCCTGGTGCCTCAGTCTCTTTGTCTCTAAAATGTTAATATCAGTCCCTGCCACCCAGGGTTGTTATGAGGACTCAGTGTGAAGTACCTAGAAGTACACCTGGCATGAGGTTCTTAATATGTGTCAACTATTACCAGGCATTTCACCCAACTCAGGAAACTCTACTGTTTTCTACAATGGCTGTACCAGCCTGCATTCCCCGCAACAGTGCACATCCACACCAACACTTGCTGTTTGTTGATTTAGTGATGATAGGCATGAGGTGATATCTCACTGTGGTTTTAATTGGCATTTCTCTGATTATTACTGACATTGAGCACCTTTTCATAGGTCTATTGATCATCTGTATGTCTTCTTTGTAAAAGTGGCTATTCGGGTCCTTTGCCCATTTTTAAATTGGACTTTTGTTTTCTTGATGTTCAGTTGTATAAGTTCTTTATAAATTTTGGAAATTAACCCCTTATCAGATATACCATTGGTGAATATGTTTTCCTATTCAGTGGGTTGTCTTTTCATTTTGTTGATGGTTTCCTTTGCTGTGCAGAACATTTTTAGTTTGATGTAGTCCCATTTGTTTATTGTTATTTTTATTTCTCTTGCCTGAGGAGATAGATCAGAAAAAATTTTGCTTTGAGAAATGTCTGAGATTTTACTGCCTATATTTTCTTCTAGGATTTTAATGGTTTCATGACTTACATGTAAGTCTTTTACCCATTTTGAGTTTATTCTTGTGTACGGTGTAAGGAGCTGGTCTAGTTTCATTTTTTTGCATTTATCTGTCCACTTTTCCCAACACCAGTTAATGAACAGACTGCCTTTACCCAATAGTATGTTCTTGCCTTTTTTGTCAAATATTAATTGATCATAAAGACATGGGTTTATTTCTGGGCTCTCTGTTCTGTTCCATTGATCGATATGTCTGTTTTTATACCAGCACCATGCTGTTTTTATTACTATGGCCTTCTAATATAGTTTGATATCAGGTAGCATGATACCTCCAACTTTGTTCTTCTTTCTCTAAGTTACTGAAGCTATTTGAGGTCTTTTGTGGTTCCATGTAAATGTTCGAAATATTTGTTCTGCTTCTGTGAGGCATGCCATTGGTATTGACATAGGACTTGCATTGAATCTATAGATTGCTTTGGGTAGTATGGAAATTTTAATTATGTTGGTTCTTCTAATCCATGAACACGGTCTACGCTTCCTCTTCTTTGTATCTTGCTCAATTTCTTTCTCCCGTATCTTAAAATTTTCTGAGAACCAGTCTTTTACCTCCTTGGTTAAATTCATTCCTAGGTACCTTATTTTCTTGGTTGCAATTGTAAATGGGATTGTTTTCTTAGTTTCTCTTTCTGAGAGTTCATTATTTGTGTATAAAAATGCAATAAATTTCTGATGTTTATTTTATATCCTGCTACTTTACTGAGTTCATTTATCAGTTTTAGTAGTTTGGTTTTTTTTTGGTGGCGTTTTCTATACGCAATGACGGTAAATTTGCAGGATTTACCGTTTTCTATATGCAACACTTTTCTTAAATTTCTGTACTATTATTAGTAACAACCTATTTGCCACTTACTTTATAAGTGACAATTATGACTCCACTGCATAGAGACACCACGTTTGAAAACAATTGCTGTAACAATGCCATGGACCAACGGAGTGTCTTTAACTGTAGAAATTCTAGCCATTGTGATCAGCTGTGACAGGGATGGGTCAGGGTGGATTGTTTGGAATGCATCACAGTACTTCCTGTAGGTAGTTGACTTTATAGCATCTGACACTCATTCAACAAACATTTATGAGGTGTCTACTAATGCCAAGCCCTGAGGGTATTTGTAGGGATAGGCCTAGTTACCATGTCAATGATCACAGCTTGGGTGGCAGAAACCCTCTTATGCCATATTACTCATTCCAGGAAAGCTGAGAAAAGACCCCTGACCTGTGCCCTAGTTTCTAACCTGGCTTCCCCATCTCCAGAGCTGCTCATCTTATCCAACATTATTGAATCTCAGCTCCACTTGAATGCAAAACTGACCATATGTGTGTAAAGCATATTTCTTTTCCCTTAATTTACACACAAGATATCTTGCCAAGATCCAACTTACCAAGTTCTTTTTCTAACCATGAAAAAACAACAACACCTTCTTATTGTGGAAAATTTTAAATATCCACAAAAGTGGAGAGACTACTATAATGAAACCACATGTATCCAAACAAAAACTTTAATAATTAATGATACCCTTCCAATCTTGTTTTATGTTTCTTATATAACATATAATTTCACATGTAAATACTTCATTGTGTATTTCTCACAGATAAGGATGCTTTTATTTAATATAACTAAAATGTTGTCATCACTCCCAACAGAATTAATAATATTGCTCAATGTCATCTCTATATTCTATTTTCCCTGTTGCCTCAATTATATAGTTTACTCAAATTGGGGTTTAAAAGGCCCAAAGCTCACAACCGATAGTTCTTTTAAGTAC
Organism: Myotis nattereri; assembly: GCF_964212035.1. Classification (NCBI taxonomy): domain Eukaryota; kingdom Metazoa; phylum Chordata; class Mammalia; order Chiroptera; family Vespertilionidae; genus Myotis; species Myotis nattereri. Next base: position 87,245,435 of record NC_138079.1, on the reverse strand, counting down.
CTTTTAATCTATAACAGTGTCCTCCTTTTCTTTCCATGCCCTTTATTTGTTACAGAAATGGTATAATTAGTCCTGTAGGACTCCCTGCATTCTGGTTTTGGCTTACTCCATTCTCCTGTGTTGTTTAACATATTTCTCGATGCTTTTAAGACTTTAGATTTAAATCTAAGGGCTTGATTACAGTCTTATTCTGTTCTTCTAGGTTGTGCTGTGCGCTTCCTCTTACCTCATTTCAGAAGGCACTTAATATCTGGTTTCCCCCTTCATTCATGTTGAGGTTGAGGTTCTGTCAGCTTGATTCATCCATGATCAAGTTCTCTATTAACCTTATACCTAATGATTTTAGTAGCCATTGATGATCATTACCTAGATCTATTATTCATTAGAGGTAGCAAAATGGTAATGTTTTAATTCTATCATTTCTTCTTAATTAATTAGGAACTTTGTCTCATCAACTATTTGTTTACCTTATAATACAGTCTGCATAGAAAAATGGTAGTTACAAAATAGTCATGGGGATGTACAGTACAATATAGGGAATTTAGTCAATAACCTATACTAATAAAAGGGTAATATGCTAATTAGACCTGGTCGACCGGACATCTTCTGGACATCCAACTTCCTTCTGGACAAAGCCACGGTGGCAGGGGCCAAGGCAGAGGCGGTTAGGGGTGATCAGGCTGGCAGAGGAGCAAGCAGTTAGGGGGTGATCAGGCCGGCAGGAAAGGGCAGTTGGGGGTGATCAGGCTGCCAGGGGAGGGCAGTTGGGGGCAATCAGGCCAGCAGGGGAGTTGTTAGGGGGCAATCAGGCTGGCAGGCAGGTGTGTGGTTAGGAGCCAGTGGTCCCAGATTGTGTTTGGGCCTGACAAGAAGTCCCAGCCTGCGGGATTGGGCCTAAACCGGCAGTTGGACATTGCCCGAGGGGTCCTAGAATGGAGAGGGTGCAGGCCGGGCTGAGGGACACCGCCCCATGCACGAATTTCGTGCACCGGGCCTCTAGTGCTGTAATAATTATGTATGAAGCCAGGATTTATTGGGGGACTCCCTTCATAAATTGTATGTGTCTAATCACTATACCTGAAACTAACATAATATTGAATGTCAACTGTAATTGAAAAATAAAAATAAAAAAAAGAAACTGCAGGGTAATTGCTTGATACTTTCTTTCATTTATCGTTTAAAAATAATAATTAGGTGGTGCCTTAGCAGTTATATTCCTATCAATTTTCAGAATAATGAACTGTCCTATATCTGGCCATTGGACATGTCTTCAAGTTGGTTCCTCTGTCATTTGACATCACTGGGAGTTTACCTCTGTTCTTGACATCACTGGGAGCTTACCTGTGTTCGGGCCTGACAAGAAGTCTCAGCGTGCCTTTCACATTTCCTCCCCTGGAGTGATTATTCACACTGGAAATGGCATTTAGAGACCACAGGTTAAGGGCTAGTGGTTTTACAGAGTTTTATTACTTTGAAGCCTTTTCAATGACAGACCTGGGACCTACATATTCTTGAAAGAAAAAAAAAAATTCTGAGTTCATACTAATATTCTTATTCAAATTAGATTTCTGGGTTTTTATTGCCCTTTAAAATTTTATATATATATATTTCTTTTCTCTAATACAGAACATCTTGGTTCCTAATGATATTAACTTATTTATGAATTTTCTTTGGTTCTTTTTGTCCTTAGCATCTGTCTCACAGTCAAAATATTATGTTTTAACAGAACTGAAAAAAATTCTTCTTTCCATAGTTAAGCCATTAACCTGAAACACAGCTGTATTTGCATGTTTTCATTTATTTTCTATTTTTAGGAATTGCTTTACTTTTCCATTAATAAACGATTTTTAAAACTGATTTTTAGAGTGAGAGGGAGAGAGAGAAACATCAATATGAGAGCAAAACATGGATCAACTGCCTCCTGCACACCCCCTACTGGGGACCAAGCCAGCAACCTGACCAGGAATTGAACTGGCAACCTTTTGGTGCACAGGACAATGCCCAACCAACTAAGCCACACCAGCCAGGTGTGGCTTTTCTCTTTGGTATATTTTTTAAATATGTAAAAACTATTTATTTAATTATTTTTTGCCATAGTAAATTGGTTCTGCTCAGACATTATTTCTTCCCTGTATTGTTTCTATAGATGAAGTCTAATAAATTCTGTATGTTACTCTTAAATCCCGCAAATTTACCAAATTCTCTTACTATTTATAATAGACCTTTTAGGGATTCTTTGGGTTTCCTAGATATATAATCATATTATCTTCAAGGAGAGATAGTTTTATTTCATTTCTTCTCTTCCAAACTTATACCTTATAATCATTACCTAATCATATTGATTAATGCCTACAATACAGAGTTAATAGTAGTGGAGACAATGAACAATACATGAGTAGTAATGATGACAGTGACTTTTTTCTGCTTTTAGCAATTAAGTCTCTGGTGTTGCCTCAGAAGAGAGAGGCTGGATGCTGGCTTTTGGATTAATGTGGATTTATGTAATTCATGCTAAAAAAAAATATTCGTTATTTCCTACTAGAGGCCCAGTGCACGAAATTCATGCACTTTGGGGGGTTGGGTTCCTCAGCCTGGCCTGCACTTTCTTGCAGTCAGGAAGCCATCAGTCAGACATCCTTAGTGCTGCCAAAGAAGTGGGAGAGGCTCCTGCCACCACCACCGTGCTCGCCAGCTGTGAGCCCGGCTTCTGGATGAGTGGCACTCCCCCTGTGGGAGAGCACTGACCATCGGGGGCAGCTCTTGCATTGAGCGTCTGCTCCCTGGTGGTCAGTGCATGTTATAGTGACTGGTGTTCTGCCATCGGGCTGAAACCGGCTCTCCAACATCCCCCGAGGGGTCCCAGATTGCGAGAGGGCACAGGCCAGGCTGAGGGAACCCACCAGTGCACGATTGGGGCCGGGGAGGGACATGGGAGGTTGGCCAGCCAGGGAGGGATTGCGGGAGGGCTCCAGGGCATGTCTGGCCCATCTTGCTCAGTACTGATTGGCTGGACCCCAGCAGCAAGCTAACCTACCGGTCAGAGCATCTCCCCCTTGGTGGTCAGTGCACATGATAGCAAACAGTTGAGCGGCCTTAGCATATCATTAGCATATTATGCTTTGATTGGTTGAATGGCCAACTGGACCACCGGACACTTAGCATATTAGGCTTTTACTATATAGGATTTTATTGTAATTTTCAACTTTAATTGATCTCAACCATTTCTAGTCTTGGTTTTCATTTTGACGGACCAGGGTTAGGATGTTTTCTCCTGTGGGTCTGAGCTAGGACATGGAGGGACATTGGGCTCCGGAGGAGCAGCCTTTGCAGAGTTGTAATACAGGTGCTGCTGAGGGGTCAGGTCTCGTCTTCAGACATGGGCTTAGAATTTTGGCTTTGCCTGGGTACACATTTTATCTTCATGATATCAAATTGGTTTTGGAAAGAAATAGGGAGAAAAGGAACTTTTAAAAAATTAAATTTATTGGGGTGACATTGGTTAATAACATTATGTACTAGTAAGTTCTAAGTGTATAATTCTATAACACACCATCTGTATATCATGTAGTGCTTACCACCCAAAGTCTAGTCTCCCTCTGTCACCATATATACGGTGTCCCAAAAAATGTATACACACTCGTTTCTGTAGATTCTTTTAAATTTTTTAAATGAATGTTAATAAACTTTATAATCATTCAGAGTGTATACATTTTTGGGGACACCCTGTATTTGACCCCCTTTGCTCTCTTCATCCTCCCCTCACCCCTTTTCTCTCTGTTAACCACCATACTGCTGTCTGTGTCTATTGAGCTTGTTTGTTTTGTTTGTTCGTTTGTTGCTTTCTGTGTTATACCCCACGCATGAATGAAATCATATGGTTCTTGTCTTTTTCCACCTGATTGATTTCATTTAGCATGATACTTTCAGATCCATTTGTTTTTACATGACATTTAAGGTAGCATTTAGCTTGAGCTCGAGCTTTTGCATTTTTCAGGAGCTCAGTGAATATTTTCTACCCAGTGGCTTTTTTATTTTTTAATTCTCACCCAAAGATATTTTTCCATTGACTTTTAGAGAGAGTAGAAGGGAGGGAGGGGAAGAGAGAGAAAGAGAGAAAGATCAGTGTTAAAGAGACACATCAATTGATTGTCTCCCTCATGAGCCCCTACCTGGGTGGGGATCCAACCTGGAACCCAGGTACGGGCCCTTGACCGGGAATTGAACTTGAGACCCTTCCGCGCTCAGGCCGACACTCTAACCCTTGAGCAATACCAGCTAGGGCACCAGCAGCCTATTTTTATCTTTTACATGTGCTTTGAATATTCCTTAGTATTAAACTATTTTAATGGCAAGAACAACCACTTTTACAAGATGAAAGTGTCTCAGACTCAGTAAACAGAAGTGCATTGGGTAGACTTTGTGGCTCATCAGCACTTGGAGCCGAGTGTTTGCTTCTTTACAGCCTCTCTTGTGTGGGAGGAGTCTCCGTGCTCACGTGTTCCGGTCAATGCGAGACTCCTTGGCTTTGGGGCCGGCAAAACCTCACACCCAGCCTCCGACTTCCTGTTCTCAGCAAATTGTACTCCACTAAATATCATGTGGCATGACTCATTTCACTCAACATTTTGTCCAAAAGGTACCTTTAAAACAGAATCAAATTAAAGGGAACACTCTGCACTATTGGTGAGAGTATAAATTGCTACAACCACTATGGAAAGTAGTATGAAGGTTCCTCCAAAAATTAAAAATAAGACTACCATAAAATCCAGCAATCCTATTTCTGGGGATATATCCAAAGGAAATAAAATCCTTATCTCAAAGAGATATCTGCACCTTTGCGTTCTTTGCAGCATCAGTCACAGTAGCCAAGAAAAGAAAACAACCTATGTGTTCATCAATAGACAAATGGCTAAATAAAATGGGGTACAGCTACACAATGGGCTATTAACCCCACAAAATAGGAAACCCTGCCATTTGCTACAATGTGCGTAAAACTAGAGGGCAGTATGCTAAATAAAATAAGCCAGACATGGAATGATCTCATTTATATGTGGGGAAAGGAAAGGGGGTGGTTACCAGGGGCTGAAGGGTTGAGGGTTGGGGGGTGGGAAAAGGGGAGATGTTGGTCAAAGGGTGCAAATCTTCAGTTATAAGATCAATAAATTAAATTTTACTTGTGGATCAAATTGATGGCCTGTGTGGAGGGTTTTGAAAGAAAAGACCCACAGGCAAAACCCTTGTCAAGCATTACAGAGGATACAGTTCTGATTATAATATGGCCATCTACAGCTGGCAGATGTAGCAGGGGCCACAGACACAAAAGGCTCTAACCTGATGATGTCCCATGTGGTCAGAATGGAGGGAGCGTTTCATGGGAACATTTGAACTGAACTTGGGAGTATCAGTCTGGGAATCACTGTTCCTTGAGGTTCCCAGAAACTAAGTAGAACCATCTACCCTATATTAATAGATTATTTGTGCTGTAAAAATTAATCCTCATACACTTTGCTCATAAGCATTAGATTTCCAGCCCCTGTTGCCACAGTGATTATAATTTTAAACACTCCAAAAAGGACCCAAATCCGTGAAGGACTGAGTTTGCCTGTGTCTTGTGCATCCCAGTGAATGTTCACAGCCACATGCCGGGCTGACGAGTTGACCAGTTCACCCAGACTGTCTCCATATAGCTCCCTTCCTCAGAGGCAGGAACAGGGACCCATTTAGGAGCATACTTTGTGGGACTGAAGAGGAGAATCAAAATATCTTTGTTTGGATACCCTTGGGCCAAACTGACTCTTTGAACTGAAGGAGTAAGGAGCAGCCTCCTTCTCTGGTCTGTGTGTTGTGTCTGTGCCCCTGGCTTGATTCTGAACTTCGTGAGGCTGTATCTGTGGTGGATTCACTCTGTACCTGCCCCTTCCATCCCTCTATGGGTTCAGCCCAGCACCCATCTGAGCAGAGTGGGTGCTCAGCCACTGCCTGTTAGGTGCAAAAAGGAAGGAAGGAATAATGATAGCTAGCACATGTAGTACTTACTCTGTGCCAAACACTTGATAATAATCCTAAAAATTAGGTACTATTATCAATCCCATTTTGCAATGAGGGAACTGAAGCACAGAAAGGTTAAGTAACTTGCCCAAGATCACACAGCTCATAAGTGGCAGAGCTAGGATTTGAATTGCATGATCTGATTCAATTAGCCATGTTCTTTAAAAAAAAAAAAAAATACAAACACACACACACACACACACACACACTAGAGGCCTGGTGCATGAAATTCGTGCATGGGTAGGGTCCCTAGGCCAGGCCAGCAATCAGGGCTGATCGGGGCCCTCCGGCTGCCGGCCAGGGCCTCCCTTCCCTGGCTGCCAGCTGCTGGCCAGGGCCTTCCTTTGTTCTGCACCGCCCCCTGGTGGTCAGTGCATGTCATAGTGAGTGATGGGTCTCCTGTCTCCCGGATGAACTCCTGAGGGGACACTTTGCATATTAGCCTTTATATATAGACTAGAGGCCCAGTACACGAATTTGTGCACTGGGGAGAGGGGGGCATCCTTCAGCCCAACTTGTGCCCTTTTGCAGTCTGGGACCTCTCGGGGGATGTCTGCCTGCCGGCTTGTGGCTGGATGGCCTGCTGCTGCTGCATGGCCTGCTGCTTGAGCTTCAGCAGCTGCTGCACGTGCATGGGCTGGGCCACCACGATCTGTTCTGCGAACACCATCGAGTGGGTGAGTCAAGCACAGAGGCAGGCTCACCCTGAATTTCCTGCACTTCCCTGAGTTACTGAGTTGTTCAGACTGACTGCCTTCTGCAGAGAATGGCATCAGGATCAGACCTAAGCCGGCAGTTGGAGAGCTCTCTTGCAGTCTGGGACCCCTTGGGGGATGTACCAGTGTGCCAAGCAGCAGGTGGCCAGGGAGGAGCCTGAATCTGGGCCAGGCAACATGCTGCTTGCACTCATCCCGGCCTGCTGTGCCTGCTGCCGCCACTCGGTAGCACTGCTATGGAGTCGGAAGAGGCTCCCACCATAGCAGCTGCACTCACCAGCCATGAGCCAACTCCTGGCTGAGTGGCACTCCTCCTATGGGAGTGAACTGACCACCAGGGGGCAGCTCCTGCATTAAGCATCTGCCTCCTGGTGGTCAGTGAGCATCATAGGGACCGGTCTTTCTGGTTGTTCGGCCGTAACGGTCACTTAAGCTTTTATTATATATATATATATATATATATATATATATATATACACACACACACACACACACATATATATATACACACACACACACACACACACACACACATATATATATAAAATAATTCTTTATTGTTGAAAGTATTACATATATCCCTCTTCTTCCCCCATTGAACCCCTCCAACCTGCCCCCACCTCCCACCCCAGGCCCTTACTGACCCATTGTCTGTGTCCATGAGCCATGCACATGTACATACAAGGTCCTTGGTTGATTACTTCCCACCCACGCAGTTCCCCGCCGCCCCCGCCCCCGCCTTCTCTCTGAGATTCTGCCCTCTGTTCCATGTTTCCATGTCTCTGGATCCATGCCGTTTATCAGTTTATTTTGTTACTTAGATTCTACATATGAGTGAGATCAGGTGATACTTATCTCTCTCTGACTGACTTATTTCACTTAGCATGATACTCTCCAGGTCCCTCCATGCTGTCTCACAGGGTAAGAGATTCTTCTTTTTTACTGCTGCATAGTACTCCATGGTATGATTGCACCATAGCTTTTTTGTCCACTCATTTGCTGATGGGCACTTGGACTGCTTCCAGATCTTAGCTATTGTAAGTTTCCAATTAGCCATGTTCTTGACCACATCAAGAACATGGGTTGATAAAAGTGTTGGAGCTGATGGAACACCTTGAGGGCAGAACCAAGTCAGTGTCACTTTCTGGGGGGCTGGGAGTGCCTCACACTAGGGGCCAGTTCTCAGGGAACATTTCAGGTGCTGAAGGAAGTTGATGGGGTCATTTGCTGAAATAAATCTGGAAAGGACACTAATGTGGGTCCAGGCATTAGCACAAAGCTCCAACTTTGGGACTTGGGCTCACAAACCAGCTCCTGGCTGACCTTTCAGATGATTATCAAGGTAAATGGACTTAGTGGGGAAATTCTGCAATTTACCTGCCCTTAAGAATCTCAACAGGAAACGAGCCAAACCGTTAATCTGAGGACCAAGACTCACTTTCCAGTCGGTATTTACGGTGGGTGCCAAGGTGCACAAGGCCACTGGGGAGTGGGGAGGTGTGTGCATTATGGCTCTTCTCTTGGAGAAGCACCTAGTGCGATGGGGAGATGCAGGTTCATCTTCTATGCAGATGCCACCTTAGGCGACTTCATTAGTTGTCTGTGGTTGGCCAGTCCCAGCCCATGGAGGGCAGCTTGGCTTCCCCTACTGTGTGTCAGGCCCCCCGTGACCTGCAGAGGAGCATTCTGGTGAGATGGCTTTTGGCTGGAGGAGCCAGCTCCCTGTTTGGCTGGGGCCAGCCCCCTGGCTTTGTGATTTTCTGGCACAAAGCAAGTGCTGCAGTAAAGGGCACCAGAGGCCGGCCGAGCAGCAGGAGTGATGTTCTTTATGGAGAGCTGTCTCCTCCAGGGCCACGCTCCTGTTGAGCTACAAGCACATTCCAAGTAATTAAGTGGATTGGGTTCTCAAACCGTTGTGAGCATCAGCTTGGACATTCTTGCCTGGAGCCCCTGGCAGGTCCCATAGCTGGCTTGGCAGCCAGACCAGCACTGTGGGGTGCCCCTGCCCTGGTGCCCACTGTGTGGAGGGGACTGATGAGAAAGTACACTCAGTATATTTGGAAGGTCTTGTGTATAGGGAGCTAATTACGCTCTTTTAAAATCTGTTTGCCACCAATCACAGCTTTCCTGGTGCTGTGACTGTCATGGCAACTAAAAGCATATCTGAAAATAAAATGTCACTGTTTTTTCATTTCTACTGTAATGACACAGGAGAAACGCTTTCCTTTTTAACTTAACATGATAACTAGAGATGAGTAAAAAAGTATAGGTGTGTGTGCGGCTCGTGTGGATAAGCAGGTGCCATGGTATCTGTGAATGCACGAGTTATGTGTGTGTGTGTGAGCTGTGTACAGCTGTGTGGCTGTGGAGTGAGTCCTCCTTGTGTGTATGTCTAGGATAGGGGCTGAGAGCACACGTAGTTTGTGAGTGTTTGAAGACTGTTCCGTGAGCATGTGTGTGTGTGTGTACAGTACTGATGTGTGTGAGTGTGTGTGAGTGAGTCTGTGTGTGTGTGTGCATGTGTGTGTGTGTGTGTGTCTGAACACAAGTGCTATTGCATGGGTGTGTTAACGCTATACTGTTTGGTAAGAAAAGCCTTCTGCCTTTATTGTTCCATAGGGTGTTCCTGTGGGAGGTTCCACCCAGTCACAGGAGATAGAGCCCCTCTTTTGGGGGAGGGCCCACCTCCTTGCCATGACCCTCAGAAAGCCAGAGCTCTCACAGGTCAGGGGCACCCAGACACGGTCTGGCCCGGCCCTGACCTAGAGTATGGGGTTTCTGGTCAAGGTGCAGGTTACAAAGCACGGGGTCAGGTTGTGCATCTGTCACTCACTCATTGCAGCAACTGACACTCGTTACGTCTGCAGCTGAGCTTATCTCGCTTGACTGGGATGGGACTGACAGATTGACAACCCTGACTTACAACAATAATGACATTTGCACACACCTCTGCAAGGCTTCATGCTTCCTAAGGTCATCTTCTTGGTCCCGCCTCCTAAGGGCCGGCTTCCCCAGGAGGACACCTCCCAGGGGTGGAAATGCACCTCTGGTCAGACTCAAGAGGATGGAAGCGGAGCAGGGACCCTCTTCCCAGGATGCGATACGCAGCCGGAGCTGCCAGGTGGGCTGCAGTGTGCGGCTGTCCCCTAGGGCCAGCGTTCCCGGACGAGGACTCCATCCCCGATGCCACGGCTCATTCTTTTCATCACCAAAATGCTTCCAGTTACATTCTGTACTTCACATCCCTTGAGATTCTTCGTTTTGTTACTAATTTGTAAACGTCACTCAAGAGAACCAATATTGATTAAATGTGAGTTTAATAAGTGTTTATTGGGCACCAATTATTTTAAGGTTGTCCCTGCCTGGGCCCAGATGACACAGCATGCATCGGAATGACTCTCTGCCCGGAGCTTTTCTCAGTGCAGTGTCGGGGGAAGAGAGAGACAGAGACCGTGTTCAGCAACCAAAGCAGGCACAGATGAGGGATGCCTTAACCCAGCCAGGTGCCTTAACCTGAGTGGATTCGTAAAGGACAAGTAGGGGTTAACCAGACGTCAGGGAGAGAGGGTGACATCCAAGGATTGCAGAGGCTCCCTCCGTGTGGGAATCAAGTCTGGACGGGAGACATAAAGGGACTCTGGTCCTGGACGCTCTTTGCTTTGTCTAAGGAAGTTAGGATGACCCTGTCTTGGGATCATGAGTAGCCGCCCAGGCTTAGGCGCTTTGGCAAGAATCTTCCCCGTAAGGCAGCTATCCCTAACTCTGCCCCCAACTTTGTTTCTGTGGCTCTGTCGATGCCAACAGCAAGGAAACAAATGATGTTGGCAAGGAGCTGGGCTTTCTTGCGAGTTGCAATCACGTTGGCGGCTGTAGCTCTCTCCTCATTGCTTCCACTGCAGCAGTTCCCACGGGAGTGTGAACGGAAAAGTACCTGTAAACATTAAGGTTGGTTCCAAAGGCACATGACTGCTTTATTGTGTAACACCCTCTGGTGACATTGAGGCCTTATTAATAACTAAACAACTGTCACGACTGTAATTATATTTCTTGCGTCCGGATTGTGTTTCTACCATTGTCCTGTTCAAACACGGAAGGGAGGGTGTGAATTATTTAGGCAACTGACTGAGTAAATGATCAAGCAGCACTGTGCAGGCAGTAAGTTTCTGTCAACTCCTTGCAGAGCCTCAGTGTCACCGCTGACGTTCCCTCGATGTGCTCACAAATCTCTCTGAGAACATCGCCCTGGACCCCCGATGCGGCTGCCCGAGCAACCTGGAGAGGGGAAGCCTGAGCATGAGGAAAAGGGGGGCAGAGGAGCCCCTGGAGGGGGAGAGGAGCCGCCGAGGAGCCAGGCCCCCGACTTCCCCACTTGGCAAGTCTTCTCCCCCCCAACCCCCTGGAGAAATGAGCTTTCTCACCTGTTTGCTCAGGATTGATTGTGTTCTGCCCTCAGGTAGGGGGTGGTGCGGGGGCTGGGAGCCTTTGCAGCTGAGTGTGGGGGGAGAGGAGACCTACGGGCAGGACATCTGGGAGGGGTCCAGAGGGGACAGATGTCCAAGCTGGGTCCAGAGATGAAGTCCTGAGCCTGACAGGTTCGAGATGCGTGGTGGGTGAGGGGATGGGTTTGCAAGCTGACTCTCTCAGGTGCTGGTTGGGCTGGGGTGATGCTGGTGGTTAGAAAAGCAGCAACAGATATCGTTTAGAGAGTGGGACTGTGTGTCAGCATCGAAGCGGGAGTGTCGCATAGGTAATTTCAACAAATGCTCATAATAACCCCGCAAGGGTGTCATTAACACCGTTTTTACAGGAGAAAAGTAAGACAGACATTAATCAACTCGCTCCAGATCGCACAGGCAAAGGTAAACCTGTGATTCCTGTCACGGACGGATCTCTGAATCCAAAACCGAGGTTCCTAACCACTGGGAACCCAGCCCCTCCCTCACAGGCGAGGAGGTCAGTTCAGGGGGAGGGGCTTCACGTTACCAAGCCACAGGCTTCCCTGGCTTTGGCCCTGCTTGCTGTCTTCTCCTTGGAGACGTTCATGGCTGTATAAACTTAAGAGGAATTTCAACTCCGGGTGGTTTTGTATCGAAGGAAATTTTGATCTGTGACGCTGGCATTGAGGAGTTGGTCTGTGCTGAGTCCTATAAACGGTTATGTTCTGAACGGTCTCCTTAAGGCTGTGGGAACGGAATCGCCAGTCATTTCTGCCACCAGCTCCTCATGGTGGCCGAATGTGTTGATGGTGGGGCCATGGATTTAAGTTTAGGCCTAGGAGGGGAAAAAGGAACTAGAGATGTTTCTGACTGTATCTCCTGATTTTTAGCAGTTTCTCCCAGGAGGGCTGGGCCCGGCACAGGAGGCTGTGTTTATGTAGAGCCATCGTTTGGGATCTCAGAGGTGGGAGCATGCACACCTGTGGGTGAGCCCTTCTCGTCTACTCTGAGGAAAGGTCTGGAAGAGGATGACTTGAGCTGGAAAGGACACATGCTGCAGGGCAGGCTCAGCGTGAGTTCTGCTCAGCAGGGTTGGTCAGGGATCAGAGCAACCTGGGCTGGGCCTCCTCAACCCAGCGCACCCTTTCCAGGAGAGGAGCCTGGTAGGAGGCATGGTCCAGTTCAAGGGTAAAATTCCCGGCTGGCCTTTCCTCAGGCTGGCATAAGTGACGACGTCCTGGGCAATTATCCTTGGAAAGGGGAGCATGTTGAGGAAAAGGGGTGAGGATGGGGGTGACAGATGTTTCTGCATGTTCTATAGAGGCTGTAACAAATGACAAACATGGCAGATGCCACAGCGGGAAAGGACAGGTTTCTAACTTAGTGGAAATGAAGGTATCCTACAGCAAACAGACAAAGAAGTCTATTGGAGTTAGAAAGACCCTTTTTGCTCAATATACTCCCAAATTTTTTTAAAAAAGTTTTTCTCTTTGTTCCTGTGACTTTGGGATTTGGGGGCCAGAACTGTGATGGGCATGACTTAGGCAATTTAACTTCACCTGTCTTTGGGAGTAGCACTAGCCCAATTGGAATGAACCAAACCATCAGCGTCTCCGTGGGGCATTAACTCTTTTTGGACCCACGGCCGAGGGCCTCTCAGGCTTCTGGCTTGTTCCCCTCACACATTCAACCCCCCTCCCCCACATAACACTTTTGCTTACCCCTTCCTTGGGAGCATTCCCACAAAGATTTCTTGGTGCAGTGGGCAGGGAGATACAGGTGAAAAGGAGGGATGGAATGGGGCCATGAGAGGGAGTCCTGTTGTTATGGCCTCAGCACAAGGGATTGGAGAGGAGGGGAAGGAAATACAGCTCATTTGGAGCACGGTCCCACATCAGTTTCCAGCAGTGAGTCTCTCAGAGCAGCGATCGCCAACCTTTTGGACCTCATGGACCACCAGTGGCCCACGGACCACCGGTTAGCGACCGCTGCTCCAAAGGTTTCCTCAGAGTACATTGCCTCCCTGTCCTTCAGTCCCTTGACTGGGACCTCCTTCAGCTAGAGCATAGGTTGGGTAGTGGGTCAAGCCTACAGAGCATCAGAGGCCTCCTCAGATCTCAAGCCCTCTGGGCAGTTGCCTAGGTGGCTGTGCCTGGCGTGGGCAGGGTGGACAAAATTAACAAGTGAGGAGTCTCCTCGACGTGTCCCATCTTCCCACTGAATCATTTTCAAATTTTCTTGTACCATTTTGGTTGCAAGTAACAGAAGTCCAGTAGCGTTCTCCTAAGTGAAAAGAGAGACCTATTAGAAAGACTTCAGGAAGGGGTTGGGAGAGGTGTCTTATAGAATACAAGGCCTAAAGGATGGATAACCGTAGGCCCAGAGGGATTTTGAAAACCAAATAAAGCTGCTCCTCTCTACCTGTCCACACTTCTCTGGTTTCTATGACTATATGAAAATTATTCTTGTCAAAAAGCTCCTAATTTGTCTTCCAGGCTCGGCTGGGAATCAGTATTGTCTCAATTCCAAATTCTCCATGAACAGGCTCATTGCTGCCCACTCCTGATCAAATAAATAGTATCCAGTATAGGAGAGGCAGAGGTTATGAACACGCTGCTTCCACTATAAATATGTGGATGGAAAAGGGGAGAGGCAATGGCTAGAGTGGTGGGGCACTTCTTCACCACAGTTCCTGGAATATTGGTTTTCTTCCATTCTGGAAGTTGGTTGACTATCCGTTAGTGCCGATAAGGTGCTTACTATTAATGCTTTAAATTGCAGTCTTTAAAAGAAGGTGGTCCCTGCGAGACCCAGAGAACTATCACTGGTGGAACAAGCACAATGGGGTGGATAAGTGGGCCGGGGCGGGGTGGTGGGGTGGGGTGAGGGGTCTGCAGGGGAGTGTGGAGAGAGACCTTATACAGAGGGCGGGCACTGGAGAAGAAAGACCTCCTCCCAGCCTTCCTCCCAGTGGTTCTCCTCCTGCTTGTCAGCGCAGAGGATTGCAGAATTCCCCAGACTTTGTATTCCTACGTCTTTGCCAAGGTGTGGCCATGTCTGCAGGAGATAACTTATAGATGGGGACCTCTTTCTTTTCTACTTCTTTCCCTGAAGAGTCTCCCAAGTGCACACAACAATGGAGCCCCGACTTGTCTCGGGTCTGCCAAGGTACCAATTTCTTAATCTTGTGGCTTGAAAGGATGGTCTCCCCCTTTTGTCCAGACTATTGGATCTGGGGTGCTCTTTGGGCCAAGTATGGAGCTGACTTGTGGATGGTCAGTATGCCCAGGAAGCCAGCTAGGAGAGTGTCCCCAGGTAATAGAGAGATGCCCAGGTGGCTTCAACAAATTACAATTAAATAAACAAACCTCGTAGTATGGTGCTGCTCCAACCCAATCCAAAGGAAGCTTTTCTAATATGGGGAGAAATGGATGTGCACTATTGATATATGAGCTAAGAATAGCTCGTGTTCCAAACAAAGTGTTTTTTTTTCATATTTTGAAATAAAAACGTGTAGACAAAGCAAGGAATTAGAATGCATGACTCATTGCTGATTCTGAAAGCAATAGAAATTCAAAGGGAATTATTCTCTTCCTATTTCGCCCTCCACCCCTGTTCTGAATAGCTTATAAAAAGAGTCTCTACTTAAACAGGACCCATAAACTCCTCTGTGATTTAAGGTTCAGCATAGTGAGAGGCAGGAGGAACTCAACCTTTATTGCTTGGTTAGTAAACTGGCCTCCCCACTAGACTGGATACATTTACCAGAGTTCTCCATGGCTTGTTCATCCTCATTTCTCCTCCTCTTGTCTCTCATTCTTTGGACCCACTGGGGCCACTGCTCCTCCCTCCCCCAGTGCCTGGCTCTGCTGGACCTCAGCAGACTCAACTCATCAGCCTTAACAAGGGTGTTTCATCAATAAGCATTAGCTCTCCGGGCTATGTCTTAGGGGAGAGTGCAAACTGTATGATATTGTAGCAGGATGTGGGCATCTCCATCAACTCACTGGGTAGTCTTTTTTTTGTGTGTGTGTGTTAGACTTTATTCTTTATTCTATTACACACCCGGGAAAACCTTCCAGACTAGATCTTCAGAAGGAGGGAGTCTAATTTGCCTCATGGCCCATTTTCTGCCAATGGTAACATTTGCTGAGTATACACTGCAGTTCTGTGTGTACAGTAAGAAGTTATTTTCTGAGCTTAGATAATAATTTGTGTGTATGTGATGTGACACAGATAATAGGAGATTATTTTCTATACTGTTCAGATGAGAAGTAGATTTCGGTTTCGTTATTTCCATTTTTAAATGTTTTTGCAAAGGAGTTCTGCTCATTAATACTTGCTCTAGTTTATTAGTCCAATAGTGTTTGCATGTGAATGTCTATGGAGGATGCTGGGGTCCAACCCCAGCAGGTCCAGGGGTCCTCAAAGGTGTGGTCGGAGTCAGCGAAGAAGGAATGACATGGAGACAGAGTTCAGTTGATCAGCAGCCTTGCCAGGATCTCTAGCCACAATCCCCAGCCAAGTTCTGTGTCCATGTTCTCTTGCTAGGTTCTCCAGCCAGGTTCTCCAGGTTCTCCAGCCAGGTTCGGTCACCATGTTCTAGTCAGGTTCTCATGCCAATTTCTTTTTTTTTTTCTCACTTGTGAAAACAGTCTTTTATTTTATTTTATTTTTTTATTGCTTAAACTATTACAAAGGGTATTACATATGTGTCCATTTTATCCCCCCACCCTAGACAGTCCCCTATCATGCCAATTTCTGTAGTCAGGTTCAGTCCAGGATCTTTTGCCATGTTCTCTTGCTAGGTTCTGTCGCTAGGTTCTGTGGCCAGTTTCTGTCCAGGATCTTTTGCCATGTTCTCTCCAGCGAAGTTCTTCTGTCTCTAGGTTCTGTGTCTAGGTTCTGTGGGTAGGTTCTGTGTCTAGGTTCTGTCTCACTGGGTAGTCTTGAGCTCATTTGTGTGTTGAATGGAATGGTTGGGCCTCATTAGTGGTGTTTAGTTTTTTTTGTTTGTTTGTTTTGTTTTGTTTTGTTTTTTGGCTCACAAACACCTTTTTAAAATAAGTCTTATGGGGAATCCAATATTTAAAACAGAAAAGAGAGAGCCCATTCTGGTTGGAGCAAGGTGTGTGTGTGTGTGTGTGTGTGTGTGTGTGTGTGTGTGTGTGAGAGAGAGAGAGAGAGAGAGAGAGAGAGAGAGAGAGAGAGAGAGAGAGAGAATGGGAGGTCCTCCAGGATCCCTGAGAGGAACAGCAAGATGTTTCACTTGAAGGAACTATTGGTCTGCCTTCATGGCATGATTCCTTAAGAAATGTGTAAAAGTCTTACCTCTGACCTCTCCTTGCTGTCTCCTTTCATTTTCACCAACCCCATGCTCCTTGAATACTTACCAGCTTGTTCAGTCTTATATCTGCCCCAAGTCTTGATGTCATACGGGGAAGCTGAGATGATCATGTGGATGACCAAAGCAACGTTTTCACCTCATGTTGCCTCAATTTTAACTCTGTGACTTTCTTGCCTCTTGACTTCCACTCCCATAGCTTCCACCTTGCTCCTGTTACCCTCTGGAGTACCCCACCTCTGAGAGCTCACACTACAATACTGCCCTCTTTGACAACCTTCTCTATAGCTGTTTACCACTGCTAGTCCTATTTTGGGATGAGTAGCATACTGAGAGCAAATCCTATATGAATATGGGACACGGATAGTTGACCCTACGTATTCATAGTCTTCAATTCCAATAGGTCTTCAGTGTTGGCTCAGTAGTTCTTCTAGTGGTCAGGTTCCTCCCCATTCTCCACCATGACTGTTTCAACCCATATCCATTCTTCTAAAAATGATGTCACTTCCTCATTCACATGAAATACAAAGGTCCCAGGAAGAAAATTCTTCATCTTCCTGCCCACCATCTCTGTCATCTTTTCTTTTTTCATGTTCCTCTTCACCTCTCCATGCCCATCATTGTGGAGGAGAGGACCCCTCTACCAGTCCAAGGACCATCTGCCACATGTGCTTGCACATTTGTTCCCCACCATCCCCTCTTATTGGACCTATTCCATCAAATATACTTCCTCTGTTATTCTTCAACTTCTTGTTCTTCCTTTGAGCACAAACATTTGTTCTAATGTCACTCATCTTATTTTTTTTAAAAAAGCAGATATAAAATTTTCTTCAAACTTTTTGAAAAAATGCCTACACATGGTTTATTTCTTCTCCTTTCATTTGCTTTTCACCCCTCACTCACTGGAATCTGGCCTCTGCTTCCATTAGTCCACTGCTCATATTCTGGCTGGAACAAGGGGTAGTGGTAGAGCAGAAGAAGCAATGCCAAGGAATGGGCCAGTTCAAAATTTAGCTCATCATCAAAATTTATCTACTGAGTTTATAAAATCTATATATGCGTATAGGCTCTGCCTACTGAGTCAGAAGCTTCTCAAGCGGGAGCTGGAAATCTGTTGCCACCAATTCCCTTCTCATTGGGAACTTCACTGACAGTCCTGCCAAGTCCCCAGGGGTCCAGTCAGGAGGGTTTCTGCCATCATGATACCACACCAACAATTGCCCTTTGCCCACTCTTGTCTCATTGGCCAAATCTACCTCCTTTCCCTTTTCTCATTAGTTCCAGCCATCTAATTGGAATTTCAAGTGATCTTAGCTAAGAAGCATTTAATCTTCTGGAGATTTTCTGACCTTGTCTCTTGGAAATCTGCCTTTCACCCAGGACCCATTCACTTCCTTTGTGCTTCTTCTAAGGCAACATGTTATAAATTGATGATCCTCAGAGCATCAATGTAAACAAATATCCTCTAAAAGTGCTTCACAGCCAGTAAAATTCAGGTGATGCTCCAGAGCTACATCTTGGAGAATATCAATGCACATTAAAATCTTAGTGATGCCCTCCAGCAAAGAAAATAGCTTCTCTTTGGCTGACGCAGCTTTTCCAAACACAGTTTGAGCCAGGAACACTGGGTGTGAGTGAATCTCTGTGTGTGTGTAAAAGCCTAGAAACCACATATTAAGTGTTGATTC
Source organism: Myotis nattereri (assembly GCF_964212035.1). Classification (NCBI taxonomy): domain Eukaryota; kingdom Metazoa; phylum Chordata; class Mammalia; order Chiroptera; family Vespertilionidae; genus Myotis; species Myotis nattereri. The sequence continues at coordinate 87,227,203 of NC_138079.1, read as the reverse complement.
CATCTTCCTAGGACATAGCTATTCTCAGATCAATGCTAACAGTAAGTATCTGACATCCTCTAGGCCCAGTGGATGGTTACACTGGTATTCATTCAAACTCCAGTAATTGGTGTACCAGGCTGTGTGTTGGGTATTGGGGATAAAGCAATGAATACTGCAGTTTATAGGCTCATGGAAAGGATAGATTATTACTCACTATAGAGTTCATGTGTTAAGATAAATTCGTGTGCAGGGTGTGCCTAGGAGCATGTCAAAGGACACATGCACACACATACACACAGGCTGTTGTATAGCTCCAGGGTACACCATACATATATATATATATGCCTAAGCGACCGAGTGACCAGTCACTATGACGCACACTGACCACCAGGGGGCAGATGCTCAATGCAGGAGCTGCCCCCTGGTGGTAAGTGCGCTCCAACAGTGGGAATGCTGCTCAGCTGACCCACCCATCCTGGCGGCCTACCAGCCCAGTGGCCCACCAGCCTGGAAGCAGCCACTCACTCCCTCAGTAGTCCTGCAGGTCCAATCTCTGGAGAATGGGCCAGGCACAAACGGACTGGCACTACTAGCATGATCCTGACAGTGCAGCTGGCTTCCTGGAAGTCGGCCTTGGGCACCGCGGTCGCTTCCCTTCCCTAGACTCTCAGCAAGGAAAAAACGATATAAAAGTGGCCGCCAGGTGGTCCCCGACAATTGGTGCAAGTGTCAGCAGGACAGATTTGGATTCTGTGCTGGCAAGGGTGTCCCATCGCCCACTCGGAGGGCTGATTGTGTCCCAGCCCATTCCCGCCCCCCCCCCCCCCCAACCCTGTGATGGGTGCCAGATGTAGGGCTCATGGCTGGCGAGTGCTGCCTCTCCCAATCAGGACTGACGGCGTGACCCTGAGGCAGATGCAGGGGGGCCAGGATGAACAGGAGCTGCAGGCAGGAGGGGCAGGCGGCGTTGGACTGCCAGTTTCAGCCCAATCCCTGCAGGCCATGCCGAGGGACCCCACCCATGCACGAATTCGTGCACTGGGCCTCTAGTATATATATAAAAGCCTAAGCAACCGAAGGACCGAATGACTGAACAACCAATTGCTATGACACGCACTGACCACCAGGGGGCAGACGCTTAACGCAGGAGCTGCCCCCTGGTGGTCAGTGCACTCCCACAGCCAACCTCCCATGGTCCCTCCCCCTTGCCAGCTATCTCCACCCCCCCTCCTCCCCCCCCCCCCCCCCCACACACACACACACCAGCCCCGATCACCAGCCAGGCCAAGGGACCCCACCTGTGCACGGATTTGTTCACTGGGCCTCTAGTTAATTTATAAAACAAGAATACAATGTGAGTAGTACTCCATGAAGTTATGGATTATAAAAGGGTGGATATATATCCATCCAAATATGAATTGTTTGTTGTTATTAATGTGGTCACATTGCTCTGCAAGGTGTTTTAACTCAAGAATTTATTACCGACATCCTTTTGCATTGCATCATGATTTATGTAAGCAGTTCGATATTGATGGTTATTTAGGTCGCTCTGTTTGCTTTCACAAGCAGGGCTGCAATGAGCATCCTTGTATATTTATCCCTATGAACTTGTACAAATATACCTAAATATAAGTTTTCTAGAAGTAAAATTTCTGGGTCAGAAAGCATCCACATTTTTTTCTTTTGATAGATTTGTCAAATTGCTCCAGAATTATTATCTATGGTAGGGCTTTTGAGGACAGGGGACACTGGCGTGGAGGGGAAGGAGGCTTACTTTCTGCATGATTCTTCTAATAAAACACCACGAACTGAGGCGTAACATCAATATTTCAGTATTTCTTTAAAAGCGCTTCCTGATCAGGAACCCAGTTGGCCCCTGGGAACCAGATATCTTTGGAAGAGCTTTGGGCGTCAGGATTCCACATGCCTGTCCTTCTGGAATTTGCACGGGGGATACAGCCACGGGGAGAGCCTATCCAGCATTAGTGATAAACAGGATGCATGTTCATGCAATGTCCATGTCACCTCACGCCAGACAATCTAAGACAGTCTAATATTCAAGCAAAGTCTGGTATGTTACGGTGCAGAATGCTAGTTTTTAGGACAAAATGTGGGACTTTAAAAGTGGTGTCTTGCTTGCAGGGGATTGTTTTGGGCTATGACTGCATAATTCTCTATCATTAGAAGCCCTTTAATGGAAAAATTTAGAATCACTGGGACAGGCCATATTCAACTAGTACATTCCTTGTGTTTGTGTCACATTTTAATCAGGGCGTTTTAATCCTATTGAGAAAGTGAGTCAGGGGGAGGGGAGAGACAGTGGTGTTCATGCCCTAATAGACTTGCCGTTAGCAGAAGACAACACTTTACCTCAAGTTCAAGTCAGTGCTGCCCATCACAGAGTCCAAAGGGAACTGGAGAGACAGAGGCTCCTCCCCCACTGTCTCTTCTGGGAAGCGAGTCCAGCTCTCGGTCCATGGTCCACACATCTGGCCATTGCAGGAGCCTTTCCTCCTGAACCTCTTGTCTCTTGGTCCAGCTACAATTGCTTCGTAGTGAACCACCCCATACTCAGTGGCATAAACCAGCAAACATCTTATGCTCACAGAGTCTTCGGGTCAGGAATTCAGTGCAGATGGCTTATTTGCCCCACGATGTCTCGTGCCTTTGTTGGAAAGACCCAGATGGCTGGGGGCTGGAATCATGTGGTCACTTGTATGCTTGGTACCTGGGCCAGGATGGGTGAAGGATCACCTTAGCTGGGACCGTCTCCCTATGACTTCTCCATGTGGTGTGCGCACCTCACAGCATGGCACCTGGGCTGTAAGTTGGGCATCCAAGGTGAACCTCCCAGGAGGACCAGCTGGGACCTGGCTGGCCTTTTTTAACTTCACCCTGTACTCATCACCTCTGGTATATTTTAGTGGTCAAAGCCATCAAACCCTCCTAGATCCAGGGGGTGGAAGCATAGATAGCACCTCTCAGTGGGGAAAGGTTCAAAAATTTTAGGACAATGTAGTGAAACTACACTTTTCCTTCCTGGATCCTGGGTCCTCTGCCCCCTGCTCCAGGTGATGCACCCCTGTCAGCACCTTCTGCTTTCCTGCTGGGTGGGGTGGGAGAATAGGATGCTGGGGAGTCAAGATAAGGGGTCTTCCCAGTGACCTGAGATCCTGTGGATAGCTTGGAACATTATTATGTTAGAAGAATGTTTGTCTCCTTAAGTTATCCTAACCCGGCGTTGCCAGACTCCGGGAGGAGGAAGGACAGGGAGGAAACACCCACGCTGGCGCATTTCGGAACTTTAGACACATGTGCTGGGACGACAACCAGGACAGGTTTCCAGGGAACGTGGTAACAAAGCACATTCAGGAGAGAGAGTGGCCGGTCACACATATCCTTATGCAAGTGGCGCACCCCACAGCTCTCGGGGGCGCTTAGGGCAGCGGTTCTCAACCTGTGGGTCGCGACCTCTTTGGGGGTCGAATGACCCTTTCACAGGGGTCACCTAAGACCATCGGAAAACACATATATGATTACATATTGTTTTTGTGATGAATCACTATGCTTTCATTATGTTCAATTTGTAACAATGAAAATACATCCTGCATATCAGATATTTACATGACGATTCATAACAATAGCAAAATCACAGTGATGAAGTAGCAACGAAAATAATTTTATGGTTGGGGGTCACCACCACATGAGGAACTGTATTAAAGGGTCGCGGCATTAGGAAGGTTGAGAACCACCGGCTTAGGGAATGTAGCTGATTGGGCCCTGGTCACACAGACCTTTGATGGGGCTTACTTAAGGGAAAGCAGTCACTGGTTCCACTGTGCTGCTGTTATTCAAGCGCCGGCCACAGAGTCATCTTCTCCTATTATTTCTGGGGAAACAGCTGGGCATCAGACCTGTGCTGAGTCAATCCGCCTGCAGCCGGTTCTGGTTACCTGCCCCCACCCACAGGCTTAGCACCATCTCAGCCCTGTGCAGCCTCACGCCAGGCCCACGCTGGGGACCCCGGGACCCCCATCTTCTTTCTCTCCATATGCAGCAGCCACCAAGTCCCCGTCTCCGGGGGGCGGTGCTGGAGAGAAAGCTGTTTCCTCTGCTGTGCCGTGTCTCCATTCCCCACAACACCACTAACACACAGCAGATATATATGAATCTCAGATTTTACCGAACGCCTGGGAATAACCGGGGAATTGAAATGTAGGAAGAAATCACAATATACAGAGACATCATCTTCGAGTCAGAAAAATAAAAATCTTCTTAAGGGGTCCTTCCATGCATAGATCCCTTTGCCAGCCTGGCGAAGCCTGTGATTTTATGTTTTAAATGCATGTAATAGAGCAGTGAAGGTAACCACAAAGGAAATCAATTTAAGCACAGTGTTAAAATATTAAACAAGACAAACCTGTGATATAATAATAATAATACACGTGCTTCTTTGTTGATGCGTTAAATAACGCGATCCAGCAGTGGTGTAATAACTATCGTAATTTTGAGGTGCTGGAGTGGAAGGGTAAACAACAGTGTGAAATAATGTGCGATGACGGTAACCTGATAGGAATAGATTAGTGGCGAAGTCACAGTGCAGCTAATTCCACGGTGCCTGTGGCTTGCGCTGATAATAAAAAAAAACCCCACACGTGCTAGATTCCATTTAGAGGTTTATTTAGAGGAAAATAAAGGTATATTCTTTCCCATCAAATTCATGGACCCCTTAAATCCTATGCTCAAGCCCCCAAGGTTCCTCAGGACCCCTGTCTGGTGTGTTTTTCAGCCGTGTTCCCAGCCTCAGTGGTAGCCCTGCCTTCTCTCTCTCTCTCACTTTTTTTTTTTTTAAATATTTTTATTGATTTCAGAGAGAGAGAAGGGAGAGGGAGAGAGAGATAGAAACATCAATGATGAGAGAATCACTGATCGGCTGCCTCCTGCATGCCCCCCACTGGGGATCGAGCCTGCAACCCAGGCATGTGCCCTTGACCAAAATCAAACCCAGGACCCTTCAGTCCACAGGCTGATGCTCTATCCACTGAGCTAAACCAGCTAGGGCAGCCCTACCTTCTCTTGCTCAAGCCAGTGCTCCTTTCTCAAGCTTTCCTAGGGAAAAATCTCCTTAAGATATTGGATCCCCCACTACTGGATCCATCTCCCTCTGACTTCCTTTCCCACAGGGACAGTCCATAGAACTCAATCCACTCTGTCTGTAGGCACTAAGAATGATATTCTGGCGGAGTGTCATGCTGGTGCCTATTAATATTAAGGCTGAGCCCGAGTCAGGGACTTCGTTACCCCAGGTCAGAACAAGAGGGACTGGACCTCTTAGGGAGACAGGAGGCTTCAAAGCCAACCCTCCAGGCAGAGGAAACTTGCAAGATTAATGGTGCAGCCCTCTGAATTCTTCTCCTGTGTAAGGAGGATCCCTCTGACCACCTCTCAGGTATAAGGGTGAGGCTGGAGCCAGGAAGAAGGAGCATAGAACACAGCAGAAGCATTTTCTGGTGGGAGGTTAGAGGGAGAAGGACAAAGGATAAGGAGGTAGAGTTGGAAGGATGTTCTGCTTCCACCTCTCTCTCAGCACCCAGGGAGAGGGGCTCCTGCCTCACCCCTCCATGGGGACTGTGGGAGCCCACCAGACAGGCACCTGTCTCAGGATGCTGCCACTCGTCTTGCTAAATGTGTGGGAAGCAGAGAAGGGTAGCTCCCTGAGTCTCACTGTGGGGCAGGCACTGAAGGAGAGCGTGCGAGTCTGCTGTGTAGGCACAGCAAGGTGTCTGTAGAACGGAGGGTGGCCTCTGCCCCCTGGCCAGACCTGGATGGAGAGCGAAGCAGAGACCCAGGCATGCGCATCCAAACAGAGCAGAGAGGAGCCAAGTAGTAAGGGCAGGAACCAGGGCTCCTGAAAGCCTTGCACATACTGGAAGGAGCCCAAGTCACCCGTTCCAAACTTCAGGTTTGGAGGCCACCCGTGACTGTGTGATAAGACACATCACCCTGGGAGATGATATGAGAGACTACACATTCTTTAAAGTAAACTTTATTGGGGGGGGGGCATTTTTAGATTTATAGAAAATTTGAGAAGATAGTAGTACAGAGTTTCCACTCATATGTTACAATGAATGAATCAATATTGATGCAGTATTGTTAACTAGGGTACATACTTTATTCAAATTTCCTTAGGTTTTCTCTAAAATCCCTTTCCTCTCCCAGGATCTCATCCAGAATATGACGTTACCTTTAGTAGTCACATCTCTTTAGGCTCCTCTTAGCTGCGACAGTTTCTCAGATTTTCCTTGTTCTTGATGACCTTGAAGTTTTGAGGAATACTGGTCAGGTATCTGGCAAAATGTTCTCAATTGGGATTTGTCTGATGATTGCATGGGGGGTTATAGGATTGGGGGCAGAAGACCACAGAGGTAAGGTGACATTTAAAAATATATATTTTTATTGATTTTAGAGAGGAAGGGAGAGAGAGAGAGAGAGAGAGAGAGAGAGAGAGAGAGAGAGAGAGAGAAATGTCAATGAAATATCAATGATGAGAGAGAATCACTGATTGGCTGCCTCCTACATGTCCACCACTGGGGATTGAGCCCACAACCCAGGCACATGCTCTGACCAGGAATTGAGCTGTGATTTCCTGGCTCATAGTTTGATGCTCAACCACTGAGCCACATCAGCCGGGTGGTAAAGTGCCATTTTCATTACATGGTATCAGGGGTACATACTATCAATGTGACTTCACTGTTGATGTTGATCAGCCGGCCTGAGGCAGCGTTTGTCAGCATCCTCCACTGCAAAGCCACTCATTTTCCTCTTCCCGCAGTGTTCTCTTTTGAAGAAAGTCCCTTTGCACAGGCTACGCTTAAGAAATGAGGAGGGCAGAGTATCAACATAAACCACTTGGAATTCTGTACGGGAGATCTTGTCTCTCCTATTTATTTGTTTATTATGTATTTACACATGTATGGATTCATGGATATTATATTTTTGGTAATAAGCCATTTCAACTTTGTTTTGTTGCTCTCATTGCCGACACCTTGGCCACTGGGAGCTCTTGGTTCCTGTGTTTTGAGCACGTCCTTACTTTCTGGCACTAGAATATGTTCCAGGCTCTAGAATACGCTCCAGGCTCATCTTGTGCATTTCCTGCCCCAGTTCCCTGGCCTGGTTTCCTTTAAGAGAATGGAATTAGAAACCAAGAGCTGAATACTTAGTCTGTTTGATGTTACTGTGGTATTATTGCTTCTAGGCCCTCTCAGCTGACAGAACAAGGAAATATACATGTATGCATTAACACCTATGTATATGTACATATCTATATGTGCTTCTGTATGTAACCAACTGTATCCAGATAGAAGTAAACATGGCTTTATATGATGTCTCCAACTCTAATCCATTTCCACATGGATCATTCTAGCATCCTCCCTTTACTTACTTGTAAACTCGCCCTCTAACAGTGAGAAAAATGGCTCCCACTATCCACCATCCATTTACACATTTGGTCCTTGAACACTGCAGAATTTAGGGGCACTGACCCCCATGCAGTTGAAAATCCATGTATAACTTTTGACACCCCCAAAACTTAACTACTGATAGCCAACTGTTGACCTGAAGCCTTACCGATAATATAAACAGTAGAATAACCCACCCTTTGTATGTTATATGTCTTATGTCCTATATTCTCATAATACTAAGCTAGAGAAAACAAAATGTTATTAAGAACATCATAAGGAAGAGAAAATACATTACAGCATTTGCTAAAGAAAGTCCACGTGTACGTGAACCCCCTCAGTTCAAACTGTATTGTTCAAGGGTCAGCTGGACTTGATTGTGTATTTGCAGCCCAGATGTAGAGCAGTATCGGACTTGTTAACACACACCGCGGGAAACAACTTCCTCAGCGGTGCTTATGTATAGTTCCTCTGCCCTTAGTTTTACAAAATCCACTCATTGCCAAAGTAACTTACGTCAGCACTCCCCGACACTGCTCCCTTCCATGATGTTGTTTCCTACATTGTAATACAGATTAATTGGCCACATTCTATGTTTCATCCTGGGATTCTACTGACCTGCTCAATGACTTTTAGAATTTGCATACATTAAGGTTCACTCAGTGCTGAAGTTCAGTGGGTTTTTGCCAAATGCATAGTCATGTATCCACAATTGCACTATCATGTGGAATAGTTTCTCTGCTCTAAAAAATAACCCGTGCGTCACCTATTCAACCTTTTCTTTTACCCCTAAACTCCGGAAACCACGGATCTATTTATGTCTCCATAATTATGCATTTTCCAGAATATCATGCATGCGAACCACACAGTATGTAGCTGTACGGATTGGCTCCTTTCACTTCCATGTATTCATTTAAGATTCATCCGGGTCATTTTGTGGCTTCATATCTTATTTGTATCACTGAATAATATTCCATTTTATAGATGCACCACAGTTTGTTTATCAGTTCACCTCTGAAGGACTTCCTGGTTCCATCCAGTTTTTGGTGAATATAAAGCTGCTATAAATGTATAACTTTCTATATACTTATATAGATTTATAAATAAACATTATGCTATAAAGCTGCATGCAGATTTTCATGGGGACGTAAGTTTTCAAATTCGTTGGGTGAAAATTTGGGAGCGTGATTGTTGGAAAGAATGATAAGACTATGTTTAGTTTTATAAGAAACTTCCAAGCTATTTTCCAAGGTGGCTGCACCATTTCTGCATTCCGACCAGCAAGGAAGAAAGTCCCTCTTGCTTCACATTATCACTAGCAACCAGTATTACCTTTTAAGTTTTGGGTTTTAGCCACACTAACAAGTATGTAGTAGTATCTCACTGTTTTAAATTTGTGCACCCTAATGACATATATGTGGAGCATCTTTTCATGTGCTTGTTTGCCAGCTGTATGGTTTCTTTGGTGAGGTGTCTGTTAAAACCTTCCTCCCTCCCCTTTTCTTTTCCACTAAATTGCTTGTTTTCTTATGTTGCATGAGTTCTTTGTACAATTCCGCTATAAATCTTTTGTGCGATACATGTTTTTCAAATATTTCCTCTCAATCTGTGGTTTATCTTTTCATTCTCTTAGCAGGTCTTTCACAGATTGGATTTTAATCACAATAAAGTTCAACTTATCAACATATTTTTCACAGATCATGTTTTTGGCATTGTATCTAAAAGCTCATTATCAAACACATTATCTAGATGTTCTCCTATATTTTCTCCCAGAGACATTATAGTTTTGCATTTTGCATTTAGGTCTACAATCCATTTTTATTTTTTATTTTATTTTATTTTATTATTTTTTTATGTAAGAGGATGTTTTTTTGTTTTGTCTTATTTTTTTATTGCTTAAAGTATTACAAAGAGTATTACATATGTCTCCTTTTTACAATCCATTTTTAATTAATTTTTGTGAAAGGTATGAATTCTGTGCCTAGGTTAATTTTTTTCACCTAGGATGGATGAAACAATGGATGTCCAATGGTTCCAGCACCGTTTGTTTAAATCAACATACGCCTGTCATTCTCCCTGTGGTCCCCCGGCCCCCAGGACTGGGTCTTGCAGAAAATATGCATGCAGGTGCGCATTTGCCAACACTCACCTCCCAAGGACACACAGTATTCCCAGAGATAGCTCAGTGTAAGTCCACAGAAAAGGAGAAAACTGTTTTATTCAAAGCAACACAGTCTGCAAAGTGTCCTCTGTTGATAATGGAGAAAGCATTTTGCCTCCTTTCTCTAGGTCATACTCAGAGATGCAATTGTGCACATGAAGCGGGATTGTTGTGACAATAATGTGACAACAGAGCCAACTGCTCTACATCCCATCTTTAGTTTCACTGAGGATTGCATAGAAGCTGTGAAATCATTGCTTTTTCCATTGACTGGGCAGCAACCAATTTTCAGACAAGGCTTTTATCCCCTTCAGTAAAAAGACACACTCCCGCCCCTTCCCAGAAACACCTCTGGGAGGTGCGAATAAAGTCGTGCGCTTGCAGCTCTACAAGGACCTTCTGTGCCAGCTGCTAGGGACAAAAGTGGAGATGGTATCACGCAGGTCCTGCTCTTCAGGGCTCCTATTGAGTTAAAAAAAGCAGACTTGAGTTAAAAATGCAGTTATAAGAACAGTAACCAAGCAGCACTTTTTCTGCCTGCCTGCCAGTCATCCTGTCGGAACGAGAGCTTCCCAAAGTCTCCAGCCGTGTTTCTCACAAGTCTGTGTGCATGGGTTCAAGACACTCTTGCATGATGGTTGCCATTTTCTCCTGTTACCGGTCAAGGAGATGCTTCTTCTTCTGTGGGCTTCTGCTGCCTGACCTGGAAGTGCCCACTGCTAACCCTCGTGGATGTGGCCAGTGCTGGGACACAGCTGGACAGTGCCCATAGATGTAACCTGCTGAAACACTTACAGTTTTCATTCACCAGAGACCCATCTAAGAGACTTGGGTTTTCTTCTGTATTTTTTTCCTTACTTATTGAGAGAGAGAGAGAGAGAGAGAGAGAGAGAGAGAGAGACATCAATTTGTTGCTCCACCTATTTAAGCATTCATTGGTTGTTCCCTGTATTTGCCCTGACCAGGGATTGAAATCACAACCTTGGCATATCACAGAGGTTCTCAATCTGTAGGTCACGACCCCTTTGGGGGTCGAACGACCCTTTCACAGGGGTCGCCTAAGACCATCCTGCATATCAGATATTTACATTATGATTCATAACAGTAGCAACATTACAGTTATGAAGTAGCAACGAAAATAATTTTATGGTTGGGTCACAACATGAGGAACTGTATTAAAGGGTCAGAAGGTTGAGAACCACTGGCATATCAGGACAACGCTCCAATCAACTGAGCTACCCAGCCAGGGCTATTAGTTTTGGATTTTTTCTTTTCTGATCTATAACTCTGATGATTTCTCCCCCCTATCCTTGAATTTCAAAAGCTTTATCGGCACATATCTACATGTGAGTCTCTTCTTATTAATTTTTCCAGGAGGTGTGATCCACTGTAATCTTCATAATTACTCTGTAATCAGTTCAAAAAAATTTATTTGGTTATAGTTTTTTATTATTACCTCTTTTCTGTGGTTTGGGCTTACTTCTTGGGAACACCTCTGATTCTTAGGTTGCATCTCCATTTCTTTGCCCCACATACCTAACACATTTTTCTTTCAACATGTTTATAACTTTGTCCTTCTCTTCTGGATTCTGGGAGAGCTCTTCTAATTTTCCTCCCATAATAAAACTTTGGTTTATTTTTCGGTGAAATATCTACTCTTTGTTGCCTCTGATGTACCTTTTTAATCTGCTGCCAGATGTTTCTTTCCTTCCTCTCATTTCCTCATCTGAATCTCTGCCTTCACCTTAGTTTGTTCTCTCCCTGACTCAGTATCACGAAGTTTGTGCCTTCCTGTATCTTTTATGATGACCCCAAGGACACAGTTTCTAAAATTTATTTCTGTTTATTAAGATGTCATTTTCAAGAATAGTTTTCCTTGAACTTTTAAGACACTGTTTTCCTTCCTGCATGTTGCAAGGTCATCGGATAGGCTCCACATTTGACTTTTTCATTCTTATTGAAGCTTGGCATTTGCCAATTTGTGGACTTTGACTGGTACCCATTTGGCCTGGGGCTGTGGGACTGGTGTGGGATCTTCTCTTACTCTGACTGTTGGATTTCCTGATTCAGTTGGAGAATTCCTCAAATTAATAAAAATAACATGTACTGCTTCCAATTCTCTATCTAAAATGCTTTCCATATATTATATTTCAATAATAAATATCCTATTTACAGTTGGATTGGGGCCAGGAGGCATACTTGGTTCCTTGCATACTGAGACTTGCAGTGACTTAAAGCAGAAAGAAGAGCTGAATTATGGGGAAGAGAGTTGCACATGATGACAGCTCAGAAAATATTCTTATGCACCTGAGAGGTGGACGCCTACTTTTCAGGTCCCTGTGGCCTCCATGTTCTGGAACCGGAGTCATGCTAAGGGACATACCAACTGGACAGCTGTTCAGGGTTTATATAGATAGATAGGTTGAATTATAATTCTATAGCTACATATGTATAACCATATCAATCTCTGTGCAACAAACCAAGTAAACCTCCTGGTATATGCTATAGAAGGAGAAGTATTGTAAATAGGACATTTTTTATTTAAAAGTATTAATACTTGCTATCAAAATATAAAATGTATTGCCACATAGAGAGATAGATATAATTACAGATATATAAATAAAGAACTAGCCCTAATCGGTTTGGCTCAGTGGACAGAGCGTTGGCCTGCGGACTGAAAGGTCCCAGGTTCGATTCCAGTCAAGGGCATGTACCTTGGTTGCGGGCACATCCCCAGTAGGAGGTGTGCGGGAGGCGGCTGAGCGATGTTTCTGACTCTCTATCCCTCTACCTTCCTCTCTGTAAAAAATCAATAAAATATATTTAATAAATAAATAAATAAATAAATAAATAACTATAATTATATCTAGCTTTCTATGGAGGGCTAAAACATTATTGAAATAAATGAGACATTGATGGCTGTTAACTTGGATTTTCACATGTAATGCTCAGTAAAGTATTTGTTCTACTGTTACTGAAATAAGAGTGCATTCAAGTAGTGTGAAGAAAACTCCTCTTTGGTAGTGTCCAATTTCTGTTGGATACTTTTATGAATGTGTTTGCACAGGTTTCAAGGGGAAAGTTGGTCTATGTCACCAACACTGTGACTAGAGAAAAATTGGTAGTTACCTTGAGTTGACAGTCTTAGAATTCTGAAACAACATAGTAAATGGTGTAGTTCTATTTACAGGGGTTGAGTAATTTTCCTGGAATAACTCTTGTATTAAGTGAGATAATTCAGAGAGAGCATTTAGCCCAGTGTCCGGCACATGGCATACACCCCATAACTGTTAGCTATTACCATTGTCATTAATTGAATGCACTTTATCTAAAATTAAACCTGTTAATGTGTCCTTTAAAAACTGTTTTATCAGAGAAAATAAGAATAAACTTTTTTCTTTTTTTAAAATATATTTTTATTGATTTCAGAGAGGAAGGGAGAGGGAGCGTGAGATAGAAACATCAATGATGAGAGAGAATCATTGATTGACTGCCTCCTGCATGCCCCACACTGGGGATCGAGCCTGCAACCCAGGCATGTGCTCTTGGCCGGAATCGAACCTGGGACCCTTCAGTCCACAGGCTGATGCTCTACCCACTGTGCCAAACTGGCCAAGGCAAGAATAAACTATTTTCATTAGGATAGACTTTGTCATACTAACCTAAAACCTTTATTGGCTTAACAAATGAAGTATATGTGTTACTCCCATGAAGTTGGGCACAGATGGACACCTTTTTCCCTATCTTGTTGCTATTCCATGGGGAGCACAACCCTTCAAGGGTTGTATTGCAGGGGAGGAGAGAGAGGAGGAGACACAGCAAATTTTAATTGCTTTGATGGAAGTAGTATAGGTCATTTCAGAATACAGTTCACTGGCCAGAACTAGTCACCTGGCCCCAATCCAACTGCAAGAGAGAATGGGAAGTTCAAAGGAGCTCATTGATAGATCATAAATCTTAATAGATTCTACCACAGACTAAAAAGTAGGAAATCTGAATTTTGGACAAGACTTCAAAATCAATTTCATGTAACTTATTTATATATTTTCAGACAGGTGTCAAATTTTAGCCAATTCTGTGAGATAGCAAAACATACAAATTAATAATTCAAAAGGAAAAGGTTATAATGTTTTATCCTATTAAGTACCTATAAAAAACTCCTTGTTTTGAGATCAGACAAGATCAGGCAAGTTCAGGGTGGTTAGGATCTCAGAGGTAAGGTAGGGGTGGGTGGATGAGAAGAGATCAACGAAAAAACTTGTATGCATATATGCATAACCCATGGACACAGACAATAGGGTGGTGGAGGCCTGGGATGGGAGGTGGGGATGGGTTAAAAGGGGGTTATTGGAAGGGAAAAAGGGGGACATATGTAATACTTTCAACAATAAAATATTTAAAAAAACAAAAACAAAAAAAACCCACCTCCTTATTTTTGAAAATACAGAGGTAATTCTAAAACAAAAGTGTAAGTTCCCAAATCCCCACTGAACATTGACCAATATCATTTTGAAGAGGGTCCAGGTTATTAGCTTTCTGAGATACTCGAGTCTAGAACTGGATTTCCCTGGAGTCAGGAATAAATAGTAGGCCTAAATCAAATCCTGTCGAACATATTCTGAAATTACTTGTGCTGTTCACATAAAGAAGTGAACATATAATGTCAACACTAAAAATTTTTTTAATAAAAAATATAATAAAAATGGTGTTTCAAGAGACTTTCACTTCTGGTCAAGAAAAAATAACATAAGTTGGAATTACCCTCCCTCCTGAAATAATGACAACAACAGAAATTGGAAAAGTACATGAAACAATGTTTTTCAAGGTATTACAATAAGGCGATGAAGAATAGTGAAACCTGAGAAACAGGAAACAAAGTGAGCCCCATGTTTGTCCCAACTTAGTGCCTGAAAAGTTTCCAGGTCTCAGTTCAGGGAGGAGGAGCTCAGACATAGCAGAACTTCAAAATGCATGAAGTAAACATTGAGAGACACCCAGGAGAAACAGACATATCTGTCATAATCATTGGAGATTTTAACACTATCACAAACTTGCCTTGTATAATGCTATTATTCAGCTTGACATAATTAGAATTTATAGAATGTTCCATCCAACAGCAGAACACACATTCTTTTTAGGTGTGTATTACAGGTCTATATGGTGCATATAAGGTAAATATGCATATTAGGTAAATATGCAACATTTACCAAGATAGACTATTTTATGGTATATAAGTAAATAAATAACTTTAAAAGAATTCAAATCATACAAGGTATGCTCACTGATAACAATAAAATTAAATTTGAAATCTATAGCAGGCAGATTTCCTTACATAACCTAGGAGTCAAAGAACTCAAAAGATAAGTGGGAAAGTATGTTGAACTGAGTGAAAGTATAAATATATCTTATCAAAATGTATGGGATGTAGCTAAAGCGGTACTTAAGAAAATTTTGTAACATTAAACATCCACTCATTGGTGGAATATAGAAAACAACATAGACTGACGAACAGGGGCAGACCCAAAGACAGAGAAACAGCGATCAGGCTATCAATCCCCAGAGGGAAAGCAGGGGAGGGCGGGGGTAAGGGGAAGACATCAGCCAAAGGACTTGTATGCATGCATATAAGCCAAACCAATGGACACGGACAACAGGGGGATGAGAGCATGAGTGGGGGTGGGGGGAGGTTGGGTGTTAATGGGGGGATGAGGACACATTCATAATACCTTAACCAATAAAGAAATTAAAATAAAAAAATAAATAAAAGAAAAGAAGAAAGGTCTCAAACCAGTAATACAAGATTCCACTTTAAGAAACTAGAAAAATAAAATATTGTGAAAATAATAAAGATCAGGACAAAATCAATAAAATAGACAGAACAATCGATGAAATCAACAAAACCAAAAGCTGATTCTTTGAGAAGACCAATAAAATTGATCTAGCTAGATTGATCAAGAAAAAAAGCGAAGTCATAAATTACCAATATAAGGAATGAGAGAGTTAACATCACTATAGATTGTACAGATTAAAAGAATAATAATAGAATATTGTGACTATGCCAATAAATTTGATAATAGATGAAATGGATGAATTCCTTAAAAGGCACACACCACCAAAGCCTAGTTGCTATACTAATATCAGACAAAGTATACTTCTGAGTGAAAGAATTATAAGGCAACTCTATCTTCCTCTTGATTAATATCTGCACTAGAGGCCCGGTGCACAAAAATTTGTGCACTCGGCAGGGGAGTGGGGATGGGGGCGGTCCCTCAGCCCGGCCTGTGCCCTCTCGCAGTCTGGGACCCCTCAGGGTATGACCACCTGCTGGCTTAGGCCCGCTCCCTGGGGGACTGGGTCTAAGCTGGCTGACATCCCTCTGGCAGCCCAGGAGCCCTCGGGGGATGTCCACTTGCCAGCGGGGAGCAGGCCTAAGCTGCAGTTGGACATCCTTAGCACTGCTGAGGAGGCAGGAGAGGCTCTCACCACTGCTGTACTGGCAGCCATCAACCTGGCTTGTGGCTGAGCAGAACTCCCCCTGTGGGAGCGCACTGACCACAAGGGGGCAGCTCCTGCATTGAGCATCTGTCCCCTGGTGGTCAGTGTGTGTCATAGTAACCAGTCATTCCCGTCGTTCTGCTGTTAGGGTCAATTTGCATATTACCCTTTTATTATATAGGAGTGCCTGGCCAGCCTGAGTGAAGGGTTAATGGTTGTTTGCAGGCTGGCCACAACCCCTTCAGGGTGGGTGTCCCCGCTGGGGTGCCTGGACAGCCTGGGTGAGGGGCTGATGGCTGTTCACAGGCTGGCCACAGCCCCTTCAGTGTGGGGGTCCCTACTGGGGTGCCTGGCCAGCCTGGGTGAGGGACTGAGGGCCGTTTTCAGGCTGGCCACACCCCCTTCATGGTGGGGGGTCCTGCTGGGGTATCTGGCCAGTCTGGGTGAGGGGCTGAGGGCTGTTTGCAGGCTGGCCACAACCCCCAGCCACCCAAGCTCCCAGTGGATGCTGGCTGAAAGCAGGTATCTGGGATTTATTTGTCTTCTATAATTGAAACTTTGTTGCCATGAGTGGAGGCCACAGCCGGCTCAGGGCAGGCGGGAAGCTTGGCTTCCTCCATCGCCCAGGCAACCAAGCCTCCTGCTTGCTCCAGCTCCGTGGCTGCCGGCCGCCATCTTGGTTTGGTTAATTTGCATATAGTCAGTCTGATTGGCTGGTGGGCGTGGCTTAGGGCATAGCGAAGGTATGATCAATTAGCATCTTTGTCTTTTATTAGTGTAGATTGTATACCTCTTTTCCATACCTTTATTTTTAACCTACCTCCATCATTATAGTGGAAACAAGTTTCTTGTAGACAGCATATAGTTGAATGTTATCTTTATCCATTCTGACAGTCTCTGTTTTTTAATTGCGCTTAAACCATTTACCTTTAATAATATAATTATTGACGTTTGGATTTATGCCTATAATTTTATTGTTACTTATCTGTTTACTAGAGGCCCATTGCAGGAAGATTCCTGCAAGAATAGGGCTTCCTGAGGCCAGAGCGAAGCAGAGAAGGGAGCAAAGCCCGCCAAGGCGCCTCCCTTCTCCGCCGCCTCACTCCCTCCTGTCTCTGCTGCCTCAGCTCCCTGCCATCTCCACTGCCTGCCTCGGCTTCCTCTGGTGTCTGCCGCTTTGCTCCCTCCCATGTCCACCGCCTCGCTCCCTCCCATGTCCACCGCCTCGCTCCCTCCCATGTCCACCGCCTCGCTCCCTCCCATGTCCACTGCCTCGCTCCCTCCCATGTCCACCGCCTCGCTCCCTCCCGTCTCCGCTGCCTCATTTCCTCCTGTGTCCGCTGCCTCAGCTCCGCTCCTGTCTCTGCCACTTTGCTCCCTTCTGCAGCGCTTGGCTTCCTTCTACACCAGTGGTTCTCAACCTTCTGGCCCTTTAAATACAGTTTCTCATGTTGTGACCCAACCATAAAATTATTTTCGTTGCTACTTCATAACTGTAATGTTGCTACTGTTATGAATCGTAATGTAAATATCTGATATGCAGGATGGTCTTAGGTGATCCCTGTGAAAGGGTCGTTCAACTGCCAACAGGTCGTGACCCACAGGTTGAGAACCGCTGTTCTACGCTGTCTTCAGTCTTCTCTCCGTGCCTGTGTATGCAAATTAACTGCCATCTTTGTTGGGTTAATTTGCATATCACTCTGTTTGGCTGGTGGGCATAGCGGAGGGACGGTCAATTTACATTTTTCTCTTTTATTAGTGTAGATTTCCTCTGTTTTTCATTCTCTTCCCTCCCCTCTTTCGGGTTATTTAATCATCTTTTTAGTATTTCATGTTAATTTATTATTATTTACTATATCTTTTTGTATAATATTTTTACTTTTACTGTAGGAATTACAATGTACACACTTAACTTTTTACAATTTAATTAGAATTCATGTTTTAAAAATTTGTTTATTGAAATGTATTTTATTGACATAAAAGATACATAGAATGAAATTCATAAAATTCATGCATTTTAAAGTATATAACAGAGTGGTTGATTATATATTTACAATGTTGTGCAACCATCACAACTACCTAACTTCAGAACATTTCCGTGACCTCAAACAGAAATCCCATACCTCCCAGTTCCCTCTTCTCTCCATCCCAACACAGCACAGATTTCCCTATTCTGGACATTTCTTATAAATGGAATCATATTATATGTGGTCTTTTTGGTCTGATTTATTGCACTCAGCATAATGCTTTCAGGTTCAGCCATGTTGTAGTTTGTATCAGTACTTCATTCCTTTATTTGGCAGAATAATATTTTATTGTATAGATATACTGTATTTTGTTTATTTAGTCATCACTTGATGGGCATTTTGGGCTGTTGCTCATATTTTGCTATGAACATTCATGTACAAATTTTTGTGTGAACATATGTTTTTGTGTGAACATATGTTTTCCATTCTTTTTTGCATATCCTAGAAGTGGGATTGCTAGGTTCAATAGTAACTGTATGTTTAATTTTTTGAGGAACTGCCAAACTATTTTCCAAAGTAACTACATCATTTTACATTCTCACCAGTAATGCACAAGAGTTACAATGTCTCCACATCCTTCCAACACACTGGTTAATTTTATTATTATTATTGCCATTGTAGTGGATTTTGGTCTCATTATGGTTTTGATTTGCATTTTTCTAATGACTAGCAATGTTGAACATCTTTTCATATGTATACTGACTATTTGTACAGGGTGTCCCATAAGGATGTATACACACTTTTTTTTTGTTAGCTCAATTGATATTTCTTTCTTTACAGATTTAACCCATTGGAATGAATGATTATTCAAAGTGTATATACATTTTTTGGGGTGCACCCTATATATCTTCTTTGGAGAATAACTATTTAAATCTTTTGCCCATTTTAAATGGGTTATTTGGGGCTTTGTTGTTACCGAGTTGGAAGAGTTCTTTATGTTCTAGATATTAGACCATTATCATACACATGATTTGCAAATATTTTCTCTCCTTCTGTAAATTGACTTTTCACTTTCTTGATAGGGCCCCTTAATTCACAAAAGTTTCTAATTTTGGTGAAGTTCAATTCATCTATCTATTCTTTGCTTGTTTGTGTTCTCTGCGTCATATTTAAGGAGCTGTTGCCTAACTGAAGGTCATGAAGATTTACAACTGTTTCCTTCTAAGAGTTTTATAGTTTTAGTTCTTAAATTTAGGCCTTTGATCCATTTTGAGTTAATTTTTTAAAAAAATATATTTTATTGATTTTTTACAGAGAGGAAGGGAGAGAGATAGAGAGTCAGAAACATCGATGAGAGAGAAACATCGATCAGCTGCCTCCTGCACATCTCCCACTGGGGATATGCCCGCAACCCAGGCACATGCCCTTGACCGGAATCGAACCTGGGACCTTTCAGTCCGCAGGCCGATGCTCTATCCACTGAGCCAAACCAGTTTCGGCTTGAGTTAATTTTTATATGTGGTGTGAGGTAGGAGTTCAAATTTGTCCTTTGGCACTATGGATAGCCACCATTTCCAGCATCATTTGTTGAAAAGACTGTTCTTTCCACAATCAATGGTCTTTGTACCCTTGTCAAAAATCAATTAATCATAAATATGTGGGTTTTATTCCTGGACTCTCAATTCTATTCCATTTTATTCTTATGCCAGTACCACACTGCTTTGATAACTGTAGCTTTGTAGTAAAATATGAAATCAGGAAGTCTGAGTACTCCAACTTTGTTCTCTCTTTTAAGATTGGCTATTCAGGGTCCTTTGAAATTTTTATGCATTTTAGGATAAGCCTGTTCATTTTTTGCAAAAAGACAGTTTCAATTTGATAGAGTTTTCAAATTTAGAGAGTATTGTTCTTTAGTTCTTTAGGTATAGTTTCTGTTAGCTCTTTGAACATTTTCAAAATAGTTCTATTGAAGTCTGTGCCTAGTAAGTCCAACACCTGGGTTCCTCAAGCATAATTTCTATTGATTGTCGTTTTACTCCATGGACCATTTGGACCATACTTTCTTGTTTCTTTGCATATCTTGTAATTTTTTTGTTGCATACTGGATATTTTGACTATTATAATAGAATAAGTCTGGAAATTTAATCTTCTTCTTCCCCTCAGGATTTGTTGTTGCTGTTTGTTTTAGTAGTTTGTTTAGTGACTTCTCCAAACTAAATATTGTAAAGTCTGTATTTTTTTGTCATGTGTTGCCACTAAAGTCTCTGTTCTGTTAACTTAGTAGTCAAGTATTTAAAGGAAATTTCCTTAAACTCTTGAAATCAAAATATCTCCCAGTCTTTACAGAGCGACTCTGTATAGGCATGCCAGAAACACTAAATCAGGAAGTTGATAACTTTCCCTTAATCTTCACTTTCCACTTACATAGATACTGAAAGTCAGCCAGGGGTGAATACTTAGGCCTTCTCAGATCTTTCCTTAGCATCCTTTCAGCCCTGGGAATGCATGTTGCCTTCCAAATCCCCAGGAATATGCTGGAGCTTTATAAAATGCTTCCCCCCACTAAGTTTTTTTTTTTTTTATCTAGTTAATATTTTTTTCTTTATTGATTAAGGTATTATTTCACCTAAACTTTCTGGTTAGTCTATTGTTTACCCTAATTGTTATCCATTAGCTCAGGCAGCAGTGATTAAAACATTTGCCTGTAAATGTTTTCAACTAATGACAACTTTCACACTGAGTGAATTTTAAGTTAGGTGAGATAAAAAATCAAGACTTTTGATTCTTGTATGTGCCCTAACAGGGGATCAAACCCACAACCTTGGCGTATCAGATGATGCTCTAACCAACTGAGCTACCAAAGAAAGAACTCTTACCTTTTGCAACAGCATGGATGGACCTGGAGATTTTTATGCTAAAATAATAAGCCAGACAAGAGAAAGACAAACACCATATGATCTTACTTATACATGAAATCTAAACAACACAATAAACGGATGAACAAAATAGAACCAGAGGCATGGAAACATGGAACAGACTGACAGAAGTCAAAGGGGAGGGGGAGGGGAGACCTGGATGAAAAAAGGTGAAGAGATTGGCCACAGAACATATATGCATAGCCCATGGTCACAGACAGCAGTGTGGTGATGGCCAAGAGGGAGGGTGGCGGGGGCTGGGTGGAGGTAGGTAAAAGTGGGGGAAATGAGGGACATCTGTAATAGTGTCAACAATGAAAAAAAAAAAAAAGACCTTTGAGCCACCAGACAGATCAAAACAAAATAATTATAATTCTTTGTGAGGAAGGTACATTTTGCTGTCTCTGGTACCAATACTGGTGATGTGAGCTGTTATTTTTAAGGCTGCTAGTGGTCTGAGGATCAGAAAGTAGGATGAGCTAACGTGCCACAAAGCATATTGCTCTGACCAAAATTTAGCCGTTTATCTTGAATAAGTGGTTCTGGATTTCTACAAGCTTTTGGCTAGTTTCCAGACTTCCCAAAAAAGTTAATTCTGATTTTTTGTTGTTGCCTGTTTTATATTACTGTATGGAGGGGCAGAATTTCAGAGTTCCCTATTCTGCCATTTTTGCTGATATTGCTCCCTATCCACTTCAAGTAGAATATAGAAATTTTACTACCATATAGAATTCATTATTCTCTCCTTTTATGTGGTAGCTGCTTTACAGCTTACATCTACATGTATTGGAAAGCCTTTCAGATAATGTTATAATTTTTACTTTCATCCATTTAAGCATAAGAGAAGCAACAAGAGAAGCATAGTCAGTCTGTTACATTAACCCAGACACTTTATGTTGTTTTCCTTTATTCCCAATGTTCCAAGTTTCCCTTTTGCATCATTTACCTTCTGCCTAAAGAGCTCCTTTTTAGCAATTCTTTTAGAGCATACCTGCCAGCAAGAAATGATCTTTGTTTTCCTGTTTTTCTGAGAATGTCTTTGTTTTACCTTAATTCCTGAAGAATATTTTCATTACATATCGAATTCTTGGTTAATAGTTATTTTCTTTCAGCACTTTAAATGTGTTATTACATTTCCTTCCGCCTTCTTGAATTCTCATGAGAAGTTCAAAGTTATGTGAATCATCATTCTCATATAAGCAATTTGTTGCTCAGATTTTATCATTTTGATGGATCCACCTTTAAGTTCTTTGGCTCTTTATTTTCTCGTGTGGAGCTTATCAAATGTGTTTTTATTTATTTTTTATTTTATTTTGTTTTTTAAATATATTTTATTGATTTTTCCACAGAGAGGAGGGGAGAGGGATAGAGAGTTAGAAACATCGATGAGAGAGAAACATCGATCAGCTGCCTCCTGCACACCCCCTACTGGGGATGTGCCCACAACCAAGGTACATGCCCTTGACCAGAATTGAACCCGGGACCCTTCAGTCGGCAGGCTGACGCTCCATCCACTGAGCCAAACCAGCTAGGGCAGATGTGTTTTTATTTTGATTACTGTATTTTAAAGTTCTAAAATTTCCATTTGGTTATTCTTTCTATTTTTTAGTTCTTAGCTGAGACTTTCTATCTTTTCATATTTTAAAAAAGTGTTCACCTTTACATCTTGGAGCATTTTACAAGTGCTTTAAAGCATTTGTCAGATAATGTTATTGTCCATGTCCTCTTGGCATTGGCATGTGTTGGCTACATCTCTTTCCAAACAAGTTTAGATTTTTCTGGTTCTTTGTATTTTAAGAATTTGGGATTGTATCCTGGACATTTAGAATATTACTTATATGACTCAGGTTTTTGTTTACACTCTATGGACAATGTTGATTAAAAAAAATTTTTTTTCTTTTTTTTTTTTTTTTTTTTAGTTAGGCAGTCATACTGGTTGGTTTCAGGCCACAAGTTCCAACCAGTTTTATATGGTTCTGATTCTAATTTCAGGTAAGTTTTCAAAGCCTTTGCATTGCTATTCATGTCCGTTCCATGTGTGACACCAGTGGCTACTTTGTCAACTGGGCTATTGTCTATCAGGCTTCAGAGACTATGAGCTCATTAAGGGAAGGTTAACCTGCTCATGTGCCATTAGCTCAGAAGTTTACAAACAACTGAAAGTAGTCTTTTAGCAAACGTTTCCCTCTCCTTGAGTTTGTCAGCACTTTCCACTTCCCTGGAACTCTCCGTTTTGGTCTTCCAACCAGAAAGCTGCAGTGTTAATTATCCCAGTCTACTGCCCCCTTTGCGCAACTGCGCTTGTGTTGGGGACAAGCAAAGGGAGGAGAGAGGGACACGACGCCTTGGAGGAACTCTCCACTCTGGGGAATCACATGTTATCTGACTACAGAGGAAGGTGCTTCCTCAACGTTTTAGGCTCCTAGTGGCTGTTATTGCCACTGCTGCTTCTGCTTCCAAGACTTGTTTAGGGGTGAGGTACAAGAGAACAGAGAAAAGGAAAAGAAAGTGTGATGGAGAATTTCCATACTCTCTCTGAGTCTTAGGCAACCCCTTTCTCATTCAGCAAGCCAGACTTTGAGGCATCTCCTGGGGCTTTCTTTGCTGGGCTAATGCTCACTTTGAAATGTCAGGCTGCATTGCACTCAGGCCTGGAAGTACCAGGACAAAGAAGCCATAAACTTACCACTAGTTGATAGCCCATATCCTTCTCTAATCTTCCTATTTGCATTTATTTGCAGAGTCCTCAAATAGCTGCTCCATGCATTCACCCATAATTTTAGGCTGCACTCAGTGGGAGATAAAGGGTACAGTATGCTCGCTTCACCCAGAAGTGAAAGCCTAGTCATTTGATTTTTTAACAAAAATGCAGAAATAATTAAATGGAGAAAGGATAGTTGTGTGACAAAACTTGTTGAAACAGCAGGGTATCCATTTGTAATTCATACATACATACATACATACATACTTCAATTCATACATCCGACCATATATAAAACTTAACTTATAATGAATCATAGACCTAAATGTAAAGGACAAGGTTATAAAACTTTGGAAGGAAACATAAGACAACAACTTTGTGACCTTGGGTTAGCAAATATTTGAAAAATATGATCCCCAAAGTATCCATAAAATTTTATTAATTTAATATACTAGACTCATTTAAATTAAGAACTTCCTTTTTGAGAGACACTGTTAAGAGAATGAAAGGACAAGCCACAGAGTGAAAATATTTGTAAATCACATATCTTATAAAGGACTTGTATCTAAAACATATAAAGAGCTCTTCAAATTCAATAAGAAAAGAACCCAAAGTTAAAAAGGGTAAAATATATGACCAGATAATCACCAAAAAAAAGGTATACATATGGCAAATAAGCACCTGAGAAGACATTCAACATTGTCAACATTAGGGAAATGCCAATCAGAAATACAATGAGATGGAACTAGACACCTATTAAAATGTCCAAAATTTAAATGACTAACTGTACCAAGTGATGGTGAGAAAGTAGAGCCCCTGGAATGCTCATACACTGTTGGTGGACATGTAAAATGGCACAGCTTCTCTGCATAAGAATTTGGTAGTTTTCAAACAGTTAAACAGATATCTTAATACATTAATTAATATATTCTTAATACATCTGTCATATAACTTACTACCGCTATGTATTTAGCCAATATAAGTAAAAGAATATGTTCACACAAAGACTCAAACATGACTGCCTATTGCAACTTTATTTGTAATAGTCAAAACTGGGAGCAACCTAAATGTCCACCAGTGGGTTAGTAGATTAACAAATTGTGGTATATTCATACAACAAAATTCTACTCAGCAAACTATTGTTACACACAAAATTATGAATGAATTTTGCTGAAATAAAGAAGCCAGATGACAAAAGTGCCTACAGCACATTCTATTTCTATAAAATTCTAGAAATTGCAAACTATAATGATTCTTATGGGTGAAGAGAGAGGATGAGAGAAGTAGGGGGAAGGAATTAAAAAGAAATGAGACTTTGGGGGGGAAATAGATATACTTATCATCTTGATTGTGGTGATGCTTTCACTGGTATATACATGTATTAAAAATGTGTCAAGCCCTGAATGGTTTGGCTCAGTGGATAGAGCGTCGGCCTGTGGACTGAAGGGTCCCAGGTTCAATTCTGGCCAAGGGCATGTACCTTGGTTGTGGGCACATCCCAGTGGAGTGTGTGCAGGAGGCAGCTGATCGATGTTTCTCTCTCATCGATGTTTCTAACTCTCTATCCCTCTCCCTTCCTCTTTGTAAAAAATCAATAAAATATATTTTTAAAAAATGTGTCAAGTTTTGCAGTTTATTATATGTCAGTTATTTCTCAATAAGCCTGTTTTAAAAATAGGTTTTCAAATCATTGTCTGTGATAGTGAAATCAGTATAAGTTCTCCCAATTCTTGGCTTATGATGAAATTGCCATTTTCTACGTGTGTGTGTGTGTGTGTGTAAATTCATAATTTCATTAATGGTCACTTGGTAGGAAGTGTATTAATCACTTTCATCTACCTCCATATTATCTGACTAGGGGCCTGGTGCACAGATTTGTCCAGGGTGTGTCCTGTCTGTCTCACCCAGTCCCAATTGGCAGGACCCCAGCAGCAAGCTAACATACCAGTCGGGGCATCTGCCCCCTTGTGGTCAGTGTGCATCATAGCGACTGGCCGAACGATTGAACGAATGGTTGGACACTCAGCATATTAGGCTTTTATTATATAGGATTGTCTTCTAGCTCTTCTTTTCATGACTTCATTCATCCTATGTTCCTAGGATTTTTTATTATTTTTATAAGTTCTTGAGTTGAATGACCAGTAAATTTATTTTTATCCCTTCTGTCAAATTGTGTTTTTATGTATATAAACCTATTGGTATGGACAAGTACACAGGAGGAAGCCAAAGTTGTGCTGAATCCCCTCTCCTGATGAGGCCACTAATTCACGTTTCTGCTAACATCCTTCCTGACATCTCTCTGTGCATGTATGCCCTGTGTGTGTATGGACATGTGTCTGTGTTTTCAGAGAAGTGCACAATTTGAACATGTACAGTTCACCACAATGTGAACCCCCATGTAACCAGCACTCAGTCAGTCAGAATAACATTGCCAACATCCAGAAGCCATCTTTGTGTCCACTCCCAGTCACAACCCACTCCCCACAAACCCAAGGGTAACTGTTGTCTTAACTTCTAATGACATGGATTACTTTTGCCAGAATTTAAATTTTATTAAAATATAATCGTGTAGTCTGTATTTAACGTTATCTGTCTTATTTCACACAACATGATATCTGTGAGATTAAGCTGTATGGTTTTAGGGGGTTGTAATTCATTCACTATTGTTGAAATGTATTCTTTCTCCATTCTGTGAATATATCATAATTTATTTATCCATTTTATTGTTGATGAGCATTGGGTGGTTTCCAGTTTGGAACTATGATGAATACTGCTGCTATAAATATTCTAGTGTAACTTTTATGAGCATATAAATTATTTCTTTTATTGGTTATACACATAAGAGCGATTGTTGGGTCACATACATGCAATTTAAGTGTATATATCTTTGAATTAATGGTATCATACAAGACAAAGTAGTTTTTAATTTGTTTTAATGATTGAAGAATAAGTAACAGGCATCTTTTCATGTAAATTTATAGTATTTAGCATATGGATGTACCATACTTTAATCATTTAGTTGTTTATTTATGAGCATTTACTTTGTTTACAATTTCTCCTAATATAAACAATGCTATATGCCATATCTTTGTTTAATTGACTGATTATTATTCAGGATAAATACTTAGAACTGCATCCAAGGGTATGACCATGAACATTTAAAATTTGATACACATTATTCAACTTGCATTTTGAAATGAGGCACAATTTACAATTTCACCAACATTGATGAAGAGGGAACATTTTCTTATGTTCTCACTCACACTGGATTTTCTCTGTATTTTTAAATCTTGTCAATCTGATAGAAAAAGAATAACCTCACATTTTTGCCTAAGTTATATTTCTTTCTTAGTGAATTTAAACACCATTTTTTATAAATGTATTTTTCATTTTATGTACCTTGCTAATTATTTTATTACCTTTTTATAATTGATTTACAGTTCTTTATATGTTCAGAAAAATAATTACCTGACTCATATCTATGTTGTGAGTAATTAGTTCTGGTTTTTATTTATCCATTAATTTGATTATATGTGTTGTGGCTGCTGCTGTTTTGGCACACATTTTTGTTTTGTTTTTATTACTATATTTTGCTTTTTCAGTAATGGAATCAACTTGATACATCTTTGCCTTTATGGTTTCTGGCTTTGGTTTCATACTTATTTGGGTTGGGGATCACTGTGTATTTATGCCTCTCCTAATTCCAAATAATTTCAAAATTTTCAATGATAAAATACATTTTATAATAGCAAGGTATAATGTTTTTCAGGAAAGGAAAGATATATGTTTTAAATTTTTCTTTATTTTTAAATTATAGTTGACATTCAGTATTGTATTAGTTTTAGGAATGCAGCATAGTGGTTAGACAATGATATAACTTACAAAGTGTTCCCCTGATAAGTCTAGTGCGCACCTGGCACCATGCATAGTTTTTACAATTTTTATTGACTATATTACCTGTGCTGTAATTTATATTCCTGTGACTATTTTGTAACTTTCAATTTGTACTTCTTACTCCCTTTACCTTTTTTTCACAGAGCCCCCAACCACCTCCCAACTAGCAACCATCAGTTGGTTCTCTGTATATATGAATTTGTTTTGTTTGTTCACTTACTTTGTTTTTTAGATTCCACATATAAGTTAAGTCACATGGTTCTTGTTCTTCTCTGTCCACTTATTTCACTTAGCATTATACCCACTAGGCCAATTCATATTGTTGCAAATGATAATTTTTTTTTTTTTTGCTTTGTAGTGTTTTATTTATTTATTTATTTTTTAATTAAATCTTTATTGTTCAGGTTATTACATTTGTTCCTCTTTATTCCCCCCATAACTCCCCTCCTCCCAGTTGCCACCCCACCCTCCGCCCTCACTCCCCACCCACTGTCCTCATCCATAGGTGCACGATTTTTGCCCAGTCTCTTCCCGCATCTCCCACACCCCTTTTCCCCCCAAGAATAGTCAGTCCATTCCCTTTCTATGTCCCTGATTCTATTATAATCACCAGTTCATTCTGTTCATCAGATTATTTATTCCCTTGATTCTTAGATTCACTTGTTGATAGATGCATATTTGTTGTTCATAATTTGTATCTTTACCTTTTTCTTCTTCTTCCTCTTCTTAAAGGATACCTTTCATCATTTCATATAATACTGGTTTGGTGGTGATGAACTCCTTTAGCTTTTCCTTATCTGTGAAGCTCTTTATCTGACCTTCAATTCTGAATGATAGCTTTGCTGGATAAAGTAATCTTGGTTGTAAGTTCTTGGTATTCATCACTTTGAATATTTCTTGCCACTCCCTTCTGGCCTGCAAAGTTTCTGTTGAGAAATCAGCTGACAGTCGTATGGGTACTCCCTTGTAGGTAACTGAGCTTCTTTTTCTTGCTGCTTTTAAGATTCTCTCTTTGTCTTTTGCTCTTGGCATTTTAATTATGATGTGTCTTGGTGTGGTCCTCTTTGGATTCCTTTTGTTTGGGGTTCTCTGCGCTTCCTGGACTTGCAAGTCTATTTCTTTCACCAGGTAGGGGAAGTTTTCTGTCATTATTTCTTCAAAGAGGTTTTCAATATCTTGCCCTTTCTCATCTTCTGGCACCCCTATAATTCTGATGTTGGTACGCTTGAAGTTGTCCCAGAGGCTCCTTACACTATCTTCGTATTTTTGGATTCTTTTTTCATTTTGCTTTTCCGGTTGGGTGTTTTTTGCTTCTTCGCATTTCAAATCTTTGACTTAATTCTTGCGCTCCTTTAGTCTGCTGTTGGGGGTCTGTATAATATTCTTTATTTCAGTCAGTGTATGTTTAATTTCTAGTTGGTCCTTTATCACAACATCGAGGGTCTCATTAGATTTCTTGTAGATCTCATTAAGTTTATCGACAGTCTCTAGAAGACTCTTGAAAGGCCTCAAAAGTGTGGTTTTGAATTCTATATCCAGCAGCCTGCTTTCCTCCAGTTCTGTCATTTGTGTCCTGTTTCTTTGTCTTGGCATTTTTTATGCTTCGCTGTGTCGATAGAGTGGCTTTCTGTGCTAAGTGTCCCAATTACCTGAGGTAGACACTCTTGGTGCACCCCCTTGTGGTCTTTGTGCGCAATCTTGTTGTAGCTAAGCCTTGATTGTAGTAGGTAACACTGGGAGAGATTTGACCTCCAGGCCAACTGGCTGTGAGAATCAGCTGTGTCTGCAGTGGGAGAACTTCTGTCTTCTAGGGAGGTGCTAATCTAGCCTTTGCCTGAGGCTATCCCGCAAATGCCTCTGTGCAGGGCTTGGGTGGGGCGGGTCCCAGGGGATCAACAGGGTGGGCGGAGTGAGCAGTTATGGCTGCTTTCAGTCCTGTCCCCAGAGGCTCTGCCTCTCAGTGTCCCAGCAACTGCTGCAAACCTCGGAGAGAAAGCTGTCCTCGAGTTCCGACTGATGCCAGACAGTCCCGCTTCTCCCATTTGAGTCTGGGTCCCTAGAGACTCGCCCAGAACTGGAGCTCAGAGCCTGAGACTCCCTCCGGATTGAAACAGACAACCGCGCCCTCAGCCGCCAGCCTGCTCCGCGTGCACCTCAGCACCTTTGTATTTTCCGCACTGCGCCTCCTCTGAGTCTCGGTATGCTTTTCTCTTTCCTTCTAGTTGTGGAATTTCCACTCAGCCAACCTTCCTGTGGTTCTGGGTGATGTCCGTTCTGTCTTTTAGTTGTATTTTTGAAGTGGTTGTGCGAGGCAGCAATCTCCGGTGTTTACCTATGCCGCCATCTTGGTTTTCCCTCGCAAATGATAAAATTTCATTCTTTTTATGGCCTCATAATATTCCATCTCACACACACACACACACACACACACACACACACACACACCACATCTTTTTTATTCAATTATCTACCAATAAATACAGGTCGCTTCCTTATCTTGGCTATTGTAAATAATGCTATAGGGATGCATTAGTGTTTTGGATTTTTTGGATACTTCTGTGTAGAGTTGGGTCATATGGTAGTTCTATTTTTAAATTTTGAGGAACCTACATACTGTTTTCCAAAGGGGCTGCACCAATTTGTAATCACACAAACAGTTCATGAAGGTTTCTTTCTCTTCACATCCTTGCCAACACATTGTCGATTTATTGATGATAGCCATTCTGACAGGTGTGAAATGATATCTCATTATAGTTTTAGTTTGCATTTTTCGGATGATTAGTGACATTGAGCATCTTTTCATATGTCTATTGGTCATCTGTATGTTCTCTTTGGAGAAATGTCTATTCAGACCCTCTGCCCATTTTTTAATTGGATTGTTTGTTTTTTGGTGGTTAGTTGTAAGAGTTCTGTATATATTTTGTATATAAACCCAGTAACAGATGTATTACTGGTGAATATCTTCTTCCATTCAGTAGGTTATCTTTTCATTCTGTTGATGGTTTCCTTTGCTGTGCAAAACCTTTTTAGTTTGATGTAGTCCTCTTTGTTTAATTTTTAATTTGTTTTCCATGCCCAAGAAGACATATTCAAAAAAATATTACTAAGAACAATGTTAACATTTTTCTGCTTATGTTTTCTCCTAAGAGGTTTATCAGGTCTTTCATTTACATCTTTAATCTATTTTGAGTTTATTCTTGCATATGATGTAAGAAAGTGGTTGTTTCATTTTTTCATGTATCTGTCTAGTTTTCCCAACATCATTTATTAAAGAGAATGTCTTTACCCCATTGTATATTCTTGCATCTTCTGTCAAAGATTAATTATCCATATAAGTATGGGTTTATTTTTGGGCTTTCTATTCTGTTCCATTGATCTATGTGTCCATTTTTATGGCAGTACCATGCTGTTTTGATTACTAAAACCTTGATATCGGGCAGCATGATACCACTAATTTTTTTGTTCTTTCTCAAAATTGCTGCGGTTATTCAGGGTCTTTTTTTGGTTTCATATAAATTTTAGGATTATTTGTTCTAGTTCTGTAAAAAATTCTATGGTATTTTCATAGGGATTACATTGAATCTATAGATTGCTTTGGGTAGTATGAACATTTTAATTATGTTAATTCTTTCTATCTATGAGCCTTGTATATGTTTCCATTTTTATAATTTCAACTTCTTTCTTCAGTGTCTTCTAATATTTTGAGTACAGGTCTTTACCTCCTTGGTTAAATTTCTTCCTTGAAATTTCATTTCTTTTGATGCGATTGTAAATGGATTATTTTCTTAATTTCTTTTTCTGATGGTTTGTTATTGTTGTATCAAATGCAACTAATTTATGAATATTAACTCTGTATCCTGCTACTTTACTGAATTTATTTATTAGTTCTAATAATTTTTTGGTGAAGTCTTTAGGGTTCTCTCTATATAGCGTTATATCATCTGCAAATAATGATAGTTTACTTCTTTCTTTTTGACTTGGACACCTTTCATTTCATTTTCTTATCTGATTATTGTAGCTCAGAATTATAATAATATGTTAAATAAAAGTGTACATCCTTGTCTTGTTCCTGAATTTAAAAAAAAAACACCATACTTTTAACTTTGCCTTGTTGAGTATGATGTTAGCTGTTGTCATATAAGTTCTTTACTATGTTGAGGTATGTGCCCTATATTCCCATTTGCTAAGAGTTTTTATTATAAATGGATGCTGGATTTTGCTACCTTAACTTTTTTATGGTTTCCATTTGCATGAAATATATATTTCTCTCTTTTTACTGTCAATCTGTGTGTCTTTTGATCTGAAGTGGATCTTTTCTAGATAGCATATATTTGGGTCTTGTTTTCTTACCCATTCAGTTATGCTATGTCTTTGGCTTGAAACATTTAATCCATTTACATTTAAAGGGATTATTGATAGGTATGTAGTTATTGCCATTTTATTATTTATATTTATGTTCTTTTCCCTCCTTCTTCTTCTTAAAGAAGACCCTTTAACATTTCTTGTAATACTAGTTTCGTGGTGATGAACTCCTTTAGCTTTTTCTTGTCTGGGAAACGATCTGTCCTTCTACTGCAAATGATAGCTTTGCTGGGTAGAGTAGTGTTTATTGTAGGTTCTTGCTTTTTTTTTTTGCTTAAAGTAATACAAAGGGTATTACATATGTGTCCATTTTTTTCCCCCCGCCCAGGTTCTTGCTTTTTATCACTTTGAATATTTCATGTCAATCCCTTCTGGCCTGCATAGTTTCTGTTAAGAAATCAGCTGACAGTCGTATGGGAGTTCCCTTGTAGGTAACTAACTGCCTTTCTTTTGCTGCCATTAAGATTCTCTTCGTTTTTAAACTTTGGCATTTTAATTATTATGTATTTTTGTGTAGGCTTCTTTGGGTTCATCTTGTGTGGATGCTTTCTGGTCTTGTATGCCTATTTCCTTTGCAGGTTAGGGAAATTTTCCATCATTAGTTTTTCAAATAGGTTTTCAACCCCTTGACCTGTCTCTTTTCCTTCTGGTACCCCTGTGATGTGAATGTTTTTGTGTATGATGTTGTCCCAGAGGTCCCTTAATTATCCTAATTTTAAAAAATTATTTTTTCTTTTTTATTTTCTGATAGGGTGTTTTTTGCTACCTTGTCTTTCAAATCACTGATTTAATCATCTGTTTTATCTAATTTTCTCTAATTTGAGATATCACTTGATTATTATCTGAAATCCCTAAATATGTGTGTGTGTCTGTTTCTGTACTGAAAATTCATTTCCATTGCTTTGCTCATTTATTCATATGACAAATATTTATATGCCAGGCTCTTTCTAAGCACTTAAGTTACATCAGTAAAAAAAGAGAGACTGATCTCTTCTCCTCATGGAGCTTACCTTACAGAGGGAGATATAAAGACAGATAATAAACCACAAATATTATTTTTATTTCACCTCCTGAATTTCTATAATGAGGTGTTGATTACCATAGATTTATGGTTTCCTTTAATATGAGGTAGAGCTAGCTCTTCCACATTAATCATTTTGCCTTTTTGTAAATATTAAATCTTACAGATGTACTTTAGAATCATTTGACAAGTTTCAATATAAATCCTATTGGGGTTTTAATCGTGACTGCCTGGAATTTTGAACATCTTTACAGTAGCTTTTTTCTTATCAAATAATAAGATATGCTTATCTATTCAAGTTTTCTTTTATTCAAGTGTCCTTCTATGACCTTTAGTCAAAGAATTTAAAAATTTTTCTTCGTACAGATTGAGTACCTTTTTTGTTTGCTATTGTAAATGAAATTTTATTTTTATATGTTTTATATCTTGTTATTGTTGTATATGAGTGCTATTGATTTTGGAAAAGATTTTTATAACTTCCCACTTAAGTGATTTCCCATATGGTTCCTAATCATTTTTCAATTGATTTTTTTCTTAGGTTATTTGTTCCATAAGGGAACATTACAAATATCTTAACTGTGGGCTATACTCTTATCATTACTGAAAGAGTCTCTTTGTCCTCTTAATCATTTTAATTTCAAATTCAATTTTGTCTGATATTTAAATTGTGGGCTTCATTTTCTTGTTTGAATTGGCCTACATTACCTACACTTTCACTTAAAAACATTTTCCTATTACAAACTTTCTCTCTATATATTATACATATAGTATATAGTATACATATACTACTATACATATAGTACATGTACTTGTTATTCAGACACCAACAATTCTGTCCCAACCCCAGATGGTTACTGCAATTCGGTTCTGGCGCTGACCACCTGGAGTTAGCACAAATTAAGGGTTCAGTCCTTTATAAGGCTGCCTCACTTCAGGTGCCAACCTGAAGTTCATGTGGTTCCCCAGGCCTCATACTAACGGCATATTGGGCAGGTTTCAAGACCCCCTCATTTTCAATAATTTGCTGGAAGAACTCAAGGAACTCAGGAGAGCGTTGTACTTAGGATTTCCAAGGATTCAACGCAAGAACAGCTGAATGAAGAGACATGTAGGATGAGGTCTGGAAGGGTTCCAAATGCAGAGCCCCCAGGCCCTCTCCCTGTGGAGTCAGGGCACATCACACCTGCAGGGCACAGCAGTGTGTCTATCAGCCAAGGGCTCTACCAAGTCTCAGTTTCCAGAGGTTTGACTGGGCTTTCTTTCCGTAGGGAGGTTTGATGAAATTATTGGCCACATGATTGAACTTCATCTCCAGCTTCCTTCTCTCCCTGGAGATTAGTCTGGCTCAAAGTCCCAACCCTCTAATGACATGGTTGGTCCTTCTGGTGACCTGTTCACATTCTGAAGCTACCTCGGGGCACACCATGAGTTATCTCATGAGGGTGAACTAGGATGTGATCCAGAGGCTAATGAATAAAGACTCTTATCACTTGGGAAATTCCAAGAATTTTAGAGGCTCTGTGCCAGGAATTGGGGACAAAGACCAGACGAATTCCTTATTACACAGCATTCATGTAAAAGTTTAACAACATAGCACTGGCTGCTGTGGTTCAGTTCATTGGGCGTAGTCCTGTGCACCAAAAGGTTGCTGGTTCAATTCAGTCAGGGCACATGCCAGGGTTGCAGGCTCCATTCCTGGTCAGGAGGGTGCAGGAGGCAACCGATTGATGTTACTCTGTCACATCGATGTTTCTTTCTCTCTCTCCCTCTCCCTTCCTCCTTCTCTAAAAATCATAAACTATTTTTAAAACGTTGAACAACATGGAAAATGTTTATCTAGAAAACAAGTTACCTATAAGACACAACCCAAAGAATGAATGCTAAAGTTGAAAAGTTAGTGAATGTTCTTGTAGAGTTCTCTGTGCACATATGAGCACATAAATAAAATTGCTTTTATGCAAATGTCACTATATTTAAAATATTATTTTGAAACTAGTTTTTTTTTTTAGTTGATAATTTATTTTGGATCTTTCTGTATATCATTACATATAGACCAACCTTGACCTCATTATTTTAAACTGTTGTATTAAATGCACCACTGATTGTTTTCTGAAACAAGAACAAAAACGCCCTTTAGTGGGAATTAGGTTCATTTCTAATTTTTTTTCTCTTCTTTTGAAATTACCACAGTTTTTCTATCAGTACCTTTGTGTATTTGTTCAAATACACATGTAAGATAAGTTCCTAAAAAAAATATTTTGGTAAAAATATACATGCATTTAAAATTTTACCATTTATTGCAAATAGCTCTTAAAAACAGTTAACTAATGCATATTCCTACCAGTGAATTCCTGCTATCAATTTTTTTTACTTTCAACTTTTTGTGTCTATAAAATATAAAACCTAGCCTGACCTTTTTTTAACCCTCACCCCAGTATATTTTTTCCAATGATTTTTTTTAGAGAGGGAGAGTGGAAGGGAGTGGGGAGGGGGAGAGAGAGAGAGAAAGGGAGAGAGAGAGGGGGAGAGAGGGGCGGGGGGGGGGGGAGAGAGAGAGAGAGAGAGAGAGAGAGAGAGAGAGAGAGAGAGAAATGTTGATGTGAGAGAGACACATTGACTGGTTTCCTCTCACTCTTTCCCCTATCAGGGTTGGGGATTGAACCTACAGCTGAGATGCAAACCCATGACCCTTTGGTCGGTCCTTGGGCCAATGCTCTAACCACTGAGCCAGGGCTGACCCCCCCCCCCTTTCTTTTTAATAAACGGTGAATTTTATGTGTATTTAAAAAATGTGTCAAAATATCTTTTTTCTCTTTGGTGATTTAGAATGTATATTATTTGTATATTTAGTTCTACTAATTTATAACTGTAATTTTCATATTTAAACTTATATTTTCAATTAAGTTGTTTAATTGAAAATGTTACTATTTGAACCTTTCCTCTGAAAGATAGGAAAACATTACTTTCCCCAGCTCTTCCATTTCTTTCTCCTCCTCCTCAGTTGACTCTGCCTGAGTTCACTATCTAACTCAGTAAACTTTTTGTCAACTATGCTATCATATAAATGTGACATCACTGGTTCCAGAGTATGATATCATAGTAAATTTTTAAAAATATCTACATGTACAAATTAACATCTAAATTCACAGGCAGACTCATTTTTATTTAACATCCATTTTACATATTATTAGGTTTTATGGGAAGTGATATTCAAAATACTTAGCATCCAGCCTTAGGGACCAATGTTCTAGATGCTTCCTGCTGAGCCCTGGGCTTTGATCTGGGGAATCCAGGGGCTCCAGGGCTGGGGTCAGGAGGATTGGGGGCTACTTGGAGAGACTTGATGCTTAATCCTGATTTGCTCATGAATAACCTATGGAGATATTTTTTTATTTTGAAAAGTTAGCTTTTTTGGGACACAAATGATAAAAAAACAAAAACCAAAACATTCTCAGTGTAACAAATGCCAACAAGGCAGAGCTAAATAGAGGTAGAAATGTTACAGTATTTACTCCTCTATCCAATCCCCACCCCTCAGAGGTGACTGACAGCCAGTGTTACCAATTGGTTTTTATTTAATACATTTTTTTCTATGCCCATAGAGCAAGTATGATTTCTTCATTCTTTCTCCAATTTTGTATTTTAAAAATGTCAAACCTAGAAAAAATTGCAAAAATTATACAAAAACAACAACAACAAAACAACAACCAAAAAACAGATACCCTTCACATTTTCTTTCTTTCTCTAGCTATCTTTTTGGAACCATTTGAAAATTAGATAAGAATACATTGAACACATCATAACAGACTTCACCCTTAAATATTTAACACATACTCCCTAAGAACAATTCCCATTGACCTTTCAACTGTGTGGGTCCAGTTACATACAGTTATTCAATAAACCCATACTATTTTTGATTCATGATCAGGAGTCTGCAGATGCAGAGGGCCGACTGTATGCATTGTTCTATACCATTTTATAGGGGGGACTTGAACATTCGCAGATTTTGGTATCTTTGGGGGAGGGGGATTTTGGCACCCACCCCTGAGGGAACAACTAAGTTTTCAGGGCATTGTACATGGAATTTTGATTAGGCGCGGTCGGCCCCTCTAACCCCCATGTTGTTCAGAGGTCACCTGTATACTCTTCTACCTGGCCACCATATAATTATCACACTTAGGAAATGTAACAGTGATAGTAAAGCATAGACAGACCAAAATAAGGTTTCCCTGATGGTTGCCATAATTGCCTGCATTATGTGGAAGATAGGCGAAGAGAATGTGGAGAAATCTGGCAGCACCACGTTAACCAATGGTTAAACTTCGTAGTGGGACATAGGGGCATTGTGTGCCATGATTGCCATAATGCCCTTTATAGTTGTTGGTTTAAATCCAAGACGCAAAATAATAACCGCACATGGCAGGGAGTTGTCAGGTGTTTAATCCTAGTGAGTTTCCCAGCCTCTTCCTCGGTGTGTTATGGCATTGCATTTTTGCCGAGTCTGGGTCAGTGTTTAGCACGGGGTTTATATGATGTTTCCTCGTATTTAGAATTGGGTTATGCATTTTGGCCAGAATGCTACATAGGTGAGGTTATCTTTTCAGCCTACACCTTAGGAGGCATGCAAAGTAAAGCAAACCCTTACTTTAGTGATTGTGAAATGGTTATGCTCTCTACATTTATTAGTTGGCATTCTTCTACAAAAAGAACTGTCCCTCCTCTCCTTCCTTAAAAATGTTTTTGGAATCAGTATTCAGTTATGAATCTGAGTCTATTTTTTAATGACTGCAAAAAAAATGCTGAATGTGTTAATTTATTATTCAGCCAGCATTTTCAGAGTGCCGACTGTGCTAGTGGCTGGGTATGCAATGTTAAACGTCAGTAGATATAGTCCCTGTCCCCATGGGACTTACCTTCTAAGTGAAGGAAAGGGGCATTAATGACCACAAATGAATGTGTAAATGTAAACTTTGGGCTGTAATTGGTTCTGTAAAGGGAGCATTTATTAGGAGGATACGAGCTGGTCAGACAGCTCCCTAAGGAGGCGATGACCTGGCTGAGACCTGGAGGAGAAGTACCATTGCTTCTGAGAAGATGGGCTGTGAGAGCAGAGTCCTGAGGACAAGGGAGCGCAGGGAGCATCCGGACATGGGCAGGAGCAGGGCACACAGGTGGGCTCAATGGCAGCCAGCAGTGTGGAAAGGCAGAGAGAATACAGAGCAAAGAATAGTGTCCGATGAGCACAGAGAGGTCGTGGGCCAGGCCATGGCGGGGGGCGGGGGGTGGCGGTCATCGTCCATGGGAGAATTTGGGTATTTTTCCTGAGAGCAAAGGAAGTGTGTTTTATAGATGGAGTGATGCCTTTGAAAAAAGCATTCAGCCAGAGCGGGGTGGCTGAGAGACCCGTCAGTCAGCCTCAGTGAGGCTGGTAGAGAGGGGTGACTGCTTGGTTACAGTGCTCTACTGGCAGTCAGAGAGGTCAACAAACCGAGAAATGTGTACGATACAAAACTAACGTGACTCTCAGTGATGGAAATAGTCCATATCTTGATTGTGAGATGGTCCCATGGGTGTATTTCTCCCCAAATGATCAAATACCCCAAATAAGATCCAGGCACCTCACTTACATGTAAATTTTACCTAAAAACAGTGCCCTATCAAGTGAGAAAGACAGGTGCAAAACAATACATATGGTGCGGTGTTGTCCGTATACAGAAGCAGCACCATCTGGACAATAGCTCTGGGCGGACCCAGAGGATAACAATAGTGCTTCCTCCCAGAGCAGAGCCGAGTATGTGGAACACAGAGGTGCTAGAGGTGTTTTACTCAGTACTGTTTTTACTCTGGGCCTTGAACCATGTGAGGGGCCTTGGAGATGCATTGGGCATGGGGTCAGGGAGGAGAAAGGTGCCAAGAATGACTCCAAAGTGGTCTGGCCTCCAAAATAGAGGGTTGTGCCAATTATTGAACTAAAGGTACAAATGAAAGGTATCAGGTCTGGTGCAGAATAGGTGGGAAGTTGGAGGCGTGGGGGGTTATGACCCTAAGCACAGAAGAGGGATTGGCCTGAGGCGGGAAGAGACGGGCCTCCACTGGGGAAGGAGGACAGGATACGTGGCCATGAAGGTGGCAGGCTTGTATGGAGGGGCGCAATGAACATTACTTTTCCGTATAGCTTTGTTGACTTTGCCACTGCTGACAAATTGAGAGGGAACAATAAGTTGCACTTTTTTCTCCCTTTAGTTGAAATTGCTTCGAGTGCTGGGGTCAGGCAGATGGGATCAAAAGGCCAGCTTTGTTGTACTGCGCTTGGAATGAGGTAATTTACCACCTGGCCGGTCACTGCAAGTGAGGGACACCTGCGAGCTCGAAGCCAAACAGTGTCCTGGCAGGCGGAACAGCCCACGGGAGAGCTGGAGAGGCTGGGCTACCAGTCCCTTCCCTTCTTCCAAATTCACCAATTAGAGAAGTGAGTGAGGAAGCGGGGCTACGCTAATTGATATGGTCCACGTGGAAACATGAAATCCAAGTAAAGCAGATTCCCTACCACCAACTTGCCCTTCAGTATTCCCAGAAACATGTCCATCTCTCTACACTTCCTACCAAAATTGGGTGTTAGGAATACTTTAAAATTTTTATCTATTGATTGGGCTAAAAACATAATTCATTATGGAGATATTTTTCAACTACAGTTGCCTGGGACTCACTTTTATAGATTCTGAGTCAGTTGGCTTGGCATGACTCTCAGATGTGCATTTAAAAACATTCAAAAATCTCATTCCTGGTGATCCTGGTATATAGTTAACATTGAAGAAGCTCTGACATTTTATTGGGTTTGGGTGGGTGGGTGCTGTCAGCAAATGCTTCTCTCTACCTTTGGTTAGAAAATGGCTTTTTTCCCTAATCTAATCCCTCCCTTTCCAATCCAAAAGCTGGGGTTCATTAACATTGGTGGTGGTGGGGCACAGGGTCCCTCCCCAGCCTCTGCTCCAGAGCTGATCTGAGGTGAAGGGGAAGCCTGGCTCTCTCCCGGGCCCTCACTCCAGATCTCTGCTGTCGCGTGGGGTGGGGACGCTGTTAGGGAGGCTGCTTGGCCTACAGCGCTGTGCTGGGTCTCCATCTCAGGAAACGTGCTCAACCCCCAGCATCCGATTTCATTCGGGTTCAAGCTGTGCTATGTCTGGCAACAACTCCTCACCATTTGTAGGAAAAGGTTAAGGTTGTCCGAAGTCTCAGAATAGTTTTCATTTTAATTGTTAGTGCCTTTGTTGATTTTTGTAGGTTTCATGGAGGAGGCTTTAAAAATGTCTACTTATTTTGCCATATTTCCTGGAACGCCCTCCTTTCTTCCCTGAATTTAAAAAAAAAAAAAAAAAGCTCAGAAGTGTTTATGCTGAAAAACAGAAATTTCTAGCTCCAGGCTCTCTCTCCCGCCCCGAGGCAATTATGTTTAAACAGTTGTTTCAATATGCGCAGATTCAATAATATGCTCAGACATTTTTCTTAATTTATAGATTTTAGTTAATATATTTTGATTCTCATATTTTTATTTCTGTTCTATTTTTAGATCTTTTATTATTTATTGGATCAGTCAGATTGGGCTAGGCTGTTTCTAATTCTATTTACTATTTTGCTTTACATATTTTGAATGTATGCAATTAGATATATCTAATTAGAGATATCTTCCTGGGAGACTGACACTTTTATCATTATGAAGTGTCATTCTTTATCTTTAGTAAAATCTCTATACCTTAAAATTCACTCTGTTGGAAGGAAACCAGACTTTTGGTGGTGAGCATGCATAGAGTATTCAGATCTTGAATTATAATGTTGTATACCTGAAATGTATATGTTGTTATTTAATTTTAAAAAAGAGTATGCCATAAACCAAAGATTATAATTAATTCAATTCTCTGCCTCTTCAATCTATAAACAAACAAACAAACAAACAAACAGTAAACCAATAGAAATGGAGACTTAGAGGCCCAAGCTTTCACATTTCCTCCCTGATCTTTTCCATCAAGCTACTTCTCTATTTGTATTATTAAAAGACGCAAATTAAGTTCTCTGTTGAGACAAATAGGGGACATTTTTCACTGTGTTTGATATTAGTACACTTGTGCCAGCTTTCTTTCAGTTAGTGTTTGCATATACCACCCTTTCATGTTTGAAAATCCTCATATTTAAAGTATGTATTATAAGTTTGCCGAAACCGGTTTGGCTCAGTGGACAGAGCGTCGACCTGCGGACTGAGGGGTCCCAGGTTCGATTCCGGTCAAGGGCATGTACCTGGGCTGCGGGCACATCCCCAGTGGGAGATGTGCAGGAGGCGGCTGGTCGATGTTTCTCTCCCATCGATGTTTCTGACTCTCTGTCTCTCTCCCTTCCTCTCTGTAAAAAATCAATAAAATATATTTAAAAAAAAAATAAAGTATGTATTATAAGCAAAATCTAGTAGGACATTTGTATATTCATATCTCATCCAACAATCTTTGTCTTGAATACTGAATATAGTTACTGATTTATTTGGATTTCAATTTAAAATCTTACTATTTACTTTCCATTCATCTCATCTGTTTTATGTTCCCCTTTTACTCCTTTCTTCCTTTTTGTGGAATTAAGTATTTTTATTATTACTTTTCCCTCTTATTAGTTATATGTTCTTTTATTATTCTTTTATTGACTACCCTAGAGGTTGCCACATGTATCCTTGACCCACTGGCATATACCCTAAGTTAGTATATTTATTGCTTTGATACGATGCAAGGACCTGAGAAAAGTTTAACTCAACATTTACTTCACTTCCACCTTTTGTATGATTGTTGTTATGTGTGTGTTTTAATCCTCACCTGAGGGTATGATATTTTTTTAATGCCTTTTTTTTAGAGAGAGAGAAAGTAAAGGAGAGGGAAAGGGAGAGAGAGAGGGAGGGGGAGAGAGATGGAGAGAGAGAGAGAGAGAGAGAGAGAGAGAGAGAGAGAGAGAGAGAGAGAAAGAGGAGAGAGAAGCATCAATGGGTTGCTGCCTGTATGTGCTCTGACTGGGAATTGAACCTATGACCCTTTGGTGCATGGGATGATGCTCTAGTCTAACCACTGAGCAATGCTGGCCAGGGCAACAGTGTTTTGTAGTTTTTAGTATACAGATCTTGCCCTCGTTAAACTTATTCCTAATAGTTCATGTTTTTGATACTATTGAGAATGGTGCTAGTTTTCAAATTTTCATATTCCAATTGCTTACTTTTGGTATTGATCTTTTATTCCACGACCTTGATAAAGTCACTTACTATTTCTAACAGCTTTCATTTATAGATTCCTTAAGATTTTCTACATAATCATGTTAATTTTGAATGAAAACAGTTTAACTTTTTTTCTCACCAATATATATGCACTTTACTTCTTTTAATTGCCTATTTCACTGTTGGAGTTCCCAACAAATGTTCAGTCGAAGCCCTGGTCCTGATTTTACAGGGAGAGCGTTCCATCTTTGACCACTGGGTGTGATGCCGGCTGTAAGTGCTTTGTAGGTGTTCTTTATCGAGTGCCCTTCTAGTCCTGCTTTCTAAGAGTGTTTATGATGAACAGGTCTGGAATTTTGTTCAGTGCTCTTCGTGCATGCATTCGGATGAGCATGATTTTTTTCTTCTCTGAGTATGATAAATTACTCAGATTCATTTTTAAAAACATTTAAACGACCTTTGTTTCCCTGGGAAAACT
Source organism: Myotis nattereri (assembly GCF_964212035.1). Taxonomy (NCBI): domain Eukaryota; kingdom Metazoa; phylum Chordata; class Mammalia; order Chiroptera; family Vespertilionidae; genus Myotis; species Myotis nattereri. Next base: position 87,184,529 of record NC_138079.1, on the reverse strand, counting down.
TCAAATTTTAAGATATCTTTTCCTTTTTATGCATTGCTGGGTTTGATTTGCTAATATACTGTTAAGGCTTTTGCATTTATATCCATTTTCTTTTCTTGTAAAAATTATTTGATTTTGGTAACAGGGTAACATTGGCCTCATAAAGTGATGAGACATGTCATCCTCTATTTTATGAAAGATTTTTTTTATAAGATTGGTGGTTGTTCTTCATTAAATGATTGCTAGGATTCACCAGAAAAGTCATTTGGGCATAAAGGGATTTCTTTTTGTTTTTGAAAGGAGATTATTAATTAATTTCTTTAAGAGATATAAAGTTATTCAGATTTTCTATCTCTTCTTGGATGTTTTGTCAATTTGTATTTTTAAAGGAGTTTTTCTATTTTACATGTTTTCAAATTTATTGGCATAAAGTTGTTTGTAATATTCCTTTGTTATTTGTAGTGTCTTAAGGATCTATAATGCATAATCATCATGCATAATATTGGTAATTTTGCTTTCTTCATATTTTAGAATCAGTTTATATAGAGACCTATCCATTATGTTGACATTTCCATTATTTTTTTTTGTATTGTTTGTTCATTTTCTATTTCACTGATTTCTGCTGTTATCTTTATTTTTTCCTTCTTTCTATTTTCTTTGGGTTTAATTGCTTCTCCCCTGCTCCCAGCTTTTTAAAGTCAAATTTTAGAATATTTGTTTTAAACTTTTCATCTTTTTCTAAAGTAAGCACTTAAGCTTCAATTTTTTTCTTTAAGCATTGTTGTAGCTATATCCCACAAATTTTAAAATATTGTTTTTATTTTATGTGGTTCAAAATATTTTCAAACTTCCTCTGTGATTTATTCTTTGACTTATGCTTTATGTAAAACTGTATTTTATTTATAAAATATTTGAGAATTTTCTAGGTATCTTATTGTTATTGATTTCTAATAGATTGCTCTTGTGGTCAGAGACTATTCTGTGTGATCTCAATACTTTACAATATATTGAGAATCCATCTGTGGCCCAACATATGGGCTATATTTTATGAATATTCCATGTGTACTTGAAAAGGTTGTATGTCTTGCAGTTATTGATGAAGGAATCTATATATTCAATTTAGTCAACTTATTTGCCAGTGTTCCACAAGTCTTCTCTGTTTTTTTAATGTTTTGTCCATTCTGAGAGAATTGTATTAAAATCCACTATATTTATGGATTTGTTGTTTTCTTCATGTATTGTGCTTCATGTATTTTTTTAAAAATTATCTTTAATTGGTGAAAGTATTACAGATTTTAAAGCTTTATTAGGAGTATATTTGGGTTGTTATATTTTCTCAATGAATTGAGCTTTTGTCATTATGTATTAACCATATTTTTTTCTGGAAATCTATATATATAAAAGCCTAAGTGACTAAACGACTGAAAAACCAAAGGACCAGTTGACTGGTTGCTATGATGTGCACTGACCACCAGGGGGCAGATGCTCAACACAGGAGTGGCCCCCTGGTGGTCAGTGTGCTCCCATAGTGGGAGCACTACTCAGCTGACTGATGGGCGCCAGATACTGGGCTCAAGGCTGGCAAGTGCAGCTGCAGCATGTGAGCCTCTCCTGCCTCCGTGGCAGCACTACCGAGCGGCGGTGGTGGCAGGTGCAGCAGGGCTGGGGTGAGCGGGAGCGGCAAGGCCCCCAGCCTGGGCTCTGACTCCTCCCTAGCACACTCCTACATCCCCCGAGGGGTCCTGGATTGCAAGAGGGCACAGGCCAGGCTGAGGGACCTCACCAGTGCACGAATCTGTGCACTGGGCCTCTAATATATATATATATATATATATATATATATATATATATATATATATATATATATATTTGTTTATCCTCACCCAAGGATTTTTTTCCTTTGGTTTTTTAGAGAGAGTGAAAGGAGAGAGGGAGGGAGAGACACACACCCACTCACACACATCGATTGGTCGTCTTCTACACATGTCCTGACCAGGGCCAGGGATCAAACCTGCAACCCAGGTATATGCCCTTGACTGGGAACCAAACCTACTACCCTTAGGTGTGTAGGCTGATGCTCTAACCACTTAACAACACTTTCCAGGGCTTGTGGCCATATTTAATTCATCATAGTAAAAAATTTATTTACAGTCTTCTAACATGAAAACAAACACAGAAACACCCCAAAACCTCAAAAATTCTCATCTCCTTGTGGAACCAGGCTCAGGCTTGAGGTCCTGGATCTGCTCATCTAAAGCAGGTTCAGGGGATGAGTCTCCCAGGGTAAAATTCTTCTCAATATGAAGGTCTGTAAGCTAAAGAGATGATTTATCTCCTCCCTCCTCTTCCCTAAACACCCAACATACACCAGTGAGGCAAAAATATAATAACTATAATAGACACCCTATTCAGTAATGGAGGGTATGGGTGGTATTTCTTGTAGCAGTCACTGGTTCATAGCAATTTTGAAATCCCTCTTGGAAATGTCATCAGTTCCTTAATTAGGGCCTAGTCCTGCTTCTTGGGAATGATTCTTGGCATCACCTTTTGGGCTCTTGGTTCCACTATCTGAGTCATTCACCCTCTCCCATTATAAACGGGCCCTGTTCACAGCCGGTTTATTGCCTCTTAGATTGGGGATTCGAAGGCCTCCTTTCATTTTGTACTGTCTTTGTCCCTTCACTCCCAAACTAGTATACTTTCTTTACAAACATTGAAGGCAGCCTGTGATTCAAATTATAAGCCCCCCATTAGACAAAAGCCATACTTACAAATCTCTTTAAGAATAGGCCCTTCTGTATCTTTAGCCCCCATGAGGCTGCTGAGGGACTATGTCTCTAAATTCCTTGGAAGCCCTTTGGGCATGCTCTCAAAGATGTGTGATGTCTTAACAAAGGATCCGATAGCTGCATCTTTACACAGAGATCCCATGTTACTGCTCTGGATGTGAAGTTTTTGCTTGGAGATGCTAGAATTAGAAAGTTATTCCTTCTAACCCAGAAAGTCCTGGTTCTATTTCCTCTAAGTTCTACTAAAAAAAAAACAAAGTAGTTTCTTCTTTAACACGTCTCCACTTGTCTTTTAGCACAGGCAACTAGAAAAACACAGCTTGCACTTTCTCTTTCATCCTGGAACTCTCCCCAGTCAGATCCATGAGTTCATGAGGTATCCTTTTCATTTGTCCCATAATGAGAGGCAACAGTTTTGCTAACTGTCCTACCAGTATGTGACTCAGGTGCTCTTTTCTCCAGCTCCCATGAGCAGTTTTCTTGGTGTTCTTCAAGTCCCTGCCAAGAGTCTTCTGTTATCTTGCAGCTTTCAATAAGGCTCTTTCAAGAAACTTCTAGCTTTTCCTCAGTGTCCAATCCCAAAACCATGTTTGAAGTTTTTGTTACAGCAGCACTCTACTTCCAGATACCAAATTTTGTTCTGGTTATCTGTTGCTGCCTAACAACATTCTAAACCTCTTGTCTCAAAGTAGAGAATGTGTATTGGAAAGAACTCAAAGCATTCGATCCTCTGTATTTAGTGGGCTACATGAAAAACGTTACTCTCTCACATATGCTTGCCCACATGATTTTTCTTTTTTCTGCCTATTTCTGTTCAGAATATAACACACCACTTCATCACTCTCTACCCTTGGCTGTCTTGGAAGTAGATTTATTTACTGAAGGCAAAACAAAAGAATGAAGGTTAGGGGAACAGAAGAGGTAGAGGCAGGAATGACTTTGGCCATGCCAGAAAATTATTACTGTGTGGTAAGGTAGCAATTTGTCCAGGTGTCTGATTTGTGTACCTTTGAGTCCCAAAGCTGGAGGCAGGTGGTTGAACAAAGTTAATTTCTAGCTGTCTTATGGAGGACTGAATTTTTCTGGGTTGGAGAGACTACTTATGCTAAATCCAGTTGCAAATGTATGATAAAGGAACCCCCCCCCCCCCGTTTTGTTTTATGATAACTTGAGCTTCCATTCTTAAAATTGGTACAAGATTGTCTTTGGCATTTTAATAAGAAGGAGTTGACGCATTTTGACCCTTAATTAATGTATATTGAACAAAGAATAAAAGTTAGAGCAAGAATACCAGGGCCTGTGAACCTGCAACTCCCTTAACATGGAAGTCTCAAAATCATCATATTTGGTGAGGACCAGGAAACTCGATTTGGCATTCTCACCAAAGTTTGACACCTGGCTTCTCTAGTTCTTGAGGTCTCTTGAGCTTAGTACCTTGATCTCTCCCCCCCCGCCCCCCACCCCCAGGTAATCTCTTTGATATGTGTCAATTACTCACCGATAATGCCAACATTTATTGAAAGCTTACATTATGCCTGGAGCTGAGTTAGCTGAGGGAACTGCTATTTATGTTGTCACATTGAATCACAACAACCATGGGGGTTAAATACCATAATTATTCCCATTTTACAGACAAGGACAGTTGAGATTTAGAGAGAACAAACAACTTGCCCAAATTCACACAGGCAGTAAGTGAGAGCAGAGAGCTTCTGCCAGATATGTCCCACCCTGGTTAAATGGTGACCTTCACATTCTACCGTATGTGTATATAGATTTGCAAGGGGCTTTGATGACAGTTGCCACCCAGAAAGCGACAAACAATTGCGTACATAAGCAACAGATTGTTTGAAGATGCAGCTTTCATCCAAACTAAGAGATCAGAGGGAAAGATCATATTGAGACCCCACACTCTCTCAATTCATCTGCCCATGATCCCTCATGGAAACCCCTGGAAATGCCTTCTATGCACATCTCTGAACTATGTCCATAAGACTCAGCCAGTGGCTCAAAAGGTTATGAGATAACTTGGGGAGTAGGGCTGGTACAAGAAAAAATAGTAATAATACAGGGTAGCAAATACAAATGACAAAGGTGTGATACAAGGAGTACTGTGGGGGACTCAGGAACCACTCGCAGGCTGCACGCCAGCAAGCACAGATAAGGAGGAGACGCTGATGAACTTGTGCCACTGGCTGGCAGGGCCAGTGTCCACACTTCCTCGGCAGCTATACCAGCTGGCAGAGAGGTGATGGCTGAGCTGTTTGCATGAGATGCTCGTGGCAGTATTGCCTGCTTTGTTTCCGATTGGTGTAAGAATTGTTATGCTGTAGCTTTTCTTTGATTCTGCGAATTGGAGTCGTTTGAGCTGGTGAGCAGTCATTCTGCCACCTAGAGCAGGCAAGACACGGGAGACCCTGGAAAGAAGAGTGCTGTAAGGAAAGAGCATCCTGCTCCCGCCAGGTGGGTGTCCCTTCTGCCTTGGCACTCTCAGGGAGGAGCGGAAAGGAACGGACAGGCTCCTGACTTTGTCTGTGGGACAGTCTGAGATTGAGGACCATCTTGCTATTTTTTATTTTCATTTTTACTTGCAACACAAACCTTCGCTTCACGGTGCATTCTGTCAGCTTCTGGGCACATGAGAGGTAGGTGGGTGGGGACCGGGGAAGGTGACAGGAGACTCTTAAGCAACTATGTGGTCCGTCAGGCATGGGGCAGAAGAGAAAAAGGGGTCTGTCTGCGAGTGGACTTGACAGAGGTCAGCGCCCTGCAGGTTTCAGATAGTCTAAGATTTCTAGCTTACACCTGTGTCCAAGCGCCCTCTTCCTCTCCTCAAATCTATTTGACCTTGGGGGTTGACGGGCAGTGGCCCAAAATGTGCCTCCCTAGAGAGTAGGGGTGGGCAAGCGAAGAGCTTCCACCTCCTCCACCCATTTCTGCAGCCCCGGCGAAGACGCAGGTGTGATTGTGGCCCAGGGGTGTGGGCACCGGGGATGAATTAGTTAAGGTGGGGGGCGCCGGGGTGAGTCGTCCAATACAGAAGAACAGCAGTTTGCCAGAGTGAACGTGGGCAGCTTCTTTGGGTAGGAAAGGAAGGAGGACCGTCTGCCAAGCTCCAGCTCGCCCCCCGCGTGTGCCTGTGTGCGCGCGCGAGTGTGAGTGCGCGCGCGCCAAGGCGTTCCTCAGGTTGCGCTGCCTGGATACCAAGGGAGCTTGGTTATTGGCAAGGCGACGGAGTGGGGGTGGGGGCTCCCCGACCCTCGGGGAAGCGCGGCGCGGGCTGCCGAGCCGAGCCCTGAATACCGGCTCCCGGCGCGCGCTAAGGCAGAGTGGGGCGGGCGCTGCGGGAGGCCTCCAGGCCCCGGGGGGCTCGCCGGGGAGGAGCTGGGGAGGAGGCCGAAGCTGCATGGAGTTTCTAGGGCGCGCAACTCCGGCGGGGCCTCGGCCACTGGGCTCCCGGGCGCTGCGAGGCAGCCGCGCACATGGGCTGAGCCCGCGCGCTGGGGCTCGGCACGGCCAGCGGGAGCGGGAGGGGTAGAGGAGCGCGCCGTGCAGGGTGCGGGGCACGCGAGCCCCAGACGGGAGCCGAAGACAAGGACAGGGAGGCACGCGCCCACATAGTGCTCCAAGCCGACGAGGGACTCGCGCTGGCTCGGCGCGCGCTTGGGGAGCGGCCTGGGGCGCCGTGGGAGCCGGCGGCAGCGAGGATGCCGGCGCGGGGACGCGGCCGCGGGCTGGGTGTGTGAGTGTGCGGCCAGAGCTGCCCGCCGGCGCCCGCATCCGCGCCGCCCCCTCCCTGCCGGCCTCTGAGGGCGCCCCCAGCTCCGCGCCTCCGCGCCTCGGAACCCGGGCGTCAGGGCTGTGGGCCCGCGCGGCCGGCCCTGGCCCTGCAAGAGGTGAGTACCACCACCGGTTCGCCCCCTCTCCTCGTCTCCTGCCCTCGCCTTCCCCGCGATCTCACCCCTCTCCACGGTGCGCAAAGCCCGCGGCTGGCTCGGGCCCCTCTCCCCGAAGTGGGCGGGCGGGCGGGCAGGTGGCCGACAATGCCTCCATACCTGTTGGCCCGGGCAGAGGGCATCCCAGCTCGCCGGAGCCACCTTGCTCTCCCTTAGGGTGGCTCCTGGACGCCGCCCGGGGGCGTGGGGCTGGGCAAGGGCCATGGGTGTCCCACTTGGGTGTCCCGGAACTGTGCGGGCTGTAGGTTGGGGGCCAGGCGCCAGGGCGGAGGGAAGGGACCGGAGGGCAGGGATTCCGAACCGCAGCCCAGGTGGGAGGGCAGCACAGCTTCCAGGTCTCCGGGAAGCCGGGAGTCATGGCGATCAGGCGAAGCGGGAGGCGGGGGGCAGGCTTCCCTCCACCGCCAGCTCCTAGCGCGGGCTGCTCCCCTGCCTGGGCGCACGCTCCTCGTCTCCACCGGATCGGGTCCGGGCCCTGCGGAGTTCGGGATAACCCGGGAGGCCTCCGGCAGCCCAGACCGGGACCTGCTGACGCTCAGCTGGCCCCTGGGCACCAAGCAGCTCCGTGGGTCTGGCGCCTGTGCAGCGGCAGGCGCCGGCTCTCAGGGTAGTTTGGGCTGAAACTCGTGTCCCAGCCTCCCCGGACTGGCGCCACAGGGAGTGAACTTCCTCAGACTTGGCCCGAGGGCTCCCCGGCAGCAGCAGGTAGTTCTGGGGCCGGGCTGGGGGCCAGGGCGAGCGGGGACCGCCTCTCACCTGCGGGACGGTGGTGCGGAGGATGGATCCAGGGTTCGTTGATTCGTTTCGCCTCGGAGGCGCCAGCCACGTGCGCCCTCTGCCCCCGCCCGGCCCGCCGCGGCGCTTGCACAGCTCTTTTTGGTTTGGGGAGGAGTGTGTGGGAAAGGCGCCTTCCTTGCCGTTGCCCAGGTTCCGGTTCTCAGCCCAGGTGAAACGGGACTGCAGTTCCTTGGGTGCCAAGACCGGGGCGCCATCCCAGCCCCTGAGTCTGTGTGTTCCCAGAAAAAGGAGCCTTAACCTGGGCTCAGGGAATAGGGGCTCCTTGCTGACTGTGTGTGGCTATGTTGGGTCGCGAAGTCTGATTAGTTGTAATAATAATTACATTCTAGAGTGGATTAGAGCGGCCTCGTGATAGAGGCGAGGTGACCTCTATCTAGAAGAAGGGTGAAATTTCTGCCCTCTGTATGTCCAGACACACCCAGCGTCTGTGCAAATGGGAACACTCTTAACTCTCAGGATTTCCACATTTTGCTTCTTTAACTGCTGACTTTTAGTAAAAAAAAAAAAAAAACCAAAAAACTCTTTTTCAAGTCAGGCATCAGAGCTTAGGAAAGGGTTTTAAAGCCATTTGGTGTGAAATTGTCTGGAGGCTAGAGCAGGACAGGTTTTTTTTTTTTTTTTTCAAATCAAAGCCTGACTGCAGCTCTCCTTGGCTTGCTGGTGGTTTTAATTTCATTTTTTTTGGGGGGGGGGGAAGGGGGAGTGTTGATGGAGTCCCAATTTTATTTATCTGAGGCTTTGACTGAAGCCTAGATGGCAAGTGAGACCTCCCTCCCCCGTGCTTGCAGCTCTGTTGTGGCACCCAGTCAGGATTCATTCCTGGGCTCCAGAGCTGCACAGCCAGCGCTGCTAGTCCCTTAGGCAGTTGGTGGTGGCCCTGATGAGTGCCCCGTGGATGCTCTGGGCTGCGTTCCCCCAGCAGCAGGGCCCTGCTTTCCGAGTTCACTGCAGACCTGTGGGTTTTTCATGGCACCAGCTGCCCGGAGAACAGCGATGTTTACTGAGAAGCTGGTCTAGGACACTGACATTGGTTACTGGATATATCCAAGTGGAGTAACGAAAACAAAACTCGTAGGAAACCCAATCCCTAGGCTATTTTATTGGAGGAGCGCTAAATCCTCTTAGAATGATCACCTTTCTCTGAACTCGGAATGTAACTATTGCCAGTAATCAGGCCTTCGGTGAGGGTGCCGAGTAAGGGCTTTTTAGAAAGAAAATAATTTAATTCAGCTGGTTCTGTGGAGAAACTGATGGGCATGACTTGATGAAGACACACCACTCTATGGGGAGGTGGGGATTGGCATGCAGTGAGGGTGTGTGTGTGTATGACAGCTGCTTGGTTGACTTGAACATTTATCTCCACGGTGGGAGGACTCTGATTAGTGCTTAATACTGGGGAGTGTTGGGCTCCAGTCTAGAAATTTCTTTTCCGTAGAGAGTGGACAGTGTGCTCCGAGGCCACCAGCCAGCGAGAGAGGTTTCTGTGCACTGGTACTTATGCCTGCAGTCCAGGCTTTGCCAGCCCAGTCTGCCACCGGCTGCCCATGCCGTACTCTTGGGTGGCAGAAAGGCTGCTGGTTCTTATGCTGAGAGGAATTCTCCTGGCTCTGATAGAACTTGGGACCTTTCAGGTCTTTGAAGACACTCTTGATTCAGAGTTCGGAGCCTCTGCTTGCTGCAAGACGCTGTCACACATCTGAGCTCACATAATCCTTATTTTTCATATTTGGAATGGGATGCTAAGGGAGGTTAGGTTAAATAACTTTCGTGGGACTGCGTAGCTTGTGGGGAAGAGGCAGGGTTATGGTTTGATTCTAAGAGGCTGGGCTTTCTGATTCTAAGTCCCCGGCTCTTTCCACACTGCTGCTTATGATCCGAAGGGTAGTTTAGTCACCTTTGACCTTTGGTGCCTCTTTCAGAGTCAGACCCATAGTGGGTGCCCTGTCTGTGTTTGCTGAGTGGGTCTAGGTCGGCGTCTCACTCCTCATTCCTGATGAGGAAGGTCATGCTCCGGAGGGGCTGGACTTCTGTGCAGTGGTCAGGGGAGAAGGCCCTGCCCTCCCAGGGGGCCCATATCCCAGCCTTCGGGAGGGGCACGGACAGGTTTGGTTTGATTGTGGGCTGCTTGTTTGTTTGCATGCTCCCTGTCAGCGTGCTCACATTAGCGTGGGGTGGGTGGCATCTTTGCCCTTCACTGGAGGCTTAAATGAATGTAGTCAGAGTGTCTGAAATATCCTTTTATGATGAAAAGGCAGCGCAGTGAACAATAGCCTCCGATTCCTGTTAAAAACCGTGCGTCCTGGCTCTCAAGCGATGAAACCGTCTTCCAGATTTGCAGAGCCTAGACCAGTGATGGCGAACCTTTTGAGCTCGGCGTGTCAGCATTTTGAAAAACCCTAACTTCACTCTGGTGCCGTGTCACATATAGAAATTTTTTGATCTTTGCCACCATAGTAAAACAAAGATTTATATTTTTGGTATTTATTTTACATATTTAAATGCCATTTACAAAGAAAAATCAACCAAAAAAATGAGTTCGCATGTCACCTCTGACACGCGTGTCATAGGTTCGCCATCACTGGCCTAGACTGATCCCTCCGTCACTCAGTTTCAGGGTAATTCTGAATGTGGTTAGAAAGACGGGAAATGAAAACACAGTGGTTGCATCCGACCTGCGGTTTTCAAAGTGAATTGTGATTTTAATCACTTGAACAAAACCACCTAATAAGTGGTTAGTTAATATATTATCTAACAAAATGTATTCAGTGCCTGCATGTGGTATGGATATTGAGATAAATATGACACAGAACCTGTCATAAAAAATTCACAGGTGAGTGGGGAAGGCAGAACATGTATCAGGGGCACACATTTGTGGTCAGAGACAGCAGGCAGCTAGCCTAGGATGGAAGTGATGTCTGAGCTGAGCTTAAAGGGTGATTAGGAAATGGTCAGCCTTAAATAGGTATTCCATGCAGAGGACCTAGGGTAGGCACAGGGAGAGAGGTAAGAAAACATATAGAAAATATGGGGAAGCAGCTGGTAGTTTGGAGTTCCTGGAGCTTACAGGTCGAGGCAGAGAGGGACGAGAGAAGAAGCTGGAACGATAGATGGAGGTCTTTGGTCAGGACTGGAGGTTCCACATTTCTCCATTAGGGGATGGGCAGCATGGTCAGATTTGAATTTTAGGTAAGACTTGTTGGGGACCTTGTAGAGAATGGATTTGGCAGAAAGACCAGCAGAGTGGATACCAGTGAGGTGGCTAGTGCTGAGGCCATGTGGGGTTGTGGAGCAGAAGAGATGGATTGGGCAAATGTTTAGGTTGCGACCCCTTTGGCGGTCGAACGACCCTTTCACAGGGGTCGCCTAAGACCATCCTGCATATCAGATATTTACATTACGATTCATAACAGTAACAACATTACAGTTAGGAAGTGGCAACGAAAATAATTTTATGGTTGGGTCACCACATGAGGAACTGTATTTAAAGGGCCAGAAGGTTGAGAACCACTGGTTTAGCAGAATTCTCAGAGTTCCCGGGTTGCAAGCAACAGAAACCAACTCTGTATACCAACTAACCCAAAGAGAATGTATTAGCAGTATTGATGGGAACTCACAGGACTGAAGACACACCTGAAAAGCCAGGTTTGGAGCAGACAGGAGTTAGGCAGAGGGGATATTGGTGGCGGGAATGGCCCATGGTTTCTCTCGGGTGATAGTATGGAAGCAAATGATCTCCAGCCTTTTCCTCCTTCTCTTCCTCCTCCATCATCATCATCATCATCATCATCATCATCATCATCATCATCATCATCTCATATTCTTCTGTTACATTCAAATGCACAGAGGAAATGTCCACTTGGCATAGCTTTGGGTCTTCATGCATAGTAGCAGTTTTCTGAAATATCATTGGGATGGGGAGAGGTAGTTTTCTGAAAGACACGAATGATTCTGTGAAAACACAGCGACCTAGAAGAAGTTGGGCATGTCTTCCTCAGGAAGGGATATGGGTGAGACTTCTTGATTAATTGATGTAGGAGTAGGAGAAAGGGAAGGGTACAGCGTGACTACTGGGTTTCTGATTTAGGTAATGAGGTGGATAAAAAAAAAATGGAACTGTGGCTAAGACTAAACAGCTCACTTTTCCCCCAACTGGCAGGGCTATGGGCAGCATTGTCTGATCAGTCTGCCTGAGAAGGTGATGACCTATTTTTAGAAGTCTCATTAAGGGGCAGTGCTGCTATCAATAAGACCATTTAAGTAGTTATTTTATCTCATGCTCCACAAATCTGTGTACTTTGATTACATTTTCATCCATTCAGCCAATGCTCATTATGCATCTCTGGCTTAGGTACTGTGGAAAAAGGTGAATCAGACAGAGGTGGTACACTCGTATTCTGGTGGTACAAGACAATCAAATAGAAAATAAAATTAGATGATCTGATGGAGGTAGGTGCAGTGAGTGCTCACCAAGGAGCCCTATTTAAGGAGGGTAGGTCAGGGGGAGATCTGGAGAAGAACTTCCAGACAGTGGGTGTATCCAGTGCAAAGGTCCTGAGGTCTGAACAAGCTGGATGCATTAAAGCAGCGGTTCTCAGCTTCTGGGTCACGACCCTTTTGGCGGTCCAACGACCCTTTCACAGGGGTCGCCTAAGACCATCCTGCATATCAGATATATACATTATGATTCATAACAGTAGCAATTACAGTTATGAAGTAGCAACGAAAATAATTTTATGGTTGGGTCACAACATGAGGAACTGTATTTAAAGGGCCAGAAGGTTGAGAACCACTGCATTAAAGGAACAGGAAGGAGGCTGGTATGGCAAGAGGTGAGTTTAGAGAAGCAGGGGCTAGTTCATGGGGAGCCTCAGAAGTCACCCTGTGGAGTCTGAGTTTTATGGAAGCCACTGGAGGGTTTTGAATGGGAGAGTGAGTGACTTAAACATGTTTTTGAAAGATCATACCGGCAGCTTTGCATTCTGTGTGCACTATCTTGGTACAGTAAAACGAGTCTTTATTAGAGTGTAAAATGAAACGTGTAATGTTTAAGAGTAACAGATGGAGAGAAAATGCTTTGGTAACCTTAATTTGGTGGTTTCTAATGTAGCAATTAAGTGTGGGTACTGACAAAACCACATTTTAGAAGAATAATGAAAATCAGTGGTCTAAAAATGTTCACACTGCTTGTTCAAAGATGTTGGCATTTTGAATGATTTTTATTTTTATTTTTTTGAAAATGAGCACATATTTATTTTATAATCAGAAAAGAATTGTTTGAAAATGTAGACACTGATGACCACAAATGTCTTGAATGGGGTGTTGTAAGAAGCATATCTACGAAACACTTTTTTCTACCATTCTATTTCTGGAAATATTTTGCACCAGCTTCCCCAATGGGTGGCTCTTTGTTTGATTCTTAAAAATATTGTTAGTTACAAAAGCAAACATTTTTTTAAAAATGTAAAGCAATACAGAAATGTTACATAAAAAGTGATAGCATTTCTCTGTTCTCTCATTCCCCAGACAATTACCATTCTGTACATATATTATTAGACTTTTTTCCTATGCATTTCAAATATCCTATATAATAAAAGTGTAATATGCTAATTAGACCGGATGTCCTTCTGGAAGACCTTTCTGATGAAGCTGGGGCTGTGAGGAAAGCCTGAGTCCCGGGTGCCAGAGGGAAGCCGGTGCCGGCAGCCAGGGGAAGGAAGGCCTACTCTTGCACGATTTTTGTGCATCAGGCCTCTAGTACATCTACATTTTGTCGAAGGATTTTGGAATAATGCTGTAACAAAATTCCTTCCTCTACAGCTTGAAACCTAGATGACCTTCCCCCCTTGAATAAAAGTCATTAGGAAACTTGAATACATAGCTTAGCTAGGAGAAGCTGCATCTTGTCTTTTTAGTATTCAGAGTGTTCACTGAAAGCATACTTTATACTTATAAAGAATAGGGCAATTAAATATTCATTAAATGTTCATTTTTGAGCATTGAAATATATTGCTCTCACATTGGAGCCCAGAAGTTGGTACATGATTACAAACCACTTGCAGTGTTTCATTAACAAAAGTTAGCCAATATGGAAGCTCAGAAGTGCAAATTAGGGAGCTTAGCTAATTATTTTGGTGACATATTTATTGCAGTAGAGTACTATCCTTTGAAAACAGGAAAGGAAAAACCTTCAACGAAGTGTTCCTTAGAGCCGTTGATGTGTTTGGGAAGAGCTGTACATCTGTGTGGTCTCACCGTGCAGACGGGGTGTGGGGCTGGTGTTGGGAATGAAACTCAGTATTAGGGTAATTGAACATTGTCGGATTGGTCTCATTATGTGATTCAGCAGAATTACTACTTTCTCATCATTATTTTAATTACATCCTTTCTTGGTGAAGAGAAGAGCCAATATGTGCTTCGAAGAGAATGATTATAAAGTAATAGAATCATGGAGTTTAAGGGGGAGCAGGGACCAAGGTTATCTCATTTTACAGATGGGGAAGACGAGGACCGCAGGAGTGAATGACATGCACTCTGTCAAACAGAGTCAATTTCCTCACCCTAGTACCTCTTCCCTATACTCTGTAATGGCTCTGGGTTGTCAGAAAATGTATTTGTTTTGGTAAACCCGAGAATTAGAAAAGCACTCTGAAGCTGATGAAAAAATGGGAGGGTGTTTGCGCTGTTCATTCATTCTGTAAAATGTAATCTGTTTGTGTACTGATAACAGGCCTGACTACTGCGTAAACATCTTTATAGCCTGGGAAGAAAGCCTCAAACATCTGTACTACACATTGATGTAGCATGTCAGCCTCCAGCATTCCTACGGCTTGTCCTTAGAATCAGTTGTTCTGTTGTTTAATCTGGTCTATGGTGGCCAATTCATTTTACACACAGTCACGTAAACACGTATTCCATATCCAGCAGGAAGTGACACGTGTTCATTCTCTTCTGATTATTAGTATTTCCTCATTTCACAGATGAAGAAACGAAGATGCAGCAAAGCTGGGTAACTTTCCCAGGGTCCCAGGTTAGCCTCCATGGTCTCCTCCAGAGGCATGTGATGCACTACCTGAAATCTCCACCTTCCATTGCCTCTTAAAGACAAACAAACTCTACAAAAAAGACCAGACTTGCCCTGGCTGATGTGGCTCAGTTGTCATCCCATGTACCAGCAAGTTGCTGGTCCATTCTGGATTTCCAATCAAGGGCGCATGTCTGGGTTTTGGGCTTGATCCATGGTAGGAGGTGTGCAGGAGGCAGTCGATTTATTGATGTGGCGATCTTACAGTGATGTTTCTATCTTTCTCTCCTCTCCCTTCTGCTCTCTCAAAATCAATAGACTATTCTAAAAAAAAAAAGAAAAAAAAAAGGAAGAGCAGAGTAACTGACTTTGTGAAATTGCTGTAACTAGTTTAATCACTTTTTGTCTGGGCAAACTCATGGTATGTAGACCTAGAAAGATCTCTTCTGGGGATTCAGTTTTGTGAGTTGTCCCTAACCCCTTCCCTTCATGAGTCACTTGGTGGCAGCAGGTTGAGGATGGATCATCTCTCAGCTGAGGCTGGTGGCCTTCTTTTCACTCCCAGATCCAATTGTCAAGTTAGTTACAAGGATGTTAACCTGCTTCTGAGCTCTGGTAGATCCAAGTACTGCTGTATTCCAGTGTGGCTCCTGTTTTATCTATACTAATAAAAGGGTAATATGCAAATTAACCGTCACTTCACAACAAAGATGGCGGCGCCCATAGCCACAAAGATGGCAGTGCTGGCTGGAGCCGTGGAGCCAGCCGGAGTGGGCAGGATGCTTGGCTTCCTTCAGGTGGGATGCTTGGCTTCCTTTGGGTGGGACGCTTAGCTTCCTTCGTGGCCCCAGAGCCCCAGTGACGAAGGAAGCCAATCCTCCCGCAAGCCCTGGCCGGCCACTGAGGGCCAGCCTCTGGGCGGCAGCCACGGAGCTGGCTGGAGCGGGTGGGAGGCGGCTCCAGCCCAGAGTGAAGGCAGGAGGTGGCAGCCAGAGGGAAGGCCCGGGTCCCGGGTGCCGGAGGGAAGCCGGTGCCGGCAGCCAGGGGAAGGAAGGCCTATTCTTGCACGAATCTTCGTGCATCGGGCCTCTAGTCTTTTAATAAATACTGAAGTTCCCTACTTCTCCACATAGAGAAATAAATGCTTCTTTAAAAAACCCAGAGGCACGGAATCTGTGGGGCCCTCAAAGGGCAGGAATCACAGGAGAAGGATCACAAAATTAAAAAGGGGGGAAATATAAATACTGGCAGATACTGTCAATGGGTCCTCACTCAGAGATCATAGCCTTAAAGTTTTAGTTACGGTGCAGGCTGACTCAGAATCTTGCACACCAGGAGGGACTGAACAAGGGCATCTAGGTGGACTCCTCTACTCCCTCCATTTTGGCCTCTGGCCCTCAGGTCCATGTGCTTTTGGATCCTTGAATGAAAGGTGTTGCTGAAAAATAAAGTTCTGTACTCTGATTTGAAGCAGTGCAGTTGCCGAGAGAGAGAGAGAGAGAGAGAGAGAGAGAGAGAGAGAGAGAGAGAGAGAGAGAGAGAACTAAAAGCTAAAAGATGGCTTTCTCCTGGAATGAGCACCTTGCAGGAGCTTGGAGGTTTGGAGGTCTGGGGAGTAACCTCAGACATGAATGTAAACACAAGAGGCAGGTTCTGATTCGGGATGGTGACCCATCATCACTTGGAACTTTAGTGGGTGATCCTGCTCTCTTCTTGGGAAAGGTGATACAGACCTTTCCAGAGGGAAGTAAGTTGACCCGGATTTGAGTTTTAGAACCAGAAGTGGAGAATCTAGCTCAGTGTTTCTCAAACTTTGCTGCACATTAGAATCCTCTGAGGAGTCTTAAAAATGTCCCAGTGCCCCATCACATACCAAGAAAGTGATGCCAGATTCTTGGGAGTGATGGGGTCCAGACCCCCAGGTGATTCAGTGCACTGTCCAGTCAACTTGGAGAATCAGGCCTCTAGACAGCTGTTCTCAAACTGAGGTGCTCTGCAAGTTGCCAAGGGATGTTGTTCAAATGCAAATTCTGATGCCAGGTCTGGAGCAGGCCTGGAGCCTGCGTTTCTAAGAAGCTCCAGGTTCTCCTACTGCTTCTCATTGGCCACACAGGGAAGGCAAGGCCCAGGCAGGAGAATCAGAGTCCTGCTCTGTTTGGCTTCACATGAAAGGCTTTTGGAACCATTGCCTTTTCATGGGATTACAGCATCTTTGGTTCATTCAGGGTAGGGTTGGAGAACAATGAGCCTGGACCCTGCCTCCCTCCCCCGCCTTTAATATTATAAAGAACACATCAATTAAATATTCATTAAAGTTCATCTCTGGACATTTAAACAATACTATTGCTCTAGTATTGGAGCCCAAAAGTTAGAATCATGACGACAAATCACTTGCACCTCTTGGTCCTTCAGAATCCAGAGCATCCTCCTGCCCCTGGTCAGCATTTATAGAGTCAGAATCAGAGGCTCCAAGAGCTGCAAGGGACCTTACCAATTATCCAGTCTAAACCCCTTAGTCTGGAAACTGATTGGTCCAGAGTCACAAAGCATCAGGCCAGGGCTGCTATGGACTGGAGACCAGGAGGAGGGACATGGCAGGATGAGGCTTGGGGAGAAGGAACCCCCTGCTGCTCCCCATGCAGGGGAATCAGGAAACAGAGACACCCAGAAAGATGGATGATGTAGTCAGGTTAAAAGCGCCTGTGAATTGAGAGACATTGCTGTTAATTATACTTGTGATTTTCCATCGCTTTTCCCAGCCAACTTTAGTTTAACTGCACAGGAGCTTGACGAAGTTCTTTGCTTCTGCGGTTGGAGTTGACACCTTGACAGATGTTCAGTAGCTTGTTCCCAGGTGGGATGCTAATGCAGGCTGTCCTACCTGATGCAAAATAATTACATTTACTGTTTTCACCCCAAATATTTTCCTCCTGTCATCGAAACAAATAAAGAACATTCTTGACATATAGGTTTCTTGATGTCATGGTGATTCTCTTAAACTTGTTGTAAGAATAGTTCCTAATTGATGCTCTTGGCATTTATCACCTAGATGTGATGTGTTCGGCATGTGATGACTAATAGATTATATTTTGTTGGATCCTCTCCTTCTGCTTTTTTTCAACTGAAGGCACCTGTTTCAGCATGTCAGTATTGACGGGGACAATTTCCTGCCTATCTCTTCATGCTTTGCTTCACATGAAAGCTCAGAGACTGAAGGGGACATTGCATTCTCAGGGCGGGTGTATTTTGTCCTAGAAGATCAAGTCTTTAAAATGGAGTAGGAAAAGACTTAGGGGCACATGAAAGTTAGCATAAAGGTTGAGGCAGTATAATTATAGCTAATGGTTATATAAGTACTCCTTCCTAAGTACTTCGCATATGTTAACTCATTTAATCCCTTCAATAACCCGGGGAGGTAAGGTAGATGCCATTATTGTCTCCATTGGTATAGATGAGGATGCCAATCCACAGAGAACTTAAGTACTTTGCTGAAAGTCACACAGCTAATGAGTGGTGAAGCTTGTCTCCTGGCTCTGGAAGCCGGGCTCTTAGGCGACTAGGCCAGTGGTTGGCAAACCTCGGCTCGCGAGCCACATGCGGCTCTTTGGCCCCTTGAGTGTGGCTCTTCCACAAAATACCACGTGCGGGCACGCACGTATAGTGCGATTGAAACTTCGTGGCCCATGCACAGAAGTCGGTTTTCGGCCTGGGCGAGTCTATTTTGAAGAAGTGGTGTTAGAAGAAGTGGGGGGTATCCGTCGGTCGGGCGACGGGCGACGTGGCGCAGGTGGGCCGCGGGATTAGCAGCGCGGGGGAGGCACCAAATATCAACAGTACTTAAACTATACAGGTAGGTTAATAACAATGTACCTACCTGTGTAGTTTAAGTTTAAAAAATTTGGCTCTCAAAAGAAACTTCAATCGTTGTATTGTTGATATTTGGCTCTGTTGACTAATGAGTTTGCCGACCATTGGACTAGGCCAGTGATGGCGAACCTTTTGAGCTCGGCGTGTCAGCATTTTGAAAAACCCTAACTTAACTCTGGTGCCGTGTCACATATAGAAATGTTTTGATATTT
This sequence comes from Myotis nattereri, assembly GCF_964212035.1. Lineage (NCBI taxonomy): Eukaryota > Metazoa > Chordata > Mammalia > Chiroptera > Vespertilionidae > Myotis > Myotis nattereri. The sequence goes on along the minus strand of NC_138079.1, from coordinate 87,165,910 downwards.
GCCACCATAGTAAAACAAAGACTTATATTTTTGATATTTATTTTATATATTTAAATGCCATTTAACAAAGAAAAATCAACCAAAAAAATGAGTTCGCATGTTACCTCTGACACGTGTGTTATAGGTTCGCCAACACTGGACTAGGCTGTACTGCCTCTGTAATGCCGATTGTCCAGGTGTGCTAGGCGTTTCAGAGAACTTCCCTAGGACATTTTCATGCAGACTCTGACGTTCCCCGCTCAGAGCACCCTTTTACCTTCACGGGGGTGGGTGCTGCTCCCTCACACCATGGGAGTCGGTCCTGCTGGTGTTGACCCTGTCCTATTTCCCCAGTCTTTGCTTTTCTAGCTCTCTGTAGATGTGTCAACTGATGAGCCCACATGTGGGCAAACCCCAGCTCATAAAGAAGAGAATCCACAACAATGGGTAAGGTTGGAATGTCAGTTGGGGCAACCCTGTGCATGGTAAGCGCCAGATACCTGTTTTGCATTTGACTTACAGACTTTACTACTACACTCAGTTTGGTCTTAATCCTCCTTTGGCGGCTACCCTTTACCCATGTCGTCGTAGGTTTCTGAGACTGTGGCTCTGCTGTGCTTTGAGCATGGTAGTCTGTTCTGTTCTTGCTGGATTGTTCAGATTGATTGATCACATTACCCAAATAGGAGTCTCAGTGGGGGGTTCCACACCTGGTGGAGAGATGGGACCCCCTGAGTTCTCCGTCACTTCAGAGCTGCTCTCTGGGCTGGATTTCCTGAGTCTGGTCCTTGCCTTGATTGCTCTGTCCTTGATCACGGGCTGGGCCGCCTGATGGCTCATTGGTCATCAGCTGGCCTGGCCTTGGTGCTCCCTCTCTTCTCGCTGGCCTGGTGTTGCCTCCTGATTTTCACAAGACAGCCCGTTCACTTAATGGTTAGCAAACTTTTTTTTTTTTTTAAAGGGGCAGATAGTAAATATTTTAAGCTTTGTAGTAGATCATGCGGTCCTTGTTGCAATTACTCAGTTCTGCAATTATCGCCAGAAAGCAACCACAGACAAGTTGTAAATGAATGAGCAGTCTGTGTTGCAATAAAACTTTATTTACAAAAACAGAGGTGGACTGGGTTTTGGCTCATGGCTGAAGTTTGCTGCTTCTGCTTCTGGATAACTCTTCACTCCTTCTCTCTGACTGTCTCTTCAGAGGTCGTTAGCAAGCCTACTCTAGAATCCTCAATCACATTTCTGAATTCCCCAAAGCCCTGGACTTGTTCACTTCCCTGGCCTGTTGCTGTATTCACTCTGCAGCCCTCCATCTAGAATAACATTAACCATTCACCTTTTCAAGTTCTCAGTCAGCTAAATTGATTCCATTAAAATTTTATGTTGTTCAGCTACACTTGGGCCCTAAATTATTTTTAATTTTTACTACTCCTTCTTTTGAACCCTTGGCTGATTTCTTGTCCTCTTTACTACCGCTGTATTCCTGAATTTCTTCGACTCTTCTACATTTTCTACTCCCCTCAGAGGACTTTGATAGATTAAAGGCATGAACTCCACTCCCTCTTCCCTTGACCTCAACACTCTCCATCTTTTCTACTTCAAAATTTTTCCTTTCTTCCTGTTTCTAAGAAAGAAGTGTCCTTATTTGTTTACAAGGACAGCATGGCTCTGCCATTAATCTTATCAGTTTTCCATTCTCCTCAGCTCAAATATCAAACTTGCCTTTCCTTAGCTCATAAATATAAGTCTCCCCAAAACTTTGCTTGACCTCGCTGCCTCCCCAGGCTGCCATCTCATTTCACTCCCCCTCTTTACTGCAAAGCTTCTGAAAAGGAGGGTCTGCCCCTGCTGCTCTCCCTGGTTCACCTGACCTGAGGCTTGTCCCTTAGCTCTTTGCTGTTGGCCAACCCTATGGTTGGTCCCCATGACATTAAGTCGTAGGTACTTACTGCATTATGAACTTGCTTTTCAAAGATCACTGACATCCTCACTTTAAAATCTAACAAGGTGGACTCATTTTTCTTACTTGGCAATATTTGACACCGTTCTCCAACCTTTTCCTATGGACCTGCCCCCTGCATGAACTGTGCTGGCTTATTCTCACCCCTTAGGTTTTGGTATTAGTTTTCCAGGGCTGCTGTAACAAAGCAGCACAGTCTGAGTGGCTTAAACTACACACATTTATTTTCTCTCAGCTCTGGAGTCTGGAAGTCCAAGACCCAGGTGTCAGCAGGATGGTCCCTTCTGAGGGCCGTGAGGGAAGGCTGTCTGCCCGACCTCTCTCCTTGGCTTGTAGATGGCTGTCTTCTCTGCATCTTCACATGGTTTTCCTTTCTGTGTGTCTGTGTTCAAATTTCCTCTTCTTATAAGGACACCAGTTATATTGAACCAGGGCCCATTCGACCTCATTTTAACTTAATTACCTCTTTAAAGCCTATCTCCAAATACGGTCACATTCTGAGGTTAGGAATTCACCATATGAATTTGTAGGGAGACACAAGTCAGCCCATAACACTTCTCTATCTCATGTTTCCCTTTCCAACCCTCAAATGTAGGTGTTCCCACAGTTCATGCATTTGCCTCTTTCTTTTCATGTTCTCTCTAGTTTCTTTCTTTGAACAATCTTTTCCACTCCTCTATGCTTTAACTATCTCTTGAGCATCAGTGTCTTATCAGACTTCAGGTGTAAATTATCCCACGGGCACTCCAAACTCAGCAGGGTCCAAGCAGAAGGGACCAGTTCCTTCCCAATCCACAGTGTATTCTCCTGCCTGGCCCGAACATCCAGCCCCACAGACACTCAGAATAAGAAGCTTGTTGTCATCTCTGGCTCTCGCTCCCCACCCACACGTGCTCGATCGATGTGTCAGTTTTGTTGTTTGGCACCGATGTTTGACCCCACTGCCACTGCTCTTATTCTGGTCTGGACTTGAGCCAGCTCTGACTGGTCCATCCACTGAAAACACAAGGTGAGTCATGCCCTCTCTGGGCTTCCAGAGACTTCCAGTTGCATTTTGAATTCTTAGTGACTTTCCGTTGGCCTCCTTGGGCATCGGACACCGTCACTTCTGTGTCTTCAGATTCCACCGAGACCGACCTCTGTGTCCTTGCTGTACTCTATCTGCTCCTTGTCATGCAGAGGCAACGTTAAATCTGACCTTCCCGGGGAGGCTGAATTTAATTTCTCCCTCTTTGTGTATGTATAATACTTACTTACCTAGACGTTTACCCTAATGCGTATTGGCTTGCACTAAGTATCACAGTTAGAATAACAGAGTCCTGGAAAAGACAATTAGAGAGATTTTAGAAGACATCCCTTGCAACTAGGAAATAGACCCTCCCTGAGCTAAGCTAACTTGCAGTCATGTCTCCTCTTCCCCTTCTACATTGCGAGCTTTTTAAAGGGCTCGGTGCATGTGCCGTGTGTGGGCATGTGTGTGTGTGTGTTTTCTCCACGGTTCTTGGCATAGTGCTTTGCCTGTAAGGCATGATTGGAGATGTTTCTTAAGTTTAATTGGAGGGCAGTCCTGTAGGGATCCGGCTGTGATCTGAAGACTCGGACATCAGTTGGGAAGAGCAAGCCTGTGTTGGTTTGCAAGATGGTCTCCCTGCAGTAATCTTTGTCTCCATCATTTGCTCTGTGATTATTTGCTCAGTGTAAACCAGAGATAATACACCGGGCACTTCTCCCACTGGGGAGGTGACTGGTAGGGAAGGAATGGAAGTTACTTAAATGAACTACTTCTTTTAGTACCTTGAATTCTTTGGAGAGGATGCAGGAGAGGAAACAAAGTAAAATCAAGGTATTTCTGGATAGAATCCTCTAGGTAGATCTGAACAGATGAGTTAGGGAGTGATTATTTGCACTGAAATGGAATAATTCACGGTAGGGGCCTCTTAAATAGGAACTCCCTCATAAATTTGAATGGAGTTTCCAGATCATTAGGTAATTGGCAGAGGGAAGGGAAGGCAGAGAAAATCATCTGTGTGAACAGCAGCAGAAAGCGCCATCAGAAATAGCAGCAAGCAGGTCAGATATTATAATTCGAATCGCTGGGAAATTGATTGACTGATTGCACAGAGTAAAAGGTTCTTTGGAAAGGGTGTGGTGGGTT